>NC_138871.1:63840598-66240598 GCF_965194805.1 Balaenoptera borealis
GTCTATAGTTGTGTAAAAAATTATGAAAAATGTATGCCCAAAAGCTTGAAATATATAACTTAATACCAAATGAAAAGCACTTCACATTAACTGCTTGAAAAGGAAATGAGATGCCTCATCTCCTGTATACAGATAGTTACAAGTAAGTAGTCTGAATACAAATATAGTTTCAAAACTTGAGCTATTCATATTGAATCAAATCAACACCCATAACCTCACCGACTATATTAAATTAGAACTCATTTAAAAACATTAAATATAAGTGGTATCAAATATCCCATAAGCAATTAGGCAAGTCACCACATAAAATACTTAATGAAAAACTCAACATATAACTGTGAAAAACTTTCAAATGAGAACCCAATACAGATGTTATAGTTCTCCCTGTTTAATATCGCTACCATATTTTATTTTATCTTTTCCATGAATAAGAAGGTATAACATAGCTGAGAAGAAAGGAAAGGCTAACAAAAGAAGTCCAATATATTTAGTTAGTTGATTATACAAAAATTGAGTTAAAACTCAGTAAAATTATAGGGTCCCTGCCTTTTAAACAGAAGGAATTTTGCTTTGATTTAGAGTTTTAAGTTAGTTTTTTCACTACTTATGACCAAGTAACTTATTATAAAGTATTTGTCATGACATGCCACCATAGTTGCTTTAGTGAGCTGGAGCATGCAAGGATGTCAGATCTCACCTGACAACACAGGACCAGAGGAGAATGGATGGAAGAAAAGAAGATGAATTAGAGGGGAAAGCAAGATAAAGTAAGTGAAGGGAAGGAAGAAGAGGAGATTATATCATGGAATAACTAAACCAGAGTAGCCATTCAGTGGATGGAATACAGTGAGAAAAGAAGAATAAAAAACTAATGGAAAGGAAATAGGTGATACTTTATTTAAATCTTAATGTGGAAAGATCGCTTTACTCTAGCAATTTCTCCTCATTCTTCTGTCTCTTCTAAGGCAAAGACTTTCCCCCAACCATCCCGAATATGCAAATTATTTCCCTCTATATCACTTGCATTGATGCCCTCTTTGTGTGTGTGTGTGTGTGTGTGTGTGTGTGTGTGTGTGTGTGTGTGTATTTTTTTTTTTAACAGTCTTTGTGTTTTACCAGTGTTGGTCCAAGTAGCTTAATGTTTTGGAATAAATCTTAATTTTCAAAGTCTCTGTTACCATTATTGTAGTGAAAAACATGCTTCAGCCCCTTTCTCTAGAACTCTTAAGCTAGTGGTAGACATTAGTGCCCTCAGAAGAATCCTCTTTGTCTCTAAAGGATAGCAGCAAGGCTAGTATTCAATATTTGCATGGAGCAGAATTGTCTTGCAAAGGCAATAAGCAGTGAAAAGCAGATACATAGTCCAAAGCTTAGAATCCACCAGAAAAGAAAGAAGTATGGTTCAAAAAAGGAAGGTAGTTTCATCTGTTTAATAAATCAAGAAGGCATAAAATATCTGTTATTTGTTTTGTAAGGAGAGGTCAAAAGCCCAATATTTTTCAAGGGAAAACATATCATCCTTTCATTTCAATTAACCTTATAAAGCAGAAAATAAATATTTTTGAAAAATATTTCTGGCAGCTGTAAGGGCAGAAATTGATTTAAAGGAAGTTTTTATTAAGATAAATGGAGACCTGTGTTGAGTTTAGTGTTCAATCAAATTTCCAAGTCAAGAATCTGAAAGATGAGGTTCTTGAGAAAGTGGTGCAAGAGCTGACTTGAAGACCCCTGCTCACCTCCTATAAGACACTGAACAGATGTCTAGGGAAAACACACTCCTGTGTTCCCCTCCTTTACTGATCACACAGAGCACTTCACTTCTGACACTTCTGGTCACCAAAAGTGTGGGGAGTTTTCCCCTACATCAAGAAATTTTCTGTGACACCAGCTGGGTGTCCTATAGTTCAATTTAGTTCTGACACTATCTACCTGGAGTTAGCGTCAGATCCCACAAGTTATGGCCTCAGTTCTACACAACTGCCCCCCCACCCCCGCTTCAGACACTGATTGTAAGTCCCAGATTTTCACCTGTACATCAGATCAACAGGCTATAAATTAGGGGTCCCTCGACCCCTTCCTTTGGTTCAATAATTTGCTAGCATGGCTCACAGAACTCAGAGAAACATTTACATTTACCACTTTACTATAAAGGATATAATAAAGGATATAAATGAAGAGATACATAGGACAAGGGATGTGGGGATGTGGGAAGGAGCTTCTATACCCTCTCTGTGAGCACTTTCATGTGTACACCAACCCAGAAGCTCTCTGAACTCTTCACTTTTGGGAATTTTGTGGAGGCTTCACCATGAGGCATGATCAATCATTAACTCAGTCTCCAGGCTCTCCCGCCTCATTGGAGGATGCGGGTGCGGGGCAGACATTTCCAAGGTTCTAATCATGGCTTGGTCTTTCTGAGGATCAACCCACATCCTGAAACTATCCAGGAGTCCACCAACAGTCACCTCAATAGAACAAAAGACACTCCTGTCATCCAGGAAATTCCAAGGGATTTTGGAGTGTAGGGTAAAAGTACCAAATATTAGAATAATAGGTGGAGGTCACGGTTTTGTGATGACATATCAGCCAGGCAGAATCAAGTACATACTCAGAATACTTATAACAAATGTATCTCTCACTGCAGCTAAGAATAGTGCTCATGAAAGGGATCAATTCAGACAGCGTTCACAAGGATTCTTCTTCAAGTACGACAAGGACTACCCTGGTGTTATTATCATTTAGAAAATTACAATGATTTTAGGAGCTCTGTGCCAGGAACTGGAGGCAGAGGGCAATATATATATATATATTCATATAGTCAATTATTTCAAAACAAGAAATGTCCAGAAGTGTTTCAAAGAGCAAGGCTAGTCTCCTAAAGCAATGACCAAGGTTTATTTTTTTTTCCTTTTCTGATATTAAAGATAAAATTATTATATATTACTCATAGCATTCTGCACATAGTGTATGTCTAGACTTTATGTTTTTATTTTATCTTATTTATTTTTTAAATAAATTTCTATTTATTTATTTATGGCTGCGTTGGGTCTTTTTTTTTTTTTAGACTTTAACTTATCCCAAGGCAGAATTGTTGCAGAATACTGTGATTCTAAATCTAACAACTTAGAAAACTGACACAATATTAATTTTAGAGCCAATCTAATAGAAGATCTAATTATCATAATGCTCGTACAGGGAAGGTTTTCTGTAACAAGGTGTTATGAGGCTAACGTTATCATTAGTTAAGCTAAAAATGTTTCAAAACTTCCTAGGAAAAGTAAAAATAAATTGAAGAGCTTGGTACATAAACAGGAAAGAAATAAGAATCTAGAGAAATTTATATATTTTTAAATAGCACCATGAAAAACAGAATTAGTATCATCAGTTATTGAGTTAAAATCTTACTCAAAAATAAAATTCTAAAACTTTTGAAGAAAACATATAAATATATTTTACACAAGTGAATGTGCTATTCCAATCTTCAATGTATGGCATGTTTCAGGACCCTTATTTATAGAATATTCTAACCCTTATTTATAGAATATTTAAATTCTATACAACTTTATAATTAATATTCTACAATTTTGTAATCAAGATACTCAACATTATAGAAGAACCATCAACTTGAATGAGTTTTGCTGACTGTAGTAAATTCAGACTGTAGTATCTAGAATAATTAAATCAGTCTGCATTAATAAGTCACCATTATGTATCTACTGTCTAAACAAGGTTTAGTAACAGAGATTGAAGATATAAAACATATTATTGGAATTACAATGTAGAAATTTATTTAAGAATAAAAACTAGAATTAACACAGGTCTTTACACAAATATAGGCTGTTTCATAATAAAAGAGTTACTATCATTACTAGAGACAAAAGAGGCTAAAGAGAGGAAATTCATTAAAAATAAAATCTTAAAATGAAAAGGTTTAGTAGAGACTGCAAATGGGAGATAGATGGGAGGTGTTGAAAGCCAGACTGCTGGTCTGCCTAAAACTAATTTGAATCAGCTCTAGATACTTTACATGAGTTTTTGAATGCTAAAATATTTTTCCCTTAAAAATCTATAAGTCCCCCATAATATCGCTGGCTTAATGCGAGTATATTTTCACGTATTCCAAACACACCCTTTTCTCTGATGATTCCAGTTCTGAGAGAAAGAGAGAATGAAAGAAGGAAAGAAGGAATAAAGAATAGGAAGGAAGGAGGAAATGAAGGAGAAATGGCTTCCCTGCCTCTGCTGAGACATGTAGCATCTTGATACCCAGAGCTTGAGTGATTTTTGATGTCCAAGTTGCTGACTGGGTTGGGGGGGTGGAGGTGGAGGTCAAGGTTTTGTGATGACATATCTATCAGGCAGAATCAAGTACATACTCAAAATACTTATAACAAACGTATCTCTCACTGCAGCTAAGAATAGTGCTGGTGAAAGGGAGCAATTCAGACAGGGTTCACAAGGATTCTTCTTCAGGTACGACAAAGACTACCCTGAAAATATACAGGACCATTTTCATTAACAGTGATGTAAAACATGATGCATAAAGGAGCAATTATGTGATAATAGACTAAAACATGACCACTCGAGTTCAGCTCAAGCTTCCATGGAATTGACAATAGACAACACAACAGATATTTCCTGGAATTTTTAAGGCATTGATCTAACATGAAGTGCTATACCATGCATCCATTTGTTCATCTTTTTATTCATTTAATAGAGACTTATAGAAGAATAACCTAAGCAAGGCACACAACTATAGAATGTGGGGATGCAAATATAAAAACGATGGCATGAATATTGCCTTTCGGGAGCTTACAAAAAAAAAAAAAATGAATGGCTCCAATGCAATGAACACATAGTAAATGCCAGGGTAAGATTACAGGTAAAGCATTGTACAATTTCACATGAGAGAAAGATTGATTATAGTTGGGAGATAGTGATGCCTTCAGCAGAAGGTGCCTTTGAGCTGAGCTTTGATGGGTGGGTCTGTAGCAGTATTTGGTCAGGGTGCTCTACATAAAGAGCTACAAAGTTATAGAGGCATTTAGCACAGAAATCTAAAAAAAAATCCTAATGGGTATGCTTACAAAGATAATTCGGAAGATACTTTAGAATTACTTTGTGCATTTCCATTGACCCAGCAATTCTGTTTCAGTAACTAGCCTGAGAAGCACTAATCTCAATATACAGGGTGGTAGGTGCAAGGATGTGGTAAATTTTTAAGAAATGCTGTTAGGCGAGAAGAATACACAGAGCCTAAATAAAGTATGGTAGCATTTGTGCAAACATAAATTACACGCATACATTTTTATAGGTGCATATATGTAATTACGCACACACATATGTTTTTTGAAAGGAAACAAATCAAATTACTAGTATTGGTTTTCTCTGAGAAATGTAACAGAATAGAGGTAACACTGTTATTTTTATGAGAAAAATGGATTTGTGCATTTCATGTGTAATCTAAACTAATTAAGAGTATTGGTATTAAAGACTGCATTTAGGAGAGGACCTTCAAGATGGCGGAGGAGTAAGATGTGGAGACCACCTTCCTCCCCAAAAATACATCAAAAATACATCAATATGTGGAAGAACTCCTACAGAACACCTACTGAACACTGGCAGAACACCTCAGACTTCACAAAAGGCAAGAAAACTCCCCACGTACCTGGGTAGGGCAAAAGAAAAAAGAAAAAACAGAGACAAATGAATAGGGATGAGAGGGAGGGAGGGAGCTGTGAAGGAGGAAATGTCTCCACACACTAGGAAGCTCCTTCACTGGTGAAGACAGGGGGTGGGCGGGGGAAGCTTTGGAGCCACGGAGGAGAGCGCGGCAACAGGGGTGCAGAGGGCAAAGCAGAGAGGTTCCTGCACAGAGGATCAGTGCCGACCAGCACTCACCAACCTGAGAAGCTTGTCTGCTCAACAGCCAGGGTGGGTGGGGGCTGGGAGCTGAGGCTCCTGCATCAGAGGTCAGATCCTAGGGAGAGAACTGGGGTTGGCATGTGAACACAGCCTGAAGGGGGTTAGTGCGCCATAGCTAACAGGGAGGGGAGTCCGGGAAAAAGTCTGGACCTGCCTAAGAGTCGAGAGACCATTGTTTTGGGGTGCGTGAGAAGAGGAGATTCAGAGCACCGCCTAAATGAGCTCCAGAGACAGGTGCGAGCTGTGGCTATCAGCGCGGACCCCAGAGACGGCATGAAATGCTAAGGTTGCTGCTGCAGCCACCAAGACGCCTGTGTGCAAGCACAGGTCACTATCCACACCTCCCCTCCAGGGAGCCTGTGCAGCCCACCCCTGCCAGGGTCCTGTGATCCAGTGACAATTTCCCCCAGAGAACACACAGCCAGCCTCAGGCTGTTGCAACGTCACGCTGCCCTCTGCTGCCACAGGCCTGCCCCGCATTCCGTACCCCTCCCTCCTCCCAGCCTGAGTGAGCCAGAGCCCCCTAATCAGCCGCTCTTTAACTCCGTCCTGTCTGGGCACAGAACAGACACCCTCAGGCGACCTACACACTGAGGCAGGGCCAAGTCCAAAGCTGAACCCCAGGAGCTGTGCAAACAAAGAAAAGAAAGGGAAATTTCTCCATGCAGCCTCAGAAGCAGCAGATTAAATCTCCAAAATGAACTTGATATACCCTGCTTCTGTGGAAAACCTGAATAGACAATGAATCATCCCAAAATTGAGGCAGTAGACTTTGGGAGCAACTGTAGACTTGGGGTGTGTTGTATTCAACTGACTAGTTTCCGATTTACATGTTTATCTTAGTTTAGTTTTTAGCACTTGTCATCATTGGTGGATTTGTTTATTGGATTGGTTGCTCTTTTTTCTTTTTCTTTAATTACTTTTTTATTTTTTAAATTTAATAATTTAAAATATTTTTTATTTATTAACTTTATTTTATTTACTTATTTTTACTTTCTTTCTTTTTTTTCTCCCTTTTCTTCAGAGCCATGAGCCTGATAGGGTCTTGGTGCTCTGGCCGGGTGTCAGGCCTGAGCTTCTGAGGTGGGACAGCCAAGTTCAGGACATGGGACCACCAGAGGCCTCCTGGCCCCACATAATATCAATCAGCGAGAGCTCTCCCAGAGATCTCTGTCTCAATGCTAAGACCCAGCTCCACTCAATGACCAGCAAGCAACAGTGCCAAACAACTAGCAAGACAGGAAAACAACCTGACCCATTAACAGAGAGGCTGCCTAAAATCATACTAAGTTCACAGACACCCCAAAACACACCACTGGACAAAGGCCAGCCCACCAGAAAAACAAGATCCGGCCTCAACCACCAGAAAACAGGGACCAGTCTCCTCCACCAAGAAGCCTACACAACCCACTAAACAAACCTTAGCCACTGCAGGCAGACACCAAAAACAATGGGAATATGAACCAGCAGCCTGCAAAAAGGAGACCCCAAACACAGTATGTTAAGCAAAATGTGAAGAGAGAGAAACACACAGCAGATGAAGGAGCAAGGTAAAAACACACCAGACCAAACAAATGAAGAGGAACTAGGCAGTCTACCTGAAAAAGAATTCAGAGTAATGATAGTAAAGGTGATGCAAAATCTTGGAAATAGAATGGAGAAAATACAAGAAACGTTTGAAAAGGACCTAGAAGGACTAAAGAAAACAAGCAATGATGAACAACATAATAAATGAAATTTAAAATTCTCTAGAAGGAATCAAGAGCAGAATAACTGAGGCAGAAGAACGGATAAGTGACCTGGAAGATAATATAGTGGAAATGACTGCTGCAGAGCAAAATAAAGAAAAAAGAATGAAAAGACTTGAAGTCATTCTCAGAGACCTCTGGGACATTTAACACACCAACATTCGAATTATAGGGATCCCTGAAGAAGAGGAGAAAAAGAAAGGGACTGAGAAAATATTAAAGAGGTTATAGTTGAAAACTTCCCTTCTATGGGAAAGGAAATAGTCAATCAAGTCCAGAAAGTGCAGAGAGTCCCATACAGAATAAATCCAAGGAGAAACATACCAAGACATATATTAATCAAACTATCAAAAATTAAATACAAAGAAAAAATATTAAAAACAACAAGGGTAAAGCAACAAATAACATACAAGGGGTGCCTCATAAGGTTAATATCTGATCTTTCAGCAGAAACTCTGCAAGCCAGAAGCGAGTGGCAGGACATACTTATAGTGATGAAAGGGAAAAACCTACAAGCAAGATTACTCTACACAGCAAGGATCTCATTCAGATTCGACAGAGAAATTAAAGCCTTTACAGACAAGCAAAAGCTAGAGCATTCAGCACCAACAAACCAGCTTTACAACAAACGTTAAAGGACTTCTCTAGGCAGGAAATACAAGAGAAGGAAAAGACCTACAATAACAAACCTAAAACACTTAAGAAAATGGTAATAAGAATATACATACTGATAATTACCTTAAACGTAAATGGATTAAATGCTCCCACCAAAAGATATAGACTGGATGAATGGATACAAAAACAAGACCTGTATATAAGCTGTCTAAAAGAGACCCACTTCAGACTAGGGACACATACAGACTGAAAGTGAGGGAATGGAAAAATATATTCCATGCAAATGGGAATCAAAAGAAAGCTGGAGAAGCAATTCTCATATCAAACAAAATAGGCTTTAAAATAAAGACTATTACAAGAGACAAAGAAGGACACTACATAATGATCAAGGGATCAATCCAAGAACAAGATATAACAATTGTAAATATTTATGCACCCAACATAGGAGCACCTCAATACATAAGGCAAATGCTAACAGCCATAAAAGGGGAAAATGACAGTAACATGATCATAGTAGGGGACTTTTAACACCCCACTTTCACCAATGGACAGATCATCCAAAATGAAAATAAATAAGGAAACACAGGCTTTAAAAGATACATTAAAGAAGATGGACTTAATTGATATTTATAGGACATTCCATCCAAAAACAAGAGAATACACTTTTTCCTCAAGTGCTCATGGAACATTCTCCAGGATAGATCATATCTTGGGTCACAAATCAAGCCTTGGTATATTTAAGAAAATTGAAATCATATCAAGTATCTTTCCTGACCATAACGCTATGAGACTAGATTTCAATTACAGGGAAAAAAACTGTAAAAATACAAACAAATGGAGGCTGAACAATACGCTAAATAACCAAGAGATCACTGAAGAAATCAAAGAAGAAATCAAAAAATACCTAGAAACAAATGACAATGAAAACAAGACGGCCCAAAACCTATGGGATGCAGGAAAAGCATTTCTCAGAGGGAAGTTTATAGCAATACAAACCTATCTCAAGAAACAAGAAACATCACAAATAAACAACCTAACCTTATACCTAAAGTAATTAGAGAAAGAAGAACAAAAAAACTGCAAAGTTATCAGAAGGAAAGAAATTATAAAGATCAGATCAGAAATAAATGAAAAAGAAATGAAGGAAACGATAGCAAAGATCAATAAAACTAAAAGCTGGATCTTTGAGAAGACAAACAAAATTCATAAACCATTAGCCAGGCTCATCAAGAAAAAAAGGGAGAAGACTCAATTCAACAGATTTAGAAATGAAAATGGAGAAGTAAAAACTGACACTGCAGAAATACAAAATATTATGAGAGATTACTACAGCAACTGTATTCCAATAAAATGGACAACTTGGAAGAAATGGACAAATTCTTAGAAAAGCACAACCTTCCAAGACTGAACCAGGAAGAAATGGAAAATATAAACAGAACAATCAGAAGCACAGAAATCAAAACTGTGATTAAAAATCTTAGAGCAAACAAACGCCCAGGACCAGATGGCTTCACAGGTGAATTCTATCAAACTTTTAAAGAAGAGCAACACCTATCCTTCTCAAACTCTTCCAAAATATAACAGAGGGAGGAACACTCCCAAACTTATTCTACTAGGCCACCATCACCCTGATACCAAAACCAAACAAAAATGTCACAAAAAAAAAAACCAAAGGGCAATATCACTGATGAACATAGATGCAAAAATCCTCAACAAAATACTAACAAACTGGATCCAGCAGCACATAAAAAGGATAATACACCATGATCAAGTGGGGTTTATCCCAGGAATGCAAGGATTCTTCAATACACGCAAATCAATCAAAGTGATACAACATATTAACAAATTGAAGGATAAAAACCATAGGATGATCTCAATAGAGGCAGAAAAAGCTTTGAACAAAATTTAACACCCATTTATGATAAAACACTCTCCAGAAAGTCGGCATTGAAGGAACTGACCTCAACATAATAAAGGCCATATATGACAAACTCGCAGCCAACATCGTTCTCATTGGTGAAAAACTGAAACTATTTCCACTAAGATCAGGAGCAAGACAAGGTTGCCCACTCTCACCACTATTATTCAACATAGTTTTCGATGTTTTAGCCACAGCAATCAGAGAAGAAAAAGAAGTAAAAGGAATCCAAATCAGAAAGGAAGTAAAACTGTCACCGTTTACAGATGACATGATACTATACGTAGAGAATCCTAAAGATGCTACCAGAAAACTCCTAGAGCTAATCAATGAATTTGGTAAAGAAAGGGGATACAAAATTAATGCACAGAAATCTCTTGCATTCCTATACACTAATGATGAAAAATCTGAAAGAGAAACTAAAGAAACACTTCCATTTACCATTGCAACAAAAAGAATAAAATACCTAGGAATAAACCTACCTAATGAGACAAAAGACCTGTATACAGAAAACTATAAGACACTGATGAAAGAAATTAAAGATGATACAAACAGATGGAGAGGTATACCATGTTCTTGGATTGGAAGAATCAACATTGTGAAAATGACTATACTACGCAAAGCAATCTACAGATTCAATGCAATCCCTATCAAACTACCACTGGTATTTTTCACAGAACTAAAAGAAAAAATTTCACAATTTGTATGGAAACACAAAAGACCCCGAATAGCCAAAGCAATCTTGAGAAAGAAAAACGGGGCTGGAGGAATCAGGCTCCCTGACTTCAGACTATACCACAAAGCTACAGTAATCAAGACAGTATAGTACTGGCACACAAACAGAAATATGGATCAATGGAACAGCATAGAAAGCCCAGGGATAAACCCACGCACATATGGTCACCTTATTTTTGATAAAAGAGGCAAGAATATACAATGGAGAAAAGATAGCCTCTTCAATAAGCTGTGCTGAGAAAATGGACAACTACATGTAAAAGGATGAAATTAGAACACTCCCTAACACCATACACAAAAATAAACTCAAAATGGATTAAAGACCTAAGTTTAAGGCCAGACACTATAAAACTCTTAGAGGGAAACATAGGTAGAACACTCTATGACATAAATCACAGCAATATCCTTTTTGAACCACCTCCTAGAGAAATGGAAATAAAAACAAAAATAAACAAATGAGTCCTAAAGAAACTTAAAAGCTTTTGCACAGCAAAGAAACCATAAACAAGATGAAAAGACAACCCTCAGAATGGGAGAAAATATTTGCAAATGAAGCAACTGACAGAGCATTAATTTCCAAAATTTACAAGCAGCTTATGCAGCTCAATATCAAAAAAACAAACAACCCAATCTAAAAATGGGCAGAAGACCAAATAGACATTTCTCCAAAAAAATATACAGATTGCCAACAAACACATGAAAGGATGCTCAACATCATTAATCATTAAAGAAATGCAAATCAAAACTAGAATGATGTATCTCCTCACACTGGTCAGAATGGCCATCATCAAAAAATCTACAAACAATAAATGATGGAGAGGGTTGGAGAAAAGGGAATCCTCTTGCACTGTTGGTGGGAATTTAAATTTATACAGCCACTATAGAGAACAGTATGGAAGTTCCTTAAGAAACTAAAAATAGAAGTACCATATGACCCAGCAATCTCACTACTGGGCATATACCCTGAGAAAACCATAATTCAAAAAGAGTCATGTACCACAATGCTCATTGCAGCTCTATTTACAATAGCCAGGACATGGAAGCAACCTAAGTGTCCATTGACAGATGAATGGATAAAGAAGATGTGGCACATATATACAATGGAATATTACTCAGCCATAAAAAGAAATGAAATTGAGTTATTTGTAGTGAGGTGGATGGACCTAGAGTCTGTCATACAGAGTGAAGTAAGTCAGAAATAGAGAAACTAATACTGTATGCTAACACATATATATGGAATCTAAAAACCAAAATGGTTCTGAAGAACCTAGCGGTAGGACAGGAATAAAGACACAGATGTAGAGATTGGACTTCAGGACACAGGGAGGGGGAAGGGTAAGCAGGACGAAGTGAGATAGTGGCTTGGACATATATACACTACCAAATGTAAAATAGGTAGTTAGTGGGAAGTAGCCACATAGCACAGGGAGATCAGCTTGGTGCTTTGTCACCACTTGGAAGGGTGGGATAGGGAGCTTGAGAGGGAGACGCAAGAGGGAGGGGGTATGGGGATATATGTATACGTATAGCTGATTCACTTTGTTATACAGCAGCAACTAACACAACAATGTAAAGCAATTATATTCCAATAAAGTTGTTAAAAAAAAAGTGCATTTAGATAAATAATGCACTTCCCCCAAATAACCGAAAGCACTCTCACATTTTTTTCAGTCCTCTGGAATGACCTTGCTTTTCTTGGTTCTTTACTGATTACCCACTTAACTTTCATAAATACCTTTTCATATTATTATTAATTTTTTCTTAGTAAAGTGGGATACCCTCCTTCTTAGTTATGATAGAATTTTCTTATAAGAATTTTACACAAAGTACATCACAAATATCAAAAGATGAGTACATGGAGAATAAAAAACCATTTGATTATTATTATTTTCCTTTTCCTATCTTGGGGACATACTCTGCTTGGAATGTGGTGGCTAAACGTGTCACTTCGTAATGTATTAGAAGAATTCCCATTAATAGTAAAAATTCTGGGGAGAGGATAGGTGAACAGAAATACAATTACCACACTGGATTCTTGCCAAGACAACCAGGATCATTTCTCTGTCAAAAAGTGCTAAGAATCTGTTTCAGGCATGCGAAGAAGTCAGAACCTCTGTTTTGCATCTCTTTGGAAATCATGGCCTCTGTCAGCACAGCAGGTCTTAACAATGTGTTCTGAGGCTGACTGATGGGGTCTCAGCAGAATGGAAGGTGCTTCTTATCTCATTCCCTACCTCCTTCCACTCTCTTAGCAATTCCCCTTTCTCCCTGAGGGATAACCTATGAAGCAGATATTGTTAAAGCCCTGCATCCATGAGAGTGGCAGCCTGATGCTGCTGAGACCAGAGAGTCTAAGTGCCAATTGTGAAGGAAGCAGATGCAGCAGCAGGGAGGCAGAGACATGAGAGGATCCTTCGCAGAGGTGGTGGGATTTCTTTCAAATGTCATATCTTGTTGCTCCATTATTTTTTAGTAATATTTAGAGGACTTCAGCAGTTATATTTGAAATTGGGGTGGGGGTGGGAATTGGCATAGCCTTGAATTTTATTTCAACCTGTAAGATATTTAGGACCTCCACATATATCCTTCTAAATAATATACTTGCCTTTATTAGAGATCTTTGGATCATTTCAACCTTTGGTCCCTGAACTTCATTTTGTCTTTTGAATTATTAAACTTCATAGAAAAAAATCTGCTATCCTAGGCATTGGTCTGGCTATAACCCTTTCCTATACTTGAAATACTCCTCACTAGTCAAAAAGAGTCCTGGAAAGACATATTTGTACAGCCCAAAACCTTGGCTTTCTGATTTCCCGAGTTGTACATCAAGATATTAGCACTAACATAACTCTATGTGGTGCCCAGTGAGCTGGCATTGTCCCATTCTTACCAGACCCTAGGAGGGATACCTTATTTGGTACTTCAAGCTGGCATTGCTTCTCTGTGTGCTATTATAGAAAAAATTGAATGCCAGAACAGGGAGGCATTTTGTGGCATGAACACCAGAGGGATATTTAGGCCAAAGCATTTGCTGATCCATATGTTTTTTACTATGGTTGTTATTTTCATTTTTACAAAGGTAGGGAATCTTCTCAGTAAAGAATAAATTTGAAATTATTTCTGCCTCGTTCGCAGCTTTACTTGTGAACATATCGTGAACACACAGAAAAACCTCTGGAATTAAAAGAACATTTTATTTGAGTTTATTGTATGTGAGTTTGCATTTATACTATCTGCTAGTTAGAGCTTATAGGGTCTCATAATGTGCATATCTGTTTCTCTGGCTTTGGGTCTAACAGCATGAGTGTGGGGAATGAGGTTGTGGTAGGGGTAAGACTTCCAGGTGGCTCCATAATGAAAAGGGGGACTATACTAGAGGGACAGAGGGTTGTGATAATAGGGCTCTGATGACAGAAGGAAGGGTCACAAAGGAAAGAGAAATCTGTCTACAGATGAAAGAAGAAAGGCTGAGTCTGTAAGTGCTCTGGGATATTGAAGGAAACTGTGCCTCTCATCAGGCATTGCTTGTATGAGGCAATACATGTTTAAATAATTGTAAATTCCAAGTTTTACTTAAGTTAGAAGAGAGAAAAAGGTTCACAGCCCCACCCTCACCGCTACCTTTAATGAAGAACCATAATTAAAGGAATACCAAATATCAGTGTTCAAACAAGATAAATACTCCAAACGAGACATGGGTTAAAATAAAGCAATAGCAGGTTATCAGGACTGGTGTTCCAGATTCTTTAAAACATCTAGAAAATTATCAACAAAAATTCATCTTGAATGTTTTGCCTTTTAATAGCCTAACAGTGAAGAAGACTAGAACAGATAATTTCTCGAGGTTTCTTTAGTATCCAACTCTCCATAATTTCCAAACTAATACTTATGAGTCACTTTTTCCTTAGTTTCCACTAATAGGTTATTGAAGGATATGAGTATCACATGACTTATTCTTGCCACCTTCTACCCTCAAAGCAGTCAGTCCATTTTATAATTAAGTGGTGCAGTTTGTTAGTTAAAATAATAAAATGATCATAGGTCACTACTTCATGTAAACTGCAAAAAAGTTATGTTCTGTTTTCTAACAAGATATGACACATTCATCTCTTCAATTGTAAACATCTTTGGTTACACAGCTATGAAGGACATCATAAAACTCTGTCTACATTGGGAAATTAGTTAATTACTTTCTTATTTAGTATGTGTCTTAAAATGATAACTTACTATTCTGATTAGAATAAGAAGTCTTGATTTGTAGGACATACGTATGGGTATGCAAAAATAGACACACAGTAAAGCCTAATGTGATGAAAGAATCCTGAAAGCACTGTTTATGTTTATTAATTTTTGTAAATAGCAAAAAAAAATGGAGGTTGGCCTCAAAGATAGAAATTGTCCATGATGAGACTAAGTTATATTTGATAGTGCAATCTTATAATTGGGACTCAATTAAAATTATATTGCTATGACTTATATGCCTCAAAGATTTTTAAGGTTCTTATTTTCTATTATCTCTGAATTCTAAAATAGGTAGTGAAAATACTGGTATTCCAATATTGCCTAGATATGATCACATTCTCATTTATTGTAAAGACCAATGGAAAATAACTTCATCATTTCTTTAATTTAGAAGAACAGTTTTATTAAAACTGCTTATTGGCACAGTTTACTGGTAGATATTTTAAGATGAATAAAGAACAATCAAATATCCATGTGAAAAGGGAAAAGATACTGTGTTCCTAGATTTATGTGTTTCAGTGTGACTTCCCATTGCTAAGCTCTTTGTATGGATTTATACATGCTTACATAAATATATACTGAGTGTTAGTCATTGTTAGTAACTATCAAAATAAACTGTTCTAACTAGAGTAGATTTTTGACTCAGTCTAACTACTGGGCTCATTAGGCTCAATACTTGAAGTAATATATCCAAAAATAACCAAAACTCTTCTGACTGTGGCCATGACATAATAACTTTCACCAGACTAGTCTTTCTACCATAAATAAGTATAAAGCAGGACAAAACATACTAAGTAACACTTTTCAGACATGGGAGAATAGGCCGTGCAGGAATGTGATTCTTAGCAGAAGAGAAACACATGTGGTAATTCCTACGGTTACTCCAGCTTTCTTCCTTAAGGTACTTTCCAGACAACAATATAGGGAAATGGAGCCTAAGCAAAGCATGGCGATATTGCTGAGCTGATGAAGCAGAATTCTGAGCTCAGTTTACTGAAGCGACTGGAAGTTAGAGTGTAGGATATTGGAAAGGAGATTACTTCACAGAGTTTGTCTTTGGATAAACCTTAAACTGTGCAAATGCAAGATGAAATTGCCTAAGACCTAGTTACTGGGAAGCTGAGCACTGAACAGAGATTACTTGGGCCAAAAAATACAAGGATATGTAGGAATTTCAGCCTGACAGAGTAGAGAGACCATGCTAAATACCTTAGGTTTTCAGTTGAGATTCCAAAAGGTCATACCTTGAAAGGAGAAATACATCATTTTGTAAGGCCTAACCTAGGCTTATTTTAACAAAGCTTAAAATCAAGCTTGATTAATATCACATTAATCCAGCAGTAAATCAATTGCCCTCTTAGAACAAAACTGATTACTCTTTGAAGAAAGGCAACCAAATCCAGACTCTCAACACTGCAGTATTCAAAATATTAAAATTGTTTAACTTAAAAATATATAAGGAAGCAGAAAATTGTTGCCTATAATTAAGAAAAACAATGTGAAAAGAACCACAAATGAAATTTTTGAACTATGATATGAGATATAAACATCAATATTTAATATATTTTAGGAAAGATAAATGTACTGGTTGAAAAAGAAAGGAGACTGTCAATAGAGTAATAGAAATGATAAAACAAAATGAAATAGAAATTCTCAAACTAAGGGGTAAAATACTTACAATAAGATATTTATGGGATGAGATAACAGCAGACTGAAAAATGTAAGGGAATTGATCAGTGAAGTTGAAGAAACAGAAAGATAAATTATCTAAACAGAAATTTAGAGGGAGGAAAAAAAGCAGGTAAAAATTAAGACAATCTGTCATCTGTGGGAAGATACAAAAAAGCATAACATTTCAGTGATTTGATTGTCAGAAAGCAAGGAGAGAGAAATGAGTGAGAAAAAAATTTTGAAAAAAATTTTTGAAAAAATAATGCTAAAAAGTGTTTACTTGTGGTGAAGAATATCAACCCACAGACTCAAAAAGCTCAATGAGTCTCCAGAAGAATAAACAGTGAGAAAACCATACCTAGCATGTTATAGTCCAACTGCTCAAAAGTAACAATAAAGAAAAAAATCTTAAAAGCAACTGAGAACTAAAGGAATTATGTGCCTGAGAACAATAAGAAATACTAACAACTTTTCCTTAGAAACAATGCAAGCACAGACCTGTATGGAATGACATTTTTAATGTTCTGGGAGGAAAAATATCACCATTCTAGAATTCTATATCAAGTAAAACGCTGTTAGAAAAAGGAAGACAATATAAAGACATTTTGAGATAAACCAAAGATGAATTAATTTTGACCAGTAGTATGCAATACAAGAAATGTGATAAATAGTTTTTTATGTACAAGGAGCATTATTCCAGATAGAATATTGGATCTATGTAAAGAAATTAAGACCACCAGACTAACATAAACTGAAAGTTTGTGTCCCTCCAAAATTCATGTGTTTAAACCTAATTCCCCATGTAATGGTATTTAGAAGTGAGGCCTTTGGAAGGTGATTAGGTCATGAAGGTGGAGTCCTCACTGACGGGATTAGTGCCCTTATGAAAGAGACCTCAGAGAGCTATCTTGTTCCTTCCACCATGTAAGGACACAGAGGAAAGAGGGTCATCTGTGAAACAGGAGGCAGGCCCTCACTAAACACCAGATCTTCCAGTGCCTTGATTTTAGACTTCCCAGTCTCCAGAACTGTGAGAAATAAATTTCTGTTGTTTATAAGCCACCCAGTCTATAGTATTCCATTATATCAGATAGAAAACTGTAGAGACAGAGGGTCAACTGTACATACATCTCCACAATTATATCCTTTTAGCAGTTTTCAGTTTGTAAATTGAAATGAATATTATTATTTTTCTTATATCAACAAATCACTTTGTTTTTGAACTTATATGTCTAGTCCCAATGAAAATCTTCTCACTTCCCTCTCATCTCTTGCTACCACCCTCTATATTTTCAATGGTAGCAACCTTCTCTCACGCATTTGTTAATTTTAAGAGACCTGCTGCTTTCAACTATCATTATATTTGTCTGCTGTATAACATTATTAATTGATGTAGTACCCCTAACTCCCAGTTCTGTATTATTTTATCCATTTTTCTCCATGAAAATATGGGTCAGCTGGTTTTAAGGCTTAATAAAAGCATTATATACATTTCGTTTAGTTTTATTTTTCCCAATTTCAAAAACTGATCTCTGATATATACATCAGAAAGAGCACAAACACATAAAGGCAATTTTTGGTTAAGGTTCCAAACAGGTTATTATCATATAGTAAGACAAGTAGAATTCTTTCCAGACTGTGACTGTGTTCCTGCAAAAGGAATGCTCCCTAGAGGGAATGCCACTTCCCCCAACTCCCTAATTCATCAATTTTTCAGACACGTTTCAATATGAATGACACTGAAAAATCCATTCCTGAGAATGGAAACTAGATGAACTTTTGAAATCTGGGTAGGCTCCAAAATCTAACTAAGACAGCTCCAACTGAGTGGCCTTGCTCAGGGACAATTTAGCCATATTTTTAGATACATCAGATTGATGGCAAGAAAAGCCAAAATGATCGCGTGAAATGACAGAAATATTTGGCCAAATGTAACCTGTAATTTTATTTTCCCTGTATCCTCCAGCATATTGAGGATGTTATGCAGTGGGAGTGGATAAATAAGTACTTATGAGAGCTTTTCTTCCCAGCTGGCTCTGCACTCGAGAAGCCCTGGAGCTAGGACAAGGGATTTAAAACAAATAAAACCAACTACAACAATGATCCGAAAAAGATAAACCTTCCTCTCTTCTCATGTTGTCCTGGCTAAAATTGTCATTTAAGTGTCCAAACAGCTGTGGCTATGCTGGGTTGCCAGCTGATTAAGAGTAAATCTGCTTATAAGAATCAGTTTAAATCTAACTGAGGGCTTATTATGGACGAGTTTAATAGCTCATTTCCTGCATCTCCATCTCTTTATAATGCTGTTTATCTCACTTATCAGTGAGGAGTTAAATAATTTTGCAGCACAATAGTAGTAGTAGTCACAGTAGTAACAATAAAAATGTGTTATAATTTATTAAACATGATGAAATAGGCACTGTTGTAGATCCTCTATAGACACTATCACATTTAATTCTCACATCAATCCTTTGATGCTAGTCCTATTTATTATTGTTTCAGAGGGAATTTATTAAATTGCCTAAAGTCACATAGCTAACAAGAACTGGAACAAGGATTCAAGCCCAGCCCGTCTGGTTGCAAAATACACTCTCAACCTAAACTAAGCTATAGAAATAACTGCATCTTACAATACCCTCGATTCTCACCCATAAGCTTGGTAATTTGTTCTTTACTTTAGGTGTTTTAACTTAGCAATTTATTGAATGCAACTTTCACCCTACAGAGAGAAAGCAGACTTTCCTAATGCCAAGTAGAAATCTGCCCTTGAGTATATTCATGGGTGTTGTCATAGCTATGTAGGCCTTTCCATAATAGAGGTGGGAGGCTTCTGGAGAACCCCAGAGCCAGAATCCACAGGGCATCAGTTATGTCACAAATAAGTATGAGGCAGCTGAATTCACATAATTCCCCTTTGAATGATTTCCATCTTGTTCTCACATAAGGAACAAAAGATGTTTCAATGTCCAGTCCAGGTGGGAAAACCCAAGGATTTCCCTGCAGTCCCTTGGAAGTTATAGGTTAAGTAAAGGGGTGAGAAAAAAGAACTGAAAAGAGAACAAACAAAACAAAACAAAAAACCAAGGACCCCAAATGAGCATCACAGCAGTAACACAGAGCACATTTCTTAGAATTCACAGCCAAAAAAATTCTGACAAGCAAATGAATTTCTGTATTATTTGAATCAGGTGGCAGTAAATGGATAGCTAGCTGTTTCTCACCAAAAATGGCAATCCTGCTCTGGCCCTGAGAGATAACACACAGTCCTGAACTACACAGTTGCTTCAGCTGTCTCACAATAATTGATGTACATTAGGCTATTGTCATTGTGAAAGAAGTTATTACATTTTTTTTTTCCCTGTGACAAATCTAAAAACCCATAGAAGAAAACCACTAGCTTGTCTAGGTATAAAAGTCATTACCTTTGTTGTCAGCATTTGAGACACAGACCAGCTGGTTTTCAAAACAGTTAAGACATCTAGGATATATGCAATGAGATTAGCCTTACTTGATGGCAATGTAATTACTCTGTTTATTCGTTTTAATGATCCTGTAAAAGAGAATGAGATACGATGCTAGTGCAGAAGAAGGAAAGGGATCTGGAAAGGCAAGTGTGACATTCCTTAGAAGCAGAATATGAAGTTAGTGAGCACAAGATAAGATAAGCCAGGATTTGTTGGAGGCAGCTCCCTGTCTTCTACAGAGTATGGAAACCAAGTGGATCAGGAAATGACCTTTCCTGGCAGGCATCTTTTGTAGCCCTGGGCCAGTCAATACAGTGACTCATCTTTGATGGAGAAAATCTGTAATCATTGCTTTTGGATAATGCTTAATTCTACCTACTTTTGTTTTACAAATTGAACCACATAACAATTAGAGACAGGCTTTGAGACTTTTAGCAGTTATTTAATTCAAACTTCAACCCCAGGGCAGAAATCTCTTTCCAGAACAATGCTGATCAATCTTATCCAGTATCTGGTTAAATATTGTTGTTGATGAGTCAGCTTTACTTTTGGAAGCATCCTTTCCAACATTTGGGTTTGTCTAATGGTTATAATATCTTCCCTTAAACTGAGTAGAAATTCATGTCACTGAAACATTCATTCGATCAGTTCTAATTCTTTCTAAGCATTCCATATTAACTTTAGTTTTTTGTGCTTTATCTATTCCTACTTTGAATGCACCAGACATATTATCCTTTAGATTTTTCCTCCAAAAAAACAATATTCACCCATTTAAGAAGAAGATTACTGTAGAATTAATGTGTGGTAGAAACTGGGGCTACTACGGTGAATAAGAAACATGGTGTGTTACACAGTTTATGGCTTAATGTGGTTACAGAGAAGTAAACAGTTTTGTAAATTATGATAAAATGCACTAGGTGCTATTATAGCACTTGAGAGGGGAAGCTATTTAGGCCTAGCACTTCACATGTTCCTCACGTATGTGGTTTACAGATCTCTTACCTCTCCAGATACATTCTAAGTTGTCAATTGTCCCTTTTAAGTAGTTAAAAATAATCTAATACTGCAATGTGGACGTACTATCTACCTTAACTGAACACCCTAATATATTTTAGTGATGTGGCCTAAAAAGTTACTTTTCTTTTATAATAATGCCTTTTTTCATATGAACCTTTATCCAATTAGATCTATGTTATGGGTGGAATGGGGGTGGGATGGGACAGAAGTCCAAGAGGGAGAGGATATATGTATACATATAGCTGATTCACTTCGTTGTACAGCAGAAATTAACACAACATTGTAAAGCAATTATACTCCAATAAAAAAAAAAATCTATGTTTCCATGCATGTATTATACTATGTGTTAAAATCCAAATCCTAGATAATAACATTTATCTTTGTTTAAGTTTGTCATATGGATTTCGGCCAAGAAATACAACCAACCTGATATTTTTCTTTTATTATACCACATATTAATCATATATTTCGTTCTTAAATGGCCAATAATACCTTCCATGATGTTATCTATTGTAAGATTAAAGACCTACAGTCCCACAATTAATCATTGCATTTTTTCCTCCTCCCTGCCTTTTTTTTTTCAACATTTGTTTCTACCCAGTGGATATAAATAGTACAATGAACATTTAAAGACCTAAGTATGGCATTATTACACATACCTGAATATATACACAAATATGTAGATACAGATTATTTTTAAAAGATCAAATTGATAGAAACAATGATAATAACAAAAACAAAGGTAAATAATAGTATTGAAGCTACTTTCTATCATGTTTTGAAAATCTGATTTCTAAAAGATTATTACTAATATTTAATGCTTTGCCTTCATATTTTAAAAATATTTTCTGAAACATTTCCACATATCTGTTTTCTGTCCTTCTACCTATCCATGGGATTAATTGAAGCCAAATATTATCATTCTTATTTGATAAATAAAAGCTGAGTCATGAAATACCAAAAAGCCAAAGTCACACAGAGTGGTAGTAGAGCGAAGACTAATAACCATACTCCTGACACCCAGTGGACTTTAAGTATACTATAGCATAACCAGATTTTAAGTATGTGTGATTATATGCTTACAAGCAAAATCATTACACTTGGTTTTCTTATTATTGATAATTTCATGTCATTGGCTAATGATAGAATAATAGCTCAAGGCCCTCCAAAGCCCCCTCCAGGCTATGTGGATCCTTGGGGGCATAGGAGGGAGACTGGAGAGATCAGGAGAGGCAGGTGGGAGGGACCCTGCAGGAGGAGTGGGAGAGGAGCGGAGGGGGATTGCCCTGCGCACTCGGATCTGGGAAGCCTGCTGAGCTCCCAGTTGATCTCCTGCCCTCCAAACCCCCCTCCAGGATTTGTGGGTCCTTGGGGTCATAGGTGGGAGGACAGGGAGGTCAGAAGAGGCAGGCTGGAGGTGCCCTCCCAGATCGGAGGAGCAGGAGAGGAGAGAAGGGCATTTGCCCCACCCGCTCGAGCCCAGGAATCTTGTTGGGCTCCCAGGTGAGGTCCCCTGCTGAGACCAGGGGTGGGGGGTACACCTGGGCTCCTTCTGTTCCTTGAGCATAAGTCCCACCCCCCACAGCCCCCAGGGCCTTTTCCAGCCCAGTGGGTCCTGAGCATTGGCCCTGCCCACTGCCCAAAACTTACCCTTGCTTAGGCCCAGCCCTCCACAGCCAAGGCCTTCCCCCACCTTTTTTTTTCTTTTCCCCCCTCTTTTTTACTATTGTGGTACTGATGTACCTTCTGGTTGTTGATTCACCTATATTTTTAGTTTTATATTCTTTCTAACATATCTGTTAGTTTCCTAGTCTAAATTTATTTTTTACTTTGTTATTGTTTTTTTTTCTGTTTGTTTGTTTGTTTTGCCATCCCAGGTGGTTTGTGGGATCTTGGTTCATGAGCCCAGGGTCAGGCCAAAGCTCCTGCAGTGGGAGCTCTGAGTCTGAACTACTGGACTAACAGAGAACCTCAGACCCCAGGGAATATTCATCAGAGTGGGGTCTCATGGAATTCCTCATCTCAGCACCAAAACCACGCTCTACCCAATAGCCTACAAACTCCAGTGTTGGAAGCCTCAGGACAAACAACCAGTAAGATAGGAACACAATCCCACTCTTAAAAAAAAAAAATGAGAGAGCAAAAAAGTACGTCACAGATGAAGGAGCAAGGTAAAAACCTACAAGACCAAATAAATGAAGATGAAATAGGTAATCTACCTGAAAAAGAATTCAGAGTAAAGATAGTAAAGATGATCCAGAATCTCAGAAATAGAATGGAAGCATGGATTGAGAAAATACAAGAAATGTTTACCAAAGATCTAGAAGAACTAAAGAACAAACAAATAGAGATGAACAATACAATAACTAAAATGAAAAATACACTAGAAGGAATCAATAACAGAATAACTGAGGCAGAAGAACGAATAAGTGAGCTGGAAGACAAAATGGTGGAAATAACTGCTGAGGAGCAGAATAAAGAAAAAAGAATGAAAAGAATTGAAAACAATCTTAGAGACTTCTGGGACAACATTAAATGCACCAACATTCGAAATATAGGGGTCCCAGAAGAAGAAGAGAAAAAGAAAGGGACTGAGAAAATATTTGAAGAGGTTATAGTTGAAACCTTCCCTAACATGGGAAAGGAAATACTCACCCAAGTCCAGGAAGCACAGAGAGTCCCATACAGGATAAACCCTAGGAAAAACACACCAAGACACATATTAATCAAACTAACAAAAATTAAATGCACAGAAAAAATACTAAAAGCAGCAAGGGAAAAACAAAAAATAACATACAAAGGAATCCCCATAAGGTTATCAGCTGATTTTTCAGCAGAAATGCTTGAGGCCAGAAGGGAGTGGCAGGATATAATTAAAGTGATGAAAGAGAAAAACCTACAACCAAGATTACTCTGCCCATCAAGGATCTCATTCAGATTCGATGGAGAAGTCAACAGCTTTTCAGACAAGCAAAAGCTAAGAGAGTTCAGCACCACCAAACCAGCTTTACAACAAATGCTAAAGAAACTTCTCTAGGCAGGAAACACAAGAGAAGAAAAAGACCCACAAAAACAAACCCAAAACAATTAAGAAAATGGTAATAGGAACATACATATTGATGATAACCTTGAATGTAAATGGATTAAATGCCCCAACCAAAGGACACAAACTGGCTGAAAGGTTACAAACAAAAGACCCATATATATGTTGTCTACCAGAGACCCACTTCAGACCTAGGGACACAAACAGACTGAAAGTGAAGGGTTGGAAAAAGATATTCCATGCAAATGGAAATCAAAAGAAAGCTGGAGAAGCAATACTCATATCAGATAAAATAGACTTTAAAATAAAGACTGTTACAAGAGATAAGGAGGAACACTACATAGTGATCAAAGGATCAATCCAAGAAGAAGACATAACAATTATAAATGTTTATGCACCCAACATAGGAACACCTCAATACATAAGGCACATGCTAACAACCATGAAAGGAGAAATCAACAGTAACACAATACTAGTAGGGGAGTTTAACACTCCACTTACACCAATGCACAGATCATTCAAAATGAAAATAAATAAGGAAACATAAGCTTTAAATGACACAAGAGCCCAGATAGATCTAAATGATATTTGTAGAACATTCAACCCCAAAGTGGCAGAAGACACTTTCTTCTCAAGTGCACATGGAACATTCTCCAGCATAGATCACATCTTAGGTCACAAATCTAGCCTTGGAAAATTTAAGAAAATTGAAATCATATCAGGTGTCTTTTCTGACCACAATGCTATGAGACTGGAAATCAATTACAGGAAAAAAACACAAATACAATGAGGCTAAACAGTGTGTTACTAAATAATCAAGAGGTCACTGAAGAAATCAAAGAAATAAAAAATTACATAGAAAGAACTGACAATGAAAACACGACTCAAAACCTATGGGATGCAGCAAAAGCATTTATAGCAATACAATCTTAGCTCAAGAAACAAGAAAAATCTCAAATAAACAATCTAATGCTACATTTAAAACAACTAGAGAAAGAAGAACAAAGAAAACTCAAAGTCAGTAGAAGGAAAGAAATCATAAAGATCAGAGCAAAAATAAATGAAATAGAAACAAAAAAAAACAATAGCAAATATCAATAAAACAAAAGCTGTTTCTTTGAGAAGATAAACAAAATTGATAAACTCTTAGCCAGACTCACCAAGAAAAAAAAGGGGGAGGATACAAGTCAATAAAATTAGAAATGAAAAAGGAGAAATCACAACTGGCACTGCAGAAATACAAAGGATTATAAGAGACTACTACAAACAACTATATGCCAATAAAATGGACAACCACGAAGAAATGCACAAATTCTTGTAAAGGTGCAATTTTCCAAGACTGAACCAGGAAGAATTAGAAGATATAAACAGACCTATCACAAGTAATGAAATTGAAACCATAATTAAAAATCCTCCAACAAACAATAGCCCAGGACCAGTCGCTTCACAGACGAATTCTATCAAACATTTAGAGAAGAACTAACACCCATCCTTCTGAAACTCTTCCAAAAAATTGCAGAGGGAGAAACACTCCTAAATTCATTCTACGAAGCCACCATCACCCTGATACAAAAACCAGAAAAAGATACCACAAAAAAAGAAAATTATAGACTAATATCCCTGATGAACATAGGTGCAAAAATCCTGAACAAAATACTAGCAAATAGAATCCAACAGCACATTAAAAGGATCATACACCATGGTCAAGTGAGATTTATCCAAGGGATGCAATGATTCTTCAATATATGGAAATCAATCAATGTGACACACAATATTAACAAATTAAGGAAGAAAAACCATATGATCATCTCAATAGATGCAGAAAAAGCTTTCAACAAAGTTCAATACCCATTTTGTTGAAAACTCTCCAGAAAATGGGCATAGAGGGAACCTAACTCATCATAATAAAGGCCACATATGACAAACCCACAACAAGCATCATACTCCATGGTGAAAAAATGAAAGCATTTCCACTAAGATCAGGAACAAGACAAGGATATCCACTCTCACCCCTCTTATTCAACATAGTTTTGGAAGTCATAGCCACAGCAATCAGAGGAGAAAAAGAAATAAAAGGAATACAAATTGGGAAAGAAGAAGTAAAACTGTCACTGTTTTCCAATGACATGATACTACACATAGAGAATCCTAAAAATGCCACCAGAAAACTACTAAAGCTAATAAATGAATTTGGTAAAGTTGCAGGATACAAAATTAAGGCACAGAAATCTCTTGCATTCCTATACACTAATGATGAAAAATCTGAAAGAGAAATTAAGGAAACACCCCCATTTACCATTGCAACAAAAAGAATAAAATACCTAGGAATAAACCTTCCTAAGGAGGCGAAAGATTTTACTCAGAAAACTATAAAACACTGATGAAAGAAATCAAAGATGACCTAAACAGATGGAGAAATACACCATGTTCTTGGATTGGAAGAATCAATATTGTGAAAATGACTATACTGCCCAAAGCAATCTACACATTCAATGCAATCCCTATCAAACTACCAATGGCATTCTTCACAGAACTAGAACAAAAAATTTTACAATTCGTATGGAAACACAAAAAGACCCCAAGTAGCAAAAGCAATCTTGAGAAAGAAAAACGGAGTTGGAGGAATCAGGCTCCCTGACTTCAAACTATACCACAAAGCTACAGTAATCAAGACAGTATGGTACTCGCACAAAAACAGAAATATAGATAAATGGAACAGGATAGAAAGCCCAGAGATAAACCCACGCACATATGGGCACCTAATTTATGACAAAGGAGGCAAGAGCATACAATGGAGAAAAGACAGCCTCTTCAATAAGTGGTGCTTGGAAATCTGGACAGCTACATGTAAAAGAATGGTATTAGAACATGACATAACACCATACAGAAAAATAAACTCCAAATAGATTAGAGACTTAAATGTAAGACCAGACACTATAAAACTCTTAGAGGAAAGCATAGGAAAACAATGCTATGACATAAACCACAGCAAGATCTTTTTTGACCCACCTCCTAGAGTGAAAGAAATAAAAACAAAAATAAACAAATTGGGAGTTAATCAAACTTAAAAGCTTTTGTACAGCAAAGGAAACCATAAACAAGACCACAATACAACCCTCAGAATGGGAAAAAATATTTGCAAATGAACCAACTGACAAAGGATTAATCTCCAAAATATACAAAGAGCTCATGGAGCTCAATATCAAGAAAATAAACAATACAGTTAAAAAATGGGCAGAAGACCTAAATAGACATTTCACCAAGGAAGACATACAGATGGTTTAGAGGCACATGAATAGATGCTCAATATCACTAATTATTAGAGAATTGCAAATCAAAACTGCAATGAGGTATCACTTCATGCCGGTCAGAATGGCCATTATCAAAAAATCTAGAAACAATAAATGCTGGAAAGGGTGTGGTGAAAATGGAACCCTCTTGCACTGTTGGTGGGAATGTAAATTGATACAACCATTATGGAAAACAATATGGAGGTTCCTTAAAAAACTAAAAATAGAACTACCATACGACCCAGCAATCCCATTACTGGGCATATACCCTGAGAAAACCATATTCAAAAAGGGACACGTACCACAGTATTCTCTGCAGCACTATTTACAATAGTCACGACATGGAACCATCCTAAATGTCCATTGACAGATGATAAAGAAGATGTGGCACATATATACAATGGAATATTACTCAGCCATAAAAAGAAACGAAATTGAGTTATTTGTAGTGAGGTGGATGGACCTAGAGTCTGTCATACAGAGTGAAGTAAGTCAGAAAAAGAAAAACAAATACCATATGATAACGCATATATATGGAATCTAAAAAAAAAAAAATGTTACTGATGAACCTAGTTGCAGGGCAGGAATAAAGAGGTATACATAGAAAATGGATTTGAGGACATGGGGTGGGAGGGCAATGCAGGGGCGAAGAGAGAGTAGCATCAACATATATACACTAACAAATGTAAAGTAGTTGGCTAGTGGGAAGCAGCAGCATAGCACAGGGAGATCAGCTCCGTGCTTTGCAATGACCTAGATGGGGGGATGGGGTGGGATAGGGGGGATGGGAGGGAGGCTTAAGAGGGAGAGGATATGGGGACATGTGTATGAATATAACAACAACAGAAACTAACACAGTATTGTGAAGCAATTATGCTCAAAAGCAAACAGTGTCCCCTGCTAACTCAAATGTTATGTGATTAACTGAGAGAGTATATAGTGAATTTGATTATGTTGGATTTTAAGCAAGTACAGAAATGACAAATACATGCAAAATTCAGCAGGTATAAATTCAGAAGTTTCTAGATGGCCTGGATAGTATAAAGTATAATGAACTTTACATTTCTTGGAAACCTTTCCATGGTTAATAAAAGTTAATCATCCCTTAAATAAAGCTATGTGAGCACTTCAACATACTATAAAGGAGTCTAAAATCAAACCACTTTAATTTTCACATTTTTCTTTTGCTCCTTTCTAATAGGAGAACTATAAACTTGAACCTTCAATAAAATCAGAGCCATTGATGTGGCCATTTATTTTTAAAAGGCATTCTATAGCATACCAATTGTTGAATCTAGAAGCTCTCCATTGATACTCCATTTAATAAACAAGCAAGCCAGACACATTTATTTTAAAGTTCAGGTTTAATTAAAAGATAAGACTAGAGTGAGAGAATGGCAATGGAAAGAGGGATGCTGAAATTTTTTGCTTATTATTACAGAGCAGCTGCTTTTACTTTTAACTAATCTCCATTAATGTCAAATCAAAAGGTAGAATTCTTATAGGCTTTTGCATTTGCCTTGAAACCTGTTTCACTCGGGAAATTGCTATGCATTTCCTCATTCTGGGTTGAAATTCTGTATGAGCTCTTTATTGTCTGGCTGAAGAATTCTGAGAAGTAGTTGTCATAGAGTTTATTTTTGAAATTAAAACACACTCATTTAATTAGCAATATTTGCTAAGCACCTCTGTTTTAGGTTTTGGGGTGTTAAGCAGTGAATAAACAGACCCAAAAAACCAAAAACAAACATACAAACAAACAAAACAAACAAAAAGTCCTACCTTGCTGGAACTTACTTTATAATGAATGTACATTTCAGACTCAAGTACAGCTACATATGAATATTAAAAATTTAAGACTAACAGAGAGTTAGTCTGTTAACTATTAAGACTAACAGTTATTTTTTTTGCAGAAAAAAACTGATTACATTTTCAAATATTGTGTTTGGATGTCTAAAATTTTTCAGTATCTGCTTTCAGGACAAAGATAAGGAAGGCCTTACATAGGTGCAGGAGAAATGTGAAGAAGGAGAAAGTTGTAGAGTGGAACTAAGAAGTGTCTGTAAGATGTGCCAGGAGAAACTAGCTCCCCAAGGCTTGGCTCTCCCAGGGTTTCTTAGTAAATAAGCCACATGCTCTCAGAAGCTACTGAGTTGCATCATGGCCTTCCCCTTTCCTAAACTGTCCAGGATATGGATAGAAAAGAAAAATGAAAACTAGTGGGGAGTTCCCTGGTGGTCCAGTGGTTAGGACTCGGAACTGTCACTGCCGTGGCCCGGGTTCAGTCCCTGGCTAGAAAACCAAAAACCTGCAAGCCACGTGGCTTGGCCAAAAAAAAAAAAAAAAAAAAAAAAAAATTAAAACTACTGAAATAGCCCTGTATGAATTTCTGAGCCCACATTCCTTAAGGATAAAAAATAGGCAATTCATGTAAGAGAATTTCTTTTTGAGACAAAATATACCACATTTTCTACTAATATTAAGTTTAAAATATATGCAAATACGACCATGTAAAAGAATGTAACAAAACACAAGAAAAGGAAAAGACCTACAATAACAAACCCAAAACAATTAAGAAAATGGTAATAGGAACATACATATTGATAATTATCTTAAATGTAAATGGATTAAATGCTCCAACCAAAAGACATACACTGGCTGAATGGATACAAAAACAAGACCCGTATATCTGCTGTCTACAAGAGACTCACTTCAGACCTAGGGACACATACAGACTGAAAGTGAGGGGATGGAAAGAGATATTCCATGCAACGGAAATCAAAAGAAAGCTGAGTAGCAATTCTCATATCAGACAAAACAGACTTTAAAACAAAGACTATTACAAGAGACAAAAAAAGACACTACATAATGATCAAGGGATCAATCCAAGAAGAAGATATAACAATTGTAAATATTTATGCACCCAACATTGGAGCACCTCAATACATAAGGCAAATACTAACAGCCATAAAAGGGAAAATCAACAGTACCACAATAATAGTAGGGGACTTTAACACCCCACTTTCACCAATGGACAGATCATCCAAAATGAAAATAAATAAGGAAACACAAGCTTTAAATGATACATTAAACAAGATGGACATAACCGATATTTATAGGACATTCCATCCAAAAACAACAGAATACACTTTCTTCTCAAGTGCTCATGGAACATTCTCCAGGATAGATCATATCTTGGGCCACAAATCAAGCCTTAGTAAATTTAAGAAAATTGAAATCATATCAAGTATCTTTTCAGATCACAACGTTATGAGACTAGATATCAATTACAGGAAAAAATCTGTAAAAAATACATACACATGGAGGCTAAAAAATACACTATTTAATAACCAAGAAATCACTGAAGAAATCGAAGAGGAAATCAAAAATTACGTAGAAACAAATGACAATGAAAACACGACGACCCAACACCTATGGGATGCAGCAAAAGCACTTCTAAGAGGGATACAATCCTACCTTAAGAAACAAGAAACATCTCAAATAAACAACTTAACCTTATACCTAAAGCAATTAGAGAAAGAAGAACAGAAAAACCCCAAAGTTAGCAAAGGAAAGAAATCATAAAGTTCAGATCAGAAATACATGAAAAAGAAATGAAGGAAACGATGGCAAAGATCAATAAAACTAAAAGCTGGTTTTTGACAAGATAAACAAAATTGTTAAACCATTAGCCAGATTCATCAAGAAAAAAAGGGAGAAGACTCAAATGAATAGAAGTAGAAATGAAAAAGGAGAAGTAACAACTGACACTGCAGAAATAAAAGGATCATGAGAGATTACTAAAAGCAACTATATGCCAATAAAATGGACAAATTCTTAGAAATGCACAACCTTCCGAGACTGAACCAAGAAGAAATAGAAAATATGAAAGGACCAATCACAAGCACTGAAATTGAAACTGTGATTAAAAATCTCCCAACAAACAAAAGCCCAGGACCAGATGGCTTCACAGGTGAATTCTATCAAACATTTAGAGAAGAGCTAACACCTATCCTTCTCAAACTCTTCCAAAATATAGCAGAGGGAGGAACACTCTCAAACTCATTCTACAAGGTCTCCATCACCCTGATACCAAAACCAGACAAAGATGTCACAAAAAAAGAAAACTACAGACCAATATCACTGATGGACATAGATACAAAAATCCTCGACAAAATACTAGCAAACAGAATCCAACAGCACACTGAAAGGATCATACACTATGATCAACAGGGGCTTATCCCAGGAATGAGGACTCTTCAATATATACCAATCAATCAATGTGATACACCATATTAAAAAATTGAAGGAGAAAAGCCATAGGATCATCTCAATAGATGCAGAGAAAGCTTTCAACAAAATTCAACACCCATTTATGATAAAAACCCTCCAGAAAGTAGGCATAGAGGGAACTTACCTCAACATAATAAAGGCCATGTATGACAAACCCACAGCCAACATTGTCCTCAATGGTGAAAACCTGAAACCATTTCCACTAAGATCAGGAACAAGACAAGGTTGCCCACTCTCACCACTACTATTCAACATAGCTTTGGAAGTTTTAGCCACAGCAATCAGAGAAGAAAAAGAAATAAAAGGAATCCAAATCGGAAAAGAAGAAGTAAAGCTGTCACTGTTTGCAGATGACATGATACTATACATAGAGAATCCTAAGGATGCTACCAGAAAACTACTAGAGCTAATCAATGAATTTGGTAAAGTAGCAGGATACAAAATTGATGCACAGAAATCTCTTGCATTCCTACATACTAATGATGAAAAATCTGGAAGTGAAATTAAGAAAACACTCCCATTTACCACTGCAACTAAAAGAATAAAATACCTAGGAATAAACCTACCTAAAGAGACAAAGGACCTGTATGCAGAAAATTGTAAGACACTGATGAAAGAAATTTAAGATGATACAAATAGATGGAGAGATATACCATGTTCTTGGATTGGAAGAATTAACATTGTGAAAATGACTATACTACGCAAAGCAATCTACAGATTCAATGCAGTCCCTATCAAACTACCCTTGGCATTTTTCACAGAACTAAAAGAAAAAATTTCACAATTTGTATGGAAACACAAAAGACCCCGAATAGCCAAAGCAATCTTGAGAAAGAAAAACGGGGCTGGAGGAATCAGGCTCCCTGACTTCAGACTATACCACAAAGCTACAGTAATCAAGACAGTATGGTACTGGCATGAAAACAGAAATACAGATCAATGGAACAGGATAGAAAGCCCAGAGATAAACTCACACACATATGGTCACCTTATTTTTGATAAACGGAGGCAAAAATATACAATGGAGAAAAGACAGCCTCTTCCATAAGTGGTGCTGGGAAAACTGGACAGCTACATGTAAAAGAATGAAATTAGGACACTCCCTAACACCATACACAAAAATAAACTCAAAATGGATTAAAGACCTAAATGTAAGGCCAGACACTATCAAACTCTTAGAGGAAAACATAGGCAGAACACTCTATGACGTAAATCATAGCAAGATCCTTTTTGACCCACCTCCTAGAGAAATGGAAATAAAAACAAAAATAAACAAATGGGACCTAATGAAACTTAAAAGCTTTTGAACAGCAAAGGAAACCATAAACAAGACGAAAAGACAACCCCCCAGAATGGGAGAAAATATTTGCAAATGAAGCAACTGATAAAGAATTAATCTCCAAAATTTACAAGCAGCTCTTGCAGCTCAATATCAAAAAACCAAACAACCCAATCCAAAAATGGGCAGAAGACCTAAATAGACATTTCTCCAAAGAAGATATACAGATTGTCAACAAACACATGAAAGCATGCTCAACATCATTAATCATTAGAGAAATGCAAATCAAAACTACAATGCGATATCATCTCACACCATTCAGAATGGCCATCAACAAAAAATCTACAAACAATACATGCTGGAGAGGGTGTGGAGAAAAGGGAACCCTCATACACTGTTGGTGGGAATGTAAATTGATACAGCCACTATAGAGAACAGTGTGGAGGTTCCTTAAAAAACTAAAAATAGAACTACCATATCACCCAGCAATCCCACTACTGGGCATATGCCCTGAGAAAACCATAATTCAAAAAGAGTCATGTACCACAGTGTTCATTGCAACTCTATTTATAATAGCCAGGACATGGAAGCAACCTAAGTGTCCATTGATAGATGAATGGATAAAGAAGATGTGGCACATATATACAATGGAATATTACTCAGCCATAAAAAGAAACGAAATTGAGTTGTTTGTAGTGAGGTGGATGGACTGGACCTAGAGTCTGTCATACAGAGTGAAATAAGTCAGAAAAGAAAAACAAATACTGTATGCTAACACATATATATAGAATCTAAAAAAAAAAAAAAATTTCATGAAGAACCTAGGGGCAAGACGGGAATAAAGACGCAGACCTACTAGAGAATGGACTTGAGGACATGGGGAGGGGGAAGGGTAAGCTGGGACAAAATGAGAGAGTGGTAGTGTATATATGGACATATATACACTACCAAATGTAAAATAGATAGCTAGTGGGAAGCAGTTGTATACCACAGGGAGATCAGCTTGATACTTTGTGACCAGCTAGAAGGGTGGGATAAGTGGGGTGGGAGGGAGGCAGACTCAAGAGGGAAGAGATGTGGGGATATATGTATATGTGTAACTGATTCACTTTGTTATAAAGCAGAAACTAACACACCATTGTAAAGCAATTATACTCCACTAAAAATGTTTTTTAAAAAAAGAATGTATCATTTTATTAATTTTTTAAATCTATGGAATCACAATGGTAAAAAATTCATTAAAGGAGAAAAAAGTTAGTTTTATTCACATAGTATATTAAAACAGCAAAGAAATTGACCACAAACCACTTACTAAAGTGTTATTACAAATATAATCTAATTTGATCTTCCGTACAAGCTATTATAGTTATTATTTTATAATCATCCTTCTACACACGGATCTCAAAGCTAACTGATTGAATGGCTTACCCAAGTTGATAGAACTAATCATTACCCAAGTCAGAACTCAAAACTCAAGTGTAACAGCTCCAAACCACATGGAATTTCCACTGATCGATATAGCTTTTCAAGTGACTGATCAAATGCAGAAGGTTTTTGTTTTGTTTTGTTTTGCTTTAAACATCTTTATTGGAGTATAATTGCTTTACAATGCTGTGTTCGTTTCTGCTTTATAACAAAATGAATCAGCTATACATATACATATATCCCCATATCTCTTCCTTCTTGCGTCTCCCTCCCTCCCACCCTCCCTCTCCCACCCCTCTAGGTGATCACAAAGCACCGAGCTGATTTCCCTGTGCTATGCGGCTGCTTCCCACTAGCTATAGGTTTTAAATTTTCCCCTGGCCATTTTGGTTGGTTGTTCTGTAATCACAACAGCCTGCAGTGTAATATGGGCTTGCTCTGCCTCTGAGCAACAAGCTCTTTACCAGAACTTTAACTGGACGTTGAAGCAGTAAAAATGTGAATGCAGGAAATTCTAGATTCCCTGTAATGAATCTACTATTAGGAGGCAGTAGGTGTGGGGTTAAGAGCACAGGATTTGAAGTTAAACATACATGAGTTCCTATCCCCATTCTTGTAACTATGGGCAATGTGAGAGTAGAAATCTTAATTACTTTCTCAAGGCTGCAATTTTCAATAATAATTATAATAATAATGCATAACTCATAACATCATGATGGTTAAAGAACATATAAACAAGTACACAGAATTTGATTAATTGCATCTGCTTTTCAAAGTACTGTTAACATTATTAATCCCCTTCTCTGCTACTCTAAGTTTTATGTACTCTCATTAATGCATATGTTTCTTTTTGGATTTACCTGGAAACATAGATCATCTGTGCTTACATAACAAAGAGCAATTTTTCTTTTAATTTTCAGTGAAAAATTGATGGAATAGAGACACTTTGCATAATCTAACTATTTTTACCCAGCCTACTTAAAAAATTGGAGAAAGCTTGAACTTTCGTTATAAGGCTTAATAGTATAGTTGAAGCTCAGAAGAGAACATCTAAGAAAAACACATGGTATATACTTTATTTCCAGACACATGTTACAGAGTCAGGCTTTGCAAATGATCCTAAGCTTTTTAGGTCCCAGGTATTCTAAGATCTGGAAAAAAGAGAATAACAATTCGTTAATTTTGCACTCAGGCATAATCTGTGAGGCAAATTCCCTGACAGAGTTAAGTGATTTCCTTGAAATAAAGTTAAGGAGGAATTTATGGCAAGCTTCTCTGCTTAAGAGACACAGATTAACACAATGGATAATCTATGGTTTAATAAAAGATAGAACTGCTGTTCAAATGCATGCATCTACTACTGAATCTTTATAAAGGAGAAGCCATATTATAAATGTAGCTCAGTGAGAGGCTGAGATAATTATGCCTTCAGTTCTGTTGCATTCTGTTGATCTAAATTAATATAAGAATTGTAATTTAAGAGAGAGCCTAATGGGCATGAAGTCTCTCCACCCAGCTATTCTTCTTCTCAGATATTATGTCTTAAGCAAGCATTTGGCAGGTGTTAAATTGCAGTAAATTCATGATTGAATTCTCTATCAGGTACCTGTAGTGGTGATAATCTATTCTCTGGATAAAGTGTGAGCTATATACTTCAATCATTTCTGACAGAGGCACTATGGCCACAAAAAGAAAGAGCAAAGGAGGCAGATTTTCCCGTGTGGTTATGATGGCAGAATGGAATGGGGTGGGCAAGCACTGTCCGAAGGTCAAGTAATTATGATTTTGAACTGTATCTCCATGTCTCTCAATCATGCCTTCAGTGGGTGTTCAAGGGAGGCCCACAGAAATCTGCTCCTCCTGCAGTCTCAACCTCCCAGCAGTCCCAAGAAAAAGCTACTGTTAGATTGGAGTACCTACATCTCTTTTAGAGACTATTAAAGCTGATCCCTCTATATCTAAGTCACCACTAGAAGCCTGGGCTTTTTAGGTCATCCCTTATCACAAAGACTCTCATATTCATTAGACTGCATACTCACTATCACTTGATTCAAGATCTTGTTCTTTCCATTGTGCTCTCTGGAACCAAGTGCCTATTATCAGCAAAACCTCGTATCAACTGCCTCTCTGTATATATATATATATATTTCTCTAATGAAGTGTAGATGTTCTATTGAATGTACTACTGAAGAAGATACAGTCTCACAGTGCTGGTGTGTTTTTTCCAGTACCCACCTACAGCTAAACTTAAGGGGGATGCTTCTTCCTCATTTCTTATTGTCTCTTCCCTAAAACAGAATTTAAAAACATTAAATTATATGCTACCAGATACATCAGCTGTGCTCCTTTGAGGTCACCTCTCTTTTTCCTGGGCATGTATTCTTTCACTGAAGGTTTTTTTTGCACCTGGCTTACTGCTCTTTCTCCACCCTGACTTTCTTCATTATTCTTGGTGCTTTTAAATAATTCATCCATCTCCCTGTGTCTCTCATCCTGTGTCCTTACTGCCAATGATTTTATCCTCTATCCCACCTCAACTGATCATTCTCATGTTCACTGACTAGATGGTATCTTTTCCAGTTTCTATTGTACCTCATAATATTCATTCCAAGTATCTCATCTTATGGCACAATCTACCTTTCTAACTCACCACTCTAATATCATAGTCACCAACTCTACCAGTGCTACCAGATTCATTAAAACTACCAACTTTTCACTGTCCATTGTTCTCCTCATGTCCTCTATTTCATCTATACCCACTTCGATTTCATGAATCATCTCTATACTAATGTATTTTCAGACACATCCAACTCTCGATTTCTTTCTTCCTCCATCATATTCTTCTGGCAAAGCCTAATTCTGGTTATAGCCTACTTTTTTTACTACTGTGCAATCAAATCCAACAGTCTCACTTAACTAGAGTGACCTGACTGGACTCACTACAAATCAATGTCTTAAATGTCAAATGGAGACTCAGTGCTGCCTGACACTCCTGTTACACTTCTCTTGTCAACCCATTCTCCTCCTGTCCCCGGAAACTATTTCTTACCTCAGCTGATAACCTTTGTTCTCATTTTCTAGGAACAGAAAAGCAAACAGAAGAGAACTGCAACATGTTCCCATGATTAAATCTACTGACATCTTCACAATATGTGAATCCACAACTCTATCTTTTTCTCCAGGTGTGATGGATAACATCGCTTTGATCCTATCAAAGGAACCCCACCCTTGTACACTGAATCCCATCCCCTTTTGTCTACGTGAGGATTTGGATAATAAAACTATCTCTTTCTCCCAAATAAACATTTTCCTCTCTTCTATGTCTTTCCAATCAACAGACACATTATGTTGATTCCCATATCTTCTTTCATGAACTGCTCCATTTCTCTGTCCCCCCTCACAGGAGGTGTCTATAGTCATTATTCTCTTTATTCTCCTCCTATGACCTCTTGACCTCTCTCCAGTCAGCGTCGTGTCCCCATTTGTCCTTTGGAATTGTTATTGCAAATGTTACCAAAGGCCTCCACATTGCCACAGTCTCAGTCATTGTCTTACCTTCTCAGTAATATCTGATGTAGTTGAACATATTCTCTACCTTGAATCACTTTTTTTAACTGGCTTCTGAGACACTGCACTTTTATGGTTTTCCATGTATTGCTTTGGTCATTCCTCCCCTGTGTCCTTTGTTGACATCTCTTTTTTATCCCAACCTAGAGTCCTTGGATAATCCCAGAGCTAAATCCTCAAACTTCATCTATTTGATATCTACACTGCCTCCGTTGGTGATCTCATCTAAGATTGTGATGTTAAAAGTATCTTTTCCATATTCCACTTGATGACTCAAATGCAGATATTTAATCACTTTTCCCCCGTTTTTCACATTTTCATATAACTACTTAACTGACATATTTGCTTAGATTTCTAGTAGGCATCTCAAGTATAGACATTGCTCTGTCAGAAGGGAGGTTTGAAAATACCTGTGATTGTGGCAGGTATCTAAGACATCCCTTAAGCTTCCATAGGTCTCTATGAAACAACATATTATATTCTCAGTGCTAGGATTAAATTGATTTGAATTTCTGTCCCATGTGAAGAGATGATGTAAAAAATTTTTTTTGTCCAACTCCTGAAAATGGATGATACATGAACCCAAGTATAAGGAAAAGTCATTGTTCTGATGGCAATCCTAAATCATCTTTAAATTTATTTTCTTGATAGAATATTTAACATGAAATTAAAAATAAGTCATGTGGGCATTACCCCTTGGTGATAACTAAAATCTCCTAACTCTGTCTCTACACCTGGAAAGAAGGAGTTGACACACAATAAGCAATCAATGTAATGTTACCCTATTTCTATGGATATAATTGTTGGAGAACCATAACACATTGCACTGGCAGATAGATTCACTAGCAATGCCAGCCTGAATGTGTAATGAAAAGAGCATAGATTTAAAGAACAGTAGAGTTGTTCCCTTTCTTTTCCTTACTACTCTTGAGTCATGAAAATAATTGCTTTTGACAGCTCTTTCCACATTTGTAAATGCAGGTGATAACATTTACCTGTAAGGTTGTTGTGAAGATGAAGATACTATGTGCAAAGACTTAGTTATGTTAATCGTCATAACAGATGCCCAAAAATTCTAGTTGCCTTCTCTACTCCTGTGCATATCCCAAAATTTTTCTTAGTCTACTATATCATATTTTCAAATGTCAGATAATTAGATAAAACTTGATAATTTTTAAGTTCTAGGACTATCCTCCCTAACAACCACAGCTTCTTGAAAGTCTTGTATTAAGTTAGAAAAAGATAAAGGTAATGAGTAATAACTTACTACACCAACAAAGTCAGGAGACCGTATTAAAGAGAAAGTGATTCTTTAAGCTGGTTCAAGAGAATATACTGTGACCCAGGTATATGTAGATCACAGAAACCCATTCTTCCAAGTGTGTAGTAAAAGTGGAAACTATTGAAATACAGCTTTGCCACAGTTATGTATACATTATGATATCCTTAGAACCTCCCCCTTTTTTCTACCTTAGATTGTCTCAAGTTAACTTATCTCTCACTTTCGATGTTAAAACTTTAAACACTAGAGGAATTCTTATTAGAGATGTAAATGTCAGATGACAGAAAGATAAACACCACAGCTTTGTAAAAGTGTTGTCATTGTGTGCCTATAAACTGCCCATGAGCCCAGGGAATACACAAATTTTTCCTCTCTTCAATGACATATAAAAGTGTAAACATATCAACATCTAGCTCCAAACTCATGACGGTCCAGTAAGAGTGAATGATGCTCATGCCAGGAAAAAAGATCGATCCGCTTACAATTATTCTGCGTGGGAAATGCTCTCACAGCACTTAAGTACACTCAGCTGCCTAAGTCTTGTGGGAAGAGAAACTAGATTCCAACTGACATGTTGGAAGCCCTCTTTTTTACCTGAACAAACACAAGATGCCCTGTTATGGGCTGAATTGTGTCCCCCTCCCAAACTCATATATTGAAATCTTAACCCCACTTACCTCAGAATGTGACTGCATTTGGAGATAGGTCTTTAAAGAGATAATTAAGTTAAAATGAGGTCACTAGGGTGAGGCCTAATCAAATATGACTGGTGTCATTATAAGGAGAGGAAATTTGAACATATATGGTTACAGAGAAAAGGCCATGTACAGACAGAGGAAGATGGTCATCTACAACCCAAAGAGAAGGACTCAGAGGAATCGACCTGGCTGATACCTTGATCTTAAATTTCTAGCATTCAGAAATGTGAGAAAATAAATTTCTATTGTTTACGCTATGTGGTCTTGTAATCATCAAAAGTGGGGGTCCAGCTGCCTGCTGCTCAAAAGCCAATAAAGAGGCAAGGTTTGTGGAAAGGAAAGTTTGCTTTATTTTGGAGCCCGGCAACCTGAGGAGGAGGGTGGATTCCTGTCCAAAGGCTTACTGCTCTTCACTGACGATCAGTGGGCAACAGCTTTTATAGACAGAGGGAGGGGGCTACATGCAGAAACAGCACAGTCAGCTCTCACAGTCATCTTGAAATGGGTCATGCAGTGATCTGATCAGCATCATCTTGATTGTTTTAAGTACAGTTAGTCTTTAGTTCCAGGGTCAGTTTGTTCCCATTTCTTTGAGGCCAGTTCTCAGAATTGTGGCAGCTTGGGTTGTAGATGACCATCTTATGTCATGGCTACAGTCTGGTCATCATGTAGTTAACTTCTTCTACCTGGTGAGGGTTTCAGTATCTATAGGACAGCTCAAAGGACGTGGCTCAGAATATTATCTATAGCCTTTGAGGAGGAACTAAAGGTCCTTGACTTTGCTTAATGACTAAATTATTATTACTTGGTCTCATTTGACTGTTTCCCTTTGTTTCTGCATTTTCTCACTTCTCTGATTAAACTTATTGTTGGCTAAAGTTTTTCCACAGTCAAAAGGCAGGCTGAGGACATGGCGGGGAAGAGCCATAGGGTCCTGCTCCATTACAGGCTGTGGTAACTTGTTATGGCAGCCTTAGCAAACTCATACTCTCTCCAAGGTGAGTCAATGTATAATGCACTCTAGTAGCAATAACTATAAAATACTGACTAGTGAATGGTGAGAGTTGGGGAGAGAATCCTGTAGTGTTCTGGTTTGCTTGCATATATTAGTCATTTCTTATATCCTGATAACCTTAACGCACGTTATTCAACTTGTAGCTACACACTTTATATAGTTGTTTTTTGGGTTTGGTTACATATTTTAAACTTGCCTGGTACAGTTTATCAGCTGATACTGGATGTGCTCATTTGCAACTAATTTTCCCACAGACTGTAACAGGGAGAAAATGAAGTCTAACATAATCCGAGGCAGAGACATCTGACCACCATTTTGATAAGGAGTAACAGAATTGCACAAATATAATATCAGCGTTCTTTAAATTGGGTCAAACACAAAACTTTTGTGTGTTATTTCTCTAGGAAGGGTTCAGAGCATTCAATAACTTTCAAAATGGGTGAAATTCAGTGCTGTACTGGTGCTCACCAGCATGAAAATGGTAACGTTTTTCTTTGGCTTCATCCCTATTAAAAACTTGCCCCCAAGTTCCTTTTTCCTTCAGATGCTTGCGAGCCATGGCCACTCTGTCGATGAGTCAAGAGAAGGCCTGGTGAAACCATCATTTGAAGGACCCATGATATCAACTTCAGGGGCTCAGTGAGATGGTCAGTATTCCACTTCGAAAAGCATCAAGGTCCAAAGTGTAACTGATTTTATTTCACATTATATTATATTATTTATTTATTTATTTCCCATGACACAATCACCAAGCAAACGCTGAAACTATTCATGTTGCATTCTCTGTTCCCAGTTGAATTATTAATCTTTCTGTCAAGTCTAATTCCTGACCCTCAATTTAATTCTATTTCAGCAGCTGATGCCTCTATTAGCCTCACTGCACTTGAATTCTGTTGCTCCCTTGGCTGTAGCCTGCTGAGAAACTGTTTTTCGAGTACTTAGCAGAAAAGCTCTATGCTTTATTGACTCAGATTTTAATTTCAAATACTATTCTTACTGATCAGGTACTTGAAAACAAATGTTCTGAGAGGCTTCGCTAATGCACTGAAAGGTTATTGACAAATTTCATATATGTCCAAGGGCATAAATTATAAGAGAATCTTTCATTCTTTACACACTTTCATTCTTACACCATTAATAGAGTCCTGGAGGAATCAATGGTTCTGAAGGTGAAAACATAGAAAGTTTAAGAAAGCTGATAGCAGAAAAAAACACGGATTTGTACCAAAAAAGACAGACTAGGGCCAGATTTCACTATTTCTGAATATTACATAAGCAAATTAAAATACAAATTTCATGTTTAAGTGAGAATATGACAATCCAATAATTAACAAAACATGATGTAAGTAAAAGATCAATACAACTGAATGAGATGTCTTTATACTTTGGGACTGCTTCACTAATTTAGCACACATAATTGATGACAGTGCAATATATTGAACCAATCAACTAAATTGCCCTAACTCTTATTAGTGTGTTATCACCAATAGTAACATAATTCTGAATTGCATAGAGCAGTGATGCTTCAGATAAAAAGGTTTCTACCGTGTTGCTGAGTACATGAATCTATAAAACATATTGCTATGTACTTTGGTGAAAATTGAAGCAAAATTACCAGTATCTCTTCTAGTTCAGCCTCTTGCTGAATAGCACTTATATGAATATCCTTAAAGTCACTTATCCCAATCTCTCTCCTCCAGTGAGAGAATGTATAACTCTTTACAAGAATGGTCATTCCAATTTTGGATGAATCTAATAATTAGAGAATTTCTTCTCATAACAACTTTTTTATAATTCCTACTACTACCCATTGATACCATGGTGACAATGGAAACCACACAGTAAATACATTTCCTTCCTTTCTACAAGATAGTTTTTGAAATTGTCTGAAATTTCCATCTTTAGCTTGCATTCATCCAAGGTGAGACTATTTATACCATAATAGTCAACAAATGCCACCATCCATTTTTTGTTGTTGTTATATTTTATTTTCTGGAGAGCCAGTGAGCACCAGTATAGCACTGAATTTCACCCATTATGAAAGTTATTGAATGCTCTGAACCCTTCCTAGAGAAATAACACACAAAAGTTTTGTGTTTGACCCAATTTAAAGAACTCTGATATTATTGGTGCATGAAATTTCAGTATCATCCAGGAAGAGAGAAGAATGATGGCAGAACCTTAGAGGAAAATGGCATTTAATACAAAAGTAGAAGAGGAACCCTTGAAAAAAAGGAAAAACCACAGTTAGAGAGAACAGAGAAAAATGTGGACAGTGTTTCTGGAAGGAATTAGTGAATTGTGTTGAATGCTGGGCAGAGGCAAAGCAGAATAAGGAGTGAACATTTTCTTCAGATTCAGCAACTACCTTGCAGTTACACTGATATGGTAGGGATAGAAGTCAGGTTAAAGGGTGGGGAAGGTTCAAGAATGAATGAATGAATGTGGAGTTGAAAAATCAGGAATTAAGTGAAGGTTACTCCAGAATCTTATGTGTAAAATAACTGAGAGAAACTGGTGGTAACCATAAGGCAGACACAAGTTGTGGGGGAAGCCTTTAAGACTGTAGAGGTCTGAGCTTGTTTGAATGCTAATGGGAAAGTGCCAGCAGAATGGAAAGTTGAAGATAACAGAGAGAGAGTGACAGGAGCTAGGTTTCTAACGAGGCAGGTAGGAGAGGATGGGATACAGAGCGTCACTAAGGGGTCCTCTCTTCACTCCCCTTCTCTTCTGCTGAACATGGGCTTTTTCCCCTAAGATTTTATATTAATTTCCTGTAACAAATTGCCACAAATTTAATGGCTTAAAACAACACAAATATATTCTCTTACAGTTCTGAAGGTCAGAAGTCCAAAACGGTTCTCATTGAGCTACAATTAAGGTGTAGGCAGGTCCATGTCCCTTCTAGAGGTCCTAGGGGAGAATCTGTTTCCTTGCTTTTTCCAAATTCTAGACACCACACACATTCCTTGATTCATGACCCTATTCCTCTACCTGCAAAGCCAGCAACATGAGGACAGGTCATTCTCACTCTGCTATCTTTTTGGTTCTCTTTCTTCTGCCCTTCTTGTTTACTTATTAAAATCTGTGTGATTATATTGGGCTCATCTGGATAATCCAGGATAGTCTCCCTTAATTCTATCTATAACCTTAATTCCCCTGTGCCATGGAACCTAACACATTCACAGGTTCTGGAGATTAGGACATGGATATCTTTGGAGGGGGGCTATTAGTTTGCCTGCCACACACGCCCCCCATTTCATGCTCATATTCCACTCTATTACTTTTCTACAGTCCTCTGATTGGAGAGAGTGGAGAAGGAATAAGTCTTCCCTTTCTATAAAAGTGACCAATACTGAAAAAGTGCTTTATATATATATATATATATATATATATATATATATATATATACTAATCCACTTAACAGTCACCACTCTGTGAGGAGAGGTATTTGCTTTAATTAATAGCTGATGGACCTATAACTGACACAGACTTGTAAAATAAGTTGCTTCAAATCACACAGTAGTAAGTGTTGGTTTGGGGGTGAAAACCAGAATTGTCTAATGGAATACGTAGTGAATGATCAACTTAGTTGATATTGTCAACTTAGCGATGTTTATATAGAATAAAAATAATTACACATGTAAAGAGAGATTTAAAAATAACATACGCGTAAAATGAAAAATCATTTACAAAACCATTCTATAATAAATTTTCTTTCCTGCAATACTATATTAATATCCACCACTTCTAACATATAAAGAACTGTTCATCAAGGAGATATACCATATTTACTTAACAATACCCAAACAACTGGGAATTTAATTGTTACCAGTTTTTAAATGGGCTATTAATTAAGAAAATAAAAATAATATTAAAGTAAATAAACAAACACACCTTTTGCTCATTCCTCATTCCATTTCTCTTCTTAATGTCTTCTCTCTTTCCTTTAGACTTTCTCTCTTACAATCTAAGTCCTCTCAACTTTTAAAAATGTTCTAAGTTTTTATTCTTCTATGAAACGTTCACCCTCTGGGCTCTAGGTTTCCTTCTTTTTTGGAACTCAAATCATTATTCGCCATTCCAATTTTTGAAAATATCTTATTAGTATTATGTTCTAATCTTTATATTTTTCTGAGATTTAACATTAATGGGTACTTCTCAGTAGGCATCTGGGGAAAGGGCCTGCATCATTTCTGAATTTTCATTCTCCAGTTCCATCTACCACAATGCATGCAAATAATATTATGGAGGGCCTTGTTTGGTTTTGTGCTATTATCCCTTAAGCCAATAACTGAATATTAGCAGGCATCAAGAAATTTATTTTATTAAACATGTATATTCTCAGACATACATGAAAAGAATTCTGCTATCTGGTTGAACACAATAAAATATTTTCTGCTAAAATAATATACTTATCACATCTGAGTTTTGCTAGCCGGTTGCCTTTTGAATAAATAACACACAAGTTAGGGGCTTGCCTACTTTACCATTCAATCTCCAGCTCCTAGAAATGTGTCGATCTCACAGTAGTCCTCAATAAATATCTGTTGAATGAATGTGTGCTTGTTTGAAAAAAATGTAGGAAATATTCAAGAAAATTTTAAATGTGGCATAGAGTATATTCACTTATTTGACTAGGTTGGAAAACAGATGTGTCTTTCTAAATGTAATACACTAATTTAAGCCTCAATTCTTTTTTTAAAATAAAAACTATATGCATTTATGTATGTCATTTGTGTTTGTATGTGTTTGTGCATCAGTTTTACTTCTCTTACAGGCAAAACCTCTTGTTTGTGCCTAGTGTATGGTTTATGTGAAAAAATTTATCTAGATTTACCAATTCACTGTGATATAATGGTATGCATTTACAATGACACAATATCTACTGGTTAATAGACTCATTTTCATAGCAATACATTAGCACCCACCCTGCAAGAGGTATCCCAGAAAATTATAGATCAAAAAAGAGAAATAACATAATCCATAAATTCAGCCTAGAAGATTTTTTTTTTTTTTGCCAACACCTGCTGTCCTCATGCTGAATACTAAGGTTCCCCAATTCTGAACTTTGCCCTTTTTCACTTATCCATTTCAGATTGCTGCCTTCCAGTCTTCTTCTCTTCCCTCTTCTCTTTTCCCCTCTCCCCTTCCCCTCATCCTCTGACTCCTTAGTCCTATTCTTCCCAACTCTTTCTTCTTCTCTTTCTCCCTCTGTCTCTCTCTCTCTCTCTCTCTCTACCTCTGTTTCTCTGTCTCTGTCTCATTCACATTTGTTTTCATGCAAGAGATGAAAGGCAGCTCAATATTTACTAAAAATCTCCTCAAGATGTCTTTAGAACCAGAAGAATTCTTCCCAACAACTACACATTATATCTCAGAAAGTTTGGTCAAAAATATTTACTAATTTGGATTAATTACTTCATTAGTGCCTGGGCTTCCACAAAAATTATTTCACTTTTCCACCACCTCTGAGTGACTAGTTAGCCATTCTGGTGCCTTTCCCTAAACAAAGAAAATCTGATATAATATGATGTGTTTTTTCTGCTCTCAGACAGTCTTATCAACAAGGAGGGAAAAAAAAAAACCCTCTTAAATGTGGAGACAGAGCAGGACATGAAGGAAGGAAGGAAAGAGGGAAGAAGGAAGGAAAGAAGGAAGGAAAGAAGGTAAGTGGGTAGGAAGGAAGGAAGAAAGTTAAATGATGTTTTTAAATGTTCTTTATTTCAGATATAACTTTGACCCAGAAATTTTGAATGTATTTCTTGAGGGATAGCAGTAGTCAAAACAGTAGTGTCCAGGGACCTAACCTTAGGAGCTCACACTCTCATTGGAACTGCCAAAGATACACATAATAAGTGAGCTAGGAAATCCGGTATTTTAGGATTAAGAATCAAGACATATTTTCTTCAAAGTTGTGGAAAGCATTTTTGGTTTACTGTATTAAATGTTTATTTAAATAAGTCATTATTTATTATAACAGGACAAGTATTAAAAATCTTAGATTTCAGGTGAGATCCTTTTGCCTGAAATGAACTATACCAGACTAAAGGAGTTGTTATTCACTAAGTTCCTTTGGTTCCTTGTGGAGAAATATGAAAGAAGATGTGTTCTCTTTTAAAGACAGCCACTTGTTAAATTTACCAAACTTAACAGTGCCTAACGGAATCAAATGATAGAAAGATGAATCATCCATTCAGTATATCAGAATTAGGGAGAGGAGAGCACGGTGCTCACCTTGGGCGGGCACAAAACTAAGAGAGTGCCAAAACAACAACAACAAAGAAAACCAGTAGTTAAGATACATACTATTTTTGCATGGGGACCCGGCCTGAGGAGCAGGGGTGGGAGCTTCGAGACTAGGGCGGCGCGAAAGGGGTGAGAAGCGGACAGAAGACATGATAGGAAAGATAAAAAGAAAAGGAAAAGGAAAGTTTCCAGTTTGACAATCAAGCTGTCTTCTGCATCCATTTCATCCCAAGACCACCAAGCCAATGTGGAGGCTTTTTCCTCCTTTCCTTTACTTTTCATGAGACTGATCACAACCAGCACTGCAAAGTCCGTCGAATTAAGGAATGCTGTTGCCTACATGTGTGAATGACTGTGAGTAAACTACTGAAGTAGAGGAGAATTAACTTGAAAGGTCCTCATGAATGTCCATGTGGCTGACAAGAAGTTAACCTGTCATAGATGTGATAAAGAAGAATAGTTGGGGAGGAGCTTCAAGATGGCGGAAGAGTAAGACGCGGAGATCACCTTCCTCCCCACAAATACATCAGAAATACATCTACAGGTGGAACTGCTCCTACAGAACACCTGCTGAATGCTGGCAGAAGACCTCAGACCTCCCAAAAGGCAAGAAACTCCCCACATACCTGGGTAGGGCAAAAGAAAAAACAGAGACAAAAGAATAGGGACGGGATCTGCACCAGTGGGAGGGAGCTGTGAAGGAGGAAAGGTTTCCACACACTAGAAGCCCCTTCACTGGCGGAGACTGCGGGTGGCGGAGGGGGAAAGCTTCGGAACCACGGAGGAGAGAGCAGCAACAGGGGTGTGGAGGGCAAAGTGGAGAGATTACCGCACAGAGGCTCGGCGCCGAGCAGCACTCACCAGCCGGAGAGGCTTGTCTGCTCACCCTCCGGGGCGGGCGGGGGATGGGAGCTGAGGCTCCGGCATCCATGGATCGCAGGGAGAGGCCTGGCGTTGGCGGCGTGAACACAGCCTGAAGGGGTTAGTGCACCACAGCCAGCCGGGAGGGAGTCCGGGAAAAAGTCTGGAGCTGCCGAAGAGGTAAGAGACTTTTTCTTGCCTCTTGTTTCCTGGTGCGTGAGGAGAGGGGATTCAGAGCGCCGCTTAAAGGAGCTCCAGAGACGGGCATGAGACGCTAAGGCTGCTGCTGCCACCACCAAGAAGCCCGTGTGCGAGCACAGGTCACTCTCCACACCGCCCCCCTGGAAGCCTGCGCAGCCCGCCACTGCCAGGGTCCCGTGAACCAGGGACAACTTCCCCGGAAGAACGCACGGCGCTCCTCAGGCTGGTGTAACATCACGCCGGCCTCTGCCGTAGCAGGCTTGCCCCACCTCCGTACTCCTCCCTCCCCCCGGCCTGAGTGAGCCAGAGCACCTGAAGCAGCTGCTCCTTTAACCCTGTCCTGTGTGAGTGAAGAACAGACGCCCTGAGGCGACCTACACGCAGAGGCGGGTCCAAATCCAAAGCTGAACCCCGGAAGCTGAGCGAACAAAGAAGAGAAAGGGAAATTTCTCCCAGCAGCCTCAGCAGTAGCGGATTAAATCTCCACAATCAACTTGATATACTGTGCACCTGTGGATTACCTGAGTAGACAACGAATCATCCCAAATTGAGGAGGTGGAGTTTGGGAGCAACGCTATATATATATTTTCCTCTTTTTCTCTTTTTGTGAGTGTGTATGTGTATGCTTCTCTGTGTGATTTTGTCTGTATAGCTTTGCTTTTACCATTTGTCCTAGGGTTCTGTCTGTCCGTTTTTTCTTTTTTCTTTTTTTTTTATTATTTAAAACTTTTTAAAAATAATTTTTAAAAATTATTTTATTTTACTTTATTTTCTTTTGTTGTATTTTATCTTCTTCTTTCTTTTTTCCTCCCTTTTATTCTGAGCCATGTGGAGGACAGGCTCTTGGTGCTTCAGGCAGGCGTCAGGGCTGTGTCACTGAGGTGGGAGAGCCAAGTTCAGGACACTGGTCCACATGAGACCTCCCAGCTCTATGTAATATCAAACGGTGAAAATCTCCCAGAGATCTCCATCTCAACACCAAGACCCAGCTCCACTCAACGACCAGCAAGCTACAGTGCTGGACACCCTATGCCAAACAACTAGCAAGACAGGAACACAACCACACCCATTAGCAGAGAGGCTGCCTAAAATCATAATAAGGCCACAGACACCCAAAAACACACCACCAGACGTAGACCTGCCCACCAGAAAGACAAGATCCAGCCTCATCCACCAGAACACAGGCACTAGTGCCCTCCACCAGGAAGCCTACACAACCCACTGAACAAACCTTAGCCACTGGGGACAGACACCAAAAACAACGGAAACTACGAACCTGCAGCCTGCGAAAAGGAGACCCCAAACACAGTAAATTAAGCAAAATGAGAAGACAGAGAAACACACAGCAGATGAAGGAGCAAGGCAAAAAACCACCAGACCTAACAAATGAAGAGGAAATAGGCAGTCTACCTGAAAAAGAATTCAGAATAATGATAGTAAAGATGATCCAAAAACTTAGAAATAGAGTGGAGAAAATACAAGGAACGTTTAACAAGGACCTAGAAGAACTACAGGGCAAAAAAACAGTGATGAACAACACAATAAATGAAATTAAAAATTCTCTAGAAGGGATCAATAGCAGAATAATGGATAAATGACCTGGAAGATAAAATAGTGGAAATAACTACTGCAGAGCCAAATAAAGAAAAAAGAATGAAAAAAATTGAGGACAGTCTCAGAGACTTCAGGGACAACATTAAATGCACCAACATTCGAATTATAGGGGTCCCAGAAGAATAAGAGAAAAAGAAAGGGACTGAGAAAATATTTGAAGAGATTATAGTTGAAAACTTCCCTAATATGGGACAGGAGATAGTTAATCAAGTCCAGGAAGCACAGAGAGTCCCATACAGGATAAATCCACGGACAAACATGCCAAGACACATATTAATCAAACTATCAAAAATTAAATACAAAGAACAAATATTAAAAGCACCAAGGGAAAAACAACAAATAACACATAAGGGAATCCCCAAAAGGTTAACAGCTGATCTTTCAGCAGAAACTCCACAAGCCAGAAGGGAGTGGTAGGACATATTTTAAGTGATGAAGGAGAAAAAGCTACAACCAAGATTACTCTACCCAGCAAGGATCTCATTCAAATTTGACAGAGAAATACTAGAGCTAATCAATGAATTTGGTAAAGTAGCAGGATACAAAATTAATGCACAGAAATCTCTTGCATTCCTATACACTAATGATGAGAAATCTGAAAGAGAAATTATGGAAACACTCCCATTTACCATTGCAACAAAAAGAATAAAATACCTAGGAATAAACCTACGAAAGGAGGCAAAAGACCTGTATGCAGAAAGCTATACAACATTAATAAAAGAAATTAAAGATGATACAAACAGATGAAGAGATATACAATGTCCTTGGATTGGAAGAATCAACATTGTGAAAATGACTCTACTACCCAAAGCAATCTACAGATTCAATGCAATCCCTATCAAACTACCACTGGCATTTTTCACAGAACTAGAACAAAAAATTTCGCAATTTGTATGGAAACACAAAAGACCCCAAATAGCCAAAGCAATCTTGAGAATGAAAAATGGAGCTGGAGGAATCAGGCTCCCAGACTTCAAACTATACTTCAAAGCTACAGTAATCAAGACAGTATGGTACTGGCACAAAAACAGAAATATAGATCAGTGGAACAGGATAGAAAGCCCAGAGATAAACCCATGCACATATGGTCACCTTATCTTTGATAAAGGAGGCAAGAATATACAGTGGAGAAAAGACAGCCTCTTCAATAAGTGGTGCTAGGAAAACTGGACAGCTACATGTAAAAGAATGAAATTAGGACACTCCCTATCACTATACACAAAAATAAACTCAAAATGGATTAAAGACCTAAATGTAAGGCCAGACACCATCAAACTCTTAGAGGAAAACATAGGCAGAACAGTCTATGACATAAATCACAGTAAGATCCTTTTTGAACCACCTCCTAGAGAAATGGAAATAAAAACACAAATAAACAAATCAGACCTAATGAAACTTAAATGCTTTTGCACAGCAAAGGAAACCATAAACAAGACGAAAAAACAACCCTCAGAATGGAAGAAAATATTTGCAAATGAAGCAACTGACAAAGGATTAATCTCCAAAATTTACAAGCAGCTCATGCAGCTCAATATCAAAAAAACAAACAACCCAGTCCAAAAATGGGCAGAAGACCTAAATAGACATTTCTCCAAAGAAGATATACAGATTGCCAACAAACACATGAAAGAATGCTCAACATCATTAATCATTAGAGAAATGCAAATCAAAACTACAATGAGGTATCATCTCACACCGGTCAGAATAGCCATCATCAAAAAATCTAGAAACAATAACTGCTGGAGAGGGTGTGGAGAAAAGGGAACCCTCTTGCACTGTTGGTGGGAATGTAAATTGATACAGCCACTATGGAGAACAGTATGGAGGTTCCTTAAAAAACTAAAAATAGAACTACCATACGACCCAGCAATCCCACTACTGGGCATATACCCTGAGAAAACCATAATTGAAAAAGAGTCATGTACCAAAATGTTCATTGCAGCTCTGTTTACAATAGCCAGGACATGGAAGCAACCTAAGTGTCTATCAAGAGATGAATGGATAAAGAAGAATTGGCACATATGTACAATGGAATATTACTCAGCCATAAAAAGGAACGAAACTGAGTTATTTGTAGTGAGGTGGATGGACCTAGAGACTGTCATTCAGAGCAAAGTAAGTCAGAAAGAGAAAAAAAAATACTGTATGCTAACACATATATATGGAATCTAAAAAAAAAAAAAAAATTGTTCTGAAGAACCTAGGGGCAAGCTGGGAATAAAGTTTCAGACCTACTAGAGAATATACTTGAGGATACGGGGAGGGGGAAGGGTAAACTGGGACAAAGTGAGAGAGTGGCATGGACATATATACACTACCAAACGTAAAATAGATAGCTAGTGGGAAGCAGCCACATAGCACAGGGAGATCAGCTCAGTGCTTTGTGACCACCTAGAAGGGTGGGATAGGGAGGGTGGGAGGGAGGAAGATGCAAGAGGGAAGAGTTATGGGGACATATGTATATGTATAACTGTTTCACTTTGTTATAAAGCAGAAACTAACACACCATTGTAAAGCAATTATACTCCAATAAAGATGTTAAAAAAAAAAGATACATACTATTTTTAAAAATTAAAATTAATGGGAAAAATCCGTGATGAACAAAATATTAAAAAATAAAGACAGGATCTGACAAAGCACGTTTATCCTGAGGTATAAAGAAAAAAAACATGCCCTTATATACATGCTTTTATATTTTTTTAAACGATAAATTTCTCCAGAACATTAAAGTAGTTGAAAAATATTTTTTAAATGGAAATTAGATATATTAAAGCTCACAAGATTATTTTAACTTTAAAATTTTTGTTTATACTAAAAATATTATTATTTTATATTTTTTTCATGGTTAATTTTTTTCAAAAGTAGATTTTGAAGATTTTATTGTTGAGTGTGCCTTCAGTAAAAGAGACTAAAATTACATATACCAAAAACATCTTTTCTTTTGCCTCAGGATCTAATATGGCTTAGCCCTGGGCTGACAAAATGTTTACATTTTGATATTTTAAAATACCAAAACAATTTTGACGTAAAGTGTCTGGATTACTGAGTTTTTCTGGACCCCTGTAAAATTTGTACTTAATATGAGGTGCCTCACTTTCCCCAACCTAGTCTTTATTCTGAAGAGAGAGAACTTTAATAATACTGAACACACATGCCAGTAATCACATATGCTTGTATGTTTAATGTTCAAATGACAATTAACTACTTTTATAATCACGATCAACTACCTTATAATAATGTTCAAATCACGATAACTCCCTTTATATGTTTATGATTATAGACCTTTAAAAGGAAATACTTTCCTTGACATGAAGTCAGAAAACACATAATTAATTAACTCTTGGTGATTATCCAATCTCCCATAGTTCCCAGATATGTTATTCAGTGACATATCTAACTCAGAGAAGATTTTACAGTAAAATTACCAAAGATTCATACCAAATCACCCACAAACATATATGAACACTCACAGAAGTCCAGCAACAGTACCTGAAATTTAGAGAATATACTATGAAAATGAGTTTCTCCTCACATAAAAATGAACATATAAAATTCCCCTTCTGCTCTAGAAAGTCATAAAAACTAGAGCACTAAACAATAAATGGGAACACATTACATAGTCCTTTGAAAGAAAGAATATGAAGAATTAAGCCTAAAGTGTATTGCAGTCCTCCTTGCAGTTTCATTTATATAATGTACAAAATCTTATCTCCCATTAAAACATTTCTATTATTGCAGACCTTATTTGCTTTAATGAGGAAAAAGAATTTTATAAAATAAAGGAGTTTGCTTTCTCTTTATTATTCCTTATAAATGTGTGTGTATATTATACACATTTTAAAAATTTAATATATAACATATATATGTATCTATACACACACACGTACACAATGAACATTCATAATTCATATTATATACAGTTTCCTAGGAACTTTCATTTTAATAATGGGATAACTCTCCCTTTCAATAATTGCTTTTTTTCCTGATACCTTAAAAACCTTAAAACATCATTGAAAAATTGAGTTGTACTACCTTAACTGTGCGAATTGCCCAGCTATCAAGCTGGTATCCTGGGGCTTTATCTGAAATACAACTCAAAACTGAAAGTGGATCCGGATATGCAGCAGGGCTTTCATGGGTTGCAAAATGCGAAACAAAAAGAGAATGAAGAATAGGTCCAGAAGCAAAAATATTCACAGGAATCATGAAAGTGCAGGGAAGAAAAGTTAATCAAAGGAATTTAGGAAAGAAAAAAAAATAATTTTGAATGGGTACTGCAAACAGAAAAGGCTACTTTAGAAGGAAAAATGGCAAGGCTCCTTGGCATTGAGTCAGGTTTCACTTATGGATTGTTTTTAGTTCTAAGGACCATCTTAAAAGAAAAAAGAAAAGGAGAAGGCTGATGCTTAAACAAATGGGATTCTACAAGTCAGTTTCCAAGTTTTTCGTGATGTACCCCTTCTTCCAAATAGCAAGATTCTACTGTAATTTCACATAATTTATTTCATATCTACCTCCCCAATTGATTGGACTTTGGAATCCTTTAGACAGGGAGATTATTTTGTCTTACTTATTTTACTTTATTTTATTTTAATTTCCTCAGTACACCATAAGGAATGTCAAATACACAGTAAGGACATGGTAAATGTTAAATGAATCTCTACAACCATGTTTCTCAATCTTTAAAATTCATGTTTCATTATAACAAACATAAAGATGACCGCCACATACACATACGTTCCACCAAAGGGGATTTGAAAACTCCTCATGTCCTTCACCCATATTGTCTGGATTTTTAAATTTCTATGTCCATTTTATACTGACTGTTGCTACACTGTCAACAAAATAATTTATCCAAAGTATGAATTTTATTATGTCACCTCCTGCTTTAAAGAATACAATGGTTTCCCTTAGCTCTTAGGAAAAACTTATTTTTGCCTCAGTTGCCAGTACCATTTGGCCCCTTGCTCTCCCATGCCCAACATTACATTTCTGACACTAAAAATGGAAAAAGTGCCTGACATAATCAATAAATATCTGCTGAATTAATGTTATTGAAGCAAATAATAATTCTCACAGGAGATCTACTTTAGAAATACTTCTATCATTTAAGTTCAAGTTACCAACTTAGAGAAAAAAAATGAAACAAAAAAGCCAAATTCTACAGAAAGTTACCTCAATATGAAATGGAAATTTCTTATCTAAGATATAAATCTGAGCAAGGAGAAAACCCCCATGACCCTTCCTATCTCTGGGTCTACTTTTATCAACTTAGATTTCATTGTGGGTCAGAATACCTGGGACAGAATTCTCTCTCCCTTGTTTACATGCTGAGTGAACTTGGACTGTACTAAACCTCTCTACATCTCAATTTTTTTCATCTTTAAAATAATTACAACAAATAATGTTTACAAAAAATACTATTGTATCATGTGGCTGTATTAAAATACAAACCATTCAATGTAATAGTTCCTAAAACATTTCATTGACTCAGTATATGTTAGGTACAATTATTTCTACTCATGCATTCACTCCACACTTAATGAATACCTATTTTATTTATGTATACATACATACATATACATACATATATACATGTATATATACAGGCACATATGTGTGTGTGTATATATATGTATGTATAATCTCAATTTGGGGATTCAAAGATGAAAAGCAACATAGCCTTTCTCCCTTAAGAGATGTCTTCTCTGACACGAAGTATACAGACAAACATACAAAAAGTCACTGACCTAACCTGCTAGAGGACAGGGTAAGACCCAGTACAAAGTACAGAGGGAACTAGAGAGAGTTCTGCCAGGGATTCACCAAAAAGCCTTCACAGAGAAGCTGTTTGATTAAAATGAATCTTAACAGATAAAGCAAGTAAGAATGTCTGAAAGAAACCGTATTCCATGCAGATAGAGAAGACAGGAAATCTTAGAAGACTTTTACATCAATTTTAAATGTTTGAACTTGGTATCACAGGCAGTGGAAATTGCTGCATGGTTTTCAATTAGAAACTGAATGATCATATATATGGGTCTAAGAAATCCGTCTGCTCTTGCAGTGGAAAATACTTTGAAGGGTACAGAACTAAATGCAGAAAGATCAACTAGGAAACAACTACAAAAGCAGGTTGAGAGAAGATGATTTCGGAATAAGGGCAGTAGTCCTGGAAATGTACTGGAGGGAAATAGAAAGATTGGGAAGTGGGATCTGAGGATTTGGTGCTGTCTCTTCCACCCTCCATTTTAGTCTGTAGAGATGCCATAGCAAAATACCACATCCTGGATGCCTTAAACAACAGAAAGTTATCTTCTCACAGTCTGGAGGCTAGAAGTCCAAGATCAGGGTGCCAGCAGAGTTCGTTTCTCCTGGGGCCTCTCTCCAAACGTGACCTTTTCTCTGTGTGTGTACACTCCTGGTATCTTTTAATTTTCTTATAAGGACACAAGTCCTATTGGATTAGGGCCCCACACATATGACCTCATGTAACCTAAATTAACTTCTTAAAGCCCTATCACAACATACAGTCACAAAAAAATGTCTCTGCCCACTTTTTTCTCTTTGACCATTTTCATTTGGACTCTTTCACCATATCTTTTGTCATATTTTATATACTTTGCTCCCTTTTGATAGTTCGTGTAACCTTTTCTCATCTTCTAAGCCATATGCTCTTTGTCCTCATGTAGGTCCTGAATTCATACCTATTGTCATTTTCTCTGGCTCTCTACTTCTAAACTTTTCTTCTTTCTTCTACTAATTTTCTTGTAAGGAATTGAGTAGAAACAAGAGTTGATGTTGGGTCAAGAAAGGGAATTTGAGGGAGTTAAAAATGTTAATTTTTCTTAACACCAATTTCCCAGGACTATAGACCAACTTAAATCATCTCTGCAGTTTTTTATTAGATGGTCTAAGTAATTGCCTGGAATCTCTGGAATAAAAAAACTCAAAAAACAAAAAAATAAAAACTTATGTACCTGGAGAATGAAACTTTCTGACACAGACATGAAGCCAAAGCTTATTTATTTATGTACAGATCATTGGAAACAATTATCTCCATACCTCAGCAGTGAGCTAGTTCAGTGACTATGGCTTATTCAGGAATTTTTCATGCTTTGTTAACAAATCATTAGCACAATTCCCGGTTCATTAGTTCTGACTTTGAAAAATACTTCCTTAGAACTCACTATTGTTCAGAAGGTTTGTAATCACAGTAAGATATTTGAAAGTTGTCAGATTGGGACATAACCCATCCAAATCTGGCATTGTGGGGAACACGTTTATAGAGATGTTTCTATATAAGAATAACTTTAACACATCCTCAAAATGATCACAGATAAGACTACATATTCAAATAGGAATGTTATAATGGCTTAATATTTTTTTCTTTTCTTTTTCCTTAGCTGTTCCAGCTCAATTCTCATCTTTGCTTTTGTTGTTGATGATGATGATGGATAATAATGATATAAGCTCCTTGATCTCCTTTAAGATAAATATTTAAAATAATTCTTTTCAAATGATGATTTTTTTATCCATCATTGGCCTTTCATGTTACTGCATTCTTCTTCTCCTTCTCTTTCTCCTTCTTCTTCTTCTTCTCCTCCTCCTCCTCTTACTTGTTCAGCATAGGCATCCTTGCAGAACAATATTATACGTGCATAGTATTCATGTTAGTTTCTTTTTGTACATTGCTCTTCTTCAAAGTAGAATCAGGGCTATTCAGTCCAGACAACAAACAACAGTAAGCCCATCAAAATAGTTAACTGTCAAGTTAACCGTTGAATGCTTGAGACATTGCGGGGAGGTTAGACATAGTAGATTTTCTATACGTGGATATTAATTAGTTAATTAACTAATTAATTAAAATCAGCAATTTGGCAAACCTTTTAGGGTCACTGTCGTAGTGATTGAACCACACTGGCATAGTCTCTTCTTCTTTATTTTGCACTCCAAGAATGATTTCCATATATTATCAGTGATATTAAGAACCTGGGAATGAACTCACATGGGATCAAGCTACATTCATCCAGCAAGAAGCAAGTTCTGTTAAATATCATCACTGGTAAATAATTAAGAATATCTTACTAAAATTATTACTGATAGTATCTTTTTTTTTTTTTTAATTAATTAATTTATTTATTTTTGGCTGTGCTGGGTCTTCGTTTCTGTGCGAGGGCTTTCTCCAGTTGCGGCAAGCGGGGGCCACTCTTCATCGCAGTGCGTGGGCCTCTCACTATCGCGGCCTCTCTTTTTTGCGGAGCACAGGCTCCAGACGCGCAGGCTCAGTAGTTGTGGCTCACGGGCCCAGTTGCTCTGCGGCATGTGGGATCTTCCCAGACCAGGGCTCGAACCCGCGTCCCCTGCATTGGCAGGCAGATTCTCAACCACTGCGCCACCAGGGAAGCCCTGATAGTATCTTCTTTATTTTTATTTTTTGGCCATGCCACGTGGCTTGCAGGATCTTAGTTCCCCTACCAAGGATTGAACCCAGACCTTCGGCAGTGAAAGCATGGAGTCTTAACCACTGGACCACCAGGGTATTCCCGATAATATCTTGATTATATGTTTCTTATTTATATTTTCAAATTTCTCTTATGATTTTCATATTTGATTTAATACTGCTCTAAGGCAGATAAGGATAGTGTATTGTTGTCATTTATAAACCAGGAAACAGAGCCAAGCAGTGTTTAAGTGACTTACACAAGGTCACAGAACTGGTAGCCAAAATATTCATTTAGTATATTCTTTTAGAGAATAATTAATAATAATCCATAAATAGAAATGACTTTTCTTTGTGTTTTTCTGCCATGGACCTATTAGTTACTAGAGAAGTGATGAAATACTGGAAGAGTAATTAGAAAAATACTGTGGAAATACTCAGTATTTGAAATTACATCAGTATATTCTTTTTAAAAAAAATCATTTATGGAGCCTACTTGATAAATCTGTATCTAGACAACTTTAGTAATAATATTTAACAAATCACATTATGTATTATCATGTATAGGGAGAAGATATCTGATCAAAATTCAATAAAGAATTACATAAAAAACAAATAATACAGTTAAATAATTAACACAGATAATTAAATATTGCAATATTTTATATAAGATATTTTATTCTATGGTTTTATGTGTCACTAACAAAAATACTTATATTGCTTCTCTAAGGAACATTTTTATACTTTACCTATTTTGTTGATTTGTTGCTATGTTCTGTCTTTTATAGACGGTACTACAAGTACCCTTATTAACTTCAACAATTGTTTCCAGCTTGGCTAGCTACTCTAATTGCAAAACAAACTTTTCATCTTACTTTGATACTATCTAGTTTCTCATCAGTAGGGAGAAATTTGCATGAAAATATACTACTCATGTAAATGCTTCCAAATTATTGCAAGGGAAAAATAGACCACTGAATCATTATTGAGCTCATTTGAAGAAAGATGCTATGTAAGTACCAAATACTATCATTTTGTCTGACAAATACCATTAGTTCATTATGAAGTATAACATTCAATTATCTAAGACATGCAACAGAAATGAGATGCTTTGTTAGGTCCTGCTAAAGTGTTATTCTGAAATTGCTTTTTAAATTTATCTGGCACTACACTTTTGTTACTAAAGAACGAATGGACTTCACTTAATTCAGATAATTCATTGCTTCCCTTCAGGATAAGCTAATTGAAATGGCAACTTCCTTGAACATAACTTCTGTGGTTCTGTAAAGATTGCAGTTATGATAAAAGTCAGGGATCATGGTATGTTTTACGTGAAATAATATGTTATTATTAATAAGTGAACTATGAAAAATTAAGGATATATGGATGTATATTATAATTGTTGAGGAAATCTTTTTTTTATAATGGGGAAAAACCCAATAGCTAAAACCTAAAAAAAAATTAAAATAGAATTCTAAAAAAAAGCAAATATTAAAAAGAAAAAGAGGCAGGGTATAAGGAACAGAAAATAGAGAGGTGAGTAGAAAACATAAATCATAGATAAATCTAAACATATTAATAATACATTAAATGTTAGTGGATGAATCTCACCAATTAAAAGACAAAGGTGTCAGAATAGATCACTTTAAAAAAAGAGCAATCTCTGTGCTGTTCACAAACACATGTGAGCTGAAGATAAATGGACAGAAAATATGCCAAGCAAAGATTAAACAAAAGAAGCCTGAGGCAGTTATATTAGTATCCCTCATGAAAATAGATTTTTAAAATCCTTATGAAATTATTAGCAAATTAAATCCAATGATCTAAAAAAAATAATACATCATAACCAAATGGAATTTTACCCAGGAATGCAAGAATGGTTTAGTATCCAAAAATCAGTAGATGTAATAAATCATATTAATAGAATAAAGGAGAAAAAATCTAAGATAATTTTAATTGATGTAGAATAAACATTTGGAAAAGTTCAACACCCTTTCATGGTAAAAACTACCACTAACTAGGACTAGAAGTGAGCTTTCACAACCTGATTAAAAGCATCTGCAAGCCTACAGAATGTTCAATCCTGAAAACCTCTATGCTTTCAACCTATGATAAGGAACAAGCAAGGATAAACCTTCTCACCACTTTTATTTAACATCATACTGAAGGTTCTAACAAATCCAATAAGAAAAAGAAATAAAAGGCATACAAAATGGAAAAGAACAAGTAAAACTCTTATTATAGATGAATAACCATGAATGTGTAGAAAATCCTAAGAAATTCAAACCAAAGCTATTAGAACAAATAAATGAATTTAGCAAGGTTTTGGAATGTAATGCCAACATACAAAAACTATTTTTATTTCTTTGTACTAGGTACAATTAGAAATTTTAAATTAAGTTTCATAGTAACATTAAAAAAGAAATAAATTTAGTAAAAAATAACCAGGAGTTGAGAGCTGAAGTTGAAAACTACAAAACATTGCAAAAGGAAATTAAGTAAAACAAATAAATGGGATGAGGCCCCATTTTCATCTATTGGAAGACTCATTGCTATTAAGATTAAAATATTCCTCAAATTGACTTATAGATACAATTCACTCTAAACCTCAGGACATTTAGAGAGCCTATTCTTGAGGCCATCTCAGAATTCCTCCCAATCATCCACATTTAGACATGGAGCTGCCCTACAGTAGAATGAGACTTTGAGGGTAACAGCGGCTCTGGTGTCCTCTGAATTACTAATAAAAGACTCTGAAAGAAGTAACAACCATTTTTATTCCTTGGCTAATCCTCACTTGAGCATCCATAAATAGTTATAGTAATCATAATTATAAGAAATATTTGAATAGCCCTTCTTAATTTACAGATTACATATATGGGCATTATTTTATTTGTTGGCTGTATATGTCACATGCCATGATTCTACTGTTCTGAGTATTCTCCCTGGAACTCTGCAAAGATGTAGCCTATCTGTATTAAGGCACATGGTGGGAGAATATAAAAATATATGAAAGCATAAGAATTGTCAAGACAAATATTTCTTTTTCATTTATTATTTCAGCAATAGGCTCTGTGCTAAGAATAGTGATGGACAAAACGTGACTTCTTCCTTCTTCTCAAGGAGGTCATAGTCTTAATAGAGAAACCAACATAATTCAAATAACACTAATAAACATATAATTACTAAATAAATAACATTTCTAAAGGAGTTGACATAGAATAGTAAAAGAAGGTTTCTCTGGGAAAATAAAGCTCTCTCTGATATTTAAAGATGACTAGAAGTTAATTAGACATAGAAGAGAGGGAAGTATAATCTGGCCAGAGAGAACATGTGCAACAGTCCTGTGGCAAAAGTGTTCAACACAGTTTTATGAAGTTGACAGAAGGTCACAGTAGCTGAAGAATGGTGAGGCAGAGGAGCATAGGTAAAAATAAGAATTAACTCAATAACAATTCAGACAAGAATTTATAGTATATACTAAGTTCCCCCCCCCTTCCTTTATCCTGGCATGCTGGTAAATCATTAAAGATTTTAAATATGGGAAGCATTTGACTGGAGTTGTGTTTCAGAAAAAATAAATTCTGGTGGGTTGTAGAGATGGAAATTGATTGGAAGAGAAACAGAGTTATAGAACTATAAGAGGTATTGCATTAAACCAGTAATATTTGAGCATAGCAGTACTGGAAAGGAGAGATGAGCTAGTCTAGAGACAGTTAGAAACGGTCAAACCAAGAGATAGTTAGAAAATTAGAAAACAGAATTAATGGGAATCAATGTAGGTTGGATTTGAGATGTGAGAGAGACAGAAAATGATGAGAGGCTCCAAACTGAGATGAAGGAATGTTTCTCAAAATAATCATTCAACAGAGACAATAGAACAGTTTCACAGAATGATATAACCTAAACAGCATCAGAATACCAAACGTTGCTCCTGACCACTATTCAAAATAAAGATCACTTCATTATTTGCATCTTGTACCAGCCTGTTCTATTGTGTTGATCCCTGATAGGCGAATATCAGAGTTAAAAGCACTAAACTTATTTCCTAGCAGTAAAAGATATACTTTTCCTCAGTTGAAAGTCAGTTTAATGAAGACAAATAATTTTTTTGTCTTGTTTTCTTGTCTTCAACATCTAAACCAGAGCCTGGCCTACAGAAAGTACTCAATAAACATCTGTTGAAAGATTTATCTCTGAGCTCTCTATTCTGTTCCATCGGTCTATATCTGTCTTTACATCAGACCATACTGTTTTGATTACTATAGTTTTGTAACATACTTTAAAATCAGGACATATGATGCCTCCGGCTTTGTTATTCTTTCTCAAGATTGATTTGTCTATTTTTAATTTTTTTTTGAATTTCAGAATTGTTTTTTCAATTTCTGTAAAAATTGCCATTGGGATGCTTCTGATAGGGATTGCGCTGAATCTGTAGATCACTGTGGTTAGCATGAACATTTTAGTAGTGTTAAGGCTTACAATCCATGAACACTGGATGCCTTTTCATTTGTTTGTGTCTTCTTTAATTTTTGTTTTTTATCACTATTTTGTACTTTTCAGTATTCAGGTTTTTCACCTACTTATTTAAGTTTATTTCTAAGTATTTTATTCTATTTGGTGATATTTTAAATGGAATTATTTTTCTAATTTCCTGTTTAGATAGTTCACTGCTTTGTACAGAAATGTAACTGATTTTTGTATGTTCATTGGTATCCTGAAAGTTTATTGAATACATTTATTAGTCCTAACAGTGTTTGTTTTAATGGAGTCTTTTGGGTTTTCTATATATAAGATCATGTCATCTGCAAAAAGGGACAATTTTTAGTTTTTTAAGGAACCTCCATACTGTTCTCCATAGTGGCTGTGTCAATTTACATTCCCACCAACAGTGCAAGAGGGTTCCCTTTCTCCACACCCTCTCCAGCATTTGTTTGTAGATTTTCTGATGATGCCCATTCTACCTGGTGTGAGGTGATACCTCATTGTAGTTTTGATTTGCATTTCTCTAATAATTAGTGATGTTGAGAAGCTTTTCATTTGCTTCTTGGCCATCTGTATGTCTTCTTTGGAGAAATGCCCATTTGGGTCTTCTGCCCATTTGTTTTTTTGATATTGAGCTGTATGAGCTGTTTATATATTTTGGAGATTAATCCTTTATCTGTTGATTGATTTGCAAATATTTTCTCCCATGCTGAGGGTTGTCTTTTCATCTTGATTGTAGCTTCCTCTGCTTTGCAAAAGCTTTGAAGTTTCATTAGGTCCCATTTGTTTATTTTTGTTTTTATTTCCATTACTCTAGGAGGTGTATCAAAAAAGATCATGCTGTTATTTATGTCAAAGACTGTCCTTCTTATGTTTTCCTCTAAGAGTTTTATAGTGTCGATCTTACATTTAGGTCTCTAGTCCATTTGGTTTATTTTTGTGTATGGTGTTAGGGACTGTTCTAATTTCATTGTTTTACATGTAGCTGTCCAGTTTTCCCAGCACCACTTATTGAAGAGACTGTCTTTTCTCCATTTTATATCTTTGCCTCATTTGTCATAGATTAGTTGACCATAGGGGTGGGTTTATCTCTGGGGTTTCTATGCTGTTTCATTGGTCTATATTTCTGTTTTTGTGCCAGTACCATATTGTCTTGATTACTGTAGCCTTGTAGCATAGTCTGAAGTCAGGGAGTCTGATTCCTCCACCTTTGTTTTTTTGCCTCAAGACTGCTTTGGCTATTTGGGGTTTTTTGTGTCTCCATACAAATTTTAAGATTTTTTTTTTCTACTTGCAAAAAAATGCCACTGGTAATTTGATAGGGATTGCATTAAATCTGTATATTGCTTTGGGTAGTATAGTCATTTTCACAATATTGATTCTTCCAATCCAAGAACATGGTATATCTTTCCATCTGTTTGTGTCATCTTTGATTTCTTTCATCACTGTCTTACAGTTTTCTAAGTACAGGTCTTTTACCTCCTGAGGTAGGTTTATTCCTAGGTATTTTATTCTTTTTGTTGCAATGGTAAATGGGATTGTTTCCTTAATTTCTCTTTCTGATCTTTCATTGTTAGTGTATAGGAATGCAAGAGATTTCTGTGCATTAATTTTGTATCCTGCAGCTTTACCAAATTCATTGATTAGCTCTAGTAGTTTTCTGGTGGCATTTTTAGGATTCCCTATGTATACTACCATGTCATCTGCAAACAATGACGGTTTTTTTTTTTTTATACTTATATATATTTTACTGAGGCATAATTTAACATATATTAATTTCAGGTGTACAACATAATGATCAATATTTGTATATATTGTGAAATGACCACCACAATAAGTCTGTTCCTATATAGTTATAAAAAAATTTTTTTTCCTGTGATGAGTGCTTTTAAAAACTACTCTCTTAGCAACTTTCAAATATGCAATATAGTATTATTAACTATAGTCACCATGCCCATGACATTTATTTTATAACTGGAAGTTGTACCTTTTGACCCTCTTCACCCATTTTGCCCACCATGCACCCACACACACACACAACTCTGGTAATGACCAATCGGTTCTCTATATTTATGAACTTGGTTTTTTTGTTTTGTTTTTAAAATTCTACATATAAGTGAGATAATACTGCATTTGTCTTTCTCTGTCTGACTTATTTCACTTAGCATAATGCCTTCTAGGTCCATCCATGTTGTTGCAGATGGCAAGATTTCATTCTTTTTTATGGCTGAATAGTACTCCATTGTAGATATATACCACATTTTCTTTTTCCAGTTATCCACCAATGGAGATGTAGGTTGTTTCCATAGCTTGGCTATTGTAAATAATGCTGCAGTGAACATAGGGGTGCATGTATCTTTCCAAATTAGTGTTTTTGTTTCTTCAGATAAATACCTAGAGGTGGATTGCTGTATCATATGGTAGCTCTATTTTTCATTTTTTGAGGAATCTCCACACTGCTTTCCATAGTCGCTGCACTTATTTACATTCCCACCAATAGTGCACAAGGATTCCCTTTTCTCCACATCCTTGCCAACACTTGTTATTGCTTGTCTTTTTTTTTTTTAATCAGTCATCAATTTTATACACATCACTGTATACATGTCAATCCCAATCGCCCAATTCAGCACACCACCATCCCCACCCCACCGCAGTTTTCCCCCCTTGGCATCCATATGTTAAACAATGACAGTTTTACTTCTTCTCTTCCAATTTGTATTTCTTTTTCTTCTCTGATTGCCATGGCTAGGACTTCCAAAACTATGTTGAATAATAGTGGCGAGAGTGGACATCCTTGTCTTGTTCCTGATCTTAGAGGAAATGCTTTCAGCTTTTCAGTATTGAGAATGAGGTTTGCTGTGGGTTTGTCATATGTGGCCTTTATTATGTTGAGGTAGGTTCCCTCTATGCCCACTTTCTGGAGAGTATTTATCATAAATGGGTGTTGAATTTTGTCAAAAGCTTTGTCTGCAACTATTGAGATGATCATATTTTTTTTTTTTTTATAAATTTATTTTATTTTTGGCTGCTTTGGGCCTTCGTTGCTGCACGCGGGCTCTCTCTAGTTGTGGCGAGCGGGGGCCACTCCTCGCCGTGGTGCACGGGCCTCTCATGGCAGTGGTCTCTCCTGTGGAGCACGGGCTCCAGGTGCGTAAGCTTCAGCAGCCGTGGCTCGTGGGTTCTAGGGCACAGTAGTTCTGCACGGGCTTAGTTGCTCCGCAGCATGTGGGATCCTCCCGGACCAGGGCTCGAACCCGTGTCCCCTGCATTGGCAGGCAGATTCCCAACCACTGTCCCACCAGGGAAGCCCATCATCATATAGTTTTTATTCTTCTATTTGTTAATATGGTGTATCACATTGATTGATTTGCGTATATTGAAGAATCCTTGCATCCCTGGGATAAATCCCACTTGCTCATGCTGTATGATCCTTTTAATGTGTTGTTGGATTCTGTTTGCTAGTATTTTGTTGAGGATTTTTGCATCTATATTCATCAGTGATATTGGTCTGTAGTTTTCTTTTTTTTGTACTGTTTTGTCTGGTTTTGGTATCAGAGTGATGGTGGCCTCATAGAATGAGTTTGGGAGTGTTCATTCCTCTGCAGTTTTTTGGAAGAGTTTGAGAAGGATGGGAGTTAGACCTTCTCTAAATGTTTGAGAGAATTCACCTGTGAAGCCATCTGGTCTTGGACTTTTGTTTATTGGAAGATTTTTAATCACAGTTTCAATTTCATTACTTGTGATTGGTCTGTTCATATTTTCCATTTCTTCGTGGTTCTGTCTTAGAAGGTTATACCTTTGTAAGAATTTGTCCATTTCTTCCAGGTTGTCCATTTTATTGGCATAGAGTTGCTTGTAGTATTTTCTTATGATGCTTTGTATCTCTGTGGTGTCCATTTTAACTTCTCCTTTTTCATTTCTAAGTTTATTGATTTGAGTCCTCTCCATCTTTTTCTTGATGAGTCTGGCTAAAGTTTTATCAATTTTGTTTATCTTCTCAAAGAACCAGCTTTTAGTTTTATTGATCTGTGCTACTGTTTTCTTTGTTTCTATTTCTTTTTTTTTTTTTGCTCTGATCTTTATGATTTCTTTCCTTCTACTAAATTTGGTTTTGTTTGTCCTTCTTTCTCTAGTTCTTTAGGTGTATGGTTAGATTTTTTATTTGAGATTTTTCTTATTTCTTGAGGTAGGCTTGTATTGCTATAAACTTCCCTCTTAGAATTGCTTTTGCTGCATCCCATAGGTTTTGGATCGTCGTGTTTTCATTGTAGTTTCTAGGTATTTTTTGATTTCCTCTTTGATTTCTTCAGTGATCTCTTGGTTATTTAGTAACGTATTGTTTAGCCTCCATGTGTTTGTGTTTTTTACATTTTTTCCCTGTAATTGATTTCTAATCTCATAGTGTTGTGGTCGGAAAAGATGCTTGATATGATTTTAATTTTCTTAAATTTACCGAGGCTTGATTTGTGACCCAAGATGTGATCTATCCTGGAGAATGTTCCATGTGCACTTGAGAAGAAAGTGTAATCTGCTGTTTTTGGATGGAACGTCCTATAAATATCAATTAAATCTATCTGGTCTATTGTGTCATTTAAAGCTTGTGTTTCCTTATTAATTTTCTGTCTGGATGATCTGTCCATTGGTGTAAGTGAGGTGTTAAAGTGCCCCACTGTTATTGTGTTACTGTTGATTTCCTCTTTTATAGCTGTTAGCATTTGTCTTATGTATTGAGGTGCTCCTATGTTGGGTGCATATATATTTATAATTATTATATCTTCTTCTTGGATTGATCCCTTGATCATTATGTAGTGTCCTTCCTTGTCTCTTGTAACATTCTTTATTTTAAAGTCTATTTTATCTCATATGAGTATTGCTACTTCACCTTTCTTTTGATTTCCTTTTGCATGGAATATCTTTTTCCACCCCCTCACTTTCGGTCTGTATGTGTCCCTAGGTCTGAAGTGGGTCTCTTGTAGACATCATATATATGGGTCTTGCTTTTGTATCCATTCAGTGAGCCTGTGTCTTTTGGTTGGAGCATTCACGTTTTAGGTAATTATTGATATGCTTGTTCCTATTACCATTTTCTTAATTGTTATGGGTTTGTTTTTGTAGGTTCTTTTCTTCTCTTGTGTTCCCCACTTAGAGAAGTCCCTTTAGGATTTGTTGTAGAGCTGGTTTGGTGGTGCTGATTTCTCTTAGCTTTTGCTTTTCTGTAAAGCTTTTGAGTTCTCCATCGAATCTCAATGAGATCCTTGCTGAGTAGAGTAATCTTGGTTGTAGGTTCTTCCCTTTCATCACTTTAAATATATTGTGCCACTCCCTTCTGGCTTGTAGAGTTTCTGCTGAGAAATCACCTGTTAACTTTATGGGAGTTCCCTTGTATATTAGTTGTCATTTTTCCCTTGTTGTTTTGTATATTTTTTCTTTGTCTTTAATTTTTGTCAGTTTGATTACCATGTGTCTCGGCATGTTTCTCCTTGGGTTTATCCTGCCTAGGACTCTCTGTGCTTCCTGGACTTGGGTGGCTATTTCCTTTCCCATGTTAGGGAAGCTTTTGACTATAATCTCTTCAAATATTTTCTTGGGTCCTTTCTCTTTCTCTTCTCCTTCTGGCACCCCTATAACGCAAATGTTGTTGCATTTAATGCTGTCCCAGAGGTCTGTTAAGCTGTCTTCATTTCTTTTCATTCTTTTTTCTTTATTCTGTTCTGTGGCAGTGAATTCCACCTTTCTGTCTTCCAGGTCACTTATCCGTTCCTCTGCTTCAGTTATTCTGCTACTGATTCCTTCTAGTGTATTTTTCATTTCAGTTATTGTATTGTTCATCTCTGTTAGTTTGTTCTTTAATTCTTCTAGGCGTTTGTTCTTTAATTCTTTGAGGTCTTTGTTAAACATTTCTTGAATCTTCTCGATCTTTGCCTCCATTCTTTTCCTGAGGTCCTGGATCATCTTCACTATCATTATTCTGAATTCTTTTTCTGGAACGTTGCCTATCTCCACTTCATTCAGTTGTTTTTCTGGGGTTTTATCTTGTTCCTTCATCTGGTACAAAGTCCTCTGCCTTTTCATTTTGTCTATCTTTCTGTGAATGTGGTTTTCCTTCCACAGTCTGCAGAATTGTAGTTCTTCTTGCTTCTGCTGTCTGCCTTCTGGTGGATGAGGTTATCCAAGAGGCTTGTGCAAGCTTCCAGATGGGAGGGACTGGTGGTGGGTAGAGCTGGGTGTTGCTCTGGTGGTCAGAGCTCATTAAAACTTCAATCTGCTTGTCTGCTGATGGGTGGGGCTGGGTTCCCCCATGTTGGTTTTCTGGCCTGAGGCAACCCAGCACTGGAGACTTCCAGGCTGTTTGGTGTGGTTAATAGCAGACTCTGGGGGGGCTCACACCAAGGAGCACTTCCCAGAAGTTCTGCTGCCAGTGACCTTGTTCCCATAGTGAGCCACAGCCACCCCCTGTCTCCACAGGAGACCCTCCAATACTAGCAGGTAGGTCTGGTTCAGTCTCCTATGGGGTCACTGCTCTTTCCGCTGTGTCCCAATGCACACACTACTTTGTGTGTCCCTTCCAAGAGTGGAGTCTCTGTTTCCCCCAGTCCTGTCAAAGTCCTGCAATCAAATCCCAGTAGCCTTCAAAGTCTGATTCTCTAGGAATTTCTTCTCCCGTTGCCAGACCCTCAGGTTGGGAAGCCTGACGTTGGGCTCAGAACCTTCACTCCAGTGGGTGGACTTCTGTGGTATAATTGTTCTCCAGTTTGTGAGTCACCCACCCAGCGGTTATGGGATTTGATTTTATTGTGATTGCGCCCCTTCTACCGTCTCATTGCAGCTTCTCCTTTGTCTTTGGATGTGGGGTATCTTTTTTGGTGAGTTTCAGTGTCTTCCTGTCAATGATTGTTCAGCAGTTAGTTGTGATTCCAGTGCTCTCCCAAGAGGGAATGAGCGCACCTCCTTTTACTCTGCCGTCTTGAACCAATCTCCTAAAACCTTTGTATACCATTGGTGGGAATGCAAAATCGTACAGTTACTACAATAAACAATATGGAGGGTCTTCAAAAAATTTAAAATAGAACTACTCTGTGATCCAGCAATCAATCCCTGTTCTGAGTATTAAATAATAATAGTTTATACATAAAACAAAGTCCAGCACGTTTAGTTCCTCTTCAAGGACTATAGATAATGTTCTGAAGCATATCACTGAGCTGTTTTGCAGATACTGAAACCTCCCCCACAAGGTGGAAGAAGTTAACTGCATGCTGACCACCAGCACATAGCCCCCTGACCATACGAAACCAGAAGGTTGATGATGTTGACTCCTGAAATACCACCTGGTTACTTCATCTCCAACCAATCAGAGGAATGTCCATGAGCTGTTGCCCCAAATTAAGACTGTTCTTTAGGACATTAGTCCACCATCTTCTTGGTTTGCTGGCTTTATGAATAAAGTCACTTTCCCTTGCCCCATCATCTTGTTTCTTGACTTATTGGCCTGTCATGAGGCAAATGAAATGAGCTTGGGCTTGGTTACAATATTTATTGTGGGAGTAAGGAGTAGGAGGGTGTCTGGACTAATAAATGATTGGTGAAAGGGTAAAGGGAAGTTTCAAGAGTCCTCTGCACAGACTCAACTGTCTTTCTTGTCTCTTCATGAGTAGTATGTGCAAATTCAGTAGGGTTTGGTGTGCTACATGTGGTGGATTTTTGGCCTGTGACATCCCAAGTTCACTGATCAGTTATTCTAGTCTCTCAATGTGCCTGGGCAATGTTCAGTCAAAGAGGGGCTGTCAGCAAGTCATTTCCTTATCTGTAGTTTTCCTGTTTTTCTACAAGATAAGCTCAGAAGTCTCAGTTAATCATCTCTTGTTTTAACCTAGTGGATCAAGTGTCCACAACAGAAAAATGAATAAATAAAATGTGGTAATACCTAGAGTAGAATAGTATTGAGCCCTAAAAAACATGGAAATTCTGCAATATGTGACAACCTGAATGAACTTTGAGGACATTATGCTAAGTAATTTTCTAGTCATACGAAGACAAGTACTACAAGATTTCACTTAAATGAGGTTTCTAAAATAGTCAAATTCATGGAATCGAAGAGTAGAATGAATGTTGCCAGGGGTTGGGGAAGGGGAAATGAGGAATTACTAATCAATGGGCATCAAGTTTCAGTTAAGCAAGATGAATAAGTCCTAGAGATCTGCTGTACAATATACTACCTATAGTCAAAAATACTGCATTGTACACTTAAAGAGTTTTAGGAGGTTAGTTCTTGTTAAATATTTTACCACAATAAAATAAAATAAAAGACATTCATCTAGTACCAGCACAGACTGTAGAAAACTAAAACCCTGTTCTTATGCTGGTAAGAAGTAAAGTTTTCTCTTTCCTTCACTCAAAAATATGATCAAAGACTTTCATCCATAGTATGAAAGGAAGTGACATGTGCCATGTTTAAGCAGTGTAGATTTTATAATTTATGTCTTAAGGAAAATGGATTTCACAAGTGTAAGATTATCTGGATAATATACAAATAAAGAAATCTTGTTTGCTCTAGGTTGGCTAGACCAATGATGAAAGGACAAATATATTGATGACTGATTAGTCGATAAGATGATATTGCCTTGGCTAAGCTCAGCGTCTGATTACACTTTCTACACTCCGATTTTCTATGTGTTGGTGTATATACATTATCAATTTCTCAGTCAACCCTGTTCTGGTACAACAGCAGCACAATGATTTTTCTAAATGATTTCATTGATTTATTTTGACAAAGAATGACTTTTTAACTCAAATTCAATTCTTGGTTTCTGAAATCTTCACATCAAAGTAAAAAATGCAGAGGAAAGGGAAATAAGCTTCCCGTAGAGAAAAAATGAAGAACAGTTTGCATTCATTTACCCACATGCCATATGCTCTGCGGATTTGGTCTGCAATCTGGAGCTAAGGGCTATAATGGCTCCTGCTGGGTAAAACATCCGTTAAGAACAGACATTTGTTGGTGTGCAACTGAGGAATGCAGACACTTGGCACTCACAGATCATAGTCTGAAATAACAGTGAACGTGTCTTAGCAGAAAAAAAAATAAATATCTTGACAACTTTTCAGCATTATGCAAAAAGTATTTCTAGCCTTTGGAATTAAGTTATCCTTAAGGAGAGTCCAAGTAATTTTCTTTTTCCTGAGCACCCCTCTGCCTTTCTCTCTTCTGGACTTCATTTGTTATAAGAATGCCCTCATTTTGTGATTATGTATGTACAGAAAGAAGTTAGAAAATTCATTGATCCTATAAAATTAAAAATAAACTGCTGTCTAATCATTCACACTCAAGACCTCCTATCACCTAAATTCTTCCTCTAGACATATATACATTATTTTTACATGTTAGGTTTAAAAAATTTTCTGTAGCACTTTATTTCTATGCTCAGCAGACTTGGCTCTGTGTGTCAACGACTACTGTGAGTTTTTTGGAAGGGTGGTGGTAGATGAGGACTCATCCACATCATAAAATGAATACTCATGGAACATCAAAATGCATTAAAGTCTTACTCTTTTTTTGATTAAGGTTTTTATGGTTATATGAAAATATATTATGAGAATTGTTGGTCACACATAAAATACTTGTTATGGACAACTGGTTCTCAAGGTGTGGCCCCTTTCAACGGTTCACAAAGCTAAAAGTACTTTCATAATAATATTAAAACATTATTTTCACTCTTATTCTCTCACAAGTTTACAATGGAGTTTTCCAGAAGCTACATCATGTGTGATGTTGCAACAGATTAAATGCAAAAGTTTGCACTTCCACTCTTTCCTGTCTTCCCTGCCCTCTTCTCTCCCCCTCATTTCATTCAGCGTAAGAGTATTGCTTACTTGGGGTTCATCTTAGATTCCAGAAAGCTAATGGTATCCAAGTGGGTGCAAAGATATTTAGCATTTCTTTGGATTGGTTCTTTAACTCTGATTCCAAGATCATACAGGGATCAGGAGCTCTGGAAAGGAACTCTTTCTAGGAATGATGTATAGCCTGAAGATAGAGATCTCTTATGTTCTGATTCTCAGAAACCTCAGCATATGGTTTTAAGTGCAGGAGAACAAGATACACTAATGGAAAACATAGCACAATATGCTGTTATTAACTTCTGGTGTTTCATAACAAGTTTCTTATCAAAATGGTTTTTAAACAATCTTGGCCTCAAACACAAATGCAAGAAGTCAAATTGTGATAGAGACTAGTAGAGTCAGAAATATGAGAAATTGGAGATATTCTGGTGAAATTATTGTCACCCAGGGAAAACTGTCGGAACAGATCTCTAGGTAGCACTGGGGCAACAAGGGGGAGGGGTAGAAAAATGGAAAGGGGGCATAAGACAATTTAAAATAAACACCATTCTGCTTAGATCCTATTCCTACTTCCTCACATGAGTTTACATATGTTTACACACATTTAAATGGTTATAAAATTGTATGTAAGATCTAATAAAGGATAATCTGGAGAAATGTATTTATAAATTTATAATCTGAGTTAACCATTAACATATTATAGGACTTTGTGCTAATAACCTATCCTCTTTAGACTTCAGTATTCTCCTTGAAATAAGGATGAAACTATTTGCTCTGACTAGTTCAGAGAACGGTTATACGCACCAAATTAGAAATATCAAAGTGTTGCCTATGCCTTAGAGAACTGTATAAAGTAAGATAGCATCATTACCTTCTTATTCACTTTTTGCCAGAAGTGCATTCCATATTTTATACCATTACCTTTTTGAATATTTCTTACCAGAAGCTATGTATACATTTACATTTAGTCTTTTGAGTTTTTATTTAAATCTTTATTTAGTGATTATAGGGTGCTTCAAAAGTCATAGAAATGGCAATTCTAACTTAAACAATAAAATATTTTATAGAGTGTCATTATTTCCACAGTATCACATTCTCTACCACAAATGTATGGGTTTTCCCTGGTGGGTGTTAAGGTGAATTACTCACATGGTTTAAATATTTTTAAATGTATTTATTGAGGTATTTCTCACAATGAAGAGTGCAAATTTTAAGTAAATCTGATTTTCCATATATATTCACCTATGTAATAACCATGCAGATCAAGATTTAGAACTGAGGGGACAGAAGGGTCCTTTCTGCCCCCTCCCAACCAGTAGTCTCAAAGATACAAACTATTTAATCTAGTTAATGAAAGATAATATGTTTTTAAATATCAAATTTATTTATGATGAAAAATTAGACGTATTTATGTGCATCAGATTCCCTGATGAAAAATTGTGTGTGCCACATATGTTAATCAATAAAACCATCCATCAAGCACCTATACTTGGCACTTTTTTAGATGCAATCTGCAATTTTTTTTTGACGTGTGAATTTATCTATCATTTATTCAGAAAGGTATACAAAAAATAGCATAGACGAGGGAAATGTCCAAGATAGTGGAGTAAGAACACCCTGAGCTCATCAACTCCCACAGACACACGAACATTACAACTATTTACAGAGCAACTATCAACATGAATGACTTGAAGATTAGCAGAAAAGATTTTCCACAACTAAAGGTGTAAAGAAGGAATAACAATGAGATGGGTATGAGGGACAGAGACTTGGCATAGTCAAGACCCACACCCCTGGAGAGGTGACCCACAAGGAGGAAGATAATTACAATTGCAGAAGTTCTCCTCAAAGAGCAAGAAGTCTGAGGCCCCACACTGGGCTTCCCAGCCCAGGGGTCCTGCACTGGGAAGATGAGTCCCCTGAATATCTGGCTTTGAAAGCCAGCAGGGCTTGTGTGTAAGAAAGCCAGAGAGTTACAAGAAACAGAGACTTTGCTCTTAATGGGTGTGTGCATGATCTCACACGTCCTGAAACCCAGCACAGAGGCTGTAATTTGAAAGGAGACTGGGTCAGAATCACTTGCTGATCTCAGAGAGCCTTCCCAAGAGACAGGAGGCAACGGGGACTCCCCCTGGGGACATAGATGCTGGTGGTAGCCATTTCGGGGAGCTTTTTCTACCATGAGGACACTGGTGCTGGCAAGCACCATTTTGAAGTCCTCCTTCTAGTGTATTAGCACCAGGAGCTTAACCCCCGTCAGTGGATTGGCACCAGTCCTATGACCACCTGGGCCAAGCAGCCAGCCATGCAGGGACCCAGCCTCACCCAGAGTTGGCGGGCACCAGCTCTGAGACCCCCAGCCACAACAACCAGCCACCCTGGGACTTGGCTCCTCCCACCAGCAAGCCGGCACCAGCCCAGGATCCCCTGGGTCACGCAGCCAGCTATAACAGGACAAGGCCCTACCCACCAGAGGACTGACAGCCACCACACAAGGCAGGTCCTGGCAGCCAACAGGGGAGTGTGCTTCTGGGCTCCATAGGATATCTCCAACATAAGGCCACTACTCCAAGATCGGGAAACATAATCAACCTATCTAATACATAGAAATAAACACAGAGGATTAGGCAAAATGAGGAGGCAGAGTAATGTCCCAAATGAAAGAATAAGACAAAACCTCAGAAAAATAACTAAGCTAAGTGGAGATAGGCAATCAACCTGACAAAGAGTTCAAGGTAATGAACATAAAGACGCTCACTGAACTCAGGACAAGAATGGATGAACACAGTGAGAAGTTTAACAAATAATTTAAAAACATAAAGTAGAAACAAACAGAGCTGAAGAATACAATAACTGGAATAAAAAAATACACTAGAAAGGAATCAACAGTAGATTAGATGATATAGAGGAACAGATCAGTGAACTGAAAAACAGAGTGGTAGAAATCATCCAAGCTGAACAGAAAAAAGAAAAAAGAATTTGAAAAAATGAGGATACTTTTGAAAACCTCTGAGACAACAACAAGCCTACTAACATTTGCATTATAGGAGTTACAGAAGGAGAAAAGAGAGAAAAAGGCACAGAGGACTTATTTGAAGAAATATCTGAAAACTTCCCTAACCTGGGAAAGAACTTCCAAGTCCAGGAAGTACAGAATCCCAAACAAGATGAAACCAAAGAGGTCCACATCAAGACACATTACAATTAAAATGGCAAAAAATAAAGATAAAAAGCGAATATTGACAGCAGAGAGGGAAAAGCAACAAGTTATATACAAGGGAACTCCCATAAGGTTATCAGCTGACTTTTCAGCAGAAACTCTGCAGGCCAGAAGGGAGTGGCATGGTACATTTAAAGTGATAAAAGGGAAAAACCTACAACCAAGAATACTCTACCAGGCAAGGCTTTCATTTAGATTTGATGACAAGATCAAAAGTCTTACAGAGAAGCAAAAGCTAAAAAAGTTCAGCACCAGCAAACCAGCCTTACAAGAAACATTACAGGAACTTCTCTAAGTGAAAAAGGAAAGGCCAAAACTAGAAATGTGAAAATTATGAAAGGAAAAACTCTCATTGGTAAAGGCAAATATACAGTAAAGGTAGTAAACCATTCATGTACAAAGCTAGTAGAAAGGCTAAAGACAAAAGTAGTAAAATCATATGTATCCACAATAAACAGTTAAGGGATACACAAAACAATCAGATATAAAATATGATATCAAAAACAGTAATCATGAGGGGAGGAGAGTTAAGTATGCAGGGTTGTTAAAATGCATTTGAAATTAAGAGATCAGCAACTTAAAATGCATACATTTTGAGTATATTCAGGTGCCAGTATTTAAATGCTAAAGCATTTTTACCAATAGTAAATGCTAGTTCAGAGTGGATAGGGATAAATAAAACTTTGAGGAACAGGAGACTATCTGTCATCCGGGATGAGTGAGTGTTGCATTGAGATTTGAAAGTTGGCTCAAACTGGGGAGGCAGAGAACAGAACATTTAAGATGAAAGGAGAATTAAAATAGATACAGAAGTAGTGTGAGTTTATGAAATAGCATAAAATAGTACGTAAAATAACATTGAATAGGCAGAAGTGAAGAAATATGCTGAGTAATAGTGAAAATTAATGCTGTATAGGTAGAAACAGCTTGAAGAAGACATTGAAAGTAAGGCAGGGATTTTGAATGGTTGAAAACTGAATGCTGCTAAAAGGTTCTGAGATGAGAATTGATGTTTTTAGAGCAGGGCTTAAGGAAGCTGGATGTGTGGAGGCCAAAGCAGGATGGAGGCCAGAGCAGACGCCTTTGCAGGGATCTCACTCTGAGATGGGTGTGCCAGCAGTAGAACTGAGTAGAAATTATGGAAGCAAAATCAGCAGTGTGACGTGGTGACAGATACTAATTAGGCCATCATAAATGAGGCTGCACCAAAAATAATGCCAAGAGATTTTGCATCTGGCTGACTGGAATCATGGGATCCCCTCAGAAGAAAGGAAGACAGGGAAGGTGTGAAGTCTGAGTTGACTGAATGCAAACTTGCATATCCAGACATCCCTCCATCATTCTGAAGTCATATGATTGGAGCTCCTGTGAGAGGATAAGACCTGTGCTACAAATTGGGTAATTATCAGAAGATGGGTTGTGGGTGACACTAGGACAAATTTTACCATGGGAAGGGAGGAGGGACATTGGAGCAACACACAGGCAGAGACGAGTACAAGAAATGGTACTAGCAAATCTTCGTTTTAGAGGGGTCAATAGGACTGAGGGATAGTAAACCCAGGTGAGTAAAAGGTTTTACCTCAAAGAAAGTCGCATCATTCAGAGCAGGCAGGTTTGGACACCAGAGTTTCACAGTGAGCAAGACAGATGCTCCCAAGTTAAAAGGGCTAATCTGATCCCAGGACAGATTGCTCCTTGTCCTTTTTTATTTTCCTTGCTATAGGGCAGTGTCAAAGACTTGAGGTATTCTATAAACCAAAGAGGGGAGAAAAAGTATCCACTTATATCAATTTGCATCTGGTTAAATCAAAGTGAGAAGGAGGGAGGAAAAAATTTCTTTTAGAGATGATGTTTAAAAATATGATAACAAATGAGTTCTCCAAATGGAGGAGCAAACACAGAAGAAAAAAAAATCATGACACTAAGAACTTTCTTAGTCAAGAAACTCTTGACTTAAGTAACACCCACCATTGAGTATGTTAGAAAATAAACAGAATAAAGAAGGTTGGAAATGTAAGAAAATTACTGGGAGTATAATGTTATAGAATAAAAATGACAATATTAATATATTGTACACTTACTATGAGCAGGCACTCTTCTAGAATTTTACACTGAGTCAATTATCCAGAGAAGAGGAGGCATTATTATTCTAACTGTATAGGTGAGGAAAAACTAAGGTCAGGCAGAGTAAGTGTTGAGGCAGAAATTACACAGCTAAGAAGTTATGGAACCAGGATATGAATCTTCCTTAAATTTGTCATACTCTGTACCCTTTTCTACAAAGTGGAGACAGTAGTATTTAGCACATGCAGGTAGGTATAATGGTCAAAAGGGTTTTGCAAAGGAAAACACTTGGCATAGCTTCTGGACCATATAATAGCGGATGTTTGTATTTGTCCCTGAGGAGCCAAGGGGCATCATGAGGGTACTGAAAGCCTGAGAAGCAGAGGGAGGAAAGGAAGGTGACAATGAGAAGTTTGGGATTAGGGAGAATCCCATTCTGATTAGAGCTTGTAGCGGGGGAGACAGCGAGGGCAGAATTGGATCTCTAGCTCCTGTGCCCCATCCTCCAATTAGTCTAAGACAACTACATGTATATATATATAGATCTATATATTATACATACATATATATTATATATATTATACATACATATATATTATATATATTATACATATATAAAATTTGATGAATGGATAGATAAATGAATATATGAAGGGGCTTTCACTCCCTACTTAGTGTGGATAAACTAGCGGTTTATATTTGAATGTTTCTTCTCATTCTTTTCCATTTGTATTTATTTGGTTTAATTTGACTGTAAATAAATTCATACAGGTCTCATTTCATGAATGCATTCAGACATTCATTTGGTAAACACTTACTGAGCACCACTGGGCAACGAGTGTTCTCTCTCAAGTGGCTCTTCTGCTGTCTTCATAAAAGGCTGAATAAGGAACAACTCCAAATATTATTATAGAAACATATAGTTTCCTCTAGTTAAGATTCTGATGTCCAGAGTGGGAAATCCAGCGAAGTAGCATTCCTAGAGAATGTCATTTTGACAAGGGTTGTTTCTCATGATGTTACATGAGGTACAAGTCTACTTGGCGAGAATCTGCTCAGTCAGTAGTTTGGTTATTCAGCCAATTACAGCCACTGGTTATAAGCATGTCACTAGGTAGCTTTCTGGAACTTTCCTTAAAAGACATCTGGAGTATACCCATTGCCCTGTCTTGGTCTATTCTTGTCTTCTTCAGTCCTGCCCCCTGGAACATAATGCCACCTGGACCATGAGGGCAATGACTACACCTAGAGATGATAGAAAGGTGAGGACTAATGGAGCTTGGATCTCTGAGGATGATTTGAGCACATCCTCCATCCTACTTCTTATACTTCACTAAGTATACTATTTAAAATTGAAAATTGGAAGTTGTGTTAACTTAAAAAGTTCATATGGATTTGTTGTGTAATGCAAAATATCTGAATATATTATGTATTAGTATTCATACATGTTACATGAAAATGGTAACATACAGGAGGACAACTCATTTCCAAAAGTTATTTTTAACAAAGTGATTAACAATCCTAAAAGAAACTGAACTCAGTTATTTGTATTTAAATCAGAATTACATATTATAGTTATTTGGGCTTTTGTTTTTCTTCTGGGACTTATTAAAATGCTCAGGATAAAATATATCTGTCAATTTCTGTATTCTTATTCACATTCAAAACTGGAAAAACAATTGGTTAAGAATGTGCTTCTTCTCATCACATTCAAAAGGAAGTCCACAAACCAGCAAAAAATAATAAATCTGCTGCAAATCTTTTCTATTTACTCTCCCCCATCAGCAGTTTTGGAAAAGCTTTCCACTGTCTTCTCCATTTGATTTTAGTACAAGAAGCCACAAAAATTGCTGCTTGGGGAGAAGTCACAGCAATAAATCCAGAAAATTCTATTTACCTCATAAGGAAAACATAAGCACACAGACATAGACACATACACACACACACACACACACACAAAGTATACAAGAGAAAGGAGCCTTTCCCCTAGAGATAGTCATGTTCACCAGTGTTGGGTAAACCTGAAAATTTACACTTTCATGGTATATTCCCTTTTAATGTATCTGATTTGTCCACTGAAAGACACAGAAAGCCATCTTTCCAGATTATATAAGTGAAGGGGTCAACATTTGCTGGCCTATAAATTCTGGAATTTCTCAAGAGATGCCAGAGACACTGAAACTTTCAGATGATCTTAAGTCTTATGTTTTATAAGTGTTATGTTGGTTCATCTTTATCTTTACATCAAATCACTGCCCCAAGGAACATGGGCAGCTGCAGTGCTGGGAGAACTTACATCTTGCCCAGGCATCCAAGGTTCGTGTAGGCTTCTGCACAGACAGCCAGAATTATGTCTGCATGTTGTCCTTAGTTTTGGCATAAGGCCACCAATTCATTTTAAAAACTGAAACAAAATATGTTTGTCTAATGTCGCTTGGAGTTCTGCTTCTACCAGAATCCCTGGGTGGGCCAGCAAAGTTTTTGAATACATGATGGCACGTTCAACTCTGAGAGTGTATGCTTCCCCACCCGTTCCAGTCTAATTGTTTAGTATAACAAAGGACTTTTGTTTGTTGGAAAAAAAGAGATCAGGGCACCCTGAGCAGCGTCCCCTGAAAGGTAGCTTGGTCAGTCCTTCTCCATGTTTGGGTGATTACATGAGAATGTTCTCAGCCCAGAGTTCAACAAGCTTATTAAGTCCACTGAATATCACAGGGGTACTCAAAGCCCAAATAGAGGAAAAAAAGAAGTATAGTAATCTAATGAATAAAGACCTAGTTTCAAACCGAAGTACATGTAGTTATTAACTATGGAATTTTAGACAAAGCATGGTTTCTCAAAATACAATTTCTTCATCTGTAAAATGGGGAAAATAATACTTGCCTTATTGGTATTACTCAGCTGAGGACAAATATTATTTAAAATTGGGTAACATATGGTCCAAGATTGTAGCCACGGTTGAGATGGTATAACTTGTTGTTTTAGACATAGTGAGTATACAGTAAATATTTGCTAACTTAAAAGGGAAGATGCATATGGTATAAAGCCTAAATTTAAGGCCCTATGTTATGTGCTGTCCTGACATCTGGTAAATATGGGAGGGCTTCAAATGGCCTAATGGCAAGTTGTCTTCCCCACTCTGCCCTGTGGATAAGGTCCTCTAGCCCAACAATCCCCCTTATCATGGGGACAAGGTACAGTTCCTGCTTATCTCTGAGTAGCAGGTTTCAGTTCCTTGCCAGCCCTCTGAAGTATCAAGCAAGCTGATTACATCCCCTGTGGGAATAAGGGGTCACCTCATCCTCTTGGTTCTACAAATGCTGCCTCCCACATTGCCTACCTGTTCACTCTGTTCCCTAGTGCAACCCCATGTGGCCATGCATGGCATGTGCTGTCCTCTTCCCCATGTTGTGAGTCTATGTGATTAATAAATTGCTGTCTATCTCATCTGTCTAGTGTCTGGTGTTGTGTGTGTGTGTGACCATGGCCATCGCCATAGCCATAGGATGGGAATGGGAATCTCTCCCTCACCAAATGGGTGAGCAGGAAATGATTAAAACAATAGGTAAATAAAAGAAAGTGAGCAAATGAGGGCAAAAGGGGAAGAAAAGTCAGAGAATGCAAATAATGGGAAATAGAATAAAGAGTTAGAGTCACAGGAAGAGGGGTATTATATGGCTAGCCAAAATAGCCTTAAAAGTTGCTTCTTCCTGAACTCTTGATATATTCAAATGAAAAGGGAGAGGTGCCTAATCTTATTTTTCAACATAAATCTGTATATGGATTGATGGGAACATTTTTTTTCAAATGCACAATTGAAAATTGGCAATTTTGTTTCTTTATAGATGAAAAGAAATAGAAGTAAGGTCTTGTATGCATTTATTTTAAGACATATTTCATAAGATCAGCAATATGACTGGTGTCCTTTGGTGTATCAGTGTGGGTTGGGGAACGTGGGCAGAGAGCCTGGTTCTTTAGAAGAAATCTCACTTCTCCGGAGGCTGACATTTAGCATTTTTGTATTAGTTATGTCTCCTTTGAATTGCTCAGAGGTCAGGAGGGCTTCATAAATACAAACTTAATTAAATGTGAAGACTAGGTGGTGGATTTGAGATGAAGAGGTGGGGAGAGCTCACACTGCCATGTTTTTCAACGAATCAGTATGGTTAAATAAATGGGAAAGTCATGATAAATCCCCTGCTAAAGTTCACTCTCTATTTTAGGAAGGTGCTGCATGTAATTAAAATACTTATGAAATAGTCCTCTGTTTCTCTACAGGGAATAATCAGGACAGGAACAGAAGAATTTTCTTTACTCTGGTTTCCTTAGAACCTGAATTAAACAAAGTAAATAACTTTTTTGACTTATAAAATTTTAGTTTATTACATTAATAAAAATAACAAAATATTAACACCAGATCTTGGGATTCCAGAGCCTATGCTTCTCCTGCTACCCCACTAACACTCCATTGTGAGGCACTGTTCTCATCTCTATCCAGCTCTTGTCAACGCATTCAACACTGATTTGCTTACTTCCAAAAGTACATTTTCCTGAGCATTTGCAAGGGGATTAGGCACATTTCTTCTATTGCAGTATGACTGCAAGCGGAGCAAGAGGCTAATTTGGTTTCCCCTTGAATTGGATTCTTTCTTAACTGGATGTTGATTATTCGAGGATCTGGGTGGGATCCTGAAAAAAACCAAATTAAGATCAACTGATTGTATGGTTGATGGCCTCATTCTTGCCTACACTTGCGCTTAGGCATCTCCACTTTCAAGATGTTCCTAAGTAGTTCTTCCTTGGAGAAATTTCCATTCCTGTTAATACTTCCATCAATTGAAATCACTTTTTAAAATTCTATATTGAGTGGGTATACTGCACTCTACTGAGCAAAATGGAGGATACAAAAATAAGGAAGATTAGGGCTTTGCTTTCAAGAGTTACAGTCTAGTGGAAGAGTTGTCTTGTACACAACCACTAATTTCCTGGGGATTCTGTTTCATATCATTCACATCTTTATGTCTTCTCCCCAAAGTAAAACCTAACCAATCTCATAAATAATTTATTGTAATGTTCAACCCTCTTTGCAAGCTAACAATTGCTTTTTAATAAGAATTCTCTGGAGAAAATAATAACTCAGATGAATAACTCCAAAAGAAGGAATTTCAGGAACTCTAACACGTTGCTTATAGAGGTTTGGTATAGATAGTTAACAACATAGCATCCCTCAAGTGACATCCACTTATTTTTATCTATGTATATGGCTAACTCTGATATGTCATTCTCACCTGCAATCAACTAAATTTTGATCCAGACAACTGACCCACTTCCTCTGTGACGCACTGGCATTATTTTTAATTTTCACCTTTTACATACAACTTACTGTGTTTGGTATCTTTGTGATATTTTAGGAGAAAAGCAGTCCTTATGTGGCCTGAATAATGTCAGAGTTTTCACATTATTAGTATGCAGGATTTGGGTTATGGAACAATGTTGCCAGCAGACTTGAAGATGTGTGTAGAATACATGCAGTGTTAAGAGCCTTTTCAGTGATTCACAGCAGTTACAATTTTTGCTTTTATTAAACTAGAGCAATTGAAGAGGAAAATGCCTTGCTTTTTCTTTAAGGAGCAGTGGGTGAGGGGAGGCCTAATATCTTAACCCAAAACCAAAATATTGAGTATATGCAAATTTGCCCTTTACAGTATGAACCAAATTGTTCATCTCCACACAAAGAAAGGAAAAAGGGACTCCCAAGGTCATGTTTCCTGAATGCTTAATTGTGCAATGACAATTCAATAACCTTTCTGGAATACAGATATATGAAGATCAACCAGATTTGTTTAATCACTGGTAATGTTATCATGATCACACATAAATATGAAAAGAAAAAGAAAAAAAAAATAGAGACCAATTCAACTATTTAAAATAAACTGGGGCTTCCCTGGTGGCGCAGTGGTTGAGAGTCTGCCTGCCAATGCAGGGGACACGGGTTCGAGCCCTGGTCTGGGAAGATCCCACATGCCGCGGAGCAACTAGGCCCGTGAGCCACAACTACTGAGCCTGCGCGTCTGGAGCCTGTGCTCCGCAACAAGAGAGGCCGCGATAGTGAGAGGCCCGCGCACCGCGATGAAGAGTGGCCCCAGCTTGCCGCAACTGGAGAAAGCCCTCGCACAGAGACGAAGACCCAACACAGCCTAAATTAATTAATTAATTAATTAATTTAAAAAAAAAAAAAGGGAGGAGGAAGAGCAGAAAGCCGTTCCATTCTCCCCGTCTAAAAATAAATAAATAAATAAAATAAAAATAAAATAAACTACTATCATCTCCATCTTAAAAAACTTTATAAGAATATCTAAATAAATGGTTTTTCCCTGAATCCTCCCTTAGACATTAATGTCTAAGATTATAATGTCTGATAATCTTCTGAACACAAAATAAGAAAATGAAAAAGACAAATGTTTACTTGTCCACTTTTGAAAGCTAGCAATTTGGGAAACAATTTGAAGATACTGGGACAAGGAATATACTGTATAGAAAAGGAGCATATAATATTGCTGTTAAGATTTTGGGAAAATTAGAAATACACATAATAGACTAAATTAAGACTAATTCTCAAGTATTGTACTTAGATATAGTTGAACTGCAATTATTAACAAGTATCAGGGTAAATATTTTTTGAATCACTTTAATAAAACATTCAGAAACATGAATATCTGCACCACAAGCATAGGCTTTAAATATTAAAATTTAGCATTTCATCTCGTGAGGTTTCAGAAGTGTTTACATCCTGGGAAGTGTTTAGGACTCCTTTTGCTTCAGAAATCACTCAGAAGTCTACAGCAAAAACAGAGCATCTCCTGAAAATGTATGATGTCACAACTTTTTCCTTAATTATAAGAGCAATAAGATCCATTTTGGAACATTTATATATAGATATAATAAATTATGCATTTTCTTCAACTAAAGACAGCCACTATTAATAGTTTACTTTTATACTTTAAGGTCTTTGAATGCAGTTAAAATAATACAATACATTTATATATATATATATTTTAACATCTTTATTGGAGTATAATTGCTTTACTATGGTGTGTTAGTTTCTGCTGTATAACAAAGTGAATCAGCTATATGTATACATATATCCCCATATTCCCTCCCTCTTATGTCTCCCTCCCAACCTCCTAATCTCACCCCTCTAGGTGGTCACAAAGCACCGAGCTGTTCTCCCTGTGCTATGCGGCTGCTTCCCACTAGCTATCTATTTTACATTTGGTAGTGCATATATGTCCATGCCACTCTCTCACTTCTTCCCAGCTTACCCTTCTCCCTCCCGGTGTCCTCAAGTCCATTCTCTACGTCTGTGTTTTTATTCCTGTCCTGCCCCTATGTTCTTCAGAACCTTTTTTTTTTTTTTTAGATTCCATATATATGTGTTAGCATACTGCATTTGTTTTTCTCTTTCTGACTTACTTCATTCTGTATGAAAGCCTCTAGGTCCATCTACCTCACTACAAATAATTCAATTTCATTTCTTTTTATGGCTGAGTAATATTCCATTGTATATATGTGTCACATCTTGATCATCCATTCATCTGTCGATGGACACTTAGGTTGCTTCCATTTTTTCATTTAAATGTAATTAATAGGCATTTCCTTATAAACTAAGGTTTTAATACAAAGAGATCCCAAATTTGTTTTCTTTAAAGGACTCAAGAATAAGTCCATTTTGATTTAGACTCAAGCAGCATCTTTGATCTCAACAGAAGCTGAGAGGAAGTCATTACCGTTCAAAAATTCAATACCTGAATTTTTTTTAATATATAGAACTGAAAGATTTGAGGAACTGTAAGAACAAGACGGGGTAAATCTAAAAGCTTGTCATAATAATATGCAACCCTGTAGTAAAAGGGCTATTTTGGTTTGCAGTTCAGCTCTCAGAAACTGGTTTATAAAGTATCCAACTCAAAAAAATAAAAGCAATCTCATCCTGTACTTCTTATGAGTGAAAAGTGCATTTCAGTGGGTGCATCTGCCATGTACTGTGACAGGAATTTTTGCAAATATGAATTAATTTAATCCTCAAATAACCCATATAAATGAAAATATCACTCCTAATTTAACACTCAGCCTCCCAATAGCTAATAATAATAATAATAACAACCATTTTACTACCTGTCACTCAAATACTCATTTCAGGCACTTACTATGTGTTTGAAGTGCTTTATCTCATTTAAAACGTAATCTCAAACAATATCACAAAGGTAGATATTTATTCCTATTTTATAGAACACAGAGGCTCAGAAAGATTAAGTAGTTTGTCTGAGGTCATACAGCCATTGATGGAAAGAACTGTCAGTATTCAAACTCAGGCCTGTCTGATATCATCATCTGTACTTTCTTCCTCAACGCATCCTGGTGCATAACTGTACTGAAATGTCGATGGAGTAGGCAGACTCTCTGCATGGGATGATATGTCTGCCTGAAAAATAAAAATCAATATGCCTGCCTGAAATCCCACTCCCCTAGCATGCTCTTTCTCTCTCTTTTTTTTTTCTTGGATTTTGATTCTCAAAAGCCTCTGATTTTAATGTGAATTACCTTAGAACATGAAAAATCTTAACTAGTAACACTTAAGGTTGTGGAGGAACAGAATATTGCAATTGACAGCAAGCTGAAAGTTGGTCTCCATGAAATGGAACCAGCAAAAGGACATTAAAAGTGCATGTGAGGTTCAACCACTACACACCTGTTGGGATAGACAAATCCAGAACACTAACAAGAGAGCAAACGCCAGTGAGAACATACAGCAACAGGAATTTTTACTTATTGATAGTGGGAATTCAACATGGTATAGCCACTTTGGAAGACAGTTGGTGGTTTCTTACAAAACTAAGCATACTCTTACCATACGATCCAGAAATCCCACTCCAATCTATTTACCCAAAGGATCTGAAAACTTATGTCCACACAAGAACATGCACGTGGATGTTTATAGCAGATTTTTTCTGTAATTGCCAAAACTAGGAAGCAACCAACAAGTCCTTCTATAGGTGAATGGATAAATAAACTGTGGTATATCCAGACTATTGAATAGTATTCAGCTCTAAAAAGAAATGAGCTGTCATGAAAAGACATGGAGAAAACATAAATGTATGAAGCCAATCTGCAAAGGCTTCATACTGTATGATTCCAACTATATGATATTCTGGAAAAGGCAGAACTATGGAGACAGTAAAAAGATCAGTGCTTGCTAAGGTTTAGGGTGGGAGAGGGATGAAAAAATGCACGTGAGTACCAGAAAGAAGGGGAACATCAGAAATGCACTTGTCCACTTTGCCTTGGCTTAGCCATGTTTATGTGTGTATGTGCAGATAGATGAAGCAAAATGTAGACATTATTTAGCTAGACAAAATTCACCCAGCATATAAAATACTTATTTGTTTTGACTTGAGAATTTTCCAAGAGGACATTTACATGAATCTCATTTATTGGCTAATCATTCAATCATATCTTTTCTACTTTGCCTGGATGAGCACGGTCTGAAGCACAGGGACTGATGTGCCACTCTGAAAACAGAGCCAGTAATAAAAAAACACTGCATGAGATTCTTTTATGGGTTGTTCACTCTGCAAAAGCACCAGCAGAGGTTGATTTTCTTTCATTTCTAAGTTAACATCTTTCTTTTCTTGCCTTCACATTTATGTCAGTCTTGCCTTACAATTCCCTGTATCTACCAACATTTGGTTGCATCGAGTTAATTTATTGTTTTCCCTGCTCTTCATTTTCCTTTCTACTTCCTTGATATTTTCAGACAAAAATGTTGGGTTTTTTTCCTAAAAAGTGGTATTAATGGGTTTCTCCTCTGTTGATCTAAAAAGATAGGTGCTATCCATTTTACCCTCAAATTTTCAGAACTAGATACATCAGTGAGTTTAAAGGTTAGTCTCACATAAAAGTTTTTGTATGTTTCTCTTACTCTGAGTAGTACTGATAGTATATATGTAGAACATGAAAGAAATCTATCTACCTATCTATCTATTTATCTATCTATCATCTATCATCAATCATATATCTGTGATGGTTAATTTTATGTGTCAGCTTCCCTGGGCTAAGGGATACCCAGACAGCTGGTAAAACATTATTTCTGGGTGTGTCTGTGAGGTTGATTCTGGAAGAAATTAGCACTAGTAACCCCCTTACACCAGTGGCCCCCTGGTTCTCAGGCCTTCAGATTTGGAATGAATTATATCACTGGCTTTCCTCATTCTCCAGCTTCCAAAAGGCCTACTGTGGGACTTCTTGGCTTCAATAAGCTTATGAGCCAATTTCTTCAATAAATCTCCTCTTTTATATCTATCTATTTATCTATCTATCTATCTACATACATCCTATTGGTTCTGTTTCTCTGGAGAACCCTGACAAATACACCATCTACCTATTTATTTATCCACAAACATATTTATTATTTTAGATATATATAAATAACTGTATACATAGTATATATTGTATATATAATATATGTTATAGTAACTGTCTTGGAAATTGAAAATAAAAGTTCAATGAGATTTTTGTATGCAAAGCCCAAATGAGATACTAGGCAATTATTTTTTTTTGAGGCACACATGATTTAATCTCTGGTATACCTATTTTTATTTTAAAAAGATGTATGAAGTTTTAAAGAAAGAAAAGAAACAAACAACATCAGAAATAAAAATAATTTAAAGCAAAGAAGATTTGGTTTATTATTGCTGTTTTGGGTTGTTGTTGTTTTAAACACAGTCTCCATTAAAATGGTCCAGGTGGGTATATTAGTCAGGGGTTCTTCAAAGCCAATAGGAATATGTATATATATATATATATATATAGAGAGAGAGAGAGAGAGAGAGAGAGAGAGAGAGAGAGAGAATATTATATATTGATTATATCAAATATATATTACATTTATATACAACTGCATTATATATTGTATTTACATATATGATTTTATATTCATACATATATATATATATATATATATATATATATAAAATCGAGAGAGAGAGAAAGAGATTTATTATAAGGAGTTGACTCATGTAGTTACAGAGGCAGAGAAGTCCCAAGATCTGCACGCAGCAAGATGAGAGGGGGGAGACCCAATGGTGCAGTTTTAGTCCTCACCTAAAGTTCTGAGAATCAGGAGAGCCAACGGTGTAAGTTCCAGTGTAAGTGCAGGAGAAGATCAATGTCCCAGCTCAACAGTCAGGCAAGAGGAGCTTCCTCTTACTCAAACTTTTTGTTCTATTTAGGTCTTTGCTTGCTTGGATGAGGTCCACCCACATGAGGGAGGGCATGTGCTTTACGCAGTCTGTCTATCCAAATGTTGATCTCATCCTAAAACACCTTTACTGAGATACACAGAACAATGTGTGATCAAATATCTAGGCATCCCATGGTCCAGTCAAGTTGACACAAAAAATTAACTATTACAGTGAGTAAAATATTTCCAGAGTAGCTAAAGTTTACTAAGAAAGAAAATAATCTGAGCTGTTATCTTGAAAACTTGAGTAATGATGTCATTATTAAATATATTTTAATTCATTCTTATTAAAGAAGCTAATCATCAACTTTTAATGATTTTTTCCCTCAAGCATTTATTGAGTACCTATTACATTCTTGGTCTTTATGTGTGTATTTGGTAAGGGGAATGGATATTTTTACTACAGTACTATTTTAACTTATAAAATACTGATACCTTCCTAAATGTTCAAAATGGGAGATTAGTTGAATCAACAATGGTACATAGACACAGTAATGCATTCTGCAGTTAGAAAAATAATGAGGGCCTCTGTGAACTGATATAGAGTGTGTCTAAAAAATACTAAGTAAAAAAGCAAACTTCAAAAAACAATGTATATTTATGTATATACATACATACCCACATATCTGTATATATATGACCTGAATGAAATCCAGAATCAGAGAATGGTTCACCTCACAGGTAAAATACAACAATCATTTATTTCACTATTGAAGTAACAGAGACTCAGAGTCAGACAACTGTCTGACTCCAAGATCACAGATGAGGTCAGAAGCAATACCTTCTTCTTCCCAACACTGAGAGGCTTGGAATGAACTGGGAGAAAGCTAGCATGAATCCTACTGGAGTGAGTATTAACTACAGTGTCTTTATTGGGCTAAAGTTCTAGATGAAGTTACTCTCCCCTACATTACCTGCTGGTGGCTGTCTTAACAAAAGAGTGACTATACCCACAAGTTATCACATCACATCACTCACTTTGGAGAACAAATCAGGTAGTTGATTCTGAAAGGGCAGGTGGGAATGATTACCATAGGCTGCTTCACCTTCAAACCATGAGAAACAGAATACTCATCACAAACAACATTTTTTAGCAGGTCATTTATTATTCTGCACATTGTGTCCACTTATAAGATTTTGCTTCTTATTTGAATTCAGAGATAAATAGAACTGTGAGAGTTGCTGAACACAGCTTTCAATTTAAAAGGAAGGTACATTTATTACTCCCTTGGATGTGCATAGAAAGTTATTCAGCGTACATCATAAATTAGTTTTTTAAAAAACCCTCAACAATACTCAACATAATGTGACTCACAAAACAAAGGTAGATCTTGTCTCATTTTTTACTGTGTAGTAAAGGGAGGACAAACAAATGAAACCTAACAAAAGATTAGGAGATAATAATTCACTCACTGTGGGTGTGATTACAGCAATTTTTCAGAACTTCATTCATCCTAAAATGTTTACAATGTCTTTCTTACTGACTCTATATTTCCAAATTCAAAACTAATTTTCCATTAAATAAATAAGAACACAAAATCAATGAATTGATTTCAAGTTACCCAGGTAGATAAAACTCATTCAATATATAAAGCATGAAGTTAGGTAGATAACACGTAAGTGTGTTTGTGAATGTGTATGTGTGCACGTGTGTGTGACTGCATGCATGTGTGTGTGTGTGTGTGTGTGTGTGTGTGAGAGAGAGAGAGAAGGAAGAGTTTCATATATTCTTTCCTCAGATTATATCAAGCAAAGGGAAGAATGAGGGCCCCAGGATAATTGTATGAGTCTCTCCTTTACCCCACAAACTTCCATAAAAGTATAGTTTCATTAGATTCCAGCTTCTTCACTATCCAATCAAGTTTACAGATCTCAGTTCTCTAGTTATAGGGCAGAGGCTTTTTCACAATTCCTATCTCATAATTCATGGTAGGTTACATGGTTTCTGCCCTTCAGAACACAAAATTTTGGTATTTATTTATTTTTGAATGAATTTATAATCTTACCATCAACTCAAGATTTGAGCATCCTTTAAGCAAGCCTATTTAAATGATCTGATCTCCAAGTGAGTACATACATTATGGTGTAAATAGAAGCAGTCCTTGTTTTTTAGCCCAGTAATGCAGGACTATAAATGCTCATGCAAGCTGACACTGTACAAAATGATCTCAAAAATCAATAGAAAAATTTCAAAAGTCCCATGACCTTTAAAGAGTTTCCCCCCAAACATGAAAACTCTCTTACTATTGGTTATAAATGTATAAGAAGTTTTTAAAAAAGTAAAACTAATATTTATTTAGTACATTGTAATTTTAACAGTAACTGAGAATTTATGTCATTTCTTTTTGAAAAGAAATGAACTATCAAAGATAGTTTGAGTAACGTGTGCCTTCTTCTCATTACATAATTACAGTACAGAACAAGCATCATTTCTCTGACTTGGTAAATTATCATACTCCTTTCTAAGTTGGGATCAATTTCTAACATTTATTCTTTGTGTATTTAATATTGTGAGATATCTCTCAGAGTTCTTTTACTGTGAAGTTTTTTTGCCAGTGTAAATTCCTCTAGGATATCTTCACCCTTCCCATCACAACTATGTTTCTCAGTTTTGTTGATAAGTCTGCATTCACAAACTTCCTCTAGAATAGTAGTGATATATGAACATTTCCATACTCAGCATTTCTTCTCCAAATCCTTAATGTTCTATTTGAATTTCACTTTCAGCATTACTTTTCATTTCTTTGTTGCACTTTCATCTTTTTGGGCCAATTCCCTCTTCACTCATTTTTGTAAAATTTTATGTGACTTTAAATCACTGGAAGACAAGGAGGCAACACAAACACACATTTTGCTGTGTGTGAACTGAATAACAAACAAATGTGCAGTAAATAATTATTTCAGGATCTTGAAAGAAATGATGTGATTAGCCACTAATCATGATGGGCGTCTGTTATTCACATAATGATTTGTGGACTGAAAAGCTAGCAATGAATTTTCAACTTTATGTAATTATTGAGAGTTAATACACCTTGGTAACTGAAATTTAAACTGTACTGTTGAGAAACTGGTATATTTCACTAAACTGTGGTAACTGAAATTCATGGATATTAACACATGCAAAGCAAGGACTCCCTATATATATTTTTTGAATTTTATTTTTTTATATATCAGGTTCTTATTATATTTTTATATATAACTATGCATGTATGTATGCATGTAAGATTTCTTTAAATATGACAAAACATTAAAAATAATTTAAGGCAGATGGTCCTAAATATTAGTTTGATCATTAAGATTCCTTATCCATTCATTCTTCCTTGAAAATTTTCATAACAGGTGTGGTGAGACAGCAATCTGGAACTTCAAAGCGTATGACAGGAACCATCTTTCCAAGCCAACTGCTCCTTGGCTACTATCAATATCAAATAAAGATGTTCTGCCTAAGCTAGGGCAAAGGTATCTTTTCTCCTGTAAATAAATAGGTGTCAGCAGCCTTTAACTCTGCAAAATTCCATTTGACTTGCTAAATTTACTTCACACAAAAATGAAGTTGATGACCATCAATGCACATACCACAACTAGCATTAAAATAATTAAATGCTACTATATAGAGTTGAACTTTATGCTCTTAGGACAGCAAAATACAAGATGATTGCTTGCTATTCAGCAGTGCCTTCAGAGATCTTTCTAATTAATCATCAGAGAAACTACAGAATACTGGAGAAAACTCAGAGGTAGGCTCTGAGAAAACTTTTACTCAGATGTAAGAGGACCTGCAGCTCATGGATGCACGATTTTTTCAACAGCACAGAAAAAGTGCTGACACTTGTTCATCTTCCTTTCGTTCTTATCCTCTTCCCTTTAATTTCACTAAGGTAATTCTGAATCACAGAGGGATTGTTAGCTGAACTATGTCAACCATACGTGCTGATGAAAAGATCATCCGTGTTAGATAGTGGTAGCATTGGACACTCTAGGAAAGGTGAGACTGAGCTAGGAGTTTGGGAGGAATTAAAAGGTTATACATAGGTCTTAGAACTACCCAGGTTCTCCTGGGAAATCAGCGTAAGAGAGAATGGTAGAAGAACGTTGCTACTATAAGCTTAATGCTTACAAAGTCTGAGGCTAAAGTTGATAGAGCTTCTAAGGTCAATAAAGATGGTCTAGTGGAGAAGACAAATGGTTTCAACAAATTAGTTAATAGTGATCCTTTACCAATAGTGGATTCAAAATAGAAGATAGGGTTAGCACTGGTAATATCCAGCAATAGGGTTCAGAGACAATCCTCAAAGAATGCAATTAAAAAATACCCGAGAATTGAAAAGAGCAAAAAAGTCACCCCAGACCCAGACACAAAAATGGGTTGCGCTTGAGAACAACTGACACATAGTTTCCCGCTTCCTAAAGTTGTCCATTAGTTTTAGATTGGAATACGGAGAGAAATCCACCAATGAAAATAGGCTACATGTGGAATAGGTGTTATGACCAAGGCAATAGCTGTCTAGTTTATTATAATGAAAATTGTGAGGTTGCACCTACTTTAGTGGAAAATTGAACTGTGATAGTTTAGAAGGAAATTGCACTCTGATTGATTGGTAATATCCATCACAGACATAAGAAGCATGACTCACAGCATGTGTACATTTCCCAATTCTGGACTAACCCTGTAGCAGGATTAAAGGGAAGGCTTAACTAAGCTCAAGGTCAGTGAGTTAGAGGCAAAAGTCAGACAAGCTTCTATAATTAATCTTATTCAGAATCTTACTCTGACAATTATTCCCTCTGCCTTTCTTTTCCAGTGGGGCATCACAAGTACCTTAGCTATAAGTGGAGGACTTCAGAAACACTGTGTGGGGTGAGTTAGAAGCTAGTCCTAGGGTATGCTAAGATTACAGAAAAAGCAGCACTTGTGTGTGAGAAAATCCTATTTCCTTTCTCTCTAGAGTTAGAATAACAAGGTGTCAGTGCTCTGGGTATGTTTAATTATTTATATGAGGGTTATTAGTGTGTGGTTAGTGAGTCCTTATTGAAAGTTATACATGTCAGCAACCTGCAGTGAAGCTATGTAAGACAGTGTTCTTGCTCAACTGTTAAGCTATAAAATGAATAATGAAGGGCATTTTAGTGGAAACTTACCTGAAAAAAAAGCTGTTCAAGGTAGGGAAAGAAAAGTGAGAAAGTAGGGTAATGAGTCATTCTATCCCTATGGGAAAGTAAAGCAATCTTTCTCATAAATTAGTGGATGATGGATATATCCATAGCAGATGACACACAAAGCAGCCATATTTGAACTTACTGCATCCTGAACTTTTTAAGATGGCATCATGGAGGGCACTGATATTCTCCCTGCTAGTGTTTTATTGGACCATGGTATTGTTTTGCTTGTCTTCTATACCCATAAACCTTACCTCCATTGAGGTGTGTCTATCGACTTAGCCTTGTGTTGTCCATGGAATGGGAAAATATAGGCAGCTCTTGCAACAAATGTAAGGATAGCTCATTTTTTATTGGTTTTTCTTGGACCTTCTGTACAGACCCTATTGTTCCTAGGTTCTTACCTTCTTATTACCTCTCTGTAAATATGTGATTTCTAACCTTTATTGTGTAATATCTCCCTTCCTGGGTCTCTCACTCGTGTCACATCATTCCTATTGTATTAGCTTCCAATTGCCACTGTAATAAATTACCACAAATAAAGAGCCTTAAAGGAATACCAATGTATGATCTTTCTGTTCTTGAGATCAGAATTCTAAAATGACTTTGCAGGGCGTTATTCCTCCTGTAGGTGCTAAGGAAGAATCTGTTCACTTGCCTTTTCCAGCTTCAAGAGGCTCCCCATATTCATTGGCTTATGATCCTGCGTCATTCTGACCCCTATTTCTACCATCAAATACCCTTCTCTCCCTCTGCTTCCATAGTCACATCATCTTCTCTAACTCTGACCCTTCTGATTCCTTATTATTAGGACTTTGTGATTACACTGAGCCCAGGATAATCCAAGATAATCTCCACATCTCAAAATGCTTAATTTAGTCCCTTCTTTAATGAGCCCTTTGCCAGTTAAAGTAACATGCTGACAGATTCTGGGGATTAGGACATGGACATCTTTGGGAACAATTTTTCAGCCTTCCACACCTAGGAACCTATTAGATCCTGTCATTTCATATATCCTAGCCCATGTCTGAGAACTTGCTATTTCAGGTAGCTCTTATACATGCATTTCTTTCACTTGATCTCTCATGTTTTCTGCACTTCAATTTGGTTTAACAGTTTGGGTCCTCTCCACTTGCATTGTTTAAATTGGGGTCCTTAAACCCAGTCCTTTGGCTGGAAACATTTCCTTCTTTCCTGTGTTGAACTTCGAGCTTTAGAGCCAACTAGTCTACTTACAACCAAGCATCCTTCTCATAGTGAAGTGTAGAAAGTCTTCATCAACTCATGCATTCTGAGCCCATGGTCCTTCCCCACTCTCCTCATTTGCAATCCTCCAAATTCTTATGGAAAGAACATATTCCTGCCCTATAATTATAACTAAGTCTAACCCTAGGGCCCATGTATGTTGTATTCCTGGTCCCAGCATTTGCAGCCTGGACCTGGCCCATGGCTGAAAGCCTGTCTGAGACACTTTGAGTTGGCATCTTGGACAAGCTGAATTTCTCAGATGCTTTTGTTGCAATGTAAACCAATCATGCAATGTAAACCAATCAGACTACCAAAAAGTGACAGAAGGGGGGGAAAAAAACCCCAAAACAAGCAAACAAACAAACAAAAAACCCTCTGCTTTATTTGAAGTGAGTGTTTTGTTTAGTCCTTCTCACATTTTTATCCTTACCTATTCTGTGTCTATGGCTATAGTACAACAGGTTCACAGGCACCAGAGCAATTACCTGGCAAATACAGAAGTGCCTGTAAAAGTTTTGTTTGCTATTTGTCCCTGTACATGTGATACAATTTCATATGAGCTTGTGATTATTAAGCTGACTGCTTGGCCATGGATGTGGCTTCAGTTTGCCATAGTTTTGTAAAATCTCCCTACAGATCTGATGTTCTGATTTACAACACAAAATATTTGTTCCAAATGTCCACAAGGGGATTTCTAAACTGTAATTCATGGACACACATATGGAAGAGGAATTTTTTGTTCAGTTGTTTGTAAAACTTGGTGAAGTGCTTCTTCCTTGAGAAAGGGCATCATGACCCCTTGGAGTGACACATCATATTGAGGGAAAGGTTAGAAGAGAGTCTTGGGTAGTTAGAAAAAAAGATATTCAAAATACCTAGGAATAAACCTACCTAAGGAGACAAAAGACCTGTATGCAGAAAACTATAAGACACTGATGAAAGAAATTAAAGACGATACAAACAGATGGAGAGATGTACCATGTTCTTGGATTGGAAGAATCAACATTGTGAAAATGACTCTACTACCCAAAGCAATCTACAGATTCAATGCAATCCCTATCAAACTACCACTGGCATTTTTCACAGAACTAGAACAAAAAATTTCACAATTTGTATGGAAACACAAAAGACCCCGAATAGCCAAAGCAATCTTGAGAAAGAAAAACGGAGCTGGAGGAATCAGACTCCCCAAATTCAGACTATACTACAAAGCTACAGTAATCAGGACAGTATGGTACTGGCACAAAAACAGAAACATAGATCAATGGAACAGGATAGAAAGCCTAGAGATAAATCCACGCACATATGGTCGCCTTATCTTTGATAAAGGAGGCAAGAATATACAATGGAGAAAAGACAGCCTCTTCAGTAAGTGTTGCTGGGAAAACTGGACAACTACATGTAAAAGAATGAAATTAGAACATTCCCTAACACCATACACAAAAATAAACTCAAAATGGATTAAAGACCTAGATGTAAGGCCAGACACTATCAAACTCTTAGAGGAAAACACAGGCAGAACACTCTATGACATAAATCACAGCAAGATCCTTTTTGACCCACCTCCTAGAGAAATGGAAATAAAAACAAAAATAAACAAATGGGACCTAATGAAACTTAAAAGCTTTTGCACAGCAAAGGAAACCATAAACAAGATGAAAAGACAACCCTCAGAATGGGAGAAAATATTTGCAAATGAAGCAACTGATAAAGGATTAATCTCCAAAATTTACAAGCATTTCATGCAGCTCAATATCAAAAAAAACAAACAACCCAATCCAAAAATGGGCCAAAGACCTAAATAGACATTTCTCCAAAGAAGATATACAGATTGCCAACAAACACATGAAAGAATGCTCAACTTCATTAATCATTAGAGAAATGCAAACCAAAACTACAATTAGGTTTCACCTCACACACCAGTCAGAATGGCCATCATTAAAAATCTACAAACAATAAATGCTGGAGAGGGTGTGGAGAAGAGGGAACCCTCTTACACTGTTCGTGGGAATGTAAATTGATACAGCCACTATGGAGAACAGTATGGAGGTTCCTTAAAAAACTAAAAATAGAACTACCATACGACCCAGCAATCACACTACTGGGCATATACCCTGAGAAAACTGAAATTCAAAAAGAGTCATGTACCACAATGTTGATTGCAGCTCTATTTACAATAGCCTGGACATGGAAGCAACCTAAGTGTCCATCAACAGATGAATGGATAAAGAAGATGTGGCACATATATAGAATGGAATATTACTCAGCCATATAAAGAAACAAAATTGAGTTATTTGTACTGAGGTGGATGGACCTAGAGTCTGTCCTACAGAGTGAAGTAAGTCAGAAAGAGAAAAACAAATACCATATGCTAACACATATATATGGAATCTAAAAAAAAAAAAGGTTCTGAAGAACCTAGGGGCAGGACAGGAATAAAGATGCAGGCATAGAGAATGGACTTGAGGACATGGGGAGGGGGAAGGGTAAGCTGGGAAGAAGTGAGAGAGTGGCATGGACTTATATATACTGCCAAATGTAAAATAGATAGCTAGTGGGGAGCAGCCGCATAGCACAGGGAGAACAGCTTGGTGCTTTGTGACCACCTAGAGGGGTGGGATAAGGAGGGTAGAAGGGAGGGAGATGCAAGAGGGAAGAGATATGGGGATATATGTATATGTATAGCTGATTCACTTTGTTATAAAGCAGAAATTAACACACCATTGTAAAGCAATTATACTCCAATAAAGATGTTTAAAATAAAAAGAAAAAATATTCAACATAAAAATTATGTCTTATAGTATGACTTGTTTTCATTACACCACCTAAAATGTACTCTGAAATGTTAAATAACATTAAATAAAGGCTTCTTTTTTTCTTTTGTATACTTAAGGGGCATGTGCGTTAATGAGGCTGAGACACATTCCTCTATCTAGAATTTTCCTTCTCTTTGCATAAACTCTAATGTACATTTTCTCTCTTTTTTTTTTGATGGATTTCTTAATTACATTTTTCTATTTAGTCTCAATTTTTTGTGGTTTCTATGTTCAGGGAATTAAGCACAGAAAAAAAGCAATGAAAAGGGAGACAGCAAAATTAAAATATAGTCGAAGTATGGAAACAAAGATGAAATTTGGGGTAGATATAGATTTGAGAATGTTGTAATAGCCATTGGAAAGAAGAATGGCATTCAAGTATGCTCAGAGAAGACAACTGCTTTAAAAATTTGGAAAATTTTACTTTGAAATGAGTAGCCTCCTGGCTACTGCTAAATCTAATATATCTCAAATTCCTATGGTTCTGATATCCTCTACTGCCAGACTTCCTGGACTTTGTATGATTCAAAACCTTCAGGTGGAAATTAGATGATAGAACCTTTTGAAAATATTGTTTACCTAAAATACTTTACAGACAAAAACTCAATGATTTAATTTTGTTCTATTTTCTAAACTGCTATCTTAAAATTTTTTTTTGACAAATATAGCAAATGAAAAATTGGGGAGGAAAAAATTGATTCACTGGTATTTTATTTTGTTCTGTTTTCTGACTGAAATAGAAATACAACTATTCATATTCCTGGTATTGGTCAACTTTTCAGGGCTTAAGTGTTGATTATTATTTAAATAGATAATATTATGGGTAATAATTAAGATTTTCATTTTGAAAAATCTTTCCATGAGTAGTCAGGATGCTTCTGACATTCTTAAATAGTATATTAATGAGAAAATCATGAACAATTGCTTTCGCCCCTGGACTTTTTATCCAATATATTAAAGATGAAATTGCTATGGTTTGTTATGTCTCAATGGGGTTCCTCTGTCATCCTCCAGGACAGGCTGTCATCTAGAGCCCAATCATTTTCTCCTTGGGAGCCAGCACTTTCCCACTCATCCATAGCTGTTTTCTACTCTTTTCTAAAAGTTATACATTTTGACAAGAGATTACAGACCTGTGACTTTACAGAGGAGCCATCTGAAATAATTAGCCTTTTCCTTAGAGGAGCCCTCTTGGAAGTTTTCCACAGGCATTACCGAAGGTACAGATATTATAGATTACTCCCCCATTGGCATTTGTCTCTTTTCTCACTATAATTTCATTAATTCTCCTAATGTTGCCTGAGTCTGATCTCTCATCAGTCAATAGCTTTTGACCACATAGTTTGTATTTAAATAATTGCTTATTATATTGCCTTCTGAAATTAAGAAGAACATTTGGTCATGAAACAAGGCACAATGAAGACCATTCCAAGAGTGGATTTGGTTTACTTAGGTATGATTTAAAAAGTGTCAGTTATATAAAGAAATCTAAATTTGCTATAATTCACTGATCCAAGACATCAATCAACAAGTACTCCTACAGAACCTACTTTTAGTCCTACTTATGTAGAACATAAGTCCAACTTATGTGCATTTATATTTTATGTTTCCTGCAGTCAACATTCTTTTTCTCCTTTAAAAATATATAATGCTTTGGTGGGGGTGGTGGTGGTAGGATGAATTGGGAGAATGGGATTGACATATATACACTAATATGTATAAAATAGATAACTAATAAATGAAAAAAAAGACTGGATCAACACTTAAAATCATCAATATAATAATATCTATAATTATTAATACTGTATTATATACTTGAAAGTAGATGTTAAATGTTATCACCACACACGAAAACAATTATGACTATGTGATGGGATAGAGATACTAACTAACCTTATTGTGGTAATCATTTTGTAATACATACATGTATGTAATCATCACAGTGTACGCCTTAAATTTACATATGCTTTATGTAAATAATATCTCAATAAAGCTGGGAAGAAAATTTTAAAAAATATAATGCTTTATCCAAGTTTATATATTATCTCTTTCTGATCAACTCCCAATCTAATGGATATCATTGAACTGACCAATTATAATGATCCCAGTGCCTATAGTATTTGTAATGATTGAGCTATTGCAGTGTCAAAAATAGTGTTATCACCTTGAAATAGTCAAAGCCACTATTCCAAAAAATAATAAGCCTTAGATAATGACATCTTCCTGTCTGAGTTGATTTGGATATTCATACTGTATTCTTTCATTTGTTGATTCAGCAAATATATAATGAGTACCAAATATTTGCCAGATATAATAGGCTTTAGCACGTGTGTGTATGGGGGATTAGTATAAATTTGGAGATCTCCTTTTCAACTCCATGAATGATGAATTTTGGATATGGAATCTCATTTGCATCAAACATCATTAGTTATTTTAAAAGATTTCTTCCAAACTAATATAAGGGGCTGTACATTGTAGTGGTTAAGAGTATGGGCTCTAAAGTCCTATGGTCGGAGTTCAAATCCCACCTCTACCCCTTGCGAGTTGGGTGACCTTGGACAAATTACTTAATGTCACTCCGCCTCAGTTTTCTCATTGATAAAATTTTAAGAATTGGGTCATTATTAAAAGAAGATAAAACTTCTGAAACATTGATCACAGCTCTTGGCACATGGAATACGTGTTACACATATAAAAAGAAAGAGAGTGATAGAATGAAATATCAGGGCAGTTGCTTAATTGGTTTCTTTAAACAGGTGACAATGTGACTGAGAACACTATTCTTTTGTGATCCTGCCCTTACATCTTGTAACTTACTTATGCTTATTGAACTTGGGATCCTAATTTAAAAAAAAAAAGGGTGTGTGCTGAGATGGGGTGTCTACATGCTCACTAAACTTGGGAAATCTTAAAGGCATCAGGTTTTTCCTTAGCCACGACTTGAAAGAGACCAGAACAATCTCTCTACTAGTGGAAGAACAAACAAACTATTGCACTCATTTAGTTGAAGCAAGAGTATTGTTTCTCAGTGCCTGATTGAGTTTACCACAGTCATCTGTGACCTAGTAGCGATTACAGCATGAGTAAATATCAAGAGAGTACATGAAATTCTCAGTAAACATATAAGGTATTATAGCCTCTTTTTGGGAGTGTTTCTTATTTTTCCAATATGAATAAAAATATTCTGTCTCCTTTGGAAGCACCAATGTTGACTACATCTGATACCACTTAACAAGGTAGAAGGGTATGAAATTGACTGTTGCTCATATGTTTTATACCTAGGTGCTATTTCTATTATTACAGAGTTAGAGATATTTGAATTTGGTTGAATTATACCCTTGCTCTCAAAGTTCATGGTCATTCTTGTTTTCTACCTGGCCTTGTTTGTTTTGTTGTTGTCACAGACAAAATAAGAAAGAAGGAAAATTTGAATTAATGTATCTATGTTTCATGGTTATGAAATATAATTACCTATGTACATAAGGAAGTATATGGTTTGCTCTGTGTGTGTGTGTGTGTGTGTGTGTGTAACAAACTTAAGAATCTGTGGATGCTGTTATATTGTTATTTTTTTTGGATTGAGTTGGGCAGTAATATTACTCACAGTTTATAACTCAGACTTTACATGTATTATTCTTAAACATTAAAGATGCTATATAACTGGCAATTCCATGATCAAACATCTTTGCTGGAAAATTGATTATTTCATTTTTTTTTTTTAAGATTTTTTTGATGTGGACCATTTTTAAAGTCTTTATTGAATTTGTTACAGTATTGCTTCTGTTTTATGTTTTGGTGTTTTGGCCCCAAGGCATGTGGGATCTTAGCTCCCCGACCAGGGATCAAGCCCGCACCCGCTGCATTGGAAGGCGAAGTCTTGACTACTGGACTGCCAGGGAAGTCCCTGATTATTTCATTTTAAATTGTGTTTTTCTCTGTTCCACTAACTTTGATATAAATAAATCACTTCATATATCTTCCTAATTTTTAAATTAGTTTTTATTGGAGTATAGTTGCTTTACAATGTTGTGTTAGTTTCTACTGTACAGCAAAATGAATCAGTTATACATATACATATCCCCTCTTTTTTGGATTTCCTTCCCATTTAGGTCACCACAGAGCATTGAATAGAATTCCCTGTGTTATACAGTAGGTTCTCATTAGTTACCTGTTATATTTTATACATAGTATCAATAGTGTATATATGTCAATCCTGATCTCTCAATTCCTCCCACCCCTCCCCTTTCCCCCTTGGTATGCATACATTTGCTTTCTATGTCTGTGTCTATTTCTGGTTTGCAAATAAGATCATCTATACCATTTGTCTAGATTCTACATATATGCGTTAATATACGATATTTGTTTTTCTCTTTCTGACTTACTTCACTCTGTATGACAGTTTTGTTCCTTTTTATGGCTGAGTAGTATTCCATTGTATATATGTACTGCATCTTCTTTATCCATTCCTCTGCTGATGGACATTTAGGTTGCTTCCATGTCCTGGCTATTGTAAATATTGTTGCAGTGAACATTGGGGTTCATGTGTCTTTTTGAATTATGCTCTTCTCTGGGTATATGCCCAGTAATGGGATTGTTCTATTATTAGTTTTGTAAGGAACCTCTATACTGTTCTCCATAGTGGCTGTATCAATTTACATTCCCACCAACAATGCATGAGGGTTCCCTTTTCTCCACACCCTCTCCAGCATTTATTGTTTATAGGTTTTTTTGATGATGGCCATTCTGACTGGTGTGAGGTGATACCTCATTGTAGTTTTGATTTGCATTTCTCTAATAATTACTGATATTGAGCATCTTTTCATGTGTTTGTTGGCCATTTGTATGTCTTCTTTGGAGAAATGTCTATTTAGGGCTTCCACCCTTTTTTGGATTGGGTTGTTTGTTTTTTTGATATTGAGCAGCATGAGCTATTTGTATATTTTGAAGATTAATCCTTTGTCAGTTGCTTTGTTTCAAATATTTTCTCCCATTCTGAGGGTTGTCGTCTTGTTTATAGTTCCCTTTGCTGTGCAAAAGCTTTTAAGTTTAATTAGATCCCATTTGTTTATTTTTGTTTTAATTATCATTACTCTAGGAGGTGGGTCGAAAAAGATCTTGCTGTGATTTATGTCAAAGAGTGTTCTGCCTATGTTTTCCTCTAAGAGTTTTATAGTGTGTGGCCTTACATTTAGGTCTTTAATCCATTTTGAGCTTATTTTTGTGTATGGTGTTAGGGAGTGTTCTTATTTCAACCTTCTACATGTAGCTATCCAGTTTTCCCAGCACCACTTATTGAAGAGACTGTCTTTTCTCCATTGTATATTCTTGCCTCCTTTGTCATAGATTAGGTGACCATAGCTGCGTGGGTTTGTCTCTGGGCTTTCTATGCTGTTCCATTGATCTATATTTCTGTTTTTTGTGCCAGTACCATACTGTCTTGATTACTGTAGCTTTGTAGTATAGTCTGAAGTTGGGGAGTCTGATTCCTCCAGCTCCGTTTTTCTTTCTCAAGATTGCTTTGGCTATTTGCAGTCTTTTGTGTTTCCATACACATTCTAAAATTTTTTGTTCTAGTTCTGTGAAAAATGCCATTTGTAATTTGATAGGGATTGTATTGAATCTGTAAATTGCTTTAGGTAGTATATTTAGTGATATGTCAATTTATCTGTCAACCCACCCTCACTTAAGAGCACTATTCTGACCAATGATGTTTCCTTTAGCATAGTTTGGCTCCTCATAGGCTAAGTGTACCCCTGTGTTACATTCAGTTAATTATTCTACACTTATTTTTCCAGTTGATGTATTGTTGAGCAAATAAGCCAACAAGATGGAAAAACTGCTTTTACCTATTGTATTTGAACAAGAATGAATGCTGCTAGCAATCATTATCCTTTGACCTAAAGTGAGTCTATGGCCTCTGGCCTGAGGAGATACAAATTTGTGTTACCTCTAAAATGTGGTTTGCCCATGCTTAATTCTATTAAACCCAGTATCAATACAGTCTATCAAACTCACTAAAAAATGTCAAAATATGAATCACCATTGTCTTTTCTACTATCATTTTCCTACTTTTCCTATGCCACTTTGATTTACCAACGTTTGGCTTGATATTTTAAAATGCAACCAAGATAAATTTTGTTGGTAGCAATGATAATCAATACCAGATTAAACAGCCTAAAAATTAAAAATGGAGAAATGTTGAGATTTGTTGAAGTCCACTGTGAAAGCATTGCTGAAGCTTTCTTTTTTTTTTCATTTAGAATTTTATGCATATGAGTAACCTTAATTTCCAAGTTCACATGACAATAAGCAAAAGTGACATACAGTGAAGCCAAACAGTTCATTTATAACTTAGCTTTTTTTGTTGTTTTGTTTTGTTTTTGTTTGTTTGTTTTTCTCCAAAGATCAGTTCCTTAAAAATGGATGCTCCTGGGATATGAATAAAGAAAATATGTCTGAAAGGTGAGGATTTCAAACAGTAGATTTCTTCCTCCTTCAAACTGCTGACCCCACGATGGTAGGCATCGCACCTTCTGCCTCCTGCTCGGCCTCTGTTCCTGGAGGCGAGCACATCCGGGCCTTTCACTTGGAGAAGCTGCTGGTCAGGCCCATCTCCTCCTCCTCCTGCACTAGTGCTTCAGTGGGAATCAGATTGGACGGCGTGTCCAGGTTCTGGAGGGACAGAAACTCTGACGTATCCATGGCACGTAACGTTTCTGTCTGAGGGTCTGAAGGAGTCACTGCTTGTCTGCTTTGCTCACAGGAAGAGGATGCGGTGGAGGAGGACGACAGGGGGATCGGGGGCGGGGAAAAAGTCTGCGGTGGTAGCTTCAGGCTGGGCTCATCAGGAGGCTGGGCGCTCAGCGCTGGAGCGGGAGGGGACGGACAGCCCTTCCTCCTGCTGGCCGCCCTCTCCTTGGCGGAGTCCCGGCACGCACACTGACACTGACAGGCCTCCTCTTGTTTGATGATGATCACAGGGACGCTGAGGCCAATCTGCTGTACAGTGCTCCCTGTGCTACTGGCTACTGGTACTGCAGGGGTAAAAAACACCTTCTCAACTTGAGATGCTTGCTGAATTTGTTCTTGGGTGTGTGGTGAGCTGGTGGCACCATTTAGTATCCACTGTAAGTTCTGTTCTCCCATGACGAGGCTGGGCTGCAGGAGAGCCGTGCTGGGAGTCGGGGTGATGGTTATAGCGGGATTACTAGTTAGGACGGAGTTGGCATCCAGGGGCGGAGTCTGGACCATGGCCGGCAGGGGCTCAGTAGTACTCTGTGTGAGGCGGTGCTGCCATGGCTGACGCCACTGCCGCTGCCGACGCCAAAGCCCCCGCGACAACAGAAAGTCCCGGTACGATGGGCTGCGGTGCCTGGGGGTGCGGAAGAAACTCTTGATGATTAGCAGCAAACTGTGTGCTGTGGGGAACAGGCACTTCTCGAGGTTGTAAGAGAGCAGGGGGGGGTTGCCAAATGCAGCTTGTTGGGAACCAGTTCCTAGGGAGGGAGCAGGCAGAGGAGCAGACGGTGCTGAGGCTGGTAGCAGAGGCTGGGGTGGCTCAGAGACGCCAGGCTGTCTGTTGAGGATCTTCCTGAACTGCTGGATCATCTGACTTCTGGAACGCTGGTTCAAAAATGATGGCTGGTGCAAGTGTGCTGAAAGTGTTCTGGCCTGTATTGGAATTTTCTTGAAATTCGGAATCTGTGGACAGAAGGCTTAAATTCCTCAAAGGGAGTGATTTGTATCCTCAGATCCATTGTGATTTAGAAGTGCACTGTATGAATTTCCTTTGTTATCGTGACCTTCCATGTGACTTTTGAGACTGTACTGAGTGCTGAATGTTTTCTCACAGCCATTACTGGGGCAGAAAAGGGGTCTTTCACCAGTATGTGTACGGACGTGAGTTTTAAGGTGGTGGCTTGCTGCAAATGCTTTTCCACAGCCATCATGATCACACCGAAATGGCTTTTCTCCTGTATGGGTTCGAATGCGCTTCCTCAGATCACTGAGCGTGGTGAAGCACTTGCCGCAGCCTTCAGATTCACAGTTAAACGTCTTCCCTGTGTGAAGCCTCTGATGTGCTTTCAGCCTGTACAGCGTGTTGAACGCCTTCTCACAGCCCTGAACTTCACACTCAAACGGCTTCTCCTTCGTGTGCACCGCACGTGGATCCTGAGGCTGTAGGAGGTGAGGAAGGCCTTGCCGCAGCCCTCCTGATTACAGACAAAGGTGTACTCTCCCCGGTGGGTCTTCTGGTGGGTGCGCAGGTTGCCTGCTGTGCTATAGGTGCGGGGACAGCCCTCAAAGGTGCACTGGTACCGCTTTACTTCTTTACGTTTCGTTTCTGGACATTCTGACTGCAGTGTGAGGGTTGCACCTTCGATATTTCTTGGCATGGGCGTGGAACCAGGGTTTATTGTTAAATGAATCTGATCTGGTGAGATAATGTGTTGCACATAACCCTGGGACATTGCTTCCTGATCTATTAGATGAAAGCCCTCTTCACCCCCTACTAGAAAAGGCAAGTGTTCTCTGCACTGTCCGTCGTCATCTTCGTCTTCCAAAGTGCCAGGATCCTGCTTGATAAGAACAGTTGTCCTATCATAAACAGTTCCAGATGAGGAAGGCACCAGTTCGTTCTTATCCACAAACCTGAGCATCTTGTCATCGGGGGTCAGCTCATCTTCCTCTACCTCAAAGGAGCTGATGCTGTCGTCTGGACTGTGTTCCCCCATGGCTCAGTCGTGCTCAGCCCAATTGTGAGAAATGGAAAGGTAGACCTGTCTCCGCGGCTCCCGGCAACGGCGGCGGCGGCAGCAGCTTCTCCCCTCCCCAGCGGCACCAAAGCTTTCTTTTTTTAAGTGCATTTTATTTCAAATGGCTTACATTACTTACCATACAGTAGATAGGCAATTAGTCTAAAGGAATCTCTTTTCTAATTTCATTTCCTTCAAGAGGACTTTTCTCCACCATTTCACCTTCTTGACTTTCCTGTGCTTGTATTGATGGGGTAGTCTATTTCCATTACCTTTGCAATCTTTTTTCATTCCCCTTACAACTGAATTTAATTTAGTCTGCCATTCTAGACATGAAGTGTTGGTCCAACTGAGTTATTTAAACTCAAAAAGGTACAGAATTTTTATTACTCCAATTCAAGCTTTATATGCGACAAGTTTGTCAAAGATGGAAGCCCAAGATTATTTTTAAAAGAGGAAATGATTCTCTTGTGTTTGTGACTTTGGATAATGCATATAGCAGAACTGATAACCACCCTTACCCCTGATGCCTATGATCTCCCAGACCATCTAGCAGCTGTTAATCTATTGAAATTTACCATACATTTTTCCTTTCATCTTAACCTTACATTAAATATTTCCTGCAATGTAGATATCTGAGCCACTTAAAAACAAATAGTTTATTAAAAATTACATAGGTTATTTTAGCACAGAGAGCACATTTTTTACCACCACATCTGTTACTAACATGATTCATTATCTAAGCAATGTGTGTATCTGTATGGTAAGGATGTGAGACTATGATTACAACCAAGCAATATAGGAGGTTATTTTCCTTATGTCATATGAGAAATTATAGGAGTCTAGACTAAATAAGGGGCAGAGGAAATGTATAAAACACACATGATTAAAGAGACCAAAGCTGTAGAGATAGACAAGATTTGATGACCTATTAGAAGGGGCAAAGTAGAGGATAGTGCTGTTAAGGAAACAAATACAAATTTGCCTTCGGTGACTAAATCTAGTCATCATGTCACTTTAAAAACTAAACACGTTGAAGGGGCTAGATTTGTTATTATATTCTGTTTGATTGGTTGATTTAATTATTTCCATTTTGCATATATGAGACATGAAAGTGGAGATATCTGGTAGGCTGTTGGAGATACAGATCTGGATTACAAAAGAGATAGGACTACTATTCATTAGCAAACACGTAGTAGTCGAAGAGCGGACAGGGTTGTTTGGGAAGTTGTGGATGCCAAAGAGCACAGGGCTAAGGACAAAAGTTAAAAAAAAATAACCCAGAAACTAAACAATAACTAGAAAAGTTAAGAAAGTAAGGAAAATGGTGCCACAAAATCTGATGGAGGGGGAAAATAAAATAAGGTCTAGAAAAGAGAAACTGAATGGATTAAAGATTTAGTTAATAAGACCTCTATGTGTAAATTGACAGAAGTATGATGACTTAACCTGCCTGAGGAAGTGGGCATGAATTGGGGTTGCTTATGAGGGTCACATGTTACTTGTAAACATGTATAATCTACCTGGACAGTGTTTTCAATCTTTAGAGATGATAACCAGAAGTGAATGTATTATATATTATAAGAAAAGTGTTTAAGATTATATATATATATGTGTTATACATAATAACATACTATATATAACTATATATATATATATACATGTACATATAATCTCCAGAAACTTCAGAATTTCTATATAGAGGAAGCTTATAGGTAGCATTCCAGTTGAAACACAAGGCTAAGGAACATTTCTTGAGGTTGTATTTCCACGAGCACTTGGTATTTGCTTGGAGATTGTGTTTCATTAGGGGTGACTGTGTGGAGGGTTGGCTGATGAAAATTGCGGTGATGGACTTAAGCTACTTGACTGCCCAGATCTTGATATCACGTTAGATCTGTGGAATCACATGTAGGTCACCCCTTGAGTTCTCTGTTGGTAACTTTGGGTGGGCTTTAATGAGGATGGCATGATGATCAGTTCTGGGTATTATACCTGTCCATTCCAAGTATAACAACCCATTTAGATGAAGTCTTCCCTAGAAGGTGAATATTAGATCTGATAGTCTTTTGAAATATCTTGCAATGCTGTTAATCAATACTTTTTGTAATCAATACTCCAATGTAATTATGATTTTTTAAAAAAGTGAAACAGTGGGCAAAGAAGTGGGCAAATGTTTTAAAATAGTGCAGGTTGGATCTCTGGGGATTTTAAAGAACCATGTGTTTGTTGAAAAAAAAGTGTTGCTCAAGCTTAAAACAAAGTTGAAATTGAAACCAAGCATATTCATTTAAAAAGTTTATTCTAGTCCTACTCCAGACTCTTTCAGAACAATGTTATTTATTCTATTCAATCCCCATATCTTAACATAGTTGACAATGTTGGAGGTATTTCAAAGTTGACATTGCTGGTATAATTTCTGTGAAGGTTTTAATGTCTAATTGAAACATGAGAATCTCTAGAAACAGAAAAGCCATTCTTTCTTATCTTTCAAAAAAGTGTTTATATCTGCAAATGACCTCTCAAAAGAAACTTCCACAAATGTTACCTTTTTTATGGGTAAAAAGAGGAAAATTACTTCATCCAAGTGTAAGTAATATGAATAAGAAAATTCTCATTACAGAAATTTGCCAGGGCCCTTTTATTTAGCTCAATAGCATTCAATTGGCTATAGTGATAAAATTCAAAGTTAGCAGTAGTGGAATATTCTTCCATTTAACATCAAGCCAGTACTGAAGAAAATTGCTGCCATATTTTCTAAGTTATTAACCTTTACAGTGAGATATATTTCTATGCACAGAGAAGAATTTTCTCCTCTATTTTAATGTGAACTTAAGTTAGAGATACTAATCAAATAAATAAATTGAAATCGAGCCATACACAGCTGTTTTCTTTTGTCCTTTCTACATTTGCCTTTATGTTACATATTGGGAAAATGTAGGAAATGTTTGAAACTCTTATTGATTACAATAATGCCATTTTGTTATGCCAATAAAAGTGACTGTATGAGTTAAAGCATATGCCTTTTTCTTAAAAGTGTGCGATAGACTCCTATTGACATTAAAACCCCTCAAAAATCATTATCTATGTCTGAATTACTTCATTCAAACTCCCTATTCCTTCACTGTGGTTCTAGCCAACTTCCTGACAGAAAGTAATCAAAAATGCCTTTATCCATTCATTTCCCTTCTGCCTTAGTGGATTTTCCATAGTAATGCATGCCCAGGTTACCCAACTTTCCTCTTTTCATATTCCCATGAGTTGATCTTCCATAAATGGTTCCACAGTTTAACCTCCCCCCAAAACCTTGTTCAGATTTATCAATGTATACTTGAGCACTTCTTTCTTCTAACCCTGTTTAGATACATCACTCTTGCAGCTAAACTCTATGAGCTCTCTCATTTATGCACTTATCCAGCCTAAAACCTCCCTTTGTAAATAACTTATTCCAGACTTTATTTTGATAGTCCTTTATCCTATTCACATTTATCAGCCCCCTGCCCCACATAGTAAAACACATGAGTTTAGAGTAGAACAGCTAGAGTATAAAATTTAGTTCTGAGTGTGTGACTTGATTCTCTGAAATTCAGTTTTTGCATTGGCATTATAGGAACAACAATATTTGTTACAGAGTATTGTGTGACTAGTAAATAACATAAATAATGTAAGACACTTTGCTAAATGCCTAACACTTTGAAAGAATTGAATAGGTGTTAACCATTCTCATTCTCAATAATTTTATTATTCTGCTGTTTTTGAACATCTCTAGGAGATGTAAAATAAACTGAGATACAGTGAAATAGTCATGGGATTTGAAATTAAACAGATCTGTGTTAGTAATCTGACTTAAAACTTATTAGCTGTGTGACTTTAAGTGTCTTACCCTCTTTAAGCTTTATAATGATGATTCAATAACATGATTTTTATATAACAGCTGACAAAATTTGTCCTGATTAAGTGTCTATTGAATGTGTAAATGAGTGATGTTCACTGTAGTGTTGACCTTTACAGTTTCAAAAATATTTTCACTGAACCATCCAGCAAAGGTTTATTTATCACATTTGGACAGGAAACTGTACTAGGCATGGGGAATAATTTCAAATAGGCCTGGTAAGGACCATTATCTATTTGTGTGGTACATAATAAAGCACTGCCTGCCCTTAGATTGGTTAATAATTCTTTGGAAACAGTAGCAGGTATCTCTTTCTACTCAAGCCTAAACTATAATTCACATACATCTGGTATGTCTGGAAAACTGATGAGTCAGGCCTTCCCCTAATCAATTTCTATAACTTTCCCCCTATAATTCTTTCAAGCCACCTGAGACAATTATAGGTGTGGCCATAAGAGAAAAAATGTCTAGAGAAAGGTATTAGGAGAATGTATTCAGGGTTAGCAGCAAAAATGCATGCAAGGTAGACTCTGAAATAAGTTCCAGGGGAACAGTGCCATTGGAGGTAAGTGGGCTGGTTGGAACGCATGCACGGTTCCAGGCTGAGAAGCAGAGAACAGCACTGGATGAAGCCTTCCAGCCTCAGCTAGGAGGTAGCAAATCTGGATTACGTAAGAGATGTGACTATGACAAACTCAATCATATAATCTAGAATTTTTCCCCCATTGCAAGGTTGAATGTTAGTAAAAAGAAAACATTATTTAGTATTTACGTATTAGTCACTCAACCACAACAGTCAAAACAATAATAGTTCATTTTAATATTTACCAGATTAAAAGTGCATTTCCAAAACCAAGTTCTCATTACTTACTGACTTCTCAATGGCTAGTATGTAAATGAATTTTATAAAGTCAATAGAATATGCATTACAACCATATAAACATTAATTGCATTAATAAATTTCCTATGTGACTTTAAGTATATGATCCCTCCAAAAGTTTTCACTATTTTCCAAAATCATGTAGTGATATAATTACCCGTAAATAAAAAGTGATGCAACATATTTGAATGTATAAGGTGCTACCTTGAAATTAGCTTATAAAAGTTAATGGTCAATAAAACTTGTTTTCAGCTCATAAAATGTGTTTATTTAACTTTCTCTTGAAATATCTGACAATTAGCAGCATGCTATTATTGTATTGGAATAAAATCCAATTAAATCACAAAGCTACATTCCTTCTTTCAGAAATTTTCAGAGAAATAAGAAATAGCTCTTGAATAGAGGTCATATCTAGATATTTACTGTAGAATTATGGTGAGAATATAATGGTGGAGAAGAATTAGTTGGAAAAACAAGTTGAAACACTGTAATGTTATTTCTAAAAACAAATATGATGATTGACACATGCCCATGAACTTTTTGAATGAAAGTAGATGGAGATCTCTTGCCACTTGATATTAAAACTCCAACAGCAAATGTCTATGGCTGTATCCCAAACTGAGTAATTATATTTGGTCCATAGCATAAGCATTTGATGATTTTATGTTTCTCAGTATGTCCTGCTTTTACAATTTCACCAAGGACAGCATTAAAAAAAACCAAACACTAATATTAAAATGGCAAAATCAGGGAAAGTCAGAAAAAAGGCAACCAAATAAAACTGAAACAAGGCTAGATATATCTAGAGAGAGAGAGAGAGAGAGAGATGTTGCCATACATAAATAAATAAGCCTCCACCTTGAATGACTTTGAATGCTATGTAAAAATGGTCTACACATATTTAAGAGAAAAATTCCCCTAGTATGAGCTTCAGGCTCAGTGATTGTTATGCATTATATGCTAAAATGTAGTGAAAAGAAGAGGAAAAATATCTGCAGCTATGAAGAGTGATGGGCAGGCCTATGGCCAGTAGTTATCTTCTCTCTTTTCATAAAATCTTCCAGTTGAACTTGGTGGAACAAAAAAACCCGTGTCCAGGTTATCCTGGGATCTCTGGTTCCCTAAGTTTGGTATTGGCTAGTAGGTATGAAGCTTAATAACTCCCAAAGTCCTTTTAGATATCTTGCTCATTCAGCATTAAAAGAAAGTGTGGCCAAATTGTTTTTAATTGCTCAATCAAGTGTGGCATGCTTGCTTGTTTTAATGTACAATGCTGAAAAAACAGTAGAATGAAGAGTTAAGATTAAGAAACACGATTCAGAAAAGTAAACCTCAAAAGGAGAATACCAGCTAAACTGAAGAAGTAATCCATGATCTTCAAGTCTTGGATACACACTCAAAAGAAAGTGGCCAACAGTTGCTATTTGGCATAAGCCCCTAAAGCTGGTACAGCATGGTCTACCAATCCTGTGATCCTAGCTATACCGAGCTAGGTTGTGGGCAGGTGTATAAGCTGGGAATCACAATCTGCAAGTTGGACACAAATTGCTAAAGAGCAAATTCTTGCCTGATAGAGGAGCTATGAACAGAGCAACAGCCTGTTAATACTCTCTTTTGGAATGCTCAGTGAGCAAGGAAAAGATAGACCCCTGGGCCTCATTGTATTATTCTAAGTGCATTACACATTCTGGAATAACTAGGAGAGAAGGATGTAATTTGTGAGATGACTCCCCTTTGCCCTTATTCTTGTGGGTCCTTGCAGTAAACCTCCCTTGGAGAAGATAATCTGTGTAACCCTAGAAACATCAAAGTATTTGATCTCTTATGAGAGACAAGCACAGAAATATGAGCACCCAGATTTAGAAACTGTTGTAGTGTGACAGGCCATTGCCAAATCAGGCTGAATTTATAGCAAAGTTTCGAAGTGAGAGAGTAGAAATGACATATATATACTACCAAATGTAAAATAGATAGCTAGTGGGAAGCAGCCGCATAGCACAGGGAGATCAGCTCGGTGCTTTGCGACCCCCTAGAGGGGTGGGATAGGGAGGGTGGGAGGGAGGCGCAAAAGGGAGGGGATATGGGGACATATGTATACATATAGTTGATTCACTTCGTTTTACAGCAGAAACTAATACAACATTGTAAAGCAATTATACTCCAATAAAGATGTAAAAAAAATAAATAAAGCAAAGTTTTAAAAAATAAAAAGTTAAGTTTCAATAACAATGCATTTAGTTTTGAAGAGAAATTTGAATTTTGCAGAGCACTATATACAGCTTTTATCTCATTTGATCCTCAAAATAGACCCAAATAAAGGAATAGGTATTATGTTTATTTTACAGATGAAGAAATTTAACCCCATAGAAATTAAAAGATTTTTTCCTACTTTATTAGCAAGGATCGGCAGTTAGGACTGGAACACGGGTATTCTGAATCTAATTCCAGCTGGGTGTACCTGTGCCTGCACACATCTGGGCACACTGTGCAGTCTGCCTTGAAATGGGTCTCATCGAGTGTTGCCATCCAGTTGAATGTCTACTCATAAATGATTCACCATGAAAATGGACGTTGCTGTGTAACGGATAGGAGTTAGAAGCCCTGGCAAAGTCATGCATAGCATGAAGAGATTTTTCATTTTAATTTTTAAATCAAATTGGCAAGGCTATTATGGGACAAATGAAATTCCATTTGACTTGCAGAGTTTCAATTTAAAAGAACTGAATATTTTGTCATGCAAAGTGAACAGTAGTATGCATAGAAAAATTGGTGCAATCAAACCACATCTATGCATGGGTTGATTTTAATCCCATGGCTCTACCTTTGATGTAAGAGTAAGGATAAGTAAGGATAAGCGTTACCCACTGATAACAGTGGGTAACACTGAAGGCATGCTTATTGTATCAGACACTGTCCTAAGTACTTTATGTATACAACTTTTCCAACCTCATAACAGCCTTTTTGTATACAACTTTTCCAAGCTCATAACAGCCTTTATGTATACAACTTTTCCAACCTCATAACAGAAGGAACAATTATTATCCCCCTTTTAAGACTATGAAACTGAGACCCTGGGAATAAGTAACTTGTTAAAGGTTGCATAGTGGGTAAGTAGCAGAGTTGGGTTTTGCCTCTGCAGCCTACCTCCAGAATGAATGCATTTGAAGAAGAAAGTATACCGCCTCTCATAAAAGTAGTAGGATTACATAATGGAGAAGAACCACAAGGGACTCTGGAGTCACACAGAATCAGTTGGAGTTCTGGCTCTGTCACTGCCCAGCTGTGTTATTCTGAACAAAAGGTTTAACCCATCTCTGCCACAGTTTATTTACCTGTAAAATGGAGATGCTAGTAAAGCCCTTTTTCTAGGATCATTAGCAGTTTCAAGTGAGTTAAGCCTACTTCATTGCACATTAGGTAATGAATAAATGATAATTGTAGAGGAAGAGCAGAAATCAGACTTTAAAAATAATCTACTCCAAGCCCTTAATTTAAAAAAAAAGTGAAGAAGCTGAAGCCCAAAGGGGTTAATGGCCAATTTTATATCATGTTGTCAGTGGCCAAATCACGAGTAGAAGCCACACCTTTCAAATCTATGTTTGTGGTCCTTTGAACCACAAGGGAGTAAATAAAGGATTTTATCTCACATACTTTTTTTTCAATTAAAAAAGTTCACTATTGAAATATTTTTACTTCTTCTCTGTTTAAAGAAGAGTCTACAGTTACAGGAATACCCTTTCAGTCTTGTCTATATGTCACAACTATTTGTAAGTAAACTCTAAAAACTGTGAACTTTTAGCTTGGAAAGAAGGAAATCACAATTTAGCAGTCTAAGATACCAACACGGTTTTGATGAAGTTTTCTTTAATGGCATATTATTTGAGACTCATGATAGTAACAAAAAATTGGCAAATGGAGGAAATCTAGACAATTTTTTATCGTACTCAGACCGTATATAATAAATATCAACGTTGATGACACAGGCAAGGGCTGTGAGGGCTCAGAGGAATAGGGGGTGGCAAGGACTGCAGTGTGTTGGGGGATAAAGCATGACACCCTCTCCCAGCACCTCTCCCCTCACCAAGGACTCGCACTGTCCCCCTTGGAACCTCTCAGAGGAGATACTTTGTAGTTTACTTGGACAAATATAAAATAAGTAAAATTCTAACAGTGAACAGATGAAGGATGCCCCCTTTACTTTCCTGATTAAGTATCAGGAAAGATAAGGATAGTTAATGAGGCATGCAAAAAAAGACAAAGGCTGATGAAAGAAATGCAAATCGCTTATAAATATAGGGAATAATTATGATCATATGCTTCTATTTTCTACCTCTACTTTTCTTTCCTTCTTTTTCACCTATGTCTTGCTATACTTTGGTTAATCCTCTTAAACCCAACTTCAGTTTTTTCTAGAATATGGCATAATACAAATTTAAAATAAGAAAAAAACACATAATCAAAAGACAACCATATTGAAAAACACACTGATATATGTATTGCGGTTTCTCAAGCTTTTTTTTTTTTTTAAAGATTTTTTTGATGTGGACCATTTTTAAAGTCTTTATTGAATTTGTTACAATATTGCTTCTGTTTTATCTTTTGGTTTTTTTGGCCACGAAGCATGTGGGATCTTAGCTCCCCAACCAGGGATCGAACTCACACCCCCTGCATTGGAAGGCGAAGTCTTAACACTGGACTGCCAGGGAAGTCTCTCTCAAGCTTAATTTAACTCATAAAATACTTTAAAAATCTTAAATCATCATCCATTTATAATGCTCTTATTGAAGCAAGTATATATGCAGATAAGTGCACATATTATAAATGCACATCTCAATGAATTTTCATGACATAAACATCTCTCTAACAGCACCAACATCAAGAAAAAAGAAAATACCAGCACCCTGAGAAGCCCTACTGTCCTGCCTTCCATTTTCTGCCCCACTAAGGTTACCCACTGTCCTGACGTCTATCACCATAGTACAAGATAGTCTGTTTTTGTGTTATAAAAATGGAATAATACCATATGCATTTTTCTGTGGCTTCTGTTGTCCAAATTTACGTTTATATGATGATATTTACATTATTCATTAGGTAAACATAAATTCATAAATTCCTTGGATAAATGACTATTTAGATAATTTCCTCATTTTAAATTGGCTTGTCTTTTTGTTGTTAAGTTGTAAGTGTTCTTTACATATTCTAGATACAGGTTCCTTATCAGAACCTACAAATATTTTCCTGTGGAATGTCTTTTAACTTTCTTTCTTTTTTTAAATTTTTTTAAATGTTTTTATTGGAGTATAATTGCTTTACAATGGTGGGTTAGTTTCTGCTTTATAATAAAGTGAATCAGTTATACATATAAATATATCCCTATATCTCTTCCCTCTTGCATCTCCCTCCCTCCCACCCACCCTATATCACCATTCTAGCTCGTCACAAAGCACCGAGCTGATCTCCCTGTGCTATGCAACTGCTTCCCACTAGCTATCTATTTTACATTTGGTAGTGTATATATGTCCATATATACACTACCATTCTCTCATGTTGTCCCAGCTTACCCTTCCCCCTCCCCACGTCCTCAAGTCCATTCTCTAGTAGGTCTGCATCTTTCTTCCCATCTTGCCCCTAGGTTCTTCATGACCATTTTTTTTTTTTTTTTAGATTCATATATATGTGTTAGCATACGATATTTGTTTTTCTCTTTCTGACTTACTTCACTCTGTATGACAGACTCTAGGTCCATCCACCTCACTACAAATAACTCAATTTTGTTCCTTTTTAAGGCTGAGTAATATTCCATTTTATATATGTGCCACATCTTCTTTAACCATTCATCTGTCGATGGACACTTAGGTTGCTTCCATGTCCTGGCGATTGTAATTAGAGCTGCAATGAACATTGCGGTACATGACTCTTTTTGAATTATGGTTTTCTCAGGGTATATGCCCAGTAGTGGGATTGCTGGGTGATATGGTAGTTCTATTTTTATTTTTTTAAGGAACCTCCACACTGTTCTCCATAGTGGCTGTATAAATTTACATTCCCACCAACAGTGCAGCAGGGTTCCCTTTTCACCACACCCTCTCCAGCATTTATTGTTTGTAGACTTTTTGATGGTGGCCATCGTGACTGGTGTGAGATGATATCACACTGTAGTTTTGATTTACATTTCTCTAATGATTAATGATGTTGAGCATTCTTTCATGTGTTTGTTGGCAATCTGTATATCTTCTTTGGAGAAATGTCTATTTAGGTCTTCTGCCCATTTTTGGATTGGGTTGTTTGTTTTTTTGATATTGAGCTGCATAAGCTGCTTGTAAATTTTGGAGATTAATCCTTTGTCAGTTGCTTCATTTACAAATATTTTCACCCATTCTGGGGGGTTGTCTTTTCGTCTTGTTTTTGGTTTCCTTTGCTGCAAAAGCTTTTAAGTTTCATTAGGTCCCATTCGTTTATTTTTGTTTTTATTTCCATTTCTCTAGGAGGTGGGTCAAAAAGGATCTTGCTGTGATTTATGTCGTAGAGTGTTCTGCCTGTGTTTTCCTCTAAGAGTTTGATAGTGTCTCTCCTTACATTTAGGTCTTTAATCCATTTTGAGTTTATTTTTGTATATGGTGTTAGGGAGTGTTCTAATTTCATTCTTTTACATGTAGCTATCCAGTTTTCCCAGCAACACTTATTGAAGAGGCTGTCTTTTCTCCATTGTATATTCTTGCCTCCTTTATCAAAGATAAGGTGACCATATGTGCGTGGGTTTATCTCTGGACTTTCTATCCTGTTCCACTGATCTATATTTCTGTTTTTGTGCCAGTACCATACTGTCTTGATTACTGTAGCTTTGTAGTGTAGTCTGAAGTTGGGGAGTCTGATTCCTCCAGCTCCGTTTTTCTTTCTCAAGATTGCTTTGGCTATTTGGGGTCTTTTGTGTTTCCATGAAAATTGTGAAATTTTTTGTTCTAGTTCTGTGAAAAATGCCATTGGTAGTTTGATAGGGATTGCACTGAATCTGTAGATTGCTTTGGGTAGTATAGTCATTTTCACAATGTTGATTCTTCCAATCCAAGAACATGGTATATTTCTCCATCTATTTGTATCATCTTTAATTTCTTTCATCAGTGTCTTATAATTTTCTGCATACAGGTCTTTTGTCTCCTTAAGTAGGTTTATTCTTAGGTATTTTATTCCTTTTGTTGCAATGGTAAATGGGAGTGTTTTCTTAATTTCTCTTTCAGATTTTTCATCATTAGTTTATAGGAATGCAAGAGATTTCTGTGCATTAATTTTGTATCCTGCTACTTCACCAAATTCATTGATTAGCTCCAGTAGTTTTCTGGTAGCATCTTTAGGATTCTCTATATATAGTATCATGCCATTTGCAAACAAATTGGATAAAATACCAACAATCTTATTTTTTTATCTTGGGATTCCTTTTTATTTTCTTCAACAGTTTTAGAAAAGTTGTTTGGCAGACAATAGCTAGAATTATACTTTTCTTTTCAATTGCAATTTCCTGGTGCCTACAGAGACGGAATGGTGAAGTATTCCAGAAACAACTTGCTCAGCACTGATTGGTTGTCAAGATCATAACTAGGCACAAATTCTGAAGTTAATTATATACCTTGGTAAGTTTTAGTTGATGCTGATTGTTGTTTCACTGGCTTTGTTTTGGGTTTTGTTTTGTTTTGCTTTTTCCAAAGATATAAACCAAGGTTACAATGAATAGGTCACAATGTCCTCCTAAAAAAGATAACCAGAAACAAACTAGTAGAATGAGTTGGGTTTATTATGCATTACCGGGAAGGAGAATGCACACCATGAGGAACCATGGGGCATCTCAGTAAGAGTGTGTTAGAAAAGACTTATTGCAGGATTCAGGCTTTGCTTAGGTGATTTGAGGGAGGGTTCAAACAAGCAAGTCTTTGGTCTGAATTGGATTCTCTCAGGAACTGTGGATAATTCTGTGATTAAGTAAAAAATAAATCTTATTTGGCAAGAGAGAAGGCTAGAGCAAGGCTAGAGCTGTTAATTGTTAAAGAAGTAGTAGTCATCATTCATACTAGCTAGGATGGGGGATGTTTGATATTTTAGGGTTTACAAAATGATATTGTCTTTCTTTTTACTTAGTCAACATCATGAATTGTTCTTGTTTGTTATCTCACTTCACCGCAGTCACACAGTGACCTTTTCTGAAATTGAGATTCTGTGAAATCACTATGTCCAACAGGAGAACCCTATGGCCAAGCTGTGGGTGCCAGGCGGGTTCTAACACCAAGAGCTAGCTTAAGAGTGAAGCAAGTTCTGGATTTTTAGAGGCTAATTTTCTTTTTATCGTGGATGAACTATATAGTAAGTAACACATTTGTCATCAAGTCTTATGAGTCATTAAATAGATTCAAAGAACCATGGTGATTTAATTTACAAAGTTACACTTTGTACATTTTAACAAATCAACTCTCTTATGGTACTATGCTATTTTTTTTTTCTTTCTTTCCTCTTGCTGTTGTCCACTATTAAAGATATTTAAAGCACTGTATGAGCTAGCAGGGATGTTAGGGTGGGAAATTTATAGTAGGATTGTGGCCAGATCTCATGTCTGAGCAAACAATCAATACAATTCAAAATGCGGTCTAATGATTACAATCCCTCATGACAAATTGTCATTAAAAAAGAAATAGCTCTATAATAATGTGACAAATATTATTTCCAAATTTCAAAGTCAGCAGTAAAGTTTGAGTTTCTCTATTTATATTCTAATCTTTCACTAAGTTCTACACTATCAATTTACCAAGTTTTATGTTAACCTCGGAGATTTAAAGGACACTCTTTGGAGTAAATCAGCTGTTTGTCCTTCAGAACAGTGAATTCAATTTAAATGCAGACCCATGGGAAAATCTGCTTTTAAAATAGAGCCAGTGTTTTATAATTTGCACATTCCTTTACTCACAAACCATCACTTTTTAAAAGAAAATTTTGTTATTTCTATTCATATTACATTATTAAGATAACCTGGCATTGGCATTACTGATGAATTTGAAATATATATATTGAGGTCACATGTGCTTTTTCTGAATTTTATTTTATGTAAAATATATATGTATATATATGTGTGCATATATACATATATAAATACATGTATATAGATATATGTGTGTGTATACACACATACATATATACAGTGTATATATATATATATATATATATATGCCAATGCAGCCTTGGATATTCAGGTTCACTTGATGGAGGAATTCTACATGCAAGTTCAAATCAACGTGTTTCATGAAGCAGACCCATGTTCCTGAAATAATATCAGGACAACATGGGCAATTTTTTCCCTGGTTAAAGTTGCATGAGATAACACATATTCTTTGCATACCAAATAAGTCTAAAGGCTACTGAATAGTACAGTTTACACTGTCAAAATAATACATGAAATTAATTTAAAAATTCATTGACAATTTTTAAATTATAAGTACATGCATTTGAGCCAATGTTATTGAGCAAATATCACACCACATGTATAACTTTGTTTTGTAATATTTCTTAATTCTGTTAGGACAAATACCTCTGCTTTACTCTTACTTATGTAAGGCTGGCTTAGCTATTCATAAATTATTCTTCCATATAGGTTGTAGATAAAGTTTGTTAAGTTTATCAAAATATCAAATTGGAAATGTCATTGGATTGCATCACAGTTATAGATTAATTTAAGAACAACTGACTCATTTGTAATATTAACCCATTTCTCCTAAAAACATGAGATGTCTCTTGAAAAATTAAAATCTTCTTTTACACTCTTATTTCTACAGTTTCTTTCCATATTGCACTCCAGATAAATTACTATATGAATTAAAGTTTTTGTTGCTGGTGTGATGGTGTCCTATTTTGTATTATATATTCTAGTTCATGTCAAGAACTGTGAATGGTCTAAGATTTTTACCTGATTTGCAAGCTAACAAGTTAGCCTACTGCAGTCGCATGGATGCTGGCAGGAGACATGATTCTTGGTTCAGAGACAAATGGTAATTGAAAGTTTGTATGAACTCACTTCAAAAACTTTTGGCCCTAGCTTTTGTTTTGTTTTGTTTTGTTTGTTTGCTTGTTTGTTTGTTTCTAATGGGGAAATCTTAGCTACTATTTTAATTTTGTTCAAAACTTATTGTTACTCAGGACATTTTGACATTATATATTTTTCCAGAATTTATACATTTTTCTCTAGGTTTTCAAATTTGTTAGTGTATATGGAAACATATATGACAATGGGCATATCAAAAGTAGTGGTAAAAGGACAAATTATTTAGTAGAAGTTAAACAAACTACTTCAAGGAGAAAAATGAAAGTGGATGTCTACTTAACAGCACATTCAAAAGTGACTAAATGGATTAAAGATCTAAATGTGAAGGATAAACTATTAGATAGTTGAAGAAGACAAAACTGAGTATCTTTATAATCTCTAGGTAGAAAAATACTTTAACAATAAAACTTCAAAGTCAAAAATCATAAGACAAAAAAATTGATGAGTGTGATTACATCAAAATAAGGATTACTCTTCAGTGAAAGACACAAGAGCCAAAATAAATAGATGGATGACAGAATGGGAGAAGGTGTGTAAAAGAAAGAAAGGTTTAATATATATTTAAAAAGACATGTATGTTAATATAAAGATAAGCAAAGAGAAGCTTCCCCAAACCCACAGCAAACATAATGTTTACCGTGAAATGTTAGAAGCATTCCCTTCTTTTTCCCTCCACTGAACGTTAGATAGGCAACAAGGATATATTGTAAAGCATTCTCTTTTTAAAATGAGTGTTGAGCAATGATGCCCAAGGTTCTGTTTGGGATCATCGGTACACAACATCGAATCCAACAAACTAAAATCCCAGTCCTCGCGGGGCTTTTGTCACAGTGGATCTTTTGATAATTAACTTTATCTCTAGAACCTGTACATAATGAGGAGATATTGGTCAAAAGGTACAAATTTTCAGTTATAAGATGAATAAGTTCTGGAGATCTAGAGTACAGCATGGTGATTATAGACAATAATGCTGTATTGCATACTGGAAATTTGCTAATGGAGTAGATCTTAAGTGTTCTCACCACACACACACACACACAGGTAATTATATGAGGTGATGAATGTGTTAATTAACTTGATTGTGGCAATCACATCATAATATATGCATATATTAAGTCATCATATCATACATCTTTTTAAAAAAATCACGTTGGACAACCTAAATATATACCTACAATATACAATATGTACAACCTAAATATATACAGACAGTCCCAACTTACAGTGATTTGACTTAAGATTTTTCGACTTTATGATGGTGCAAAAGTGATACACATTCAGTAGAAACCATACTTTGGGTTTTATTTTGACCTTTTCCCTGGCTAGCGATATGCCCTACAATGCTCTCATAATGTTGGGCAGCGGCAGCAAGCAGCAGCTCCCAGTCAGCCATGTGATCACAAGGGTAAACAATCGACAACCATTCTGTTTTTCACTTTTAGTACAGTATTCAATCAATTACATGAGATATTCAACACTTTGTTATAAAATAAACTTGGTGTTGGATGCTTTTGCCCAACTGTAGGCTAATGTGTCTGAGCACGTTTAAGATAGGCTAGGCTAACGGTGCTTTGTGACCGCCTAGGGGGGTGGGATGGGGAGGGTGGGAGGGAGGGAGATGCGGGAGGGAGGAGATATGGGAACTTGTGTATATCTGTAGCTGATTCACTTTGTTATAAAGCAGAAACTAACACACCATTGTTAAGCAATTATACTTCAATAAAGATGTTTAAAAAAAAAAAAAACTTATTACAGACGTGAACGTGAAACGGTATCCAGCAACCTCAGGGAGAGGCAAATTGTCTTAAAATCTTTTGTTACTTGAATTAAAAAAAATTCTTTTCTTTGGGGAAAAAAAAAAAAAGGCTAGGCTAAAATGTAATGTTTGATAGATTAGGCGTATTAAATGCATTTCAACTTATAATTTTTCAACTTATGATGAGTTTCTCAGGATGTAACCCCATTGTAAGTTGAGGAAGATCTGTAGGATTTTTATTTGTCAAACATACTTAAATAAAGCGGTGGAAAAAAGAAAAAAATACACTTTTTTAAAAAGTTTGTTTAAATTAAATACTTCTGGAAACTCTGCATTTTTGTATTTATATCTACAAGCTTCAGGGAGATTTTTTTTTAATTAACTATTATTCTAATAAACTGACATACAATGAAATAGTTAAACACACGTGATAGAACAATAGGTAAAAAATCCACCTGACTAACTTAGATTGATTATTGAGTACCTACTAACTTAAAAATAAAGCAATATTCAGTTACAGAATCTATTATAACTCAGTTTTTTTTTTTTTTTTTTGGAACACTCACTCTGTATTTTCTGACCATAGCTTGATTTAGTGTCACTGTATGATTCTGAGGAAGAAGCTGATTTTCTGGAAAGTTACAAATGAAGGAATCAATTTTTCTATAGATTTGCTAATTTAAATTTCATATGGTTCAGTGAGCCAGAAAGCATTAATAGATCTTTTTGTTAATATAGCTTTGCTGTACACTGGTTCAACTGGTAACAAAACCTGTATTAAAGTATTTTTTATGAGTGATAAACTTCCAGATTATTCATGTCTGAGACTGTATCTTATCACCTAGTTAGAGGGGTAATACTTTGTTCTTTTAAATAAGCTTTATATAACATTCCCTGATGAGTAAGAACAGAGGACATGAAATATATTTTTATCTTTTTATCACTGAATTAAACTTTTCTTGCTAAGTTTAAGTTTGAGGCTTGGAAGCATGGGGAATGAGACCAAAATTTAAAAAAGAGAAAAAAGAAATGAGTCATCAGAAATTGTGATTTCAAACTAACTAATGTGGTTTATAACCGTTGGTATTTTTATAACAAGTGAAGGAAAAAATATGCTGCTACTGATGAAAAAATTTTGTTTTGGGTATTGTTTGGTTTCTATGTAGTTTTGAACCTCAAAAAGCAAGACTGACTCTATTGGTTGAATTAACTGAATAATTGCTAGCATGTGACATTTATGGTACCTATATATGGAACAAAAAGAATGTACTAAACTTGAAAAAAATAATCTAATCAATTTCTGTTTTAATTGTCCAGATACTTTAAGCAAGTTCCATTGGAGATATTATTTAAAATCTATACTGAATTGTGTAGAGATCTTAAATCTAATTAGAAATAAGTTCCAGTAACTTAAAATAAGTGAACAGCTTAAATTTAGAGTTTTAATGTACATGCTGGTTTTCTACGGCAATCTTGGTACAAAGCTCATCTGTCTATATTTTAATAAAAGGTTTCTGGTATATTTTGTCTTTAACCTTTCCCATATATATATTTCTTTATAGTTTGCTGGTAGGCAATGATTTCTTTTACCATGGTTACAAAAGAATGGGAAAAGTTAGATAAATGAAGATTATATGAAGACTTATAAACAAAGAACTACAATATATCACTTTGTCAATTAAAGATCAATTGTAAAATGAGATCCAGAGAAACAAAGTACAGAGAATTAATACCAGAAAGTCATTACATCAGTATTTGAAAACTGGTTGGAATGCCTTTTAGGATTTGCAGTTTAATATACAGCAGAGAAATCTGAATGATTAAGGACTCAGATATCACTTCCTTGACACAACTCAGGACTTGAACAAACAGGGTCACACTAAGGTGTGATAGGAAGGGACGGTACTTTTCTGGAAGTCCAAAGTATACTAGTTTACCGTTTTATGTGGATATGGAAAATTCTAGTTTGGAGTGGGTATGCAAGTGAGACAATATATGAGACATGACAAACTGCAAAAAGACATTTGCTCTCCTTCTCCTCCATTTTTCCAGTATCTTCTTCCTCCATTTCCCTTTCTATGGGAGGTGTCATGTTGCTATATAATCAGGTTACTTCACCCAAAATTGATGGACCCAATGGAGGGTATCTGACCCAATCTTTCTCTTAGAATAATAATTCTTTGCTCAAAGATTTGTAGACTCAGAATTTTAAAAGATTCAAGGCAGTCTCTTAGGTATCGGAAGCTGGAAAGATAAAAGATCTATAAGTCCACAGCTTTCAGAGGCCATGTGAAGAAAGTAGGTCTGTGTTGAGAGCAAAAGGAATAATGCAAATATGCATGGTGGAAAAGGCGTTACTTCCTGCGAGCAGTTCTCTTGTCCAAGGGAGAATATAAACTTCTGCTCCCAGAGAATAGAAGCCACACCCATTCTTCTACTGGTATCCAAAATTACCAGTGAAAGTAAGTCTTAATGAATCATCCCTCCCCTTCCATTAGCCAGCAAGGGGACATCTGAATGTACTTCTAGTTTAATAAAAATAAAAGCTCTATCTCTTGCTTTTTCTCCATCAAGAAAAACATGTAAACAAATTCAGGATGATTTAATATATAAGAATAAGTGTAGAAGGTTTCAGGTGGTCCTTCATCTTTCTTTAAAGCAATATTGCTATAATTGAAATTAGAGTCAGCAGGGAGCTAGTGATGATTTGGGGTTAAAAGCATCATCCCATACTGGGTAATCAGTGGGTATTAGGTCAAGTTATGGTCCTGCAGTGTTTTACTGGCTGAAAAAGTGCTATAGGTGAAAGAAATACAGGACAACTTAGTTACAAATTGCACTTTATATAATATGTAGATAAAGAAAATCCTTACAAGGAAGGTTGAAAGTTGCCTGGCTTTTCCTAATTTAATACTTAAAGGCACTTAGAGGTTATATGGACAATTGAAGGAAAAGGAATAGGAGGAACCCAATGCTTGATAGTAGTTTCATAATAAATTCTATTAAATCTAGTTTATATTTCAGTTAAATTAGTACAACAGTATTATAAAGAATGAACAATTGGGATGACTTTTCATGGATGGAAATCTGGGGAAAAATTATTGATAGGAAGAAAATCAACATCTTTTCAGGCAGTTCCACCACCACATATGGGACTGTGTTTAGCATGTCTTTCTAAAATCCCATTTGCGAAAGAAAATGTCAGAAAAAAAGGTATTTTCTGACATTAAATTTCTTTCTTTCTTAATTTAGGTATTCATAATTAATACAGATAAAAACTGTTCCAAATCTAACTATTTAACTTTAAAAATGTTCACCTAAATCTCTGCCTAGTTATCTAGTTAATGAAAAAGTTTATTTTCAATGGATATATATCAAAATAAATCACCCAAATTTGCATGTGAAGAAAATAATAGTAAAAGATATGAATTCTTGGTAGGCTTAACATTTAAAGTAATAATAATTCCCAATGTACTAAAAAGAAAAAAATCTTGTTATGAGTTGAATATTTTTTAATACAAATACCAGAACTGCCATTGATTGAGGAAAGTTTACTATGTGTCAGGTGCTTTCTCTATTTCATTTTATGTACATTGTTTAATCCCCACAAGCTTAGAAAGTAGTTATACTCATTTTACAGAATAAGAAGGAAAATATGAAGTTAAAAAAATACTTGCTTTACAAAGCACATTTTCAATAAACATTTTTTGAGTACTTGTTTTACATACACTGTATGGTGGGTGCTAGGGGTTAAATGACAACTAAGAAATGGTCCTTTCCATTAAGGGGTATGGCCCCCAAGTCACACAGCATGTATAGCTGGGAGGAATTGAAACAGGTTGTCTATGACTTGACATCCTTGATCTTTGTGTAATTTTACACCGTCCTCCTCCCACTTCCTACACCCCCTATCAAAAAAATTAAAACACGAAGTACCACATGGAATAATTGAAATCAAACCTAATTCTAAAGGGAGTTTTCCATTTTGCTACACCAGTATGTGGGATTCTTTGGTTATGAGAGAACAAAAGGTCAGCAGTAAGGCCAATGAATTGAAAATCTTTGGTCTGATTAGACAAGTAGTGTGCAATGGGACCTCTGATAGATGGGAACAAATGGAAGGCATTAGATCATTTGCTCTCTAAGCACACTTTTCAAAATATCTCTCATAAGTTCTTAACCTGGTGTTTGCAATTCAAAAGGCATCATGATCTTGTAGACTTTATCCAATTACAGATCTCATTTTTAGTCCCTGAATTATAAAATCCTCCCTTTTTATTTCCTGAACGATTCTCCTCCATCTCCAAATTCTCTGTAAGGCACTATGTCATTTAAAAGGCTATATTCTTTTTGAAGTGAATTTTCTTTGAGATCTCTTGTTAATTTTTTTCCGTTAGCCTGAATCCCATTTATTAAAAGTGTCCAATGGTGGAAAAGCATTTCTGAGAGATCCTGAAGACGATAATTTTCATATAGATAAAATGGCTAAAGGAAAGAAAAATAGAAGCCTAGTTCAGTTGCCTTTTGACTAAACTGGCATGGTCTACTCAGTTGTAATCTATTTAACTGCTTGCAGAGCTGATATAAACCCAAACACCACAAAATGAAACTAGAATATGCACAATTCTGTGATTTAAACTGAGCTCTGCATCTAGAAATGTCTTCAGTGTGGGTTATACCATGAATGTCAAAATAAAGGAAAAATTTTTAAATGCACTCACTTTCATTTCTTGAAAGCTCAGTGTGTGTCAATGTCCTATTTTCTATATTAATTTAACCTTTGAAAAATCCTAGGTGATAGATTCTTTTATTATCCCTATTTCATAAGTGCAGAAAATGGGATGAAAGAGAAATTGACAAATTCTCATAGTTAGAAAGTGATACAATTAACATTTAGGCTATAGACATATTCATCATGTGATAATAATGCTTCAAAAAAATATATAATGTGGTAAGTTCTATGACCTAGTATAAGACTATAAAACCTAAAGTCTATTGAGGCCATGTCTAGATGCCCATCTGCTCAGAATATTTTATCTGAAATAATTGCCAACCTTTGATATATTAGCCCACCAAGCTATCTGGTTTGCTAGTTTAAAAAAATGCACTAATTTTAATTAACCTACTATTTCAGCCACTTATTTCTTTATTTATTCAGGCTATAAATATGAGTTATTCTACAAGTTTGATATTTTAGAAAGCATTGCCTTGCATTATTAAATTAAATTTAATACTATTTAATCGGTCTCAACTTTTTATGACTCTTAATTGACTGTCTATTCTTTTTTTTTATTTCAGCAAAAATAAAATCTTTCCTTTTGAACATATAAAATCAACCCAGTACCTGTTACCTCTGCATGCAAGTGCTTTTGATTTATGACCTTAGTTACCTAAATGGATCTGGATCACTTAATAAATTCCATTTTTAAAATTTAATCATGCTTTTAGACAATATTCTGAAATATAGACATTTCAAACAAATTTTATTCTTCAAATTTAGAAAATGTTGTGACAACTCTCTTCAAAATGCTACCCCTATAAAGGGAGATAAAATTCTTATCCCTGGCTTTTCTCTTCTACAGACTGTAGCTTTTAAAATAATGTGAAAGTTTACACCAGTCATTGCCTTAGTCAAAAGGTGTATTATTGGCATGATATATTTTTCAGGGGAGCTATTCAATTAATTTTTAGTTTAAAAATATTAAAGGAAATTATTAATGTCCATTCCAATCCGTTATATTTTCAAATAGCTGCATTGTGATTTGGGACAGTTCTGTGTGCTGATGGTAAAAAGTTTCCATTCTTTTCTCTCTGTCTACTCCCACATGCCATACACACACACACACACACATACATGACACACATGAGAACACATAAGAATACTTATATATATACATATATATATTCAGTGATAGCTCTTTCCCACTCTATGTATGCATGTGTGTATATGCGTGTATAAGCAATATGCACATATGTAAACAATTAAAATTAAATTTAATAGAACCATAAATATACATTAAATGATATTCAATAGGTTAAAAATCTTGCATTTTAACTATCATAAACTACACTCAATCATATATTTGGTTAAGTAGACATTGTTCTATGGCTTCATCTCTTCCCTTTCTCCTGTTCTACAGAATCTTTGGTGCTATTCTGACACTGGCAATTCCTCTGAAGCTGTTGGTTGTAAACTCACATCTCAACTCTGCAAGCACATGAAATGAAAGAAAAAGTAGAGCCTGCAAAACTGCAATGATTGTAATTTTATGATTTTGGATTCCCTGAACCTGTCTCTGGGAACCATAATTAATGCAATACATCCGTTAGCTTCTCTCAGGGGTAAAAGAAGGATCTAATTGAAACATTGTAAAGCAGTTTCACAAGTGAAATGGAAAGGATATTGGCTTTTATCTCCCAGCCCCACCTTTACACTGTCAAAGATTATTAATGTTTCATAAAAATATTGTAGACCTTCATGCTAATACCCTTATAACTGATGAATTTAGGTCAATAATGACAACTGAATCTTTAATTAGTAGTGTTTAATAGAATTCCTTTTCTGGGATGAGAAGCTGAAAAATCACAATCTGAAAATGATTATACAATTAGTAATAGTCATTTTATAATTCTCAAGAACTTCTGGACCAGCAATATAAATTTAAGACAAAGGAACTATTCTATATTCTAATAAGTAACAAGTTGATTCATAAAAAGATGGTACTGACAGCTTAGATAAAATAAGCTAACCCATTCTTTACCCATAATTATTGTGTTTCACATCATTCTGTGAACAACGCAGGTAGGAGTCTCAGTTTTAACTATGAAAGATAATACCTGTTTTTTCAACTTTCCCCCAGTCTCCTCCTCCTCTCCTTCTGCTGTTGCTGCTGCAAAACAAGATAACCTGAATTCTGAGCTCAGCTTATACTGTCTTTTTGAAGAATCTTTCCTTGTTATTGATTGATTTGTCTGCATTGATTTAAATCTCCCATACCCAGTAAGTGCCATCATCAAAGGAACTGCATGCAGTTACTCTAAGATTAATTTACTTAACAAGTATTTACTGAGCACTTGCTATATGCCAAACACTACGTACTAGATAACCAGGCTTCAGTGTATGAGACAGACCTAGCCTTTCTCTTTATGGAACTTATTTCATAATCATTCAGTTTATTGACTAATATCCATACAACTTCTTCTTTGACATATGTGTTATTTCAGAGTGTATTTCCAAATTTCTAAATATATGTGAATTTTCTAGTCATTTTTTGTTATTGATTTCTAGCATAATTTCATTGTAGTCAGAAGATCTACCCCCTCTGATTTTAATGTCTTGAGGATTGATGAGATTTACCCAGAACATGGTCAACTTTGGTAAATATTCCACGTGTACTTGAAAAGGATGTTTATTATGCAATTGTATTGAGGGGTGCTTTATATATTTCTATTAGGTCAAGTTTATTAATGTTTTTTCATATTTTCTATATCTTTTATTGGTTTTTTTTCTACTTGTCTGATCAGTTACTGAGAGAGGCATATTAACTCCCCTATTCTAATTGCGAATTTTTTGTGTGATTCTTATTAAAAATGTATTTAATTTGCTATCAGATCTATACAAATTTAGAATTATAATCTCTAGTGAATTTAATATTTATTATTATAAAACATCCTTCGTAATTAATACTAACGTCTTTTAAATAAGGTCTACTTATCCTGATATAAAAATATTAATATAACTAAACTAGTTTTCTTTTGGTTAGTGGTGCATATTAAATCTTTTTGTGTTGCGTAACTTTTCTGTATCCTTCTATTTTAACTATGTCTCTTATATGCATTATATAGTTGGATTTTATTTAAACTTAAATCTCTTCTTGTCTTTAATTGACTAGCCTATTTGCATTTGGTGCAACTATCATTGTATTGGGTTTAAATCTACTATTCTATAATTTGCCGTCTTGCCTGAGCAAAGTTTCTTTTTATCTCTTTTCTTGCCTTCTTTTATATAGATTAAATTTCATTACTCCATTTTTCCTTTCTTTGCTTGATAGTTATTCATTTGCTTTTACTGTTATTCTATGGTTATCCTAGAAATTATATTATAAATTTTGACTTATCAAGTTCTAATAACTTTACCATACTTTAATTGTTTGTTGAGTATGATGTGATTTATTAAAGCATTTAACATCTTAATATAATAGTTTATTACTTATATTAGGCATTTTACTATGTTTCAGTTATATTTTAGGAAATTGATTGGGGGTTTCAGGCTGATGTGTAATACAGCTATCATTTTAACATAAAATCTTTGAGTGTTGGAAATGAATAGTTAGAGCATAAGGTATCTGTATTTAAGAATAAATTTACGATACATAAATCATCATGAAAGCCAGGATTAGATCTACTTTTTTTTGTCTCTCAGCAGAACACTGTGAGTTCTGTTTAATAACTGTAAAATATCAAAACATGACCTTAATTTTCATTTTTTATATGAAAGTTCAGTAACCTGTCAATAGTTACAAGATAAATAAGAAGACACAATCCCAATGAGATTTAACATTCCATTAAATGATTATAAGTATAATTTTGAAGATTATTATAGAAAATACTCTTATGTGGTCATAAGGAATGATTTTTAGAAGTGTTCTTAGTTTAAAAAAAAAAAGCTTTGGTAAGATTTTAGTTATTAACTCATAGTTTTCAAGGAGGCTAATAGGAAACTCCCAGAAATATCACCATGTAATCTGGTGTACAGTTGAGGGTATATTTTTAATTTTCCTGAAAAGATTATCTTGATAAAATATGATTTGTGGGAAGAGGCAACAGTACCGTGTAGCAGTTGTTGCTGTTGTCCAGCCTGTGTCCTCTCTACCTCAGGATGTTGGTGCATTTCTGTAGAATTCCAATGACTAGCATCTGAATCGCTTTACCTAAAGGTAAGTCTCTGACTGTTGAAGCTTAAATTGCTTTGTTTACTGCATATTTGGTGTCACAGAGAAGTAATGGCTCACCAAAACAGACTTCTACCAAATTGATTTGACTTCGTATATAAATACCCCGGCTTCCTCATCCATCAGGGGCAATGACTTTGAGATTTCCCAGGTAGTTTAAGCTCCCTTTGCTCAAAAAGATAATTTTTTTGATGATGTATCCTTTATTGTCTCATCCCCCTCCCTGTCTCGATGACTACTTCATTACTTGTATTTCATGAAATAACTCACAAATAAACTACTGACACTTGATTTTCTAGGAGTCACCTTCTGGGGAACCCAAATTAAGACAATTGTCACTAGAAGTGGTTTTAGAAAGCAGATCCTCAGGATAAAATTCTGAAATTGGATCACTCACTGGCCAGAGGCCTCTAGGACCCCATTACTAGTAGTGAGTAGGGTCATTATAACACCCCAAATGCTACAGCATTACAATAACCAAGACTCTTACCTGTGGTGAATTAGGATAAAAATGGAATGAAATGCACTGGCTTGTGCAATATCTCTAGAGGTATGGGGCCATAATTGTTATAAGAACCTTGGAGCTTATTAGTCATTAAGTAATTAAAAAGCAAACAAACAAACAAACAAAACCTGACAAGTTAACTCATGACATTATCAACACAAGATATGACTAGGCAAGCCACTAGGCTATAGCAGCATTAAAGAGATTCTCATCTCTTGCAAGTTATAAAGGAGGCTAAATTCACATCTTGGCAAGTCTTCTATACTCAAGTCAGAGCCCTGATAAGGAAAGAGTGGGACTTTAAGACCTTAGGTAAGATATCTAGGTAAAATGTTTGAGAACTTTGAGACCTGAGATTTCCCAGAATGTTCTAGGCTAGCAGAAGTGGCACACTCTTCTTATCAGACAAACACTGTATTCCTTTTTCTGGACACCATGAAAAGACTTCACCTGAGGCAGATGTCTTACACAATCATGTTTGTTTGTTTGTTTGTTTTCTCCTCCAGAGTTGCTCCTAATTTCCTTCATTGCTTTTACACCAGTAATTATGATTACGACTCAGCATGGCCCAACTTCCCAATAGGGGAAGTACTATTCCTATCATATCAGTTATCTATGGCTGCAAAACAAATTACTACAATCTTAGCAACTTTAAACAACAGACATATATCATAGCTTCTTTGAGTCAGTCTAGACATAGATGAGCTGTATCATCTTTAGTTTCTCACACAGCTGCTATCAAAGTGTTAGCTAGGGCATCAGTCTCAACTGAGGCTTAACTGGTGCAGAAATTTCTTCCAAGCTCATGTAGTTTTGGGAAGCATTCAGATCCTGTAGGCTGTTGAACCATAGTTTCCTAAGGATAGTGCCTGACTTATAAAATAACAACACACACACACACAATTACAGAAACTTTAGAAACAGATAATCAAGATGCTGATGTCAGCTACCCAAGGCAAAATCATAACCATGCACCAATTTCCAGGGAGACTCTTCCAGAAGACGCTATCTCCTCTGGAGGAATACTCCATAAAACAAAGCGAGTATAAACAATACGATGATCTTTCCTCAAAAGATCTATAGAAATTTACCAGGACCTAATTCTAACATGGAAACCTGTTAGACTCAGAGTCTGGACTAACAATATCCTGGGGAAACCAAAATGCCATCATAGACCCTCAGTCAGAATGCAAGCACATGGAGGCCAGGTGATATATGGAATACTGGCCTTCAGTCATCTTACTGTAGATTCAGTGATTCCACAGAGCCCTCACCTCTGGACCTAGGGGCATTTGTCAGTCCATGAATGCATAATCAGGATGAATATACATTTTGAATTGGCAGAGCTCTTGTTCTTGCAACCTGACCTGTGAAGGAGTGCAATAATGGTAGGAAAGTTCAAGTAAAAGCACCTGAAACTTCCTCCTTCCAGGCAAGTTAGTAAATTAAAAGCAATATTGCATCCCAGATAGAAGAGCAAACTGGCAGAGACCTAAAGGATATAGGGGTGGTGTTATTTATTTTAACCCTATTTTAACACTATTTAATTGACCAGTCTGTACTCCTACCCGCTCAAAAAACGAAGAAAAATCGAGCATGGCAAATAACAGAAAGTAGCATCCACTTAACCAGGTGTTATTTCCAATTGCAGCTGCTTTTCCAGATGTGTAACTTTACTAGAACAGATCCATACAGCCTTGAGCATTTGATATACAGTTATTGATCTAGCAAATGTGCTTTTCCCCACAGTACTAACCAGGAAAGAGGATTAGAAGCAATGTACACTTACCTGGAATTGATGGTACTATACGCTCACAGTCTTTCCATAAAACATTAACCCTAATGATTTTAGCCAAATATAGTGAGGAAAAAAAAAAAAGTATCATTTGACTATTATATAAAATGCATAGCTGGTTGTTTATAATAATGTCATCATATTAATTGAGCCTAATAAGGAGGAAGTACCAAGTACTTTGCATGTCACATGCTCGAGAAGAGTGGGAGAAAAACCCATACTGTATAACCTAGACTTATGGACCTTAAAAATGAGGGAAATTTTTAAGAAATCTAGTAACTGATGCATATCAGGACATTCCCACCAAATTAAAGGACAGGTTATTGTACCTTGAACCTCTTATGATTATTAAATAGTCACTTTACTTGGTAGCCCCATGTAGATTTTGAGGACAGCACATAAAGACTTAGTAACACTGGTCACATTCATTTGTTGGGTGACTCAGAAATCTACCAGTTTTGATTGGGCCCAGAGGATTCTGCATTACTTTCAGGCTGCCATACAAGCATCCCTGCAACTCTGTCTATATGGCCAGGTGGATTCCATGATGCTGGAGGTACCCATCTTAGAAAAGGGTATCATATGGAATCTCTAGCATAGGAGATGTTTGAAGCAGAGAACTATTAGCCATTAGAAAAGCAGCTTCTGGCATTTACTGGACCCTAATAGAGACTGAGATGCTAGTGCCTATAAGGGCCAGGACTACAACTGGTGCTACTCATCATGAGCTGGGAATTAACGACCTATCAAGTAATAAAGTTGTACAGACACAACAGAATTCCATCATATAATGAAAAGGATACATTTAAGATTAGGCTTGGAGCAGATCAAAGACAACAAATAATTTACAAAAGAGCTGGACCAGACTCCAAGTTACCTAATTCTTTTATTCCAACAAATCTACCTCAGCTCACATTTATAACATGGTAGGGAATTCCCTATTCCCAGTTGTGGATATAACATGGTCCAAAGTCATGGAAAGGTAAGTTGCTGTACGCCAATACATTTATGTTAGTCAAAAACAGACTATCACAGGAATGACCTCCAAAGACAGTATGAAAGGAAATCTTTCTAACGGGCAGAAGAGATGCCCTAGGTCATCAATCTGATGTAAAAGAAGATGCCTGAAATAAGCAGATTAATAAATTCCCAGGCAGAGGCAAATGACCTTGTTTGTTGGTCAAGAACCTAGAAAGAGCAAGACAGAGATTTGAGGAAAAGCATGTAAATTGTTCGATGAGAAAGTAAACAAAATACAGGGATCTTTGTGTCTCATGGCACTGCCCACTAAGAATATTTATCACAGAGAAAGTAAACAGACAACTAGCCAGATAGAAAGACATACAATGGTGGTTAGCTACCCTCAGACTCAGTCACCACAGTGTTTGCATAATAATCCCATGAATGGAGTTCCCAGAATGAGAGAGAGGGAGGCTATGTATCTGAGTTTCACCCTGGGCTCCTTCCCCACTAAGACAAACCTAGCTACTGCTGCTACAGAATGTTTGACCTATCAGCAGCTTAGACTGGTGCTGACCCCTGGATATCATATTAGTTATCAATTTATTATCTCGAAGCTCCTAATTCACCCTTCTTTAACCTGCTCTGTCAAACTGGAACTTAATCTTATTGTTTCTCCTTTGCCAGCTAATACAATGTTTAGCTTTGTCAATAGGAGGTGCTGGAATCACTGCAATACCATAACAAGAGAGGAACTTCTCTCCTTGGTACTGGTGTACTTTTATTTTCTTATGATGCAGCTGCCAAGAAGTCAGTGTGCCAGAAGCCTGGTGGTAAACACTCTCCAGTAGTTTCTTGGCAACCTCACAGGCCTTTCCTACCCAACAGTCCAAGACCATACCCTCTGGCAAATTTCTTCTTCACTGAACTTCAGCATATGTATATGGTAGCCACACTTTCTCTAATGAAGTTTGAGTCTTAGCCTGGGGGATACTATCTCTCCTAAGTTCCTAGTTCCCTCTTTGTTCACTCTCCCAGCCCTACTATAGTAGCAAGTACTCTTTTACTCTTTTTAGTAGTTAATAATGCTTTACATTAAATTTTCCTCATTTAAATTACTAGTATGGTTTCTGTGTCCTGACTGGATCCTGATTAATACACATGCCATCCCTCAGAGAAACTAACGGAATACTTTTTGGCTAGTTGACTATGTTATTTCCCTTTCATGATGGAAGAACAATGATTCATCCTTACTGGGACTCTTACATTTTCCAGGTTAAGTTTTGTGTTTCCTCTTTTCCTTGCCTTGGACCATAACGCTAATGAAAAATTTCACAGAACAAGTTAAACAAGGAAGACTTAACTGAAGACTATTGCAATAGGTGAAAGAGTATGAACTCAACTCCACTGAAACAAAAAGCAGGAGAGTTTTTAAGTGCTGGGATGAGCTAGTGGGAAAACACCAGAGGGTCTTACAGGGGAGGCTGCTCAATGTTTAGCTTATGGAAGTTAGGCTCCTACTGTCCCACAGAGACTGGAAGAGAGAGGCACTATCTTCCTTGATGATTACATTTCCAAAGGATGGCTCCCAGGACCTTGAGACAGACAGTCTTGGGTTGTAAAACAGGCAAGAGGCTAGAGAAAATTTATATCTCAAAGAAGCAAAGTACCTAAAATGACAAGTTTTCTAAAGTAAGTGTTCTAAGAAAAGGGAGGTTGGGGGTTATAGTTAGAAAGAAACTTGTCCAAAGTTTATTCAATCTGAGATCAATGTTAAGGCTCTCTTGGTAGAGCTCAGAGTGCCTGATTTGTTGTCAGTAGATCCCATATAATATGACCCTGGATCAAAAAACAAAAAATGAGGTGAACAATGAACATATGAGTATGGGATCCTCCAGTCCCAAATATACCTCATCGCTAGAAGACACCAGTCTAATATAATGTTAATATGACCTCTTAAATACATAGCTGAGATACTAGCTTGGGGATGATGCTATTCATGGTTGATTACTATCCTTCGAGGCATGAAATATAGTTGAACCAATTTATATGACGTTATAGCCCTAATAGAATAAATGAATCTAAGAAACAGGTGATAAAACAGTGGTCCTTCTCACTACACTTCCAGGTGCTCACATAGGGAATTTGTACCTCCTGTGCTTGTAACTTTAAGCTCTGCTGGACCAGAGGTCCTGGTTCCCAGAGAGCACTCTTATAACAAGTAACACAGTAAATGTTCCAGAAAACCTAAATGCAGGATTGCGGCCTGATCATTTTGGACTTCCAAACATAACAGAAAAAACAAACAAGAAAGCAAAACAAGCCAAATGTTACTATGCTAGCAGGAATAACAGAATCTGATTATTATGAAGAGATAAGATTGCTGCCACATGATGGAGGTAGGGAGAGTTATATCCAGAATTCAAGATATTCGCCTGGTAGTCTCCTGGGGCTTTGCTTCCATGCTGAGAGATATTCATAAATGGTTAATTACAGCAAGTATGGCCTTACAAAGGCGTGTTATTCAGAGGCACAGAACCCTGAGGGATGAAGGTCTATGTTTACCTACTGAGCAAGAAACAGACCAGTGAAAAGCCTGGCTGAGAGCAAAGAGAATGTAGAATAAGTGTTGAGGAGGGGGAGGGGAGGAGTTTGTCCCACTTCTTCTATTATATTTTTAAAATACAACTGTGACTGGCCATCACATGAAAAGCAGTGATAATATTGAAATATTGAATGAATTTAACATGGGACAGGGAGGATCTGGCCAGGGCTGTTGCAGATGCTCTGGGTGGTCCACCCAAATCCCTTCAAGCCTTATCATTCAAGTGCCTACTAATTGATTTCCAACTGCCATCATTAGTATCTCATTGCCCAAGGGCTTATCTGGGACCTTTTCTGCCCTTGCACACAGCAGGCAGGATGTGACAGAAAAATAATACTTTCAGGATTAGAATTTAACCATTGGCTCTGAGAGTTCATTTTAAAATACCCCAGCTCCCATGATCCTAAAAGAAACATCTCTGAATCCTATAATCTACAATGTTTCCCAGACTTCCAGTTGCCTATGATAGCAACTTGCTTGGTTGAATCCTTGTCTCAAAGTCTGCCCCTGGGAAAATCTAAATTAAAACAGACAGATTTTGAGATTAAACTGGCTGGGCTTCTAAATTTAGTTTGGAAACATCTCTTTGTAATACCTTTTCCCCTTTTCTCTTCCTTCTTCTTGTTTTCTCCCTCCTTCATTTTGCAAACCAAACTATGTTAGAACATAATTCATTTTTGCAATGTCATAGTGATAAATCTTCAAAACATTAGCTAGAGAATTTTTAATTTGTCACTTAGCCTCTAATAACTTCAGTTTCCTCATCTGTAAAATGGTATAGTAATATTTATTTTACAGAACATTTATCAGTAATAAAATATCTGGTTCAGTTCTATATCTGGCATATACTGGACTCTCTCTTTAAATAATCTGCATTTCTTTAACGTTACATATATTTCTTTAATGAACAGCAGCCTAAAAAAAAGGTATTTTATACTTATACCTGAATAATAGATAGAATTAACATTAATTGTATAGTTTTATATGATAATTTACACAGCACATGCAAAAAAGTAGTTGGCATTAGGATGTATTCAATTAAATATATTAAATGTTCCTCCTGGCAGTGTTATTTATAATAACACCAGACTTAAACCACCCAAAGTTTCATGACTAATAGAATGGATATATAAATTGTAGAATAGTTATCTGATGGAATGCTATGCAGCAATAAAAATTAACAATGTACAACTATTAGCAACAATATGGATTATTCCCACAAATATAACCTTGAGTGAAAGAAGCCAGTCACACACAAAAAAATTACATGCTCTACTTCTTGTTCTATTAACATAAAATACAAAAATAGGCAAAATAATCTATGCTACAGTCAGGATAGTAATTAGTTTGGGAGACAGGTAGAGATAGATAGAAAGAGGATATAAGGAGGGCTCTTGGTGTGCTGACAATATTCTGTTTTTTGATCTGGGTATTGGTTACATAGAGGTGTTCAGTTTGTGAAAATTTAATAAGTTTCACAGTTATAATATGTGTACTTGCGTGTGTGTATGTGTGTGTTAATAAGAAGTTAAGAAAAACTAGATGAGGTTAAAAATCAGAATACTGTTCTAGAAGTTATGTGGCACAACAAGGTTTTACAAACAGTAGAGTTCATTATTTAAATATATCAAAATATTTCCTTTGACATTCATCATGATTTCAGCTGAAATACTTTATTACTGCCAGTAATTGATTCCTACTGTATCATCATTTCTTGGGTAGTTCTGTGGTATTTGAAACTCCAACATATAATATGCATCAGAATACTTTTTAAACTCAGTTAAAATTCATGACAGGCTTGACAGATTCAGATTCAAAACATTAAATGTATCCTTCAAACTAATTTTCTTGATATTACTTTGAAATGCTTTAAAATTGGCTTTCAACTTTTAAATTTCATGACATAAATCATAACAGACAGACAATATTTCTTGGATACTTACATTCTCATTATTATCCTCTTATCTCCTTCTTTGTTCTTTTGACTGTTTTTCTTATAGTTCAGGACAAAAATTTCTTATCTTCATACCTTAACATCAGATGATAAACTTTATTTTATTTACTATTCTGACTTGTTAGAGATTTGAATGACTGTAATGATGGGGAGAGGTGCCAATAGTAGACAATGAAAAATGACTCTTTCCATGTTAATATCAAGGTCATGTAGATATTATGAAATTTGGTTTACCAAAGTTTACCTTATCTTTACCAAAAATGTAAAATACATTTATGTTTATAAAATCTATTTTGATTAACTGATCTCTGACTCAACATTTATAGAGAAACTACTTTATTACAAGCAATAATTGGACCCTGAACTCAAACAGTTTCTTGTCTCATGGGACGGATATAAAGCAAAAATTATACTGTTTCAGTTGTCTTACTACAGGTGCTAACTAGAGGCTTGAAGAGTTTCTAGACTAGCACTAGTGAAGCTTTCTGGGTTAGTAAGTGATAGTTATTTTATCATACAGTACTTTATTTTGATAGTTTAGCCAAATTAGCAGTTAAAAGTTATTTTCTACACTGCCATTCATTCATTCATCTACTCATTCATTCATTTCTTTAGCTCCAGGTTTTCTTCTCCATCCAAGGTCAGCTCCTAAAGCATTCCATTTGCATAAGGCCACAGGTAAATTTATGCCGCTTTCTTTACCTAATAAATCTGCCAACACAAGATCCAAAATTTATTTCCTCCATCAGTTTAACAAAGATGACCTCTCTGTGGTCTTAAATGACATGCCAGGCACTGGACAAAGATCAAGGCAAAACAAACAAGAAAACACTTTCCAAACAAAGTGATAAGAGCTAAAAATGAGTTCTTGAAGGGACGAATAAATGCTGGATGGCAGAGTAGAGGGGATGGTAGAGTTAGGGAAAGAGATCTGGGAAATTTTCACTGAAGTGATAAACTTGTTGGAACAGGACTTCCTCTCCAGGTAGTAATGCCCTCCCTGGGAATAGTCAATGTAACATAAAGATGTGTAGTGTGAGCTTTATATGCCACTTGGCCCTTTATGCCCAAAGGGATGGACTATGCTTTGCATCAGAGGCTGCCTGAAATCCTTTACATCCCATTAAATCAATTTGTCACCCTGGGAACCCAGTCACCATGTTATTAGGAAGCACAGACCACATGGAGAGACCAGTGATTGATAGATATTCTGGTCAACAGTTTCAACTAAGATCTCAGCTAACAGCCAGTATCACCACCAGATACGTGAGCAATCAAGTCTTCAAGATGATTTCAGAACCCAGATTTTAGTTGTCCCAGAAGCTAGTCACCTAGTAGAACAAGGATGAGCTATCTCCACTGAGCCCTGGAGCCCTGCCCAAACTGCAGATGGATAAGTATAAAAAATATTTTTGTTGTGTTAAGCCACTAATTTAGGGGCTAATTTTTTAATCTGGACATAATGACTAGAAAGATCAATACAACTGTATGAGGCAAAGTAACTCTGAAATGAAACTATGAAATATCTCTTGAAAGAGCTCCCAGATTAGTAAAGCAGCATAAGATGAGCACATAAGTCTCTATAGTACATAGAAGAATATGTTTTTAAAATGAGTTATCATAACGTCATAATGGTCATGAAGGTTGTTAGGTTGAGACAGACATGTCCCAATTTTGGAGTCACGAACTAGTTCATGGAAGAGGTAGCTTTTGAGATGTGCTTTGTATCACTTATTTCCAGAAAAATTATGTGTTTTTATTCTTATACAAAATTTGTACTTTGAAGATGATTTATTTAGGATGACCGTATAGGTCTGACAAAAGTAGTTTTAAAAAAATGTTCCCATTTTCAGTCAATACTCTGTCTAAAGGTAAGTGTGGGATGAGAGTCCCTCCATATGGGTTCTATAGTAAAATTTGCAGAGTATGCAAAGGGATAAATAAGATATATTTGCTTCATATCTTTCACCAGGGCCTAGGAGATACTTGGGGTACCTGAAAGATGTAAGGTATACTTGAGGATTTAACCCACATGTACAAAATATCCTCTATCAGAGCTATTTGTGATCTGAGTAGTTAAGGAAGGGTAGATCTCAAAACTGCTGAGAATTAGAAATAGAAAGATTTTATTCTTCTCTTTTCAACGCTCCAGTTAAGTGCTTCTCACCTGCTAGTGAATATCCCAATGTGAATATCCCAGAATTACCTTCTCACTATCCAAACAGAGTCATTATCTTGAATAGCCTCACATTACTAAGATGTTTTAATTCACATCTAGAATTCTTCAAGCAGTGAAGTGGCCTTAAGGCTAGGTCAGAACACAAACTGTAAGAGCTTCAGAATTTAGGTACTTCTCAAAATAAACCCAATCCCAAACCCGAGATCTATACAGACTGTATAATGTCTTTTAGGCCAAACTTATCTTAAAGAACTTTTTGCAAGATTGAAATTCATCAGATAATTGTTCATTTTTCAACACAATAAAAACAGAATTGAACTAGCTAGTCAATAATCTTAAATACGCTAATATACAGGTATAACTAAGCTATATGACTGCTAGGTTTCTCGTTCAGTGACTTCGTCCTCTGCCTCACATTCTAAAGGCAAAACACCAAGAAATCCATTAACTCAATTTGTTCTATCATGATGATTTATTGACACTTTAGCACTTTGGCTCAATCACACTAAAAACATATTAGTTTCTCCTTCATTATGAAAGCTAAAACTGATGAATTAGCCCAGAGTCTCATTCAGTATAGACTTGCCTAAAGCCCCACATTGATTAACAGCTGTACTAAAATACTGTAAACAATTTTGCCCTCTGAATGGTGAGTTACTGCAAGGAAGAATATTGTAGTTCATCAAAAATTAAGAGCATACATGTGAATATTTTCCATATTTGTGATAAAGTAATAAAAAATTAATTATAATGCCCAATGGTTCTCAACTGAAGCATTGTGCTTCTCCCACGGGTACATTTGGCAAAATCTGGAGACATTTATGTTGTGCCAGCTGGATGGCATTTGGTAGGTAGTCAGGAATCCTGCTAATATCCTACAATATAAGGATAGTCCCACAGTAAATAATTATCTGGTCCAAAATGTCAATAATGCCAAGGTCAGAAGACTCTGCTAACAACCTACTGAATTTCAAAAGATATTTGCAAATTATATATCCGATAAGGGGTTATTATCAAAAATATACAAAGAACTCATACAACTCAATATCAAAAATAAGCAATTTGATTAAAAACTGGGCAGAGGAAGTAAATAGATATTTTTCCAAAGAACACATACAGATGGCCACAGACACATGGAAAGTTGTTCAACACTAATTATCAGGGAAATGCAAATCAAAATTTTAATGAGATACCACCTCATACCTGTCTGAATGTCTGTAATTAAAAGGACAACAAATAACAAGTGTTGGTGAGGTAATGGAGAAAAAAGAATCCTGTGTACTGTTGGTTGGAATGTAAATTGGTGCAGCCACAATGGAAAACAGTATGCAAGTTCCTCAAAAAATTAAAAATAGAACTACCATAGGATCCAGAAAATTCCATTCCTGGGTATTTATCTGAAGAAAACAAAAACACTAATTTGAAGAGATATTCACATCTTTGTTCATCACAGCATTATTTACAATAGCTAAGATATGAAAGCAACCTAAGTGCCCATTGATAGATGAATGGATAAAGAAAATGTGGTATATATATGCACAATGGAATATTACTCAGTCATAAAAAAGAATGAAATCTTGCCATTTGCAACAACATGGATGAATCTAGGTAGTATTATGCTAAGGGAAATGAGTCAGACAGAGAAAGACAAATACTGTATGATTTCACTTATGTGTGGAATCTAAAAAAACACAACAAAGAAATGAAACAAAACAGAAACTGATTCAAAAATACAGAGGACAAACTGGTGGTCACCGGAGAGGAAAGGGATACAAAAACAAATGAAATAGGTGAAGGGGATTAAGAGGTACAAATTTCTATTCATACAATAAATAGGTCATGGGGGTATAATGTATGGCATAGAGAATATAGTCAACAGTATGGTAATAACAACTTTGTATGGTGACAGATAGTTATTAAACTTATCATGGAGGTCATTTCATAATGTATCTAAATGTCAAACCACTATGTTGTACACTTGAAACCAATATTGTACTATACTTTAATTATAAAAAGAAAAATAAAAACTCTGCTATATACTATATACATGTTGTTGAAAATACCTTTTTTTTTCATTTAGTTTGTAAACATCCAAGTAAGAGTTAATACATTTACTCTTCATACTTTTCAGTTTTAGATATAATATTTTAATTTTTATTTAAAAATGATTACATTAATGATGGTGAATAAAGATGTTTCTTAAAACAAAAATAAAATTATTGACCCATTGAAGTTCAAGAAAAGAATTTGAAAAAATCAGTAATTTAGGTGAATAGAGATGAGTGCTATTTATGTCTGAAGCTTTCTTAAATGAGTATCCAGGCATAAAACTAACTGATGGGATATTGAAAAGATTAATTTTATATGCTTTGTAAAGTGGTTTGAGCTTAACTCCTCTTGAGTGTATAGGGGAACCTACCCAAATAAGGAGGAATGAAGGTGATGATCTTAGCTGCATAATCTAGTTATCACTATTCCTTAGAGGTAGAGATTCTTGCTTAGGTGAAATCATGTACCTGGCTTCCCCTTCCCTCATTTCAGCCAGCAAATTAAGAATCTTCCTGAAGAAGCAATCTAAAAACTTGATAAAAATGAAAAAAAAAAGAGAGAGAGAGAGAAGAAAGGAAGGAAGGAAGGAGGGAGGGAAGGAAAGGGAGTGAAATAAGAAGCTTACAAATGTTAATATTTAAAATAGTCTCTGTCTGGAGATATCTCTTTCTAAGTGATGGTATTTCAGAACACTGCATTATGGCAGTGATTTTCTTTTTATTCTGCACTTGCTTCTCTCTCTATGACTTAAATGAACTAACTTTGAAGACAGATGTGTCTTTTGTATAAAAGCCTAGAAAATGGAATGGAAGAGAAAATTATAAATAAATTCCTACTTTTAAAAAGACAGTTACCTTTTCACAATAATACAAAATGGCTCTTTTTTAGTTCTAAACATTTTGAATTCTGAGAAAGCCCGTTTTATAATTTCAGGTGTACAATATGGCTTTATGTTTTAAATGCAATTTAAACAGAATTGATAAATCCCACATAATTATTCCATTAAGCTCTGTAAACATTTACACTTTCTCCTGCAACTTGGTAGCTGAATGAAAACAGACCCAGGGACCTCATCTACTTGTTATACCTGTCTCATTTACAAGCCAATTAATTTACATTTTCAGCATTTCAATTACAGGACTCCATTAATGCCACAAATAATCTGTAGTGAATAGCTTTCTAAGTTCAGACTATTCTGAAACTCTAGAATTCTAAGTTTTCTGTCATTTGATAGAAACCAAGAAAAGTACATGTTAATAAGACATGTGACATAAACCTAAATATATAGTATTATGTATTTTTAGTCCAAATGAAACAATTTATTTCATCAGAAATTGTACAATTAGTATTCTAATTTAGGGTCTGCATAAAACCAATATTCAAATGTGCCAGTGTCTAGAACAATGCCATTACTCATAATAGCAGCTCAACATAGTGTGCTATTCTGATGGGGCAGATTGCTATCTGTTCTCAAAGCCATATTCCTCTTCTTCCTGGGCACATGGCTAGACAGGTGAGTGTGGCCATGTAATGGAGGTCTAGCTAATGGAATGTGAGCGAAAGAGAAATGTATATTTCCCAGCCTGGCCAATGAAAACCTCCCCAGGAATGATCTGCCTGGTTTGTTTCCCTTCTAGTTGCCTGGAATGGAGATGATTCCAGGGTGACACGGATCCTTGAATTTCTCCCTGAGGAAGAACCAGCTGGCTAAGAGCACCTACTTTGGTCTATTACATGATAGAGAAATGAAACTTCAGAATGCAAGTCCTGAAACATGAGGGTTTATCTGCTTTTATTTGTAAACACATCCAGTGTTACATTAGCACCTTTAGAAGTAAAAACCCCAAGTAAGTTTTCTCTGATATATGGAATCAGAGAAATAAGCGGCTTGGGACATGTGTGCATGTGTGTGCACACACATATATTGAAACATATATATACATATATATGTTTTGCTAACTTTCTTCAACAAATATTCTTTTTAATGGCATTTATTATTGTCCACTGTAAGATGATTAACAAATTTAAATTCAAGGTAAGAATTAAAAGACCTTTTCATCTTGTTGCTCTCCTTTTACTCTGAATTCTTGAATACTCTTATTCACATAAATCTTGGACCGACATAGGAAGCAAAGCTTCCTGTTTAATCATTACACTGTTTTGTCCTCTCTACTCTGCTTTTCCTTTATTCCTAATGAATCAACTTGTAGCAGTTCCACTTAGCTACACTTTTTATTCCAACTTTATCTTTTCTGCCCTTGAGTTTTCTGCCACTAGTATTCAGGTATCATAAAATTTCTACCTCAGAAGTACTAAGCATTTGACCTATCCTAAATTTTACATAAACCTGGACTATATTCATTTTGAATGCTCTCTTTTGATTAGATCAATAGGCAATTTTTTCAGTGATTACTCAGCTGATATTCACTTTTATAAAAAGCCCTTTTTTTTTTAATGTCAAGCACTTGAACTGAACAAAATGATTGTGTCTTTCTTTTATTGTCTCAGAACTGTTAACTCAAGTAGTGTATATAAAAATATAGGTAAGAATTTCAAGATTATATGTATCTGGTGACATTTCTCTTCATCATGTGAACATTTCTGCATGTTCTTTCCTACTATGATAGCTTTTACAAGGTACACCATAATATTGGCCTTTTATTTCACTGAGAGGCTTACCATGTTCACAAAAGGCTGACAGCTCTACTCCAACTGGTGAGATTTTAGAGGAGAGGGTGACAGCATGGCTAAGCCAGGCTTCACAATGGGTTGTCTTTGCTGTGTTAACACGAAAAGTCAGAGAGCGAAAGGAAGATTGAAGAGAGTCCCAGATAAAAAGGAAATAAAGACCTAAGGACCTGTCACATAACACCTATTTTCCTGAGTAAAAGTAACTAAGATATAATAAAGAACAATGGCTTTGAAGTCAGAAAGAACTACATTCACATATTTTAACCTCTCTCAGTTTCAGTGTCTTCATCTAAGAGAGAGAAAAAAAAAAAAAAGGAGACAAAAGTATATATATAATAGGATCATTATGAAGACTAAGTGAAAAATACATGTAAACAGTCCAACACTGCATCTGTCACTCAGAAGTACTAATATTTATTGAACACTCTTATGTGCCAAGCACCGTTCTAGGCACACAGACAAAAATCCTTGCCCCATGGGACATACTCTCTAGTGAGAGAAACTGAGGATAAAAAAGATAAATACGTGAGATGTGTAGTACATTAGAGAGTGAAAAGAATAGGAGATTGTAAAAAGGAAAGAGAAAACTATAGAAGAGGGATAGAAAGGGTTACATTTGGAATAACAGGATGGACCGAAGAACAGGACAATCTCATGAAAAGGTGACACTGCACTAAAGAGAGGTATCTAGCTGTGCGGATGCTTGAAGACAAGCATTCTAAAGAGAAGAAAGAGCAAATACAAAAAACATTAAGGCAACATCATGCCTGACTTATTCCTAGAACAGCAAGGAAACCTTGACTTAAGCAGAGGGAGCGAGGGTGGAAGTGGGAAATGGGGGTCAGAAATATCATGTACAGCCTTGTAGGTCTTTGTCAGGACTTTACTTTTACTCTGATGGAGATGACATGCCTGAAGGATATTGAGCAGAAAAGTGACATGACCTGACTTACTTTTTAATAGGATCACTCAGGCTGCTGTTTTGAGAATAGATAGAGACAAGTAGAGAAGTAGGTAGACAAGTTTAAAAGCTTTTTATTAATTCTGGTCAAAGATGAGGGTCAGTTGGCCTAGAGTGGTAGTAATTGAGGATAAGTAGTATTTAAATTTTGTATCTAACTTGAAGGCTGCATAGCCAGGACTCTCTGAGGGATTGGATACGGAGTGTGAGAGTCAAAAAGGGGTCAAAGATGACTCCAAGGTTTTTACATGAGCAACTGGAAGAATGCTCTTTTTTCTTCTCCTTTTTTTCCTCTTTGTCTGTCTCATATTTGGGAGCTCAATTGGTTGACAATAAATGATCCTTTATCTTCTAAAAACTGTACTTCCAACAAGTTTATAAATGAAGAGTCTGCTAATCAGTGACATAACCAGAGGACTCTATGTCAGAATTGGACGGAAGATCTCAATTGTGTTCTAAGACCAATATTTTAGTAATATTCATACATATATTTTTAAGTCTTATAGAAATCAAATGATACAATATTGATAAAAGGGACTCTTCCTTTGTCTGCTCAAAAATCCACTTTATAATACACTGCCTGTGTTAGTTAAGGCTGTATTTTGTGTAGATTAAACTGTTAACATCATTTGTTGACCTATTTCTTCTGAGATTAGGTTAAAATAGGTTGCGGTATTTTAGTGCAACAAAGGTTTATCTCTTGCTTATGAAAAGTCTAGTGAGAGTCAGTCCATTTCCCTACCAGCCTGTGGTTCAGAGCTTCAAGTTCCAAACATCTAAAAACTATCTTTCAGGGACACCAAGGAAAAGAAGTGAGAGCTACGAAAGGTATATAGGCTTTTTAAAAATTTGGTCCTAAAACGGCACACTCACTTTCATTCACATTTCTTTGACTGCAATAATGAAGCCATCTTACTAAAAGAAGTCTAAGAAGTAAAGAGAAATATATGGAACATTTAAAAGACACCATTTTCTCTGCTTCTGGTAACTTATCTAGAATGTGTACCTTCTCGGTCTTCTCCCTGCCAAAAATCAAAGTACTTGATCTTACAGAGTTAGTATATAACTTTTTAACATTGCGGCTATGTAGATTGTGATGATATAAAAATGGAGTTATTGAAATTTGCTAGGAGAGCAAAACTTAAATGTTCTCACCGCCCCCCTCCCAAAAAAAAGGTAAATAAGTGAAGTGATGGATGTGTTAATTAATTCAATGAGGGAGAATCCTTTCACAATGCACATGTATATCAAATCATCATGTTGTATATTTTATTGGGTTGGCCAAAAAGTGTCTTTGGTTTTTAAGTAAAAGTAAAAGACACAGTTTTCATTTTCACCAAAAACTTTATTGAACAACGCATTCACCCTTTTGTTCCAGTACATTCTGCCATTTATCAGGCAACTTCATAATTCCATCTTCCCAAAACTTTTTATCTTTTTGAGTAAAGAACTCTTCCAGGTGCCTTTAACAGTCTTCCAGTGAATTGAAATATTTTCCATTAAGAGAATTTTGTAAAGACCGAAATAAATGGAAATCCAAAGGTGCAATGTCTGGTGAATATGGTGGATGAATCAGAACTTCCCAGCCAAACTGTAACAGCTTTTGCTTGGTCATCAAAAAACATGTTGTCTTGTATTATCCTGATGGAAGATTATGAGTTTTCTGTTGACTAATTCTGGACGCTTTTCATCGAGTGCTGCTTTCATTTGGTCTAATTGGGAGCAGTAGTTGTTGGAATTAATTGTTTCGTTTTCCAGAAGGAACTCATGATAGAGGACTCCCTTCCCATCCCACCATATACACAACATCACCTTCTTCGGATAAAGACTGGCCTTTGGTGTGGTTGGTGGTGGTTCATTTCACTTGCCCCATGATCTCTTCCGTCCCACCTTATTGTACAGTACCCACTTTTCATCGCCCGTCACAATTTGTTTTAAAAACGGAACGTTTTCATTATATTTAAGTAGAGAATTGCATGCAGAAATACTGTCAAGGATGTTTTTTTCACTTAACTTATGTGGAACTCAAACATCAACACGATTAACATCACCAAGCTGGTGCAAATGGTTTTCAATGCTTGATTTGGATAGTTTGAGTATGTCAGCTATCTCCCGCGTGTTATAATGTTGGTTATTCTCAATTAATGCCTTGGTTTGATCGCTATCAACTTCAACTGGTCTACCCGACCATGGAGAATCGTCCAGTGAGAAATCTCCAGCATGAAACTTTGCAAACCACTTTTGACACGTTCCATCAGTCACAGCACCTTCTCCATACACTGCACAAATCTTTTTTTGCGTTTCGGTTGCATTTTTACCTTTCTTGAAATAACAAAGCATAATATGACAAAAATGTTGCTGTTTTTCGTCCATCTTCAATATTAAAATGGCTACACAAAAACTTGCCAATTTTCATAAGTCTTTTTTAAATGCATGCTGATCGCTGATATGACAGCTGTCACATACAATCTAACAAAACTGTTTTGAATGAAGTTAAAGACAACTAAGTGCTACTAGAGCCATCTTACAGAAAAAACTGAAGGAACCTTTTGGCCAACCCAATAAATATCTTCCAATTTTATTTACCTTGCTCCTCCAAGGGCTCCCTTTCCTGTAGAAACTGGAAAGGAAGGATTTTGAACTTTTGACTTGACTGATTTTCTCCATTTTTTTAGAAATTCTTCATTTCATTTATTTCTATTCTAGTCTTTATTATTTCCTCCCTTATGCCTGCTTTAGGTTTAGTATGTTCTTCTTTTTTTTTATTTTCATAAAATTTAACGTTTTATTATTGATTTGAGATCTTTCTTCTTTTTAAAAATACGAGTTTACAGCTATAAACCTCTCTCTGAACACTGCTTTAGCTGCATTTGATAAGTTTTGGTATGTTTTGTCACTGTTTTCATTTATCTCAAAGTATTTTCCAACTTCCCTTTTGATTTTTTTTTTCTTTCCCCACTGGATATTTAGAAGAGTGTTTTTAACTTCCATAATTAAAAAAAAAAATAAGATTTCATTTTTATTGATTTTTAATTTTATTCCATTATGGTAGGAAAATGTACTATGTATGATTTCTATTATTTTAAAAGTTATTAAGGTTTGTTTTTTAACCTAATATCTGGTCAATAATGCATAATGGACCATATACAATTAAGAAGAATGTGTATCATGCTCTTTTTGGATGAAATGTTCTATAGATATCTACTAAGTCTATTTGGTTTATTTATGTCCTCTATTTCCTTATTAATCTTTTTTTAAACATCTTTATTGGAGTATAATTGCTTTACAATAGTGTGTTAGTTTCTGCTTTATAACAAAGTGAATCAGTTATACATATACATATATCCCCATATCTCTTCCCTCTTGCTTCTCCCTCCCCCCGACCCTCTCTAACCCACATGGAGGTTCCTTATAAAACTACCATACGACCTTATTAATCTTATACTTTGTTGCTCTATACATTCTTAAAAGTGGAGTATTAAAGTCTCCAAGTATATGACAGTATTATCTATTTCTCTCTTCAATTCTGTCCCTTTCTGCTTCATATATTTTGCAGTTCTTTTGTTAGGTGCATATAATTTTGTAATTGTTATGTTTCCAAGATGAATTAATCCTTTTTCCTTTTTTACTCTAGTGACAATCTGTCTTAAATTCTATTTTTGTGTGATGTTAGTATAGCCAGTCCAAATCTCTTTTGGGTACTTTATGAATGGTATATCTTTTTTCATCCTTTTACTTCGAATCTATTTGCATCTTTGAGACTAAACTTTTTCTCACATTGCTTTTTATCTATTCTTCCAATCTCTGTCTTTTGATTGAAGTGTTTAATTCATTCACTTTATGTATGCCAAGTTGCTATGTGTTTTTTTAATATATTTAATGTCTTTTTTGTCTCCATTCCCTACTAATAGGAATGTCTCTATTTCTCTATTACTTCCTTCTCTTGTTTTAAATAGATATATTCTAGTACCCCATTCTTATTCCTTTGTTTTCTTTACTTTTTATTTTTGGATTATTTCCTAGTGGTTATCTTGGGAATTACATTTTGCATCTTAACTTACAACAATCTTGTTTGTATTAAAACCAACTTAATTTTAATAGCATACACATTTTTCTTCTGTTAGCTCTATAACTTTCTCCCTTCCATGTGTTATCTCAGTACAAATTGTATCTTTATACATTATAAGCCCATCCCTAAACAAAATCTAAATAAGTAATTATTTACAGTAAAGTGGATTTAACGAAATATTTTGACCTCTAAGGCCACCACAAAGAATGTAGTGAACTCTCAGAAACTAATTAGTTTCTAGTCTAATCTGTCCCAAAGAAGACAACAGATTTTAGTTTGACTTAATGTACATTAAGTTTCACTATTTATCCTAAAAGTGGAGTTCAGTGTCAAGCTCACATACATTATTATCAAATGTCCAGAAAATTCCACAGGATGTTAGGGGTAAGGAAATGTTAAATTGAAGTCATATAATACAATTTCCAAACCTTGACCTATTCGTGCAAAGGTAATAAGGCACTTCAAGGTAAGATAAACACAGATGTTCAGAAGCTTCTCTATACTGTTCTTGATCCTTCAGGTTATGTGTTTGATGGTACAAAAGACCTCACTCAGGTTCAGTGATTTGCTAGAGGTACTCACAGAGCTCAGGAAATCTATTATGCACAGCTACAGTTTATTACAGCAAAAATGGAAAAGACTCATAGGGCAGTTCCAGGAGACACGAGGCACAAGCTTCCAATTTTTCTCTCACAGGGGAGTCATGTGTATAATACTTATTTCTCCCAGCAACAGTATGTGACTATATGCACAGAGCATTGCCAGCCAGGACAGTTCACCTGAGCCTTGGTGTGGACCATCACAAAAGCATGGCTTACCTTAGTCTCCAGCCCCCCCAAAATCCCAAGCTGATTCTCAGTTGCCCAGGGCCCCCACCATAAATCACAACATTAGCATAGACTGTCTGGTGTGGTCCAACGCCCCCATGTGGACAGTGACACTCTCGTCAGAGAGGATATTCTAAGGGCTTAGAGGTTACCTTCCAGAAGCAGAGCAAAGGCTCTTTCTTTGGAATGTGCAGAGTGAGAACAATCCAGACTTGCTGAGTTAATCTTTTACTGCATAGGATCCCTGGATGGGAAGCCATGGGACAGATCTGAGTCTCATGTAAAAGACCCACACTTCTAGGAGAGCCTGAGGTCTCAAACATAAGCCAGAAGAAAGATTTATTATCACTCTAGGACAAAAATGTGGCACTAGGTTTTCATAGTCAAGAAAAAGCATTATTTCCCTAGGCGATTCTTTCCCTGCAATGAAACAGCCTTGTGGTGAACTCCATAAGCCATGTATACAATAAATGTTTCTACATATTACTCACTGGGTATCTGGAAATAAAAACAACACAATATCTACCCTCAAGGAAATCATATTCAGGTATAGAGAAAGCCAAGAAAAAGTGTTTAAATATGGCAAAATAGGTGCTGTGGAAAGCATAAGCATAGGACATAATGAGAACAAAGAGGGGATCCCTAACTCAGCTAGAGCAGGCAGAAATCACTGCTCATAAGACGTGACATTAAATATGAATTTTAAAGGATGAATAGGAGAAAGAGAGGAGGAGAAAAACACATTATTGTAAGAAATCAGCCCCTCCACATTCATGAAGTTATGAGATAAAATGAAGTGCTTGGGGAAAACTTGGAGAAAGTTAATTTGGATGAGCTGAGGAGTTTGGGACCACATAAAGCATGATAACCATGGAAACATGTGGAAGAGTCAAGACCATATAATATCCAAGGCTGGTCCACTCTGACATACTAAACATTTTAGCTGTTTCATTTCTTCACAGACAAAAGTGCAAATTCAAATAAGTAGCAATAATGAAGCTTTGACTGAATAATAATTGAATATTCTAAAGTTACTTAAGTATAGTCTTTTACCTTGTTTCTTAATATAATCTATGACTTTTCTTTATTCTAGAGTATTGCATTTTCTATTTGTATACATTTAAACAAACAAATATAAGAAAGCTCCAGTAAGTATTAGTTGAGTTTATGTAAACTAGCAATAAAATCTCAGAGAAATGCAGAAGGTTAATGCTCAGGAGCGTAAAATAATATTTAATAAAACTATACCAAACTATTAAAGGTGAATCTGTGAAAAACAATGTCAGATGGAGAATTTCATTTCATAGCCCTTTGTGCTGTTGTTACACCCCTCATTTTGAGCAAGATGAGTCTTTTTGTATCATTTGACAGTTCCTGCATCCAATAGGGGCACAGAAATTCAGAAATAATTGAACTTCACTCAGATCTTACCACCTGTGAATGCAATTAGCAATTTGCATCTTAGAAATGGCAAAATATGCCTGCTGGTGGCAAACTGCAGGTGTACGTCAATTGTAGCTTCCACGTCACAGTCATTGAAGAGTGGAGCCAATTTCAGAATTGCCCCTGAAGCATCAACTCTTCAATAATTTCCGCAAAATACTGTGAAAGGAAGGTCAGAACTCGGGGAAGATGCTAGGCTAGACATGAGGTAAATCAGATGTCACAACCATGAAGTAATGATCATTTCTCCAATCAACCAGAGAAACATAACAAAGTATCTACCAATAAAAACTTCAAAAGTATGATGGGATTCCTAAGATGGCTTTGTAGATATTCAGCAGCTACGAAATTTGATATAGTATGTCTTTGGTTTAATATCCCTTTTCTCTTTTAAGACACTCAGAAGTACACTATAATAATGGATTCTTCTAAGTTTGCATAATTTGAGGAATGCTGACAACCAGCTTGGTACGATTAAAAAGGGACAGAGCAAGGGACACATTTTCCCTGGGTGATGAAATTGGAGTGTAGAGGACAAGCCCCCTAGAATTACTTCTCCATCATATGTTCTGAGGTTCTGTTCTTTGAAGCCTGCTTCCTGTTTCTATTCCTCCTTCATGCATTTGAACCCATTACAGTTAAAATCCTAATATAAACGCATAGTAAGTAAAGAGACATCTCTGAATCTGACCACACAAAAGACTGAAGGGTTTTTTAATGTATTTCTTTACAAAAAAAAAAAAAAAGTTAAATAACATCTATTGCAAGATTATGTTCTTCCCAAAACGAAGCTGAAATGACTGTCAGAATGTATTTTGGAAATTTTTCTCAATGCCTCACCTTTAGATAACAATTAGAACAAGTCAATTTGTTCCACGTACTCCAATCTAATTCCTGCAATAGCTCTGGAAAGATTTACACATGATGAAGAACACACTTTAACTAATATGGGTAATTCTCCTTATTAGTCTTTAAATGAATATGTGCTGTCAGCTGGATTCGGTGACTGTTTGCCGTTTGTGAAAGCCAGAGATTAATAATAGCCTGCTTGAAAGAATAGATTTATCCTCTGGCCTCCCTGGCAGAATAAAAATGTTAAAGGCTGAATGTTGAATTCATTGCTAACAATTAATTCCCCTTGATAATGCATGTGTTGTGGGCATGTTGTGAGTGCAAATGGTCAGCATTCATATTAGTCTGACGTATCAGCCTTGTAAGTGATGTTGGAGCTTGGCGCAAAACATCCACAATGTACACAGCTGACTGAGTAGGAGATGGAGGTCGTTACTGGAGATGGGAGCAATTCTTTAACAGTAGCCACCCAGCTGTAATTTAAAGGGAAGGTAAATGGTCTTGAATGACTCTGTTTGATCCCATATCTGTCAAAAATTATTTCCTATCAGTCCTATAAATTCTACCTAACACTTGGAATAAGCAACAACAGATGATCTTTATAGGAAAGCAATAAATAGCATAGGACTAATATAAAAAGTAATAGAATAAAAAAGAAGGTTTAATGAAAACTTATCAAAGCTGTTTTGCAGTGACACGTGCAAAAGTATTTTGGAGTTATGTGACTCTCTGAAACAAATTGTTAAGTTATTATGAACAAAATTGATAGAAGGAGCATCAATGCATTCCTCCCACATAAACAAATGTCTGTATTGTTTTTTCTATAATATAGTGAGATGTAGTTATACTAGAGAACAGGAATAGACCAGAACAGGTACAGCTATCTATAGTGTCTTTCAGGTATTAAAATCTTTAGTGAAGAAATTACCATCTAGAACAGGATTTGGACAACTGTGGCTCACAGATCACTGTCCCTGGCCTTTTTGTTTTATAAACTGCTTCATCAGAGCACAGCCACACTTGTGCATGTTAGCTTTTATCTGCGGCTGCTTTCACACGACAAAGGCAGAGTTGAGTAGTTGCAGCAGAGACTGCAAAACCTAAAATATTTACTACCTGGCCTTTTTCAGAAAACGTTTGTTGTGTTGGGTCCAGAACTTGTAGGTAGCATTGTAATGCACCCACCCATCATCCCTGCACCCACTGACAGCACGAGGACCTAGGAATTTGAAGCCCTAAACTGCAATGAATCATCTTTGAACTAGAGATCTCTGTGGGGGGTCTCTCTAAGGTGAGATCATGCCATCCCCAGCATTATTGATTGCCTATGACAGTTCTGCCATCAGACAGGGGTGCCCAAATTAGAAAAGACCCTCAGTCCTTGTGTTGTGGACTTATATGTTGTGGAGAAGACATCTATTCAACACACAATTACACAAATAAGTATTTATTCATTTTTAAAATAGCATTTTGAAATGGTCCAATGCACATAAGAGTTATAACTTTGCTGGGCTGGGGATAGGGACAGGGCTGAGAATGATACCTGAAAGGTGAGTAGAAGATCAGATGGGAGTGTGTTGAACAGAAGGTCAGCGTGTATGAGACCCTGAGACAGATGAGTTTTCATGACTTCAAAGAAGAAAGGCCATGTGATGTACAGTCAAAGAGAAATGTATTAAGAAGCATGGCTAGATAGGTCTAAGAAATTATCTAAAAAAAATACCCATTTATTGGGGGCCCCCAAAAATTCACCTCTAAGTTTTTACTGAAAAGCCTCACTATAATTATGGTATAGACTAGGAGAGGGCTCAGCGATCTTTGAAACTATGTGCCAGGAGAGAAAGAAATCAAGAAGTAATGACCACTCGCCTCTGAGGGCACACATGACGACATCAAGAGAATTCTTATGGTGCAAAGCGAATGGGCTTTCAGTGACCGCTGGTCATTTTGATTCACTTTGCGCTCCTGTTGGGGATTCCTGGCAGAGGTCTCACTCCTCATGTAAAGTGACCAGAAGCCTTTTGGCGTCTGTGGAGCAGGGAGTGGGCCTAAAATCCCCCCATGGCCTTCTCAATAAAAACTGGAGACTAACTGCAAAAAGAAGAATCTCCCTGCCTAGTCTACTTCCTAACTTCTAAGGAATATTCAAAAATAAAAATATTCACAATTTTGCCTTGAATCAAACTTTTTTTAACATCCAATGATTTTCCTCTTTCTACCTGCCACAGGTCAGCTGCCAGAGATAGTAACTTGCAATAAATAGTCCAATGGTTGAGTTCCTAAATACATTCCTGGCAACTTGTGAGGAACAAGGGAATAAATAACTAAAGTGGTAATTCAAGCAACTTGTTTTTAATTGGTCTTAAATTTCTGGATAAGCAAAGTTATCTGCTGTACCTGGAGGAAAAGCTTCCAAAAAGTGATAAGATTCTAATCTAACTGGCGAAATTATATTCCTTTGTCATTCTCCCTGAACCAGAGCCTTCCTTGGCTAGAATAGAGAGTCGGCCCTGGTTATCTCCTTCAAGTGGGCATGGTGGGTCTGCATGAAATTGAAGCTTGATAAAGAGATAGTATCTCCCTCCCTAAGGTATAAATGGATGATTTAAAAATACAGAAAAACAAGCAAGATGAACACTAATGAAATAAAAGGGAAATAATAATTCATTCTGTTTGGCTGCATGAGGAATCAGATCAGGGTCTATTTTTTGCTCTGTGGAAACATATTTTCTACCCATCCTGTTTATTTATCCATCAACCTGCCTGAGCTTTCTCAGCAAACCCTCAATCAACGTCTGATTTCTCACATGCATCTTCTCCTTCCCCAAACTCTGTCTCTCTCTCTCTCCTTTCCCTCTTCCTACTTCTCAAGCCATCTCCTCCTTCTGCCCTCTTTTTAAACTTATAGATCCTATCATTTTTCTCCATTTATCCCATTTTTGTGGTATATCAAAGTGCAAAAACACAAACATATGCAATGACAGATCATTCGATAACCTATCACTTGGTCTTTGAAAAAGGCACCTGTTCTTTAGCATAGAAATATGTCATTTTTTTTATAATCTCAATTTTGAGATTGCATTTAAGTCATAGGTGTACCTAAATTTTCTAAATATAATCTATATATATTAGTTTCCTAGGGCTGCTGTAACAAATTACCACAAACTGAGTGACTTGAAATAACAGAAATGCATCACAGCTCTGGAAGCCAGAAGTCCAAAATCAAGATGCCAGCAGTGTCAATATTTTCTCTGAAGGCTCTAGGGGATGATTCTCCCTTGCCTCTTCCTAGCTTCTCATGGTTGCTGGCAATCCTTGGCATTCCTTGGTTTGTATCAATAGATGCATCACTCCAATATCTACCTCTATCATCACATGGCCTTCTTTCTGTATGTCTTTATATCATCTTCCCCCTGGGCATGTGTATCTCTGTTTCTTCACATGACATACTTACTCCTCTCTGTGTGTGTATCCAAATTTCCTCATCTTATAAAGATACCAGTTATTGGATTAGGGCCCACCTTAGCCTAGGATGAACTCATCTTAACTTGATTACATCTGTAAAGACCCAGTTCCCAAATATGGTCACATTCACAGATGCTGGAATTTCAACATATTTTGAGGGGGGACACAACCAAACCATAACAATATAGATCATTACTTTTTTGAAATAGTTCTAATGTCTATTCTTATTTATTTTAGTTTTTAATCACTCAATACATTTATTAAATACCAGTAGATTTTGAACATCCTCTTATCTTTCCCAAATATTCTTCTTGGAAATGTCAAACCTTATTCCCTCATTCTAGTATCTTGGGCTGTAATGACTAAGTCAGTCTGTATCCCCATTGTAACTTTCATAAATGTATCAAATTTTGATCATACCCTTTTTTTCACATGTATTTGAAAGAAATATTCTAAATTGAATAAATTATATCCTCACATTAGACTCTCATGATTTTGGCTCTTATTAAACCTACTTCCAATCTGATGTTATTCAAGTATCCTTCATGATTCCTCTCACTTTTTACTTCCTTGGTTCTCCTTTTCCTCTTTTTGTGCTTTGTCCCCATTTTCCCAAGTAACACTGTAATTTAGATGTAAGCATAGCAACATGTGAAAAGATTACATATCTAATTGTTTTTGGCTTGCTCTGTCTGATAAAACAGTTGAGAAAGGACAGCTGAATTGTGTTAGATTCTCTTTGTTTATAAGTTGTAAGAGAAAGTGGTCAGCAACAGAATAATTCTTGGAATGCTGCTTTAGGTGCACAAAGGTAGTGCTTGGAATGTTAAACTCATGCATTTTAGGAGCTCTTGAGAGCTACCAGCAGCTGTCTGGAAAAAAAGATATTCTATGGTAGTTTCCAGGAAATGTTCCTGAATGCATGAAGGAGCAAAGAATCATAGATATAGAAGGAACTGAAGGGCATGTTTTATGTCTGTGCTCCTGTCTGATGTGATAATGATTCATAGCTTCTGAAACTGGTTTCCCTGCTTGAGCAAAAATGGAGGGGTAATATAGTAGTCAGCAAGGTCTGCTTCAGATTCTTTGTACATGTAAGTATATACACACTCACACGTAGACACACACACACACATATCCCATTTAAATCTGTGGTTCTGGACCTAGGGAGCAGCAAAAGTGTCAGTATAAAAATAAAATGATGAAAAATATATAAAATATTTTTATGGAAGAAAGAAATATAAAAGTGAGTATTTTTGGTCTCTCTAGATGACATATTTTCTCTTATTCTTAATCTTCTGCTCTCTAGGCCCACTTGGAAAGGCACCCAATTTTACAAGTGGTAGTTGCAAATCCCACGCTTTCTTTGTTTAGAGTTGAGGCGATAGCTTGCTTCATCTCTTGTTTATTAATTGTTAGAGCTTCAACCAATGAGTCATTGGCCTAGAGGAACATCTTAAGTATCAGCCTCTAAAACCTGTACAACTGCCTCAGACACAGACCACGTGGAAGTCATGGGTTCGAGATGGCAGACTGCACACCACCACATCACAGAATGCCAACCACATCTCCGGTCTGCTTCTTGGACTGAGTCTGGAGATCAAGGTCAGTTTGGCAATTCTTCAGCAAAGGCAGCAAGAGGAAGATGGACTGAAAATCTGCTCAGACCACCACATCACGCGATTAATTTTTTTTTCAGAATCATATCATATGTTCTTGTTTAAATAAGTGAATTTAATTAAGCATTTAAAATATCTATTTGTTAAAGTAACTGAAATTGGTCTTGTTACTTTAATTTCAGGGAAGCCCATAGAGAATTTGCAAATTCCCATAGTTGGAGAAAATGCCTAAAAGAAAAGACTTTTCCAATTGTACATTTTCTGTTAACTAAATCAATACTCATCAGGGGAAAAAGAGTGATATAAAAATTGTATAAGCAGGAGAACATGATTTAATAAGACAATGAATAAGAGACTTTGATGGCTTCTAAAAAGCATTAAGTCTCTTCTTAAAGATGATGAGTCTAAACAATGAACAATGAAGCCCTATTTCATGCTTCAGAGAATATAGTATGATCTCTGTATTCACAGGGAAAGGCAGGAATACTGCCTTTAGAAGTATGGTGCCTTCACCACCATAGAAGGAAATTTATAATACTATTTGAGGAATCTCTTCTAAAGGCTTTGGAAGTAGACATATCCAAGTGTGATACAGCTGCTGAAATTTCTTCTAGAAAATGATAAATTATAAATAAGTAAAAGCGCCTGATATGTCAAATTGGCAAGTGTTCTATCTTCTTAGAAGAATAAGTCAACCTCTTCTGACTTGTCAAAAAATATTCAAAACACTAATTTTTCTCCTGCTTCTTGTGAAAAGAATTAACATGTTAGTGTTAAGAATTCAAACTAATTTATTCAGTGCCTACTCTATACTAAACACATTGTGGGGAGTTAAAGGCCACAAACAAAAGTTACTGCACTTGTCCCAAGAACATTACAATGTACTAAGGAGACTTGCATTTAGATAAAGCAAGACAGTTAAATACATTGTTTGCAGTAATGGAGTCCAGGACAGGAGGTAATGACAGCATAGTGGATGGAGCTCCCAGAGTTGGGCAAGGAAGAGTCTGGAGGGCTTACCAGAGGAGTAGAGTAGAAGCACAGTGAGCGGTGGGGTGTTGAGAAGCAGTGAATAGAAATTCACGAGTAGTATTATTATGCAAGTACATTTCTAACCACATGGGCAGAGAAAGGACATGGATGATGATTTTCTAGAGCAAGTGGAAAATTGATTTTGAGGTCTGACATCAAATTTTGTTTACAAATGAAATGAAATAAACAAAATTCAAGCAAAACTGTTCAAGGAGAGAAACATAGACCCCCACACCTCTATACACACACACATTGTATATGGACTATACCTATACGCATGCATATGTACTATAGTGCGTGTGTGTGTGTATGTGACTGTATGTCTATATATATATAATAAAATAGTAATTATTTTTAAACAATGAATGATTTAATGCCAATAAATTATAAAATGTATATATGGTAGATATTTTCTAAAAATTAATAAATAAACATATAACCAAATTATTGAAAGAAGCAATTGGAACTGTGGATCAACAGGCACTAAATAAATGGAATACGCTGTCAAATTCTCTCCCCTTTCTCCACTCTCCAGCAACACTAAGTCTAGGTGCTATTACAGGCAAGTTTTAGCAAATCTTCCCAAACAGTTTATCTCTGACCTTTACAACATTTTCCAGAGGATATAATGGAGGGAAAGTTATCCAATTCATTTTATGAGATTCATGTAACTAAAATGCTAAAATTAGACAAGAGCAGTACAAAAAAATTCTAGGGTAATCTCACAGAGTCAAAACCTGAGATACATTAAATTGTATTAGTAAATTGATTCTAACAATGTTTAAAAATTTACTTATCAGGATTGCAAAACAGTCTATTCTCACAGCTCATTAAGAGAGTAAAGAATGCATATGATCATCTCAAAAGAGACAGAAAAATCTTAAAATAAATTTTGCTTGCAATCATCATTAAAATAAAAAAGGCAGCAATCAGTAACAGGAAACAAACTTCTTAACGTTATTTGTCAAAACTCTACAGCATACTTAATGATGAACATTTAGAAGCTTTTTCATCAACATGAGGAGTAAAGCAAGTATATCTGCTCTTACCATTATCATTGTGACTTTAAATGCTACTTCTCTAATTTTTCCTCCTCTTTCCTTTTGAAACTCCTACTAGATGCAGGCTAAAATTTTGTATTATATGCTCAGATTTTTTAGCCTCTTTTTTTCATGTTTTCCTTCTCTTTAATTTTTTGTTTATACTGCAGAAGTGCTCAGGTCTATCTTCAGACACAATTATTTTTTCAGTCTATTGTTCAACCCATCTATTGAGATTATTTTTCCTGGAACTATATTATTTGTATACTATATATTGGGTCCTTTTCTCAATTATTACTATTTCTCTTTATTCATACTACTCTTGTCCTTTGATCTATATTCATCTTTTTAATCATTTGGATATTTTACCTTTCACTCAGATTATTCTAGTGTCTCAAGGTCATGCATGGGCTTCAAATTTTCTCATGTGTTTTATGTACTGAGCCCCACTGTGGTGGTTTCTTTCCTTGGTTGATTTGTAAGTTTTGACTCTATCTCACTGCAATGATTTTTCTGGGGATTTCATAGGTCTAGGTTTGTGGAAGCATCTCAATAGAGCCAACCCATGATGCTTTTGCCTAACATCACAGATATCACTGGTACAGGAAAAGTTTTGTTGTTTGTGTTTGTTTTTATGTTTGCTTGTTTTTGTTTGCTTGTTTGTTGTTTGTTGTTTTGTTTTTTGGTCTTAAAAATACCTGAAACACACGGTTGGTATGAATTCAGATTCTAGTCTCAAGGTTAGTATGAGCCAGAGGAGTAGTTCTGTGACACCCTGAGTTCTGAGTGGGGGACAATCTTCCATGCTGCTTCCCAGAACTGATTGGTGCTGTTTTTAGCCTAATTTTCTTTCAAGGGGTAGCCTTTGTGACTCTTGATACATGTTTGTGAATTGATTTCCATTTTCATCTCAACCATAAGACAATTTTCTTTTGTTAGTTTCAAGATGGCTGATGCATTCTAAAACACTTTAATTCTGTTTTTTTCTACCATGTCCATGAGTTGAAGTTGGCTTTTGAATCAGCTCAGACTGCCATACTGAACAGATAATATATGCTAGACAATCTGGGCACTTTCAAAATGGTCAGCCAAAACTCAGCTATGGTTCTTTGGCTAGAGAGTCTGAAAGGAGCATAGCCAGAAGTGTAATCACCATGAAGCTAATTAATCTCAAGTTTCAGATGCCCCTGAATGGGCTACTTTCACAGTCCTAAAAACTTTTTTAAAGTAAGGTATTTTATGTTACTTTTCTTAAAGAAGACCCCCCTCCCCAACTGTACAAGTTTCAAGTCCCATAAAACCTGGAACTTCCCCTGGGTATGACTTGAAGATTGAAGCTTCAAAAAAGAAAATTCTAAATATGTGACCAATGCTAGCAAATATAGAACTATAGAAAGTGTCCATTACAGTAGACAGAATCTCAGATTTTCAAAATCTTTGTAAGATGGAAAGAGAAATACAAATTTTTGCTTTTTGATTTTTTTTTGAATTTAAAAACATTGAAGAGAGGGCAGACAGCAGAAGCAAGCAGAACTACAATCCTGCAGCCTGTGGAACAAAAACCACATTCACAGAAAGATAGACAAGATGAAAAGGCAGAGGGCTATGTTCCAGATGAAGGAACAAGATAAAACCCCAGAAAAACAACTAAATGAAATGGAGATAGGCAATCTTATAGAAAAAGAATTCAGAATAATGATGGTGAAGATGATCCAGGACCTCGGAAAAAGAATGGAGGCAAAGATCGAGAAGATGCAAGAAATGTTTAACAAAGATCTAGAAGAATTAAAGAACAAACAAACAGAGATGAACAATACAATAACTGAAATGAACAATACACTAGGAGGAATCAATAGCAGAATAACTGAGGTAGAAGAACGGATAAGTGACCTGTAAGACAGAATGGTGGAATTCACTGCTGTGGAACAAAATAAAGAAAAAGAAAGAAAAGAAATGAAGACAGCATAAGAGACCTCTGGGACAACATTAAATGCAATGACATTCGCATTATAGGGGTCCAAGAAGGAGAAGAGAGAGAGAAAGGACCCGAGAAAATATTTGAAGAGATTATAGTCGAAAACTTCCCTAACATGGGAAAGGAAATAGCCACCCAAGTTCAGGAAGCACAGAAAGTCCCAGGCAGGATAAACCCAAGGAGAAACATGCCAAGACACATAGTAATCAAATTGGCAAAAATTAGAGACAAAGAAAAATTATTGAAAGCAGCAAGGGAAAAATGACAAATAACATACAAGGGAACTCCCATAAGGTTAACAGCTGATTTCTCAGCAGAAACTCTACAAGCCAGAAGGGAGTGGCATGATATACTTAAAGTGATGAAGAGGAAGAAGCTACAACCAAGATTACTCTACCCAGCAAAGATATCATTCAGATTCGATGGAGAAATCAGAAGCTTTACAGACAAGCAAAAGCTAAGAGAATTCAGCACCACCAAACCAGCTCTACAACAAATGCTAAAGGAACTTCTCTAAGTGGGAAACACAAGAGAAGAAAAGGACCTACAAAAACAAACCCAAAACAATTAAGAAAATGGTCATAGGAACATACATGTCGATAATTACCTTAAATGTGAATTGATTAAATGCTCCAAACAAAAGACACAGGTTTGCTGAATGGATACAAAAACAAGACCCATATATATGCTGTCTACAAGAGACCCACTTCAGACCTAGGGACACATACAGACTGAAAGTGAGGGGAAGGAAAAAGATATTCCATGCAAATGGAAATCAAAAGAAAGCTGGAGTAGCAATACTCATATCAGATAAAATAGATTTTAAAATAAAGAATGTTACAAGAGACAAGGAAGGACACTATGTAATGATAAAGGGATCAATCCAAGAAGAAGATATAACAATTATAAATATATATGCACCCAACATAGGAGCACCTCAATACATAAGGCAACTGCTAACAGCTCTAAAAGAGGAAACTGACAGTAACACAGACACCAGAAAACTACTAGAGCTAATCAATGAATTTGGTAAAGTTGCAGGATACAAAATTAATGCACAGAAGTCTCTTGCATGCCTATACAATAATGATGAAAAATCTGAAAGAGAAATTAAGGAAACACTCCCATTTGCCATTGCAACAAAAAGAATAAAATACCTACAAATAAAACTACCTAGGGAGACAGAAGACCTGTATGCAGAAAACTATAAGACACTGATGAAAGAAATTAAATATGATACCAACAGATGGAGAGATAAACCATGTTCTTGGACTGGAAGAATCAATATTGTGAAAATGACTATACTACCCAAAGCAATCTACAGATTCAATGCAATCCCTATCAAATTGCCAATGGCATTTTTTAAAGAACTAGAACAAAAAATCTCAAAATTTGTATGGAGACACAAAAGACCCCGAATAGCCAAAGCAGTCTTGATGAAAAAAAATGGAGCTGGAGGAATCAGACTCCCTGACTTCAGGCTATACTACAAAGCTACAGTAATCAAGACAATATGGTACTGGCACAAAAACAGAAATATAGATCAATGGAACAGGATAGAAAGCCCAGAGATAAACTCACACACCTATGGTCACCTAATCTATGACAGAGGCAAGGATATACAATGGAGAAAAGACAGTCTTTTCAATAAGTGGTGCTGGGAAAACTGGACAGCTGCATGTAAAAGAATGAAATTAGAACACTCCCTAACACCATACACAAAAATAAACTCAAAATGAATTAGAGACCTAGATGTAAGACTGGACACTATAAAACTCTTAGAGGAAAACAGGAAGAACACTCTTTGACATAAATCACAGCAAGATCTTTTTTGGTCCACCTCCTAGAGTAATGGAAATAAAAACAAAAATAAACAAATGGGACCTAATGAAACTTAAAAGCTTTTGCACAGCAAAGGAAACCATAAACAAGATGAAAAGACAACCCTCAGAACGGGAGAAAATATTTGCAAATGAATCATCAGACAAAGGATTAATCTCCAAAATATATAAACAGCTCATGCAGCTCCATATTAAAAAAACAAACAACCCAATCCAAAAATGGGCAGAAGACCTAAATAGACATTTCTCCAAAGAAGACATACAGATGGCCAAGAAGTACATGAAAAGCTGCTCAACATCACTAATTATTAGAGAAATGCAAATCAAAACTACAATGAGATATCACCTCACACCAGTTAGAATGGGCATCATCAGAAAATCTACAAACAACAAATGCTGGAGAGGGTGTGGAGAAAAGGGAACCCTCTTGCACTGTTGGTGGGAATGTAAATTGATACAGCCACTATGGAGAACAGCATGGAGGTTCCTTAAAGAACTAAAAGTAGAATTACCATATGACCCAGCAATCCCACTACTGGGCATATACCCAGAGAGAACCATAATTCAAAAAAACTCATGCACCCCAATGTTCATTGCAGCACTATTTATGATAGCCAGGTCATGGAAGCAACCTAAATGCCCATCGACAGACGAATGGATAAAGAAGATGTGGAACATATATACAATGGAATATTACTCAGCCATAAAAAGGAACAAAATTGGGTCATTTGTAGAGACGTGGATGCATTTAGAGACTGTCATACAGAGTGAAGTAAGTCAGAAAGAGAAAAACAAATATCATATATTAACGCATATATGTGGAACCTAGAAAATGGTACAGATGAACCGGTTTGCAGAGCAGAAATTGAGACACAGATGTAGAGAACAAATGTATGGACACCAAAGGGGGAAAGCGGAGGGGGGGGCGGTGGTGGTGTGCTGAATTGGGAGATTGGGATTGACGTGTATACACTGATGTGTATAAAATGGATGACTAGTAAGAAAATAATAAATAAACATAAAAAAATACATTGAAGGCAGAGTTATCAAATTTTTAAGTGCAACAAGATGGGGGAAAAGTTAATTTACTAAGCAACAAGGTCAACATTCTTTTATTTAGGTGAAAACTAAGGAGAGAAAATGAAAGTTTTCTCTTAAATTTCCAAGCATACGCTTGTGTGGGACACCCGCTCTATGTGGCATTGATCAAAATACAGGCTCAGCATAAGCCAAGAAGATAATGATGCTGCTGACACAGACTCTAATGCATGCTCAGTATGTGAGAAAATGCTCCCATCACAGGGAATGAGGTCTTGTTGCAGCAAAGAGCAGAATATATATGATGAAGTGAGTTTAGACCTTGGGGGTTCACTTTAACAGGGACAGTAAAGAACTAGAAAATAATCATAGGATAAAAGGATAGAGAATCATATATCTTGGGGAGCAGATGTGCATGCCACACACAGTATTTAAGGAATTTTTTGAGTTGATTATTTAATCTAAAAAGGAGAAGACCAACAAGAGATATGCTAGAGTTTTTAAACATTAAAAAAATATATGTGGATTAGGGAAAAAAGTCATTAGGGTTAGTAGAAAACTTCTGTGTTCTCCAGTTTTATAATTTGCCATTATTCACAGCCTATGACAAAGAGAAAGTGCTCTGTGAAACTCTGTCAAGCATTTCCAGCAATATGCTTTTCTAAAATGTTTTTGTGGATTTCACTGCTATGATTTTTATCATGTGTATTGAAATTACGTGTTTATGACTGAAGAGTTGAGAGCAGAGACCATATTTAATTCAAATTCACATCAAATCAAATTTCAGCTTAACTTAAGCCAGAACTTTCCAACAAATAGAGGTCTTTAAGAATGAAATGGAATCTGGTATTTTGAGATAAAGTGCTCATTTGTAAATGTTTCTGAAGTGAAAATTCATCTTTTCAGCATCTGTTGAGGGGGATTTTTCATCAGGTCAGAGAAGAGAGAGAGAAGTATGAGATTGACAAGATGACCGTAAGTTTTTCCTTCAACTCCACTTTTCAATGCCTTCCTTACCATGTCTTTCCCTCTGCCCTTCTTTTCCTGCCATATTTTTGGTGCTCTGTTTCCCTTCCCACTACCTACATGATGTTCTATCTTGGGATTCTTTAGAGATGAGGCCCTCACTGGCAGCCAAAAGACTACTTCATCTGCTTCAATAAAATCCCATTATGTGGGCAGCCTTCTAGCTAGAGGCTCAAAGATTTATAACCAGTGAAGCAGACAGATGAACATAGCACTGGGCATGGATTTAGAATACCCATATTTAAAGTTTACCTCAACTTACTCACTATATGACTTTTGGCAACTCAACTTCTATGAATTTAATATTGAATTATAGTAAACCTCAATTAGGATCATTACTGTGAGATAATCTATAGAAGTCATACAAATATTAAGCAGTATTAATAGTATAATTTTCAGGATTGTTCTACCATCATTGCCCTCAGTATGTGTGGACTGATGGGCTTTCTCTGTGGACAGGCATATGTTAAGATATAGCGGCTACATGTAATACCCAGCTTCTCTAGCTTCATCAGCATATAAGTCATTTCCCTCTCCCAGCAGAGTGCAAGACAGAAGTTCAGTACCGTTTGGTGCACAGTCTCCAAAGGTCCTTACTTCTGGTATAACATAAAATTGCACATCCTATTGCAGGTTACTCTAGCCACCCTACTTTGCATTCAGTGAGGAAAATTGGCGGCACATTGCTCTGAAGAAGTCTGGCTGCGTATACCATCCTTAACTGCCTTGTCAAAATAGACAAACATACCCAAGTGCTGCGAACTTTGCTCTGGTGTCTTTGAAGGTCATCCAGACCCTTGACTCACTGTACTTCCGATCAGGTGCCAGGACTGGCCACATCATTTACAGGGTCTGGTGCAAAATGAAAACACAGGATCCCTGGTTAAACAACTATTAAGAATCTCAAAATTGTGACAATGAAACATTAAACCAAACACAGGGCCCTTCTGAGCACTGGGCCCTGTGCTACTACACAGGTTGCATACCCATGAAGCCAGCCCTGCCACATGCCAATGCAGTAGTGAAGGTGAAATCATTGGAAACCACGGTAAAAAGTAACTGGACATTTTTACCAGCTATGTAAAGTACTTTTCCTTATGTAAAGTATTATTTGAAGTAATGCAAAGAGAAATTTCTGAATAGCCAGTCTTTAAAAAACTTCAGACACAATTCAAAATACAGTTATAGCCAAGAGAAATTCTGCTTTAACTCTTTGAAGGAAAACTTGAATATCTGCATTTTCCCTTCCTGTTGTAGACATCTTCCTGTGTTCACACCAGAAAGGGAGAGTTGCTAGTAAATACACTCTTGTGTTTCACCAGAGGTGGTTCCACCTCAGTGGAAATGGTCATCTTGCAGCAGCATATTGGTAAATGTTTGTGAATGATTTTGAGGCAAAATATCCCTCTGTTAATACAAGTTATTATTTTTTGTATAATAGACTGATAGAGACCCTGTTAGTCATTTCTTTTTCTTTTCTTTTCTTTTTTTTTTTTTTTAGAAAAGCAACAAGGACCCACTGCATAGCATGGGGAACCACATCCAACATCTTGCAACAACCCACAATGGAATATAATCTACAAAAAAAAGAAAAACTGAATTACTATGCTGAACACCCAACACTAATGCAATATTGCAAATCAACTACACCTCAACCAAAACAAAAAAAAATTGCCACCACTTATTGAATACCATGCATTTCACATAGTGCAGTACTTCTGAAGCACATCCACAAATTTTTGATACTCTTTCAAAAAGAGGAGGGGTCTAATTCTTCTCCCATTGATTATGGGTTGGTAGTAGCAACTCACTTCTAGTGAACAGAAGGCAGTGGAAGTGATGTTGTGTGACTTTCGGGCCAGAGTAGTCAAGGTGATACAGTTGCACCTGTTTCTTTGTCTCAGAACGTGTTCCTTCGGCGCCCTGATCCACTATGTAGGAAATCCAGTGACCCTGCAAGGGCCATGCAGGGGGGCGAGGTGGGGAGACGCCCTGGGGGTAGGGGAGATGCCTGGGGAGCCCCAGCTGCTCCAGTCCCTGCTGTTTGTCTCCCAGCCCCGGCACCAGAGATGTGAATGAGAAAGCCTTCAAAATGACCCCAGCTCTAGCCACCAACTGATTGCAACCAAGTGAGAGACCCCAGGTGAGAATAGCCCAGCTCAGCCACTTTCATATGCCTGGCCCACAACATCACAAAAGCTAATAAACAGCGATTGCTATTTTACGCCGCTAAATTTTGAGCTGATTTGCCATGCATTGATACATAAAAAATACACGTTATCAACTAATAACACTGAGTGATAGGTATGGTAATCTCAGTGTTACAAATGAAGAAACTAAGGTTTAGAGAATTTAGGAAACTCATGTAAGTTGCCACTCAGAAGATACACAACAGGGTCATAAATGTGTGTCCACCTGACTCCAAAGTCCATGCTGGATCCACTTGCATTGGGACTGCCTCATTTGATCCTCTTGTTTCTCTTAGGCTGACCTGCTGTCCCCAGAGCTGCCATTTTGCCAACAGTAGTTGGTTTCTCGTCTGGCTTCACCATTCCTCCCCTGGGTGCCACAGCACATTTATAAGGGCCACCTCTTTCATGCTGTGTCTCAGGAGAGTGGTTCCCTAGGATGTGGGGGGCTGCATTCGCTCGCCCACAGGTGCCACCAACAGAGGACACTCCAGGTAGCTGTTGTTCTCCAAGATTCTGAGGGAGAAACTGGAGTGGTTGTTCCTTCTGTTTTCATTCCTATTGTGTGGAAATGAGTGAGAGAGCCCTGTAGCCCTCCCCTCAGGCTTCCCTGTATCTTCTAAAAACACACAACTGTTAGTAATTTCTTAATGGCAAAAAAAAAAAAAAAGGAAAAGAAAAGAAGAAAGAAACGAGGAGGAGGAGACGAAGAAGAAATCAAAGAAGAAGAAGAAATCTGTTGAGGGGGACTTCAGTACGTGGGCTACATTCCTTACTTTTTATCAGGTGAGTCTGTGAAATTAATTTTTGATTTTGTCATGCTGACTCCATCTCAACTACAAGCTAGGAATTTTCAAGAAGAGTTTTACATCACAGTAATTTCAGTTTGATGAACAGAACTGACTTTGGTGTTTTATAACTTCTCAAGGGGCAGGAATTCTCAAACAAGGCCTTGATTTTCTCATATTTTATAATAACAATATTCACTGATCTAATCGTTCCTCTCCTTCCTTCTTCAATAACAATAAATACCTATGGCATAATTCAAACAAAAACTTATAGAAGACAAGAAAGATGCCTGTTCTGGTGAATTGCAGGTTTTTAGGCCATCTTCAAAACATTTTCTTGAGTAAACATTCAGATTTTAATGGTGAGGAAAAGAGTTTAAATTTTTTTCTCAAATGATTTCTATATTACAATTATTGTTCTATATTCATAGTATATATTAGAAATTGGAATCAATATCATATATTATATATTAATCCCTTCCAATGGTAGCTTTAGCCATACCTCAATGCTAATTTAAGAGACATTATAGTGTACTTACAACACACATCTTCCTTTAAAGGGAGATTGCTTGAGCACAGACTGAATGATTATAATATTATTATTTTGTTAAAGAGTTGGGTACCATCTTAGTGTCATTGCCTCTGTCATTGGTTTATTTGGAAAATGATTTCAAATAACTTTGATGTTGTAAGTTTCAAAATGACACAATTTTCAGAACAAGTGCCTATAGAAGTGCCACATCTTATTTAAAAACTAGAAAAACATTGTCGTTAAGCCATGGTGCTGCTATTCTCTGAAAATAATATGTGACATGTTACCTAACCTCATTCATTCAACGTTTATTGAGAAAATGCCATGTGCTGGAAAATGTGGTAAGAAGTTTTAATATTAAAATAAATACTAAATGAGAGCTTTTATGTAAAGATAAGCCTTCTTCCCTTCCTTTAAAGCAAACAAAATTTGCTGTATCCTAATATTATAATTTCTAGCATATTCAAATGGGCTGAAAGTCTAACAGAAATATTTTGAAACATCAAAATTAACTGATGCCTGTCAAAATATTTAATGTGCATAAGAAATACATTAGATAAATTTTAACAAAGTAAACAGAGCTTCGTAGTAATAATTCTTTAACTTTTAGGACACACGATTATTCTCTTCTAGTTACAATACAGGTTTATTTATTTGTTTGTTTACAGGTCAGTTTTCCCCCATAAAATTCAGATGAGTTGCACATTTTCAAACATTAGGAAATGATTAATAACATCTATTGTAGATGACTGGAGACATTTGTGAACTTTAGATAACTTTCTACTTCCCTTCTAATACTTTGTGTTCGAAAGTGACAGCTGTTGTCTCTGAACCTTCTCACTTACGTTTCTCAAATAAAACATATGACTTTTAAGCTAAACTAATTTCTGCTAACCAATTTCAAACTGTCTTTACAGACTGTGTTTCAAAATATTTTGGAAGTTGTATTTATTGTTTGTATGTTTAAAAAATCAATTAACATATGCACACATTCATTTATTCATTCTGGGCTTTGTTGATACCCAGCTCTTTAGAGATTTGAAAATTCAGAATATGAGTTCACAGAAGAGACTAGTCTGGCTTCATTATATACAACGAGAATATTTAGTATCTGTCTATCTGTCGTGACTAGGACTAACACCAAGATTCTAAATAATACCTCAGGCAGCCCAGGTTCAGAGAAAGAAATAGCTTTTGAAAAATCTAAAAATAGGCGTATGATGGGACTTTCCCTAAGCAAGGCTAGTAAGTAAACAAAATGTTTTATCACCAGTGACTACTCCCTTTCCCATCCAATTTTCCCTCTTTCAGCAACCTCCGAGGTTCTTGATATTCCTAGCACCTCCCCAACCTCTTTGCAGTTCCCTTTATCTGGCTATCTACCTATCTCTCCTTGCCTGCTACACACTCAACGGTACCTGTACAACATCCCTTCCCTTAGAACCCAGCTATTCGCTTACATAAATAACCAAATGAATCATTTTAAGCTTAGACCCTATCTCTTCTGCTACTGACTGAATTTGAGTTCCCCCCAAAATCCATATGTTGAAGTCCGAATCCCCGATATTATGGTATCTGAAGGTGGGCCTTTGGAAGGTAATTAGGGTTAGATTAGGTCATGAGGGTAGGGCCCTCATGATGGAATCAGTGCCTTTATAAAAAATCAGTGCCTTTATAAAAAAAAATTTGAGATCTCTTTCTCACTCTGTGAACACACAGAGAGAAAGTAGCTGTTTACAAGACAGGAAGCATGTTCTCATCAGAACCCAACCATGCTGACACCTTGATCTCTGATTCCTAGCCTCCAGAACTATGACAAATAAGTACTGGTCATTTAAGCCACTAGTATTTTGTTATAGCAGCCTGTACAGACTAAGACACTTTCTATATGATATTTACACTGTAAATGAAGCTTCTAAAAAAGTGATATAGTATGGGGCACCATGGTAGGACCAATGGAGGCATTTGAGAAGAGCAGCTTTGAAAACTACCTCACCTAAAGGTAGAGAACAGCAAAAGACAATTTTCTTCTTGTTCTACAGTATCATTTTGAAAAAATCCTATTCTAAACACAAGAAAGAAAAACTTCTTCAAACATACTAAAACTTTATACATATATATATATGACATATATAGTAGATATTCTGGCTTCCTCAGCCATCTCACTAACGTTTTTCCATTCAATGTTTTAGTCTACCTAGAATAGATTTTGTTAGGAGATATTTCTTTTTTTCTCTTGAATTTTCCTTCACCTTAGAAACAAATTTTCTCTTTTCACAATGTAATTTTTTAAAAAATTTCCCTATATTTCATAAAAATATTTTAAAATTTCATATTTTTACTCTATTCTTTGCCTCCTTGATAAAAATGCATCTGGATGAAATTTCTATTATTACTTTAAGAAGGTAGGTTTGTATTTTCTGAAGGACCAGGCTAGCTGTGGCTGCCAAGGCAAGTCGTGTGCCAGGCATGAGGAGAAAGCACTGGTGCCTGAAGCGCCCCTGCAGCAGAAGAAGCTAAAGTGAGCACTTGACTCATCCTGTCTGTACTTATCAGTAAATGTTAGCAAAGGATTTTTCTCATTTAATGTCTCATTCTGCTAATGACAGTTTCTTATCTGCAGTGCATCTTGCTGTGGGTGTTTTGGACAAATTTCCTTTTTTCCTGGCTATACAAAAGAGACAATCATATTATGCTGAGGCCATTGCTACTGGGCTTCCTTATGCCCCTTACACAGTGAGTCAAAAATCCTTGCAGGGATGAGGGTTGCTGCCATCCAGCCCAGAGTCACCTGAGACGCAGAGAAGCTGGCCTGCCAGTGGCCCATTAGGGAAGAATTCCTCATCTCAGCAGATACTGGGATACAATTTCTTGCAATGAAATACCACATTCTTTTGTTTTGACTTAAATATTTGTTGAGCAGCTTCCACATAAAAATTATGAATATAGAGATTCTTATAATGTTTTATCACTGCTTCAAAAGCTCACCATCTCATTTCTCCTTCACAGGTCTCTACATACCCATTCTTAAATATAAGTTCCATGGCATATTACAAGGACAACTGATACGTACTGAAGATTTCACCAAACTTCACCTGTGTTTTCTCCCACCAAATTCTACCAAAAATTCCAAGGTGACTGCTCTGAGTTTTATCTAATGAACCTTTACATGCTGACTTCCAAAAGGTGGGTCTAAATAATCTACATGCTATTGGAAATTGAGATGAACATAATGGGGAGAATAATCTCCTTGATAACTGAGAAATCATTGTGGATCTTTTTAATATGTCTATATGGCTTGATTAGCAAAAGTGTTCTGCCAAAGCATAAATCTGCAGGATGCCTTAACAATTCACTAAAGAAAAATAGACACGACAGCTTTTTGTATCTCTGTATTCAATAGAGACTAAGTACCAAGACCAGGTATATTTTAAACCAATGCTTGATTGCTGAAAAACACTGCCCATGACAGTTATAAAAGCAAATTGGATGCCCCTGATTTCTTCTTAAATATCCCTGGTAAGAAAAAATGAGATGGTAAACAAATTAGCTATTCCTAAACACTTCCTCCTTGGTTATACATTTAATGGTGGGGTTCTTTTGCTTTTAAATCAGTATTGCATTGAAGTAATGTTCAATTTGCTAGATATTCTCATGACACAGTTGGCTGCACACATAGGCCTAGCCTATGTGATTTATAAGAGACCAAGAAAACTCAGCCTAAAAATACTTCACTTGCTATTACCCAAAATTGCTCAATTAGTAATTTCTTTACCTTGCTATTAGTTCATTGCCCTTTCTCAGCTCATTTTATTGAAAAATAAAAGAGTCTTCAAATATCATGCAATTAAATGACAGTTTAAATTGAATTTACATGGTCTCCTAATTGACAACATTTTAAATTCTTTTCCATTCTTCTTTTGACCTCAGAGGACCTGGGGAAACTAGAACCTTTGAGCCTGATCTAATTTTTCCCTGATTCTACCCAACTGCACATATGACTCTACTGAAGGAGGGCCCTGTATGTCTTTTAAGGAATGTTTTCTGAATGTTTACAAGATGGAACTATTTTATGAAAGTCTTTATCAATTTGCTCCATGTTTATTTATCTTTGTGTATCTACCTGACAATATCCATGAGATGAATGGACAATATTCATTTTTTACATTTCTTTTTCCATATCTCTATTTTTTTCTTAGCTTCCCCTTTTTTCTTGTGTCTTTATCTATGTATTGTGAAATAATATAAATAAGAATCATGTTTTATTTATTGAAGAGAATCTTATCTTTCTCATTCTTATTGCAAATATCATGTTTTGAACCATTTTATGTCTGTTAAACATAAGTTGCTTTTTACCTATGTGGCCCTTATTTGCTTGCTTTGATAAGGAAAAGGCCTCCATTCCTACTTCTTACCCATAAGCATTGTGTCAAGACTCCACCCACAGGATTCTTCTTATCTTGTATATATTAAAAGTTCAAAAATTACACAGCTTGCAAAGAGAGACTCTACCTCACTTGCTTTATTTACTCCTATTAAGAATTTGTTGATGATATTTAAGATATTCATAAGATAGACTTATTAAAGTACACTTGACATATAAGGAATGGCTCAGCACATATTTAATGTATAATTTAATAAGGTTTGATCTTTATATACACCTGTGAAATTATCACCACAATCAACATACTGACATATTCATTATTGCCCCAATTTTTCTTGTGCTTTTTCATTCCCTCCTTTTTGTCTATCCTACTCTCTGCTCCCAGTCAACCACTGATATGATTTTCTGTACTTAGAGATTTGTTTTTTTTGTCTAGAAAGTTATAAAATGGAATCATATAGTATGTACTCCTTTTGGGGGTGAAAGTCTGGCTTCTTCCTCTCAGTAAAGTTATTTTGAGATTCATCCAGGCTTTTGTATGGATCTAAAATAGTTCATTCTTTTTTTATTGCCAAGTGATATTCCATTATACTAGAATACCATAATCTATGTATTCATTCATCTGTCAATGGAAATTTGGGGGTTTTTTCTCCATATTATTTCAAAATTCAGCAATATTCATTGATTTGCTGTGAGGTACAAGTCATTATTTCAGCTGCAAAAACTGCTTTAAAATGTCTCTGTCAGGTAAAAGATTACCCTTGTCATATTGTCTAAACATAAGCTTTGCAAAACTGCGCAGAGAAAAAAAAATTGGTCCATCAGAATTTCATACTTCAAATATAGAAGACATCTATCAATACTGTTTCAGTTAAACCTATATATTTCATGAAATTAACAAATCATATAAGACTGCTGTCTGTGTAACTGATTTCTTTAAAACATAATAGGGTACGGGTGGGTGTCTCAGGTGATGTTCTGGAAAAAAGAGGTGTGTAATCTAGCAAAGACAGATGTATCACAGTAGTTTCAACAGGGAGGATGGCCTCCCTTTTTAAGTCCTGTTAGGTATTATTACTCCAAAGACGGTCACTGTAGGAACCCAGTGTTTATTTAAACAGCATGCTTTGTTTCATTTGGAGACAATTTTCTTAGCAGAGCAAAGCCCTATATGACGATGGCTAGGCAGGGCACAAAAGATCCCATACTGACCGTAGTCTGAGTCTGATGTATCCTGCTTCCGCCTTTTCTGTCCCTCCTTCTTCCCTACCTAGATGTGCCAGGTCAAGCAAGGCAAAGGTCAGGGCAAAGACTCTGGCAAGGAAATGGCAATTCTCTTGACTCTGAGCCTGGAGGAATTGCAGCAGATGCGCCTACTTATCAGAAGTGTAACTGTCACCTCCACCTCCCATGGAATCAAACAGTGTTCTCTCTAAGGCAGCTGTGTGTGCTTTATTTGTTTTCTTCTTCACAAGAATTGCATAGGAGAAACTAACAAACTGTGTGTATTAAGAACTGTAGGGTAATGTACAGATTATGCTCTAGTGAGCTGTATCCCAGAGCCATGCTCATCTCTAAAATCTGGCTTGATAGCAGAAAAGGGCTATTCTTCCCAAACCTAGAAGGGCCTCTGAAACCTACTCTTCCTTATTTTCCAGTAACAACTTTCCCTTAGGTCGTTCCAGAAATGGTGCTATGGATAAGCATAGACTAATTACTTTTGCTCGTATGAATGACATGCCTTTTTAACTAATAAGTATGCATATTGATTTAACACGTATCAGCACACCTTTCTCTTTTTTGTCGTATTTAACTTCCAACCTTTTCTCTGATTATGTGCATTTAGTTTTATCTTCAGAGTCAATAACTTACACAGCACGGTTACCTGCCTACAACTTAAGAAAAAATATAAGAGAATATTGAGAGACATATAACAGCACACCCATACGATGTTCCCCAAGAGATCAACAGTTCAAAGGCTGATTTCTGACAACTTTTTCGACTTAAAAAGAAGCCCATCTTTTCCATTTTACTGAAGAAATTCTGATTGTGTGCTTAGCCATCTGTGTGTGCTGTGGAAGCACACACCTGTGTAATTAGGCATTAATCCCAGAACAGCCTGACCTGCCCTCGCCTCCATCAACATGCATCAGGAAGACTTTACTTTTTAGTGAGACCTGCTCTCTCTTTCTCTCCTTGCTCTGTATCTTGTCAAACTGAAGAAACATAGTGCTCCCCTGATTGGACTTGCGCTGTGGGGATGTCCTGATCCGCAGTCACGGGAATTGTTGAATATATAAGGAAATCCAGGCACAAAATGCCGCTACTTTCACAGAAAATATCCTGTGGAGAAACAGCACTGATTATTCCTGGGGACGTTTTAAGGAGGCGTAATTATGGCTCTTGGAACATTTTCCCTTTTCATTTTGTGTTTTACATGAATAGAAGGGAAAGATGCTTTCACACAGCAAACCCTACATGAGAAAGAGAAAGGGCTAAATTGAATAAATGTGGTTCAGTAAAGATCCACTAAATTGCCATATAGCAAAGGATACTTATTAATCACTTACTATGTGCAAAATCCATAACAAAATATAATCAATATATGATTCTGTTAGGGGAACAACTGATGGAAACCGCCCACCCTGGCCAGGCCAATAGTAACCAGTTGCATGAGTTATCTTACAACAAGATGTCCTGGTAAGGAAGGCGGAACTAACAAGCTACCACCAACCAGAAGAATTTGGGAAAGGTCAAAAGGAGAGAGGAAATGCCAGTCCATATGTCCTACCAACTTCCCAGAATCCTTCTTGCTGGAATCCATCTTGGCTGAGTGATGCGCACGCCACCAGGAAGGAGCCTGAGTCAGAATGATTGGCCAGATACAACCCAGAAACTAACCTCATTACCATAAGCCCAGAGACTGTGAGCCACATGGCAGAGCAGTACTCCTGGGTTCCCTTACCCTGCTGCTCTCTGCCCAGGTGCCCCTTCCCAACAAAACCTCTTGCTTTGTCACCACGTGTGTCTCCTTGGACAATTCATTTGTGAGTGTTAGATAAGAGCCCACTCTCAGGCCCTGGAAGGGGTACCCCTTCCTGCAGCTACTCCTGATAACCTAAATTTTAAAGTCAAGGCAGGCACATACTTATATAACTATGATAAAAAGCCAATTATTAAAGACACTATAATAGAATCAACACCATTCTATTGAATATTGAATTCTGGATCCCCAGGTATCTACCAAAACAAAATTCGCCAAAATAACCTATTGAAAAGAGAAGGCTTAGTTTAGCACAGGTGAGAGCAAATACTTCCTCCACAGAGCTTTGGTCCTGTCTCAAAGTGGGGCAGGCAAGATTGAAATTTAGAACTGAAACTGAGAATTGAAAGTTTGGTTTAAAGGACAGCTTTCAATGAGAATGAGAGAGTGGGGAAGAGGGGATGAAAGCTTGATTATGACTGGATAAAGATCATAATATAACAGTGTAGCATTGATACAAAAAGCAAGGTGAGGAATTTTGAGTCAAGAGATGCATAGAATCTTAAGGCAAAAACTGTCTGTGGATACTTTTCATTGAAGAATCTCTTCTGGAATAGTAAAGTCATGCTAATGAAGATAATGGAATAGTAAAGTTATGTTAATGTTGACCAGTGATCTGCAAACTGTGCCTGGATTTGGATGCCAAATCCAGTCCTGTGGGCAAAGCCGAGAAAGTTCTTTACACTTTTAAAGGATTATAAGAAAGGAAAAAGAAAAAGAATGTGCAGCACAGATCTTATGTTGCCTGCAAATCCTACATTATCTATCTGGTCCTTCGGAGAAAAAGTTTGCCAACCCCTAATGCAGACTGTAAGTTGGGTGGGTGGGGAGGTAGTTTCAGTTTCAGCCTCTAAGCATTGTGTAGGGGTAGACAGTTTTGGTTCTCAATACTCAAGCTTATTGCAGAGAAGGAGAAAGTCATCCCTACAGATAATGGGTGGGGAGAAATTTGGGTTTGGCCTGGAAAATTTGACATGGAGACTGGGAGATGAAGTAGGGAAGGTTATTCAAAAAGCAAAAGGAACAACTTGTGCAAAGGCATACATGAGGAATGAAACAGAGCAGGAACCTGTGGGGGCCTCCCAGGTACAAATCCTTTCCATGTCCCCTGTTTCTTGTTTGTAGGAAATAGTCTTCATTCAGCCTCCTAAGACCTTTTCCGAGTTCCAAAGTGTAGATCCAAACAATTGCTAATCAGGGAAGTAAGGGAATGCAGAAACAAAGGAGGAGCAATCAAGAAAAAAGAGTGCAGCATTAAACCTGAGTTGGTTCCTCCTCAAGGGATATACATAACAATATTTTTGAGTTCTTCTACAGGAACTAAGGCCCCACTCGGGTGGAAAATGATAACTTCAAGCTGAGAACAATCCTGGAACACCATCCTGTTACCTCACCACCAAACAATCAGAAGAAAGCCATACACGCTGCAGCCCTCACCCCAAATCTTGCCCATAAAAACTTTTACTGGAAAACTTTCGGGGGAGTTTGGGGGTTTTTGAGCACAAGCCACCCATTCTCCTTGCTTGGTCCTGAAATAAACCTTTCTCTGCTCCAAACTCCGATGTTTAGGTTTGTTTGGCCTCACTGTACGTTGGGCATACAAACTTGCATTCAGTAACAAGGATACAGTACTTTTCTCTTCATTCATAATCACCACCTCCACAAGCACTTACTCAGATCCTGATTTTTAATAGTGGTATAATAAGCAGGCCAATCAGCTTCATCTCTGCTCTCTGTGAACCAATTTTGTAAGAAAACAGAGTGACAAGAACTGATCTGTTAAGGATCTAGATCTTCAGGGAAAACCACTCGTACATCTCTCACAGTTAGCAATGTTGATCTTTTTCTTTTTTTTTTTTTTTTGTTTAAACGCTGAATTCCAAACGAGACTTCCTTCAGGAAATCCTTCTAGTGCATTTTCTTCTCATGAATAAGTATAAAACTAACCAGAATTGATTAGCCTAATGACCCATTTGGAATCTATTAAAGGAGTTAAACCCACTTGATACAATGCAAATTGCTAACTAATGAAGTGATGGAAATAAATCCTTAGTAGCATAAGTAACAATTCTTTTTGGCTTGAGTAGTAGATAAAACGTGAGTTTTTCATATCATCCTAAAAATACATATTTTTTTATTCTACATCTTTCTCTTCTTTGATGCTGTCACAGAGTGAGCATGACTGAATACCAGAATATCATAATATGTCATACTGAATGTAATATTGTATAAAGAAACATGTAACAATATCTTCTGGGTCCATGTAAGATGTACATGGTCTAGAACATTTTCATCCACAGTTCACTTCCAAGCTTTATCAACCTCATGCTGATCCTAGGTCTTTGGATTAATCTGTCAGAATATCCAAATAGCAATATATGAATATATAAACAGATAAAGCTAATATCAGATAAAGCCAGAAGTCAGTGTTTAGCATCCAATCATAAAGGTAGATCTCCAGATTTTTAACTAAAGCTAAAATAGAAGAAAGGTGACTTTTTCCAATAGTGTTAAGAGAAAATCAAAGAAATAGAGAAAGAGATGACAGAGATAGAGAATTAGAGATAGAGGAGAGGAGAGGAGAGAGAGAGAGAGAGAGAGAGGAAGAAGAAGGAGGAGGAGGAGAAGAAAAGAGAGAAAGGCTTTAGTCATACAGGATAAAGAGATTTAACGAAAACCCTGGAGTTAGAATGTTCAGCATTATTAGACTAAAAATCCAAGTTCAAATTTTTTATTTAAATAATTTTCTTGAACCTTTGGGAAAATAGACAGTGCACAGAGGACACCATCTGGTTTGTTTCTGTAAAGAATATGAGTACATTTTTTTCAGGAAAATATTGGAGAAGAAACAGACATTTGCATGATGACCAAGTCCATCTGTTGTAGACCATTAAAAGTTTGATCTGTTTTATATTATTTGAAATGTCTCACTGCACCAGAATTTTATCCTAGTGATTAAATAAAGGGAAACTAACAAAATAAATATCTTTATATTATTGAAGCCTATTGATTATAGACATCAGACAAACTAGAGCATTTGTTGAGCATTTGCCTAACTGAGCAAATTATGTGTTTGGGATTAGTTCTTTTTCTGTAATAACTGCAACAACAAAAGAGAAGAGTAATGAAAAATAATCCTAATACATGTGAGACAGTATTCTATATTGATAGATGGAATGATTTGTTAAAAGCTCATTTTTACATTCCCCCATTTTGAATTATAATCTATGTACAATAATTCGAGGAATAGATGATACAACAGATAATTCGAATATTATAGAGAGAGAAGCAAATGAGTCTCAGAAACGTCAAGTGTGATTTTCAGATTTCTACATTAGATGTCCTGGACTCTCATTTCAGTGCTTTCAACCAAATCCTAGCTGTGGTAAATGGTATTCCCCCTGTCATGTACTTCCATCATGTCACACTTAAATGATGTGCTCAATAATTTCAAGGGCTTTAGGTTATCAGAATGTTTACTTCAGCCAGTGATGGCTGAAAGGCACATTATATGCAAATAGGAAAGCACATGGTTCTTATTCTAATGACACTCAACCTTTAGCATCCTCTGCTATGTCCTACTTATTGATCCTTTAATCCTTAAAGAAATATAAAGGACCTGAGTCCCTCCATTTTCCTTAGTCTTTATATCATACTTCTTCATCTTCACTTATCTTTTGGTCCTGGATGCCATATTAATTAATTGATCTACTCCTTTATTCGTCCCCTCAATCCCAAGTAAACCTCTGTATTTCTGCCACACAAATTGGATCAACCCCCAAACTAGTCTGATAATACATATTTTCAGCTAAGTGTCTCTGTAGATGAGTACTATCTTCTGATTGGGTGACAGTTCAGTGCTAGAAAGGACCTCACACTGCTAGACCATCACTCAATGTTCTTTGGTGAACTTTCTCTTATGCCCCTCAGTGACTGTCCAAATATTAACAGTTTTCCTCATGTTTTCACACAATCCAGTTCCTGCTCTCCTCATTTTCAATAGCTAATTTCACCATCCAAAATACCACATAGTGGCACTTGTGGCACTGTATTGCAGGTCTGCCTTGCTGATCTGTCTCCACCAATTAACTGTAAATTATTTAGGATTTGGTCATTTCCTATTTAACTCCGTATCTCCAAAGACTAGTATACAGAAAGATCTAACATAAGTAAATAGATGGATATTGATTCATACCTCTGTTTCTTTGTTCATACTCTTCTTTCCACCATCCTTTCAATTGCTGCTGAATTACTTCTGAACTCAAAATGTACCACTCATGTATCTCCTCTTGAAAGATGTGGTTGAGTATTTCTAGTCTGAGCTACCTACCCTGACACTGTGCTCACAAAATGCCTGTGAATAACTTCATTATAGTTATTATTGTACTGCCCCTACTAATTAAATTATATACATAGTACAAAAACTCAAATAGCACAGGGATATAATATCTTCTCTCTCCATCTCCTTGAACAACAATGTCAGAGTCAAATGTCTTACACCAATTAGTCAAAATCATGAATCAGTTGTTTGTTTTAAATTTAGGTTATGATTTAAAGAACTTTTTCTTCTTGTCTTCCTGGAGATTTGAATTGCCTTTCCTTTTGCTCACCTATAGAAGAAGAATATGCCTTTAGCCTGACTCTAAGGTCATCCAAGTTCTTAACCATAGCATTTGTTAAAATGAAGGCTCTGACTTCTTGTTTCAATTAGGACTAGTTTCTCTTAATTATGCAGCAAATCTCTTATTCTGTCATTCTAAATTAAGTGCATTTTTTAAATCCTGTGCATTTTTCTTCTTGATTTTTATTTTATTTTTACTTCAGAGTGTACCTTACAAACCTGAAAAAAAAATTTTTTTCCCTCACACATTATTGAAATTGATAGTTTGGCAAGAACATACAATTTTCTCTCTGTCTTAGTTTTCTAATCCAGTTTTCTAAGGCAAATCTGATTTGTGTTCATTTGTCTATAAACTGGCATTTTTCCACAACCACTTTTAAGACCATCTCTTCACCTTTGATGTTCTGAAATTTCATAAGAATGTGTCTTAGCAATAGGACTTTGTCCATGTACTGTTCCAGGCAGTCCTTGGATCTTCTCAGTCTGATATTTGGTCTTAAATGCTGTGAAATAATCTCAATTAGTTCTTCAACTATTGTCTCACCTCCATTTTTTCTGTTTATTCTTTCTAAAATACTTACTAGCTGCATGAAGGAATTTGAGCCTCCATATCTCTGATGTCTCTCTCATAATTTCCTGCTTTTTTGACTTTTTGCTCTATCTTTTGATTCATACTCTTGATTTTATTTTCTAACTTTTTTTTAATGATTTTTCTTTCCAGGAGCACTTTCTTATCCTCTGATAATTTTTTTTTTTTAATGGAAGCTTGATGTTGTTTTACTGAATGCAGAATCTTCTGGAATCTAAGGATTTAACTATGGATTTTAAAAGACATGTTTCTGATCCTTGAATTCTATTTCTTTTGACATCATTTTTACTATTTGTTCACCATGATGCTTCTCTGTTTCTGTTTTTGGCTTCCTGAAAATGTCTGGTCATATTTTGTTCTCACCGCGTATCTATGAATTGAGGAATGAGTGTTAAACATTAGATATTGACCCTGTATTCCTATGGTGTTGTGTAGTTCTCTGTTCCCTATGTAGAAGAACTGACCAGGAGTACTATTTCATGGATAGGGACATGTCAATGGACACATGCAGTTTGCCCTTTATGAGTGGGGAGAATGCAGGCATCCTGTAACTATCAAACCACCTGTCTTATGCGAAAATAAGATGTTTGTTTTGAGTTCTTGCCCCTCATGAGTAGACTGTTCAATTTCTTTAGTAAGCAGATCTCCAGTCTTCATCTAGGGGCTTGTCTTGTTAAATGTGCACTCTGGGAGGATGGGGTCATTTGCCTTTGATATTATGAATAAAAGCATAAATGGACAACTCTGGTTTGTAACCTACACCTGTTCTCTAAGCCTGAAGACCCCCTAGGGCTCTGCTGAAATATGTGTTTTCTCTTTCTGCTGCAGTGTCCTTCTATCTGGGTTTCTAAAATGCTACTAGACTCCTCCACTATCATTTATACTCCAACTTTTCATACATGTTTCAAAGTCTCTAATCCATTGATGAAACGCTTGTATTATAAGAACAACAAATTCATTTCCTTTTATACAACCTCACTGTTTTTACTGTGCAAGGGCTCACTGCCCAATGTGCACAGAAGCCAACACTATGGCACTGGCTTTTGAGAAAAGAAAGAGCTTTATTGAGAGGTCAGCTGGCCAGGAGACAGGAGGCAAGGCTCTTAAATCAGTCTCCTCGATCCAGGGTTCAGGGTAAAATTTAAAGGGTTAGGGGAATTTCAAACTTGGAAGCTGATCTTGAATTAATCCATATAAGCTACTCATGCTGCGAGAAGCCAGATTTTCCTTCTTGAGGGACTTCCCATTTTGTAACAGGCTCCGCTGGCAACATTTCTTATTCTTTGAGTTCTGTAGACTGAAGACTCTTGGTTCCAGGGTCATCTTAGAGACATGGGTCCCATCTTGCACATATGCAGTGCTGTCTATATAAAATAACTTGATGTTTGATTAATCAACAACCTATTTAAGGAGGCAAAACCAGTTTAAGCTGGTCAATGTTTAATTGTTTAATGTGCTTCTTCACTGTCATTTCATAAAATTTGAGGTGAGAAGTGGGATACATGCGCATACTTAGCCACCTTGAACTGTAGCACAACCAACACACTGCCTTAACAATATCCATTTGCCAAAGTTGCAATAGGTAAGGGTAGGTACTACCATTATGTATGAATAATAAATTTTCTAATTTCCTACCTGAAATCCACTCACCATTTTGTCAGCAATACACATAAGTTGTGGCACTGATAACTCCTATCTAAGTAAATATTCATGTGTATATCTCATTGCACTTGAGTTGAATTCATAGATATATGTATCACATCTTAGTATTTGATTTGATAGTAACTGTTCCTCAATGTTTGTTCAAGTAGCTAGTCACTGAACATACTTCTCAGGCTGAAAAAGCTATCTGGTGATCAAAACGTATTTTATGGTGTCACTTAAGAGAAGAAGCCCCTCCATAATGGACACACTCTATAATGAGTACAATAATATCTGTCCACCAAAGTTTTTGCTTGCTTTAAACATGGTTTCTTTTAGTATTATCTTAATTTATTCAACATTGGTTCTAACTGGAAGTATAGCACTTATTAATAAGGTAATGTTAATTATAAGCAAAAATAATTAAAATTTCTTGAGAAGCAGCAATTCTACTCATTACAAAGGGGTTCAAAGCAGTTTAGAACCATTACAAACTGGATGTCTGATCTTTGGTTTTAGAGATCTCTTCATTCATTGTTCTTTTTTTACACTGATCTTGTATAATTATGAGACAACTTTCTAAGCCTGAGATGCAAAGAATTGTCTGATGTTCATAATAATAATAATAAATGTCCATAGGATGTCTCCTCTTACTAGTACTGATTAGTGTCCATAAATTCAAATACCTACAGGGTGCTAGAGGGTAAAATAAGTGAGTGTTTGGGGGTTACTATTAAAAAATAAACTAATTTTTAAAAGTAAGCATTTTATTCTCTCTTTAGTACTACTTTAGAGAAAAGCAACAGTCTAAGTTTGCTCAAACTCAGTGTCAGACTGGGGAGCAGTGGTGAATCAGAGAATAGAAGCCTGGTATGTTTGGTTGTTTTCAAATGCACTGTGAAATATTGTGGATATACTGGAAGGAACAAAGATACTAAAGTAAAACTTATGTACCCATTATTTAATTTTGGAAGTAAAACATTGCAAATGCTTTTAGAGACTCTTGGGTACCCAAACTTCCCTTTTATACCCCTATCCTTCCCTCACCTTCCTACACCCAGACATGTTCATTATATTCATTTTGGTTCTTATTAGTTCCTTGCATTTCTGTAAGTACTTATTGCATAATTATGTACCTTTATATAATAAATATAATTGTTTTTCATATTTTAAAATTTATATACGTGGTATCATATTATATGTATCCATTTGCCAACTGTTTGGTCTAATGACATCAATTGTTTAACATTTATAGTCTAATAGGTCATTAGTTTTCTCAAATGTTCCATGTGTACATTTAAAAATGTGATTCTTCTAACTACTAGATATAGTTTTTATATATATGTATTAAACTAGGCATATTCATTAGGTTGTTCAAATATTCCTGTTATTTTCTCATTTTCATCTACTTGATTTATCACTTACAAAAACAGGTATGCTAAAATGTTTCCCTCTGATAGGGGATTTGTAAATTTCTTCTTGGGATTTTTGTCAAATTTGCTCTAAATATGCTAAAGCAACTTAGGTACATAAAAATTAACATAACATAATATCTGGTGAACTAAAACAATAATTTTTATGTAGTTACTGTAAAATCTTTATTAATATGGGTCCAGCACCTTTCTTTTGGTTAATATTTGCTTAGAATAATTTTTCCATAATTTAACTTTCAATATTTTATCTTCTTATATTTTAGATATGTGTCTTATCAGTGGCTTAAATCTATATTTGTATATTAATTCTGATATCAGCCATTTATCTCACATTCTGATTATTCTGATTCATTTTAACATCATATTTTGTTATTCCTTTTATTCTACTGGTCAATTCTATTTTGCTTGTCTTTCCTGTCTTCTTTTGAAGTAATCAGTTGTTTTTCATTTTATTTACATATATAATTTTTTCTATGTCTTTAGAATTTATACGTTGTCTTCTTTCTTCCCTTTCTTAGCCCCCTCATTCTTCCCCCCTCTCTCCCTCTTTCCTTCCTTCTTGTATCCCTTCCTTCCTTCTTTTCCTTCCAAGCTTGTATAAAGGGGCACCTGCTATATAATTCCAAATTATCGCCATATGGAAATCTGTTGCCAGATTCACTTGCCTTGTACATATTTTCTTAACTTCCTTATTTTGAAATAATTATAGACTCCAGGGAAATTGTAAAAATGTGCAGAGAGGTCTTGGGCTCTGTTTACTCAGCCTCCCCTAATCGTAACCTGGTGCATTACTCTGGTTCACTATCAAAACCAGGAACTCAACATTGGTATAATGCACAGGGCTTATTCAAATTTCACCAGTTTTAAAGCACTTATTTCAGGGTATGTATAGTTTTATATGATTTTTATCATAGGTGTAGCTTTGTGTAACCAGCATCACATTCAAGATGAAAAACGGTTCCGTTACCATGGGGCTCCCTTGCGCTACCCCTTTATTTGCCACATATTTTTAAATGAGCCATTTATATGTGTATCTGGATTTTACATAAAATTTCCTATTTTCCCAGTGTTCAAAAATAATTCAAAATGTTTAAGACACTATCTCATCCAATACTGTGCAAGCCTAGAAAAACAGGTCTGTTGCCTGAAATCAGCCTAGACCTGTCTGTTTGTCATCTGGTATACATTACAACTCAGCTAAAGAAAACTGTGTATCTGATGATATATGCCTTCATCTAGTATTTTGTATTTGTTTATCTGTAGATGTAGACATTTGCATTCTATAGTCACTCCTTACTATTTAGACATTTGAAAGAAAAGGTTGAGATTGTTTATTTCTAAGGTTGTTCATCATTTACTATGTAGAATATTTGGAGTCAAGCACAGTAAGTCAAGGGTCATTCTTTTCCTTCTGGCAATCAGCACATGCCATCCATAGATCTCTTTTCTCAGGCTCCTAACTCTTGTCAATGTATATGAATTTCAACTGTGATTTTCCCACTAAGGATATCTGATATTCAGCATTCCCATTATAGTCAGCACAACCCAGGCCTGGGTAGCAAGTTCAAAATCCTGTGTGTGTTTATTAACATGTAACCCTACTTTAAATATGTTTCTTGGGAAACCAGTGTTGTGCTTATTTATCTGGCTCTCAATCTCTGAAGAGCCATCATATCCTTTGTGAAGAGATCTCACTTCACATTTCTAAGGTATTAACAACAAAAATGACAGAAAAAGTGTTCTGGGCCCTTCCCATATGCGTGGAACTTGGTCACCCACTTAACAAGGATTGTTCATTTCATCCTCATAGAAACCCTCTGGGATAGGTAATACTATTATCCCTGTTTTACCGATGAGAAAATTAAGGCTTTGGGAGGTTAGTGTGCCAGGTAAAGGTCATGCAGAATGAAAAAGCTGAATTTTAAGTGAGTTGTGAATATAGACAGTCTCACACCTTTGAGAACTGGTTTTTAGATCTCACATATTCATAATGGTAAAAATTATGGAATCTATGACAACATAGTGAGATTCGGACCACATCGAGTCTGGGAGGTAAAGCCACACATTGTTTTCTGATCAAATTCATACAATTTTTGTATTCCATTACAAAATGGCAAAAATCTACAGACCAAATGGTCTGTGAAGGGTCACTATTTGGAAAGATGAGCTACATTCAAAATATGCCTATTTCATTGAAGTTAACGTGTAGAGACTGGTCAGTGTGTCCTACTGTAGTTAAATGCAAGGACATAGAAAGGTTTAGGATTGCTACAACACCGTATCATTGGACTGGACAAAAGTTGATAGAGATAAAGACCACAGTCCTTTAAAAGGATACATCAGAGCAATGTAATTGTTTTATTTTTAACAGTGAATTAAAGAAAGCAAATTTCATATTATATCTAACTAAGGTGTGAAGAAGGGACAGTTAATGAACAACCTGATAGTTAGCTAATAGATTATTTCATGAGATCAGAGATGATGGCAGGCTTATTATGAGGTGTCTGTTTAGAGTCCATTTTTAAAGATGTGGGTTTTGGCAGGGGGTTTTCTTGCTAGAAGCATGTATTGTTATTCCTGGTCACGTAGGAAGAATGGAGTGTCTGACAATGATGGACAGTGCAACAGCAGCCTTGCTGCTTAAAAATTAATTTGAAGTCCTCTTCTAGAGAACTGCTATCTTCTGTTACTACACAGAAACTTGATTGTGCTAATAATGTATGCTCAACTCCATAAGAGACACAGTGCAAGGCAGAAGCCTAGGATTTCCAAAGGGAAAGAAAAAACATTGCAGAAAATAAACAAAGAGGAATTTTAAAGGGCAATGACTAAATTCTAATTTTTAGGGTATTTAATGAATATTCTGTGATCATACTTCAAATTGCAATAGTCAGCTTTATACCACATATAATAGGCAATATAGGAACACATATTCTGTATTAGGAAAAGTTCCATGAGTGCTTGATTTAATACTAAAATTAAGACTAATACTAATAATAGCAGGTCAAATATTTATTGTAATTGATCTAATAAAAATAACATTAAAAATGATAATAATAGGGCTTCCCTGGCGGCGCAGTGGTTGAGAATCTGCCCGCCAATGCAGGGGACACGGGTTCGAGCCCTGGTCTGGGGAGATCCCACATGCCGCGGAGCAACTGGGCCCATGAGCCACAGTTACTGAGCCTGCGCGTCTGGAGCCTGTGCTCCGCAACAAGAGAGGCCGCGATAGTGAGAGGCCCGCGCACTGCGATGAAGGGTGGCCCCCACTTGCCACAACTAGAGAGAAAGCCCTCGCAGAGAAACGAAGACCCAACACAGCCATAAATAAATAAATAAATAAAATTAAAAAAAAAAAAAAGAGGAGTGTTTGCAACTTCCTATACATTTATAAAAAAAAAAAAAGATAATAATAAAAGAAGCTTATAGTTGCTAAGCTCTTAGTATATGCTAGGTATTAAGCCAGATAGTTTATAGGTACAAAATCATTTAATCTTTGTAATGACCCTGTAAATAGTATTATCATCTCAATTTTACACATGAGGAAGCAGATTCTTTTAAAGGTTGAATAAATTGCCAAAGGCGATCTTACTTCAGAGGCTATACCTTTAATCACTATACAATATGCTCCTTATCTCTTTCTATATGTATCATGAACTCATTGATAGCGAAGGCTAGTAAACACATAATAATAGCAGACACTCACTTATGTGTGTATGTGTGTATCTTAAGGAATATATATATATATATTACATACATGTAATATACACACACATCTGCATGTATATTTTACTATAATAAGTGTATACAATGAATATATTTTACATATGTAATTTATATATACATATTTATGTGTATATATACATATATAATATATATCATATAATATATATTATATATTATGTAATATATTCACTTGATTCTTACAATCACCTTATGAGGCAGGAGTATTATTATTATTATTATTAAGTGCATGTTGCAGATGAAAACTACTGAAGCACTGAAAGATTGAATCACTTGGCCAAGTTGGCCCAAGGTCTTCTCCCAGGGCCGGGGCCAGTGGGGTCCAGTGCTGTACTCTTACCCACAATGCTCTAATACCTATGCTAGTGATAAGGATGCAAAAACAGAATGAGAATGAGTCTAAGGCGGCAATGTTTTGTGAGAGATCTTTAAACCAAGGCCATTTGTTGTCTCAAGTTTTGACACCTGTTCTCCCTCCCTTCTCCACATTTTTATGAAGAAATTGATGCAGACCAGGGAAAGATGGGGATTTTCTTCCTCCTGCTTTCTTCTTTCCCTCTCCTCAAAACTGTACTCCTAGTTCTAAGAATTATGTTACTAATTAATGTGAGTAAGCATTCTGCCTTGTTTTCCTATCTTTGTTCCCCTTTTGTTCACAGAACCGCAGAAACTTGGTATTGTTATCAGGGACATCATGACCAGAGGCAGACAACCTCAAGGGCCAGGACTCACATTATAGAAAACATATATCAAGATAAAAGACATCACAACACTATGAGTTGGTGCAGTCCCAGTCAGGTAGCTCACGACCCCTGTTTAAATAGCTCGCCTATAAAACTGTCCTGCTATCTTAAGGAGGTAGGACAGTAGCCTTTGGATATTAGTCTGCTACGCTCCTCATTTGCTGGCAAATTAATAAACTCCTTTTCCTTCTTTCTCAAACCCTTGTCCTCGTTTTCCTCAATTGGTGCCGAGGGCCGGGACAGAGTATTTAGGTAAGAAAATCAGCTATAAGATAATACAGTCTGAATGTTTGTGTCCTCATGAAGTTGAAATCCTAATGCCCAATGTGATGGTGGTACCTTTCGGAGGTGCTTAGATCATGAGGGTGGAGGCCAACTGAATAGGATTCGTGCCCTTATAAGAGAGACCCCCAGATAACTCCTTAGCCCCTTCCACCATGTGAGGACACAGTGAGAAAGCTTGGTCTGTGAACCAGGAAACAGGTTCTCACCAGAACACAGCTATGATGGTGCCATGATCTTGGACTTACAGCATCCAGAAGTGTGAAAAATAAATTTCTGTTGTTTATAAGCCACCCAGTCTGTAGTATTTTGTTATGGCAGCCAAAAAAAACTAAGACATAATGTTGACAGAAAAAAAGCTCATGTGACTGATATGTAATCAAGGCTCATCCAAGATCAATGAGACAGGGAACAATAAAAACAAGCAGTAGTGCCCTCTGGATGAAGAGAACTGCCATACAACCTTAGATCACTGATCTGATTTTCTAGGCTATGTATGCATTTTGGAGTATACAAATGATTTTTAAAAATAAGAGTATACAGATATCTATGATTTTTAAAAATAAGAGTATACATATATCTATAGAGTATATATACATACTGTGTGTGTGTAATGAGTATATGTATATCCATTCTTATTACACAATTTGATTTTTGGAAAAAATTTAAATTATTTTCTTCTTAAAAAGAAAAGGTCTGGGATTTAAAAAAAATATATTACATTCCTAGGATTGGGGGTAATAAATTATACTCCTACTTATAATTTGTTTGTAGAAAAATGATGATAGCTTGAGAAACCTGGAAAATACGCTATTATTTGAGATAATTGGAAGATTATCCATTTAAGAATAGTATCAATTCTGGATTAATATCAGCATCCAGCTTCTATTTGCTGTGCTAGGCGAGTGTAACTTAAGCAATATCCAGGACCAAAATAGAATAGCTTATGTGGAGGTAGGTACTGTATTTTACCAACATGGCACCATGAACTTTGTCACTGGGATCCAAAGAGATTAGAAAATGGATGGGGGATGGCCAAGTGTTGTACTTCTGTGTCTGGTAGTAGTTACTGATAAAAGTTAAATGATTAAGACAGTAAACTTCCTTGCTATCCTGACTTCACCACTTATCCACTTTGTGGACTTGTATGTACTTAATTTATCTGTGTCTCAGCTTCTTTTTCTGAGAGATGGAAATAATAGTTTCTACATGATAAAGTTGTTACAAAGTTTAAACTAGTTAGTATCTATAAACTCTTAAAACATCCATGACACATAATAGGTAATATATATGTTTCCAAAAAAAAAAAATCCAGCCCTTCATTGGTATTTAAAAGTATAAAGAACATTAGCAACATTTCTCAGGAGATTAGGGGTTTAATCAGGGGCATTTTCTCTTCTAGAACTGATGAAAGGGTAATGCACGGATCCCTAGAACTTCATATGCAAAGCTATAGGGAGGTTGGTCTGTTTTCTACAAAGAAAGATGAGAATTTGGGCAGATGTGTTATACTGTACCACAAAGAGCCTGTTGTTATAAACTTATATCAAATAAATTACCAGAGTATAACTGCTCTAGGAAAATGACAAGCTATGTACATTTTGTTTTCAGGAGGCATGGACTACCGAAATCTGCATCCACCTCTTTCCTTCTTGATAACCCCATCTTCCTGGGGCTATGAGGCTGACAGTGACCCAGGGCTGCCCAACACTACACTCAAATCTTAACCTGAATCTACTTCCCTGAGTGTATGACAAATGTATCTCTTCATCTTAAACCTCATCAAAGTATATTTTTCCTTAGAGTCCTGTTTTAGCTGGCTGTGGAAAAACATGATCTGTTTGTAAGGTAAAGACTGCCAACAACTTAGTACAAAAGTATTTATATTTTCCCCAAATACTCCTAGAACCATCATTGGTTTTGCCCAAAGCATGTGTCTAATGCTTATTCTAGGAAGAAAGGAATTAACTTCAGTGCAGGATAAAATAAAAGTGAAGGTGAATAAGTGGTTTCCATCAGATCACACCACCCCCTTTGATTTGATGGCTGCTATATAAAGACAGCAACATGTGTGATCCTGTTTCCTGGTAAGTACTAGAGCATAATAATTAAAATGATAGTTAATATTTATTGTGTTCCCGGCACTGTACTAACTGCTTATGTGCACAACTTTATTTCATTCTCACAACTTAGCCCCCTGAAGTAGGAGGTAGTGGTTATTATTATGTTTATAGATAAGGAAACTGAGGTTTACAGCAACTAAGGATTTTGTCAAAGGCAAACAGCTAACAAATTGGGGAGCCAAGAATCTAATCCAAATTGCTTGATTCAAAAGCTCTTATGTGTAAAATAGGCATTGTTTCTGTTATTTCCTTGGTTGAGAGAGAAAGTGTTTTCAAAAGATACCTAATTCTATTACTCAAAACATGTCTTTTACATATAAAATACTAACACAATGGATAAAATGGATTATACAACTATGGAGGACAATTAATTGCCTCAGACCTTTCTGGGCCAAGATGCAATTTCTATCAAGCTGTACATTTGATTATTTTAATGCCAAAAAAGTCATGTGTACATGTAGTCACATTTATTTTTTATGTGCTTAACTTCCCAAGGTGAAGAAATAATACTATGTCTGAAGGAACCCCCTGAGCTACCCTGTTCTGTCCCTTGTGCTCTGCCCCTGGGTCTCCAATCTCCCCCAACCAGGCTTGCAGACTCTTCCCTGTATTTACACGTATCCCCTCCCACCTCCTTTTATGCAACACCCACCTGTACTCCTCGGCTTACCTCCATGTAGACTTTCTCTGCTTCTGCAACAGAGAAGAACAAACCTGATGCCATATTGGGTCTATTCCTTTAGCTCTAACGCGTGTGCTTTGTTGCTTGTGCTTAGTCATGCCGGCTCTGCATGTTTGTAAAACAATGTTGCCTAGAGCATGAAATATACATGATAGCTCATTCTCAAGGCTCTGACCTTTAAAAGTATAACACTTTCCCATTCAGATAGAGATTAAAAGTTGCAGAACAGAAAATAACAATGTCTTGTTGGAGGTTTATAGTAACATTGTGATCAGACCTGCCATGTACAGCTGCAAGAACAAAGGATTTCTGCCCCAAGAAGTGTCCAACAACCAGCCACACCCCCTCCCTTTTAGTATAAAAGAAGCCTGAATTCTACCTCGCGTAAGATTGTTCTTTGGAACACTAGTCCACTGTCTTCTCGGTCAGCTGGCTTTCTGAATAAAGTCACTATTTGCCCCAACACCTCATCTCCAGATTTATTGGCCTGTTGTGCAGCAAGAGGTAGGAGCTTGGACTCAGTAACACTTCTTTCAACTAGAAACAAACAGAAAACTTCTCTCCCTTCTCTGAGTTCCCACTGTTCTTCTCTGATATCAGGTATTTTAGGCAGTGAGTGTTCCATAACAGTATACTACAAACTGGGTGGCTTAAACGACAGAAATTTATTTTCAAGCAGTTATGGATGCTGGAAGTCCCAGATCAAGGTGCCGGCAGGATTGGTTTCTCCTGAGGCCTCTGTCAGAAGGCCATCTTCTCAATGTGTTCTCATATGGCCTTTCCTCTGTGTGTGTGTACTCCTGGTAACCCTTCTTCTTCTAAGAACCCCAGTCCTATTGGATTAGGTCCCCACGCTTATGACCTCATTTAACGTAATTACCTCCTGAAAGGGCCTGTCTCCAAATACAGTCACAGTGGGGGTTAGGGCTGCAAATGTATGACTTTTGTAGAGATACAATTTAGTCAATAACATCAGATTTTACTTGATATTCAGAATTATAGCTATTGCAACATCAGTTTAACTCACTACTAGCCTGTGAGTATCCTGGAGAAAGCAAGTCTATCCAATTCATGTCCGTAACTCCTGCAACATTCGGTATAGTGTTCTGCAAATAATACTAATCAGCTATCGTTCACTGAACATAGTGTATTTACACCATTAGCAATTCATAAACATGTCATCCAATCCCAGCAATAACGTTTTGAAGTAAATAATGTTACCTCCAATATAGAGATTATGAAACTGAAGTCCGGATAGATCAGGCATCTTGGTAAAGTTCTCATGCTTAGTAAAGGACAGAACTAAAACAAACCTAGGTCTATTTTAAAGCAAAGCTCAGGCTTTGTTTCAGATTTTTTTTTCCTCCAAATCTGCCTCTCATGACATTTGTTGAAACAAATAAATGTCACTAGGGTAGGCCATTGGTGGTGTCATTTTGTTTTTCCCATTCCCTATGAGTAGGAGAATTGACAGGATTTTCTTTGATCACTTTTGTTTGGACAGGCAGAAGAATGGATAGAAATTTTAGAAATGTAAGAATAGCAGAAGCAGAAGGAACATCTTCCTTTCTAGACTTTTACAGGAAGCAATATTGAAGTGGTTAATAAAGGAGAAAGAGGTGAGGAAGGTGTAAGGAAGGTGCCTGACATAATAGTAATGATAGTATATTTCAACCGAATAAAGCAGAAAAACATAAAACACTAGTTGGATTTAACAGGCATCCCGCTTTATGCCTGACATCACAGGGGGTGTGTTTTATAGGCAATAAGAGGTCCACCTGCTCCACAATTGTCCCTCATTATCCATCCACAGTGCCTGAAATTACCATGCTGTTGTTAACTCCAGTGGTTTAATATTTTAGAAGTTACCAGTCCCAGTTGCACCTAATCCCTATTAAAATCTAAAACTCTAACCTGTAGGATGGTAAGTTAACCCATTAACATATTAACATATCACATTTAATGCAAGCTATAAAATATACATCTGCTTTTTAAAATATGGCAGTGAATGGTGCATCATGACAAAGCAAGTATATATCATAATTCGCAGACCTAAATGTCCAGGCAAAACATGAAGTTTTGGGAGGCCAAGGAAGGGCATATATCATGGGGTGCTTGGAAGCGGGTGAGAAAGGGGAGGGAAGGAGAGGAACCTGGAGGAATGACAGAGAGGATGGCAATTAAAATGAGAGTGGGATGTTACTGAAAACCAGCTGCCAATCCCTGTAAGAACAGGTTCCTAAAACACATGATTAGACAACGGTTGAGAGTTTTGTGGATTTAGGTTTTCTTAGAGGCAAAGCAGAGGGTGGTGATTGACTGGGGCAAAAAGTTTGAGACTGGTAGGTTTGAATCAAGCAGGATAAATGAGTGGCATTTCGTTACTTTCCATCTCTTTGCCATTTATACTCAGGGACATCATTTGTACAGCTTTTTGCAAAGCAAGAGCTGAATTGTGATGAGAATTGATGCTTTCCATTTTTTGTGTGTTAATTTTCTATTTGGCTGATATGTCCAGAAACCCTTCCTTGTCTTGCCCTAAACTGTCTAGATAATTGGTTCAATTCTCTGCTCTGCTTTGACTGGGGGAACCTTGCCCATTTAAGGCATTTTTCTTTCAACTCTTTTAAGCCACACTCAGTTGGCTTAAAAAGGTGCTGCTACTAAAGCAAAGAGGTCAAGGCAGATAGTTAGACCTGACAATTTACATTGCCCAAGTTCCTGACTCAGTTCCTTGAGGTTTATAAGAGGGAAAGAAAAAATGGCAGATATCTTATTCTTCTTAGCTACTTTAAAGTGTAAATAATTAAATGCACATCAAAGTCAGCTGCAACTGGCTCCCTCTTTCTGCCTATACCGTCCTTTCCAAATAATGGCCTCCTGCATAACTGAATCTGTAGAAAAGGGTACAGTTGAATCTGCCATTTTGGCTGGAGCATCTTTGGGTACTAATGAGGGATCAGCTTAGTAATGTGACAGCAGTCCAATCTTGATAGATATATGATGGCAAAGTATTTAGACGTATAGCTTTCTTCACTTCTGTTAAAACATCACAATCATTGATAGCTGTACTATTTTTGTTGTTGTTGTTTTTCTCTGGATTTAGAATATTTGTAATAAATGGTGCTATGATATAAATGTTTATGTCTTCCTAAAATTCATATGTTGAAATCTTAACCTCTAAAATGATGGGATTAGGAGATGGGACTTTAGGGAGGTGCTTAGGTCATGAAGGCAGAGACCTCATGAATGGGATTAGTATCCTTACAAAAGAGGCTTCAGAGAGATCTATTCTCTGTTCTGCTGTGGGAGGACACAGAGAAAAGAGAGCTATCAGTGAACCAGGAAACCCTCAACAAACACTGAATTGGCCAGCACTTTGATCCGAGACCTCCCAGCCTCCAGATCTGTGAGAAACAAACTTTTGTTGTTATAAGCCATCTAGTCTACAGTATTTTGTTAGAGCAGCCTGAACAAACTAAGACACATGGGATCTAGAAGCATTCTGTAATTTAGCAAAGACTTTAGTTGATAAGCCATTCTGAGAAGCTTCAATTATAGATCCAAAAAAAAAATCAGCATTCCAAAATTTGGAGGAACTTATAGCAGTTTAAATTAATGAAAGCATATCTATAGAATAAAATAGGAAGCAGAATAGAAGAAAAATATTTAACATGATTCAAAGGTGCTCATACATTTTTAGTAACATAGACACATAAAGTACAGTAGATAGTACAGTATAATTCCTTGGTTTAAAAAATACATGCACACACACACACACAGACATACACAAAAAGGCTTAAAAAATGTAAATTATATAAACCAAAATGTTATCAATGATTTTCTCTAGAGGGTAGGATTACAGAATTATTTTACATTTTTTTTCAAATTTATATGCATTTAAATATATTTTATAGTAAACACTTTGCAACATGTGAACTTATTTTTTTAAATAAAATATAGTAAAACCATTTCAGACTGTTTGCAGTGGTCATATAGCTTAAGTCTGTGAACACAGGTCACTCTTCACTCCAAGACACATCACCAAATTTCTCCGAAATGTAAAAGAAAACCCATGGACATTTAATCAGAGACTTTTAGCAATTTAAAACAGTCTCAGTTTTCTCATTTATAAAAGAGGGGCTAACATTTAACTTTCCATGTTTCCTAAAGGTTAAAGATGCCTTATCTTTATCTATCTATTGTAATTAAATAATGTTAAAAGGTATTATTCATTCAAAAACATTTATTGGGGGCTTCCCTGGTGGCGCAGTGGTTGAGAATCTGCCTGCCAATGCAGGGGACACGGGTTCGAGCCCTGGTCTGGGAAGATCCCACATGCCGCGGAGCAACTAGGCCCATGAGCCACAATTACTGAGCCTGCGCGTCTGGAGCCTGTGCTCCGCAACAAGAGAGGCCGCGATAGTGAGAGGCCCGCGCACCGCGATGAAGAGTGGCCCCCACTTGCCACAACTAGAGAAAGCCCTCGCACAGAAACGAAGACCCAACACAGCCAAAAATAAAAACAATAAAAAAAAAAAAAGAATACCTACAGTGTTTAGTACAGTTCTCAGTGCCATTAAAACATTTATTTATATTAAAAAAAAAAACATTTATTGGGCATCTGCTCGCAAACACTGGCAGGAGAAAGGCTGACAATGCCAAAGTAAACTACTCAGCTTGGTTTTTTGAGAATAATTTCCATAATTGCTCGAATTTGAAAATGAAAACACATTATTTATACAGATACACCTCAGTTTGTGTATATTCTTGCCTAAAATGAAAATAACCAGTTTGTACCACAAATATAAGAAATAATAATTGCAATCTAATTACATGTTTGTAAGCCTTAATATAATAATTACTAAGGTTTAGAAAAAAGCATATTTGAAATAAACTTGGACTTAGATTTGAAAGATTTACTTTTTTTCAATATCAATGTGGTTTTTCTTTTGTATTAAAGTAGTGCATATGTGTTACATAAAATTCAAGTAATAGTGAAAAGTGAAAAAGTAGTTATAATCCTTTAATAGGTAATCACATAATACTTTTCCAAACATTTATATATGTATATATAATTATTTGTAATATATGTGAATATATAAATAAGTATAATGGGGTTATACTAAATTCTTTTTGTAGCTGCTTTTTGACATTCATATATCATAAACATCTTTTCATATTAATAAATATAAATTTATATAATAATTTTAATGACTGCTAGTATCCAATTACATGAATATAACAGATAAAATTTATATTCTCCACTTAAGGTGCCTCTATTCATCACTATATAAAGTTGGGGGGTCATGGTAATTTGGACTAAAACACAAAGGAATTATTTTTATTTCAGTGTTTGCCTAAATTCTGCAGATAGCAATTCAGGTTCTTTGACAGCACATATTTTTCTTATACATATAAATTATGGGAAGATATTGAAAATGTGTGCATCTTAATTTGCTAACCTATAAGAGCTGGAGTGTTTTAGAGAGAGTGAAGTACAAAAGAAGTAAAGTGGCGTCAGGGGAAAGCCTTGAAGCTCTGAAGAAAACCAGATGCTGTCCCACTCTGAGCACTCAGATCAAGAACTATTAGATGAAAAGGCACCTTCAAAGGGTGTATAGTCAACCCAATATTATGGGTCAGTGAATAGGGGGCTATATTGGGTTAAGTGGCTTTTGTGGTCACACAGACAGTGAGAGGAATACGGAGGGTCACAACCAGGAAGTTGTTGTACTTCTGACTGGAAGTACAACAATCTTTCAAATATACTACAGCACACATTATCTTTTACCTTCCTTTAGCCAATGCACTTCATTTTATGTTACCCTTGATATGTCCAACACAAATACAAAACAAGATTATTAAAATATTATGACTATTTGCCCTTGACCTGTGAATGTTTATTTGGACAAGGGCATTTATGAGAAGTAATACATCAATCTCTGTACAAGGCATTTACAGACATTTTTAGCACATCTTTTTTTTTTTAATGCTACTCCAGCGTTTCCAGCTCATCAGATTCAAAGCTTTCTCTCTATCAGGAGTCAGTGTATGCTGCTACCTGAATCTGTCTGCTTTGACTGAGGAGGTGATTTGTGGAACCATGGAGTAAGACACTGTGGTTTTCTGCAGCCTGAAATAATCCTCATCAGAAAGCAAAATTGCCTGAGTAACTAGGATAGATCTGGGGGGAGGCAGATATTGGTCTGTGGTACTTGGTGACAAGCTATGTTGGCACTAGTGATGCAGAGTATCACTTAAGGTAATGAAAACATCTAGTAACATGGTTAAAATGCTAACCACAGCTTATAACAGGCATGCCAAGCTGCAAGAAGGCTTTTTATGATATTGTTGTCACGGAGGAAATGAGTCCATAGCTCACCACTGCCTCCCACAAGGGGTGGCTGCTATGATTTCAAGAACTGGGAAAAAAAAAGCCTTTATTTGGCAGAGCACCTGGGCTTGCTTTTAGAAGAGATGCTGAACAGCATAGTGACAGGAAAGCACTGATAGCCGAATGTGGCTTCTCTATGATTGAATCGTATATTTACAGGAACTTTGAGATTATCTAGTTATGCCTCTCAGATCACCTAGCTGCACAGTCTCAGAGGAGACTGAGATCCAGAGTATTAAAGAGAATAAAAGGACTAGTCCAGACCTAAACTCAAACGTAAAAACTATGTCTCCTCAAAACCAATACTTTCTCCACCACACTCTGAGATGCTAAAATTAACCTGAAAAAAGAAAGTCCCACAGGTGTGAGACTAACCAAAATGTTTACCATCACTCTATACCCAGGAGTTTGAAAGGCTCCTACATTAGAGGTTATTTCCTCCAAGTTACTGGGTCTATAAGTTGAAGAAATGACTCCTAGGTTATTAATGGTACCAAAGAAATATCTTTGTAGCCTTGCTGTTTAGTCACCTGTAGTAATGGTTATCTGAAGGGTGTACTTTTAGCATTATCATTTTGTTTGTGAAATAGAATGTTTAATTAACATATTTTAACAAAATATGTAAAATTTCCTAATCAATGAATTGTATTAAATATAGAATTGTATAAATAATCTAGAAAAGTCAGATAATTCAATGAAATTAGATAAATTCAGTTCATTGTTTTACTCAATATAACTGTGATTTTCTCTGCAGTCTTGGTTAGAAAATAGGTAGGAAACAGATTTATCCTACATCTGTCCATGGTACTGAAAGTTCTTCTAGCAATATAATGGAGCATCACAGCAGTATTATGGTAGAATTCTCTTCAAATAATCTTTTCCAGCTTTATTGAGATATTATTGACATATAAGATATGCAAGTTTAAGGTGCACATTGTGGTTATTTGATACACATGTATATTATGAAATGATTACCTCAATAAGATTAGTTACCATCTCTATCCCCTCACAATTATCTTTTTTGTGTGTGATGATAACATTTAAAATCTACTCTCTTAACTACTTTCAGTTTTATAATGCAGTGTTGTGAATTATATTGACGCTGCTGTACGTTAGGCACACTGACCTTGTCTATCTTATAATGGAAGTTTGGACCCTTTGACCAACATCTCCCCAATTCCCCCACACCCTGGCAACCACCATTGTACTCTCTACTTCTATGAGTTTGGCTTTTTAAGATTCCATGAATAAGTGAGAACATAGAGTATTTGTCTTTTTCTGCCGGACTTATTTCATTTAGCATGATGCTCTCAAGGTCCATCCGTGCTGCAAACGGCAGAATTTCCCTCTTTCTCATGGCTGAATTATATTCTATTGTTCTCTACCCATTCTTCCATCAGTAACACTTATGGCTTTTCCATGACTTGGCTATTGTGAATAATGCTGCAAGGAGAATGGGAGTGCAGGTATCTATTTGTGATCATGATTTCATTTCCTTCAGATATATACCCAGAAGTGGAACTGCTAGATCATATGGTAGTTCTATTTTTAATTTCTTGAGACACCTCCATACTGTTTTCATAGTGGAAACAATAGTGTACCCACAACAATTACTAAGTTCACATATTAATCATCTAACTGCTACTGATCATACAATCTGAATTTGATGGAAACTGATTTTAAAAATATAGTTTTCTCTAGTGTATACATTTTTAAAAAATCTGAAAGAGTGTAATTCAAACTGCAAACCTAAAATTAAATTATTTTGTTTATTTGTTTTTTGTTTTTCCACAAACACAAAACACCCTAATGTAAAATAAATCACAGAATTTTAGTGTTGAAAATTACTTTGGAAAATTGCAAGACTTTTAATTTTTTTTAATTTTTATTTATTTTATTTATTTATTTATTTTCCAAAGGATTTTTTTTTTTAATATATCTTTATTGGAGTATAACTGCTTCACAATACTGCACTAGCCTCTGTCGCACAACAAAGTGAATCAGCCATAAGCATACATACATCCCCATATCCCCTCCCTCTTGAGCCTCCCTCCCACCCTCCCTATCCCACCCCTCTAGGTCATCTAAAAGCACTAAGCTGATCTCCCTGTGCTTTGTGGCTGCTTCCCACTAGCTATTTTACATTTGGTAGTGTATATATGTCGATGCTATTCTCATTTGTCCCCAGCTTCCCCCTCCCCTCTGTGTCCTCAAGTCTATTCTCTATGTCTACTTCTTTATTCCTGCCCTGTCACTAGGTTCATCAGTACCATTTTTTTTTTGATTCCATATATATGCGTTAGCATACGGTATTTGTTTTGCTCCTTCTGACTTACTTCACTCTGTATGACAGACTCTAGGTCCATCCACCTCACTACAAATAACTCAATTTCATTTCTTTTTATGGCTGAGTAATATTCCACTGTATATATATGCCACATCTTCTTTATCCATTCATCTGTCAATGGACACTTAGGTTGCTTCCATGTCCTGGCTATTGTAAATAGTGCTGCAATGAACATTGTGGTACATGACTCTTTTTGAATTATGGTTTTCTCAGGGTATATGCCCAGTAGTGGGATTGCTGGGTTGTATGGTAGTTCTATTTTTAGTTTTTAAAGGAACCTCCATACTGTTTTCCATAGAGGTTATATCAATTTACATTCCCACCAACAGTGCAGGAGGGTTCTATTTGTACTTTTTTAAGGAACCTCCATACTGCTTAAACTGAGTTCAATAAATATAAATGATATCAAATGTAAAATGACGATTATACCCTAACTTTTGTATAATAATCTCCCATGACCACCAAACCCTACCTTATACCTGACTTTAGTCTTAGATGGAAGTTCCTACCCTTCCCCTTCTCTCAATGTTAACATATCTCTAGTGGTATAAGTATTTAATCCCCGGACTGGACACTTTCCTGCCCTTCATTAGGTATAGAAGTTTTTTTTCTAGTACCATTTCTGCAGCCACAGTGGGCCTTGCCTGTGCCCTGAGAGTAACAGGGTTTACTTTCACTCTCACAGAGCTTTGAGGTTTTTACTCCACATGAGTGAAGGGTCTGCCAGAGGATAGGGTTTCATACTTTTCCGGCAGTAGTAGTTGACCACCTCCTGCATGTCTGCGTCACTAAGGTGCTCTCTCTAGTCTCCTGCCTTGCCCCTAATCATGCTTATTAGCACATGCTATCGGACAATGGAAAGGAGTCTGCAAGGATGTGTAAACTCTTCCTATACCTGGAATCCTCCACTATTCCAGTCTAGCATACCAGCTCAACACTAGATTTTTGGCAATTTGTTAAAATATTGCTGATTTCTTCTTATATTCTTGAATGACAGTCACTCTCTCCTCCTGTGCTTCCCACAGGTGAGTCAATCCATCCATCCTTCTCTTTGGAGATGCCTGTCCCTCACTTAAATCCAGGCTACTTAATTGTCCCATGATTTCAGCTCTTGATTGACTCAAGAAAGGTTATGATTTTTCAGTTTATCTGACTTTTATTCACTGTTAGAATACTAAACCTAGGAGATGCTACTTTCTATAACCTAGACAGAAGAAGACATCACTTGTCTTCTCTCCACTTCACTTTGTGAACTCCATTCATAATGGCTTTCTTGAAGTTCCTCTAAAAGTTCATATCTCTTTCTACATCAGAACTTTTTGCTTAGTTTTTTCTTTACCCAGGACATTCTCCTTTCTGCTCTGTCACTACCTGACCTCTCAGCCCCATCTCCTTACCCTTTTTTCCTACTTATTTTATGGTGATCTTTAAATCTTGGCTCATGTATTTCCTTTCTGACATACCATTTTAGCTATACTTGGTACCTCTACTGTATGCTCTCATGGTGCCCGATATATTTCCTCTATATAACATTTTATAATTGTAACTGATTTTCAAATTCAAATTTTCCTATTGTCTCAAACTTTTGTCAGAGGCCCCAAAGGTTGAAAACAATAGATTCTAAATGTTCATACATTCTAAATTAAAGTTCTAGAACATTTATATATAAGATGACTCTGTTATTTATCATCTAAATTGGCACAATTTGTGAATAAAATAGAACGTTATTAAAAATTCAGCTTTCACCACAGATGTAACCTGGTATTAACCCAAGTAAATAGGAATACAAGTTGATTTTATAGACCAAATATTCCCCCTCCTCCCCCATCCCTGCACCCAAGCCCTATATTGAAACCCTAACTCCCAATGTACTTGTATTTGGAGACAGGACTGTTGAGGAAATGAAAGATTAAATGAAGTCATGCGGTGGGGCCCTAATCCTATAGGTCTGGTGCCCATATAAGAGAAGGAGACACCAGAGGTCTTTCTCTTTCTCTACCATGTGAGGACAAATTCAGAAGACAGCTGTCTGCAAGCAAGGAAGAGAGTCCTTACCAGGAACCAAACTGGCTAACACTTTAATCTTTAACTTCACAGTCCCCAGAACTGTGAGAAATGTATTTCTGTTGTTTAGGCCACAGAGCCTATGGTGTTTCGTTATAGCACCCCTAGCAGACTTATACACCTACCTATATGGAACGCTCAAGAAAGGCATTACTAAACTACTTCTGCCAGCATTAGACCATCATTCACCTAGAGGATACAGCAGAAAAAGTCAATTTGGAGATTGCAGTAGACTCTTGAACAACATTGGTTTGAATTGTGTGGGTCCACTTATACTTAGTCTTTTTTTCAATAAATATGTACTACATGATCCATGGTTGGTTGAATCCACCATTACAAAACTGCAGATAGGGTGGGCCTATAGTTACACATGGATTTTCCTCTTTGAAGAGGGTCAGTGCCCCTAACCCTCACATTGTTCAAGGATCAACAGTATTTGGAATTTATTATTTGATTATTTGGGAAAAAACTCTTCATGTGCTGTGGTTTACAACACCATAAGGATATAAGCAGGTTCTTGAGACTCTGTGCATTTACTTGAGGAGAGAGAGACAGAGACAGAGACAGAGACAGAGAGGCCGAGAGTAAAAGAGAGAGAGAGAGAATGCAAATAAAAGCAATGGAATTAAGCTGCACTATCGCCAAAGACAGAGCACAAAAGGATGTTTTCTTGAGTAAAGAAGTGACCTCAGCAGAAAGTACCTTAAAGTACCACTGGATGCAAAAGCTTGGTGAGACGGAGAATTGGGGAAAGAGTGGAGATTTATGCCAGCCTGATGGGAAGCCACCGATTAGAAGAAATTATGGTTGGAAGACCTTAGCAGAAAAATCTCTAAGGAACACACAAAAGCATCCACCAGAGAGAATCTGCCACAATTCAAAAGTTTTATTTATGTATTAAAATTTACTCATTAAATATGACTTTTCCTGTACTTTATTGCTCCTCTACTTCCCCCTTTTACCTACCCCCTAACTCGAATGGTTCCCAAACTGCAGTTACATAGTTGGAGAGGAGGAAAAGCAAGGAAGGGAGAAGTAATCTATAATCTCTCTCTTTCTCTCTGTAGGTCTCTGAGGATAAATAAGGCCTGAGATGGAGAAGAGAAGATTTAAATGGTATGATCTTTTGTTTGTTTGTTTTGATACTCTACTAGACTGGAGTTTTTATTACCTAAACAAAAGAAGCTCTATAATTATTAATGGACAGTGACTGAAAGTCCTTTGAATCCTACCAGAGTTTACAACCAGTATTAGGAAAGAATATTAAGGAAGTGGTTTTCAAGGAAGTTTTGAGAAAAGATAAAGATTTCAGTGCTTGTACAATACAAATACAGCTGATTACCTGGTCTTTTAGATATTTATAAATTGATTTTTTGTCATTATTTGGTTAACTGATTTTCTCCTTGATTCCAAGTCAGAGCAGTGACAGTATCTGGTTTGCCCATAGTAGTGTCCCTGGCATGTCTGCTAAATGTTTTGAATGACTGTATGAGAGGGCTCCAATTATCCATCTTTGTACCTCATTATTAAATTGCCTTTGGTGAACTAAGCATTGTTGTCTTCCAATTGTTGAGGTTAAAATGTAATTATATGCTGTTTCCAAAATCTGTGGGGTTTTTTCATATACACATTTTTTTATATTGTGGCAAATTATATGTAACATAAAACAGTTCAGTGGCATTAAGTACTGATACATTCACACTGTTAATGCAACCACCACATTTCATTTATCAATTCATCTATCAATGTACACTTGGGTTGCTTCCACCTTATGACTATTGTGAATAAAGCTGTTATGAACATAGGTGTACAAATATTTGTTTGAGTCTCTATTTTTACTTCCTTGGGTAATACTAGAAGTGGAATTGCTGGATCATATGGTAATACATTTAATTTTTTTGAGCAACTGCCCTAATGGTTTCCATAGCAGCTTTACCATTTTGCATTCCCATCAACAATGAACAAAGATTCTAATTTCTCCACATCTTCACCAATACTTGTCTTTTTCTGTTTTTTGACAATACCCATCCTAATCGGTGTGAAGTGATGTCTCATTGTGGTTTCAATTTGCATTTCCATAATGATTAGTGATGTTGAGCATCTTTTCATGTGGATATTGACACTTTGTATATCTTTTTAAGAGAAATGTCCATTCAAGTCATTTGCCTATTTTAAATTTTTTTTTTGGTGTTTTGATGTTGATATATAAGAGTTCTTTACATATTCTAGATATTACTCCCTTATGAGACTATCATTTGCTAATATTTTCTCCCACTCTGTGGGTTGCCTTTTCACTTTCTTCATGGTGTCCTTTGATGCACAAAAATTTTTAATTTTGATGAAATCCAATTTATCTGTTTTTGCCTTTTGTTGCCTGTATTTTTTGTGTCATATACAAGATATTATTGCCAAGTCCAAATGCCTTCTAAGGTTTTAGTTTTAGCCCTACAGATAGATCTTTGATCCATACTGAGTTAATTTTGGTATATGTTTTAAGGTAAGTGACCAATTTCATTTGTTTGCATGTGGATATCCAGTTTTACCAACACCATTTGTTTAAAGTACTCTCCTTTCCCCATTGAATGATCTTGGCACTGTGTCATTTGACTGTATATGTGGAGGCTTATTTCTGGGTTCTCTATTTTACTTTACCAAAACGTGTTTTTTTTAAAGTTAGAGTGTATCTTCCCTTAAGAAGCAAAATAATTACCAATGCTAAGATAAAGGTGTTTATTTCACTTTTCCCTGGAACAGGAGAAATTAGGAGAGCACCACTGGGATCCAGGTCCTGAGGAATGAGGGAGAAAAACTGTTGGAAATTGAAAAAAAAGCCACAGAAAGGAAGGGGATACTGCTGGGGTGGGTGGCCCTCATCTGTAACTTGATTTCGGTAGGCAAAAGTTTGTTTATATTCTTATCTCCTCCCCACTACAAATTCTCCCTCTTCTTTTCAGTTTATTGTTGAGATATCAGTGCTGAGGTTGGTACCAGGGACAGCTCCTGACTGGCAACAATGTATTATTGGCTTGTTAGGGAAAAACCCAAAAGAACTTTTTGGCCAAACCAATAGATCAATTAGGTCTTTCAGCTCTTCTTCTTCTCCTTTTAGATGCAATCTCCCATCCTCTTCTTTCATTCCAAACTTGTATACATACATCCCTATGTGTGTAAACTAAAGAACAAACAACCTGACATCCATTATTTGAAGAAAAAGCAAAAGTTTGTAAGACAATATATTGCTTTTCTGCAGGAGCCATTCAATGATATATGTGCCATTCAATAAGATATGAATGTGAATAGCTTTGAAATCTGTTGACATCTAGGTAGCTGCAGTTTTCATAGGATTATGCTTCCTCTTCAGTCTACTTGTACTAGTCAGAGTGTCACTTATGCCTTTGATGACAACAATGACAGCTGGTAGAGAATGAAAATAGAAAAGTGGTTGGCGGCTGAGGTGCCTTAGGTTGGACTAGTGTCCTACATGATGACAGTGATAAAGTCCTGGCTGTCAGCAGGGTATCACCACCCTCAAAGGGGTATAGACAGAAGCATCTGAGGCAGATGAAGGAGGGAGCAGCAGAAAAGCATCCAAGAAAGATCAGAAAGATAAGTTCAGAAAATATAGCCTGAATAATTTTTATGATTCCTTTATATGAACAGAGTTTAATTTTTTTTTTTTTTTTTTGGTGATCTGAATGACCATTAAAAGTTCTACAGTTTGGGTCAATTTTAAGTAACTTGAGAAATTAGAGATAAGTAGCTTTTGGGGGAAAAAAAGAGTCTAGCTGAGTCCTGATTGAAATATGTAATGATATAATTGAAGATCCAGTCACATCTTGCTAATAAGGAACAATTAGAGCTCAAACAGTTGAAACCTGGAGATATTTTATTTAAATGCACAAATAAACCTCTTCTCATATCATTTTTTTTTCCAGCAAGAACATGGATACACTCACTTAACCTTAAGAGGTAATACAGTGACAACTTTAAATAGTGTGTAGTAGATTTTTTTTAATGATAGTGAGCTATACACATGTATTGATATGTCCGTCTCCTCTCTCTACAGTGCTCATTATCATGATACTAAAAGAATGTAAATGTTGTAAAGCCTTACTAAAAAGGAATGAGATATTTCATTAATTTCCTCATAGAGGGAACAAATCAAAAGCAGGACAGAGGAGCCTGCAGCCTAGAACATGCAGAAGGCCTGTAGAAAAAATAAGCCCAGCACAGCTCCTGTACTATTCCATCTCTGAGAGAGCATAGAGGACAGAATGAGCAAGAGAGGGCAGCATGGAGCTGAAAGCAAGTGATTCATTGAAGTCTACTTTGTTTTTTCTCTACAAAGAAAGAAAATAATGCAATCAGCAAAGCCAGAGCAAACAAAATCTGTCAAAGAAATTGTGGTCTAAATATGAGGTGCATTGATCAAGACATGATTTAGAGAAATTGTTGGGAAGTAAGAAAGAATTGTAAACAGAGCTCTTTTCCTTTCATAATAAAGGGAAAAGAATTCCTTTTCCTTTCCCTATAATAAAAATAAGAATTCCACAGAGACTAAAGAATTTAAAGAATTAAAGCCATGAGGTAATCGGAAAAATACAGGAGAATGTGTTTAGGGCTTTGGGGTAAAAAAGGCCATCCCCAAAACTATCCATAAAGCGAAAGCCAAAATGGATCAGTTAAACTTGATTAGAATTAAGATAAAATTTTGAAAAGAGAAAGAATGTGGAAAAGCTAGACAATAAATGGTAGCCAAAAATATGTGCAACATTTGTGAAGCAAAGGGTTAATATTTGAAATGTTTTTTTAGAGATAAAATAAGGCAAATAACAAGATAAAATTAGAGCAAAGTATATAACCAGGCACCTTGCAGAAGACGGATTTTGAAGTTGTTCAGTTTTCCCTAGTGCAAACAATGCTGCAGTGAACACCCTCTTACACATCTTGACGTTCACATGTCCAGGTGCTTCTCTTTAAGATACAGTGCAGTGGATTATTGGAGGAGAGTGTGCATGAGTTTTGTTTTTTTGTTTGTTTTTGATTATTTTAGCATTTAGAGCAATGCTACCAAATTCCCCTCCAAAATAGGTGTGCTAATTTACACTCCTTCCAACACTGCATCTGAGGGTCCATTTCCTTGTATCCTTACAGGTTTTGCCTCTTTCTAATATAATGGTTGAATATAAGGTCTTGCTAATAGATTTTGTTTTTCCTTGATTACCAATTTCTGCACTGAGTGGATGATTATTTCCTCTTCTAAGAATTATTTTTCCTGTTAGGGTATTTGCTACCTGGATTTATCTTGTCCTTCTTTTACAGTATTCTGTAACTTGTTCTTAGCCTTTAAAAATTTTTTTGCTTGAAGCAGAATGGCTATCTATCACTCATAATCCATCAAGAGAGAGTGGCATATGCATGTTATCTAGAAAAACAGAGCTAACCAAAAGAATAACTCCAAAATGAAATGATGAAGAGTGGCTGCCTTTAGGATAGTGAAGGTTAGGACAGAAAACTGCTCATTTTTATGATAAAACCCACTGGGTTACTTGATTTTTAAAAAAAAACAATTCATATATTCATTACTTTGGATTTATAAAATTGTCAATTAATGGAAAGAACAATCAGTATATGAAAAAATCCTGGATGTAACTTTTATTTCCTGTAAGAAATTAACCCCTTCTAAACCTCAATTTTCTCATATGTAAAATAAGAGTAATAATGCCTACCTCATAGCTGTGTTATGAGAATGTCTAACCATTATTGGCCTATTTTCTCTTCCTTCTCCTTTCAGTAACTTGATCCTTCTTTTTCAAATAATCTGTTAGATTGCCATCCAACTTTGTTAAATTGACATTGAATCATCACATTTATTCATTACCTACTGGGTATAAATTAATATTTTTAAATGCTGTGTGTGTAATTTCCCATCAAAGACATTACAATGGGGACTTTCCTGGCAGCACAGTGGTTAAGAATACACCTGCCAATGCAGGGGACATGCGTTTGATCCCTGGTCCAGGAAGATCCCACATGCTGTGGAGCAACTAAGCCCATATGCCACAACTACTGAAGCCCGGGCACTCTAGGGCCTGCGTGCCACAACTACTGAGCCCACGTGCCACAACTACTGAAGCCCATGTGCCTAGAGCCCGGCTCCGCAGCAAAAGAAGCCACCACAATGAGAAGCCCGTGCACCGCAACGAAGAGTAGCCCCCGCTCAACGCAACTAGAGAAAGCCCACACAGCAATGAAGACCTAACGCAGCCAAAAGAAAGAAAAAATAAGGACGTTACAATGATGTTGGAGGTAAATGATACAATTGCATTATAGATTCAAACCAGCACTTTGAACCAACAGTAAGAAAAATGACATAAGAAAAATAACCATACCTATATTTATTAATCACTACAGCCTATAGGAACTCATATTCAACATTAGAGGGGATGCTGAGATGAATAAGACATGATGCATGCCTTCAAAGCACATACATTTTAGTAAAGAAGATACGAGGCAGATGTTAAAAAGTACTGTTAAAGATGAGCAAAAGGAAATGCTATGAAAAAGGAAAAAAGAGGGAAATTACCTATCTGTAGACATCTTGAAATGGTAATAGCCATTTGGGAGGGCCAATATGGATAGGAAGGGTTTTGTTAGCTAGAGATATAGGAGAAGCAAATGCTCCAGAGAACAGTGGCCAGAAAGGCTTATAGCATGTATTGAGAATGGTGAGAACTCCTGGGTTGCACGAGTAGGAAGAGGCAGTTGGTGATGACACTGAAAAAGGCTGCAGCTGAATTGGAGCACCTGTATGCTTTGCATGTGGACACCTGTCTTTTAGGCCTGTGGGTGCCTCTGGTCCCTTCTGTGGGTAACAGCAGAGTTATTTTCTTCAGGGTGCTTCACTCCTCTTACCTTGTGGTCCAGTTAAGATTATCAATAATGTTACCATTCACCCTTCTCCCCAACCCCCTATCAAGAGGTAGACATATAACCCCACATAGGCCAATCAATCTGTCACTTGGGAATCTGAGTCTTGACCAAGGAGGCACATGGACCAAAGGACTGTTGGAGCTAAATCAACTTCACACCTACATGCAAAGGTTCTGAATCCCACCATCAGCGTCTGCCCACTTTCTGGTCCTTCCCAAGGCCCCGCTTCTCCTTTACTTTAGTAAGCCCCTTAGTATCCTTACAATAAACTTCTTGTTTGTGTGTGTAGGGGGGGTAATAAAGGTTTTGTTTTTCCTTTTGTTTTGCACAACTTAATCAGAATCACCTTCTGTTGACCGTGAGCAAGAAGTTCCAACTGATAAACATGTCTAATGGATCTGAACATAATTTGCAAACGAGGAGCAGTTAAAATTTATTGAAGAGTAATATGATTAAGATGCAATTTAGGAAAAATTGAAGTAACAAGGAATTAGAATCAGAGTACAGGCAAGAAGAAGTGCAGTGTTTTGTGGAATTAAGAGGATTATGAAGGAGTAGAAGGCTATGAGACTTTATGGAAATAAAAATAATATAGTTTGGAGGAATGAACACTAGACATTATTGTAAAAAAACCTGAATTTGAATGCCAGTTCCTGCCCAACTTCTGCTTGTTTAGGCAAGTTTCTTACACACACTGAACCTTTACTTCCAAATTTTTCATAATGTGGACAGTAATATGCCCTCACTGTCATGTTCTGAGGATCTAAATCATAATATATACAAAGTGCTAAATGTCATTTCTGTCATATAATAGGTGCCAAATTAATTAGTTCAAAAATTCAGTAGGACTTAGTAAATGATTGTATCTGACATGTGAAGTAAGAGGCAAAGTCAGCACTGACCTCAAGCTTTTGAATCTGAGATAGAGTAGATGATGACAACATTCAGACCAGGAAGAGAAGTTGGTTTGGAAGTGGGTGAGTATGAAATTGTGCTTAAAATAAAAAACTGAATTTTTAGCATGTAGATTTTTGAGATAACCAGGGAATCATTTTTTTCAAGACTTAAGAGAATGCTGAGGCTTAAAGAAAAGAACTTTAGAGATCCTTATAACTGGAAAATTGAAAGATGTGGTAACCAGTGAGTGACTACAAAAAAAAGAAAAAGAAAATATTGATGTTGAATTCTAGTATGTGCTTATATAAAGGGAGAGTGAAAAAGGAGAGTAAGTAAAGGAGACAAAAGGGAACATAACATCATAACAGCACAGAAGCCAAAGAAAAGACTTGTAGAAACAGGGTTTTCATACTTCACTGACTCAAATGTCTCATATGCTACAGAAAGGACAAGAAGTGTGGAGATTAAAAGGAATCCATTAAATTGTCCCATTAGTGAGTCTTCTTAGAGATTTGTTTCAGCCAAGTCATAAAAGTAGAACTAGATGTCACGGACTATGAGAATAATGCCTCATTTATGTTTCAGGACAGCTCTTTATGTTTCAGAAGTTGTTTTTCGAGTGGCACAGGGTATAGTAAAAAAGGAAAGCAAAGGAAAGCTGCCCACAAATAAAATAATCAGTACTGGAATAATTAGAACTGATCTGAGAGTATAACAGCAATTATACAGTTTAATGGAGGCATCCAAATTAATGTGTGAACAAATCCTACGAAAAGAAAAGGCATTTAGAAGCCACATACTCCAAATGCCAACACAGTGATTCCATTATATCTCTGCCAATGTTCACAATATTGCAAACGCTTGTAATTTTTTTTAATGATTAAAACATTTTTATGTTAACAATAAATTCAAAATAAACCACATAATCATAGTCTTTAATATTGGAATTTTCTGATCTGGGTAAACATTGGAAATTAAAGACATATATTTACAGAATTTCCAAGACAGTTAATTCCTTTCTTATGTCAGCTTTCTCTAGAAATAAACTCCTTTCTCCTTCCAAAGACCCCATCAGGTTTCTTTTCATCATGATAGCTCATTTTTTTTTCCATATATATATATATATATATATATATATGGAATATATATACACACATATGCATATATATATGCTTATGTGTGTATATATATATTTAGCTCTCTGTATGCAACCTTATATGTTTAACAATGGGGTCATTTCTTAAAACTCATATTAAATAATGCACTCTATATTTCATTCATTATAAACTCTCAAAAACCTGCAGGGTAAAGGAAGAGACGTTAGCAATCATCTGTTCTGAACCCTGAGGAATCAGTGACTGCATCAGCTCTTGCACAGGACTTCTTGGTGTACTTGCTGGGAGAGCTTGAACTAAACCCTGACACTGGGAAAGAAGGTCCCAGGTTGTCCCCTGTGTCCTTCCATGGATAACCATGGACTGAATCCACGATTTGCATTTTATTATCTATATGCATCCGTTATTTTCCTTGATAAATATTCAGAAGACAGCAAGACCAAAAAAAAAACGTAATTAAAAACAATACATAGAAAACTCTCAATCCCCATTTAGAAACCCAGTCACATCCAGTTACTAGCATGAGCAGTTACTAATTTTTTCTGAGAGAAAAAAAAGAAGTGCTAGATTTTTAGATACATTGCTATGAAATTTCCTAGAGAAGATGAGTAATTATTTTAAATAAGACTCCAAGTTAAGTGTTTTCTTTTTCTTCTTTCTCATAGCTAGATCCCAATACCCTTGTGAACTGAAATCTAAGGTATTTACAAGGAATTTGGCATTAAAGTCTAGGACTGAGTTCAAGTGTACACTAACAAAACAAAGGACATAATTCTTAGCTGTTTCAAAAATAAATAAAAGCTTTTGATTCTATCATTGGGTATTTAGGGCCAAAACAAAATGTTTGCATTAGCAATATTTTAAAAATATCAAATTAACAGAAATACCTGATCTGATAAATTTTATTTTCTTGTTAACTTCTTTCATTCACTTATCTATTCATTGATTTAGCTAACTTTTATTTTGCACTTAATATATTCTAGATAACTGGAAAAGTACAGAGAAGGGAAACATGCTGCCCAAAGGAGTTCATTATTAAGAAAAAATTCACAAGGAGGAGCCTAATGAAACCAGGTCTGGAAGAAAAATAAAATGACATTTCCTTCGCAAAATAGGAATACAAATTTCTTCCTTGTCATTGCCTCTGTCTCCTAAATTCTGGTGAAAAAAAAATGAACAATAACAAAAATAATAATAATTAAATCTTTGTGAATAGTCAGTGTATGCCAATATATGATTTGGTCACTCTGGTCTCATGAACTAAATTTGTACAGTAAAATTTTATTTATAAAAAATATTTTATACAAAAAGCTTTGGCAGAGAGTCTCTACTGTGATGTCCACCAGCGTGTGGTGACATCATGCTTTTTGACGCATCAGGCCTTTTGATTCCACAAAGAAACCATAATTATGTGTGTGTTTAACCTAAGACCCAGACAAGTACCTTTTAACACTGAAAAGCTTTTTACAAAAAAAGTGAAACACAAAAATGTGAAATTAAGAGCTCCTTAAGTTTTCCATGCACTCCCCCAATCCCTGCATACCTATATCTCCATTTCTGTGTTTGTTTTATCTTTAGGATAATAAAAAACAAAGAGTTTAAACTTTATATGTAATGAAAAGAAATAAAAAGTAAGGAGAAAGAGGGTGTAGGATGGGAATGTCTAAGACAGGTGTTGGCATTGTGCAAACAAAGGAATGATTTTCTGGGAGAAACAGCTCTGTCAGTTTCCTTCCTTATGGCAACATTTTAAAAAGTGACATGCACATAGAGACGTCTCCCTGGACAGCCTCCCTGGTCTGTGAGTGGGCCCTGTTCACCGCTTCTTATTCTCTATGCAGTCTGATGATGACAGGCCTTGGGTTTAGATTTTCAAAATCTGAGCTCTGGGCTCATGTCAGCTCACTAGTGAGTCCCTTTTGCTTCAACTTTTAGAAAAACACCTGTATTCACTTCTCATCCAGGAAGCACAAAAGCTGTGCTGGTAGGGATACATGGTTCAAGAAGTTGCAGGTAAACCGTAGTCTTCCATCCTTCTGACACATGGGTGGGAATTCACACTATGGATTTTTAATGTGATCTTTTGTTCTAAGTAACTGGGAGTGGGTGTACTTTTCTTTGAATTGTCTAGTTTGTGTAAATATTATATGGCTTTGATTTGTTTACTTAATACAAGTATATATAAACATGTATGGTCTTTAAAAATTAATTAAGGGGAAACAACCTTTGCTGATTCAAATGTTTTCAATTTAGGAGGTTCCAGATCAGAAACATCTCCTTAGCATGATGGCTAGTGAGCTACAGTCCAGATATTTAAGGAGTACAGGAGTGGGTAGTACGTATGAGATTCTCCCTCCCTATCCTTTTTCCCACTGTGTGTTTCAGGATTCTTGCCTGACATGGAAGTAAATCTGAAAGTAGAAAAGGCATTAAAAATATATAACTCCATGAAATGGAATTACTTACTTCAAGCACATGGAGTACCTTTTGAAAGCAAACCTTATTTCATCCCCAGGTGCACGGGAAGGACCAAGAAAAAGATTTATTTTCCATAGGGTATTGGAGAAATAAAATAAAATAACCTGTAATATCACAGAAAAATACATAGTATATTTAGATAGCTAACCAATAACCCAAAGGCTATAATTTCATAAAATATAGAATAATGCTCATATCACTTATTTTTAAACAAAAAATGTTAATAATTCCTGGTAATCTGTTAAAAGTCTCAGGAAAGTAGAAATGGTGGCATGTTAACGCTTAGTCATCAAACAGTTACCATTAAGAGCAAAGCACTATGCTTATAATTATCATTTTTTCTCTCCAATTTTATCTGATGCACTGAGCACTTTGATGAATTCAACAAAGCATGTGTGCAATGACTGAAAATTTTCATTTAGATGTAAGTGTAGGAGTGTTCTCAGGCACAAACATCTCAAATCATAGGATCTTGTCTCCCTATATCCCTACTTTAATGTTTTTTAAACTATAGTTTGCAAACCACTAGTAGATCTAGACATAAACTTAGTGGGGTGGAACCAAATTTTTCCTTTCACCAAATAAACAGAATAGAAAATAGCAGAGTGCATCTCATATAGATTAGTAAGCAGAGTTTCCAAAATCTTCTGTTTCACACATGCGTGCCTGTGTGTGCGTGTGCGTGTGTGAGTGTGTATATCCCTAACTATAAAGAAAACAAGAAGAGACCATATCCATTCCTACCATAATTAGCTCCTAATTAATACTATCTTTTCCTGAAATTTATACAAACCCATTTGTCCATCGTTTGTCATTGATTTTTTTTTAGATTTTTAAAAATTTATTTTTTCATTTTTAAAACATCTTCATTGGAGTATAATTGCTTTACAATGTTGTGTTAGTTTCCGCTGTATAAAAAAGTGAACCAGCTATACATATACATATAGCCCCATACCTCCTCCCTCTTGCATCTCCCTCCCTCCCACCCTCCCTACCCCACCCCTCTAGGTGGACACAAAGCACCGAGCTGATCTCCCTGTGCTATGCGGCTGCTTCCCACTAGCTATCTATTGCCATTGATTTTTTTTATTGCTGCCAGTCTGATGAATCCTCAGCAAATCTTACCAATTATACTGATGAAATTCTTAGTATCAATTGTTTTAAAATTAAGACGGCCTGCCTGTGAAGATCCATCAAGTCTGCCTTTTCACATTTTAGCTTTGGACCTTCTAGAAACTTGGCAAACAACTGTGATAAGCATAGCCATAGTATACCCATAGTTTAGGGTTATTCATATAAAGTTAATGAAGTTTAGAAAATTTCCCATTTAATTCTCATTAAATGACCTTAAATCCTTTGGTATTCTCTCCTTACCCATTCTAAGCTCCTCTTCTCATTCATTCACTTAAGTCTAGAAACTTCTATTAAGCATTTCTCCCTGAAAGGTGTTGTGCTAATCACTGGATTGATACGAATAACAAAGACCTCTTTTTGTAGAACTTTTTGTCTAATGGCCAGAATATTTAGGGTTTTTGATGATGAAAAACACAAAAGATCTGAAAGTAACAGTTTGTTTCAATTGTCTTTTCTATTTCAGACATAGCTTCTATAATTCTCTTTTCTATTTCTATTTATGCCTTGCTAGGATTCTAGGATGGTCAATTTGTGCCCTTCATTATTCATTCCTTTCTTTGAATGGTAGAACAATCTCCAAAAGATGGTCTCCTAATTAAAATTGATGAATAGTTATTAATAAACTGCTAAGCAAAATGTAGAATATATTAAAGGAAGAAAAGAGAACAGGACAGAATAAAAGACATAGCTAGAATAAAATCAAGGACACTCTTCTAGGAATCATTCATATCATTATTAATTTGTAGTTCCAATGTGCCTCCATGACAGATCCACAGTGGATCGGAGGCTCAAAGACTCGTTCTGTTTTATTATCACTTAATATTTAGAAAACATAAAGCTATTTATTCAAGAACATTCCATGGCTTCATTCTTTGCTTTCACGTGTGTAGCTTCCTAAAACCAAGAAAGAACTGAGTTAGTTGCTAAGCAACAATTAAGGTATTAGGAGTGGATCCAGAGACACATCTCCTGAATCAAGTAATTCATCAAACGGTTTTAAAAACAAAGAAGTGCAGTAGTGAAAACACCCATTAAGCCATATGTTTTAGGAAAGATGGAAAGGTAAATTCTAGCTTAGATGTAGAAAGATTTTGTATGCAAAAGTTTGTTTTTTAAAAAAATATTATTAGATTTTAAAAAATAGAATCAACTTAATGAATCTTTTTCTTAAGAAACATTGATGCTTTGTAAGCTACTTGACGTGCATACAGAAAGTAGTGTTTGAAATGGATTTTTAATCCAGTCAAAGAGAAATAAGGAGAACAGAGAAAAAAATCCAATGCAGAATATATTTTTCAAAAGTGTATACAGAAGTTGAAGAATTGGAAATGAATATTACAAATGTCAATATCTCTGGGAGAGTGTATTCTTGGATTGTTGGAACTGGTAAAAGAAAATGCCAGATTGCATACCTGAATAAACTCTAATCTTACCCATCAAGCACATCTAAAAAATTGTGGGCAAATTGGACATAATTTTTATTTTAAAGTCTTGAGGCTTGTACATTGTAGGTTTATAGGATTAAAGTTAAACAGCCCAAATGGAAACTCAGATAATTTGGTTGCCATGTGATATATCAGTGGCAACAGGATAAAGCAGAGAAGGGTTGAGAGAGGCTGGTTGGAGCCTTCAGTCCAGGGTTCCTATGCTACTCCAGAAGGTGAGAAATTGCTACGGTGATTAAAGTAGGAGAGACCAGAAATTGGTGAGATTATGGAGGGGTTTCTGACACATTTCCATGTAAGGGTGCAAGTTCATCAAGGGAGATAGCACTGGGTCTATCTCCAGTTAAGGGGATCACTGGGTTTGGGGATCAGAGACCTGGGTTCAAACCTTGGCTCTTGCAGTTTCTAATTTTTTTTTTTTCTTATTAGTCATCCATTTTATACACATCAGTGTATACATGTCAATCCCAACCTCCCAATTCATCACACCACTACCCCCACCCCTCGCCGTTTTCTCCCCTTGGTGTCCATACGTTTTTTTCTCTACTTCTGTGTCTCAATTTCTGCTTTGCAAACCGGTTCATCTGTACCATTTTCTAGGTTCCACATATATGTGTTAATATACGATATTTGTTTTTCTCTTTCTCACTTACTTCACTCTGTATGACAGTCTCTAGATGCATCCAAGTCTCTACAAATGACCCAATTTCGTTCCTTTTTATGGCTGAGTAATATTCCATTGTATATATGTGCCACATCTTCTTTATCCATTCGTCTATAGATGGGCATTTAGGTTGCTTCCATGACCTGGCTATCATAAACAGTGCTGCAGTGAACATTGGGGTGCATGTGTCTTTTTGAATTATGGTTTTCTCTGGGTATATGCCCAGTAGTGGGATTGCTGGGTCATATGGTAGTTCTATTTTTAGTTTTTTAAGGAACCTCCATACTGTTCTCCATAGTGGCTGTATCAATTTACATTCCCACCAACAGTGCAGGAGGGTTCCCTTTTCTCCACACCCTCTCCAGCATTTGATGTTTGTAGATTTTCTGATGATGCCCATTCTAACTGGTGTGAGGTAATAACTCATTGTAGTTTTGATTTGCACTTCTCTAATAATTAGTGATGTTGAGCAGCTTTTCATGTGCTTCTTGGCCATCTGTATGTCTTCTTCGGAGAAATGTCTATTTAGGTCTTCTGCCCATTTTTGGATTGGGTTGTTTGTTTTTTTAATATGGAGCTGCATGAGCTGTTTATATATTTTGGAGATTAATCCTTTGTCAGATGATTCATTTACAAATATTTTCTCCCATTCTGAGGGTTGTCTTTTCGTCTTGTTTGTGGTTCCCTTTTCTGTGCAAAAGCTTTTAAGTTTCATTAGGTCCTATTTGTTTATTTTTGTTTTTATTTGCAATACTCTAGGAGGTGGATCAAAAAATATCTTGCTGTGATTTATGTCAAAGAGTGTTCTTCCTATGTTTTCCTCTAAGAGTTTTATAGTGCCCGGTCTTACATTTAGGTATTTAATCCATTTTGAGTTTATTTTTGTGTATGGTGTTAGGGAGTGTTCTAATTTCATTCTTTTACATGTAGCTGTCCAGTTTTCCCAGCACCACTTATTGAAGAGACTGTCTTTTCTCCATTGTATATCCTTGCCTCCTTTGTCATAGATTAGTTGACCATAGGTGTGTGGGTTTATCTCTGGGCTTTCTATCCTGTTCCATTGATCTATGTTTCTGTTTTTGTGCCAGTACCATATTGTCTTGATTACTGTAGCTTTGTAGTATAGTCTGAACTCAGGGAGTCTGATTCCTCCAGCTGTGTTTTTCTTTCTCAAGATTGCTTTGGCTATTCGGGGTCTTTTGTGTCTCCATAAAAATTTTAAGATATTTTGTTCTAGTTCCGTAAAAAATGCCATTGGTAATTTGATAGGGATTGCATTGAATCTGTAGATTGCTTTGGGTAGTATAGTCATTTTCACAATGTTGATTCTTCCAATCCAAGAATATGGTATATCTCTCCACCTGTTTTTATCATCTTTAATTTCTTTCATCAGTGTCTTATACTTTTCGGCATACAGGTCATTTTTATCCCTAGGTAGGTTTATTCATAGGTATTTTCTTCTTTTTGTTGCAGTGGTAAATGGGAGTGTTTCCATAATTTCTCTTTCAGATTTTTCATCATTAGTGTATAGGAATGCAAGAGATTTCTGTGCATTAATTTTGTATCCTGCTACTTTACCGAATTAATTGATTAGCTCTAGTATTTTTCTGGTAGCATCTTTAGGATTCTCTATGTATAGTATGATGTCATCTGCAAACAATGACAGTTTTACTTCTTCTTTTCCAATTTGTATTCCTTTTATTTCTTTTTCTTCTCTGATTGCCGTGGCTAGGATTTCCAAAACTATGTTGAAAAATAGTGGTGAGAGTGGACAACCTTGTCTTGTTCCTAATCTTAGAGGAAATGCTTTCAGTTTTTCACCATTGAGAATGATGTTGGCTGTGGGTTTGTAGTATATGGCCTTTATTATGTTGAAGTAGGCTCCCTCTATCCCGACTTTCTGGAGAGTTTTTATCATGAATGGGTGTTGAATTTTGTCAAAAGCTTTTTCTGCATCTATTGAGATGATCATATGGATTTTATTCTTCAATTTGTTAATATGGTGTATCACATTGATTGATTTGCATATACTGAAGAATCCTTGCATCTCTGGGATAAATTCCACTTGAGCATGGTGTATGATCCTTTTAATGTGTTGTTGGATTCTGTTTGCAAGTATTTTGTTGAGGATTTTTGCATCTATATTCATCAGTGATACTGGTCGGTAATTTTCCTTTTTTGTAGTATCTTTGTCTGGTTTTGGTATCAGGGTGATGGTGGCCTCATAGAATGAGTTTGGGAGTTTTCCTTCCTCTGCAATTTTTTGGAAGAGTTTGAGAAGGATGGGTGTTTGCTCTTCTCTAAATGTTTGACAGAATTCACCTGTGAAGCCATCTGGTCCTGGACTTTTGTTTGATGGAAGATTTTTAATCACAATTTCAATTTCATTACTTGTGATTGGTCTGTTCATATTTTCTATTTCTTCCTGGTTCAGTCTTGGAAGGTTATACCTTTCTAAGAATTTGTCCATTTCTTCCAGGTTGTCCATTTTATTGGCATAGAGTCGTTTGTAGTAGTCTCTTAGGATGCTTTGTATTTCTGCGGTGTCTGTTTTAACTTCTCCTTTTTCATTTCTAATTTTATTGATTTGAGTCCTCTCCCTCTTTTTCTTGATGAGTCTGGCTAATGGTTTATCAATTTTGTTTATCTTCTCAAAGAACCAGCTTTTAGTTTTATTGATATTTGCTATTGTTTTCTTTGTTTCTATTTCATTTATTTACACTCTGATATTTATGATTTCTTTCCTTCTACTAACCTTGGGTTTTGTTTGTTCTTCTTTCTCTAGTTCCTTTAGGTGTAACGTTAGATTTTTTGAGATTTTTCTTGTTTCATGAGGTAGGATTGTATAGCTATAAACTTCCCTCTTAGAACTGCTTTTGCTGCATCCCATAGGTTTTGGATCGTTGTGTTTTCATTGTCATTTTTCTGTAGGTATTTTTTGATTTCCTCTTTGATTTCTTCAGTGATCTCTTGGTTATTTAGTAACATAGTGTTTAGCCTCCATGTGTTTGTGTTTTTTACGTTTTTTTCCCTGTAATTCATTTCTAATCTCATAGCATTGTGGTCAGAAAAGATGCTTGATATGATTTCCATTTTCTTAAATTTACTGAGGCTTGATTTGTGACCCAAGATGTGATCTATCCTGGGAATGTTCCATGCGCACTTGAGAAGAAAGTGTAATCTGCTGTTTTTGGATGGAATGTCCTATAAATATCAATTAAATCTATCTGGCCTATTGTGTCATTTAAAGCTTGTGTTTCCTTATTAATTTTCTGTCTGGATGATCTGTCCATTGGTGTAAGTGAGGTGTTAAAGTTCCCCACTATTTTTGTGTTACTGTCGATTTCCTCTTTTATAGCTGTTAGCAGTTGCCTTATGTATTGATGTGCTCCTATGTTGGGTGCATATATGTTTATAATTGTTATATCTTTTTCTTGGATTGATCCCTTGATCATTACATAGTGCCCTTCCTTGTCTCTTGTAACATTCTTTATTTTAAAGTCTATTTTATCTGATATGAGTATTGCTACTCCAGCTTCCTTTTGATTTCCATTTGCATGGAATATCTTTTTCCATCCCCTCACTTTCAGTCTGTATGTGTCCCTAGGTCTGAAGTGGTCTCTTGTAGACAGCATATATATGGGTCTTGTTTTTGTATCCATTCAGCAAGCCTGTGTCTTTTGGTTGGAGCATTAATCCATTCACTTTTAAGGTAATTATCGATATGTATGTTCCTACTACCATTTTCTTAATGGTTTTGGGTTTGTTTTTGTAGGTCCTTTTCTTCTCTTGTGTTTCCCACTTAGAGAAGTTCCTTTAGCATTTGTTGTAGAACTGGTTTGGTGGTGCTGAGTTCTCTTAGCTTTTGCTTGTCTGTAAAGCTTTTGAGTTCTCTATCAAATCTGAATGAGATCCTTGCTGGGTAGAGTAATCTTGGTTGTAGCTTCTTCCTTTTCATCACTTTAAGTATATCATGCCACTCCCTTCTGGCTTGTAGAGTTTCTGCTGAGAAATCAGCTGTTAACCTTATGGGAGTTCCCTTGTATGTTATTTGTTGTTTTTCCCTTGCTGCTTTCAATAATTTTTCTTTGCCTTTATTTTTGCCAATTATGATTACTATGTGTCTCAGTGTGTTTCTCCTTGGGTTTATCCTTTATGGGACTCTCTGCATTTCCTGGACTTGGGTGGCTATTTCCTTTCCCATGTTAGGGAAATTTTCAACTATAATCTCTTCAAATATTTTCTCGGGTCCTTTCTCTCTCTCTTCTCCTTCTGGGACCCCTATAATGCGAATGTTGTTGCATTTAATGTTGTCCCAGAGTTCTCTTATGCTGTCTTCATTTTTTGTCATTCTTTTTTCTTTATTCTGTTCCGAAGCAGTGAATTCCACCATTCTGTCTTCCAGGTCACTTATCTGTTCTTCTGCTTCAGTTATTCTGCTATTGATTCCTTCTGGTGTATTTTTCATTTCAGTTATTGTATTGTTCATCTCTGTTTGTTTGCTCTTTAATTCTTCTAGGTCTTTGTTAAACAGTTATTGCATCTTCTCGATCTTTGCCTCCATTCTTTTTCCGAGGTCCTGTATCATCTTCACTATCATTATTCTGAATTCTTTTTCTGGAAGTTTGCCTATCTCCATTTCATTTAGTTGTTTTTCTGGGGTTTTATCTTGTTCCTTCATCTGGTACATAGTCCTCTGCCTTTTCATCTTGTCTATCTTTCTGTGAATGTGGTTTTTGTTCCATCAGCTGCAGGATTGTAGTTTTTCTTGCTTCTGCTGTCTGCCTTCTGGTGGTTGCAGTTTCTAATTTTGTGTACTGGCACATATTACTTAAGTACTCCTTACATTTCAGCTACCTTTGGTGTGGCTATTCTATTATTATGTTGCTATTTTTATTAATATTATATTTTAGATCACCAAAATGAATGAGGGAAAAATGAATCAACCAAGTTAGTGCCAGTTAAAAAAGTTCATGTCTCTGACATAAAACAGAGGATTTTCTGCTAGCATAAATAGTCCCCAGAATGCAGGTTAATAGGAATTTGTTTCTGTGTGTTTGATGCCAAGAAAAGGCAAAGAGAACGCAGATATTCAGAGATAATTAAATAAGCAAGTTCATGTAATAAGCAAGTTCTGACAATCGTAATAAAATGAATCAAAAGTCTTGTCCCCATTTATTTCACCAATGAGGGATATTAAAGATCTGATTATACATTGCCTTAGGATTTATCAAACACACTGTTCTAAATAGCAACAACAAAAACATAGCTCCAGATGGGACTGCAAATATTTTGATAATGCTTTGAATCCAAACTGAAGAGGAATCAGTCAGAGCTCTCAGGCCCCAAATCCTAAAATACTGTTAGAAATATTTAAGATTTCTCCCCCTCTTCATCCACATTGCAACTGTATATTCACGTAGGCTTTTGCCACTTATTACTAGGTTTTTTTAATTGTTTTAAATTTATTTTTAATTATAAAAGTAACAGACCAATTCATTTTGACTTTAAAATTTTAATAAAGTCAGGTTTAAAAAATATTTTCCAGGGCTTCCCTGGTGGCGCAGTGGTTGAGAATCTGCCTGCCAATGCAGGGGACACGGTTTTGAGCCCTGGTCTGGGAAGATCCCACAAGCCGCGGAGCAACTAGGCCCGTGAGCCACAAGTACTGAGCCTGAGCGTTTGGAGCCTGTGCTCCACAACAAGAGAGGCCACAACAGTGAGAGGCCCATGCACCGTGATGAAGAGTGGCCCCCACTCGCTGCAACTAGAGAAAGCCCACGCACAGAAACGAAGACCCAACACAGCCAAAAATAAATAAATAAATAAAATGTAAAAATTAAAAAAAAAAAAAAAAAATTCTCCATGACATGTTCCCACTGTTTTCTATTTGTATACTTGTGGGCACATTTACAAATAGATATATTTTGGGGGTGTCCTAAATCTGTCCATGTCCACACACACACACACACAATTCTTATAAGAGGCTATGTAATATTACATACTATAGTATAATCATCTTCCATTTAATAAAACCTTAAGTTATATTCTTGCTATCTGTTGTTAGTAACGAACTCCCCTAAAACTAAGTGGCTCAAAACAATGACAATCATTTTTTCGCTCGTAAATCTGTAATTGGGAAAGGGATTGGTGAGCAGCATCCTGTATATGCCATGTGGCATCATCTGGGGTGGTTTCACTAATGGCTGCTTAATCTGCTTCCAAGATGGTTTATCCACATGGCTGGCAAGTTGGTAATGACTGTTGGCTGAGATCTCAGAAGGCCAACCAGAAACTGTTACTTAACCTAGGAAGCCAAATAGCCTCCTGTGCACAGGACTCTGTCAGTGAGTAAAAGCACAAACTCAGACCAGGTTTAATAAATGGGGAGATAGACTCTCTCTCGATGAGGGAGTGATATATTTCTGAAAATTTGTGTGCAATGATAAATATTTTTATGATCATCTTGAAAAAAATAAAATGTACCACAACTTATTTCCAAATCTTTCAGTATACACCATTGCATACCTCTTGGTGGAGATGTTAAATCTATCTCTATGAATTGGAGTGGCCATACCTCCCAGTATTTCTAATCTATCTATCAATCATCTATCTATCTACCCATCAATCACCTATCCAGTCATTCTAATATTCTATCAAAAAGCAATACATATTCACAGTATATGAGAGGCTCAATTTTCAACACAAATAACTCACACTAGATTTTTTTTTTCTTTTTCTGGCCAATCTTATGGGATAAAATGGTATCTCATTGGCTTAGTTTACATTCCCTTAATTACTATTTGTGTTAAGCAATTTTCATAGTTATTACTAACTTTAATTTTCTTTTCTGTGCCCTATTTAATATTTTTCATGTCTCTCACTAGGTTTTTTAATGAATATGCAAGACTATTTTATAGTGGTCTTATTTTTTTACTATATAATTTATTTTACAGATTGCAAATAATTCTCTAGTGTTCTGTTTTGTATTTTTATTTTCTATACTTTTTACAGAGTTTTATGGTATGTAAATAAGTTTATAGGCTGTCAACTTATTTTCTATTATGCCTTTTGTGTTTTATGACTTGCATAAGAAAGCCTTACACACCACATACCACTACCCTAAAACAATATTTACCTTTACTTTCTTCTAATGAGTGAAAGGTAGTTTTTAAATGTTTATCTTTTAATCTAATATGAATTTTGCTTGAGAATGATGAGAGGTAGGTAAACGGTTTTCTTTTCCTGAGAGGTAGTCAATTATTACAGCGTAATTTATTGATAGCTCACATTTGCCTCCATGAATTGAAAATATCAATATTATTATTCATACCTCTTTTTATATATAACAATTCTATAGGATAAATATATAATATATGTAATAGGCACAATATATAGAATATACATGATATATATACATATAATATAACATTTATAGATTATTGAACATATCCAATTATCCATTTGTCCATTTCTGGGCAAATTTCATGCTTCTTAGTAATAACAGCTTTGTTGTTATGTAATTTAGATACTATAAAATTCACCCTTTTAAAGTGTACAATTTAGTGGATACAATCCACAGAGTTGTGCAAGCATTATCAGTGTCTAACTCTAGAACACTTCATCACACCCCAGAAGAAACTTCAAATCCATTAGCAGTCAGTTCCAATAATCCCCTACTCCCAGATCCTGGCAACCACTAATCTATTTTCCATCTCTATCAATTCACCTATTCTGGACATTTCATATAAATGAAATTATGTGATGTGTAGCCTTTTGTGCTTGGCTTCTTCACTTAGCATGTTTTCAGGAATGATCCATATCACAGTATGTATTGAGGCCAATTCCATGTTGATGTATTTATTATACTTTTATGAGTATTCTGACATCCAGCAGGGTAAATCATCCATCATTGTTCTTGCTTAAAATGTTCTTAGCTGTTAACTGTACATTTCTTTTTCCAGTTTAAATTTTGTATGTGTGTATCAGTAAGTTTACTGGGCTTGTTTTGAGTTTACAAATTAATTTGAGTAGAAATGTTGACTTTGTAATATCAACTCTTCTTATCCGTGTACATGAAATATTCCTCTATTCAGCCAGGATTTCTTTTATGCTGAAGATTTGTAATTTTCATCACTGTGAAAACTTCTTCTCAAGTGAATTAAAGAATTATTTAGTTTTAGTTACTATTGGAGTCATGATTTTTTTCCTGTAATATATTTTAATTGGTTATAACAATTATATTACTGGAAAATAGTTTTTATTCCTTTCCAATATTTATAATTTGTATTTTTGAAATATTGACTTTTTCATTGATAAAGCAGTGGTTATAAACTGGGTACTGTTTTCTTTCCCCAAGGGGACATGTGTCAATGTCCTGAGACATTTTTGATTGTCATGACTAGGGAGACGTTATTCACGTCAAGTGATTAGAAGTCAAAGATGCTGCTAAACATCTTACACTGCACAGAACAGTCTCCCACACAAAGAATTATCTGGTCTACAATAACAGTGCCAAAGTTAGAAACCCTGAGTCAAAACATTCAGTACAATGTCAAATAGCAGTAATGAAATCAGGCACTTTATATTGCTCCTGGATTTACTTATAGTATCAGTGATGCTTGTTTTTTGGTTTCTAAAAATGAGCTTTATGAAATTTAAAAGTTTCCTTCTATTCCTAGTTTGCTAATGTAAGCTTGCATGTTTGTATTTTAATCAAGAGTGGGTGTTGAATTTATTATTATTCCTGTAGCTGATGAGATGGTCATATGATTTTTTTACCATAATTTATTAACATAGTATAACAAATAAGCAGATTTTCTAATTTTTGTCTAAACTCATATCCCTAGGACAAACCTTATTCACTTCTCTAAATGTATTTCTGAATTCTATTTACTTTTTTTAAAGTCTAGGTTTATTAGCAAAAATGACCTATAGTATTTGTATTTGTGTTTGTGTGTATGTATATAGTCTCATACAGCTGTGTGTTCATACTCTTTAAAAGTGTGATTTGGAAGTTATTTGAAATTTTTAAAATGAGTTTTTAAATTAATTTCTTTATGCTATAATATTCTATGAATTGAAAGATTGCTATAACGTGAATGACAAAGGTTCTCTGAGGGTTGTTTCAATTTACTCATAAAATTATTTGGTAATGGTGCTATTTTTAAAGATAGATTTTTAAATAAAAATAATATACTAGAAAATACATTGTAAAAGACTGCTTCCAACGTTTCAATTAGATGCTTTAAATATATTAAGACATTTAATCTCCTTAAAAATCCTATGAGATACTTGCATTTCTCCCATTATACAGATGAGATACCACTGTACCTAAAATTTAGTAACTGTTTTTAAGAAACTTTGTCTATTCTATTAACCAGCCCAAGTATTCAAATTCTTTTAATTGAAACCCAATGACAAACAGCTGTTGGGATTTCCTGTCTGGAGACATCTCTTTACCAAGTTAAGGTACAAAAATGTGACTTGAACCAGATTTTAGTTAAATTAATTCTTCCAAAGTCCTAGGTTGCAGATTTGGCTATGTCACTTGCTACTTGTAAGATCTTGATCAAGGTCTTTCCCCTATATGATCTCAACTTTCTCATGTGTAATATGAAGCAGCATGAGTAGATGATGTCTTGGGGGCCTTCTAGATACATAAAATTTGGCAGGTTTTCAACCAGTGCTTGGCTATAATAGCTGTGCAGCAACAAATATTTTATAAATGGACAAATATATGAGGCAGGTATGCAATGGATTCAACTAAAGAAGGCCTATGTATTACTTGGGTAAGAATTTTACACTTAGCCAGAATTCCAATGTGGCTTAGAAATCAAATATATTATATTATTAGAGCAAGAATACTCTTTTTATTCCCAGGCTAACTTTCATTCTTTGCTAGTGTTTGGCCAGAGAACTGTTCTTTGAAGAAATCTGAGGTTACTTCTGGACTTGGTGTGAAGTAATATCTGTCATGGGCATGGAATGCGAGAGCAGTAGCACACTGTCATTTATTTGCCATCTCTACCCCAGATTTGTATCTATCTATCATCTATCTATCTATCTATCTAAATACATACATACATACATATAAACATACATACATACAGCTTTCGTGATATAAAGGTCATATATTGTGAATGACAACAGAAAGCAAAGAATCTTCCCTGCGAACCCCTGAAAAAATAAATAATGAGCCAATCCTGGAGAGAGATTAGCCTAATGTTTACATGTTAATAAGAGTCATGATGATTTACAACATGTTCACTTTTCAGCAGAAACAACATTCTCTTTTAGCAGGATGCTACAGAGTGCCTTATTCTGTGATGGAGTCAAAAGGTAATTCTCTTTTCCTAGCTGTTCAGCCAAACATAAATATCATGCTTAAAAATATCATTTGATTTTTGAATAGAGAAATCTTCAAAGAGTTCTCTAGAGTCCACTCTCTTAATCAAATGTTTGATGAGGAGAATTTTTTTTCTTGGAGATTATGGTTCTTGCTAGAGTAGAAGAACTTTCATGGCTTAAAATGATAAGTAGTAGCACTATACTAAGAACATATTGATTGCTAGGGTTTGAATAAGGATTATCCTTTTTCAATACCTATAATTAACTACCTTCCAAATGTAATACTAAAAAGTATGAAATGTTCTTCACATTTAATTAGAGGAAATTTTTTTCTTTCTTTCTTTCTTTCCTCTTTCTTTCTTCCTTCCTCCTTTCTTTCTCTCTCTCCCTCCCTCCCTCCCTCTCTCTTTCTTTCTTTCTTTTTCTATAGTGAATAGATGAACCTAGTTCACTATAAGCTCATAAGTACTGTTTTGAAATGTACAGCTTTTCAAAAGATAATTTATGTGAGACACCAAAGCCAGAAATACTAAATATACACATGTACATCTCAGTGTTGTACTTTATTTTGCATACCTAAATCCTAGGGTCTATATTTAACTATTTGAGAAAAGCAGAAGAACAGAAAGAAATGAACCCAGTTGCAACTCATCACATAAATAGCTTTCCCATAAGAATGTCACCAATTGTTTAGTTCCTTTGTAAAGCCAAGTTAATAATAAATTATAATTTATCGCAGATGAAATTAACATAGAAATCTCAGTTGTAATCATTTTCAAAAGCGAATGAAATATTTCTCTCACCTGAATATTGGTAGCAAGTTAATGGTGAGAATTACTAATTAGGAATTAGAATCAACTATAGTTTTAATTATGTGTAAATAGTAATTTACCTAGAAAGGTTTGAAAATATGGGATTGTTGCGAAGTATGTATACAGATGGATTGTCCATATTATGAAGAAGATATGCCTACAGCTGATTAGTAAAATCAAGGTACAAGGTGGGGCCTTTTAAGAGAGAGTATAAACATAGAAAAGGAGAGAATCCTTTTTTTTGAAATGTTTTGTGGCTCTTTGAATTTCTTGGATTAAGTTCCATACTACTTACTGCTCAAAGTTCTATAATATCTAACCTCAGTTTGTCTATCTAACATTAGCTCCCTACTCAAATATGTAAGTCTAATCAAACTGATCTGTTCTTTGTACCCTAATCAATTCATGTATCAGTGTTTTACTCTGAAATGTCTTACTATCCCTATCTGATTTTATAAGTTTCATCCTTTCTTTAAGGTCTATTGTCAAGAACTGTAAAGGATCTCCACTTGAAAGCTAACAGGTTAGTCTACCGAGTTTCATGATAAAGTTTTCTGACAGTTTTATGACAGAAGACATAAAACTCCTGGGTCAGAGACAAAGGACTTTATTACTCAAAGCACAGCAAGCTTCATGAGCTTCATGTTTGCACTGGTTCTCCTTGCCCCCAAATCTCATGAAAGCAACATGGAGCAATCCAGGTGGATGTTATGTATTGAAGGGTTTGTGTCACAGCCAAGGAATTCAAGATTAGGAGACCTGAATCTTTTACACTGGATGCAGGCAAGCTTGCCCAAAGTTTTCCCCAGAGGGAAGCACTATTTTTACCATATTGGACAGCCTTCTGTTCTGCAAGAAGAGATACACTATTTCTACCTTTCATGACTGTTTAGTATACAAACATGCTTGTAAAGATAGTTCAGAACAAAAGTTGTTTGTATAAACAGTGCCTGTGCTCATAAGACATGAGAAATGAATGAGACCCATGTAGAAGTACCTCCCAACATTCATTACCCTCATGAAGCTTGCCATTACGACCCAAGTCCTGTCCCCACTACCTTTTCTGGACTTCCACCTAACATTTAGTGCATACTCTCACATTTGTAACTTATCATCAGAGTGTACTTAGTATAATGCTTGGCACCTACTGAGCATGTAACATGTCAGCTATGATCATTGTATTTGCTTCATTCTGGGTATATGGCTATCTCACAAAAGAGAGAATAAATCCTTTGATGGTAAGAACAGAATCATTTTAGTAATCTCAGGGACTAGCCTAGGCAGAAGGAGTATATACCTAAGTTCTTCAGAGTCTCCCTCTAACTGAAACTACGCCCAAGATTCTTAAGCTGTCTTTCTAAAAGTATGTGAGTCTAAAGGACAAATACTCCCTGCTCCAGAATTAGGCTCCCTTAATGAATGATGTCAAAATGATCTACTGCTCCGCCTTCTGGATGACTGGATGCCTTAAGTTCACCTGGCTCTCTTGGACAGTGGATAGATGTCAGCTCTCATTTTTTATATATGCCTAAACCCTTTGGTCTGCCAAGATTTCCTAGATTTCTGACCTTAGATACCTCACTATCTCACATATAGTCCTGAATTTGTCTAGAAATCATATCCTCCCACTGTTATAGAGCATGTTAACATCTTTCTGGATGCATTTTGACCTCACTAGACTTATCTATACTCTGGTTCACAATCAACATTTAGTGAATTGAGTTGAATTATCCATGTCCTACCAACAACTGACCATCTCATTTTTCCTACCATCTTCAGATTTTCCTTTCCAGCAGCAATATAAAATGGTGCCTAAGAGTTCAGGCCCTGGCTATTATGCTTGGGATCATATTTTGTCTTTGCCTTCTTATGGCTCTTGGGTAAGTAATCACTCTGTACTGAGTTTTCTCATGTATCAAATGTAGATAATATTCCTCATTTCATTCAGTTGTTATGAGATAATATACGTAAAGCCCTTAACAAAGTATCAACACATGACAATTGTTCAATAAATATCAAGTATCATTGCTTATTATTATTATTGTTGTTATTAGTATTATCATCAATCCCTGAAGAACGTGGATTATGACTCATAAAAGTGGGTGGGATACTATTCACATGATTAATCAAATAATACAAGTGATAATCCTACAATAATTTCAATGCCCAGGAACCCTATTCAAGCCAGAGAAATTGCTTGATCCACTGAGATAAAATTCTGCTGCAAAGATGTTGGAATTTCCTTTTGCTAAATGGATACTATTTTTGAGCCTGGTCCAGCAGAACCTTTGTGATACATGTATCCTCCTACCTCATTCTCTATCCCTCTATCAGGTGTGCATGATTTTCTGAGAAATGACTGCTGTGAAGAATCTGGAAAGGGACCAGAAGCAGTAATGGTTGAACAATCTCAAGAACGAAGATAGAAATTGGACATATTCTAGGAAATTAAAAAGGGAAGATGGTTTCATAACTATCTTCAACATTACAAATGGTAATCATCTCTCCTCAAGGTGGAAAGAGGAGGAAATAGGATTAAAATATAATCAGAGAAATTCAGGTTGTTTATAATGTAGTTTGAAAGGAACCATGACTCAAATCCCACAGCAGAGAAGGAGGACAATAAGGGAGTATAAAGATATCCTGGAAATGTTTATAAATTCTGTACATTATCCACTTCTTTCTTACCTCTCAAAAGCCTCTGATAAATGTGTCATTATGTATGCAAATAAGAGAAACTGTGCCATAAAAAAAATAATTCTTATCCTGTTCATAGATTTAAGTACTTTTAATAATTGAATCATTTGAAGTATTCACATAGGTCTACTTAAAATAAAAAAAATATGAAAACAATGTAAGTAGAAAGTCATACACTTAGTAATTAAACTCTTACTTTTTTATATTGCCCTTGATTGAAATCAAAGCATTACTCAAAACTAAATAAATGAGTTAAATTTCTGAAATGCAAAATTTTATTTTCTGTTCATTTTTTGTCGTTTTGTGTGAACGACAAGACTATCGAATAAATGCATTGCTTGTGTCCAAATACATGTCTGAAACAAGGCCTATTCTTGGTTTATATCCCATTGAGAGAATTGTGGCCTCATTTTCTCTTTCACATTATTTAATATTTGGTTGCAGCCGCTCTTTGGCAGTAGGTAGGGTATTTGATAATTCTTCTGTGTTGCATAAATATCTTTACTTCAAAGAGATTGCCTGTCTACATCCCACTGGAATTATTTCAAGCCAGATGTCTAATTCTGTCCAACATCTTTAATGTTTTCAAAATCATCTTGGGTGTTGTTAATGGGGTATCATTACGTACAGTTTGAAACTTTGTAATGGGAAGTACGTGAATTCAGTCTGTTTGTGCAACATGAGTTCTTGCTTCTGAAGTCTTTGGGGGTCTTCTTGTATATACCATTCTCTTAATATCTTAATTTTTTCTCCAGGTGACTTAATTATGTAGTCATGGTAAATATTATCTTTCCATTTGACAAATATTTATTAAAATACTAACAGCATCCAAACATTGCACTAGCACTGTGATAAGATGTGATGCCTTCATCATAGAAGCTATGAAACAGTTAGGAGGAAAAGAAGCACTGTAGAAATAAACTCTAGTACAAAAGAGGTCAGATACAATGGGCCATGAGATCCCAGACTTGGGGGCTCTAAATATTGTTGGGTGAGAGAAGAAACATTTTGATAAGGCCTCTGTGTCCTAGAAGCACAAGGAAAATAACTCCCAGAAGGAGGGCATGATTAAGCAAAAGTATAAAAGGATGATACGTTTTTTCCAAAAGCAGAAAGTAACACTGCATCAACTGAAGGGAGGTTGGGAGAAAAAAAAAAAAAAATGTGTAATATGTTGAGACATCTGGCTTTATCCTACAGAACAAGAAAACTATTAATATTTTAAAACAGGGTGTAGCATGGGCAGATTTATATTTGACAAAGATAAATCTGAAGGTCACAGGTTGGACAGATTATATGGGAGATAAACTTAAGTAGCCATATCAGTTAAGAAGTACTTGAGTCACTATCCTGAGAGATTTAACTAGCCCTAGAAATGGAGAGAAGAGAAATAATTCAAGAATAGACTATTCAGAAGCTATTGCAGTTCAACATCTAACACACAACCATAAAAAACGCTCAAAAAATGCCACTTGAATGAAAGAACAAAAAAATTAATGCATTAAAAATAGATTTCAAATTAAAATTGTCAGGTCTTTGAAGATAATGGAGTCATATTTTATGTTCTTACATATTTTCTTCACCTTTTTCCTCTGTATTGAAAGCAGGGCTATTTCAAATGTATTCATATTTGTAAATTTATGATGGGTTGGTAGATTTGTTGGTTTTTTTTTTTTTTTTTTGGTTTTGAAATATCTGTGTTGTAATAAGATGTCCCTCAGCATACCTGGGATTACACTGCTTAGTCCGATAACCAATGGCCATGGGCTTTATGTCTTCCCTTTTGCTGATGAGCCCATTCCAATTCAGTGAAGTCCCAAGAACATTTTTGCATTTCAGCTTTGGGTCATAATGGGAACAGAAATCTGGCTCTATTCCACAGCTCCTCCCACGTTACCAAACAAGAGGGTGTCAAGAAACTGGGTAAACCAAAAATCCTAGGAATTCTTACAGTATGTAATAAAGAGTAAGAATTTACTCACATCAACACCAATCACCTTTACCCTCCTCTCTTTTTACTGATTTTCATAGGCTCTTCTTACCTTCAAAGATAAAACTTATTTATTTTTCAATTTTAGGAAATTTAACTTTGATAAAATACTTCTAACTAACCTACAGCCCATTTTCTACCTGTCCCAATAATATCTTTATAGAATTTGTTTTCTAGTTCAAGAGAGATCCAGGATCTCATATTGTATTTAGTTGATGCATCATTTTAGCCTCCTTTAATCTGGAGCAGTTATTTTTAGCCTTTATTTTATATAACATTGATATATCTGAAGAATATAGGGCAGCTATTTTATAGAGTGTCTCTCAATTACAGTTTGAGTTTTCCCCAAATTTGAATCAGGCTATGGATTTTTGGCTTGAATATGACATTAGGCATATTATATCCTTAAGGTATCACATTCCAAGACATATGATATACATTTGTATTTTACTCATGATGTTATTTAAATGACTTCATTAAGGGATTATCCAGTTTCTGCACTTACAGTTTGTATGCATTAATATAATTTGACTTTTAGAATTAATATATAATTTAGAGACCACGTAAATATCCTGCCTTCATAAAACTTGATCATCCCATAGATGCTAAATTTGATGAATTTTTGCCTGAATCAATTTTTACTATGATAATTGTAAAATAGTGATTTTTTTCACATTAATTACTTCTTTCATATTGATTAGTTGACATTTCATCATAAGAAAGAACTTTCCCTCACCTTATCTATCTTCTGTGTATCTATTTATCTATCAACTTTTATTTAAAGTATCTCTCTAAGTATATCTTTATCAGTGTGGACTCATGGATTCTAATTATATATTGCATAGGTATTTACAGCTGTTAAATATTCATTGTAAACCATGACTTTTAGCAATTAAAAAAAAGTTTTTATTTCATTGAGTGTTTTCTCTCTCTCTCTCTCTCTTTTTGTTTTTGGCTTACTTCTCCTTAGTCTGGTATCTGCTTTCTTATTGCTTTCAGTTACTTAGTAGATCTTTGTCCATCTCTTTATTTTTAGCCTTTTTGAATCAATTGGTTTCAGGTGTGTCATATATGCATAGAGTTAGGTTTACCTTCATGAGACGGTTTGAAAATCCTTTTCTTTGCTAGGTGAGTTAAGCTCATTGATAATTATGGATATGACTTGCCTCAATTCTGCTGCATCATTTTATGCCATAATTACGGTGTGTATTATATTTACTGTGTTTCCCCTCACTGTTATTTGTTTTCCTTGTTTCGTTATTTAAGAAGATTTATACTTTTCTAAAACTGTGATTACCTTTGTATTTAGACATGCACTAGTGCCCTGAATTCCTCCTTTTAAAATTAATCTCTTTTCTATCTGCATTGCCAGTTTTAAATGGCATTCCCCTCTTCAATAAATGGTGCTGGGAAAACTGGACAGCTACATGTAAAAGAATGAAATTAGAACACTTCCTCACACCATACACAAAAATAAACTGAAAATGGATTAAAGACCTAAATGTAAGGCCAGACACTATAAAACTGTTAGAGGAAAACATAGGCAGAACACTCTATGACATACATCACAGCAAGATCCTTTTTGACCCACCTCCTAGAGAAATGGAAATAAAAACACAAATAAACAAATGGCACCTAGTGAAACTTAAAAGCTTTTGCACAGCAAAGGAAACCATAAACAAGATGAAAAGACAACCCTCAGAATGGGAGAAAATATTTGCTAATGAAGCAACTGACAAAGGATTAATCTCCAAAATTTACAAGCAGCTCATGCAGCTCAATATCAAAAAACCAAAAAACCCAATCCAAAAATGGGCAGAAGACCTAAATAGACATTTATCCAAAGAAGATATACAGATTGTTAACAAACACATGAAAGAATGCTCAACATCACTAATCATTAGAGAAATGTAAATCAAAACTACAATGAGGTATCACCTCACACCAGTCAGAATGGCCATCATCAAAAAATCTACAAACAACAAATGCTGAAAAGGGTGTGGAGAAAAGGGAACCCTCTTGCACTGTTGGTGGGAATGTAAATTGATACAGCCACTATGGAGAACAGTATGGAGGTTCCTTAAAAAACTAAAAATAGAACTACCATACGACCCAGCAATCCCACTACTGGGCCTATACCCTGAGAAAACCATAATTCAAAAAGAGTCATGTACCACAATGTTCATTGCAGCTCTATTTACAATAGCCAGGACATGGAAGCAACCTAAGTGTCCATCGACGGATGAATGGATAAAGAAGATGTGGCACATATATACAACGGAATATTACTCAGCCATAAAGAGAAACGAAACTGAGTTATGTGTAGTGAGGTGGATGGACCTAGAGCCTGTCATATAGAGTGAAATAAGTCAGAAAGAGAAAAACAAATACTGTATGCTAACATATATATATGGAATTAAAAAAAAAAAAAAGGTTCTGAAGAACCAAGGGTGAGGACAGGAATAAAGATGCAAAAGTAGAGAATGGACTTGAAGACATGGGGAGTGGGAAGGGTAAGCTGGGACAAAGTGAGAGAGTGGCATGGACATATATACACTACCAAGTGTAAAATAGATAGCTAGTGGGAAGCAGCTGCATAGCACAGGGAGATCAGCTCAGTGCTTTGTGACCACCTAGAGGGGTGGGATAGGGAGGGTGAGAGGGAGATGCAAGAGGGAGGAGATATGGGGATATATGTATATGTACAGCTGATTCACTTTGTTATAAATCAGAACTAACACACCATTGTAAAGCAATTATACTCCAATAAAGATGTTAAATAAATAAATAAATAAATGGCATTCCTTGATATTTACCCAATATTTATATAACAATTAGTGTTCATATTCTAGTTTTCTCTTTTCCTTTCATTTCTTAGTTTCATTCTCCTACTTTGTAAGAAACATATTTATAAATGGATCTTCCACAACTTCCAGCGGGGTTATATCCTGATAAACCTATCATAAATTGAAAATATCATAAGTCGAAAATGCATTTAATACACCTAACCTACTGAACATAGTAGCTTAGTCTGGCCCTCCGTAAATGTGCTCAGAACTTTTCCATGAAACGACAGTTGGGCAAAATCATCTAACACAGAGCCTATTTTATAATAAAGTATTAAGTATCTCATGTAATTGATTGACTACTGTACTGAAAGTGAAAAACAGAATGGTTGTAAGTGGATCAGTTGTTCACCCTCGTGATTGAGTGGCTGACTGGTAGCTGCAGCTTGCTGCCACTGCCCAGCATTGGGTGAAGGGAAAAGATCAAAATTCAAAGTATGGTTTCTGCTGAATGCTCTTTGCTTTCCCTCCATCATAAAGTCAAAAGGTCATAACTCAAACTATCCTAGGTCTGGAACCATCTGTATTATTCTTCCACCACGTCCTCACTCCTTTTTTAGTCTTAGATCTAAAATTAAATATACTAAATACTTACCATTGTTGAGTTTTTCCCGGATGGAGCTCTTCCTCTAATAGATTTCTTGAGAGGGTTTTGCACTTTTAATATTTGAAGAACAGATTGGCTAGACATAAAATCTTTGGTCCACACTACATTTTCTTGAGTTTCTTGAAAATCCTTCTCCACTATCACCTTGCCATGGCTGATGTGCTCTTGAGATATCTGGTGACCATATTGCTTTCTTATTTTTATAAATAATTTCGTCATTTTTCCTGTAGGCTCTAAGAAATTTTTGTCTTTAAAGTCTAATAATTTTACCTTGATATGTTTCTGAGTAGTCAACTTGGCCCAAGTTTTTCCAGATACACAATGAGTTTTTTTCAATATGCTGACATAGAGATTTAATTTTTGCTGGAAAATTGTTTTTTGAATTATAGTTATAAATATTAGTTTAGTTTCATTGTTTTGTTATTCTTCTTAAGAGATTCTAGTTCCAAACATATATTCTTTTCATGTCCTCCATTTTAAACACTTTTTTTCCTAGCTGTTATTAATTTTCCTCTTTTTTTAATGTTTATATTGGTGGTTATTTTCCTTTTCTTTCAATGTCCTTTATTAAATTTTTATTCAGTTTTATTCCCCCTTGAGCACCTTGAATTTTATCCTTAATTTTTTATATTTTTGAGTTTTTAAAAAAATTTCTTTCCTGAGTTTTCTGTCAACTCTTATTGAACTTCATACTTTTTTGTTTTTGCTTATTTTTGCTCTTAATTCTTGAATTTAGAGTCATTTTTTAAAAATATACCTGACTGATTTATTTAATTCATTTGAGATTGTTTTGTGATAGATTTGTTCTCCATTTGACTGGATATTTAGAAACATTTTTAACAGATTAAAAGCTTTCTGTTTTGTTTTGTTTGAGTAGTTTGGTATGGAATTGCTCTGATATTTTTCTATTTTGAGGTATTTGTGGACGGGGTTCCTATCTCATGAGTGCTCTCTTCTGCTAGTATAGTGACATGTAGTTTCATTAAGAGTTGGCATTGAGGATGAAGGAGGATGGATTGTCTTATTTTGTGGTTCTATGCAGGGCCTTTAATTTTTCCCTCTTCTTTTTTTTTTCAAAAAAAAAAGAGTCATTTAGAGTCATTTAGATGCTCGAAGGGGCATCTCTTTTCTCCCATTAGCAATGCTCTGAGGCTGCCTCCAATGCTACTCCCCTCTAGGCCCCTTGCTCTAGACTCTACCAAGTCTCTGATCTGTGTCCAGGATTTTGGCACTTAGTGTTGGACTTTCTCATCCTGGGATTGACTTTCTTTCCTGAGCTTTGTCTACATTTTCATCTTCCCTTTTCTATTCACTATCTTTGCTCCATTTAGATTCCTCTTTCTCTGCATTAATCTCTGCATTCATAAGCTTGCAGCCCTGAAGGGAGTTCCAACAGTAACTGTTAGAATTTTGTTTCCCTACTCACTTTTAACTTGAAATTTACAATATTCTCTGACTCCTATGAATACTGATGATATTTTTTGTATGATTGTCTCTTTAAGCTTCTCCACATGCACTATTTACTTACATTTTTATATGTTTGAATCAGTAATGCATACTGAATTTTTATTCTGCTTTTTCACTTCACTTTATATCATATCAATTATCCAGTGTTTTCATAAACTTTACAATGCCTTTCCAAGTTTGAAAACTTTTAAAATATAGTTTTCTATTACATAAGTAATACTGATTTAGAAATCTTACAAAGTATGAAAAATAACAATGAAACTGGAAAAGAGTAATTCCATCTCTCAGAGGCAAACAGCAGTGACATTTCCATTTTTCCTTTCCAGGATGTTTTTCTACACAGATTGACAGTGATGATACTGTACCTATAATTTGGCGTACTGCTTTTTTCATTTATCTGTGTTTTGTAATTGTTTTCTATGTAATTTAAATTATTCATAAACATAATTTTAAATGTCTTCCTAGTATTCCACCATATGGACATTCTCCTAATGTTGACTACAATTTTCATTACTGATAAAAACTCTACAATGAACATTTTTGTGCATAAATTTGCATCCATATTCCAGATTATTTTCTTAGAATATATTTCTAGAAGGGGAGTACAAACCCACCGCATCATTATTACTGAATACTAAATTTTGATTCATTCTCCATTGCTTGGAAGCATGACTTTAAGTGCCCTCCTATAAAGGCGGGGGTGGTAAGTATACTTTTGCAGTATGTACATATCTGGAATTGCTTATTCTCGTCCTCATATATGATAAGTAATTTGACATAGTATCAAATATTGATCCACATTTTAAAAATTTCCATACTCTACATATGTTGCTCCATTAGCTTCTGTCACTTAATGCAGAGACTCTTAGAGCAGCCTGATTTTACTTCCTTGTGGATTATGTATTTTTTCCACCTGGATTTTTATCTATTAATAACTCATGAATTTATATCTCTAGTCCAGAGTGCACCTCTGAACATCAAGGACATACATGCAATAGTTAAGTTACCCTTTCCACTCTGATATCGCACAGGCATCTCAATTTTAACATGGATCTCACACTTAACCAGCCTCAAAAACAGCACTCTTTGTCTCCTCCCACACCACACAGAAACACACACACATACATAATGCAGACCTGCTACACTCCAGCACACATACCTGATCATCCATCTAGCAGCTTAAGACAAAAACCTGGATTCTCAGTTTCTTACTTTTCCTCATATCCTACATGAAGTATCTTAATAACTATATGAATCGTGCCTTCAAAGCATAACACATGTTTACTTGTCTTCATCTGCACTGCTAACACACCTGTCAATTATATCTTACCTAGAATGCTTCAGTAACTTCTTGAAAGACCTCCTAGATATTTCCTATTTTCCATTCTTCCACAGCAGCAAAGAAGATCTTTTGTTAAAAAGTAAGTCTTATTTTTGTCAATCCTGATCTTAAAAATCGTCCAATGGCTTCCAATAGTAGTAACAATAAGATCCTAAATCCTCACGCTGGCTTAGAGGGTCCTAAATAATCTGTCTGTTTTCCTCTCTGATCTGTGACCTTCCTCTTTCGCTTGCTCAGTATAGTCAAAATATACGTTTCTCCTTTTAGTTCCCGAAATATACCAGCTTATTCCGATTTTAGGATCTTTTCAACAGCCATTGTTTCTTTCCAGAATGTTCCTGACTATTCCTGTTCCAGACTTTTTTGTTGTTGTTCTTGCTTGTTGTTCTTGTTTATTGTTCTTGCCTTGGATTAAAGGCTGCTTTCTCAGATGGGCTTTCCCTGACCACTCAACTTTAAGTGACCTCTAATCACATTCTCTCACATCACTCACCCATATTTTGTTCATCATAACACTTATTAATATTGATGCCCTTTTATTTTTTTTATCTGTTTATTTTCTGTCCTTCTTATCATAAAAGCCAAAACATTTCCATATTCTTTACTTCTATATCCCCAGAATCCAGAATAGTATTCTATAAATAAATTTAAATACAGGAATGAATATTTTCTTTATGTTGCAACGTTATTATGTTGACAAAATTTATCTAGATATGTTCCCTGACCTCCACATTTCTTAACTGTTTCATCAGCATTTCATCTCTTTGTCCTATTCCTCTTCTTTCTCAGGGACAATTTTGTCTTCCTTGTCACTGACTGTCTGTTATGTCAGTTTTAATCTTTCTTACCTCCTATGCAGATTGTAATCTTGCAATTCCATTTCCAGGCTCCCTTCATCCTAATATTTCCTTCTCTCTCCCTTTTCCCTTGTCCCTTTATCTTGTTGATTTTAATTTCAGCTTGATCTCTCAATATTTATTTCTAGCCCTATTTCATCCAGATTTTCATTTTTTCAACTACTGAGAATAACAAATTACTTTGTTATTTTTCATCTAACTACCAAAGAAACATTGTTTTTGATCTTCATAATAACGTTAGCTTGTTCTACAACATTTTTGTGAGCCTCATGATGTATGTGTATATGATAGTTTTCTCATTCTTAAACTAGGGAGAGATTTAGCTAGACTCAGTGTTTGCCCACACCAACAAAGTGGGTATATAGATTTTTCTTTGCTCTCTCTGAGTTTTTTGGTTGGATAGCAGGTAAGTGTGTATAACTCTGCCCAATCCTTCCTCACACACTTTCTCTAGTGTAGATGTGTTGAGCTAAGCACTGATGCTGAAGACGACAAACTAAATTTCCTAGTACTTACTGCTTCCAGAGCTCTTTCTCTTTCCACTTCCATCTTCAATACTTGATTGTGAGGATTATGCCTTCCAAGATGCAGTGTATCACTGGCCATATCCCTCTCCCTGCTGTCTGCCCAGTTGCTTTATTAATATTAAAATATAATTATACAAAGACAGAAACTTATTGGTATTTGGGTGTACTGTACTCTGGCTGCCTCAAAGGGTAGCACACAGTACTAGAATGATGGCTGCTCTTATTTCTTGTGCGTAAAGACCTTTATTTATTCTGGAAAAAAAACATGACAAAGGGCAGGGGAGTAATAAAAATTGTCAATAATTTCAGATGAGGCAATCTGATGTGGGCCACTAATAAGACACTTTAATCCAGTTCTTCCCCAGCCCTCCAGTTAGGGGAAAATCCTCCCAACTTTTGGCAGTTGGTTGCCTCTTTGTCCTAATTATCAGTGTTGTGGGTTTGGATATTTCGTTTGTTTGTTTTCCCATGTATTTTAATAGGAAATTGAAAGAAACTAATTTTGGGCCTGCCAGCCTGAAAAAGTTTTAAACATGAACGCCTCTAGCTATTTCTTAGACAAAACAACATTTCCAATTGCTTTCATTCAGATAGTGCTTTACTGTGGTGTAGGCTGTACATTTAATCAAGAAGAAACATCTTCTTCAGGAAAGAAACATCTCTGCCTTAACAGAGAGATGGGACCTGCCAATTGGTAAAATTAAAATAAATCCAGAATAGCCAAGTATCTAAAATCAAACAACTACAATAACAAGTTTATTATGAACTTCCCAGAACATCTTATAGATTCACCTTTGAGGAGCTTGCATTGCTCATATTTATAACACAAGTAGTTCCTAGGATAAATATATATATATATATATGTGTGTGTATTCGAAGAGTCCGGCACTGGGCAAAAGGCATATATGTGATTCCTCAGGCCTGACCACAGGCAATTACAAGGCTTTGCCTGGCAGGCTTCATGGGGAAAGTTGCCCTCCCCACATGAGACTTGGTGCACAGCCAGTGCATGACAGTTCTCTAGAGAGAGTTGCAGTCAAGGACCCAGGTTCCCCTGGACCAGCCATACTCATACATATATCTGCATTCCTAACTCAGGCACCTCCATTCAAAGGTTTCCTTATCAGGGCCTCAGCTGAAGTACTTTCCAGTACCTCCATCAAGACCATCTTATTGGGGTGCCTTGGCTGAGGTATTTTTCCTCACTCTGACTCTTTACATTTCCACTCCTAGCCTTTCCATCTCTCCTTCCCCCTCTTCCCTGGGTCAATATAAATGCAGGAGGCTTTTGGGTGAATCTCAAGATCTTCTAACCATATTCACCATTTTCTTCTACATTTACTAGCCATTCTCATTCCTGGAATCCTCAAAATCAGATGAAGTGTAAGTAACATTTGTTTACTTCTTTTATTTTCTTTCATTGGGATTAGAATCAGCCGTTTGTCACGTCCATGATCTTCTGAAATACTAAAGAATCCCTGCATGGTAGAGCATAGTTGATACTCTAGAAAATGGTGTCATTTCCTCAACCAATAACCCCCATACAAAAAACTTCCTACTTCCTCTGATGTTACGTTCCTGTGTAAAAATGTTCACATTTGATTCCTGCATACTCTCCAAACTTATCTACTACTTACTTCTTTTGATACAAACATAGGGAACTGCCTTTCCCATCCCATATACACCATGATCAGTAATGACTCTATACCTTTGCATATTTGTTCCCTCTCCCTGGAATACACCATCTTGTATTGTAAAAAGAAAACCCCCGCTTCAAGTACTTTCTTAAGTGCTACCTTCTCTGAAAGTCATCTTTGACCTCTACCATTAGATTTACACTGCCTTTATCATATTTTCATCCTGGAGTTTTTACACCACTCTACTGTAGCAATTATAACATTACAGTATAATTATTTAGTTGCTTCCTGACCCCCTGCATGCAGTAGCTATTTGTATAAAAAGTGCCTGAAATCTCTCTTGGCATATAATGGATATTTAGTGAATATAGTTTAAAAGAACAAATGAATGATTCTCAAAGATAACACAGATAGAAACTAATTAGGCTAGAGTAGTCCTTATTGTCTGTCATCCGTTAATATTATATCATCTGCCCTGAGCTTTGGCTGAGAGTCTATCTTTTCCAAGCTCTAGCTGTGAATATAAATTTTAAGTTATATTTGTATTTTTAGTAATTTATAAAGATCTAAGTTTTTAAATTTGAGGTAAAGAAAGAATATTCATTGAGTTATTTAGTATCCAGTAGAGACAGACAAATGGACAAAAGTATATAGAACAATACTTATGAGCACTTAGAAATTAATAAGAACATGTCTTTGAAATTATTTCTTAAGGTAGTTAGAACATGAGGTGACATAATTCATTTTTAACCACACAGTACATGTATGCAAGTTATATAATACATGCTAACAATGATAATGTGGGGTTATGAAAGTGGTTGGACATTTGTATCATGGAAAGATATTTACGTAAATGGTTTTGCTTTTAAAATGGCTGTTTTAGAGCAAAATTCAATCATAAATAGGCAAGTCAATGATTGGTTGACTAGATTTAAAGGGCAGCTCTCTACTCCAAATGTAGCACGGCCTCAGGACTCAGCTTTGCCTGAATGAAGGCATCCAGGCTGTGGGGTGCATTTTGAAATGCCTGGATTTTACAAAGCTTTGGCTGAGAGCAGAAGTGATTCTTTCTGAATAAGCAATGTAGTTTGCTAGTACGTACCAGAGAAACATGATATTATTACTCGTATTTCCACAGCAATTTGTTTTTCAGTGCAAGAGTGATCCTTCCCTCATGCTTACCAAAAAGAGATAAGAGAAATAAAGATGGCTTCTGCCTTCTAGACAAAGAGTATTGATTGTTCAACAAACCAGTAAGGATGAGTAAGTGCTAAACGGAAATCATAATAACACTATGATGATCTCTCTGGACAAAAATCAATAGAAAGGGAATGGTTTTATAAGAGATATACAATGTTATTATTCTAATACCTCAAGCCATAAAGCTGAGGCATTTGAGTGTGACATGACATATTAGCTGAACTGAATGGGAAACCATGGTGGCCAAAATGATCTCAGTCATTTCTGACAGTACATATCTCACTACCTCCTCACCTCCTCCCCTACCCACATACACACAGGAATGAGCTCCAGCTACATTTCCTTTCAGTTCCTCAATTTGTTGCAATTCCTGAACCTTGTTCTCACCTCAGGGCCTTTAACCTTGCTGTTTCTTATGCCTGGAACATCAGTTACTAGTTATTTGTCATCATTCAGGTCTCTGCTCAAAAGCCATTTCCTGAGAAGACTTGCCAAACTACCGTATCTAAAAAAAAAAATCTACACTTTATCCCCTACCAATATCTGTCTAGCCCATCCCCTTCTTTGCATTTACTCCATAGCCTCTCTGTGGTTGTTTTTGTCTTTGTTTATTGTCTGCCTCCTGCCTTGGTAGAATGTAAGCTCTATATTTTATCTTATTCAGTATTGTCTTCCCCAGACTACAGAACTTTGTTTGGAATACAGTGGGTGCAAAATAAATACTTGTTTAATGAATAGACAAATATCTTTTAATAACTGATTTTCCTAGTATATGTCTGTCATCTTTTCCCCCATCAGATTGCAAATTTCTTGATAGCAGGGTTAGGACAACATTCCCTTCTTCTGCCCCTTCTGCCTACAGAAAATTGTACAATCTAGCTTATCCCTTTAAATCTTTTCCATTTCTGATTACTGGAACAAATATTAACTCTCTGTGGATAAAGAGGCTTGCTATTTAGAAGTGTTTGTTGTTTATGTTTTTGTTTTCTTGGCCATTGGTTGGCCACATTTCTCTGTGGGTATAAGACAGATATAAGATATTATTACTAATTTTTTCTCTTTCCTCTCTGCTATTCCAGGAACAAAGTTACCATGTAAAATTAATCTTCCCCAAAACAGAAAACACTCTATATGAGGAAAATATTCTTTGCTTTTCAACTGTACATAGAAACCACAAAAAAGGAGGAGAAAAAGCAAGTCAGCCTTTTTAAGCTTTTAGAAATTCATGATGTTCAATTGACTAACTGGTTCTTATACTTTAGTTACTGCCTCATTAACTACAAAGGAGAAACTATCTTGGGTTCAAAGAGAAAGATAAACCATAGCTTTTTATTCCATAAGGGAAAATCTAATTATAACTTACAGAATCAATGGGAGTAATATTGATATAAAATATAGAAGAGAACTATTAAATTGACTCACTAAAGTATTAGTATTAGATGGATTTCTTCTAGGTCAGTAACTTTTTTCCTCATTTTCCTGGAGCGTTAATTATTTATTCATTAGTTTCCTTTGTTAACTGTGAAATTATTACCTTTTAGCTTAATCTGTACATTTTCTATATTCTCTATTCCTGTCTCATGTCTAGAAAGTTTTCTAACACAAAAATTTTCCCTCTACTGCATGTGTGTATTTATGGGTTTGAGATTAAAACTTAGACGCTATGTACATATACCCGAGAACTCAACATCTAAATTATGGCTTGCAAGAAAACTTGTTAGCATTTTCAATAATTTTCCCAAGTGTAAATTCAGGGAAAATCAATTTACTTTCTCTTTTTGTAATCTCAGGCTTAAGTTGTAATTTTGCAGTTCCTAATATCTCTCTGAAGCTCATGGTATATTCTTCTACTTCTTTTCTATGTATTTCATACTGATCCTTGGAGTTAATCTTGAAAGAAAATTAATAGGTTATTTATTCAGTATTGCAGTGTTTCAGGTAACAAATGTATGACAGCTACTTAACCAATCCCTGAGTAGCCAGTGAGTGTGGCATTAACGATTTTGGAGAAAGTTAACTAAGTACATCTATCACTTTGTCATGTGTGGTAAAAGAATGCATCAATCAGAGCATAAGAGGGATCTGTCTTTGTTTCTGTCTGTGGGTGCTACTGAAATCTGTTACAAAAATCAATAGAACAGGTATGGTAAGCTGCATTTATGTTGATTAAATAAAACAAATGGAAAAATAGAAGGTATGAGACTGGTAATATAGCTCCTAGAATGAAGCAGAGGTCAGTTTCCTGAAATAGAAGTCATCTTTCTGAATTTGGCATTCCTGAGCGGATTTTCCAATATCAGTGTCTTATAAACGTGACCTAAATGATTGAACTATTAACTTTGTAAAGGAATTATACTCCAATAAAGACGTTAAAAAAATTTTTTTAATGATATTTAACCTCATACAAGGAGAAGCAAACTGATAATCCAGTCATGGGTGTTTTATCCTGTTATTTAATTCCACTCTATATAGAAGTCATTTGGGAGATTCTCAATGCACTTTCATCCTAACACAAAAGCCTAATGTCTGTCCCTGCAACAGTATCCTTCCTATGCCTTTATCTTTTTACTACTAGAATCTCTCCATCTCAGTACATTCTGCCATCTGTAATTTCATTAGCAAAAGCAGATGAGGAGAAAAATCTAACAAGAGATGAGGAAAAAATAAGCATTTGCTGAGTGTTTTTGATATAAACGAAAGAACTGAGGGAGTAGATAAGAGGAATAAAGAGGTTCAAGATGTCAGTCCTTAAGACAGGCAAGGAAATCATATGAGCAAGGAAAGAATATAATTTTGAAATATATCTAAAAGTTATTAAAAACCAATGATAGGGCTTCCCTGGTGGCGCAGTGGTTGAGAATCTGCCTGCCAATGCAGGGGACACAGGTTCGAGCCCTGGTCTGGGACGATCCCACATGCTGCGGAGCAGCTGGGCCCATGAGCCACAATTACTGAGCTTGCGCGTCTGGAGCCTGTGCTCCGCAACAAGAGAGGCCGCGATAGTGAGAGGCCCACGCACTGCGATGAAGAGTGGCCCCTGCTTGCCACAACTAGAGAAAGCCCTCGCACAGAAACGAAGACCCAACACAGCCCAAAATAAATAAATAAATAAATATTTAAAAAAAAAACAATGATAAAGGAAGCAATAAGTTACATTTCTTCACAGAAGGATAAAACAATGATTCAGTTATGAGAGAATAAGAATTGAGGCCTACTTTCAAACAATTTGCAAGTATACATAAAATTCAAAAAATGTGATAGACATATTCTCATGCATATCTAATAAAGTGCAAGCTGATGCAACATATTTGGGAAGCAATTTCGTAATATTTGTAAAGTGCCTTAAAGTTGTTAACATTCTTTGACTCAATAATTGCCATTCGAGAAATCTATTTGAAGTAAATATTCTGAAATTAAGGAACTATACATGAAACACAATGACAGTGTTATTTATAATAATCAAAATATTGAGCCAACCTAAATTTTCAACAATAGAGAAATGTTTTAATAAATAATGCATGTCCATTCAAATATGTTTTGGGGAATGATACATAGAAAATGATTCATTATAAAATGTTAGGTTAATAAAATAAAAGCCACACACCATTCCCTGTATATTATTATTACTATTTTTATACATAAACATTAATCATTTATATTGTTGAGATAAAAGCATCTCAGTTTCTATTTGTTAAGCAAATCCTGAAAATAATTACATTGTTGACTGAAATGAAAATTACTGGAGAAAGCATAGTGTGGGCTTTGGAACTTTAATAATCTGAATTCAACTTTTTCAACTACATGGCAGAAGTATTTAATGCTTACAGAAGTTTCCATGTGCTTAACCTCCCTTTGGCTTAGGTTGGAACTATAGGAGTAGTTTCAGGTCCTGATCAAAGGACTATAAAATATGTTGTTATCATGTCAAGAAGTTAAGCACCTACGTGCCTCTACCATCTTTCTCTTCCTTTGCAATGATCTCGTTCAAGGCTATGTGTTCCAGGTAGTGTAATTATAAAATGGAGGACAGTCCAACTCAGACTGTGACATGAATGAGAAATAGATTTACTGTTTTAAGCCAGGGAGGTTTAAGGCACTGTCTGTTCCTAGAGCATAACCTAACCTATCCTGACTAATATACATTATTTAATAGCTCCTACGAACTTGAAATAGTTATTTAATCTTTCTAAGTCTCTTTTTTGTCACTTGTGAATCTAGGCTGAAGGGCAATGAAACATAACTTTTAGTTATGCAACATGAATAAGTCCTAGAGATCTACTATACAGTATAATACCTATAGTTTAATACTATACTGTGTCAGTTGGCCTTCCAAATCCATGGGTTCTGCACCCCCAGATTCAACCAGCCTCAGATTTTGATCCATGGTTGGTTGAATCTGCAGATATGGAACCATGGACACAGAAGGCCAACTGTACTATGCCGTTTTATAAAAAGGACTTGATCGAGCATCTGCCAATTTTATGGGGGGTTGCTCCTGGAACAAATCTCCTGAGGACACCAAGGGACAACTATACTTTAAAATTTGCCAGGAGGTTAAACCTTATGGTAGGTGTTCTTATCATCATCATCATCATCATCATCATCATTATAAATAAAGAGGGCAAGAGGAAACTTTTGGAGGTGAGGAATACATTTACAGCATAGATTGTGGTAATGGTTTCACCACTGTATACTCATCAAGTTGTACACATTATGCATTCAATATGTATAGCTTTTTGTATGTCAATCATACCTCAGTAAAGTGCTTTAAAAAATAATTTAGTGAAAAAAATAATAATAATTTAGTGAAAAAAACATAGAAAATGATTGTACAATAGTTTTGGTTGATTTTGAATTTCGTTAAGGCAAAATAATCAAATCTCATATTTTACCTACACATACTCCTCATACACATGACCCTTTAGAATGGAGACCAATCACTACAAGTTCAATTATTTGTTAAAGAATTGGTCAAAATACAGAAAATGTATAAAATAGGTAAAGTCTCAGATTTGGGAGCGGACTAAGATAAGGAAAAGAGGAAAAAATAAAAAGACAAAGATAGAAGTGAAAGCTGTATGATCTGTAAGAGCAGAGTTCAGTGACCTCATAATAACATAAAAAATAAAATCTCACGTTGTTTCAAGATTCACTTAAGAAAATAATCATATACTATAAGTGAGATAGAGACATGGCTTCATGTTTGTCAGAATTATTAAATAAATCAACTCACAACATACTATATATAAAAAGTAACACAGAATGGTTTTTGTTCGTTTTCCAAGGAAGAAAGAGAAATTGTGTGTGGTGGCAGTGGGAATTAACAAAATTACTTTAAAAATAGCAAGGAGGAGATGGAGAATTATATGGTTTAGAGAGAAGAAAAACAACAACTATAGCCATAGACACAGAACTCATTACTGCACTTTTGCAAGTTGGCCAAACTGTTTTAATAGTATGTTTTTCTCTAGGGTTATAAGCTCCATTAACAGAAACTATGATATAACTTTGAAACTATCTGTATTAGCTCTAGCAAATTGTTTCCTTCCCCCAAACCTCACTACATAAAGCAGCAAACCCCTGGTTAGTTAAGTACTAAAATTTTGGAAATATAATAAATGTATCTGTAAGATTTCTAAGATTCCAATACTAATCTCAAAGGGAAACTATACTCATCCAATCACTCTGGTACTGCATGACAAGGCACTGAATAGAAAAGTCAGTAAAAGTATCCGAGCACAGAGAGGCAAGCTGTAGTCAATATCAGACTTGCAAGGGAGATGTCAGATAAAATATCATTTAGATTTACCAAAATTTACTTCCTAATATTTGGTGTTTAGACTGCATGGAATTCAGAGCATACAGCCAATCTTATTTTTACCCCTTTTTCCTTCATCCTCTCCTTAACTTTCTATATTCAGTATAATAAGCTATTTATATATATTCATTTCAAGAAAAGTTTGCCAGTCTGAGTTTTCATTGGCCATTTCATAACATTTAACCAAATTTTTATTTGTTAAAAAAATAATTATCCCTAAATTCATACATTAATATCTAGTCAGCTTAAACAAAGCAATTTTATAGGGAAAGAAAGAACAACCAGAAATTATTTATTGATTTTGCTGTTGACTATTTCTAGCTACAGTTCTTACCTCAAAATTATAATGTTTCCCAATATCTATCCATAAAAGATAGACTAGTAGAGCCCTACTGTATGTAGAAGGCAATGCTACCTGAACCAGAGAGCACAGTCTTTCAGTCATGATAAGATGGTGAAAGGCCATGGCCTTTGGAATCAGATGGGACTTTACACTGAGGCTCTGCTGAGTTCACATAAGCAAGCCCCTTTATCACTCAGAAAATAGGCGTGGTGTTGCCTCTGATTGACATGAAGCATGGCTCTGGAGACATGGTTAATACAAATAACTTAGAATAATTCTTTTTATCAACACATGTGCATTCTTTTCTCTCACTCATTTCCCTCTCAATATAGGAAGTCACTTGTGTAGAGGTTAGATTTTCCTGCCCCCCAAATTTCAATGTTACCTCATATCTTCAATGTGTAAGTCCTAGATTGAATTCAAGTAAAGATATAGGTCTTTTAATTCCTTTAGATAGTCCCACATTCATGCAAAAATAATTTTTGAAAGCATAATATTGTGGATATACAAACATGAAAAAATATTTACAGTAGCTCCTCCTAGGGAGTTTAAAATCTTATGAGGCCACAAGCCAAAAACATACAGAACAGTTAAGAAAGTAAGATAAAATGAATCCATTTTGAAGGAACAATTAAGGAGGAATCAGAATGAGCTGAAGTCAGGTGCTAAGAGAAGCTTCCTATGGAAGGTGAATCTTGAGCATAAAAGAGAAAATGTGTCTCCCTCACTAGAGCAATTCTTTGCATAGCTATTTTGCATTTCCTGTTTCTATAAATTGTGGAGTAGAAATGGTGAATTTTACCCATCCCTGTGACTTCTGGATACAAAGGAAAATTTTTGTGTCATACTACATGAGCTAACCCAATACCTCCAATTGCTCCTCACGAAACAATAAACATCAAAGCAGAAATTAAATGTGGATGTTATAAAGCATACTTTAAGAAAGAAGAAATATCAGGAATATTTAATGGGAATAATTAGAAAGGAAATGTTAGATATGGCTTAACAACAACAACAAAGCTGAGGAAAACATAAGAAAGGGACAATAGCCAGAAAAGCATACCAAATGTGTTCTTAAAAATTGAGCCAGGGCTTCCCTGGTGGCGCAGTGGTTGAGAGTCTGCCTGCCAATGCAGGGGACACGGGTTCGAGCCCTGGTCTGGGAAGATCCCACATGCCGCGGAGCAACTAGGCCCGTGAGCCACAGCTACTGAGCCTGTGCGTCTGGAGCCTGTGCTCCACAACAAGAGAGGCCGAGACAGTGAGAGGCCCGCGCACCGCGATGAAGAGTGGCCCCCGCTTGCCGCAACTAGAGAAAGCCCTCGCACAGAAACGAAGACCCAACACAGCCATAAATAATAAATAAATAAATTTTTAAAAAAATTGAGCCATAAGTAATGAGATGACATATAACAGATGTCAAAGGAAAAAGTGCAAAAACAATATAGCATGACTATTTTAAACAAACTTTGAAGTCTCTGGAGAATTTAACAAGTAAGAAAGCATTTCTTGAAATTCTCATTTGTGAATCTACATTCTGAAAACCTAGAGGTGTTCCATGGAAAAAAGTTACAGTGGTCCTGTAGGTTTGAGGATGTGTGCTTTCTTTACTGTAGCCCTTCTCAAAACAAAACCTTTAGTTAGTTAATATGCACTGTTGTAAATATTCAAAGGTAAGGGGGAGTATAAAAAATTTCCAAGGTTATTTGGCCACGGAATTCTCCCTTACACTCAAAGAAAAGATTAAGAAATATCTTGAGAAACAGCAGTATTCTTCGGAACATAGTTTGGGAAATACACCACTTCACACATGAGTAGTCAAAGCCTATCAATACAGCAAATTTATATTGACTGTCTAAACTAGTGGAAAAGGGTTCTTCATTTGCTAATTGTCAATTACATAACTGAATATTTCTATGTCCAGATAAATGTGGACAGATAAGTGCTTTAAATATGCTTTCTTTGCAAAAAGAATGTAGTTGAACTTCTCCTTAGCCCCTGTCCAGTTTTCCAGGTTCCAGGTAACCTGGTGTATTCAGTAACACTGCAACAGGCACACTTTGCATAAGTACCCCAACGATGTGATTGTAGTCACTATATTAAACTGACATATTGGCAGGGCTTAGGGGATGAACAGCAAAGGCAGAATTATAGAATTTGAGAGATAGAAATCACTTTGGAGATCTTCTAGTCGAACTCTTTTACAAGTGAATGGATGGAGTACAAGTGGTAAAAAGATTTTTCCAGGGTCTCATAGTCAATTGGTAGAAATCATTTCTCCCAGGCCTGTCTAGTCCATGCCTTGAGCAACAGAAAATTAAAACAATTCTTTATGGGAAAAAAGAAGGAAAAAATACTATATCTGTTTGAATTTGTTTTTAAACTGGTCTTTAATAGCCTTAAAGAGGAAAAATGACTGATTGTAATTAATTCTATTTTTTCTCACTTGCTTCCCTCAAAACCATCCCAACATCTAGCAAGTGTCTTTATACCCAATGGGTTCTTATTAAATGTCTCAATTAAATGGCTGTGAACATCTGAATTCAGAGACTACCAAAGAAATGAAGTGGTTGTTTCCTTTATAAAGTGATTCTTCCCGTAACAAAAGGCTCACACTCAAGCCCTTTTGTCTTTACCTGGTGTGCTGCAAAAAAGCAGAAGCCCTGTGCTGAGAGCTAATCCTTGGAGCCACCACCGACCGGGCTAGCATTTCTTCTCGCAAATGCATTGTTAGGGAGGGGGAAAGTTTCCTCTCTGCCCCTCTTGAGATTTTGTGAGTTGACACAAGAGAGATTAAGAGCAGAAAAAGACACAAATTTAATTTGTGCACAGGGTGGTCTCATAAAAAAGGACCTAAGAAGTGGCCAAAGCAGGGGGCTTTTATACTTTTTAGACAAACAATAAATTTGAGAGGAATTGACAGGACAAAGAAACTATGTTTGGGTGCTTAATTAGTAAGGAATTTAAGTAAAGTTTGAGTTTGAGTAGTAAATTAGTAAAGGAGTAACAAGGTTTACGCAGAGGCTTCTCAGCCCTGAACTCCCTGCCTCTGGTGAGAACGACGTCTTTTTACCTCCTGGTACAAGGAGGGCATCTTTCACATGGGAGATTTATTTCCTGTTTTCAGGGAGACACAGAGGAGGGTCAAACTGCCCTCCTTGCGTTGGCCATTTCTTAAGTAAGCTTAATTCAAAATAATCAAAGTGAGAAAATGTTTACTGATCCTAAGTAATCTCTGGATTTCCAGGAGCTCTCTTAAAAAATAAGTTAGAAGGGGAGCAGATTTTCAGCATATACAATGAGTACATGAGCTTGACAGATAAGTTTTGGTATTTGTTTTTTTTCTTAAGCTGCTAAATTTAGTGTTATAAAACTAACTTCAACGTTTGAAAGTTGAAGATTGGATATATGTCATGTCAACATTGTTCAACACAACTTTTTGAGTTAAAACTGAAAATGCCTTTTTCCACTTGGATACATTTTTTAAAATGGATTTTCTGTTCAAATGTTCTGGAAATAGTCATCCGTATATTGAAATATCTGCCATAACCTTACATCAAGAAGACAAAAAGCCCAAGTAAATTACAAGACAATGAAAATGGAAATCTGGTTATTAAAATTTAGCATGTTTTGAGTATAATGTGATTACATCAACTCTTTCAATGCCATAGTTAATAGAAAATTGGCCTCAACAAAACTGGAAACTCCTTGCAATTTAGCAAACATTTATTGAACAACTTTTCTGTGTATATTCTGTGTGTATTATTCTGCTGAAACTATGGTGTAATATTGCATGGGATATTTCCTGTCCCCAAGAAGCATTTTTATATAGCACATATACATGTAACATGAAGTGATATAAAAGTGATACACACATGAATGAATAAAACGAAATACAAATCATGAAAGAATCACATGGATAATACAAATTGTTACGGGGTAAAGATTCTTAAAAGAGGTTTAATTAGAGATGTGCCTGGAAAAGTGGATAGAATTTCAATTGATGGAGTGAATGAAGCAGCAAGAACTAGAGTCAAGAATATTCCAGTAAGAAAAGGAGAACAATAAAAATTGTATTTACATGCAAAAATCAATTAATATAATGCACTATAGTAATAAAGGACAAAATTACATTATCATTTGAAGAGATGTAGAGAAAGCATTTGAAAAAACCTAAAACCTTTATGATAAAAGCACTCAACAAAATAGGAATGAAGGGAACTTCCTCAATCTCATAAAAGGCATCTACAAAAACCTACAGCCAACATTGTACTTAATGGTGAAAGATTGAATACTTTCCCCCTAAGATCAGACATAAGAAAATGAGGTCTACTCTTGCCACTTCTATTCAATATTGCACTTGAGGTTCCAGCTATGGCAATTAGGTTCCAGCTAGGGCAATTAGATACGAGGTATCTAGATTGGAAAGGAAAAGGTAAAACTATTTCTATTTGTAAATGACATGATCTTGTATATAGGAAATCCCAAGAAATCTTCCAAAAAAACATTAGAACTAATAAACAAATTAAGCATGGTTGCAAGAGACAAGATCAATATACAAAAATCAGTTATATTTCTATACACCAGCAATGAAAATAATTCCATTCACAATAGCATCAAAAAGAATAAAGTACTTAGGAATAGATTTTTAAAAAGAAGGGCAAGAGTTGTACATTGAAAATTATAAAAACATCATTGAAAGAAATTTAAGAAGATAAAAATAAATAGAAAGATACCTTATGATCATGAGTATTATAGTCATGTTATTAAATTGAGTTGTTGTTATTAAAACTCCCCATATCAATCAATCCACAGACTCAACACAACTCCTATCAAAACCCCAGCTGTTTTTTTTTGGTTTTTGTTTTTGCAGAAATTGTCAAACTAATCCTAAAATTCATAAGAAAATGCAAAGGACTCAGAATAGCCAAAATAAAACAATCTCAAAAAAGAACTGAGTGAGTGCACTCAACATCGCCTGATTTCAAAACTTATTGCTAGGCACAGTAACCAACGCAGTATATTACTGACATAAGGATAGGTTAGAATCCATGGAATAGAACTGAGAGTCCAGAAATAAACTCTAAATTTATGATCAATTGATTTTCAACAAAGGGACCAAGATAATTCAATGGGGGAAAGAACAGTCTTCTCAAAAAATGGTTCTGGGACAACTGAGTATCCACATGCAATAAAATAATAATAATAATAATAATAATAATAATAATAATTTGGACCCCTTCTTTGAATGATATACAGAAATTAAATCAAAATATATCAGATTTAAGTGTAAGAACTAAAACTATAAAATTCTTACCAAAAAAGCACAGGAGTAAATGAGTTAGGCAATGATTTCTTTGCACAAGCAATCAAAGAGCAGATTGATATACTGTACTTCATCAGAAATAAAAACATTTGTGGTTCACACAGACCGGGAGAAAATATTTTCAGATCATATATATGACAAATGATTTGTATCTAGAATTTACAAAGAACTCTTAAAACTCAACAATAAAAGGATAAATAACCCAATTAAAAAATGACCAAAGGATTTGAATGGACATGTCTTGAAAGAAGATATATGAATGTCTAATAAGCAGATTAAAAGATGCTGAACATTATTAGTCACTAGGGAATGTGATTGAAGCCCTCAATGTGATACCACTTCATATTTGCAAGAATGTCTATAGTGAAAAAGAAAAGCAATAACAAGTACTAGTAAACAAGAATTGAAACTGCAATCCTTATACATCACTAGTGGAAATGAAAAGATGTCACAGCCACTTTAGAGAATAGTTTGGCTGTTCCTCAAAATGTTAAATACAGAATTACTATATGACCTAGCAGTCCACTCCTAGGTAGATACCCAAGAGAACTGAAAATATATATACATACAAAAACTTGTAAATGAATGTTCACAGGAGTGTTATTCATAATAGCCAAAAGTGGAAACAATCCAAATGCTGATAAATTGATGAATGGATAAACAGAATATAGTAAATCTATACAAGGGAATATAATTGGGCCACAGAAAAGAATCAAATGCTGATACATGGCACAACATGGATAAACCTTAATCATTATAATAGTAATGAAATTAGTAAAAGAAACTAGTCCCAAAGATCACATACTGTATGATATGACCTATATGAAATGTCCAGGATAGGCAAATCCATAGAAACAGAATGTAAATTAGTGTTGGCCTACGACTGGGGAGTAGGGAAGGAAGAGATGGAGAGTGATTACTAAAAGGTGCAAAGCTTCTTTTATGAGTGTGAGAAAATGTTCTAAAATTAGAATATAGTGATGGTTGCACAATTCTGTAAATATATAATATTAAAATCTTTTAAATTATACACTTTAAATGGGTGAACTTTATAGTATGTAACTTATATCTCAAGTAGGGTTAAAGAAAAGTAGAGGTTAAATTTATACCTCATTTTCACCAGTTACTAGTGTGTGACTTTGAGCCACTATCTCCCTGATCTACAAGTTCCTCATGTGACAAATTGGGATAGAAATACCTACATTACAGAACTATTAAGAACATTTAAATAAAAACATAAAATGTTTGTAAAAACTTTAAAAAAACAAAGGTAGTAAAGCAGGGCACTTTCCTCTCTGTAATTCACTATAATTCACTGGAAGATAGATGACATTAAAGACACAATTCTACAACAATTTATTGATACCCTGTTATGTGCTAGACACTCGGACAATGCTGTAAAAGCAGACGGTAAGCAAAAAAGACATAGTTCCTTCCCTCATAGGGTTTACAAGTTAATGGAATATACAGAGATTTTTCAAATAATGGTAAAAATATAAAATCTCATATTATTAATGCTTCAAAGGAGAAGAACAAGAACATATGGAAAGGGGGCTTCCCTGGTGGCACAGTGGTTAAGAATCTACCTGCCAATGCAGGGGACATGGGTTCGATCCCTGGTCTGGGAAGATCTCACATGCCGCAGAGCAACTAGCCTATGTGCCACAACTACTGAGCCTGCACTCTACAGCCCGCAAGCCACAACTACTGAGCCCACATGCCACAACTACTGAAGCCCACACACCACAACTACTGAAGCCTGCTCACCTAGAGCCTGTGCTCTGCAACAAGAGAAGCCACCACAATGAGAAGCCCACGCACCGCAACGAAGAGTAGCCCCTGCTCGCCGCAACTAGAGAATGCCCGTGCACAGCAACAAAGACCCAATGCAGCCAAAAATTAAAAATAAATAAATAAAATAAATTTATATAAAAAAAAGAACATATGGAAGTATTTGCTGACTGAAATAAAAATGCACAATGTGAGAGCTGTGAGTTTCAGCTTTATTTGGGGACTTATTGAGGACTATAGCCAGGGATACAGCCTCTCAGATAGCTCTGAGGAACTGCTCCAAAGAGGAAGTGGGGAAAAGCCAATATGTGATTTTGGTTAGGAGACACCGGCAGTCAAGGATACATCTCAGTAAAAGGTTACTGCTAGGCATGAGGATCAGGTATCTCAGTTAATAATTTTAGTGCTTCTTTATGTATGGGAAGAATCAAGAATCTGGGTTTATTAAAATTTTTCCTGAAATATAACTCTCAAACTATCTAAGGGCCTGTTATGCCTGTTTTCCCAGAGCACAGAGAGTCTCAATCCTCATCTTCACCCTGAACTCCTTTCAGGGTGCACTGTAGGTCAGCAACTGTAGTAGTTAATGACTCAGTCCAGATGGGCTGATATAACTTCATTTGTGTCCTTAGCTTGCAGTAAGTGCTGCAAATTAATTGCATGGGTCTTAAAGTCTGAGTCTTAGCAGGCTGAGTCTAGTTTCATGAATTCATCTAGTTTAATATAATATTTCTAAAAGGTAAATGTTATCCTTCCTATTTCATACTAAGGAAGCCAAGGACCAGAAAAGTTAAACTCTTTGTCTAGGTTACTCAACTACTGGCAAAACAAGTTTTAACTGCAGTTCTCTAGAATTCCAGAGGCTGTCTTCTTTTCATTATGTCAAACTGTTAGTCACACAGAAAACTGTGAAACTTAGACACCTGCATACCTGCATGTGTATGTATGTTTGTGTGACTCCCCTAAAGAATAAACCTAAGAGATAAGAAAACTAGTTAATTGTTTATTTTTTGATGTATGAAGAGACGAGGTACAAAGAGGTTGAAGCAACATTGATTGATATTTTATTATAACACTCCCAACAGAAGAAAGAGTTGGATTTAAAAATTTTATCACATATATTGAAAGACTTAATTCTAAATTTGTGTAAGTAAAATCTCTGTACAGTAATATACCATTACAGATGTAAGAAAAGTAAACTGAATAAAAAGATTTGGCTGGAGATGTGCAGTCCAAGAATACAAAACATCACTGCAAAACCCAATGAATAAATTTCACTTGTAAGAAAATGAGTGTACGAATAGTCTTTGTTCTAAATTTGTAATTATGCCAAGCCATACATTTTTCTTAAATGCTCTTCAGATTTGTTTAAATTTTAAAATGTGCTCTTCTAAGAATTGCTTCAGGGAGAAATAGCTAATAAAGGCATTAAAAAGAGATTCCTCATGACATTGCAATTTATATTGCATGTGTAACAAAGTCAGCTATAAAATTTTAAGATGCCACCTGAAAATCTCAAAACTGTATGCCTCATACCAGCTACTGAGAGACCAAATATTTGTTTTCCAGGCAAAGACAGACAAAATCGTCCTTAGATGATATCATGCCAATAAATGACTAAGCCCTGACTCCCCAAAGGTAGATTTCAGGCAATAACAGTAGGAGTATATTGGCTTATCTCCCTTATTTTGAAATTTCAGTTGGGAACAATAATTTATAATGTAGTGAGAACTGCAAACACTTAGAGGTTTTTAAAGTAATGTCAACACCTTAAATTACATTCAGGAACAAGGTAGTGGCCAATGCAATCTGTCCTGCTATGTACTGCGTGATGCAATTATTCATGTAAACTGAAGAACAGGAAACAACATGGACAACTCTTCTAAAGAAGTGTAAGGTAAGTGCAGTGAGACAACTGAGTTCAATCATCCTCAAACACCTAGAGAAATGTAACTTTTCAAAATTAGTAGTCAGTAAGGCATTAATTGAAAAATAGTGCAATTATTTAATTAATCAACATTTTAGGCTATAATATGCCTACATATTTGTTTCTGTAGCAAATTTAAATATTTTTGGAAGACTGTAGGACATACATTATAAATGAACTAGCTATAGAACGTTTCTATTCCTCCATTTACCTGGTAATCTCTTCCTTATATAAGATAAAGATATAGTCCTGATAAAGCAAATACTGATCTGAAGTCTTTATAAATTTTTTCCCCAGTGGCTATTCAATTGGCAGATATCATCCAATAAATTTCATAAAGAGGCTGTTATATATGGTTCCACTAGTTTAGAGTTCAAAGCAATGTCACTCAATATTGACACCTTAAAAGACTACAATTCTGACCTTGTACTACACAGTTTTTCAATAAACTCAGCTATTTCCCTCCACTCCCAATATGCCCTCTTTCCTGAGTATATAGTTCTGACTTGAATTATTCTTATCAGTGCAAGAGGAAATCAAGAATGCCGTTTCATTACAGAAATGCTCAGGAAACTAGCAATAGTGGGAAACTTCCTGTATCTAATAAAGTATTTCAAAAAAACACACTTTTAACCCACATACTTAATAGTAAAAGACTGATTATATTTATTTTAAAATTGGGAACAAAAGGAAATCCATTCTCACCACTCTGATTCAATATTGTGCTAGAAGAATTAGCCAGTGAAATAAGAGAATAAAAAGAAATAAAAGACATACAGATTGGAAAACGTGAGATGAAAACTGTCCTTATTCAGAGATGTCATGCTTGCCTATGTAAAAAATTCCAAGGAATTTTGAAAAACTATCCTAGAACTAATAACTGAGTTTACCATGTTTGCATATATATACATATATATATACACACACACACACACACACACATACACATATTTATGCACCAAAATAGAGTGAAACAGGTATAATTCTAACAAAACATGTGCAGGATCTATTTGGTAAAAACTATAAAACACTAATAGAAGAAATTGGAGACCTAAATAAGGGAAAAGACATACGTGTGCCCTGAATTGGAAGACACAATATAGTTAACATGTTAATTCTCCCCAAGTTGATCTATAGAGTTAATGTAATTCTAAAAAAGAAATCTCTGGAGTTATTTTTATACATTTAGTCAATCTGATTCTAAAGTTTATATGAACAAGCAATGGAAGTAAAACAAAAATAATACTGAAAAAATAAAATTGAGAGACCCATACTACCTGTTCTTAACATTCATTATAAAGCTTCAGTAGTCAAGATAGTGGCACTGGAGAAGAAAGAGGAACATAGATCAATGGAACAGAATAGAGAGTTCAGAAACTGACCCACACAAATATGATTCATTGATATTTGATGAAGATTCCAAGGTAATTCAATACAGAAAGGGTGGTTTTTTCAATAAATGATGTTGGAATAACTGGACATCCATATACCAAAAAAGAAAACCCTCAACCTAAACTTCACACTTCATAGGAAAATTAACTCAAAATAGGTCATTGCACTACAAATAAAGGTAAAACTTTAGAAAAAAAATCATAGGAGAAAAATCTGACCTAAGCTTTGGCAAAAAGTTCTTACATATAACAAAAACCAAAACCAAAACCATTATCTATAAAAGAAAAAGTTGTAAAATTAGACTTCATCAAAATAAAGAGAAATGAATGTTTGCTGTGTGAAAGTTTCTGAGAATTAAAAGACAAGCTACAGAGTGGGAAAAATATTTGCAAATCACATATTCATAAAGGACTTTTTATAGAATTTATAAAAAATTCTCATAACTCAACAGTAACGAAGAAAAAACAATTAAAATAAACAAAAGATTTCAACAGATACTTTACCAAAAAAAGATACACAGATGGCAAATAAGCATATTAAAAGATGCTCAGTACTGTTAGCCATTAGAAGCATGCATATTAAAACTACAATGAGACTACCCTTCATACCTATTTAGAATGGGAGAAAAAAAAATTTGACAATTTCAAGTGCTGACACCAATGCAAGACAACTGGAACTCACACACTTCCGATAGAAATGCAAAATGGTGCATTTCTTATAAGGATATATATCTTAATATATAAATTTTATAATAAATTTATACCTATTATATGATATATAATTATATGTATAAAATATATGTTATGATATAATCATATAATATATAATTAATATATATTTTGTTTAAAGTTAAAGACACTTACTTATATGACCCAGCAATTTTACTCCTAAATATTTGCCCTAGAAAATGGAAACTTATGTTTACATAAAACCTCTGTACAAATGTGTTTATAGCAGCATTATTCATAACAACCCCCAACCAGAAAATAACATAAATGACCTTTAACAGATGACTGAATAAACAAAATGCAGCATATCCATACAATGGAATAATACCCAGAAATAAAAAGGAAAGGAATATTGACACACAATAACGTTGATGAATCTCACAAGCATTAAGCTGAGTGAAAGAAGCCAGTCTCAAAAGATTACAAACTGTGATTCTATTTACTCAACTTTCTAGAAAGGCAAAACTATAGGAATGGAGAAAAGATCAGTGAAAATCACAGGTTAGGGATGGGGAAATATTTGACCACAGGGGGAAGCTTGAATAAGTTTTTGGCAAGACGGAACTCTTCAGGATTCTGACTGTAGAGTTGGGGCTCAGGGCAGACAACCCCAAAATATGTCACAATGGCATATTGATTATTTTGAATTGAAGTTACTTGAGAAGCAGCCAATGTAAGAAGGAAACCCTGACCCTTCTCTGTCCCCCTGAAAGCAGGAAATAAACCGACCATATGAAATGTGCATCTGGAGGTAGAAGGATATCCTTACCACCAGAGATAGAGAATTCAGGGCCAAGAAGTCTTATAAACAAAACACTGTTACTTCTTTAATTTAGTACCCCAAGCCCAAACTCTGTCTAGAGTCTTGATTAATTAAGAACCCCAAATCTAAGTTTCTTTGTCAATTCCTCACAAATTTGTTTCTTTGTCTAAAGTATAAAAGCTGCCTGTTTTGGCCACTTTTTAGGTCCCACTTCTGTGAGACCTCCACGTGCTTGAATGAAAATTTGTTTCTTTTCTCCAGTTAATATGTGTTGGGTCAATTTTTTTATTAGTCTAGCCGCAAGAACTCAAGTAGCGTAGAGGGGAAAATTTCTCCATCCCCAACAGTGGTAAAAATTTACCTGAGTCTATTCTTAATCTTATAGTTTGTTTTTTATTTAATCTTTACTGGAATATAACTGCTTTACAATGCTGTGTTAGTTTCTGTTGTACATCAAAGTGAATCAGCCATATGCATACATATATCCCCATATCCCCTCCCTCTTGAGCCTCTGGCACATATATATAGTTCTTTATAGCAATAAAAATAATTATGAAGAATATTGATGAAAATAATAAAGAACTTGTTAAAAAAAACACAGAGAAATATTGTATCAACATACACTTGCATTTTAAAAAGCCAAGAAAAGATTTCTTTGTTTCAGCCTTTTGTGTTCACCAAATGTTTTCTTTAAGACCACTTTTTAATGGTTTCAAGAAAAAGAAAAAAAAGAAAAATGCTCATTCAGTGCTTCATGGCAGATGCTCAGGATTCTGGTGGTCAAGGAAAGAAGAAATTTAGCCTCAAAGTTGTGTTGCCCTATAGTGAAAAAATCCTTGCTCTGGCCATCATAGCTTAATGCCCTCTAAGTCCTCTGATAACTTACTTAGACAACATTGCCATTGTTGAATGCAGAGCTGAGATTTTATGTGCTGGAGTCCTAGCATCCCTGGGTCCAAGGCATTATCAGCATCCCTTGGTTGAGACACCCCCTCTAGTCACTGACACTCCTGACACTGTTACTATTGCAATCACTGCTCAGAACAAAGTGGTTCCTCAAGGTCAAGTATAGAGGCTCCTACCCTCAGAGACAAGTTAACTCAAGGCAGGTACACATTAATCAGCCATACTTTCAATGGCTGAACTCCTGGATTCACTTAGACAAGCTAATTCTACCATGAAGGCTAGGGAAGGATGGCAACTAACCTCAGACACATCAGCGAATTAAAACAAATGGTTTCTTTCCTCTGCCAGCCTTCATGCAGAGTTCAAGCTCTATGATAAGTTCTGTCTCCAGGTCTCCCTCCTTTTTTGGACGTCTGGTCATGGCCAAAGTTATGTGAACATGTATGTAAGTAGGTTAAAAAGCTTTGCCCAAACCCTCCCAACAACAACCAAAAAATATGTACAGGTAAATATGTCAGTTGCAGGCTGGCTGACTAAATGCCACATTACTAAAACTTGAATGCAAGCTTTGGATCTGTCAAACCACAGTTATATCAGTAGTATGGATCTAGTAATTGGAAAGAAACTTCAATATCGTTATATTTAACTGTCATATAGAATATTCCAGAAAGAGGGTCTTCAATGTTCTGCTTAAATAGTTACTTTATTGGAGGGTTCATTGTGAGTCAGCTTTAGTTGTTAGCAAGCATTTAACATAATTTATTTTTTAGGCCTAAACACCAGAATTTGTATTTATCTGTATATATTTGTGTTGGTTTTGCCATATCCTTCTAGCTTACTGACATATGAAATCTTGATTCCATCATAGATAATATTAATAAACCATTGAATTTTGTTACATTGCATTAGAATAACCTTTTAATTAAAATCAGTTAGAGCAATCACTGGGATAGGAGTCTAGACTGGGATGTTCTCTCTCCAAAATCCATATTCCCATTATGCTTCAGTCTCAGGTCCAGGTGTCCTCCTATCCAACAGGAAGCAAAGGATAGTAAGAAGGAGAGATCTGGGTCAAAAATTAGTTCACTGTGTCATTGTGGATAAGTCTTAGCTTAGAGGTTCAATGCCCTCATCTCTAAAATAATACGATGAGCTAAGCATTCTTAGCTGAAGAGTGGAAACCTTCTTGTTGAGTGAGAAAGATGTGGAGTCACAGCTTGTGGGTAGGTGGGGTGGGGAGATTTACACACAGCCTGAACTAACTCTGCTTCATCCATGCATCAGCCTGTGCCAACCTGCTCCAGGTGCTAGAGGGAGCCCAGTGAGTGTGTGCTAGCTCTCTGAGATTTAGCAGCCCCGAATGTTGTCAACATTGGGCTGGTTAGTCTCTAAGCCTTAAATACCTACAATATCATAAATGGAGAGGTTTTATAAATAAAAACTGATGTTCTTTTTTTTTTCAAATGACAATTCAAGAGGGCACCAAAATATGTATTTGTTTCCTAAGGTTTAAAACAACAGAAATTTATTTTCTCACAGTTCTGAAGTTCAGAAGTTCAAAATCAAGGTGTCAAGGTGTAATCAGGGTCAAGTTACCACTGAAGGCTCTAGATGAGAATACTTCCTGGTCTCTTCCAGCTTCTGGTGGCCCCAGTTGTTAACTGGTTTTTAAAATTATTTCTGAGCTTCAGGCTCAGACATGGTAACTCATAGCTACACCATCATTTTGGCTAAATCTGAGTAATTTATATAAAGAGTGGTGTCTGGTACCTATGAAGATTCAACGTGTCTTTAACAAGTGAGAAAAAAATTTTATTTTTCCCATTATATTCTTGCATTCAAAGGAATAAAATAAGTAATAATTAGGAATAAAACATCTAGAATTTAACTTTCAAGATGCAAGTTAAACAAAGAAATGCCAGGCAATGTTCAAGATGAAATTTTAATGTTGACATCAACTGACTCATGATGAACAGTATAAACAGTAAATGAGTAATTGCATGCTATGCTAAATATATTGTTATGAAAGCTCTCTCTATTACATTTTCTGAATAGTTTCATTCATAATGATGAACCAATTATATTTTAGCATCTAATGATCAGAACTAAATGAGCTACCTTCAAAGGCCACAGCTTTCTTATTTCAATATGTATCTTTGATCTTGTAATAATGTTTTCTTCTACAAGTAAGAAGGAATCTAAGTATGTTGCCAGGCACTAAAGGAATATTAAACTTGTTCTCTTTGCAAATGAGCATTGGTAAGTTTTTTGGATAATTTTCATGTAATATTATTTTCCATTCATTTTGTCCAGATATTTGTATGCCAAGGTTTCTCTTTCTCATAAGTACACAGTATCAATAGCACAATATGCTATTGATGTTACAGAAAAGCTAAGTCCTTTATTAATGAGAAGAATAAATATTGCCTGTTAAAAGTTTGTGGAATTTCAATTATTAAAAATAGATGCCAATCTCATTTAAAATTAAGAACTGAGTATGCAGATCAATGCTATTTTCTTTAGCTCCATTTTTATCTTGAATAAAGGAAGGGCTAGTACAAACTATTTTTGCTACATGGGGCTGTTATCCCACCTGGTTTAGTGAGCAAAAGATGTAAACAAATAATGTGCAAAATGCCAGCTTCTAGAATAAAGGTAGGAGCAGAGGCATGGATACTCTGGTGTAGTGGGTGCCGTGTAGTCCCGCATCCGTATCTCCCCAGCCGCTCTTTAAAGATGTCAGTACTCATCCCCCAGCTGATGAAGTACGAGTTATCCACAGCTCTTAGCACAGTCCCTCTCTAGGACTGACCCTGGGCTTCACCTCATGTCACACCTCTTCCTGGGGCAATCTGCATACAGTGACTTTCCAACATTGAGATATAAAGGCCAAGTCCCCTTGCCTGAATTCAGGACAACTCTGAAGAGTGATGCTAGCTATGGCCTCCCCATAAAATTTTGAGGCCTTTTTTGTGACTGCATGACTGTTCAGCTTCTCTCTCTGGGTATCCCTGCTTCCTTCCCACTCTCCTACTCACACAGATCACACAGATATTGATTCTAAGAACATTTAACCAATAAACTTTCTGCAGGTAAATCTCTGTCTTACAGTCTGCTTTCTGGGGAAACTGACCTGTTATACCTAGTCCAGAGAGGTCAAGGAAGACTTGTTATAATTCGAGATATCTCTCAATATTAACAGGAGTTTGTCTACTGGAAAGGAAGAAACAGAGTGCATTTCATGTAAAAGGAACAATGCAAGAAAAAGCAGAGATAAGAAAGAATATGCCTGGGCTTCCCTGGTGGCGCAGTGGTTAAGAATCCGCCTGCCAATGCAGGGGACACGGGTTCAAGCCCTGGTCCGGGAAGATCCCACATGCCGCGGAGCAACTAAGCCCATGCACCACAACTCCTGAGACTGCGCTCTAGAGCCCACGAGCCAAAACTACTGAGCCCGCGTGCCACAACTACTGAAGCTCGTGTGCCTAGAGCCCGTGCTCCACAACGAGAGAAGCCACCGCAATGAGAAGCCCGCACACCGCAATGAAGAGTAGCCCCCTCTCGCCACAACTAGAAAAAGCCCGCACGCAGCAACGGAGACCCAATACAGCCAAAAATATATAAATAAAAATAAATAAATTTATTAAAAAAAAAAAAAAAGAAAGAATATGCCTTATTCACCTAAGTCATGCAATTTTGTTAGAATACCAGAGAGGTGATTTACGGCACAGCTGGGGAAGGTAGGGCCCAAATTATAAGCGGTCTTGGTTGCCTATCTGAGGAATTTGGATTTTTCTCCATAGGTAATAGGCAATCATTTTGCAGACTGTATGTGCAAGATGACACATAAGACTTGTTTCACAAGGAAAACCGGCAGTACCATAGAAGGTAGATTAGAAGGGAGTCAAGAGACAAAAGCGGGAGAGAAACAAAATGGAAGGCAGTTATAATTTTGGAAGCAAAGATTTTCAAGGGTTAAACTGAAGCAGAGATGGTGAATAGAGAAGGAACATGGGCAATGCAATGGAGGTGGAAACAACTTTATCAGGTAATTGTATGTCAGAACGAAAGATGGAGGAGAGATAGAGATTCCTTGCTTGGGTCCATGAAGGCAGCTGTGGTTGTAAGTGGTAGGCAGAACAGGTGGACAGGGTATGGTTGAGATTGTGACACTGGGGGAGAAAGAAGATTAAGAGCCTGCTGAATGCCCTGCTGAAGCTATCTTCTTTGGTGGCTGACACTCTGTATTGCACAAAAACAAATGGTATTCCCCTCCAAACAGTGACTTGGAAGCTGTTAGCATATCACAAGTAGTATTAAGTTTTATAACAGGGAGAAAAAGGCTTACCTCGCAACAGTAACTTCATACAGGAATCAATACGACATGACCTGAGATAAGGTCAAAAGTTAGCCGGACCATTTACCAGAGAAAAACAACATGCAGTCCCCGAGTGAAGCAGCAATAGGCACCACTGAAAATGCTCTGTAGCAGGATGATGGAGAAGTTATGACTGGCTTATTTTCTCTGACAGCAGGGATCCTGGAAGCAGTTATCTGCTACAATAGTTTTCTTTTGTGGGACACCAGAGCAGACTACATGCTGTAATTGTGTAGGCGCACGTCTTGACAATGGAGCCGACAAGGCTGTCAGACTTGACTAGACAGTGTGGGTGTTAACCCTGGCTGGCTTCCCGCTAGTAACAAGAAGTCACGCTGGCTGTCCGTGAAGCTCATTTTAAGTACTCCATATCAATGAAGATCATACACACTGGTAGAAAATACTGAATGTTTTAATTGAATGTTCTGTATACCTAATAATCTTCTCATGTGATTGAATCACAGAGAAATAAAATAATTATTCAAAGGAAAAATTTGCATTTCGAAAGCCTGTGACTCATCTATATCAGATCATACAGAGTACATGTTAAAAATGCAAAATTCAAGGTTCCAATTTACTTACTGAATTAGAATCTAAAGTAGGGTTTATCAGGTTGGCCCTATTTACTTTCGGGGCTGGAAAATTCCTTGTTGTGGGGATTGCCCTGTGTTTTATAGGATGTTTAGCAGCATCCATAGTGTCCACCCACCGGATTCCAGGAGTGTGTCTACACACACACACACACACACACACACACACACACACACACTGTTAGAACAATCAAAAATGTCTCAAGACACTTCCAAATGTTCCCTTTGTGGCAAAATTACCCCTGGTGGAGAACCACTGACCTATAGGTATGGGCCTGAAAATCTGCTTTTCTCCTTCATATTTGAAGAAGTGTGGAATTGCATGACCTAGATCATTAGCAGAGTCACAATCCTAGCACCATGGAGGACTTTCTTTAGTCTTTTCCTATTTTCTGTCTAATAAATTAATGTGTGGGCGGAGAGACAAAGGGAGGAAAGTATGTGTGTGGTGGGGGGGGGGAGTGGGGAGAGTCTCTCCCCTCTTTCTTGTGTATATTTATCTGTTTGTTTAAGCAAAATTTTACCCAGTGGCAGCTGATGACTTGGCATACAAGTGATCCACTTATTGTTGGATAAAAAGAGGGCAAAACACTATCCTGTTGTGCACTAAGAAAAGGAAGGAATTAATAAATTTTGCAAACAAATTATGTACACAAAACTGATAGGCACTGAGGATTCAGAAATGAATAAAGCACATCTCTCAGTTTCCAGGGTTTACACGCTACTGGGGAAAAACAATTGTTAACACGCAATGTAGAACCTGCCTATTAAAGCAACCTGACTAAAAGGTATTGGATCCAGTAAATACATAACGTAACTGCCCCACCACCACCACTGGGCCACTGCTGCTCAACTCGCATATTAAATGGGTTTTTCAACTTGTCATTTTTTGTGCCTCAGTAAGTAAGTTTACCTTCTCTGGGCACAATCAAGTAGGAAAAGCTTTGATAATTGTCCCATTTAGAAGAAAGAAAGGGATGGATACAGCCTAGAAAAGGTTATGCCTGGGATTAAAGGACCAGACACTGGAACGATATTTGTTTATGTTTGTCCATCATCTGTTTTGGACTTTGGTCAATTGCCAAAGGAACTGAAACTGATTAATGAATTTTTATTTGTTTTTAGTTTTTTGAGTGCCTAAAACAGTTATGAACAACTGATGAAGAATTATCACCAAATTCTTTTTTAAATTTTTATTTATTTATTTATTTATTTTTATACAGCAGGTTCCTATTAGTCATCCATTTTATACATATTAGTGTATACATGTCAATCCCAATCTCCCAGTTCATCCCACCACCACCACCCCCCACCCTGCTTTCCCACCTTGGTGTCCATACGTTTGTTCTCTACATCTGTGTCTCAATTTCTGCCTTGCAAACCGGTTCATCTGTAACTTTTTTCTAGATTCCACATATATGCATTAATATACGATATTTGTTTTTCTCTTTCTGACTTACTTCATTCTGTATGACAGTCTCTACGTCCATCCGTGTCTCTGCAAATTACCCAGTTTCATTCCTTTTTATGGCTGAGTAATATTCCATTGTATATATGTCCCATATCTTCAATATCCATTTGTCTGTCGATGGGCATTTAGGTTGCTTCCATGACCTGGCTATTGTAAATAGTGCTGCAATGAACATTCGGGTGCATGTGTCTTTTTGAATTACGGTTTTCTCTGGGTATATGCCCAGTAGTGGGATTGCTGGGTCATATGGTAATTCTATTTTTAGTTTTTTAAGGAACCTCCATGCTGTTCTCCATAGTGGCTGTATCAATTTACATTCCCACCAACAGTGCAAGAGGGTTCCCTTTTCTCCACACCCTCTCCAGCATTTGTTGTTTGTAGATTTTCTGGTGATGCCCATTCTAACTGGTATGAAGTGATACCTCATTGTAGATTTGATTTGCATTTCTCTAATAATTAGTGATGTTGAGCATCTTTTCATGTGCCTCTTGGCCATCTGTATGTCTTCCTTGGAGAGATGTCTATTTAGGTCTTCTGCCAATATTTTGATTGGGTTGTTTGTTTTTTTAATATTGAGCTGCATGAGCTGTTTATATATTTTGGAGATTAATCCTTTGTCCGTTGATTCATTTGCAAATATTTTCTCCCATTCTGAGGGTTGTCTTTTAGTCTTGTTTATAGTTTCCTTTGCTGTGCAAAAGTTTTTAAGTTTCATTAGGTAACATTTGTTTATTTTTGCTTTTACTCCCATTACTCTAGGAGGTGAGTCAAGAAAAAATCTTGCTGTGATTTATGTCAAAGAGTGTTCTTCCTATGTTTTCCTCTAAGAGTTTTATAGTGTCCAGTCTTACGTTTAGGTCTTGAAGCATTTTGAGTTTATTTTTGTGTATGGCATTAGGAAGTGTTCTAATTTCATTCATTTACATGGAGCTTTCCAGTTTTCCCAGCACCATTTATTGAAGAGGCTGTCTTTTCTCTATTGTATATCCTTGCTTCCTTTGTCACAGATTAGTTGACCATAGGTGCATGGATTTATCAGTGGGCTTTCTATGCTGTTCCACTGATCTATATTTCTGTTTTTGTGCCAGTACCATATTGTCTTGATTACTATAGCTTTGAAGTCAGGGAGCCTGATTCCTCCAGTTCCATTCTTCTTACTTAAGATTGTTTTGGCTATTTGGGGTCTTTTGTGTCTCCATACAAATTTTAAGATTTTTTTTGTCCTACTTCTGTAAAAAATGCCATTGGTAATTTGATAGGGATTGCACTGAATCTGTAGATTGATTGGGGTAGTATAGTCGTTTTCACAATATTGATTCTTCTAATCCAAAAACATGGTATATCTCTCCATCTGTTTGTATCATCTTTGATTTCTTTCATCCATGTCTTATATTTTTCTGACTACAGGTCTTTTACCTCCTTAGGTCGGTTTATTCCTAGGTATTTTACTCATTTTGTTGCAATGGTGAATGGGATTGTTTCCTTAATTTCTCTTTCTGATCGTTCACTGTTAATGTATAGGAATGCAAGAGATTTCTGTGCATTAATTTTGTATCCTGCAACATTACCAAATTCATTGATTACCTCTAGTAGTTTACTGGTTGCATCCTTAGGATTATCTATGAATAGTATCATGTCATCTGTAAACAGTGACAGTTTTACTTCTTCTTTTCCAATTTGTATTCTTTTTATTTCTTTTTCTTCTCTGACTGCCATGGCTAGGACTTCCAAAACTGTGTTGAATAATAGTCGTGAGACTGGCCACCCTTGCCTTCTTCCTGATCTTAGAGGAAATGCTTTCAGTTTTTCAGCATTGAGATGGGTTTGTCGTATGTGGCATTTATCATGTTGAGGTAGGTTCCCTCTATGCCCACTTTCTGGAGAGTTTTTATCAAAACTGGTGTTGAATTTTGTCAAATGCTTTTTCCTGCATCTATTGAGATGATCATATGGTTTTTATTCTTCATTTGGTTTATATGGTGTATCACATTGATTGATTTGTGTATATTGAAGAATCCTTGCATCCGTGAGATAAATCCCACTTGACCATGGTGTATGATCCTTTTAACGTGTTGTTGGATTCTGTTTGCTAGTATTCTGCTGAGGATTTTTGCATCTGTATTCATGAGTGATATTTGTCTGTAATTTTCTTTTTTTTGTAGTACCTCTGTCTGGTTTTGTTATCAGGGTGATGGTGGCCTCGTAGAATGAGTTTGGGAGTGTTCCTTCCTCTGCAACTTTTTGGAAGAGTTTGAGAAGGATGGGTGTTAGCTCTTCTCTAAACGTTTGATAGAATTCACCTGTGAAGCCATCTGGTCCTGGACTTTTGTTTGATGGCAGATTTTTAATCACAGTTTCAATTTGTTTACTTGTGATTGGTCTGTTCATATTTTCTATTTTTTCCTGGTTCAGTCTTGGAAGTTTATACCTTTTTAAGAATTTGTCCATTTCTTCCAGGTTGTCCATTTTATTGGCATAGAGTTGCTTGTAGTAGTCTCTTAGGATGCTTTGTATTTCTGTGGTGTCCATTGTAACTTCTTCTTTTCATTTCTAATTTTATTGATTTGAGTCCTCTCCCTCTTTTTCTTGATGAGTCTGGCTAAATGTTTATCAATTATTTTTATCTTCTTAAAGAACCAGCTTTTAGTTTTATTTTTCTTTGCTATTTTTTCTTTGTTTCTATTTTATTTATTTACACTCTGATATTTATGATTTCTTTCCTTCTACTAACCTTGGGTTTTGTTTGTTTCTTTCCCTAATTCCTTTAGGTGTAAGGTTAAATTGTTTATTTGAGATTTTTCTTGTTTCTTGAGGTAGGATTGTATTGCTATAAACTTCCCTCTTAGAACTGCTTTTGCTACATCCCATAGGTTTTGGATCATTGTGTTTTCATTGTCATTTGTCTCTAGGTATTTTTTGATTTCCTCTTTGATTTCTTCAGTGATCTCTTGCTTATTTACTAACGTATTGTTTAGCCTCCATGTGTTTGTGTTTTTTATATTTTTTTCCCCGTGATTTATTTCTAATCTCATAGCTTTCTGGCTGGAAAATATGCTTGATATGATTTCAATTTTCTTAAATTTACTGAGGCTTGATTTGTGACCCAAGATGTGATCTATCCTGGGAATGTTCCGTGCGCACTCGAGAAGAAAGTGTAATCTGCTGTTTTTGGATGGAATGTCCTAAAAATATCAATTCAATCTATCTGGTCTATTGTGTCACTTAAAGTTTGTGTTTCCTTATTAATATTCTGTCTGGATGATCTGTCCATTGGTGTAAGTGAGGTGTTAAAGTCTCCCACTATTATTGTGTTACTGTCGATTTCCTCTTTTATAGCTGTTAACATTTGCCTTATGTATTGAGGTGCTCCTATGTTGGGTGCATATATGTTTATAATTGTTATATCTTCTTCTTGGATTAATCCCTTGAACATTATGTAGTGTCCTTCCTTATCTGTTGTAACATTCTTTATTTTAAAGTCTATTTTATCTGATATGAGTATTGCTACTCTAGCTTTCTTTTGAGTTCCATTTGCATGGAATATCTTTTTCCATGCCGTCACTTTCAGACTGTATGTTTCCCTAGGTCTGAAGTGGGTCTCTTATAGACAGCATATATATGGCTCTTGTTTTTGTATCCATTCAGCAAGCTTGTGTCTTTTGGTTGAAGCATTTAATCCATTCTCATTTAAGGTAATTATCGATATGTATGTTCCTGTTACCATATTCTTAATTGTTTTGGGTTTGTTTTTGTAGTCCTTTTCTTCTCTTGTGTTTCCCACTTAGAGAAGTTCCTTTAGCATTTTTTTTTTTGAATTTTATTTTATTTATTTTTTATACAGCAGGTTCTTATTAGTTATCTATTTTATACATATTCGTGTATATATGTCAATCACAATCTCCCAATTCATCCCGCCATGACCACCACCACCCCCTGCCACTTTCTCCCCTTGGTGTTTCTTAACTGTATTTGGGTTTTTTTGGTGGCTCTTTTTCTTGTGTTTCCTGCCTAGAGAAGTTCCTTTAGCATTTGTTGTACAGCTGATTTGGTGGTGTGAATTCTCTTAGCTTTTGGTTGTCTGTAAAGCTTTTGATTTCTCCCTCGAATCTGAATGAGATTCTTGCAGGGTAGTGTAATCTTGATTGTAGGTTCTTCCCTTTCATCACTTTAAATATTTGTGCCACTCCCTTCTAGCTTGTATAGTTTCTGCTGAGAAATCAGCTGTTAACCTTATAGGATTTCCCTTGTATGTTATTTGTCATTTTTCCCTTGTTGCTTTTAATAAATTTTCTTTGTCTTTAATTTTTGTCAATTTGATTACTGTGTGTCTCAGCGTGTTTCTCCTTGGATTTTTCCTGCCTGGGACTCTCTGTGCTTCCTGGACTTGGGTGGCTATTTCTTTTTCCATGTTAGGGAAGTTTTTGACTATAATCTCTTCAAATATTTTCTCAAGTCCTTTCTCTCTCTCTTCTCCTTCTGGCACCCCTATACTGTGAATGGTGTTGTGTTTAATGCCCCAGAGGTCTCTTAGGCTGTCTTCATTTCTTTTCATTGTTTTTTCTTTATTCTGTTCCATGGTAGTGATTTCCACCATTCTGTCTTCCAGTTTACTTCTCCATTCTTCTGCCTCAGTTATTCTGCTATTGATTCCTTCTAGTATATTTTTCATTTCAGGTATTGTATTGTTCATCTCTGTTTGTTCTTTAATTCTTCTAGGTCTCTGTTAAACATTTCTTGCATCTTCTCGATCTTTGCCTCCATTCTTTTTCTGAGGTCCTGGATCATGTTCACTATCATTATTCTGAATTCTTTTTCTGGAAGGTTACCTATCTCCACTTAATTTAGTTGTTTTTCTGGGGTTTTATCTTGTTGCTTCATCTGATACATAGTCCTCTGCCTTTTCATTTTGTCTATCTTTCTGTGAATGTGGTTTTCATTCCACAGGCTGGAGGATTGTAGTTCTTCTTTCTTCTGCTGTCTGCCGTCTGATGGATGAAGCTATTTAAGAGGCTTGTGCAAGCTTCTTGACGGGAGGGACTGGTGGTGGGTAGAGCTGGGTATTGCTCTGGTGGGAAGAGCTCAGTGAAACTTTAATCTGCTTGTCTGCTGATGGGTGGGGCTGAGTTCCCTCCCTCTTGGTTGTTTGGTCTGAAGTGACCCAGCACTGGAGGCTACAGGCTCTTTGGTGGGGTAATGGCAGACTCCGGAAGGTCATGCCAAGGAGTAATTCCCAGAACTTCTACTGCCACTGTCCTTGTCCCCACAGTGAGCCACAGCGACTCCCTCCCTCTGCAGGAGACCCTCCAATACTAGAAGGTAGGTCTCGTTCAGTCTCTTATGGGGACACTGCTCCTTCCCCCTGGGTCCTGATGTGCACACTACTTTGTGTGTGCCCTCCAAGAGTGGAGTCTCTGTTTCCCCCAGTCCTGTCAAAGTCCTGCAATCAAATCCCACTAGTCTTCAAAGTCTGAGTCTCTGGGAATTCCTCCTCCCATTGCCAGACCCCCTGGTTGGGAAGCCTGACGTGGGCCTCAGAACCTTCACTCCAGTGGGTGGACTTCTGCGGTATAATTGTTCTCCAGTTTGTGAGTCACCCACCCAGCAGTTATGGGATTTGATTTTATTGTGATTGCACACCTCCTACAGTCTCATTGTGGCTTCTCCTTTGTCTTTGGATGTGGGGTATCTTTTTTGGTGAGTTCGAGTGTCTTCCTGTCGATAACTGTTCAGCAGTTAGTTGTGATTCCGGTGCTCTCGCAAAAGGGAATGAGCGCACCTCCTTCTACTCTGCCATCTTGAACCAATCTCCCACCAAGTGTATTCTTGTTAGTGATCTTTAAAAGCAGGCATATATAGCTTTTCAATATAAATAATTTTCATTAAGAATTTATCTTCTTTATATGCAACCAATCAACTGTTTATTAAGTGCCTAAAGTGGCTTGGTATAGTTATTGTGGCAGCTGCAAGAAGAGATAAGACATAATCCCTGGAATAAGCACTTTAGAAATTAGTTGGGAAGATAGGAAATACATGTGTATAAAGGACAATTAAATTTTTAAGGCATTATATGCAAAGGCCAAATGATCTATTATAGCATAACAGAGCCAAGACATATTTTCATTCTGGATGGTCAGTGATGACTTACACAGAATATGGGAAACAGAACAAACTGTAAATGATCCATGGAGTTCTTAGTATGTAGTAAGAAGGAGAGGAGAAATCATCCATTGGGGAAATAGCATGGATAAAGCCATAAAAACAAGTTCAGACAAAATATCTACCTAGGACAGAATATAATACTTGAGCTGAGATATACGTTGAAGTGAGTAAGTGTCAGAAGGTGTCATTGCAGGCTTGCACACTTGCCTGTCAGGCGTTTGACATTGGGAGATATTGAGAGGTTTTTTTTTTTTAATATTTTATTTTATTTTATTTTTTAACATCTTTATTGGAGTATAATTGCTTTACAATGGTGTGTTAGTTTCTGCTTTATAACAAAGTGAATCAGTTATACATATACATATGTTCCCATATCTCTTCCCTCTTGCATCTCCCTCCCTCCCACCCTCCCTATCCCACCCCTCTAGGTGGTCACAAAGCACAGAGCTGATCTCCCTGTGCTATGCGGTTGCTTCCCACTAGCTATCTATTTTACATTTGGTAGTGTATATATGTCCATGCCACTCTCTCACGCTGTCACATCTTACCCTTCCCCTTCCCCATATCCTCAAGTCCATTCTAGTAGGTCTGTGTCTTTATTCCCATCTTGCCACGAGGTTTTTCATGACCTTTTTTTTTTTCCCTTAGATTCCATATATATGTGTTAGCATACTGTATTTGTTTTTCTCTTTCTGACTTACTTCACTCTGTATGACAGACTCTAACTCCATCCACCTCACTACAAATACCTCCATTTCATTTCTTTTTATGGCTGAGTAATATTCCATTGTATATATGTGCCACATCTTCTTTATCCGTTCATCCAATGATGGACACTTAGGTTGCTTCCATGTCCTGGCTATTGTAAATAGAGCTGCAATGAACATTTTGGTACATGACTCTTTTTGAATTATGGTTTTCTCAGGGTATACGCCCAGTAGTGGGATTGCTGGGTCGTATGGTAGTTTTAGTTTTAGTTTTTTAAGGAACCTCCATAGTGTTCTCCATAGTGGCTGTATGAATTTACATTCCCACTAACAGTGCAAGAGGGTTCCCTTTTCTCCACACCCTCTCCAGCATTTATTGTTTCTAAATTTTTTGATGATGGCCATTCTGACCGGTGTGAGGTGATATCTCATTGTAGTTTTGATTAGCATTTCTCTAATGATTAATGATGTTGAGCATTCTTTCATGTGTTTGTTGGCAATCTGTAAATCTTCTTTGGAGAAATGTCTATTTCGGTCTTCTGCCCATTTTTGGATTGGGTTGTTTGGTTTTTGTTATTGAGCTGCATGAGCTGCTTGTATATTTTGGAGATTAATCCTTTGTCAGTTGCTCCATTTGCAAATATTTTCTCCCATTCTGAGGGTTGTCTTTTCATCTTGTTTATGGTTTCCTTTGCTGTGCAAAAGCTTTTAAGTTTCATTAGGTCCCATTTGTTTATTTGTGTTTTTATTTCCATTTCTCTAGGAGCTGGGTCAAAAAGGATCTTGCTGTGATGTATGTCATACAGTGTTCTGCCTATGTTTTCCTCTAAGAGTTTGATAGTGTCTGGCCTTACATTTAGGTCTTTAATCCATTTTGAGTTTATTTTTGTGTATGGTGTCAGGGAGTGTTCTAATTTCATTCTTTTACGTGTAGCTGTCCAGTTTTCCCAGCACCACTTATTGAAGAGGCTGGGGAGATACTGACAGTTTTTGATGGTGGTCACAGACTGATGATATCCATGTTTAAAAAATAAATTTGACAGCAGTGAAAATAGAGCACCTGATGGTAGCAGTATAAGTAAAAACAAACAAAAGTAATTGTAATTTTAAAAAAGGAAATTAACAGGTTTTAGAAACTCATTAAATAGGTTAATAAAAAGAGAGGATGATGAATACAGGTTTAAACTTCAGTTTCAACACTAGGAGATAAAGGGTATTACCAGCAGAAATAAAGGTAGACCATCATGCTGAGTGAAATAAATTTGAGGTTGAAATGAGATATTCGGTTTTTAAAATACTAAAATATTAGTTATAGTATGTAAGATGTATCCAGAGGATATTTTGGTGAATTGGCTTTAAGAGAGAATTCAAAACTAAATATATGACTTAGAAAGTCATTCATATTAGATGACTGATAAAATCATGAAAATAGATACACTATCAAACGATGAGATCTATCAGAAAAGGGATAACAAGGATAGAACTTCAAGGTATTACTGCAGTTGCAAGTATAAGAAAAGCATGAGAAAAAAATAAAGCAGTTAGATAACTGGAGATAGGAAGAGAATTAGACAATTCAGGGTTATAGAATTTAAGGGAAGAGAGAACGTCAAGATACAGGAAGTGGTTAAGGGTGTGCAATGCTGCATAGAGGTTAGGAAGATATTTGGAAAGCTCTTAGTGCTTCATTCTCCCATAAAGTGCTATGGAAATGTTTCATATATTTGCTGATATACTCTAAGACCAGAGTATATCAAGCTATGAATTGCATGTAAATAAATTTCTTAGTTAAAATAATCATGTGTAGAGTTTTAAAAAGAAGAAGAAAAATACTGGCTACTAATGATGAAGAGGTACTCTGTCTTTCCTCTGCCTTTGTACTAAGGATGAGAGAGCCAGGCAGAACTGTAGCAGGAACCAGAAGGAACAAAGAAAAAAGATTAGTTTCTTTTATGAAATGGCTTTTATTCTACTAGTATCTCTTTAAAAATAAAAATCAAGGAATAAATGTCCATTTAAATTGATCTTCTGTTGGACTATACTATTGGTCTGACATATAAATTAGTGTTTCTTAGATTTAACTATCCCCCTGGGATAACACTGAGAAACAACAATAATATTTTATGGAGAGTGTCAAATAGCTTGCCTTTACAGCAATTCTATTCTCCGTATCTTTTTTTTTTTATTTTTTGGAAGATGGATGATGGAGACCATTATAATCAGAAAGATACTAATCTGGAGCTGTAATGAAGCAAATATCTTTAGTCACATGTTATTGGCGTTTAAGGACTTCTATGTTTATAGAAGAATTTCAAATAAAAGTTTCTTCTACTCACTGCCCTAAACCTGCCCCTTACTAGCTGTGACCTTGAGAAACTCACTTTATCTTTTTAAGCCATTTCCCTCCTCTGTGAAATGGGAATGTTAACATCCACCTTTATTACTCCCAGAGTTCATGAAGATCAAATGAGATGGTAAAAGTGAAAGTGTTTGTTTAACTATGAAATGCCACATAAGTGTTGTTATTATGAATCCTTTCTAGACCACAAATAGCAAGGAGGTAAAGAGCAGACCTATGTTGTTCCTATGAAACTACAGTACTTACATAGTGCCTGACATGACCTAAGAAACGAATAAATATTTGTTGAATTTAATTACTGCTTGAGAAGTATAATCATGGAAATGGTTGTATATAAAAGTATCAATAAAATATACACTGAACCCCCAAATAGAAGATTATTATGAAAACAATGGCAGGCTCAGCTCTCACAAGAATGCTATTCCATTCTTGTGCCTATGACACTGTGTGAACCAGCTTACATCTGACCTGAATGCTGAAACCTTTCCAAGGAAAGAGCACGATTTCCACTGTGCTTTTTATTTCATGTCTAATAGCCTTTCTAGCCATAGCCAAAACTAGAGACTGTTTATTAGTAAACCTGGGATATATTGCTAGAGGAACTGATAACACCCACAGAATAGAGTTTATAAAAATTCAACAAAAGACAGGAAATGAGGGACAGAAAATAGACTAAATGTGAAAACAGGAAGGCAATACCAAACAATGTGGAAGCAAAGAATAGTAAAATAAAATGTTGCATGGAAATATCTATTTTCACTGGAGTTCATGGATGAAAGTTCATGGATACACTTTATTGAGATACCAGAAGCATGTCCAAATAAAGTTGACCTCAGAATAAAAGCAGTACTCACTACAGAGAAATTAACTATTTCACTAGGGCTCTTAACGTAGTAATATTTACAAATGGTGGGCATGGGGTTGGTAATAGCCAGCTGTTGAAAGGGAGAAGGGACAGTCTAGCTAGTAAAGCTAGCTAGTAAAGCGAACACACAAAACACTGGAGTATAATGGAAGATCTGCTTCCCCTCACCCCTCCCTACTCCCCAAATTCCTCAAACAAATCTTAGTGATGCCACTTTCAGTGGCTTATATCTGAATATTGTTCTTGGGCATCAAATAATGCCTGCTTTAACATTAATACTTTATTGCCTGATAATGATTTTATTTCACTCTCACTTCCCCCCAAATATTGGCATTTTAAGTGAACATGCAAATTAAAAACAGAAACGGTGGCATTATCAACAGTTGAACTAATGGGGAAGAGGACACAGCTAAAGACCTGGTCTGTAGGATGCTTCCTACTCAACGTAAATGTTAACCATGCTATATTTATTTATTTGCTCCTATCAGCCAGTATTCTCTTAGAAAGGTACCAAAGGATGCCTGGGTATCATTCACACCCTCTAGGTACAAGGGCCAGTGGTAGAATGAAGCCACAGATGGGGTATGGGTCAATAAGAGTGAGTCAGGTCACTAAAGCCAAGTCTAAAATATGCTGAGACAAGCACAAGTCAACAGAAGAGCCTTAATAAAAATAATCAGGGCATGTATGTGAGATACCCAGAAATGTTTACTTCAGAGAACCTTCTGAAGACCAGAAGACCTTCCCCCACGGCATCATTCCCATTTACAGCTTGGCATTTTATCTAAAACATAAAAGACATGGAGAGCTGTCCTCACGGTTGCTAAAGCTCTGCCAATTCCCTAGGCCAATGCTAGTCAGGCATTCCAGTTCTCATACTGAACAAGAGGGACCTGGAACACCTCTGTCTGCAGCAACTCTCAGCTGAGATGGAGGGGAACAGCAGACCTACAGAGAAGACTACCTCCTCTTTAAGTCCTAAAGAGGGCTGTTTATTTCCTTCTCCCAGATGACTGTGTGGATTGAATTGAGAAGCCTCTGGGATCACATCCATGCTGCTTTCCTGAGGCCAAGCAACTGATTGCTCTCTTGGAAAACAGGTGAACAAAAACCAAAGGTAAAGCACTGTCCACAACTGTATTACATGCATCATTAGTTTCCATCCTCTCAAACAAACGACAGAGATGATGAAATACAGGAGCTTTTTTTTTTTTTCTTTTCCCTTAACAGCATTCTGGATAATAAGTAATACAATAAACGATCATGTTTTATTACTCCCAATTTCATATGGATTTGAAGCATATGGTTTTTATTTTGGGGGGACGGCATGGAGGGAGCAGGTGAATAGTGAGTTGAATTGATGATTCTTGGGAGTGATATAAAATATTTTATTAAGTAATAGTACAGTGTTATTACATGCACCAGAGACCATTCCAACACTAAACACACATTTTAACTCAGGGTCAGGGTGAGGTAAGGGAGGCAGTGGTACACCTAAGTAAACTCACAGGTCAGAGATCACAAAACATGGTGTAAAAATCTCTGTCGCGTACATGCAGCGTTAGCATTCAGTCCTGGAACTCATGGAACAGATGCTTGTTCTAGTATATAAGAGATTCAAAAACCTCCAGTTTTCTACTCTTGGTTTCACTGTGAGCATTTTGGGTAACAAAACTGCACATTTATAATATATATTCTCTCTAGCAGGTCTTTTTCTCACAGATTTATCTCTGTTTTATTGATTTGTTGCATTTTGAATTATTTTTCAATCCCAGGAAAATTACTCCTTTTTTTTGTTTCTCACAAATTTCCCTTTCCTTCCTCTTTGTTATTCATGAGCATCCCCCTGCAGCCTGCTTCAAGAAATTGAGGTTTATAATAAGTGTTGCAAGACTGCCTTTCTTCCCATAATATAGGACCACTAAGAGAAAAACAATATTTTTGTCCACTTCTGAGATTGGGCAGGGGGAAAAAGGGAGAACAAGCAAGGGACAAAGGAGAATATTTCTGAGCAAGCAATCCTACCCACTTATTCTGTTGTCCTGTCGTGAGTTGCACATCCAACATAGTTAGGCCAAGTTAGACAGGCAACCTCTAAGGAAGATATGGATTCTTCTGGAAATGTGTACTAATGATTCATTGTCTGACACTTTCGACTTTTCTCACAGAATTGGATTTAAATCATTGACCGGGTATGGAGCTGCAGGGTAACATCTTGTCTTTTAGAAAGATAGTGAAATAATGATGCCCAATATGTGGCAGTTTAAAAAGTTTTAGTAAACTGAAAAGGCTGGAGGTGCTGCCCTTATCCAAATACCATGCCAAGATGGGGGGAAAAAAATGCGAATGCGCTTCAAATTATCCAGGCAAAGTGCTAACACATACCCTATTACAAAATCCCTAGACTTGCTCCATCTCTAAGACAGGATGGGTTATATTTGAATCAGTATTAGAAAACTATGGCCTTCTTTATGAACACAGGGGAGGGGGTACGTGGTGGTAGGAAAGAAGGAGAAGGAACAAGGGTGAGAGGAAATGTACTGACTGTAATCAGTAAGATTTGTTTATTTAATGTTAATTTCTCCCATCCATTCTTCTTAAGCAATTCAACCAGCCCTGTCTTCAGAAAAGACTAGCTAGAAAACTGCTTCTGGGTTTAGTAATTTTAAAATAATTAGAAATTTATGATAGGCTATGCTGAAGACTAAGGGACAGAATCTAATTCTTACGTTTAAGAACCTTACAATTTATCTTCTATAACAATGCTAATTGAATTCAAGTGCACTTTTTGAGTTTGTTCATGTACTTGATGTGATGAGTAGTATGAAGATGATTAAATCAGATTTCCTTCTCTCTGAAACTTGCCAACATGGGTAAAGTTCAAGTGGTATCAGGTAAAAGTCTTAAGTGAAGTCCAGTAAAGTGTTAGGTAAATCCAAGGAAGGAAGCATTACATCAAATCAATAAGTCAGTTTTCCCAGAGCAAATGGTAATTGACATAGATTTTGTAAATGGATAACATTTCTGTAAGTTCAGGGAGTGATGAGGACAGAATCTCTGGCACCATTTTGAGAGCAGAATAAAGGTTCATGCACAAAGTGCATGCCAAATGAATTTAGACAAATGCAAGTTATAGAGCTGGTAAGGGGTACAAACTTTCAGCTATAAGATGAATAAGGTCTGGGGATCTAATGAAAAACATGGTGACTATAGTTCAGCGGCCTCCAACATTTTTGGCACCAGGGACCAGTTTCATGGAAGACAATTTTTCCATGGACTGGGGTAATGTGAGCGATGTGGGGGATGGTTCAGGCAGTAATGAGAGCGATGGGGAGCGATGGGGAGCGGCAGATGAAGCTTCACTCGCCCGCCCGCCGCTCACCTCCTGCTGTGCGGCCCGGTTCCTAACAGGCCGCAGACTGATACCGGTCCATGGCCGGGGGTTGGGAACCGCCGCTATAGTTGATAACACTGTATCGCATAATTGAAATCTGCTCCGAGTAGAACTTAAATGTTTTCACACACACACAAAACAAACAAACAAAAAACTTAGGTAACATGGATAAAATCCTTGAAAGACACAAATTACCAAAACTGAAATAGAAAACCTGAATAATCCTATATCAAAAAAATTGGAATTGTGACTTAAAACCTTCCTACAAAGAAAATTCAGTCCCACATAGGTTCACTGGTGAATTCAATTCAAAATTTAAGGGAACAATTAATATTAATCCTATGGAAACTCACTCAAAAAATAGAGAATGAAGCAATGAGGTCAGCACTGGTGGCTGGTTTGAGTGATTCACAAGGAAACAGAATATTGAGGAAAATAAAGCACTAGAAATGGTTAAGTACAAATAGTTAAGTAGAATGGCTGATTGTGGAGTTAGGGGGGAAACAAATTGACTCTAAGAATATGGAGGGATAGAAGGTATGAAGGTCCTGGTGAGAATGAAGGAGAGGAAAGTGATGGAGTGTGATGTGAAATCATGGTGGTCAGAAAGAGCAATTTCAAATTTTAAGATCTTAGAACTGTTCTCAGTGATAATATAGTCCAAATTCTGATCACTGATGTGATGCGTATGAATGTCAGGTAATTTTGAAGTTATCTAAAATAATGATGGAACAGAGTGAAAAGGAAAATTAGGGGGCCAGTGCTAAAACTGTTATGGAATAGAGAAGGCTGTCCTCAGGTGTGTCTAGGGACAAGAACAAAGATGGGAAGAATATTCTGTTTCCAGGCCTTGTCTATCATTTGTGAAGCAAGTATTTACACCAGCCAGTGTTTTAGTCAGAAACCTTGATTATGACATTTTATCCTCACTATAGAGTTGTTAAGTAGGTATTCATAAGTAGGTATTCATGATCATACTGAGATGTCAAGATATTAATATATTATCCAAGATCTTCCATCTACACAGTGGTGGATGCACAACATAAACATCTTTAAAGTGCCTTAAATGTCCACATTCTTTCTACTAAATCATCGGCCTCATCACACAAAAAATATCTGAAAATATGGTAGGATGATTAGAGAAGTATGGTAACATTTACTGAGTTTTTACTACGTGTCATGGGAAGTGCTAAATACTTTATGTGTATCAATTTATGTGATATAAGTTGTGTATATCAATTTACTCACAAGAACCCAAAGCCAATATTATGTATTTCCATTTTAGAGAAGGGAGGAATTTATAATTAACGAAGCTTTTGAAACTTTTAGGTAGCAAAGTTAGTGAACTAGGATTGCTAGTAAGTTCTGTCTGACTCCAAAAGCTACTATGCTACACTCCTTCTTCGACTGTGCCTGAGTTTCAATAAACAATGTGTCATTGGGCAAAGGGATAACCTGCTCATCTGGAGATAGAAGCAGAGATTAAGAGTAATGCTTACCCTTTGAAATGATGTTATGAAGAGAATTCAGGTTTTAATTAAAGCAAAAACAAGGAGGTAGAGACAAAAAAAAAAGGTTCTTGAGGGAAATACGGGAACAAGGTTGGACACAGAAATACTGTCTCAGAGTTGTGGAATGCACAAAGAAACATAGCATAGCAAAGCTGTTTGGAAAGTCATATCAGGGAATTGCATTCAGGTAGAGGCTGAGTACTTCCCAAGAGATTGATAATACTCTAGGGAGAAGAATGGCATATAAGTTTTGCCAGATGCCTTGAGTTCCATGAGACAATTGGGAATGCACCACTATTCCTAGGGTATAGCCTTCCCACAGAAAGTTGAGGAGTGTTCCAATGTTCAACCAAGCCATTTTTGCCATTGTCTTCTAACCATCACAAGCAGCAAGGCACATACTAACAGGGGCTGGGACAAGGTAATCAAGAGGTAATTGGTCCACTGGTTATGGTGATGTGACTGAATGGAAATATTCCTTATGAGGAAGAAAGGAATAAAAGGAGAAGGGAAGGAAGGGTAGCTCAGTGAAGCCATCACTTAGTTCTTGCAGCCATGGGAGGTATTAAGCTGAACTTCTATTTATTACAGAAGGAGATCTATTTGTTTTTACCCAGGATGGAGGTCGCAAAATAATCTGTTGGGATTAAACTGTATAATTATGACACAGAATATTTATTTCTACTGCTTTAGGTTAAGAGTGATTATCTATCAACCCATTAACAAAATATGTATAGCTCCTTAATCTATCTAATTTTACTTTTTGGTTGCAGCTACAGAAAATCAAATACTTTAAGGGACTGTAGAAATCATCACCATTGTTTACTCACACTAAACTGATAAAATGATCCAATGCATGAAAAAAATTAAATGATCTAATTTAGTTAGAAAAGTTAAGTTCTGTGTAACTTTTATAATATTCAAAATATGTACAAATAAAAAATTCCTGGGGTGATTAATAGCAATTGGAGACATGACGTTGACAAGTGTGATGATAATAACCTATTATTGAACATGAATCTTTAATAACTCCATAAATGAGTAGTCACCAAGTTACTAGATTATTTTACTCTAGTCACTATAAAATGGTGACTCGGGATGGGGCTCTGGATCCCTCTGGATGGGGCTCTGGCCTTTTGGCCAACATAAGTGTGTCACTTGGTTAAATATGTCCCTGTGAGCATGTAGCATAAATGGGCAGGAATATCATGCTTCATCCACAGCAGCAGGTGAATTCTCCTTGATGATGTAAATAATAGCACAGGCCTTAATCTGCTGACACTAGGTAGGCACAGAAGCTGTGTGCTGGCTTGGCAAAAATGACAGGAAAATGAGAGTTTTGATATATTCTGGTGGGAAAGCTACAATATGTTTCCCAATTGTAGAAACTTATTCCCTTCTTTATACATTCCCAAATGCCATCTTTTCTTTTTCAACCCTTTCAGTAATGGACAATTACAGAAGAGCCATGAAAGAAAAATTCTTTAAAAATATTTTCAAGGGATTGAGCATAAAGGTCAAAATATATTTTTACTACAAGGATGTTCTTTCCATGAAGCTATGTTGTTCTACAGAATGTACTTAGTCAAACTGTGATGCTCCTCAACAAAACTCTTATGTAGAAATTAATTGCTCAATACCTCATTTTTAACTGCAATAATACTTTTAAAGAGTTGTGATGTGCTAGAAGAGGGGACACGCACCTTTTTCCCTCCCATGGTCATGGGTAAAGCTGATAGTCACCAACTCTTTTGCGGGAACAAGCTATATGCTTATTGAGGCTTTGGAGCAGTAGAGAGATATATGAAAAGGAATGGAGGAACTTATGGGGAGAATGGAGATTTTTATGGGGAGACTGGAGAAAAGGAGCTTAAGACAACTAGGCAAATCCTTTGCCTCACTAGAAAAGCCATGAGCCAGGCTGTAATGATCAACTGATTTTGGTTCTCCGTTTATTAGTGTTTTATACCTTACTCTCAAGGATCTCCTGATGTGGGAGCTCTACAAAGAGATGAACAGAATATTTCCAGTGTGATTATTGCTATGATAAAGGTATGTGCAGACCACACAGGATGGGTGGGGCCCCTAACCCTGACTCAGCAGAGAAGCCCTTTGTGTTCTATGGGAATTCCTTTCCTACAGGGGCACATCAGCAGAAAATTCCCATTTCTTTGCCACTTTGTATTAGCTCTGAGCATTAAATGAAGTTACTGTTTAGACCTTGTATTTAAATTTTAACCTATATTTGAGAAGCAGCCTGAATGCAGGATGGGCAAAAAGAAGACTGCCAAGTTTTCACTTTTTCTGCATTTAGGGAAGATTCAGATGTGTTACCCACTTTCAGTTGCAGAATTAAAGATACAATGAAAGCACTTGCGTTAGAGACTACAGTGGAATCAGGTGTCGAAACATACGATATCCTCCTTTACAGGGGGACACCATCTGGCAGTGCCCTGAATAGCCCTCCACTGTCCTCTCCCTTGTTTTTTTAATTGCCTTTCCTTGGCATTTCTACAAGATATGGGATGGTACTCATCATGCCTAACTTACATAATACAAAACTAAATCCAGAGAAGGAAAATGACTTCTTTAAGGTCAATAACTAGTGTAAAATCAAGCCATTCCTTCCTTTCTCAGACTATTACCTGAATTTTGACAAAATACCACACTTCCCAGACATTTTAAAAATGAAATCAATAGTGCCGACTTGTGTATTAGAATGGAGTAGTCCCAGGGAAGGTCCGTAGTACCATGTTTTGTCCTGCCTCTGTGCTGTGGCTGCTAGGTAGGTCTGAGGCAGACCCATACTTTGGAATCACTTTTTAGTGCTCAGTGCCTTACTAATATCTGAAGATATCACATGGTTAAGTACAGACAAAAAGTTGAGCATTATAAGTAGTAATTAGGGAGGTGAAGACTGAAACCATTGATTGTGCATTCTGTTTCTAAAAGTCTTCTTCAAAATGTCATCAGCAAAGTGTAGTCAGATTGATTCAGAAACCACAGTTAATCACGGCATCGTTAGGTTAGCTTTAGCTAAAAGAAGAGACAATAAAAGCTATCGTTCTTTTATTAATAACAAGAAATACTGTACTTTCTTTCCTGTCAAGTTTCTTCTTTTGTAAATGATTGTTTATCACTTTTTCCTTTAATAGCCTACCTTGAACATTTTGTTGTTGTTGTTCCCTAATTTGACTAATTGCGTCTTCTTTGCCTCAGATGTTTTCAGTTCTCTAAAGGCATGACCAGCACTTTCAGGAAGGCCTTTTTAATCTATCTGGTCAATTAAATACATTCCCAGGAATAAAATAAATTTTATTCAATTCTCCAAACAGAGAAATATAAAAACTACAGTGGTTTAAAATTTTTTAAAAATCTTATTTTTATGTCCCTAAAGTCTCCTCAATCTATGTTCAAAACCAAACTAGACTATATAGGGAAATAAGAAAGGATTTTCTCAGAAGGCAATCTAAATTGTCCTTTGCTAATAGTAACACTAATTTCACTATAGCAATCTATTAGCATTTACAAGGGCTAAGGTTTGTTCTGATACTTTTTTCAATTCATCCTTTTCATTATACATTGTATAGAATGAAGCATAATTTAACTTGTATCATGTCAATAAAATAATGATTAATCTATAATTAAGTAGAGGTGGGCCAACAGAGATTTCTGTTCAGTAAAGGGAATAGAAATTATTTCAGAAATATTCACATTTTACTAAAAAAAAAAAAAACCCACTGATAAGCTTGCAAATACTTTACAGCTGGAGTGGGTGAGGAGCAAAGGATCCAAAGCTATGGCCCTCTCCTTTTGTATTTTAGTAATATATTCCATCATTTCATGGTGTGCACTACTAAGGTGCACAGAATCGTTTAAGCAAATTTTAGTAATGCTTTTAGTGTCATATGTATTTAGTCTCTGGATAACCTTCTGAGTTCTTTTTAAAAATATATTTATATATATATTTATATACATATTTACACACATTTTTGATTTTATGAGATGACTTAAATAACCTGGGTAAATGATACAAAAAGGAAAAATGATTATGCACTATCACAGTTCAGCAGTTCTTGGCCATAATCATGGACTTTTTTAAAAGATAATTTTAACTTTCTTTTGAGATTTTCAATAGGAGAGTTGTTTTCAAAATTTTAGAACGTCTTAATATATAGGTATCATTACTAATAAACATTGTTAATAAACATTTGTAATATAAAATATATTAACTTTGTTTCTATTAAGAAATCTTCTTTTTCTCTGTTATAGCCTTGACTTAACTTATATCAAATTAAGCAAAAGAATGTTGAAGAATTGGTGGGCAGAAGTGTTTCATAAGAAAGTGACTAATATAAGCTGAATGGAAAAGAACAACAAACATTTTCATCTTCATTGTTATTGAAATGTGTTATTCAAGGAATTGAAAAATGTTCAATTTATCCATGTAAAAATGCAATTATTGCTATATCTACCTCAGAAAGTGCCTAAAAGCAGGAACAGTGTTATTATATTAACAAAGCACGTTGAAATTCACAAAGTGTGTCCCTCTTGATCTCTTAACTCTGTAGGGACAAGTATCACTTCCTCCATTTTCGAGCAGGAAAACCTGAGCCCAGAGAGATTCTCTGTAATGAATTTCTGGTTTCCACACATAGCCAATGTGACCAGGTGTGGTCAGGCCTTCCGCTCCATAATCCAGTGATGTTTCTCCAGAAGAGAATGAACTGAGTTGAGAAGAAGATGTAGTTGGCATCTTTTATGGCCTTTTTAGAACCTTCAACTCCAACTGGCCCCCACACGTTAAAAATGCCTGTGAGCTGTGGTGTAGGCACGGTATAAGTATCAACACGTTTATCTTTTTCACCTATTACATGGCAGTAAATAAGAAGTTACACAAATATTTTACTTGTCACACTCCCACAGTGATTTTTATAGAAAAATAATAGGGGCAGGGGGTGTGAGATGATTCCTGAGGTCCCTTTCAGCTCTCATATTCTGTGACTTTACCATGCTGGAGCAGAATAATGCTCACAAAATGCACACCAAACGAATTAATCCACTTCAGACAAATGTGAGTTATAGAGCTGTCATTTCTGAAAGATAATAGTACTGACGGCATCATATTACTGACAGCATGCCTCACAATAATTCTTAGCTTGGTATAATGCTGGGAAAATAAAATATTTGGAATTTGTTTTTTCTCTATTAATAATTTTAGACTATGAGTCTGCAGACTTTACAAAGTATAACCATGGACATACATTTCAGCTATCAATCTGTTGGCTCAAAATCTCTTTCAAGTTCCTTCTCCTGCCATCCTGGAACAACTTCTTCAATACCTCCAGAGATTCACATAAATGACTCAATAAGGGCAAGAACTAACCTGATGACATTTACATTTTAAAGTGGTTAATTTGATGTGAAGTCTTAAGGAAGAGCTTTAAGAAGAGGCAGGGTCACCGATTATGAAAGAGGAGGTGAAGACATTTCAGAAAGGATGAGAAGGTGATTACAGGAGAGGAGGTGAGAACGCAGGCGTCTGAACACTAAGGTTTGCTGGCAAAACTTCAGTGGGGATTAAGGACAGCTGGCCTGAAGGCATCTGAAAGGAAAAAAATAAAGTGTGACTGCTATGAGGAGGCCAGTTAGGGAGAGATCTTTAAATCTGCAGATTTTTTTTCTGCAGCCTCTGGGCAGTTACCATCTCCAGGGGTTTCCTACACTGAAGGAGCCTTTTAGATGTGGAAGTGAAAATTATTTATCTTCCACTTAAAAGATTGCTCTCACTTTTGCTCTATAAAAATGGAGAAGAGCAGGACCTGAATCCCCCTCTGGGAGCTTAGACCCCACAATGTATCCAGGTATGCCCTGGCTGTAGCAGACCTCTCTGAAGGATGTTCATGTATCTGCTGACCCTGCCTGTCAATTCTAGCCTGAACTAAGTGACACTGGGTAGGTGATCCAGAGCCCCATTTTTAACGTGTGGGGGCCAGTTGGAGTTGAAGGTTCTAAAAAGGCCATAAAAGATGCCAACTACATCTTCTTCTCAACTCAGTTCATTCTCTTCTGGAGAAACATCACTGGATTATGGAGCGGAAGGCCTGACCACACCTGGTCACATTGGCTATGTGTGGAAACCAGAAATTCATTACAGAGAATCTCTCTGGGCTCAGGTTTTCCTGCTCGAAAATGGAGGAAGTGATACTTGTCCCTACAGAGTTAAGAGATCAAGAGGGACACACTTTGTGAATTTCAACGTGCTTTGTTAATATAATAACACTGTTCCTGCTTTTAGGCACTTTCTGAGGTAGATATAGCAATAATTGCATTTTTACATGGATAAATTGAACATTTTTCAATTCCTTGAATAACACATTTCAATAACAATGAAGATGAAAATGTTTGTTGTTCTTTTCCATTCAGCTTATATTAGTCACTTTCTTATGAAACACTTCTGCCCACCAATTCTTCAACATTCTTTTGCTTAATTTGATATAAGTTAAGTCAAGGCTATAACAGAGAAAAAGAAGATTTCTTAATAGAAACAAAGTTAATATATTTTATATTACAAATGTTTATTAACAATGTTTATTAGTAATGATACCTATATATTAAGACGTTCTAAAATTTTGAAAACAACTCTCCTATTGAAAATCTCAAAAGAAAGTTAAAATTATCTTTTAAAAAAGTCCATGATTATGGCCAAGAACTGCTGAACTGTGATAGTGCATAATCATTTTTCCTTTTTGTATCATTTACCCAGGTTATTTAAGTCATCTCATAAAATCAAAAATGTGTGTAAATATGTATATAAATATATATATAAATATATTTTTAAAAAGAACTCAGAAGGTTATCCAGAGACTAAATACATATGACACTAAAAGCATTACTAAAATTTGCTTAAACGATTCTGTGCACCTTAGTAGTGCACACCATGAAATGATGGAATATATTACTAAAATACAAAAGGAGAGGGCCATAGCTTTGGATCCTTTGCTCCTCACCCACTCCAGCTGTAAAGTATTTGCAAGCTTATCAGTGGGTTTTTTTTTTTTTTAGTAAAATGTGAATATTTCTGAAATAATTTCTATTCCCTTTACTGAACAGAAATCTCTGTTGGCCCACCTCTACTTAATTATAGATTAATCATTATTTTATTGACATGATACAAGTTAAATTATGCTTCATTCTATACAATGTATAATGAAAAGGATGAATTGAAAAAAGTATCAGAACAAACCTTAGCCCTTGTAAATGCTAATAGATTGCTATAGTGAAATTAGTGTTACTATTAGCAAAGGACAATTTAGATTGCCTTCTGAGAAAATCCTTTCTTATTTCCCTATATAGTCTAGTTTGGTTTTGAACATAGATTGAGGAGACTTTAGGGACATAAAAATAAGATTTTTAAAAAATTTTAAACCACTGTAGTTTTTATATTTCTCTGTTTGGAGAATTGAATAAAATTTATTTTATTCCTGGGAATGTATTTAATTGACCAGATAGATTAAAAAGGCCTTCCTGAAAGTGCTGGTCATGCCTTTAGAGAACTGAAAACATCTGAGGCAAAGAAGACGCAATTAGTCAAATTAGGGAACAACAACAACAAAATGTTCAAGGTAGGCTATTAAAGGAAAAAGTGATAAACAATCATTTACAAAAGAAGAAACTTGACAGGAAAGAAAGTACAGTATTTCTTGTTATTAATAAAAGAACGATAGCTTTTATTGTCTCTTCTTTTAGCTAAAGCTAACCTAACGATGCCGTGATTAACTGTGGTTTCTGAATCAATCTGACTACACTTTGCTGATGACATTTTGAAGAAGACTTTTAGAAACAGAATGCACAATCAATGGTTTCAGTCTTCACCTCCCTAATTACTACTTATAATGCTCAACTTTTTGTCTGTACTTAACCATGTGATATCTTCAGATATTAGTAAGGCACTGAGCACTAAAAAGTGATTCCAAAGTATGGGTCTGCCTCAGACCTACCTAGCAGCCACAGCACAGAGGCAGGACAAAACATGGTACTACGGACCTTCCCTGGGACTACTCCATTCTAATACACAAGTCGGCACTATTGATTTCATTTTTAAAATGTCTGGGAAGTGTGGTATTTTGTCAAAATTCAGGTAATAGTCTGAGAAAGGAAGGAATGGCTTGATTTTACACTAGTTATTGACCTTAAAGAAGTCATTTTCCTTCTCTGGATTTAGTTTTGTATTATGTAAGTTAGGCATGATGAGTACCATCCCATATCTTGTAGAAATGCCAAGGAAAGGCAATTAAAAAAACAAGGGAGAGGACAGTGGAGGGCTATTCAGGGCACTGCCAGATGGTGTCCCCCTGTAAAGGAGGATATCGTATGTTTCGACACCTGATTCCACTGTAGTCTCTAACGCAAGTGCTTTCATTGTATCTTTAATTCTGTAACTGAAAGTGGGTAACACATCTGAATCTTCCCTAAATGCAGAAAAAGTGAAAACTTGGCAGTCTTCTTTTTGCCCATCCTGCATTCAGGCTGCTTCTCAAATATAGGTTAAAATTTAAATACAAGGTCTAAACAGTAACTTCATTTAATGCTCAGAGCTAATACAAAGTGGCAAAGAAATGGGAATTTTCTGCTGATGTGCCCCTGTAGGAAAGGAATTCCCATAGAACACAAAGGGCTTCTCTGCTGAGTCAGGGTTAGGGGCCCCACCCATCCTGTGTGGTCTGCACATACCTTTATCATAGCAATAATCACACTGGAAATATTCTGTTCATCTCTTTGTAGAGCTCCCACATCAGGAGATCCTTGAGAGTAAGGTATAAAACACTAATAAACGGAGAACCAAAATCAGTTGATCATTACAGCCTGGCTCATGGCTTTTCTAGTGAGGCAAAGGATTTGCCTAGTTGTCTTAAGCTCCTTTTCTCCAGTCTCCCCATAAAAATCTCCATTCTCCCCATAAGTTCCTCCATTCCTTTTCATATATCTCTCTACTGCTTCAAAGCCTCAGTAAGCATATAGCTTGTTCCCGCAAAAGAGTTGGTGACTATCAGCTTTACCCATGACCATGGGAGGGAAAAAGGTGCGTGTCCCCTCTTCTAGCACATCACAACTCTTTAAAGGTATTATTGCAGTTAAAAATGATGTATTGAGCAATTAATTTCTACATAAGAGTTTTGTTGAGGAGCATCACAGTTTGACTAAGTATATTCTGTAGAACAACACGCATCATGGAAAGAACAATCCTTGTAGTAAAAATATATTTTGACCTTTATGCTCAATCCCTTGAAAATATTTTTAAAGAATTTTTCTTTCATGGCTCTTTTGTAATTGTCCATTACTGAAAGGGTTGAAAAAGAAAAGATGGCAGTCTTGGGAATGTATAAAGAAGGGAATAAGTTTCTACAATTGGGAAACATATTGTAGCTTTCCCACCAGAATATATCAAAACTCTCATTTTCCTGTCATTTTTGCCAAGCCAGCACACAGCTTCTATGCCTACCTACTGTCAGCAGATTAAGGCTTGTGCTATTACTTACATCATCAAGGAGAATTCACCTGCTGCTGTGGATGAAGCATGATATTCCTGCCCATTTATGCTACATGCTCACAGGGACATATTTAACCAGGTGACACACTTATGTTGGCCAAAAAGCCCTCTAGCAATGATAATTTTAGGTTAGAAGGGATGAATGGAAAGACCAGGAACAGTCAGTCACTGAGTGAACTCTTGACTTGAGTATATTTATCTAAAAGGAAAGTCATCCAAAAAGTAGATATAATTAATAAAGTACAGTCACACACATGATAGAATAAATAATAGATATGAACGTTTGGTAACAACATAAGATCAGTATTAAGAAGCTTCAGCGTTCTATCAAACATATCAGCACGTTAAAGTCTATGTTGCAGTTTTTCCCTCGTGAAGAAATGATAAGTGCCAGATATTAGAAAACATTTGTTTTTCATGTAACCATTGTATTACACAATGCACGGCACCTCAAAATGGTTCTAACTTGGACGTAAGTTCTGCAAAGGCAGGTTAGCTGTAAAACTGTCTTCATTTTCCTGAAAATTTGGAATATATAGCAAGCATTTCAAGAAAACCAACCAAAATATAAGTGAAAACTCACCAGTGAGGGGGAAAAAAAGGAGGTGGGAAGGGAGGTGGTTGAGAAAAGCAACTGAGATTGGATGGAAAGTGACATGAAAGTGTAAAAGAATGCACTTCCTCTGCCTTTTGTCCACAAACGTAGCCCTTTCCGTAACACCTTATGTACATTCCATCCAACATCAATACCTCCAATCTTCATGCCCTTCTAGTTTACAGACTCTTTGTTGTCTACTTTTCCTCCTTGAGACATTCAACCTTGTGCAGCAGGTACCAGGCCCTATTTCCTTTCAGTCAAACAAAACCTTACTAAATTGTTAAACTTCTCTGTGCCTACATTAAAATGTTCCTGAGCTAGGTGATCTCCCTCATCTCTATAGATGCCAGTATGAAAGCACCTTTGAACTTCATCTGAATTGCTAATGACAGGGAAAGTGCTACTGACAATAAAACAATAGCTTTTAAAACTTTCTCTTCCCTGTTGTTTAAGGCATATGCATTTCAAGTTATGTACTTTAGAAAGTAAACTACTTCCTTTGATGTCTAATTCACAAGAAAATCCATGTGCCTCTATATGTATTGCATACATGAGAGGTTTTCTCTAGAATTTATCAGTGTAGAACCAACTGGCTGTGGCTAGCTCACTCATCTCTCTTTATATAAACATGCGTTCAGGAATCATAATAGGAATTAGCACGGTTATGATTGACCAAACACCCCCATGTTTCAGGTCTTGTACTCTATAATCACTTTCACCTGAATGGGATTTTTCTACTCTACTTCCCATTTAAGTCAATTATTAATTATACTCAATTTCCACTGATCCATCCCTTACAGGTTTTGGCTTTTGATTCTCATACAAATGGGCTTCTTTCTCTCCCTATTTCTCATAACTTACGAGTAAATGGCAAGGGTAAGTCTATTCCAGGGAAAGATTTTACTGATGGTTGATGGTTCTTTTTTTCCCTCTGCACAGCCCTCACACCCCTTCTCTTTAACTCTCTAGCAGGTGTTTTCTGACTAACAGAAATGATTATATCTAGGGTCAGATGGCTATCAGGCAGTTATTGTTTGTAATGGTTTGGAGACCTTCAGCCGGTGTCACAGAGTGGGTGTTTATCCTTATTTAAGAAGAAATGGGAGGGAGGTAATGTGTTTCACTGAGTCTGTTTGTAGCGGATATTGTGTTTCAAACTTCAGACAGAAAATTACTGAGGAATAGAAGCAGACCAATTTCTCTAAACATCTTCTGCTGAAAAAAGAGAAAGTTTGGGAGCACATTCTTCCATCCCTTGTTTTCTAAATTTTTCACTCCTCCCAGCTGTCCCCAGAAATGTTGCTTGGGGCTACGCAAATGTTTTATTAATTCCAGGAGGCAAAACGGCAAGTGAAAAGCTGGATTTATAAGACACAGACTCAAGTTTAAATCCTGGGTCAATCCCTACCAGTTCTGTGACATTGACAATTTATTAACATCTCTAAGTGCCTGATTTCTCATTTATAAAATGGAGGTTTTAATATGTACCTTGCAAGGTGATTATGAAAATACAATGAAATGGCATAAGTGAAGTATATAATACAGTTCTTGGAATATGAAAGATGCTCAAAATATGTTTAATACCCTATTCCCACTCAATCATTTTATATATGATGCTTACGTTTTTTGTGCTTCCTTGTCACGCAACACAAGAGTATCACAGAACACCTTCAATACTCTCACTGGGCTAGGTTAGATTAATTTTGTTGATAATACACCTGGAATTCTTTTCATGCACGTACAGATTTTAGTGTGTTGCTGACATATTGTTAATGCTAGGTCATAACTTTACTCAAAGAGAGAGTTCATGGATATGAAACGTAAGCTCAGGGCAGGGCAGTGGCAAGAAGCTATTTGGGGGCTCAAAGACTCTGTGGCAGCCCCCCACCACGTTGGCAGGTGAAGCCCTACTTCATCTATGCTTAAGGTCAGCTCCTGCAACGAAGATCAGTGGAAAGAGATGGATACCACGGAACAAAACTATGCCCTGAATGTTCTGCCTTGTGCTGCAGAATATGAAATGTTTGATAGGCAGAGGTATGGGGAGGTGTGTCCTTAGGTTTATGAGATGGTATGTGAATCTGCTGCTTCTTAGCTTAGTAAGAATGTCTAAGACTTCTCTCCCTTGAACAACTCCAGAGAATTTTCTGTTCTACCCTGTAAGTCTGAGAATTAGTGGCAAGCTGAGTGGTTTAAATTCTAATGTAGAAAATTCTAGATTCAATTATCAATCTGAGTATTTGTTTAAATACCAACTGTTGCTAAATGTAACTGTTTAGTACTCTGTCTCTGGGATGGAGAATGTACATTCTAGTGTGACCTGTGCTTCTTCTATCCTCCCTCTCTCTTCAACCCTCCTCAGCCCCTCCTCTCTTCCCCTTTCCCTGCAACATGAGGGAAAACTATTGAGTAGACCCTGGAACTAGGCATAGTTCACCCCCAACCCCGTCCACCACTGCAGCAGCATTGTTAGGGTCTCGGTTCTCTCCATTTCCCTTCCTGTGCCTCATTTTCCTCTGAAATAGGGGAAGCATCAATGAGGCAAGACTCTTCTAGACCTGAGAGACAAAGGTTTTGATTCCTACACTCCAGAGAGATTCCTAGAGAGACAGTAAGATGCCAGGAATAAAATTGCTGTTTGATGCATCTAGACAGACAGGGCCATAGATAATCTTGCAGTTTCCATAGTGTGGTGAAAAGACTTTAGGGAGGTCCCAGTGATTCCCATCTCCTGTGATTCAAACCTTCATATCCTCTCCCTCTGAGTGAGGGCAGGAACTGAGACTTGCTTCTGACATATTGAATATGGCAAAGGTGATGGAATGTCAGTTTCATGATAACCTAAGATTGAAACCTAACTTGCTAGGGGACTCTTTTCCTTGCTGGCTTTGAGGAAACAAGAAGCCACACTGGGAAGACCTTCTTGGTAAGGAACTGAGAGTGGCCTCCAGATGACAGTCAGCAAAACTGTCTAACAGCCACAAGAAAATAAATGCTGTCAATAACCACATGATCTTGGAAGTGGTTCCTTCTCCAACTGAGCCTCAGATAAAGTTGCAGCCCTGGCTGACACCTTGATTGCAACCTTGTGGGTTTTCCAATCACAGAGTCCAACTAACCTGCATGATATTCCTGATCCACAGAAAATGAAACATAATAAACACATGTTGTTTCAAGCTACTGAGTTTGTGGCAACATTGTTATGCATCAATAGATGACTAATAGAGCACAGATGGAAGGAGGGAAGCAAACCTGAGAGAGTCAGGAGATAGGAAGAAGGGATATTTCAGCTACAACTGGTTATTGAGAAGTAGGTAGCATCAAAGATATTTTTACAGATTGTGATCCTTCAAAAGTAAGCTCTGAAATGCAGTTTATGGTGCACAAAGTTTATTAGGAGGTGCCCTTGGGATCAAAACCTGTGGAAGGGAGGTAGAAGAAATGGTCAGGAAAGAAGGAGGAGGGGTTCTGTGCCACGGGACCAACAAAGGCATCAGCCAACGTCACAGACAATGGAACTAGAAAGGCCTTTCAAAGCTGCCACACACAGGACCAAAATGGCTAAGGCTCTACATCATCACGGTGGACTGCTACTAAGTTTACACAGCCTCAGGAAGGTTAAAACACTGTGTAATGTGGCATCAGCTGAAGGTTGTCTCTTGACAGTAATCTCAGCAACTGGGGCTACATGCCCTTCATTGAAGAGGGATCTGGACCTGGCATCACCATATCCATTACAGATATATACCTGAATGAACTGATGACTGAAGTTCAGGTTGCTCTGCCACCTTACCTGGGCTACACAGCCTCCCTCCAAATCTGACACTACTTTGAAGGTAGGGTGATCTCAAATTGATAATTAAATTTCTGCCATCAAGTTGGAACAGAAAAATCAAAATAAAAACTAAGCTGAGATATAGCAAAATTATTATATTTTTGTATACCAGAGCATATGACCTGGGATTCCACAGCTGTTGCAGTGACTATTATAATTACACCAGGAGCACAGAAAATGGAGGTATCAATCCCAAATAGAGGAACTGAGAAAGATTTTGTGTATGAGGAAGGAATTGATGGTACTCTCAAAAAGACTGAAGAAAATCCAATGAAGAGACTAGTACAAATGTGCAGTCAGGGTTAAGGGAACAAACAAGGGATAGTACAACATCTTCAGGTGAACAAGAGCATGATGTCATTACCATCCTTAGGCTGGAAGGGTCAGGGTAAGAAAACCAAAACTGTAACTCAAAGTAAGGATTATGTGTTATAGTAGGGGAGTTGTGGCTTTGGACAGGATTATAGACACTGTAAAAAAAAAAACACTAAATCTTTCACCCCACCCCTACTCTTCCATCTCCTGCCAATACCTCCCATTGGCCAAACCCAATGAGAAGCTGGGAGGCAAAAGTCCAGGTAATGCAGCCCAAAGTGGTCAGCCTCCCAGGTCAATGAGCAGCACAGATAGTGGATCTGGAGGGATAAACTGAAGAATAACTAGCATAGGGTTGATAATTGAAGGAGAGTATCTTAAGCTAAGGAAATAGGATGAATAAAGACAGAGAAATAGGAAATTCCAGAATCTGTTTAAACAATGGTCAGTAGTCTGATGTGTTTGGAGTATGAGCTACCTTGGGGTGGTAGTTTGAGATAAAGCAGACTTGGTTCAGGAAGCAAGAAGGGGGAAGGGATTGAAAAAACTCTGTCAAGAGGCTCCCATCAGGAAATCCAGCAGATCCCAGCAAAATAGGACATGACTGATTTCTATGTGATAATCTTACAGTCTTATCCCCAGTCTTTACTTCAGAGAGTGAGGATTGGAGAATGTGACTAGCCTCATAATTTCCTAATTATGTAATAATGGATCATGTTATAATACATTTGTATTGATATGCATGTGGCTATCCCCATCAAATTCTGAACCCTCTGTTACTTAAGTTTTTCATCAGAGAACAGCCTACAAAAAGCCTTAATCATTGGCCTTGATCATTCCCATTTTCCTTCAATGTTGAGAGACTAGAGAGGCCCTGTTAAATGTGATGTGGCAGGTGCATTCACATCACTGTCATGTGGGAAAATTCCTCTGTGTGGTATAAAATCACACAAGCATGTGTTGCAGCTAATTAATTGGATGACAACCACTCCCTCAAGTCTTTTCCAACATTATTGCTTTCCCAGCTTTCCACACCCATCATGTCAACACACGTTACCTCAGCCTGTTAGCTCATCCTTTTGCTAGCAATCTAACATTAATTTACTAACAGATTGTTTAACCTTTCTCCATTCTTTTTGGTTGTTTTGCCTTCTTTAATATTTGTAACATTTCCTGAGATAATATCTAATTAGAATTCTATTGACACACAACTTCCTCCATCTTCTGAAGGAATTTACCAGAGCACAGCAAGTCATGCTTTAAAATGGTTATACTTTTCTCCAGAAACATGCCATTCCATTTTTTTATACTTGCCCCTCTCTCCAAGACAGGAAATTACCTATATTGGGGAACTATTTGGTGCCAAGCACTCTATTAGGTATAATGCTATGTACACTGCATGTTAACTTGCTCCTCATAAAAACCTCACAAAGAAAGTATTTTGTCACTCTTTTCATACAACCTTAAGGTTCAGAGTGATCATATAGTCTGTTCAACAGCAAATTACCAAAATGTTTCAGAGCCAGAATTTAAACTCAGATCTCCCTGACACCAAAAACCACAGTCTTTCCCCCTATACCACACTTTGTGGAGCCCTCCACCATTCTCTTTTGCACTCCACAGGGGGCAAATGTGGCCATCTTAAAATATAAAATCATATGAGCCATTAACTTTTTTGTGTGAATGAGTTATTGTTGATTCTTCCAAGAGTATTTACATTTTATAAGAGGTATTAAGAAAGAAAAAAAAAAAAAAAACTCCAAGAAGTGACTCTAAGAGTGGTTTTCAGGCTTGCCAATTGGCTGTGGCAGTTACTTTTGGATAAAGAAGTATTTTGGGGGCACTCAAAATTTAATAGACAGCTTTCTCAATCTTTCCTATAGAATGGATTTAATTGTTGCACCATTAAGAGTTGTCAGAGACTGAACATTTTGTTTTGTACAGCAAGGTAACATTTTTACTTTGCTGAACAGGATATCACTCAACTCTCAATTTTCACCATGGTATTGATTTAATGCTGAAATGTGCGTGCTGTGAACTACCACCCCCAGAAGCAGCCATGGTCCCAATCCCTTATATACACAGTGACACACATGACTTGAGATGGTCTGTGCTACCAAAATACTAGGGTTCTCTTCCTGGAACCATAAGAGATTGAAGACTGAGGCTATGGCTCTTAATAACTTTGGCCTGAAAGGAACTCTCATTAACTACAGAGATTTTTTTTCCATTTTGGGTCTCCAACTAGGAATATTTCTAAATTAGATAATGGTGCCTTAGACCCTCTAGGTAATGCTGTCTATTTCAAAATGGCCTTGGAGGGGAGGTGTTTACTGGAAATCCCTTGGGAACTTCTTACTTTTTCTTTTGAGCTTCAGGATTTCAGCAATGCACCATGGGAAAAAAATGGCCTCTCTATAGTGGGTTCAGGGAAAAATAGCTACCTACAACCAATCCATCAGAATGGTAGCCTGTTCTATCCTGATCATTGCTCTCAACATCAAGAATAGTAGAATAGTGCACAGTCCCTAGAAGGTTCTCAATAATTATGTGTTAGAAGAATGAATGAGTTCTTAACATTTCTTGACTATATTAGGATATGTGAGACACTTTGCTAAAGGTTAAGAATGCCCATATTGGGACTTCTCTGGTGGTCCAGTGGTTACGACTTTGCCTTCCAATGCAAGGGGGTGCAGGTTTGATCCCTGGTCAGGGAGCTAAGATCCCACATGCCTCACAGGCAAAAAACCAAAACTTAAAAAGCAGAAGCAATATTGTAACAATTCAATAAAGACTTTTAAAATGGTCCACATCAAAAAATCTTAAAAAACAAATGCAAATATTAAATAAAACATCATAGCTGCTGAAAAGGAGCTCAGAGTTGAAAAGGGGAATACGTAATTGAGTTGAAGTACAAGGTTCACATCTGTAAAGCATTCTAAGAGACTCCATATTCTAAACACAACATACATATTATGAAACAGGCAAGGTCAAACTCTCCATTAACTGGCAAATGTTATGTGAAATTATAGGTTTCATTTTTTACAAAAAAAAAAAAAACTGCAAAGAGGAAAATTATGAGGAAGAGAGCCTGGGAAAATATCAGGTATACTCTTCTTATGGAGTATAACTCTGAAAAAAATCTATTCTTTTTTGGTCTGTTACTTTTTAAATAAAATTTTTGTGAGTACAACACAAATACATAGCAAGGCAAAATTTATAATTGTACAGCTCTATGAATTATCTTAAAAAGAACAAGCTCATGGGGCTTCCCTGGTGGCACAGTGGTTGAGAATCTGCCTGCTAATGCAGGGGACACGGGTTCGAGCCCTGGTCTGGGAAGATCCCACATGCCACGGAGCAGCTGGGCCCGTGAGCCATAACTACTGAGCCTGCGCATCTGGAGCCTGTGCCCCGCAACGGGAGGGGCCGCGATAGTGAAAGGCCCGCGCACCGCGATGGAGAGCGGTCCCCGCACCGCGATGAAGAGTGGCCCCCGCTTGCCGCAACTAGAGAAAGTCCTCGCACAAACCAAAGACCCAACACAGCCAAAAATAAATAATAAATAAATAAATAAAGTAGCTATTAAAAAAAAATGTTAAAAAGAAAAAAAAGAACAAGCTCATTTAACTGTCACTTAGGTTAAGAATTAGAATATTACAAGTCCTCACCTTTATCCATTCCTTCATCACTATACACTCCTTCTTTCTCAAAGGTAACTATTACTCTCACTGCTAACACCATGGGTTAGTTTTTCCTCTTTCTGATCTTTATATAAAGGATTTATCATTATGCACCTTTTAAATCTGGCTTCTTTCCAACACTTTGTTTTGGATATTCATTCATGTTGTTGTGTTGGGCAATAATTCACTGCTTTTGTTGTTTTTGTTCTATGCTGTTCCAATGCATAAATATCTTGTAATTTAATTTTCTTATACAGTTGATAAAGAGTTTAGTTATTTCCACTCTTTTGGTCAATGCTGTTATGAACATTCTTATACATGTCTTTTGGTGAACAAATATGTGAAGCATGTGTGTGTGTTATGGAATATACTTAAGAGTAGAAATGCTAGTTAGCAAAATATCTACCTATCCATCTACCTTCCTACCTACTTACCTACCTATCTTTCCAAATTTAGTAGATAATGACAAAGTTTTCCAAAATGTTTGTGGTAATTGACACTTTAAACAGCAGTGTATCAGTCTTTCTAATTTTCACCTGTCTGTTGTGTATGTCATGGTATTACATCCATGATAGTTTTAATTTCCTGGTGACTAATGATGTTGAGTACCTATGTATGTTTTTTAGCTATTTGGATTTTTCTTTGTGTGTGTAAAATACCTGTTCAACTTTCTCACCATTTGTTCCATTGAGTAGAAATTCTCTTTTATATTGTAGGGTTATATACAGTTGCAAACTCTTTGTCAGTTATTTGTATGTCAAATATATTATCCACTTTGTGACTTACATTTATATTACCTTAATAATGTTCTTTGATGAACAAAAGCTCCCAATATCAGTATAGTTCAATTTATCAATCTTTCCTCTATTGTTAATGACATTGTTATTTATCATTTTACTTTCATCTTTGGGTGTTTTATTTTGAGGTGTGTCTTATAAGGAGCACATATCTGTTTGGGTTTTTTTTCACTAAATCTAATAATCCCTATCATCTTATCATTTAAGTGAAAAACTTAACCAATTTATATTTAATGCAATTACCAATATAGATACATAGATCTTTCATATTATTTGCTTCCTTTTTGTCTCATGTCTTTTGTTTGTTTTTGTCTATTTATTTACGCTTCTTTGCTTTTGAAAGTAATTTTGTTAAACTATTTTTTCCTTTCCTTAGCTCACTTGTTACATGTGTCATTTGGTGCTTACCCTAGAAATTACAACTTGTATCTAGGATGTATTAACCTCTAATGAAATAGAACTATTGATATTCCTTACAGTATTCAAGGATCTTTGACACTTAATCATCATTCTGAGTTATGTATTCTTGTTTTCAATAATCTGTGCCTCATATTTTAAATATCAAAGAATCTATTATTGTTTTATATAATCAATATTCTTTTAGATTTATTTACATTTTAACCATACTCTTAGATTTACGTATTTACCATTTCAATTGCTCTTCATTATCTTGTAAATCTGTAAGCCTCCACTTGAGACTGCATCATTCTGTCTGAAGAACACCTCTTTTGTTTAGTGCAGGTCTGCCTTTCAAAAAAATCTCTTTCTCTACTTTTTTTTTTTTTTTTAATTTAAAACTATCTTTATTCCAACCAGCATTTTGGGAAGGATAATTTTTCTTGATACAGAATTTTTCTTTTACAGTATTATCTTGCCATCCTTTCAAATTTCATTTTGTCTTTTTCTCTGGCATCCATTGTCTCTGTTGAGAAGTCAGTTGTTAGACTTATTTTTGCTCCTTTGAAGATAATGTCTTTTCTTCTGATTGCTTTTGAGATATTCTCTTTTATTTCAGCAGGTTTACTATGATTATATCTAGGATTGCTGTTGCTGTTTTACAATCTTGCTGTTTTGGAATACGTTGGTAACTCTTCAATTTTGCTTCAGGTCCACTCTCTTTCACTTTTTCATCATATGCTGGATATTTCCATTATATTCCAAATATCATTTTTTTTAAAAAACTTTTGTTCCTGTTTATTCTTTCTTTTTGTTTTTTTTCTAGTCATGTTTTTGACATTTACATTTCTAACACATCTTATGGTACACTAATTAGCACTTTGGATATGTGTAATATGATGTTAATCCTATCCATTAGTTGTTTCTTTCAGATATTATATTATTTGATTTTCATTTTTATGAAAATCATTTTCATAATGATTTTTTCATTTTTATTTTTATTTGATTTTCATTTTTATTTGATTGAGTTCTTCATTTTTATTTGATTTTCCCAAGCTTTATTGAGATAAAATTGACATATAATATGGTATAAATTTAAGGTGATTATTTGATTTTTAATAGTTCTTAGTTATGTGATGAAATTCTAATTCCCATTCTTATTTTTGCAATTATTTGAGTATATTAACCATGTAACATCTTAAAGATGATAATAATAACTCCATTATCTGGCTTCCTATGAGTCAGTTTCTATTGTCTTTTAAAAAACTTTTCAGTTTAGGTCCAGTCTGGTCTTCAATTGTATGCCTGATTCTTTTTTACTAAGTGCTTACTTAGTAAAAGTTATTGTTATAGTGGTAAGTTGGAGCTCTCAACATTATCTTCTATAGGAAGAATTTACTTTTATCTCTGATACACAGCTAGATTAGAGACAATCATCTCAATTCAGGTACTGATATGATTCAAAACTAAGTTTCAGTCCTTGTGAGGGATGACTTATATCTGCATTACCCTTAACAGTGCCCCTCTTCCTTAGGAGTCCTGAACTTTAATATTTATTGCCTTATTCCTGTAAATATACAGAAAGTTCTGTTTAGTTCTTCAGGTTTAACCACCCATAGTCAGCTCAAGAAAAAGAGTGGTACAAAATATTTGGTTTACTTCTCTGGGCATCTCTTCTCTTTCAGATATTATCCAGACACATTCTTGCTACCTTGGTAGCTCTATGATTCCCTCAAACAGCTTGTTTACATTAAATCCAGGTATTCTAGTTGTTATCAATGGAAGATTTGGTCCAAAACCTCCTACTCCACCATTGTCAGAAGCAGAGTTCCCTGTTTCCTCTTGTTTTAAATTAATGAGGGGCTTAGGTGAAATCATCTCTTTTAGTTGATTCATTGTGAATATATAACTCACCTGTGAATATGGACAGGGTGGCCAAATTACAAAATTTCAACTCTCAGGTATCAGAGACTAGATTTATGGAACACAATAGGCAGCGAGTAACTGCCATCAGAGAAGTTTTTAAGTAAGAGTGTGCTATTATAAAATATCTGAATAGCACACAGCCCAAAAGTCATTCTTCATTTTATCTATGCCAAAATAATTTATAAACTTTCTACAATTGCAGAAGTTATCTTGGGCAATCATAGGAATTTTTTAGCATCAAATACTTTCTAGAAGGTATTTTTAGAGTACATGTGCACTGGAGGAAAGCCATGCCTTTGGTATGCTGGTGCACTTGTAAAACAACAAACAGAAAGAGAAATATCTAAAGCATATCTAACTTTTTAAGAAAAGTTAAATGGATTAAATATTAAACAAATGGAAAGAGAAATATCTAAAGCAAGAAAAGTTAAATGGATTAAACATTTGCCAAGAAAACTCATCTTTGAGCAGCTAACAAAGAGAATGACACTTTCTGTCCTACTACAAATAAATAATAGTAACAACAAATAGTACCATGATAACACACATATATTGAGTGCTCCCTGTAAGCCAGAAAGTAAAAGCTTGTAAATAATACTTCACTTAATCCTCACAATAAGTTTACGAAATAGCTGTTACTTTTTTCATCTTACAAATAAGGGTGATGAAACAAAGATACCAAATCACTTGCCCAAAGTCATGTAGCTCACGAACTGCAGGTCCATAAGACCCTAGAAATATACTGCTAACTACTATGCTCTAGAGTCTATTTTAATGAAGCAACTGAGCCACCATGAAATCATGTGGCAAATCATGATACTTTAGAGAATAGAGACACAGAGCAGAAGAGTATTTGGATCAAATCCAGATTCTCACCATTCTAGTTCCTCCTAGTTAAGGGTCAGACTTACCACTAGATGCCTATTAGAGTGGTAAGTATATATTCCTCTCTCCATGACTGCATGTGTGTGTGTGTGTGTGTGTGTGTGTGTGTGTGTGTGTGTGTGTGTGTTTACCATTGATAAAATGTTCATAGTTCATTTACTTGTATAAATTCAGTCAATTTTCAGATAATCACTTTGAAGTTAAACATCATGGTGTTGGATGAGACAGACAATTTTTTCTGGCTCTACCATTTATAAGTAGGCAATCTCAGTTGAGTTATTTAACCTTTTTCACCTAAGAGTTGGTTTCCTCAGCTATAAATATGGACATGGTAATATCACTCTCCCATGAATGTGATTATATTAATTAAGATAAAGCTTTCTATATACCTGGCATATTGCAGGTACTTAATTAATATTCTGGGTGTTGTTTTACCTTTGAAAAGCATGGCTAAATTAATACTCCCATGTATAATTTAACAAAGACATTTAGACATTATGGACCCCACTTGTTTGGTTCCCATTCTTAGGGTCAAGGAAAATACCCAAGCTGGATATTTATGTAAACGGTGGTGAGAAGAGCAGGCTGGTTGTTCATCTGAAACAGCACAGCCATTGGAGGAACCACTTAAACTGTGGTCTGTGTAGGAAACCAAGGTTTTAGCTGAGAAAAGAATGTAAGGCACTGGACCAGAGACCCCAGTCTGAATTCTGAAATGAGAAAAAAAACAATGGACCAGAAGTGAAAGAATTCATATTAGAATACACTGTCAGTCATGTTAGCAGTAGAAGCTGTTCAGAACTATAAGCCTGATCAAAAAGAAAATGCATATGTTTCTGTTTCTTTGGCTCCAGGGAAGTGAAATGACAACAAGGGACAACATAGGGGTGGAAACCAATAAAATGCATAGTAAAGACCTTTGTGGCCAGATTGGTAAGCAGGGTAAACATCACCCCTTACTGAGTGCTGTAGAATACTGTCTCTTCTTTTGTAAATACATATATCATCACCATTATTCTGCCTTTATAAATTCAATGGTGCTTTCCCTGGTGAGATAACAACCCATATCCTTTCCTGAATATCAGAAATCATCCAAATAGTTCCCAGCATAGCCTGAGCAATCTGAATTTTTGATGTGTTATTTTTAAAATGAGTTAGAAACTTAAGATAAATTTTCTATTTATACAAACTTCTAGGATATAGGCTATAATGTTTTTGGCATATTCCCAGACCTTCTTGCTGTCATGCAGAACACACTAAACATCAGGACCAATCCCTATGACCTCTAAAACAGGGTTTCAGCACCAGGGAGAGTTGTGTATTTCAGTAACTGTGGTTCATACTACCTCGGCTTTTTTTTTTTTTCCAGAGCATATTTTGGCCATGAATGCAAACCCAACTGTTAGTGTCTTAACCCAATTACGTTTATTTATGACATGTGGCTTAATAACTAGTCGTTAGTAAAATGAATCTAAGATAAGCAATATTTCCAACAACTACAACAACAAAACTATTAAACAGTCTAAACATTCTATGTGAGGGTATTTTCTCAAGAATTCATTACTAAAAATAGCTTTCTACAGAACAGACCTTTTAATGCAACCTTTGTTTGGCATCGCTACCTCTACTCACTAATGCCATTGTGTGCTCCACAGTTGCCTTTAGGAGCCTTAGCTAACATTTTATTTTCAGCTACTCTTTATACTGGACTGTTCTCAGTCAATCTGAGACAGAGAGGCTAGGATATTCATGGCCTGAAAACTTCTTCTCCGTTCCCCTTAAAACACTTATTATCTGTAGAAGCAATTGCTATGCTTTTTATTTGTTGGTTTGACTTTTTGTTCCAATTAAGAGAATTTTGAAGTAGATCCAGTTACAGTTCTAACCCTAGTAAATATTCATGGTCTAGGCAAAGTGTAGGCGATTTTTGGTATTCCATTCATAATATAATGGGTCACTTCTTTGGATACCTTGGCTTTTCTGAAATCTGACATGAAAAAGTAATTGTTGTCAGGCAAGAATGATTTCTTATAACCAATACATAAAATAAAAAAGGACATAAATTAAATAGATATAATGTAATATAGCTCATATATATATTTTTAGCCATTGGTGTAAACACTCTATAATGAATGCCTGAACATGTAATATGTGTAATTTCTATTATAATGTATTGGCACAATATTATAGGTGACAGTTTTTTAAAAAATAGTTTATCTGCTTTTAGTTTGTGTTCAGTCGAAATAGTAAAGAGTTTTCCTTGATGTTTACAGCCATAGAGAGTTAAAGCAAGTGAAACATGTCATAAAAGATGTATACAATGTAGGCACAGCTGTATATCACTGTGTCATTTGGTTTTCATGTTTAAGGCATTTACATGCATTACTAGCAACACATTTTAAATTGATGGAAACATTGAGAATATGGTACATGACTCAAAATACATATTTTTGTGAACTAAACAAAAATTTCCTAATAGGAAAAAAGTTGACTTATGATATTAAGAAATAGTGTGTTTTTATTTCCAGAGAGTAAACTATTTTGTACTTTAAATCTAACATGTATTGATTTACTCTTGTGTAAACATCAAAGCTGGGATTCTATTTTTAATTTGCCAGGCTAATGTTTTGAGATGACATGTTTTACTATATTTCCATTCACGTAATTTCTCCTTTATTATTAATTAATAATCTTGGATAGCCCCAAGACTGTGGTTTCTATAAGGTATAATGTGCGACACTGTATAACGAGGAGATGTGATGCTCATTAGCTCTCATCTGGTCTTCAGTCCCTTTTCAATGCAAAACCAGCTGCCTTTAGCAAGGTCCATTTCTGGCAATTTCCTAAAAGATCTCTCCCCATACCTTTGACTTCCCATTATGGACTTGCTGTACTGAGCTGTCCTCTTAACTCGCACTTTCTCTGACTTCTGGTTCTGCTATTAGTTCCCTAATTTGAGTATTTATCCTCCTAACCTTTGATGCCATCATATTCTTGGCTCTGTATCCTCTCATATGGCATTTCCTTAATGTTTTATGAGGCTTCTAATGTCAGCCATGTGCCCCCAGGGTATTAGAGCTTGGATTAACCTCTGGCTAGAAAAAAATGATTTAGATATTTGACACTTAAAATCCATGCTGTACAAAATAAAATAAATGTGTAAGTTAACATCACCTAGCTATCCTTGAGCAATGTTTTCATACTCATTATATGGGGCAGACTGTTGTCCATGCCTAGTTGTAGTGTCAGAATGTACCCATATGGACTACCTCTGAGAGGAGAAAAAAGATAAGCGCAAGGGGGATGATTCCCGACAATTGATAAATGAAGGGATGGTTACAAGAAATTTACATCTGGAATCAGTGTTCCATATGGGAAGAACTAAGATTTAGAAATAAGGAGAGCTTAGCAGGACGTATTCAAATAGGCTTAAAAACTGAAAACCTAGAAGCTTAGAATCAGGAGCACAGCAAGTGGGTAAGTATCGGCCACTGAGTGGGTGAACTGTGTGTGAAATGAGGTAAGGGGATGAGGAAAGCAGATTCAGCAACACATCTACAAATGTGTTGGGAAAAGTATATGTAAGTCCCTGAAGGGTATGGGTAGGCTGTGTTTTTCCAGAAGCAAAGATAGTCCAGACCCTGATTGAGCGTTTTCACAGACTGTAAGTCAGAACACTTGGGTACACTGATAAAGGAAATCCTTATCTGTATGCACAAGCCAGTCACCTAACCCTTTTGAACATCAGTTTCCTCCTGGGTAAATGTGGACAATAAAATTGCCACTGTGCTCCTCACAGCACCATTGTGAGGATCAAATAAAACAATGGAAATGTAAATGCTTTGTGGGGGGATGCAGAGGTTTTATAAATGTAAGCCACTATCATTACTTAGACAAAATTATGTCATCAAGGATTCCTTTTTTGAGTTTATCCTCCTTTTGGAGGGTGTTGAGAGGCTGATAGCCAAGCCTTTGCAATATAGCAATATCTTCTGAGAAAGACAAGGACCAACATCAGAAAACACAGTGATTAACTGTCCATTTACGTATGGAGGTGTAGACAGAAAATCATTACTGCTATGCATGAAAAAGCCAAGTTTCCTGCTAAAACTCCAGAGCAATGAGGAAATTGTGTTGAACAAATGATTATGCGTACCACGTCTTTTTCTTGTTCATAGTCCAATAATTAAATTTTTCTTTGCTTTAGTATGATATGTACTATACATACATAATATATATAGTGTGTTATTCCATAAAACATACATATCTTTGAAAGATAATACTTTTCTCTAACATTTATATAGATCTTTAGGGTTTGTAAAATTCTTTCAAATCCCTTGTGACTATTTTAAAATGCATTTAAGATCCAGCTAACAGTTATGGAATGGATGCATAATATATGTTCATTGGACAACAGTATGTGGAGATACATATCTCTATAAAGAAGTTTTAAGAGTGCTTCAGTGCTTCATCTCTAGAGAGAAAGCAAGTTGGAATAGCTTTGACTGGAATACGAGATTGAGCCAAGTAAATGATATCATGAAATGGTCAAGACAAAGGACTCCAATTCCTCAGTGAATACCATAAACAAGGTACTTCAGCCCTTGTCTCATTAGCTTCCTTATCTAAAAAACAGAGATTATAATGGTACTTACTTTTAAAGAATTCCTGTGAAGTAAACATATTAACCCATGTAAGTAATTAGGAGTGTAGCAAACCCATTATTTGAGAATTTAAAACTTTCTGAAATCTTAACGCAAGATTGGGAGGACGGTAACTAGAGTACTGATCAAATGCAGGTTTTAAAAGATGTATTTTTTTTTAAATGCATGCTTTATGCATGTGAATGAGCGAGATGTAATAGTGGGTTTAGCAAATGTTGCAGCCTTAAGATAAAAGACCAGGCAGTTGATAAGGGTAGGGAAATAAAACTGTTCAAGGTCTAGGATTTAGGAGAAGCACCATGAAAATCTCAGTGAAACTGTGGGTTAGAATAAATAATATCTTGGAAGACCTAAAACCTCTGAGATCTTGCCTCACTAGATCTACCCCTGTAAAAGAAGTTCCTGATTGATATGAAGGAGGTTTCATTCTTCTCTGCCCAAGAGGCCTCAGTGTTGATGGGGAGGGATAGCACTTATGTTTTGGCCACATTTGAGATGTAGCTGGGGAAAGCGAGGCCCCGAAGACACTGTAGTAGAGTCAGTTTTCAACAGTAGGTGTGATTTGGAGCCTCGTCTGAGCAGGACAGCAGATGAACCGGACTGAAACAGACTGTGAGTCAGCAGGCATGGCCAAGTGACAGATATGCACAATATGATATAAGAACTAAGGAAGTGAATCAGATAAATGACATGATCTCATGCGAGTTTTAGAAAAATCTCTCTGGCAGCTGTGTGGAGGACAGAATGGTGAGAGGTCAACCAGAGACAGGGGGACTAGATAGGGACCTGTTGTAAGACACACTGATGGCCAGGACTAGGACAGCAGCCAAGGGTTCTCTAGATCAGGGGTCAGGAAACCACTGCTCACAGGCCCAATCCAGCCCACCATCTGTTTTTAAAAATAAAGCTTTATTGGAATACAGCCATATTTATTTATGCATTGTCTCTAAATGCTGTAATGCTGCAATGGCAGAGTTTCATAGTTAGGAACAAGATCACACGGCTTGCAATGCTTAAAATATTTACTCTCTGGCCTTTTAGAGAAGGAGTTTCCTGATCTCTGCTCTAGATGGATGCCCCCGAAGGTAGGTCTCTTGCTTCTGCTCAGGCCACTTTCTGGGCCAGTCTACATGACTTTATTCCTCAGTAAAACATTCTCAATTCCCTGAACTGCTCTGCTATTGTAGCTGGCAATCACCACATGGTTCTCGCCCTGAATGTGTAGACTACAGCATGAAATCTTTCATGTCAGAGAGAAAAAGAAAAAGGACACAGATACAGATCACCAAAAGAAACCAAAAGCAAAATAACAGAAGAAGAATGTGTCGTGTGCTTTTGCTGCTGTTCGGAGCCAAAGGGCTAAAAATGCAGTATTGTTTCTTGTCCAAGACTTGCTTCCACTTGACCTAAAGATTATTATCATATGTTTCATGTTATTGAAAGAAGTTTCTCTACAGTAAAAGTGCCCCCTCAGGCAGTCTAACATGTGACTAGACATGAACTAGTTCCACACTTTCCCCAAAATAACAGAGCAGAGGAAGCAAGATATAAAGTACTCTTTAGGTTAAAATACTCTCATCAAGGCTTTCTGGTGCTACAAAACAGTAATAGTCCTGTCCTCGTGGTGGGGTTGCAGCGGAAGGAAGACCTTCACGTTCTATTTCATCAACCGACTAAATATTTTCTATTCTAAATATTCTATATTTATATTTTACTTTTCTATTTTGTATGTATGTCTATACGTATGTACATATGTATGTGTGTGAAGGCATTTAGGCAAGGGCAAGGTTTAACACAGGGTTCACCCGGCCCCTCAACGTATCTTGAATCTGAGTTTGACAACCTCCATATCCAGCAAGTATAAGTGTCTTCTCTGAGTGCCTCTCTCTTTTCTCGCTGTCTGTCTTTATCTGTTTCTTTCTCGCTCCCTCTCTGTCTCTCTCTCATCAGACCACCATTCTTAAAATGGCAAATCTCACCTATACCAACCCCATTCTTGTCGGCACCCCCATTCTTCCTCACTGCTTTATTTTATTCTGAAGGATTTACCACAACTTAATGTATGGTATTTGTTTACTATCTGTGTTTCCTCAGTATGACACATATTCCATGAAGACAGAGGTTTTTCTCCACTGTGTCCCCTAGGTGCCTGCCTTATAAAAAGTGTGCAATAAATATCTGTTGAATGGCTGAATGAATGACCTACAAGAGCATGTGTCTGTTACTCACACATGATATCCATGGCTTTGACTTTGCTTTTCAATTATTTATGCACATGTCTTCTCTGCTCTCAGAAAATAAGTTCCTTGAGGACAGGAATCAGACGATTTCCATCTTTATGCCACCATTATCCAGGAAATTGCACGCAAATAGTAGTATGCTCAGTTAATGTTTTGCTAAATGAATCAAGATTTTCACACATATATGGTGTGAAAACTGGCCCGAGTGTGTTCTTACTTATTTCTTTGTAAAAATGGGTTGTAGAAGAATAAATTTAATTAGAAATGATAATCTGCAGCTTGAAAGCTCAAATATTTTAACCTTGATATATATTTTTTTCCACCCAGAATTTCGCATTTTGATTCTCTTAGGCTGCAAATTAAAAGGCCAGATTGATGCCTATCAAACTCCGTCTCTGGAAAGAAAAGCTGCTCTGAGCTGTTCACTCCTTGCCATGGTAGGTTACCCTAAGTATGAAGGATGAGATGGGACTCTCTTGTGTAAAAATAGGTCTGCTGTCTTCTCATCCTCCTCTGATGTTCAGTTACTCCTGTAGCTAAATATTTATTCTCAGCATTTCTTTAGCCTTTACGTGTGTCCCTCTGTGCAGTTTATACTCTTAGATCCTCTTTTTCTCACTTGCTAATTTTCCAGTTCTGTATTACCAAAACTTTAACATTAGTTATAAATTGTTGAAAGACTACTCTTTCAGTAAGCTCTGTGTTAGTCAAGAAACTATTGGGTTGGCCAAAAATTTCCTTTGGTTTTTAAGTCAAAATAAGACACATTTTTCATTTTCACCAAGAACTTTATACCCTTTTGTTCCACTACCTTCTGTCATTTTTCAGGCAACTTCATAATTCCACCTTCCCAAAGCTTTTTATCTTTTTGAGGAAAGAACTCTTCCAGGTGCCTTTTACAGTCTTCCAGGGAATTGAAATTTTTTCCATTAAGAGAATTCTATAAACACCGAAATAAATGGAAATCTGAAGGTACAATGTCTGATGAATAAGGCGGATGAATCATAACTTCCCAACCAAGCTGTAACAGTTTTTGCCTGGTCATCAAAGAAACATGTCGTCTTGCATTATCCTGATGGAAGATTATGCATTTTCTGTTGACTACTTCTGGATGCTTTTTGTCGAGTGCTACTTTCAGTTGGTCTAATTGGGCGCAGTACTTGTTGGAATTAATCGTTTGGTTTTCCAGAAGGAGCTCATAATAGAGGACTCCCTTCCAATCCCACAATATACACGACATCACCTTCTTTGGATGAAGACCAGCCTTTGGTGTGGTTGGTGGTGGTTCATTTCACTTGCCCCACAATCTCTTCCGTTCCACATTATTGTACAGTAGCCACTTTTCATTGCCTGTCACAATTTGTTTTAAAAATGGATGTTTTTGTTACATTTGAGTAGAGAATCACATGTGGAAATATGGTCAAGAAGGGTTTTTTTGCTTAACTTATGTGGAACCCAAACCTCAAAGCGTTTAACATAACCAAGCTGGGCAAATGATTTTCAACGCTTGATTTGGATATTTTGAGTATGTCGGCTATCTCCCAAGTGTTATAACGTTGATTGTTCTTCTCAGTTAATGTCTCTATTTGATCGTTATCAACTTCAACTGGTCTACCTGACCATGGAGCACCGTCCAGTGATAAATCTCCAGCACAAAAGTTCCCAAACCACTTTTGACACGTTCGATCAGTCACAGCACCTTCTCCATACACCACACAAATCTTTTTTACGTTTCAGTTGCATTTTTACTTTCTTGAAATAATAAAGCATAATATGCTGAAAATGTTCTTTTTTTTCTTCCATCTTCAATATTAGAATGGCTACACAAAATTCACCAATTTTGATTTTTTTTTAAAATGCATGCTGATATGACAGCTGTCACAATACAATCTAACAAAATTGTTTTGAATGAAGTTAAAGACAACTAAGCACTACTAAAGCCATCTTACAAAAAAAAAAAGGAATGAACTTTTTGGTCAACCCTATACATTCTGTGTGTCCAATTATATTTGCGAACACTGGGTGGTAAGTGGCACTTGGAATTGATGAACAAATTTATTGACTTTTCTTTAAACCACTATGATTTTAGCAGTATCTTTAAGGTTTTGTCATAAATGTCTTAAACCATTTTCACACTTTCTGGACAAAAAATTGTGCCTAATATTAACTATTTGATAGCTGACCCTTTGTATGAAAAACAGAAGTATTAGACCCCTAAGCGTGCCACAAGTTTCACTTCATTAATTTTTATTTTATTGATTTTTAATCTTTTTCAAAAATTTGGCACACAATAGCTAAAGTCAAAGAAAAGGAATTGGTAACAACAGCATTTCCCCCCAACGAGCCTAATAAACCATCACCTAATCTCTTTAGTTTCTATTTGTTTCTTCCTTGAAACTTTTATAGTTTTGCCAAAATTGGTTCCTTTTGCCACTTCCAAATTGTTTTATTTTAGGCATGTCATTTAACCTTTCTGGGTTACATTGTCCTCAAAATGAGACACTCAGAGGACTATATAATGTCTAATAAACACTACAGCTCTAGAATTTTACCATGATTCTGCTGTTTATTTATCACTCTTTTACTATGTTGTTTACATGTGCCATGGACACCCACATGTGCACACACACACAGGCCAGCACACACATGCACACACACACAGTAAGAAGGGGTGATGAACTTGCAAACTCAGTTCAATGAGGTAGGCATCAATGAGATTCACTTCCTGCTGAGATTCTATTAGCTTCCTTTAATTATTCTAATCTTTTGTTTACTTGAAATTGCTTTTCCCTTTATTCTTCTCCAGTGACTATATATACTTCTTGTACATAATAAGGTCTTCAGATTCAAATTTCTCATACTTCATTAAAACAAAAAAAATATGAATAGTGTACATTGTAAAAGACTCATTTAGGTCAGTATTGATTTTTTCTCAAATATTTGGCATATAAAATAGTAATAGAACCTGTTACTATTCAAATTAACTTATTCTAAATGGAGCATTCCCATAATTTTGTTTGGCAAGATAAAAAAAATTAATTATAATTTTGAACACTCTTATTTTAAATAGGATCTTGAGCCACAGTCTAGGTCAGAGACAAAAAAAAAAAAGGAATTTTATATCTACCTTTGCTATCAGCACTAGATTTTTAGAAACAAGTGAGAGATCACAGAGCAGGAAAGTGGGATCAGGAAGGTAATAATCTGCCATTTCCAGGCTGAAAGGTGACCCTTTTAATGATGTATTTGTTAACTTAAGTGACAGAGGCCATAGAGCTAAGAATGGTTCTAATGACATATTATGCTGATGAATGGTCCACCTGGTTCCTTGCCCCTTACTCCTTTTAAACCTGGCAGATGTGGCCACTAAACCAACTCCTTTTATATTCAACCCCTACCCTGTGTACTGAAAAATTCTAGTTGGGAAGCAGGGAATATTAAGAGCATTAGTGAAGTATTTATCCAGTTTAGTGTCAAGTTAGACTAGCTATGTTCTTGATCATCCAGTTGTTATGTTCCTACCTTCTTGGATTAGCATCCCATTCATCATCCGTTCTTGCATCTTACCTCCTGCTGGCCTACCATTTCTAAGGTTCTGACATATTTCCTTGATAAGACCTCTGATGCCCATTTTTTTTTCTGTATGTGCCTCTTTCCTATTTCAATCTGTGTTCATGTACCTCTACCAATTCTTTCTCTTTTGTACATATGTTAAACCAGCCAACTTAGCACTTATTAACTCCTCAGACCTTGCCCAGATTCACAAGCCTGCATTGGCTTTAGCTTATGGTACTACATTCATCCATTCCCACCCCCTCCCCACCCCACCAAGTCTTTAAAGGTCTTTGGCTGTATTTATACCCTAGAATTCCAAGTGACCCAACATCTCTGATAGGACCCCTGGTTCTTATTTTTTTTCTGATTTGGCTTATCTGCCAACATGAAAGGAAGTCAGTTATGTGACCAAAAATGTGCACAAATAGTTGGACACTTATGAGAGATCAAAGTAGAGTAAGGAAACAATGATCTTTCTTTCCCACCAGGAGTTTGCAAGGGCTGGTGTTTTCAGGATCTCCCTTTTGTTCTCTAATGTCTCTCTCTTCTTTTATGCTCTCTATGAACAGTCATATTCAACTGCTTTTCTCTCCCAATCTCTTAGATTCCAGCTCTTCCACTTACTTAATTGTGTGGATTTAGGTATGGTACTTAAGCTCTCTGTGCCTAAGTGTCATGATCTATAAAATGTGATAAAACTCATACCTGCTTCATAATGTTTCTGTGAGGGTTCAGTGAATGAATTCAAGTAATATACTTAGAAAGGTGCTTAGAACATAGTAAGTACTGGTGAGCGTTCACTGATGTTAATATAGGAAAAAGGCACACTTACTTTTGCCCCAGTAAAATATCTGGGTTTCAAACTCATGGAATCTCTTAGACATTTACACTATCACTAATCATTGTTTAACTAAGATAAGTCTTCTGTTTAAATCTATCATAATGTGTAGGCTCATAAAGACTAATTTCCACAGATCGGCCTCAGAGTTGTGTTACAATTAAAGAGAAAAATAAGATAGGTTAACCTCCCATAGAGGTGGAGAAGCCAATAGAGAGCACCTAAAATAATGTGTCAAATGCACATATAAAATATTTTATGTTACTGTCTGCACTGGAAGGAAATAGGTAAAACCTTTGGACTCAGAAATGATTAGAAAGCTTGAATCCAGAGAGGTAAGTTGGCCTTGAACCTGTATTTGCCCAGTTGCATATGCTGATTCCTAGGGCCTCAAAACTTGCGGTTTGACAGGCATCAAGGAGATGGGAGGTAAAGCCAGTGCCCTTGAAAGATGGAAGTCAGAAAAGGGAACATAAATGCATAAATTAGAAAAAAAAAATTTCTCATCAGCAGTCCACCCCGCTACCAATTTTCATGAAAAATGCAAATTATAAGATGTTTATTTAAAGTAACTAAACTTATATTTTTTGAGATTCATCAATATGTAGTAAAACAATAAAGAAACAAAGGGAATGATTAATTAAATGATTAAATGATTCAAGGAAGTGGTTTCCTGCAAGGTGTATGTGCGTGGAAGGTGACATAAGCAAGGCAGAGCATACAACGAGGCTCAAGTATATCAATCAAATGTTCTAGTTCTTAAGAAGAGTAGTGAGTTCACAGGTGTTTGTTTCAATAGCACTGTTTAAAATTTCTCTCTTGACATATGTTACATTTGTCTTTTATATAAAATAATAATAAAACAGAAAAATAAAGAGCTAATAGCATAAGTAATTTCAAAATAGTACAAATCTTTTCAATTTTTATGAAAAATCCTAAAGTAATATTCAGAGCCATACTAATCCCACCCGCCTGCTTCTATGAATCCCTATCAACAGTGGAGAGGAAACTGAAGGAGTGTCAGTCAAAGAAGATGCAGAGAGGCCAATTACAAGCTAAGTCAAAGCCCACAGCAGCTATTGTACTGTCCACTCTTCCATCTCCAATACCCCTCCAACACCCAGATTCTCTCTGAATTGCTCTCCCTTACCCATCCATCTCTTTTTAAAGTATGTATTTAAACTGATTTCAGTAAGAAAAAAAATCCTTCCTCTTTCCAAGGTGGAGGGTAGGGGAGAATTGTCTTTGTTAAAAACAGGATTCGCTTATGAACATTCCCAGGTGAATGATTATTTCTTTTATCCGAATTCATGTATTTAATAAATGAAATATTTACTAACAGCTACCACACATCAGATGCTGTTATATGTACTAGAGATAGACTGGTAAACAAAATAGAGTCCCTGTCTATATGGATTTTATAATCTAGTGGCTAAGATAAACAAGGTAAAACAAAACCCCACAAATACATACGTGTTTGGGGATTAAGAATAGCCAGAGTAAGGGGGTGCGGACCAACAAGGGCAGCTATTTTAGGTATACGTTGATAAGAAAATTATTTTCTTTTCTGAGGAAGAGATTTTTAGACTGAAATCTCAGTAAGTGAGGAAACAACTTCTAGATACTTCTAGATTGAGTGTTACAAGGTGCAAATGCCCTAGGATAGGAACTTCCTTAACCTATTCAAGAAGTAGTAAGAAAGCCCTTATTGCTGCAGACAGGTGTGTGAGCAAAGGACAGAGAGCCAGGGGATGAGGCCATCGTGGTCTTGCAGGGTATTTTAGCCCAAGGCAAGGACAGTGAAGTTTATTATAAGGGCCATGAAAAGCCACTGAATAATTTTGAGCAAGGAAGTTACAGATCAAGTTTTATATTCCAAAGGCTGACATGTGGGGAATAAACTGAAGAAGGCTTGGGGAAGCCACAGGGAGACTACTTTAGAAGCAATAGTAGAAGTCTAGGCAAGAAAGAACAACACTTTGGGCAATGGTGTAGCAGTAGAATTTGTCCAAATTGTTCTGATTCTGGATCTATTTTGAAGGTGGCATACATAATATTTTTGCTATGGGTTACAAGAAAAAGAGAGGAAGCAAGGATAAAGGCAAATTTTGTTATGAGTGTCAGGGTCAGAAGTGATGAAATTTGCTGAAATAAGGAACACTGAGAAAGAAGCACGCTGAGGACACAGGGGTCAAGAGATCGGTTGTGATACGTGAAGTCTGAGCCAAAAGGAGCTACCACTGCACAAATCTGAAGTTTGGGGTCAAACCTGGGCTGAAGAGAGAATCTGGGGAATCGTGAGAACTGAATTGTACTTTAGCTAGACACAGACCTGGATGAGATCATCTAATGAGGGATTACAGATAATTAAAGGTAAGGCAATATGTACATAGGTCAGAAAAATGAGGATGCTAGCACAAAAGAGACTGAGAACAAGTAGACAGTGAGATCAGAGGAAAATTAAGAGGGTGCAGGGTCCTGAAGCCAAGCGAAAAGTTTCACGATGGTTTCATTATGTCAAAAACATCTTAGAGGCTAAGGAAGATGAAGACTGATAATTGACCACCAATTTTAACAATGATAAAATCATTGGTGACCTTGACAAATGGGTTTCAGTGTTGTGCGTGGACAAGCACCTGAGTAGAGTGGTTTCATGAAAAATAAGTTGAGGAAGGGAAGACAGTGAGTGCAGACAACTCTCCCAGTAGGGTCTACAGATTGCTGTTGCTGGCGGCAGGAGGGAAGAGCGGATGCCGCAGCAGAGAAGAGAAATCGCAGGAGCAACAACTTTCAGTAAGAAAAATGGGATGCGTACCAGGTCACAAATGGAGAGACTGGCCTTAGACAGGAGTAGAAGTGCTCATTCATGGTGAAAGGGGGAAAACTGAATGCATGGATACAGACACAGAGGGATGGAGGGAGTGGGGAGAAATGAAGGAGCACTTGTCTGAATGCTGCCACATTCTTAATGAAAGAAAATTCAAGGTCATCAGCTGGAAGTGAGAATAGGTGAATGGGATGATGGAATTTGAAGAGAGAGAATAAGGTATGAAATAGATAGAGGGAGAAACATTAAATAGGGAAAGGTAGTAGAGTTGCTGGTCAGGGTAAGAGCCCACGTAAGGATCATGGCCATAAATTTAAGGTGAGACCAGTCAGCATGGCTTTGTGTTGCTCTCTGACAAGCAGTTAAGGGGTTAACTGGGGAAGAGCTGAAAACTGGACTTAACTACATCAATATTTGCCAGGCAAGGGAGCTGAGTGTGGACACACAGGAGTATGTGATGGAAAGTGGGGCTACATCTGGGAGAGGAAAGAAGTAGGGATGCTAAAGGAGCTACAGGTGCTGAGAACTAAAGAGATTCAATAAATTAGATAAAGTGCATACTTCTTGCAAAACTAATGCTGCAGTTTTGATTTTACATATGAATATTTTGTATATCTGGAAATGTTTCATTCACATAAGTATTTTTCTCTTCTATAAAAGAGAAATAAGGATTTAATTACTTCATGTTTCCATATTCATCACATCTGTCTACCCCAAACTGGAAAGTAGCATAACCTTAAGCCCAACAAGGATTCTGGTGAAATCAACCATGACATTTGGGATAATATAAAGGTTAAGACTGAATATTTGTGTGGGGTCTCTATGTGAAGCTAAGGGAGATTCTGACAGCCTTGACTATGCATGAAGAACTGATGGTTAAAGTCACCCAAAGTTAACTTGCATAAATGGGAAATTGTTTTTCCTCAGGGGATTAAGAAACCAGACAATAAAAACTTGACTTAATCCTTGGACTGGATAGAAAAATAAACTCTGAGTATATAATGGCATTTATATTCACTTACTTGGATTTGTCAATAAACCCATCTCTTCTGGACTCTTATCTGGGTCTGATGCTGAGCTTATATAGACACATATAAAACTAAGAAAGAAACAAAAGAAAAATAAACACATACATAAACCACTTTTCTTACTCAACGCTGGTGCTTCTGAAACAAAAAGGGAAAATATCTGATAGAGTAGAACTACTTAGGATTTCTCCACTAGTGTATCATCACGGAGTCCTAGTGAATACCAGGGAATAAACAGCATCTAGAAAAGTAAGCACATACAAGAAATCCCTGTGGACTGCTAGAAAAAATCATGTGGGGAATGATACCACAGGAAACCTGAGCTGGAGCATAAGCTGGTAAAACTGGGGACAATGACCTTAAATCCTTGAGAAATTAAGGTTGTATTAGAACTATAAATGAAATTTTGGTTAAATCATGTTTGTGCTAAGTCATTAAGAAGAGGCAAGTTAAAACAAACAGAAACGTGGAGGACAAGACGTACTAGGTTGGCAGAGTGTGATGCAGGAAAGAAATTCAAGGACATATGCTATGCGTGAGTTAGTTATAAAATTAAATTAGAATTCAAAAATTTCTCTCTTAGGTATGTACCAAAAGAAACGTGTGAAATTCATCCAAAGACATGCAAAATAATTTTCACAGCATCACCATCCAAATGCCTATCAACTTTTGAATGCATAAATTGTGATATACTCATAAAACACAATATTATACAGCAGTGAGAGTGAATAAGCTACAATTTCTGCAACAATGGGGATTAATTTTACAAATACAATGTTGAGTAGAAGATATTAGACACAAAAGGTACATCCATTTATATAAACTTCAAAATTAGGCAAAACTTATCTATGCTGTTAAAAATAAGAACAGTAGTTACCCTTGGTGGGGGGGTAATGACTTAAAGGGGCATGAGAGTGGGGAACTTCTGATACGCTGGTAATGCTTACTTTGTGAAAATCCATTTACTTTTTTTCTTTGTGAAAAGAAAAATCGACACTTACAACTGTATTTTTTGTGTGTGCATATTAGCCCCTCAGTAAAGAGTTCAAAGAATAAAGGTTCTGATTAAACTGGTAAACAGCAGCCTGTTGGAGCAGAAAATTTAGGACGTGTTTTGATGTAGGACCATAAACTGCTTTAGAGAAACCACTGAGGGCACAGAGGGTAGGGAAACTAGCCCCTCTGAATCAAACAAGAAGTGAGATCCTGCCACCGAGTTAAAAATAAAAAGCTTGGTTTAATCAAATAATTTTAAAATGTGCTGAATCAGAATGAGGTAAACAATTCTTCAGAATTGAAAGCACTGAAATAAACAAACTCATACAATTAACAACCTGGCAGTGATGTTATCCAAATGAAAAAGTAATCTGCCAAGGAATGCCTGACCAAGCAACAATGAGCATATAGATGGAGCACTGGTGTCCTGAAAAGCAGATGATGTATCCGTCAGTTTATGTGACACGTACTTTCTGAGCTACCCGATAAAATGACTCATTTATAAAGGAATAATCAGAAGAGGGGGGAGGAGGACCCCTAGGAGACTAGTAAGAGATTGCTAATCTGTGAAGTGGGCACCGATCCAAGCATCTTCAGTAAATGCCTCTAGCATACTGATTCCATTCTAGAAAATGCCTGGTGAATTAAAGAACCCTTAAGGAAAGACTAAAGTTAATTACAAGATGGAGTAACTTCTAAGTACCCACTGTATTGATGCCATTTTTAATCAATTGGGGCTGGTAAATACTCTTTGAAGAATCTCTCTGGTGGGATTTTCTTTTTACAAGGTAGCCAGTCTGTAGCAAAATAAAACCAAGATAGGAGGTCTTCTTAAGGGAGAAAGCACTGTTCTTTTCCATTTTCTTGGACTATAAAGGGTGCATATAAGCAAAAGAAATGACCCAGTGTTCAATTTCATTGCACTGATATGTCACATGCACACACCTCAAGCAAAACACATTGATGTAAACAGGTGAACATAAATTTCACATTGTAATACCCTATAAATGATGACGCAGAAATAGTATTAAATCTTTACTCTCATATTCAGGCTGAGCATCTGCATGACCTCTCATGTCTCAGTAATTGCTGAAAGACCACAGCCCCTTAAAGACCAATGCAACGATGTCTCCATGTGCCAGCCTTTGATCCTCCCCAGGTTGCACAAGATCCCACAATACGTATGACCTTTTTCAGCATGATGGAACTAGGCAATGTCTTCCAGCTTGGCTGTGCTGGGAAGGAGGATTGCCAGATAAATACAGGATGCTCAATTAAGTTTGATGTACAGATAAATAATTTTTAGTATAAGTGTGTCCTGTGCAATATTTGGGCATAATTATACCCCCCAAAAATCCAATTCAAATTTAACTGGGCATCCTATATCTTTATGCTAAATCTAACAACTCTACTGAGAAGAGTTCAGACAAACCCATATCTAAGAGCCAAACCAACCAACCAGATCAAGGAAGTAATGGAGGGCAATGTGAGACCTACCTCACACTTACGTCCATTCTCTACCAGCTACAAGTGGAAGTGGAATTTAATGCTAAGCTCTTGCTAAGTACATGTGATTTGGTGATTTGGTAAAACACCTTTCTCATGTGTATTCATTATTTGTTGGCAAATTTGAGAGGGAGAAGAGCTGAAATGTCAATTGAGGCTTCATCTTTCCGCAGGCATAAATTGTCAAAACAGATCAAGTATTGTCACAAATATAGATGGCCCTCCATATTCATGTGTTCTGCATTCACAGATTCAGCCAACCACGGATTGAAAATATTCACAAACTTTTCCAGAAAGTTCCAAAAAGCAAAACTTGAATTTGTACTCACTGGCAACTATTTACATAGCATTTACAGTAAGTACTATAAGTAATCTGGAGATGATTTAAAGTGTAGGGGAAGATGTGCTTAGGTTATATGCAAATACTACACCATTTTATATAAGAGATTTGAGCGAATTTTGGTATTCTGGGGGCTGGAGATGTGGGGGAGGGATGTCCTTGAAGCAATCCCTCAAAGGATAACAAAGAACAACTGTATTGTTGAAACCGATTGGAGAGGAATTTCCAGTACTGCTAAATATCTGGTAATGAAAACAATGAAAGGGGTCTGATGGAATTATTATTTGGGTCTCCAGAATTAAACCAAATTACTGGGAGGCACTAAGAAATACCTGAATAACATAGGCATATTAATATCAATGTCATTTAAGTTTTTAAAGATTTAAATTCACACTTTATTTTTAACATTTTGTTGTTGTTTCTAGCATAATTTATACGGTGAAAAAAAAACTAGTTGGGAAAAACCATTATTTTTCCCCCTTTGTAGTTCTTGATTTTTATAATTTTTTTACTATGATAGGACTATAAAGGAAAGAGCATGATTTTAACAAGCCAACCCAGTAATGTACAAATGAGTGTCATTTCCTTCAAATAAAGGAGAATGTAATATATTTTAATAATGTTCCCATTATTCAGAATTCTTCAAGTGGAATCACCATAGAACCCCATATGAAGTTCTTTTGATTAGTCCTTTTTAAAAAAAAAAATTTTTTTTTAATTGAAGTATAGTTGATTTATGTTTCAGGCATATAGCAAAGTGATTCAGTTATACATACGTGTGTGTGTATATATATATATATTCTTTTTCAGATTCTTCTCCATTATAGGTTATTAAAAGATATTGAATATAGTTTCCTGTGCTATACATTAGGTCCTTGTTGCTTATCTATTTTATATATAGTAGTATGTATCTGTTAATTCCCAATTTATCCCTCTCCCTCTTTCCCCTCTGGTAACCATAAGTTTTCTATGTCTGTGAGTCTCTTTCTGTTTTGGAAATAAGTCGATTTGTATCCCTTTTTAAGATACCACATATATGTGATATCATATGATATTTGTCTTTCTCTGTCTGAATTACTTCACTTAGTTAGATAATCTCTAGGTCCATCCATGTTGCTGCAAATGACATTATTTCACTCTTTTTTATGGCTGAGTAATATTCCATTGTGAGAGTGTATGTGTGTGTATATATAAAAGATGTTTTATATATATATGGATATATATATCCATATATATCTTTAACCATTCATCTGTCGATGGAATTTTATGTTGCTTCCATGTCTTGGCTATTGTAAATAGTGCTGCCATGAACACTGGGGTGCATGTGTCTTTTCAAGTTGGAGTTTTCTCCAGATATATGCTCAGGAGTGGGATTGTTGAATCATATGGTAACTTTATTTTTATTTTTTAGAAACCTCCATACTGTTCTCCATACTGGCTGCACCAATTTACATTCCCACCAATAGTGTAGGAGGGTTCCCCTTTCTCCACATGTTCTCCAGCAGTTATTACTTGTAGACTTTCTAATTATGGCCATTCTGACTGATTGGTGTGAGGTGATACCTCACTGTGGTTTTGATTTGCATTTCTCTAACAATTAGCAATGTTAAGCGGCTTTTCATGTGCCTTTTGGCTATCTGTATGTCTTCTTTGGAAAAATGTCTATTTAGGTATTCTGCCCATTTTTTGACTGGGTTGTCTGGTTTTCTTTGATATTGAGCCATATGAACTGTTTGTATATTTTGGAAATTAATTCCTTGTTGGTCATATCATTTGCAAATATTTTCTTGCATTCCATAGTTTTTTGTTTTGTTTTTTTTAATGGTTTCCTTTGCTGTGCAAGAGCTTTTAAGTTTAATTAGGCCCCACGTTTATATTTGTTTTTGTTTCCATTACTGTATGAAGTGGATCAAAAAAGATATTGCTGTGATTTATGTCAAAGACTGTCCTGCCTATGTTTTCCTCTAGGAGTTTTATAGTATTTGGTTTTACAGTTATGTCTTTAATCCATTTTGAGTTTAGTTTTTTATATGGTGCTAGAGAATGTTCTAATTTCATTCATTTACATGTAGCTGTCCAGTTTTCCCAGCACAACTTATTGAAGAGACTGTCTTTTCTCCATTGTATATTTTTGCCTCCTTTGTCATAGATTAATTGATCATAATGTGTGGGTTTATTTCTGGGCTCTCTACCTGTTCCATTGACCTATAAGTCTGTTTTTGTGCCAGTACCATACTGTTTTGAGTACTGAAGCTTTGTAGTATAGTCTGAAGTCAGGGAGCATGAGTCTTTGAGATCCATTATTCTTCCTCAAGATTGTTTTGGGTATTAGCGGTTTTTGTGTTTCCATATAAATTTAAAAATTTTTTGTTCCAGTTCTGTGAAAAATGCCATTGGTAATTTGATAGGGATTGCACTGAATCTGTAGATTACCTTGAGTAGTATGGTAAGTTTAACAATATTGATTCTTCCAATCCAAGAACACAGTATATCTTTTCATCTGTTTGTGTCATCTTCCAGTTTCTTTCATCAGTGTCTTACAGTTTTTGAACAGGTCCTTTGCCTCCTTAGGCAGATTTATCCATAGGTATTTTATTCTTTTTGATGCAATAGTAAACGGGATTGTGTCCTTAATTTCTCTTTCTGATCTTTCATTGTTAGTGTATAGAAATGCAACAGATTTCTGTATATTAATTTTGTATCCTGCAACTTTATTGAATTCACTGATGAGCTCTAGTAGTTTTCTGGTGGTGTCTTCAGGATTTTCTAAGTATAGTAACATGTCATCTGTAAACAGTGACAGTTTTACTTCTTCCTTTCCAATTTGGATTCCTTTTACTTCCTTTTCTTCTCTGATTTCTGTGACTAGGACTTCCAAAATTATGTTGAATAAAAGCAATGAGGGTAGGCATCCTTGTCTTGTTCCTGATCTTAAGAGGAAATTCTCCCAGCTTTTCACTGTTGAGTATGATGTTAACTGTGGGTTTGTCATATATGGCCTTTATTGTGTTGAGGAATGTTCCTTCTGTGCCCACTTTCTAGACAGTTTTTATCATAAATTGATGGTCAATTTTATCAAAAGCTTTTCCTGCATCTACTGAGGTAATAATATGTTTTTTGTTAATGTGGTATATCACACTGATTGATTTGCAGATATTGAAAAATCGTTACATCCCTGGGATAAATCCCACTTGGTCATAGTGTATGATCCTTTAAATGTAGTGCTGGAGTCAGTTTGCTATTATTTGGTTGAGGGGTTTTGCATCTATGTTGATCAGTAATACTGGCCTGTAGTTTTCTTTTTTTTGTAATATCTTTATCTGGTTTTGGTATCAGAGTGAAGGTGCCCTCATAGAATGAATTTGGAAGTGTTCTTCTGAAATTTTTTGTGAGAGTTTCAGAAGGATAGGAGTTAACTCTTCTCTAAATGTTTGGTAGAATTTACCTGTGAAGCCATCTGGTCCCAGGCTTTTATTTGTTGGAGTTTTTAAAATTACTGATTCAATTTCAGTACTGGTAATTGGTCTGTTCATATTTTCTATTTCTTCCTGGTTGAGTCTTGGGAGAGTGCACTTTTCTAAGAATTTGTCCATTTCTTCTAGGTTGTCCATTTTATTAGCATATAGCTGCTTGTAGTAGCATACTTTCTCCATTTAAGAGAATATTTTATTTAAGGAATAACTATGTCATTTGGAATTATGCCTGGAAAATAGTGTTTAATCTAGCTGGGTAATACTGTGTTTGGCTAAAAATATTTGGTTACAGACTTCTCTGGTGGGGCAGTGGTTAAGAATCCACCTGCCAATGCAGGGACATGGGTTTGAGCCCTGGTCCAGGAAGATCCCACATGCTGTGGAGCAACTAAGCCTGTGTGCCACAACTACTGAGCCTGTGCTCTAGAGCCTGTGAGCCACAAATACTGAGCCTGTGCACCACAACTACTGAGCCCGCGTGCCACAACTACTGAAGCCTGCATGCCTAGAGCCTGTGCTCTGCAACAAGAGAAGCCACAGCAATGAGAAGCCTGTGCACTGCAAAGAAGAGTAGCCCCCGCTCACCGCAACTAGAGAAAGCCTGCACACAGCAATGAAGACCCAACGCAGACAAAAATTAATTAATTAATTAATTAAAAAAAGAAAAAAAACTTGGTTACAAAGAAATTATATTTGGGTAGGTATCTGACTCTAAATAGCAATGTCGAGATATAGGTGCATGATGTCATTATTTTAAATATGATATGATAATTAACTTTGAAGGAATGGGCATGTATGATTTTCAGGGTGTCTCATACCTATATTAGTCAATAACTCTAGAAACTGATTTATTTTAGCTATCACTGAAGCAAACACTTAAGTCAGAAATCACCTGGGAATCCTGAAAATCATTAGTGGAGGGCCACAGTGAGAGGCAATCAATAAGGTGGTTCACATAATACATACATGAAGGAAATGTTACCTTCCCCATGGGTTAATTTCTCTGGTCTTTAGAGTTGAATGGTACTGGATGCCATGGTAACGTCTAGAAGTGCATATTGCACATGATAGGAGTAACAAATATTTGCCAGATTTTGACAATAGAACTGCAGAGCCTGAAGAGGAGCAGCCTAAATATAGTTTTGCAAACCTAAAGAATCCATAAGTCAGGAAGAAAACCCTAAAGTGTCAGATATTAATTTATCAGTAGAACTCTCTATGGAATTTTATTCTTGATCTGATGAGAAACATTAGACTGAAAATATGAAGCTCAGGAGAGTGTCTGGTCGTTATTAAGAAAAGAAAAAAGTGGGAAGAAAAAGTAAAGTTAGGAGTTCAAAGTTCTGTTGAAGGATGAATTGTGTGACAAGGAACTTGTGCTCAAAGATTTTCCTATCTTGAAAAAAAAAAAATTTCTATGACTTACTATTACTCTGACTTGATTTATTTCGGGGAAACCTTTTTCCTAATAAACTTTATATTTTAGAGCAGTTTTAGATTTACTGAAATATTGCACAGAAAGTAGAGTTCCCATATGGTTCCCTCCCCCAACACTAATACAGTTTCTCCTGTCACTGAGATCTTGCATTTGTGTGATGTGTTTGTTACAACTCAAGAGCCAATACTGATATATTATTATTAACTAAAGTCCACAGTTCATTACGGATCACTCTTTGTGTTGCACAGTTCTATAGGCTTTGACAAATGCATAATGCCACATATCCACCACTACATCATCAAACAGAATAGTTTTACTGCCTCCAAAATGTCCTGTGCTCCATCTGTTCATCTCACTCCCTCTCCCTCTAAACCCTTGGCAACCACTGATCATTTTACTGTCTCTATACTTTTGCTCTTTCCAGAATGTCTTACTGGAATCATACAATATGTAGCCTTTTAAGAATGCCTTCTTTCACTTAGCCATATGCATTTAAGGTTCTTCCATGTGTTCTGCCAGCTCATTTCATTTTACTGTTGAGTAATATTCTGTTGTCTATATGTACCACAATTTGCTTATCAATTTATCTTATTGAAAGACATCTTGGTTACTTAAGAGTTGTTTTTCAACTACAAAACAATGGTAATTTCTTTTAAAACCTAATCTCAAGAAATCATCTCGAGGGAGGAGAGAAGATGGCGGAAGAGTAAGACGCGGAGATCACCTTCCTTCCCACAGATACAGTAGAAATACATCTACACGTGGAACTGCTCCTACAGAACACCCACTGAACGCTGACAGAAAACGTCCGACCTCCAAACAGGCAAGAAACTCCCCCCGTACTTGGGTAGGGCAAAAGAAAAAAGAAATAACAGAGACAAAAGAATAGGGACGGCACCTGCACCAGTGGGAGGGAGCTGTGAAGGAGGAAAGATTTCCACGCACTAGGAAGCCCCTTCGCGGGCAGAGACTGCGGGTGGCGGAGGGGGAAAGCTTCAGAGTCACGGAGGAGAGCGCAGCCACAGGGGTGCGGAGGGCAAAGCGGAGAGATTCCCGCACAGAGGCTCGGCAACGAGCAGCACTCACCAGCCCGAGAGGCTTGTCTGCTCCCCCGCCGGGGCGGGCGGGGCTGGGAGCTGAGGCTCGGGCTTCGGTCGGATCGCAGGGAGAAGCCTGGGGGTGTCGGCGTAAACACAGCCTGAAGGGGTTAGTGCACCACAGCTAGCCGGGAGGGAGTCCGGGAGAAAGTCTGCAGCTGCCGAAGAGGCAAGAGACTTTTTCTTCCCTCTTTGTTTCCTGGTGCGCGAGGAGAGGGGATTCAGAGTGCCGCCTAAACGAACTCCAGAGATGGGCGCGAGCCGCGGCCATCAGCGTGGACCCCACAGAAACAGGGGTGCCGAGGGAAAAATGGAGAGACTCCCACACAGAGGCTCGGCGCCGAGCAGCGCTCAGCAGCCCGAGAGGCTTGTCTGCTCCCCTGGGTGGGGCTGGGAGCTGAGGCGCAGCTTCGGTTGGATCGCAGGGAGAGGTCTGGGGTTGGCGGCGTGAACACAGTCTGAAGAGGTTAGCGCACCACAGCTGGCTGGTAGGGAGTCCGGGAAAAAGTCTGCAGCTGCCGAAGAGGCAAGAGAGTTTTTCTTGCCTCTTTGTTTCACGGCGCGCAAGGAGAGGGGATTCAGAGCGCCGCCTAAACGAACTCCAGAGACGGGCGCGAGCCGCGGCTATCAGCGCGGACCCCAGAGACGGGCGTGAGACGCTGGGGCTGCTGCTGCCGCCTCCAAAAAGCCTGTGTGTGAGCACAGGTCACTCTCCACACTGCCCCTCCCGGGAGCCTGTGCAGCCCGCCACCGCCAGGGTCCCGTGATCAGGGGACAACTTCCCCGGGAGAACGCACTGCGCGCCTCAGGCTGGTGCAACGTCACGCCGGCCTCTGCCACCGCAGGCTCGCCCCGCTTCCTCTGTACCCCTCCCTCCCCGCGGCCTGGGTGAGCCAGAGCCCCCGAAGCAGCTGCTCCTTTAACCCCGTCCTGTCTGGGCGGGGAATAGACGCCCTCAGGCGACCTACACGCAGAGGCGGGTCCAAATCCAAAGCTGAACCCCAGGAGCTGTGCGAACAGAGAAGAGAAGGGGAAATCTCTCCCAGCAGCCTCAGAAGCAGCGGATTAAAACTCCACAAACAACTTGATGTGCCTGCATCTGTTGAATACCTGAATAGACAATGAATCATCCCAAATTCAGGAGGTGGACTTTCGGAGCAGGATATATTAATTTTTCCCCTTTTCCTTTTTTTTGTGAGTGTATATGTATATGCTTCTGGGTGAGATTTTGTCTGTATAGCTCTGCTTTATAATAGCTTTATTTTACTTCACTATATTATAGCCTCTTTCTTTCTTTCTTTCTTTCTATTTTTTCTCCCTTTTACTCTGAGCCGTGTGGACGAAAGGCTCTTGGTGCTCCAGCCAGGCATCAGGGCCGTGCCTCGGAGGTGGGAGAGCCAACTTCAGGACACTGGTCCACAAGAGACCTCCCAGCTCCACGTAATACCAAATGGCGAAAATCTCTCAGAGATCTCCATCTCAACATCAAGACCCAGCTTCACTCAACGACCAGCAAGCTACAGTGCTGGACACCCTATGCCAAACAACTAGCAAGACAGGAACACAGCCCCATCCATTAGCAGAGAGGCTGCCTAAAATCATAATAAGGCCACAGACACCCCAAAATACACCACCAGACGTGGACATCCCCACCAGAAAGACAAGATCCAGCCTCATCCACCAGAACTCAGGCACTAGTTCCCTCCAACAGGAAGCCTACACAACCCACTGAACCAACCTTAGCCACTGGGGACAGATACCAAAAACAACAGGAACTACGAACCTGCAGCCTGTGAAAAGGAGACCCCAAACACAGTAAGATAAGCAAAATGAGACGACAGAAAAACACACAGCAGATGAAGGAGCAGGGTCAAAACACACCAGACTTAACAAATGAAGAGGAAATAGGTAGTCTACCTGAAAAAGAATTCAGAATAATGATAGTAAGGATGTTCCAAAATCTTGGAAATAGAATAGACAAAATGCAAGAAACATTTAACAAGGACGTAGAAGAACTAAAAAGGAACCAAGCAATGATGAAAAACACAATAAATGAAATTAAAAATACTCTAGATGGGATCAATAGCAGAATAACTGAGGCAGAAGAAAGGATAAGTGACCTGGAAGATAAAATGGTGGAAATAACTACTGCAGAGCAGGATAAAGAAAAAAGAATGAAAAGAACTGAGGACAGTCTCAGAGACCTCTGGGACAACATTAAACGCACCAACATTCGAATTATAGGGGTCCCAGAAGAAGAAGAGAAAAAGAAAGGGACTGAGAAAATATTTGAAGAGATTATAGTTGAAAACTTCCCTAATATGGGAAAGGAAATAGTTAGTCAAGTCCTGGAAGCACAGAGAGTCCCATACAGGATAAACCCAAGGAGAAACACGCCAAGACACATATTAATCAAACTGTCAAAAATTAAATATAAGGAAAACATATTAAAGGCAGCAAGGGAAAAACAACAAATAACACACAAGGGAATCCCCATAAGGTTAACAGCTGATCTTTCAGCCAAAACTCTGCAAGCCAGAAGGGAGTGGCAGGATATACTTAAAGTGATGAAGGAGAAAAACCTACAACCAAGATTACTCTACCCAGCAAGGATCTCATTCAGATGTGATGGAGAAATTAAAACCTTTACAGACAAGCAAAAGCTGAGAGAGTTCAGCACCACTAAACCAGCTTTACAACAAATGCTAAAGGAACTTCTCTAGGCAAGAAACACAAGAGAAGGAAAACACCTACAATAACAAACCCAAAACATTTAAGAAAATGGGACTAGGAACATACATATCGATAATGACCTTGAATGTAAATGGATTAAATGCTCCCACCAAAAGACACAGACTGGCTGAATGGATACAAAAACAAGACCCATATATATGCTGTCTACAAGAGACCCACTTCAGACCTAGAGACACATACAGACTGAAAGTGAGGGGATGGAAAAAGATATTCCATGCAAATGGAAATCAAAAGAAAGCTGGAGTAGCAATTCTCATATCAGACAAAATAGACTTTAAAATAAAGACTATTACAAGAGACAAAGAAGGACACTATATAATGATCAAGGGATCGATCCAAGAGGAAGGTATAACAATTGTAAATATTTATGCACCCAACATAGGAGCACCTCAATACATAAGGCAAATACTAACAGCCATAAAAGGGGAAATCGACAGCAACACAATCATAGTAGGGGACTTTAACACCCCACTTTCACCAATGGACAGATCATCCAAAATGAAAATAAATAAGGAAACACAAGCTTTAAATGATACATTAAACAAGATGGACTTAATTGATATTTATAGGACATTCCACCCCAAAACAACAGAATACACATTTTTCTCAAGTGCTCATGGAACATTCTCCAGGATAGATCATATCTTGGGTCACAAATCAAGCCTTGGTAAATTTAAGAAAATTGAAATCGTATCAAGTATCTTTTCCGACCACAACGCTATGAGACTAGATATCAATTAGAGGAAAAGATCTGTAAAAAATACAAACACATGGAGGCTACACAATACACTACTTAATAACGAAGTGATCACTGAAGAAATCAAAGGGGAAATCAAAAAATACCTAGAAACAAATGACAATGGAGATATGACGACCCAAAACCTATGGGACGCAGCAAAAGCAGTGCTAAGAGGGAAGTTTATAGCAATACAAGCCTACATCAAGAAACAGGAAACATCTCGAATAAACAACCTAACCTTGCACCTAAAGCAATTAGAGAAAGAAGAACAAAAAAACCCCAAAGCCAGCAGAAGGAAAGAAATTATAAAGATCAGGTCAGAAATAAATGAAAAAGAAATGAAGGAAACAATAGCAAAAATCAATGAAACTAAAAGCTGGTTCTTTGAGAAGATAAACAAAATTGATAAACCATTAGCCAGACTCATCAAGAGAAAAAGGGAGAAGACTCAAATCAATAGAATTAGAAATGAAAAAGGAGAAGTAACCACTGACACTGCAGAAATACAAAAGATCATGAGAGATTACTACAAGCAACTCTATGCCAATAAAATGGACAACCTGGAAGAAATGGACAGATTCTTAGAAATGCACAAACTGCTGAGACTGAACCAGGAAGAAATAGAAAATATGAACAGACCAATCACAAGCACTGAAATTGAAACTGTGATTAAAAACTTTCCAACAAACAAAAGCCCAGGACCAGATGGCTTCACAGGTGAATTCTATCAAACATTTAGAGAAGAGCTAACACCTATCCTTCTCAAACTCTTCCAAAATCTTGCAGAGGAAGGAACACTCCCAAACTCATTTTACGAGGCCACCATCACCCTGATACCAAAACCAGACAAAGATGTCACAAAGAAAGAAAACTACAGGCCAATATCACTGATGAACATAGATGCAAAAATCCTCAACAAAATACTAGCAAACAGAATCCAACAGCACATTAAAAGGATCATACACCATGATCAAGTGGGGTTTATCCCAGGAATGCAAGGATTCTTCAATATACGCAAATCAATCAATGTGATACACCATATTAACAAATTGAAGGAGAAAAACCATATGATCATCTCAATAGATGCAGAGAAAGCTTTCGACAAAATTCAACACCCATTTATGATAAATGCCCTGCAGAAAGTAGGCATAGAGGGAACTTTCCTCAACATAATAAAGGCCATATATGACAAACCCACAGCCAACATTGTCCTCAATGGTGAAAAACTGAAACCATTTCCACTAAGATCAGGAACAAGACAAGGTTGCCCACTCTCACCACTATTATTCAACATAGTTTTGGAAGTGTTAGCCACAGCAATCAGAGAAGAAAAAGAAATAAAAGGAATCCAAATCGGAAAAGAAGAAGTAAAGCTGTCACTATTTGCAGATGACATGATACTATACATAGAGAATCCTAAAGATGCTACCAGAAAACTCCTAGAGCTAATCAATGAATTTGGTAAAGTAGCAGGATACAAAATTAATGCACAGAAATCTCTTGCATTTCTATACACTAATGACGAAAAATCTGAAAGTGAAATTAAGAAAACACTCCCGTTTACCATTGCAACAAAAAGAATAAAATATCTAGGAATAAACCTACCTAAGGAGACAAAAGACCTGTATGCAGAAAATTATAAGACGCTGATGAAAGAAATTAAAGATGATACAAATAGATGGAGAGATATACCATGTTCCTGGATTGGAAGAATCAACATTGTGAAAATGACTCTACCACCCAAAGCAATCTACAGATTCAATGCAATCCTTATCAAACTACCACTGGCATTTTTCACAGAACTAGAACAAAAAATTTCACAATTTGTATGGAAATACAAAAGACCCCGAATAGCCAAAGCAATCTTGAGAACGAAAAATGGAGCTGGGGGAATCAGGCTCCCTGACTTCAGACTATATTACAAAGATACAGTAATCAAGACAGTTTGGTACTGGCACAAAAACAGAAATATAGATCAATGGAACAGGATAGAAAGCCCAGAGATAAACCCACACACATATGGTCACCTTATCTTTGATAAAGGAGGCAAGAATATACAGTGGAGAAAAGACAGCCTCTTCAATAAGTGGTGCTGGGAAAATTGGACAGATACATGTAAAAGTATGAAATTAGAACACTCCCTGACACCATGCACAAAAATAAACTCAAAATGGATTAAAGACCTAAGTGTAAGGCCAGACACTATCAAACTCTTAGAGGAAAACATAGGCAGAACACTCTATGACATACATCACAGCAAGATTCTTTTTGACCCAGCTCCCAGAGAAATGGAAATAAGAACACAAATAAACAAATGGGACCTAATGAAACTTAAAAGCTTTTGCACAGCAAAGGAAACCATAAACAAGACCAAAAGACAACCCTCAGAATGGGAGAAAATATTTGCAAATGAAGCAACTGACAAAGGATTAATCTCCAAGATTTACAAGCAGCTCATGCAGCTCAATAACAAAAAAACGAACAACCCAATCCAAAAATGGGCAGAAGACCTAAATAGACATTTCTCCAAAGAAGATGTACAGATTGCCAACAGACACATGAAAGAATGCTCAACATCATTAATCATTAGAGAAATGCAAATCAAAACTACAATGAGATATCATCTCACACCGATCAGAATGGCCATCATCAAAAAATCTAGAAACAATAAATGCTGGAGAGGGTGTGGAGGAAATGGAACACTCTTGCACTGTTGGTGGGAATGTAAATTGATACAGCCACTATGGAGAACAGTATGGAGGTTCCTTAAAAAACTAAAAATAGAACTACCATACGACCCAGCAATCCCACTACTGGGCATATACCCTGAGAAAACCACAATTCAAAAAGAGTCATGTACCAAAATTTTCATTGCAGCTCTATTTACAATAGCCAGGACATGGAAGCAACCTAAATGTCCATCGACAGATGAATGGATAAAGAAGAAGTGGCACATATATACAATGGAATATTACTCAGCCATAAAAAGAAATGAAATGGAGGTATTTGTAATGAGGTGGATGGAGTTAGAGTCTGTCATACAGAGTGAAGTAAGTCAGAAAGAGAAAAACAAATACAGTATGCTAACACATATATACGGAATCTAAGGAAAAAAAAAAAAACAAAAAGCCATGAAGAACCTAGTGGCAAGATGGGAATAAAGACACAGACCTACTAGAGAATGGACTTGAGGATATGGGGAGGGGGTGGGGTGAGATGTGACAGGGTAAGAGAGTGTCATGGACATATATACACTACCAAATGTAAAATAGATAGCTAGTGGGAAGCAGCCGCATAGCACAGGGAGATCAGCTCGGTGCTTTGTGACCACCTAGAGGGGTGGGATGGGGAGGGTGGAAGGGAGGGATATGCAAGAGGGAAGAGATATGGGAACATATTGTATGTGTATAACTGATTCACTTTGTTATAAAGCAGAAGCTAACACACCATTGTAAGGCAATTATACTTCAATAAAGATGTTTAAAAAAAAAAAAAAGAAATCATCTCATGCTCTGGAACTTTTTGGGCATTTCTTTTCTTGGATATCATCTTTGCTTGGCTACCACTTATAAGGAATTTTAATGGTCCAGAATACAGGCCTGAAATTTATAGTAGTGAGAGATGTTACTACATTTTGTTTCTGCCACACTCCCAGCCTCTACCAGATTCTTAGACGCATACAATCGGTGAAGAAATCTTTCTTTGTTATCTCCTTTATTTACTGATTCTGTCCCACTTTCCCATCCTTACCATCTCTCAGTTGGACTATAATTATTGTATTCTAATTGGGTTCTCTCATTCTGTTCTTGTCCTCTTCAAGCAGTATTGTCCACACCTCTCCCAGTGCCCTGCCTAACATGCCAAGTATCATCCTTCCTGGTATAAAATTCTGCAGAGCCACTCTATTGCCTTCAGGATAAAATTCCAAACTGTAAACACAACATCAAAGTCCTTTCCGATCAGGCAATGCCTCCTCATCATCTTATTATCCTTTGCTTCTGCAATTCTGAACTACATTTTGTTCCTCAGCTAAACTTCCCTGCTTTTCACTTACTGCTCTGCTCCTGAATATTTCCCCTCTTTCTCATCTCTTCACTTTCTAGCACTTGCTACCAACACAGATGTCTCCTCCAGGAAGCACTCCTTGGATCCACTACAGTGTTTTACTTTTTTTGTTTATGTAAAAATGTATTTATCTTTAGCCTTACTAGACCTAATTCCTTGAGAGAAGAAACTGTGAAATGTTTATATTCCCAGTGCCTACCCAATAAATTTGATACCCATGTATAAATTTTTAAATAAAATTAATTTTCATGCTCCTAAAATCGTGTGGGAGCTTAATAGTTCACCGAACAACAACAACAACAACAATAATTAGATTTCTAATCAATGCAAACTGCTTTTGTGATATTCAGGGATAGTTCATTTTTATATTTTTATTTAGTTCTCACAATACCACCCGTAAAGTATGCATTGGTTGCCTGTCTTACAAACCTACCTATAGCATCTTAAAAGGATTATTTTTTGTCATGTAACAAGAAGCCCAGGTGCAGGACATCCAGGCTTGGTATAGTAGCTCCAAGATGCCATCAGCGTCCCAGGCTATTTAATCTTTCTGTTCTGCAATCCATAGTGCATGGTTTTCCTCCTCCTGGTCACAAAATGGCTGCTCCATATACATCTTCCATCTCCCTTTCCAGCATAAAAAAGTGATGAGGAGAGTGAGGGATGGAATCCATAGAAGGAAAGAAAACTTTTAAATAAATTCCCAGAATATTTCTTTTTAAATCTCACAGGCCAGAACTGGGCGAAATAATTCCCCTAGCTGCAAGGAAGTTGGCAAATGTAACTAATCATGATAACATTTGGAGCAAAGTCAGATCTCTAATAATTTGGAAAAGAGGAATGTGATTACTGGCTAAGCAATTAGCAGTGTCTGGCACAAGAGATTAAGCGTTGTCCTAAGAGTAACCAAAAGAAGTTAATTGCTCCACCAGTCCAAATGACGAGTAGGTAACTAGAACCTAGGTGTCTAGACAGAGCCATCATATGTTTAATTAATGAAAGGTGGTATCCATGGGTTCATATACTATAGATGTTAGTCCATTATAAACCCACCACTGCTTTCTTCTATAGGGAGAGTCCTTAATAGGATAATAGATTGAGGCATCAATTGATGTTTCAATGGTCTCTTTTTTTAGGACTGAGAAAAGGTTAATTTTGAAACTAAAATTCCCACCTCCATCTACCAAATGTTAGAAGAGTCCTTTATCATCCATCCCAGGAGCTGTCTAGAGTCTTAGAGCTAGGAGCAAAACCCACAAATGTAAATAATCACACAACTGTTTTCTCCCTTTGCTGTAAGATGCTCGTTATATAACTGAAAAAAAAAAAACCCACTAAAACAAATGAATGTAAAAACAATTGATTGGTGCTAGGACTATACTATATATGCAGCAAAGCAAAACTTATAAATGAAGGCAATGAAGCCATTTTATTTATTTATTTTTTAACATGATTTTTAAAATTAATTAATTTATTACTTATTTTTGGTTGCACTGGGTCTTTGTTGCTGTGCATGGGTTTTCTCTAGTTGCAGTGAGCGGGGATTACTCTTCGTTGAGGTGCGGGGCTTCTCACTGCGGTGGGTTCTCTTGTTGTGGAGCACGGGCTCTAGGTGTGTGGGCTTCAGTAGCTGTGGCACACAGGCTCAGTAGTTGTGGCTCGCGGGCTCTAGAGCGCAGGCTCAATAGCTATGGCGCTCGGGCTTTGTTGCCCTGCGGCATGTGGGATCTTCCCAGACCAGGGCTTGAACCTGTGACCCCTGCACTGGCAGGCGGGCTCCCAACCACTGCGCCACCAGGGAAGCCCGGCAATGAAGCCATTTTAAAAGAGTGCTGAAAGTAATTTCCAGTAATGGAATGACCTGCTAAAGAAAGACATAAAATATAGTAAAACTAGTTTTACATTAAAGAGAGAAGGAGCAGGGAATAATTTCCCATTATGTTTTTTGTTTTTTGCATAATAATCACAGACTTAGTAAGTACATAAACTAATGATATTTGGGGTCATGCAAAGCTTTCCATAAACTTTCTAAGACTAACTGAAATTTCTGAGCTTTTGAGATTAAGTAAAGCCTGAGAAAATGCATTTGATTCATTTCCCCAGTGCATATAAATTATGATTAAATACAGTTAACCCTATTTTTTTATAAAAACTCCTTATGTATATTTTTTGTTTATTATATAAACAAATATTCTAAATGTGTTTTCAGTGACTTTATTCCTAGGTTTTAAGAGTCACGGGGAGGTTTTTATTTATTTTTTCTTTCTATTATTTAGGATTCTTTGAATTTTGAAAAGCTATTATATACTTCTATTACAAACAAAAATATATTACATGAAGAAAGAAATTATACCATGTAAGCAGCTCTTCATGTCACCTTCAGAGAGGGATGGTACTGCTTAACGATATCCTTATGTGCCCCTTGAACAGTGTGGTACATGCAGATTGGAAGAGACGATGTTAAGACACATAGTTATAAGCTATAAACACTGCTTGCCATTTTTATTAAAGAAATTGGCTTGGGGCTTCCCTGGTGGCGCAGTGGTTGAGAATCTGCCTGCTAATGCAGGGGACACGGGTTTGAGCCCCGGTCTGGGAAGATCCCACATGCCGCGGAGCAACTAGGCCCGTGAGCCACAACTACTGAGCCTGCGCATCTGGAGCCTGTGCTCCGCAACAAGAGAGGCCACGATAGTGAGAGGCCCATGCACCGCGATGAAGAGTGGCCCCCGCTTGCCGCAACTAGAGAAAGCCCTTGCACAGAAACGAAGACCCAACACAGCCAAAAATAAATTAATTAATTAATTTTAAAAAAAAAAAGAAAGAAATTGGCTTGAAGCAGCCAAGTGTTTTACAGTTCCACAGCAACTTAAGTCTTTAACAATGCTATTGTCAAAATCTGGAGAACAGTAGAATTTATTTTGAAGCTAAATCAACATCCCCACTCCACTCAGGAAAGTTTTCTCAACTTGTTTTTCAACTTAATTCAATGGTTTCAAGAGCATATAATTAAACGTGCTGAGACGCCCAGAAGTTAATGAAGAATATGGTAAGCACCCTGCAGAATGAACATTTTTATGGCTCTTTTGCACAAAGCACTTCAGGCTCATTATTTTCAGACCAGCCAGTGAATGAAAAGTTGTCCTGAGAGAATGCTCACTTTCATGACCTATGGTGATCCCTCCTTATTCAGTATTTGTGAAGCTACGTCAGAGGTAGTTCTCTTAGGCTTTTCAAACTTTTTGGCTCAGAGAAGCATCTAATGAATTAATTTTAAGTTTTCACTGAACCGTGTCCTTTCACTACGTGATCTTACAATATCCAAGTCCAGGACAGGGATGATATGAAAATTAATTTTCCAGAACTGCCTGGCATGGCTATTCACAAAACTAAGGGCAGTCCCAGGCCTGAACACTTTGGACCCACCAGAGAAAGCTAAGAGATTCCAAGTTCACTTCAAGTCCAAGGTCTCTGTTGTGGGACCATGAGAAGACAAGAAAGTTGGATGATTGACTTAAACCCTCTACAAATGATTCTTGACTTCCCTTAACACACTCACACGTGCATACGGAGCTTTGTTTTTCTGTTTTTCTTCCTCAAAAATGATATGCACTGCCTGGCATTTTCTGTAAAGAGATAGTAAATTCACAGGGCTAGCCTTCTTTGACATTCAAGCATAGTAATTTTTCAGGAAAAAAATAAATGTGAGTTTGAGTTTATAGCCATACGTAATAATGATACAGATCCATTTGTCTTAATTTAATGAGGGTCATTAGGACTTGAAAAATACCCATTTTCCTTCTATGCAGCAATTTTATTGGTAAAACTGCCTTAGATATTTTAAGTTTTAATTCTTGGTTTCAGAATATAGATGGGATCTGACGATAATGTTTATTAGTCATTTCTGGGCTTCTAATTTGTCTGAGATTAGAATCCCTTCACCAAAATGCTTGGCCTAAAGTGTGTACATAACTTAGTAAATGTTGTTAAATAAATGCAGCTATAATTTAATTTCTTTGAAATAGTGTATTTGCAAATTGGAAAGCATTGGCATTGTAGTCAGACAAATGTTGTTTCAACTCCTTGTGTGACCCCATTAGGGTAATCACCCTGAGCCTGATTTCCTAATCTGCAGAATGGGGATAATAATAACTAGCATGCAGAACTCTTATGACTATAAAGTGAGATAATGTACATGTACTCATTGCTCAGTAACTGGTAGTAATTTTATTTGTAAAAGTTCTTAATGACGTTTATTTTTATGTTTTATGATTATAATCGACAATTCAGTAAATTAAATTCTATGTGTGTGTGAAATTTATTTAGTTAGCAAAAGGTTTCACTCACAAAATAAATAGATCAAAATAAACACACTACTAAAATAAATCAAGCACAGTTATAATGCACAGGTTGCAATAATCTGAACTGGACATTTTATTGATGGACAAATTTCATCAAATTTCCTCTTTATATCTTGATGTCTTACCCTGTACCTTGTATGACTTTTCCTCTCTCATGAGAAAAAAATGAGTTTGAATAAAATTAGTACTATTAAAATCTGTATGTACCTTTTGAAGAAATAAAGTTCACATATTAGCACAAATAGAATATAATGCTTGCAAAACTTTTCTGTGATAACTCTGTTTATAGTTGTGCCTCCTGGCCACTTTATGCTGATATTAAGAGTTAGAGAGGTATCTGATTATTAACCCTCCTCAAATGAGATAAGAAACCTGTGATTGGAGATCAGCCCTACCAATCATTTCTGCCACAAGAGAGATTATAAAAATGACTAGAACATCCTTTTCCTTGAGGCTCATGCCAGACTATAAGCAAAACACTTACTCTGTCCTTACTTCAATACGGTATCAGTTCCAGTTCTAGATCTTCTTGACCAATTGAACAAAAGAAACACACAGACACAAATGTACACACACACACACACACACACACACACACACAAGAACAAGGTTGTAATGCATGAATGTTTGGTAATGTCTTGAGAAGATAAGATAGCACAAGCAATTAAAAAAAAAAAATCTTTTGAAACATCACACCAAAATGTGTGTGATCTTACTAAAGCAGTAAATAGGAAATTTATAGCACAAAATGCTTATGTTAGTAAAGAGAAAATGTCTCAAATCAGTGACCTTAGCATCAACCTTAAGAAATCAGAGAGACAAGAGCAAATAAAAAGCAAAGCAAGTAGAAGAAAGGGAAATAATAAAGATCATAGTCAATGTATAAAGAGTATAAATTAATGAAATAGAAAACAGAAAAAAAAAAAAAAAAGAAAACCAATTAAACCAAAATCTGTTTCTTTGAGATGATCAATAAAATTAATAAGCTTCTGGGCAGACTAATTGGATAAAAAGATAAAAGACACAAATTACCAATATCAGGAATGAGAGAGGGGATATAATGATAGATTCTATAAATATGAAAAGGATTGTAAGGGAATATTATGAAAAACTTTTGTCAATAAATGTGATAATGGGCAAATTCCTTGAATGATACAAACTATCAAAGCCCAGTGAAGAAGAAATAGATACACTAAATAGTCTTATATCTACTAAAGTCATTGAATTCATAGTTAGAAACCTTCCCACAAGGAAAACTCAAGCCCCAGATGGCTTCACTGGTGAATTCTTACAAACATATAAGGAAGAAATAGTATCAGTTCTAAAAAAAACCTTTCCAGAAAATAGAAGCAGAGACAATACTTCCTAACACTTTCTAACATCTAACACCATTACTCTAACATTAAAACCTGATATTTGGAAAGATATTTGAATATTAACATACTTTGATTGCAAGAAAATAAAACAACAGATCAATATTCCTGATAATCATAATTGCAAAAATACTTAAAATTTTAATGAATCAAATCCAAAAGTATATAAAATGGATAATACATCATGACTTGATCAGATTTATGCCAGGAATGTAAATTGGGTTTAACATTTAAAAATCAATCATTGTAATTTATAATGTTCACAAGTGACAATTATAAAAACTATAGATGCATAAAAAGCATTTAAAAAAATCCATTATCTTTGTCTAAAAAAAGCTCTGAAAAATAGACAGATAAGAGAATGTCTTCAACTTGAAAAAGGGTAACTAAAAACTCACAGCTAACATCATACTTAATGGTGAAAGACTGAATGCTTTCCCTCCTAACAACAGAAGCATATCCACTTTCTTTATTCTCAAAAGATTAGTTGATATGATCTCCTCACAATCATAGATAATATTAACTGCTCTATACATTATACATATGTCCCATATCATTGACTCATGATCTCTGTGAGGAGAACATTATCATCACTATTTTGTAATGAGGATACTGAGGAGCAGGGAGGTTATGACCTGAGATCACACAATGAGTTAGTGCCTCAGTCTAATAGATTTCAAAACCCAGGCTTTTAGACATTTGTTAAGAATAGAATTCTCTCATCATTTTATTAAGATCATTTATCAAACACTCTGATACCATAATAATGTACTGATATTCAAAATTAAAGCACTTCTTTAAATAATTTTGATTTAAATATATTGATTCAAATGTACCCAAAATTTTTATACATTTTTAATTGACCTAATTCATACTTTTTATATAAATATTTGGAATAATTAAATCAAACAATACTTCTGGAGCACTAAAGAAGCCTAGTAGTAAACAAACTGCTAGACACTACCAGATTTTAAAATCAATTAATGTTTTGTTGACAAAGTAATCAAATTATTAATTGTAATAATTATATTAGGGCTCTAAGATAATAAATTTTAAAAAATTAAAAATTGCACATGCGAAGTTTTATTAAAGAACAAACCCCAAAATGTGTAAGGCCTCCCAAAATGCAATTTTGCTTTATTCTTTCTTAATTCATAGTTTGCTTCGTTTAGCTGTTTTGCTGTTTTAATTAAAAGTTAAAGTACTATAAACAAAATGTTCAGCATTTGTCTGACAATATTCGAGTAATTACTCTAACAAAGTTTTATGTTTCCCTGAAAAAATTAAAGCATTGTAGAAGTATAATACTACTCATAGAAAAAAAAACTGTGTCTAATTAAAATATCTGGAATCTATGGGTTTGGGTCTCAGATCAAAATGGTAAAATAAGAATGTTCTAGGAACTCACAATATTTTCCAGTTTGATGTACATTAATGCACATTTAAAACTTCTTTAAAATGAGAAGTAAAGTTAATTAACCTACCGAAGTGTGAAAAGATGTAGCACTATATGGTATCATTTTTTTTTTTTTTTTTTTTTTTAAGAAATAGGAATATAGAACTACACCTAAATCTTGGGCTCATCACTTAGCAGCTACACACATATGAGTATGTTACTCACCTTAATTTTCTAATCTGCATGAGTAGAATAATAATGCCAACTCTCCAGGGTTATTGTAAAGATTAACACTAAGACTTGGCACCTGCCCATCAATCAAGAAGTAGTTGTTATTTTCATTATTGTACTTGCACGGTTTTATTATGGTACTTGCTTCACAGAATAATGGAATTATAGAGGCCGCCCAGACCAATCTCTAGACCAATGTAGGAAATTCCTTCCACAGCGTGCTTCAAAGGAAATTAATATTTTAAGAGAAATTGTCATGTGGAAGAAGAATGCTTATTCAGTTTTGCTTGAGAGAGCAGAACTAGAGGAACAGTTTGGTAAAGTTTCACAGAGTACAATTCTACCTCAACCAAATGAAGAATAAGCAGACATCCAGGGCTGGCTAACAGTGAATTGATTTTTTTTTTTTTTTTAATATTGAGTCTCCTATCACAGCACTGGTTCAAGAAGAAGCTGTCTGATATTAGGTCAGGACTGTGGAAGGGGAGATAGTGTCCTATGATCAGAAACATGTATGTATAACGGAATCACTTTGCTGTACACCTGAAACTAACACAATATTGTAAATCAACTATACTGCAATTTTTTTTTAAAAAAGTGATATAAGATACAAGACGTTCTCGTATTTTTGTGTTGACCTGAAACAAATAGATTGCAAGATATTTCTCCAGCAAAGATAGGTTTATTCAGGATCAGCAGAGAGTTTCAATTCATGGTCTGTAATAAGCTCCCAAGGCAATGGAAAGGAGAGGGGAGGGCTTTTGTATAGAGGAGAAGGAAGCTGAGAGGGGTATAGTAAAAAAGAGTCTATGGTGTTTCACTGGCTGAGTCCTTGCCAGGAACAAAGAGTCTTTCTTCTTTCTGTTGGACTCGGCTATCATCACACGGAGTGAGAGCTCTCCAGCACCAGCCCCCAACCGTGTCTCTCAAATATATTTAATGGAGGTTTCCGCTTATTAATTTTTACATAGCTTAGTTTTTTTTTCCTTCCTGAAATATATGAGCAGGACCAAACTCACTGATTCAAGATTAAGACTGATTCTCCAGATTTCTTATAAAATAAAGTCTAAACAGCTTTTATCACAAGATAATAATTTAGTCCCTGCTTCCTCCTCCACACTTGCATTCTTATAATATCACTCCTTGAATTTTCCACCCCAGTCATATTGAACTGCTTAAAATTCACCAAACAAATCAGACTATTTGACATGTCTGTGTGAGAAACTGGGGTTCCTCCCACCTAAACCTTCTTTGCCTTTCCTTCCCTGTTTGCCTAGCAATATCCACTCACTGCATATCAGTTGAAAGTTCATTTTAAATATGAAGGCTTTCCTGACTCCTGACCAAGTAGAAATGAGCTTTGAGGGAATGGGACAGAAATTGAAAAAAAAAAAAACAACAACAACAAAAAAAACAGAAATAAAGTGATGAAGTGTGCCTGGAAAGGAAATCATAGGCAAGATCTGGAGACATGTAGGAACAACAACTTGTCCCAGGGAGTCTAAGGGCTTGGGGTGACCTATTTATTTTGTACCTACAGTATCTAGAACAGTGCTCGACACATTAATTAAAGAATAACAAATACCTTCTAAGTTGTCTCACCTTTCCAATGTGAGAAACTTCACAAGCTTTATTTTAAAATTTGTTTTGGAAATTAATTTCAATTAGTATGACTAAGGGAGAGAATTGAAAAAAAAAAAAAAAAGGATTAATAGATGAGATCCCTTTTGTCCCAGAAATAAATATTTTAACTCTTTCTCATGAATGGGAATTTACCACAGAGTGGAGGCATATTTCCTAAGATTTTTTTTTTTTTTTTTTTTTACTTTATCGTCTATCTGAATAAACACACAAAGCTCTATTGAAGCAGATGTTGGCCTGGACCAAAGAATAGGGGTTCCTTGAGTACTCAGCCCCTGTTAAAGAATAACTTTATTGTCAAGCCCATTGAGAAGAGGGCTCCTTTTAACAGAAGTCACTTAGGTCTAGAATCCAGTTTCCTCAGACTATAGGCATGAGAAAGGTGCTGAGAACTTTTTAGTCAAGTGTGTGTTGTTCAAGGCTTGGGTGTCTGTGCTTATGGAGGCTACTGAGATGGGGGAACTGTGTCTCTGGGGAAAAGGCAATGAAAGGAAGGAAAAATAGTTTTTCATCTACCCTTCTAGGTTCTTGGCTGAGGCCTCCCTAAAAAAAAAAAAAAAAAGATTAACAGAAAAAGGAACTTATAAGTTTAATAACATGTATTACTCCCATATACATGGGAGATACCCAGGAAAAGTGAGTAACTCTCAAAATGGCCAAAGAAGATGTTGTTGGAGGGGGGGAGTTGGTGAAAAGCCAGTTTTAAGATATTATCAGGCAAAGCACAGTAAACAAATGTATGGATGTTATGCAGATTTAAATCTGTTCGGCCTTCTCCACTGATAAGAATTTCTAGAGATTTAGTCATCCTTCTTTTCCTGGTAGACAGAAAGACATCTTTACAAATAGAGATTTCCCTTATAAACGTAGATTTCTCTTACAAAAGGACATGTTCTACTGAGTTTTCAGAGCTTCTCCTATGTCTGCTGTTTCTTAAAGGTAATCAGCCTAAAATAATCCTTATGCCAAAGAGACGTATTTTGGGGTGGCAAATTTTGCTCCCCTTCAGCAGTCAGTCACCGTCCAGTTCTCGGTCAGCTCCATCCCTTTGGCCTCTGAGTTCTAAGAATAGGTGAAATACCTTCCTTCCTGTAGCCCAAGAACCTCAAGGTGCATCTGGGGCAGAGGAAAAGTTTCTTTCTGAAAGATGATATGGTAGGGAAGAGTGTACATTCTGATACATGGACCTATTTCTCTCTTATTATTTCCATTTAGAATAACTTTTTTTGATTATAAATATGTGTTCTTAATTCCTATACTTCTTAAACAAAGGCATTAATGCCTTTCTTCTCAGCCTATTTTATTTTCTGTACCCTTTCAAATACTAGCAATTTTGGCTATACATGAAAGTCTTAAAGGACTCAGAACAACATGTGCAATGATGCTAATATTTAGCAATAATTATAAATTCGCAATAATTACAACACAATCACTCTAACAGTAAAACATGGTTTCACAATGTCTTTAAAAGCACTTGCTGTTCTCTCAGACCTACTTGATCAATACTTAGCATTGGCCACTGTTTTATCAGAATTATTTACTGTCCTGATGAACTCTTGTAGACCTATGTAGACCTGTGGGACATTTTTTTGCACATTTTAGTAAACATATAACATGTTGTAAAAAATTAATAAACAGAAACCTCAATTAAATAGAGTCAGAAGACCAGAAGGGGGAACTCTCATACCCTGTGAGGATAGCAGGGCTAAACAGGAAGAAGAAAGATTCCGCTTCTTTCCTAGCAATAACTTAGCCAATGAAAAGCCATGGACTCCTTTTTACTATAGCCCTCCCAACTTCCTTTTCCCCTCTATAAAAGAGTTCTCCTTCCCTTGCTGTGTGGGAACTTGCATGCAGCTTGCCGTGGTTGCAGACCCTGAATTGGAATTCTATGTTGATACCAAATAAACCCATTTTTAAATTTTTTTTAATTTTTCTGGAGAAATAACTGGCAGTCTATTTCTTTTAGGTCAACAATGTCTTTGGAGTTTCCTAGACATGGTACAAACATCTTACCTGTATAAGAAGGTGTATCCTATTCTTCAGAGTTTCACATTATTGCTCCACTCAACATTCTCTGTGACAGATCATTATTACAGGATGTGGCAAAAGTACACCTTGATAAGATTTTAGTAGGGCACTTATGAAGAGTTTGAAGCAGAAGAAGAAACTGTATGGGAGGAAAAATAATTTTCCCTCTACCCTTCTAGATTCTGGGCTGAGACCCTCTGTAACAAAAGACAGAAGAACTGGAGAAAAACAAACAGAAGTTTAATAACATGCAATACCTACATACACGGGAGATACACAGGGACACTTAGTAACTCCCCAAAATGGCCCAAGCCACCACCTTAAATACCATCTCCAGCTAAAGATAAAATTTGGGAGATGGAGGGAGACAGTTATGGAATGTTATCAGGCAAAACACATTAAACAAGGGTCTGGCGGTTATGCAAATTTAAGCGTGTTGCCTTCTCCATTGATAAGAGTTTCTAGAGATTTAGTCATCCTCCTCTTTCTGACGTAGAGAGGGAAACACTCTTACAAATGGAGATTTCCCTTATAAAATGCAAATATCTCTTACAAAAAGGTAACTTCTACTTAGTTTTCAGGCTTTTCCTATGTTCGCTGTTTCTTAAAAATAATCAGCCTAAAGTAATCCTTATGCCAAAGAGACATATTTTGTGGCAAATTTTGCTCTCCTGCAGTATGCTTTACTCTATTGACAATTTCTGATTTAGATCACAAGTTGCCACATGGGAGAATTTTTTGTGTGAATATTTTTATTTCCTTTATAAGACTAATTGGATTTGAGAGGGAAAAGAAATAAAAGCTTGTTGAGGACAAGAACAGAATTATTAGCATTTTATCCATTTCCTCATGTATTCATACAAATACTGAATGCTTCCATAGACAGGCACCATACGCATCATTGGAAACAGTGGAGAACAAAACAGGGCTCTTCTCTCCTGAAGTTCACAACATATCAAGAGAGACAGGTGTTAATCAAATAATCACATTTGATTCTTACATTTGTTCAAAAGGCATTGACTGAGTAGCTGCTAATATTTTCTTTATACTAAATTCTATAGCCTGCTATTACTGTTATTGGGTTATGCTGGTGGAAAATTGAGAGACGCTCTCAGCCTTAGGTGAATGGAATGGTTTCCTTTCATTTATTTAAAATTTGGTAATTAGAGCATGTGTTTTGGTATTACACAGGGCTGAATTTTAGTTCTACTTCTGTAGTTTCAGGCCTGTTCCTTGACCAACTCTCCCTAGTCTACCAATCTCATTTCATGCCATTTTCCTTCTTCTTCACTATGCTTTAGTCACATAGCACTAATCATTTTTTCAGTTCATGGTGAAACTTTTAAAACATTCATGAGCCTTAAGATTCTGTCCTTGTGCAGTGCCATTCAAGAGAGCATCATCCAACAAACACAGGTAATTGAAAAAAAGCTTGTGTTTATTGAATTTACAAGCACACCAGAGGTTTGATCCATTGATAATTCATGGCAAAACTTAGAAATAATTTCTTTCTATCGCTTCATACACACATGCACATATTTCCCCACAAATCACCTAGGAGATATCTGCCTACAAATTTATCTTTTCCATTACTCACAACTCCAGTTCAGGTCCCCCTCACCCAACCTGCTCATTATTTGTCTTACTTCTCCTTTTTCCACACACTGATTGACGAAATTACTTTCCTCTTTGCCAATTATTTGGCTTTTACCGTGAAAAAACCAGTGTAGGGGAGCAAAATTGTCCATCCAATTTTTGCATGAGGTGTCTTTTGGCATGAGGATTAATTTAGGTTGATTGTTCTTAAGAAACAGAAGACTCAGGAAGTCTTTCTTTTAACCTCCCCCTTCCCACTTCTGGAATAGAGATATCACCAGAGCGATCTGCAAGGAACATGGGCTGGGCGTGATGGGGGAAACTAGGCAGGACTGTGCGGCTGAACCGTAATGATTCCATTTTGTCAGCTGCATCTTAGGCCTGCCGTCCTGTCAACTCCCTCCCTCTCTGCATGGGCTTTAGCCTACTCACAAGGAATGTGCCTAAGTCAGATAAGTTCCCTATCAACTTTTACCCTTGCCTTCATCTAATATGAAAACTGGAAGAATGCCTTTTGCTGACGCAGATCGTTAATGGTCATGAGACCCCTGGGGGGAGGAAAACCTCTGTTCCTGTGGGAGTGGATGTGCTTTTCACTTGGAAGTCAGATTTTATTTTTAGTTTTGGCCCCTTTAAAACCCCCTGTACCCCTTTTGGCCATGCAAAGTGCAGCTGTGAATATCTCTGGATGGTTGTCTGCCTGACTCTGTCTGTATGTAAGTTACCAACTGTAAACTTCATTATTGCACTTTATGGAGTTGCCTGATTCATTTTTTGGTCTCAAAGTTCCTCTTCAGTTTAGAGGATATTATTCAATATCTCTGCCTCCCAACAAGCGTCTAGAGTTCAGAGTCTACTCTCTGTCCCATTGTCTCTGCTTGACCCAGCAAACATTTGTTTACCAAACATTTGCTTTCCCTACTCCATGTGAATTGCCTTCCTTGCCTTTGAAGTCCCAAATCACTATCCCCAACATCCTCTTTTGTCTTTAGCTGAAGATGGTATTTAAGCTGAGGGCTTCAGCCATTTTGGTGAGCTACTCAGCCCTCCTGTGTATCTCCCATGTATAAATGTTACTGAACTTGTGTTTGATTTTGTCCTGCTAATCTGTCTTCTGTCAGTTTAATTCTTAGACCAGCCAGAAGAACCTAGAAGGGTAGAGGAGAATTTCTACCTCCCTGACACGTGCAGTCTCTGGGCTTCATCCCTCGTCCATCCACGGCTGCTACCTAAGAGTAGCCACGAAACTCAGCTTGCATGGTCCCCTTCCCTTTCAGTCCTCTATCTCTTGTTAAGAGGGGAAAAGTCTGTGATTACTTATCTTTTAATCTCTATCTTTTATCTCTGTTACACTCTTGTAGCCAAAGCTATTTGATAGTTGTCCTTCGTTCTTTCCATCTGAAAGACATACACATTGTCTTTACCTCACAATTCTAATTATACTCCAAGTGGGACCTCAAATGGAATCTAAATGTGATTTTTTTTCTCCCCAAAGTGTTCCTAGAAGCTTCAGCTTGGGTTAACTGTTAAAACTCTCACGATACTTTGTAGTTTTCTCACTAGCATTTGTAATATTTGTAGCTGTGTAGTTATGTAATCATGTGTCAATGTCCCCCCACCCCTTTCTAGCCTGACCAGGACCACACATTGGGCCACTCCAGGAGGCCACCAGCCATTCACACTGTGTTCCGTGTGAATAGATCTGTAATTAAAAAAAAAAATTGTACCTCACCAGTTAAACAGGCAAGGAAGACTTTATTCAAGATGATTGCAATAAGGGGGAGAAATTAAACTCAATTCCTACTACTGAAACAAAAGGTGAGAGAGTTTTTAACCATCAGCATGAGCTAGTGGAAAAGTACTGGATGACATTAGGAGAGGAGGGAAGTTGGTTAATATGATTAGGCCACTTGCATTTGCTATTTGGGAAGAAGTTAGGCTCCTACACTCCCACAGAGACTGGGAGATAGGGGCTTTGTGTTTCTTGATGGTTACATTTCAAAGGGATGGCTCCTGTGTAACACAATGTCTGACACATGACAGATATTCAGTAAATGTTGAGTGAGTCTGTTTACATTAGGGATAGTAATTATACTACCACCTAATAGTGCTATGAGGTCCATTTGGATACTGCATGTAAAGAACTCAGCATAGGGCCTAAAACATAGAAAAATTAGATAGACAGATAGATAGATAGAGATATAGATAGAGATATATTTGCAACTGGAAGTTTGTACCTCTTACTCTCCCTCACCTATTTTTTTCCCTCCCTCCACCCCCCTCCCCTCTGGCAACCACCTGTTTGTTCTCTGTATCTATAAATCTGTTTCCATTTTGCTATGTTTATTCATTTGTTTTGTTTTTGAAATTTCCTATTCTAGACTCCACCCACTTTTTTATCCCCACCATTTCAAACAAAGGTTTTAATTATAACATGGATTACATTGTAAATTATCTTGGAAAGATCATTCAATATATTTTGTTCATTGAAAAAAACACTCATGGAACAAATCCAAATGCATTATTTTGATATCAAGTGTATATTAAGGTGGCTGGTAGGTGATGAAAATCTAGATATCTCCAGAGGAAAAAGACCAAGTTGTTTTTTAACCAAAGGCCAAAGAGCTTATTTTTAAGTGAGTTATAGGACTTATAGCTGAGATTGAGGGCTAAGCTACAAACATGATTTGTCTTCCATTTAGGAAAATGTTTGATTCATTAGCTCATGAAAAGCTAATTACTCATTTATTTTAAATTAGTTTAAATATGAGCTCCCCATGGGCTGACAGTTGTCTAAATTATATAGCAAGTATAAAACATGCCATGGGTACCCTGCTACATTCCCACTACAGTGCTTATAGAAGTCATCTAAAGATTCCTTTTACTAATTACCATTGGTCCTCAAGGTATTCCCCTGATGCAGTAGGAAGTTGGTTTGTATAGCTAGAATCTCATTTTTATAAATGTTTTAAAATGTGTACTCTCGTGTAATGAAGTTGTTTCCACAACCAGTCTAATAGCCACTCTACCACTGCCTTGTAACGTGGCCACTGTTAAAGTGGCAGTCAGCATAGTAGTTATGAGCCCAGGTTACAATCCTAGTTCTACCCCTCACTAGCAATGTGACCCTGAGCAAGTATTAGCCTAACTGTGACTCAGTTTACTTGCCTCTAAATATATACAGTGTCTGGAATGTAGTGATTATCCAAGAAGCATTAGCTATTATTGTGTTCAAGGAATGCTAGTGTTGAGTAGACCTATTTTCCCACCTCAGTGTAGTAAGCAATTGGATGTAGGTTTATTTAGCAAAGAGTCATCCCTTGGGGGATAGATATTCTCATTACCAAATAATGTGATGCTATGTTTTTCTTTGTGATGTTTCTTCATTCCTTTTTAGAGAGTGTTGGTTTCTTTTTCAGAAAACATGCCTACATAGAATACCTTCTGCCCTTCTACTTCCTGGCCATATGTTTCAGAAACCTAGTCCTTGTCCTAATAGCCTCACTGAATTCTCTCCTGATTACTCCAACCCAAATTCTCCCTTTTACAAACATGTAATAGGGAAGAACAAATCTGTCTCCATATTCGATCTGTGTCTTTTACCTTAACCTCTGTATTCTATTGCTTTTGCTACATTTAAGAATGTTGCCTATAGCCTGAAATATACAGGATAGCCCATTCTCAAGGCTCTGACCTTTAAAGGTATAACATTTTTCCATTCATACAGAGATAAAAAGTTGCAGAACAGAGAATAACATTTGTCTTACTGGAAGTTTACAAGAATATCATGACCTAACCTCGTGGACAGATGGAAGAACAAAGGATTCTGATGCCAAACGTGCAACAACCAACTGCATCCCCTCCCCTGTTAGTATAAAAGAAGCCTGAATTCTAACTCAGGCAAGATGGTTCTTTGGGACACCAGTCCACCATCTTCTCGGTCTGTGAGCTTTCCAAATAAAGTCACTATTCCATGCCCCAGCAACTCATCTCTCGATTTATTGGCCTGTTATATGGTGAGCCGTATGAGCTTGGACTAGGTAACAAACACTATTATTTTGCCTATTACTTATTTAGACTGCATGCATTTCTTAATTAGGTCCTGGCTTATACCAGCATATGCAGTGCTTTATTCTAAAATTGCAATATTTTAAGTGCACATGCCTCTCCAACTATACTGAAAGCTCCTTCAAAACTGAGATTGAATGATACAGTTCTCTGAACTTCCACAACACCTGACAGAGAGCTGTGCAGGAAATGCTTAAAAAGGAAGGAAACAAACAAAATAGAAACCACTAGTGTGAGATCCCCACTGAAAAGTAGATGCCTACTTCTGACCTGGGGTTGTTGAGGGTACAAAGTTTCAATAGACATAAATAAACAAGACTCACAAAAAAGAGAGGCAGAGAAAAGATAAATTCTGAGATCAAAATCTGGAGCAAAGATTTTTTTCTGTAATATGCGTATATTGGGTTGGAATCCAAAGACTTTTTTAAGAATTAGTCAATTTAATTTATTTACACATAAGGCAATATGTATCTTTACATAAGTTAATAGGCGTGATCATGTCTAAAAAGTTTTTTTTTTACATCTTTATTGGAGTATAAATGCTTTACAATGTTGTGTTAGTTTCTGCTGTATAACAAAGTGAATCAGCTATATGTATACATATATCCCCATAACCCCTCCCTCCCATTCTCCCTATCCCACCCCTCTAAGTGGTCACAAAGCACCCAGCTTATCTCCCTGTGCTATGCGGCTGCTTCCCACTAGCTATCTATTTTATATTTGGTAGTGTGTCTATATCAATGCTACTCTCTCACTTCGTCCCAGCTTCCCCTCCCCACCCCGTGTCATCAAGTCCATTCTCTACATCTGCATCTTTATTCCTGCCCTGCTCTTAGGTTCATCAGAACCATTTTTTTTTTAGACTCTATATATATGCGTTAGCATATGGTATTTGTTTTTCTCTTTCTGACTTACTTCACTCTGTATGACAGACTCTAGGTCCATCCACCTCACTACAAATAACTCAATTTCGTTTCTTCTTATGGCTGAGTAATATTCCATTGTATATATGTGCCACATCTTCATTATCCATTCATCCGTCGATGGATACTTAGGTTGCTCACATGTCCTGGCTATTGTAAATAGTGCTGCAATGGACATTGTGGTACATGTCCCTTTTTGAATTATGGTTTTCTCAGGGTATATGCTCAGTAGTGGGATTGGTGGGTCATATGGTAGTTTTCTTTTTAGTATTTTAAGGAACCTCCATACTGTTTTCCATAGTGGCTGTATCAATTTACATTCCCACAAACAGAGCAAGAGGGTTCCCTTTTCACCACACCCTCTCCAGCATTTATTGTTTGTAGATTTTTTGATGATGGCCATTCTGACTGGTGTGAGGTGATACCACATTGTGGTTTTGATTTTCATTTCTCTAATGATTAGTGATGTTGCGCATCCCTTCATGAGTTTGTTGGCAATCTGTATATCTTCTTTGAAGAAATGTCTATTTAGGTCTTCCACCCATTTTTGGATTGGGTTGTTTGTTTCTTTGATATTGAGCTGCATGAGCTGCTTGTATATTTTGGAGATTAATCCTTTGTCAGTTGCTTCATTTGCAAATATTTTCTCCCATTCTGAGGGTTGTCTTTTCATCTTGATTATGGTTTCCTTTGCTATGCAAAAGCTTTTAAGTTTCATTAGGTCCCATTTGTTTATTTTTGTTTTTATTTCCATTACTCCAGGAAGTGGGTTCAAAAGAATCTTGCTGTGATGTATGTCATAGAGTGTTCTGCCTATGTTTTCCTCTAAGAGTTTTATACTGTCTGGCCTTACATTTAGGTCTTTAATCCATTTTGAGTTTATTTTTGCATATGGTGTTAGGGAATGTTCTAATTTCATTCTTTTACATGTAGCTGTCCAGTTTTCCCAGCACCACTTATTGAAGAGGCTGTCTTTTCTCCATTGTATATTCTTGTTTCCTTTACCAAAGATAAGGTGACCATATGTGCATGGGTTTATCTCTGGGCTTTCTATCCTGTTCCATTGATCTATATTTCTATTTTTGTGCCAGTACCATACTGTCTTGATTACTGTAGCTTTGTAGTATAGTCTGAAGTCAGGGAGCCTGATTCCTCCAGCTCCATTTTTCTTTCTCAAGATTGCTCTTGCTATTCGGGGTCTTTTGTGTTTCCATACAAATTGTAAAATTTTTTGTTCTAGTTCTGTGAAGAATGCCATTGGTAGTTTGATAGGGATTGCATTGAATCTGTAGATTGCTTTGGGTAGTAGAGTCATTTTCACAATGTTGATTCTTCCAATCCAAGAACATGGTATATCTCTCCATCTGTTTGTATCATCTTAGATTTCTTTCATCAGTGTCTTATAGTTTTCTGTGTACAGGTCTTTTGTCTCCTTAGGTAGGTTTATTCCTAGGTATTTTATTCTTTATGTTGCAACAGTGAATGGGAGTGTTTCCTTAATTTCGCTTTCAGATTTTTTGTTGTTAGTGTATAGGGATGCAAGAGATTGCTCTGCATTAATTTTGTATCCTGCTACTTTACCAAATTCATTGATTAGCTGTAGATAAATGTTTCATTGTGAGGTAGAATTTTTATCTTTTCCTTCTTGGGTTTCCTTTCTCATTTTCTTTCTCCTTCTCCCTCTTACCCATCAACATAAAGTGAAACTGTGTTAATATATATATTTTGACCCATGCTTCTTCATTTGTTCATTCAACCCTATATAAACTTATACATTAAGTGATAAATAATATAAATTAAAATATCACATTATATGTATTTTTCTGCATCATGATTTTCTCTCTCAGCTAGTAACTCCTATAACTCCCTGCAATTCAACTGACATCTATCCCTTGGTAAGGACAGAATTCAGCCATTTTCTTATTGAGAGACGTTCATTTGATTTCCACCTTTTTTTTTTTTATATCTTTGCAAACAACACTGCAGTAAACATTCCTGTCTGCTTGACTTCATATACTAATGTTTTCCCTTTTATGGAAAAGAGTTCCATTAATGGGTTGCTGGGCCAAAAGATTTTTGAAAGTTCAATTTAGTAGATGTTTCCCAAGAGCTTTTCCAAATTCTTATAACACTTTATTTTCCACCAGTTCTTCACCTTATGAGAACATTCCTTACTCTACAGGCCCTTCACCAATAGTATGTTATAACTGCTTATTTTTTAAAAATTAATTCCCTCTCCTGAGTATCCTTTATTTTGCTATTCTTGTGGTCATTCAATTTGAATAATTTTGAGAGTAGGGAAGTCTTCCATTATAATTATTTCTAGTCAATTCTTAACTTTTTTTGTGTTTTTAGCTATTTTGTGTATAAGATGTAGATGTCTGGCTAATATATTTTCTTAATAAACGGTGCTTTTATGATTACATTATGTACTTCTTTATCCTGTTTAGTGACTTTAAACTTAAATTTCCAATAGTCTGCTACTGACTTTTCACTCTTGCTTTTCTCCTCTTTTCCTTTTTTTAAAATATTTTGTTTTCCTTTGTCTAGTGTCCCTTTATTTTAACTATTTTTTAAAATTATTCATTTTAAATTGTTTCTTTAAAATAGTTTTTAGCTAGATTTTGCTTTACAACCTAAGATAATAATAAAATCATTGATGTGGAAAATAAACCAAAATATTGAAAATATTTGTATTCACAAGCACATGATTCTAATGGGAAAAGCTTTTATTATAGTTGTTTTTATTTCCTGGGTCAGCTCATAAGGTCTTGTTTTTTTTGTGGAGAATATATATGATAGGCAAAGTGAAAAGGGAAGTAGAAAATTGTAGAAAATGAGATCGGGAACATGGTGACAAGAACTGAACCTCTTTCCTCTACCTCTCAAGACCAATCTAGCTGCTCCTCCTGCCTCAACCTTCTGCATGACCCTACAGGAAGCTATGTGCAAGATGGCCTTGAGCTCTGTGGTAGCGTGGCTCAAGTTAGCAAATAAAAATATGGGATGCTCAGTTAAACTTGATTTTCAGGTAAACAATGAATATTTTTTTTTTTTACTATAAGTAGGTCCCTAAAAAAAAATTATTGTGTATCTAAAATTCAGATTTAACTGGGTGTCCTGTATTTTATCAGGTAACCCTACTTTAAGGGAATCTCACTGCAGATAACTGGTACAGGCCTTTCTTTATGGTGAGCTAAGCATGAAGACCTGGAGATATTATCAGGGGCTCCCGTGCATGAGCCAGCAAGTGGCATATTACGGGAAGACACTGGCACTCAGAGATCTGTAGAGAACACCTCTTCATGGTAGGAAAAGGGTACCATTTGACAATGACCCTATGTAAGTTTGACTTTTCCTTTGGGGCCCACAATACCTAGAGGAGCTGACAACTGAACCAGGTTTTCCATGACTCTCAGAGTGTGAGAGTTAGAGGAAACTAGAGAACAGGTAGATTTCTTCCAGGTATTTCTGCCACAAACTGGAACGTGCCTGCTTCTACATCTGAGGCCATGCCTCAAAGAGAAACAGCCAGTTGGAAATCTACCAGTGTAGGACTGCAACCACACCCTCCAACCATTATGCTTAAGCTATGAGCTAAATATAGAGAACTAGCTATCCCTCTCAGCTTCTGAAATGTCAGTCAGAACACACAGAACACGTATAAAAAGCAACTGAAAACCCAAATTTCAAATAATAATAACAAAACTTAAGGAAATTAAAGTTAAGCAAGCCATGGTTTAACATAACTGTTTGTAGTTTAACAATTCAGTGAATAAAATGAAATTGGAGATGAGACTGTTGAAACCCGCTTTAATGGTCTAGAAGGCAAAATAGGAGAAAAGTATCTCAGAGTGGAGGCAACGTATAGAGAGAAGGGAATACGGAGGAAAAAGAGAACTTAATATTGAATAATGAGGGCTTCTAAAGAATAAAAAGAATGGAGGAGAAGCTTTAATTATATCATAATAAACAACATCCCTAAATTAAAGAAAGTGCTAGGTCCACAGATTGAGAGATTTCACTGAATTGTGAATGAAGGACGCATAGCTAAGTATCATACTATAACCCATGTAAAGGAGAAATTGATGACACTATTAGATATCTCTTTGCAGTACTGGAGGCAAGAAAAGAGTGGATTGGCATACAGTATTTATAGGCTGCTGAAAGGAAAGGACTAAAGCTCTCAGTAGATTAGATGTAGTTCTCCAGCTCCATTCCAATCTTTATCTGCATAAGCTTACAGGTCCACACACCAGGACTTTGATTCATAAACCAGAATATGCCACCCCAAAGTATGCCTCTTTGGCATAAAGATAATTTTGAGTTGATTATTTCAAGAAATAGCTGACACGGGAGAAGCTCTGAAGAAAGGAAAAAAGTCTCCCTTTTGTAAAGGAAATTTACATTTTGTAAATTTCTAAGGGTCTCTCTTCTAAGGGTCTCTCTCTCTCTCTGTACCCAGAAGAGAAGGACGACTCTTAATCACAAGAGACTCATCACTGGAGAAGGTACCACTCTGATCTGCACAACAACCCTTACCCCTGTTTGCTATACTTCTCCTAGTTACCTTCCTATAACTTACCTCCCCTTGTCCAGAAGTCTACCCCCTCCCTAAGATGGTGTAGGAGCCTCAGTCCAAAACATCCCTTTGAGTGACTCATGACTGAATTTCTCCCATGTGTATATGAGATATACATGTCAAAAATTTCTTTTGTCTCTTGTTAATCCCTCTTTTCTTACAGAAACCCAGCTGAAAACCTAGAAGTATGAAGAAAAAATACTTTTCCTCCCCTACAAATTCAACCAGGAACTTCTGCCTGTGTCTGCCTCAGTGCCCACAGATGAGACATCTGTTTCTCCTAGGGCCCTTTGCTTGGACCATTGTCTAAGCTTCTGACTCAAATTGCAGACTTACCTGTGCCTTCATTGAAGCTACTCTGTATGCGATTTCTATTTAAGAACAGTTCATCCAACCCTGGGGTGGGTGCATCCCAGCCATCCTTAGCCATTCTCCATATTGTACTTTAATCCTGATGCTGCCTTACTTAGCCTCTCCAATCTGAATGTGCCACTACTCACCAATTTTTTATTTTCTGGAAACCAACTATTCACAGAATATTCCCTCCCCATAGCTCTATTTTGAGGATACCACTTCCCCAAAAGCTCTATGTTAAACACTGTTGATTTTCAAAAACCTCTTATTCGGGAGATGATAAAAAACTTTCTTGTTCCCCAGTGCTTTTCTTACCTGTTATATTTTTGCTCTCCTGTATCATTCCCACTTTGCCCCACTGCCCTCTGGCTAACCTACTCACCTCTCCTACATGGTCCCTTTCACTTTCTGACCTCTTACTCACTCTCCCCAAATTAACTGAAGATTTGGTATCTGGCTCACATTTCTCTCTAACTTCTAAATATTTAAATCTAATTGGTAATTTCTATAAAAATATTTATTCTATGCCTGTAATATTTTTAAAGTTTTTCAAAAGGCAAGAAACTATTTTTGATTAATCAGCACTCCAGAAAATCAACAGGGAGAAGAAATAAGCCACATAGAACCAATACTTTAAGCATTGTTGGGGAGACAGGAAAATGCAACTTTATAATTATCTATAAGTAGAAAAGAAACAAAGCAAAAATTCCAATGTCTTTCCCACTGCCAGCTCTGTGCTGCAAGCCTGTGGATGCAGGGAGCAGAAGAGAGGAGACTAACAATTCTCCTTGAGTAAGAATAAGAGGAGAGCAAAGGACTGAGATGAAGCTGTAGGGGAGGGGACATTTTTCCTCTATCCTCTTTGTTCTTTGACTGATATAATCAAATTAACGTAGGGCAGATTAACAGGAGAAAAACAAACTTAATTATATAGGTACAGGGGGCCCCTGAGACTATGAGACCCAAAGGCGGTCAGGCAATTGTGGTGTATATGCCATTCTAAACTAAGGCGAATGGGTAGGGGTCTGGGTTTAAAGAGAGGAGAAAGATAATCCACAGGAAGATGGGAGGAGCAAATGTTCAGTAAACAAATGTTTGCTATGCCATGCAGAGACAATGGGAAAAAGGATTTGATCTCCAGGCCCTACCTAGCTTCCCCCAAGCTTACCACACCTAGTCCATATTCCTTGCAGTTATTTCTGGTGATAGCTCTCTTCCTGAATCAGTCCCTCTATCTAAATTCTTTCAGGAAGTTAACAGGGAGTAAAAAGCTCTCCCTGAGTCTTCTGGGCCTTGATTGACTTCAGCTCAAAGTAATCCACATGACAAAGTGGCACATTTTAGGGAGGTCATTTTGAATCCTTTCAAGGCATAGATGAAATCATTCTCAAAAAGAAAATGCTCAAAAATAAATGATAAAATACTGAACATATGTCAGAACTTACTAATTCATAGAATTGACCACAGGAAAGGAACTTGAAAGTATACAGCACCAGAAGTGGCAGTCTCAAAGATGCACTGCTTCTGGAATAGAATCATATATATTAAGAAGGTGAACCTTTGGAGATGAAACAGTAAAAGAGAAACAGTAAAAGGAAAAAGTAAGAGGGCAAAATAAAGATTTTACGGACATGAAAGTGAAACATGATATCAATGCAAGGATGAGATTCATCCAACCAAAGATGACTGGGAAAATGTTGATAAAGCAACTAATATTAAGTATTTCATAATATTTCATACTTTCATGAATATATCTTATATATTCATGAGTATTTCATAACTTCTAGCTAAGAGTAAAGCAAGGATGAGGTTGTGGGCAGAATGGATACCTATGTATGTATATTGTGTGTGTGTGTTTATTTGCATGTGTGTGCATTTATACACATGTACATGTTTCCTAGTTCTGCCTGCTGAACATAAGAAGCAATGACAACCCTGTAGAAATGAGCACACCTCATACTCAGATCTTGGTCTCTAATATAATTTTCCACTGAAAGGAGTGAAGGCTCCTCAGAGAGTCTGTTTCCAGGGCTGCGGCAGGCTAAATACAAGATAAGCATAAGCTTGAACATCTTGTTATGACAGAAAGTAAAGAAATAATCAAATGGTACATATATATATATATATTTATATAAATTATATATAAATACATATAAAGAGAGAGAGAGACAGGGAAAAAGAGCACATTATACAGCAAATGGTAAAATGTTAACAATGGATAAATCTGGATAAGAAGTATACAGGTGTGTTCTTTGTGCTAGTATTACTCATGCAACTCTTTTGTAAGTCTGAAATTATTTCCAGATAAAAGCTTATAAATTTAAAAAGAAACAGGCTTTTTAAAGTTTACCAGGGACAACTTCCTATTGGAGGAAGATTTAATATTTTTTAAAAGCCTAAGACATGCATGCTCCTATTTGACCTCTGATATCTACTCTGTAAAATGTTTGTAGGTCACCTGTGAAGAAGATGGAGAAAAATAATACCAGACATTATATGCTATTTGAGGGCTTGATTGATTGTAAGGATTGTATGAATGATTGTAAGGAATACTAATAATTAAGCTTTTTGAAAAGAGAGAGTTTCTTCATCAATGTTTCTTTTGCTCTCTGCCTTGTTCAGTGCCAACAGCCCTGAGTCTGTGAAAAAGATGACAGGGAGGCAGTCAGAAAATGTCACTAACTTCTCTGACACTAGAACCCAGATTTTGAAAGAAAACAAAAGCATGTTTCATTCAGTATCTTAATCTGAGAGATGTATAAGAAATGTCCTTGTAGGTCTGAAATTATTTTTTAAAAATCTGTGCAGGGCTTCCCTGGTGGCGCAGTGGTTGGGAACCCGCCTGCCAATGCAGGGGACACGGGTTTGTGCCCCAGTCTGGGAAGATCCCACATGCCGCAGAGCGGCTAGGCCCGTGTGCCACAACTACTGAGCCTGTGCTCGGAGAGGCTGCGACAGTGAGAGGTCTGAGCACCGCGATGAAGAGTGGCCCCCGCTCGCCGCAACTGGAGAAAGCCCTCGCAGAGAAACGAAGACCCAACACAGCCAAAAATTAATTAATTAATTAATTAATTAATTAATTAATTTAGAAAAAATCTGTTCAGATAAATCAGAACTCAATTTGTTCATATTTGGGTGTCATTTCTGTCAACTTTCCTTTTAATGGTAAACAGTATTTTCTTTTCTTGCAAAATTGAAAGATTCTTGATGAAATATTTTAAAACCACTCACACATCATGCAGCCTTCACACGGCTTTTTCAGAGTTTTGTATATACAAAAAGTGATTCATTCTCAGATCTGTATGTCAAAGTGCTTCTTATCCTCAGAGCTGCAAGTATGCTCTGTCATGTTAAAATAACTAGAATCATGTAATAGTGGAATAAGAGTTTCCCCATGACAACAATTTTACTTTACGAATACTCAACTTTTGTGTATTATAGTAATTATAATTAGAATGGGCAGGCACAGTATTGTTTATTCACATAGATCAACCCTAAGGACTCCTTTTATAATCCTCCTGAGTTGTTCTTTATAACAACTTTGATGTTATTTAGTGGTTCCTCTTATCTGATGTGTTTGAACTTCAACATAACATTGACTTACGTGGTTCAGTACATTTTAATAATAAATCACTTTGGAGACACCATAATTCTAAAGAATCTTGAAGCAATGAAAGATTTCTGCAGGGGAGGATTCTTTAGGGTACTTTTCCTTTCTATTAAAGAGATATAACATTGTTTATTTCCAACAATTTAAAAGACAAATTTCAAAGCACACAGAAATTGCTTCCTTGTACAATCCCCTTTTACAACTGTCTCTCAGTTCCCAGGGTTTAAACTTTTCATTGCTGAGGATCCAGTTGCTAGCTCAGATATTCAACAATTAAGCAACTACTTGTAGTTTCCTAAATAATTGGAAAAAAAGGAAATAACTTTTCTTGAGACTTGATGTAAATACTAGGGGTTAGGACATCATATGTTCCCAGTAATTAACAAAGCCTTCTGAGCTGTTTAAACTGCTGATCATCTTAGAAGAAAAAAAAACAAAAACAATTAGAGAACTTGCAAGATGTCATCTTAAAAAGTGACATTAACAGAGGTGCATGTTTTGAGGCTAATACATGCTTACTGACTACCAATAATAAAGTTTATATTCTGGGCATGTATTAAAAGAATGCTTTAAAATCAACTTGTAGAATCATAAAGTCAGTGGCATGAAGCTGTTAATCTCACACCTTGCCCTTAAAAATATACACTTCTAAGCTACAAGCTTAGCTTGTAGCTACAAGCTATAAGCTAAGCTATCCCAACATTTCTCAAGCAAGATTTACTGAAACACGTTATTTTAAACAAAAAGCTTGGTCGTACAATGGAATATTACTCAGTCATAAAAAGAAACGAAATTGAGTTATTTGTAGTGAGGTGGATGGACCTAGAGTCTGTCATACTGAGTGAAGTAAGTCAGAAAGAGAAAAACAAATACCGTATGCTAACACATATATATGGAATCTAAAAAAAAACCAAAAAATGGTCATGAAGAACCTAGGGGCAGGACAGGAATGAAGAAAGACACAGACCTACTAGAGAATGGACTTGAGGACACGGGGAGGGGGAAGGGTAAGCTGGGACAAAGTGAGAGAGTGGCACGTACATATATACACTACCAAATGTGAAACCGATAGCCAGTGGGAAGCAGCCACATAGCACAGGGAGATCAGCTCGGTGCTGTGTGACCACCTGGAGGGGTGGGATAGGGAGGGTGGGAGGGAGGGAGACGCAAGAGGGAAGAGATACGGGGATATATGTATATGTATGGCTGATTCACTTTGTTATGAAGCAGAAACTAACACACCATTGTGGAGCAATTATGCTCCAATAAAGATGTTAAAAAAAAAAAAAAAAGCTTTACTTCAGCACTAAGTAAACATTACATCATTGTAGTGCCTGCCAATACTGTACACTTAATTACCTTATAAGAGAGTCCCAATTTGCATAATATCTTTTTGAAGATTAAAGACTCAGAGAATTACTGAGGTTAAAGAGAAACCTGTTTTCTCTGTTTACAAAAGGACAAAATTAGTGCTTATGTAAAGGCATATGAGTTCTACACCACATGACCTCCTCCACTCCCACTTGGACACCATATTTGGTTAAATTAACACCCTATAAATAGAAAGGTTCAGGCTTAATGATTCCAAAGTCTTCAATGAAAGTCTGTTCCAGCGTGGAATCATTGAGAATGAAATCCTTCCTTACAGTGGATTCCCTTGCAGAAAAAAGCACCCCCTCTTGCTTTGATTCCCGTAAGTATGGACATCAGAGCGGGGCCCAGTCTATAGATGTCTTTCCTCCACCTCTGTTGGTCAGGGTGGCCATAAGAATGTAAGCTGCAGACCTCCAACAACAGGGACCAAAATTGGCCAGCTCTTGTGCTCTGAAATCCATTACCACATTTGGGCCCACGCCACACAGCATCCCAGATACTGCTTCCAACCAATGACTGACCATTGCAGGGATACTAAAGCAGGTCTGACACTGGGAGACATAGGTCTTTGACTCGAGGGCTTGCTGATGACCTTGCCAAAACTACAGTAGGACACACAGCTGACTGGGTCACTTCTGCTCACCTTTGCTTCCTGCTTTCCTACAGTTTACAAGGCTCTTCCAGCCTTCCTGGGCTCCTTCCCCATTTCCTCCCAGAGTTTCCCCCTAGTAAAATTCTTGCTTATTTAATCCCATCTTGGCATCTGCTTCTCAGAGGACCGGGACTAACACAAGTGGTACCAGGAGTGGTTCCAGAAAACAGGCAGTAAAATGGGGACTTAGGACTGGCTCATCCACCTAGGGAACTCCATCCTGGTTGATAAGTGAGGTACAGATAGCCCCTGACACAAGATGGTAGCATATTTGCTAAAGAGTTCATAATGGTGATCTAGAAAATGTACTGGTGGAGGGGAATTCTGTGCCAGGTGCAATGATGCAGGCATTTGAAAATTACGGGATCAATACTTACAAAGACAGCCAAGTTGGCTGATTACTTTAAAGTTGTATTGATGCCATGCAGAAACATAATGAGAGTCTGAGGATCTATTAACAAGCACCTAATAGCTAAGCGTGGGAGCCAGAGAGCCTCCGTGGTAGCTTACAAAGAGTTTCTTCTCTCCTGCAGTGGAGGGGCAGACATAGTGGAGAAGCAAACTGAATACGTAATTGTTTGTGTAGCAGAGCTCTGAAGATATTTGAATGTTCAGTCAAGGCAAGTGTGTATATAAAGGTCAGGAACCTGATGGGAGAAATCTAGAGTCCCAAAACATGGGAGGGAGACATCTAGTTGGAAAGCTTTGAAGATGTTTGCTCTGCAGTACACCCTGGACTCTCTGGGCTTGAAGAGGTGGCTCAAACTTCCTTATTAGATGCTAGCATTTCCACCATCCTAGCAAATGCTGAAGAAGCCTCTCCTCAGTAAGGCAGCAGGTGGTTCCTGAGGAACTTCTCCCACCTCCATTCTAGTTTCCAGGCCAACAACTAGGATTAAATTCCAAGCAAGACCCTGCTGGGACCTGCAGGGGCTACCCACTTTAAAAATGCAAAAAGCTAGCCACATGTACCAGCAGGAGCCAGATGAGTGTTCCTGGGATTGGACTTGGAATGTGCGTGATTAAGGGGCTAGAACGTAAGACTGGCCAGCAGAAATTCATTGACTTGAGGGCCATTTTCAGGACACAGGACCCAAGAGGATGGGGAAATCTTGCTGCTGGAGTGGTTCTTAGAAGCCTTGAAAAAAAGACAGCTAATCACAGTGAGATAGAAATGACTCCCCTGCCCTGGTAGATGTAGAGAAAGGAATAAAGAGGCTGAGGGACATGGGCATGCTACAATGAATATGCTACATAAGGCCAGATGACATATCAGAGGATTATGTTCTATAAGAGGACTCAAAGGACAATGCATTCACCAAGGCCATCAGGAATCCAACAGTGAAAGGGCACCAGCATCACTAAGAAGTTTTTTAGTAGCTATCCTCTGCAGGCCCTGGTCCCAAGACCTAGGATGGTAGGTGACAAAGCTGAGCTCATTAACATTCATGGGGATCTTGGGTCCTGAAATAATCAAGGCCAAGTCATGGGGCTTTACTCTCAGAAGTGAAGAGGCCATAACTTCCATAAAGACCAGCAAGGTCAGAGGTATAGCCAAGGAGGTAACTGGCAAGGAATGTGGAACTAATAGCAAAATAGACAGGCACATAACAAGGTGCTTAAGGTAATGGAAGGTGATCACCCAATAAAAAGTCACAATCCCTTGTTCAGTTCCCAGATATGGATCAATACTAAAAAGATACTCAAGTCCCCAGAAGAAAGGACCTTGCAACACTATGACAAGTTTATACCATGATAATTCCCCAGACTCTCCACAAAGGGACCTATTTATTGGGTGACTATACACTGAGGAAAGGTGGAATAACCAAATATTTTGAGGACTTACAAACACAAGGTGTGAGTTTATCTTGATCCCAGAGACCCAAATCACCATCCTGGCTCGCTATCAGAATGGGGGGTAGAGGGGACACATGGAACGATGGCTAAAGTCCAGTTCTGTTCTATTTATTAATTTGGGAACTGAGGAAATGACTAATAGTGGACCTGTGGAAAGAGAAGTGGCCCAAGGTGGGAAGAGAGAGCTTACTGGGTAACGGCCAATGGCCTGACCATCTAGTTAGGTCATGGAAGAAAAAGGGCTGAAAAAGCAGAGACTTTCCAGGGTCTGGAGTAGAGAAATGTGAATTGATATATTCAAGTAAGCATCAAATGTGAAGATTTCTATATCACATGTTAACATCCAGAGGAAAATACCCACCATGGAAGAGGCACTGAGCAATCAACTGATAGTGGCCAGGGAAACTAAGGCAGACGTGATGCTAGGACACCTAGGAGACTCAGGACCTCTGACATCTGACTCTGGCTTGAGGACAACCTGACAGCCTTGCCAAACATTCCTTAGACTGTCCAGTAGTCAAGGATGTTTGCACTCAACCTTCCTTCCCCCTCTTTCACTCAGAGTCAGACTTGCATTGTGGTCTAAAAGCTCTTCCAGCCTTCTTAGGCTCCCTTCATATTTTTTCTAGCAGCTGCTTCACTTGATAAAATGTTAGCATGTTTAATCCTATCTTGGCATCAGCTCTTGGAGGATCCAGTCTAACAAAGTTACCCTTTTCTTTCATGCTTCTAACCTTACTAACAAAATCACTTTAATCTCTCCTCCTATTAAATGCTTTTCTTTTATTATGCAGGTTGATTTTCTCTGATCTCTCTGCAATTCTAACAAACCAACTCAATTTTGTCAGGTTTGGTTAGGCTCCCTCCAGCTTCCTGAGAAAAGAACTCCAGTGAGAAGTCCATATCACAGCTGGATATCTTTTTTACTCCTCTTGAAAAGAAATGTCATGAAACTTTAAGAAGATTTCCATTAAATCATGAGAGTTTTCAAATGTTCTTGTGTTGTTCTTCCTCTTCCCCTTTCCTCTTCTTCCCCTTCCACTCCATTTCCTCCTCCCCCCTGCCCAGACCCCTCCTCCTCCTCTTCTTCTTCATATTTTTAACTTGCAAGTCCTGCTGGCATTTTTAAGCTATGCCTTCTCAGTGAAAACAATTGTATCAGAATCATTAAATCAGAATTATTAAGCAGCACATCTAGTCTTACTACCTATTTAAAAACAAATCAGCAAGGTGGCAAAAACAAAATAATAAGAAAAATAATTGCTTCCACAGTGGCTCCCCTTCTCCATTCTATTTCTTTCACTATCAATTTTTCCCATTTTTTTTTAAACCATGTAATGTTTGCTGATGTTAAAAACAGGATGCAGATTACAGTAGTAGGCAAAAGTTCTAAAGACAAGCTTAATTAAAGTTATTACATTTAATTCCAATATTTAAGTAGTTCTGTTATCTCTGAACTTTCAAATGATCCTTAGTGAAAAAGACAAACCTCAAATAAGTGTACTTAGCAGTGCAAAGGAAGAAAATTCCATTGAAGCTACTGAAACCACTGTAGACACTTGCTCTCTTCAAAGTTAGCTACTACACGGGAGTGAGAGACCTGTGGTGGTCAGGTAGAACTCACACACTGCTGAGGAGGAACTCTTCCAACAGTCAAAAAAATCCTTTGAAATATTTTATGCTGAGAAAGATGGCAAAATGAAAATGCCTCAGTTCACCCAACTTAAATGTAAAATGTACTGGACTGACTCACTCTGTGCTAATAGCTCACTTGTTTTCATTAATGATGACAATTAATTATGGGTAACAGATGTTAACTGTGAATCTGAAAGGCCATTCAGCATTTAATTTATTAAAAAGAAGATATTTTCCTAGAATCTAAATTCTCTACAGTGTTCTAACTATAAAAGAAAAAAGTGTTCAGGAGAACAGAAATGTGTTACGACACTAATTGAGAAGCTCAGGTTGAACACAACTATCTTGGAGATAGTAGTCTTATAGACTTATGTAAGTGTACTACTTACGGTAGAGTATATTATCTTGAAACTATATTTTACAGGCATGTTTAATTTATGACCCAGCCAAGTTTACCTAGTAATAACTTTTATTATGATAAGCTCCTACCACATTTCTAGAACAGCAAACAATTTAGTTCCATTTGCTATTTGCTTAGGATGTAAAAAAATGTATCTTTGAAATTGGGTTAAATTCTTTCTTCAGTACATATTTAGATGTGATAAGAGTGACTCTGGTAGAGAAGACAGACACAAGCTTCGCACTTCTCAAGGAAGCTTTCGGTAGACTGGTAACTGGATTGTTTATCTCAGATTATAGTACTTAGTACAGTGGGTCAACTACTGATTCACTTGTAGGGGAAGAAAAGACTTACCTGTCTGGTTTAACCAGGTTATATGAGCTTATTTAATTTCTGGGCTGGCTGTCATTTTGCCAAGGGCAAACATGTTTCATTCCTGTGTGAAGTTTATCACCTACTATATCTAGAAAGAGAAGTTTCTTGGTGGATTATGACTACAGCATTTTCCTTTTCCATGTCAAGTACTTTGGACTTCTCTGAAAACCTTGCCAGCTGAAGATGGATCCAAAGAAAAAAGAATGAAAATTTAATAAAAGCCTAGAAAGGAATATCATCTGCATTATCCCAGGCACTGTGCTAGAATTCCTGCCTTTAATAAATAATAAGTAACATTAGAAGTAACATAAAAAGTAACAAATCTATATAAAGAGGTTTCAAATGTAAGTTGGAGAAAGCAGGACCTATTTCAATTCATTTTACTCCCTGGAGTCCAAAATTCTTTGTAGGCACTTTATAAATATTTAGAACAACCATCATGTAATTGTAATTAAAGAACTCAAGATGGATAATATGGAAATTCCCCCTTTAATTGGTGAGGTGGTTTCTATTTCTTTGGTGTATTGAGGGACAGCTTAGAAAATAAGGGGATTTTTGTTTATTCTTCAATTGTTAGTGATTGGCAAGGAGTTGAGTTTTTATTTTTATATTGTTTTACTTTATTTTATTATCTGTTAATGAAAGTTGAGGTTATTTGGTATTCAGTGTGAGGTAGAGCATAGAAATCCTGCCCAAAAGCTACTTTGAACTGCAGCTCTTTCCTCACATGTACTTTCTGGATTCTCAGGATGGACCTCATCTCATCCCAGCCTCTTCCTGTCTTGCTGGAACTTTTCCTCAAGGATCAACCTTCCTTTCATTTGGAAAGCTGTCCCAGGTGGGAGCCACCACAACTGAGGACCCTTCCTGTCCCCCCACTTTCCTCACCCCTGCGCAAACCTCCACCCAACCTTCTTCAGATGATTATCATTAATCTTTCTTAAACAGAACAGATTTGGTGGCCTTGATTCATCCTTCCCAAGTCTGGAGTGATGTGAATTGACCTTGCCAGAGGTTAACTTCACATCTCAGGCAAAAAGGATGCTTTAATACCAACTTACAATAGTATATATTTTGGCAACTGATATACTTTTTGATGCTTTTGTCGCCATAGTTAATAAGTCTGGATTTTGCCACTTTCTGTTTTTCTATCTAGAATTATTTGTTATTTGTAATTCCACTAGTTGGCTTTCACGGGACAAGAAACAAAATTTGCATTCTTGGTAAATGGGGTAACAGGTACACAGAGTATATATGAAAGTAAGTACCATATGATTTTATAGTTTCTCATTACAAAATAACTTGCTGAGTCATTCCTGCCTTTTTTAAAAGGGAAAAAAGACTGAAAGGCCAGATTTCATGGCAATAATTTTAAGAATTGAATTGTATGTAGTATTAGGGTATTTTCTAATGTAGTAAATAACTAGTACTAATGTTGATAAAAACAACTGTTTATTACTAAATAATCTAAGTCACAAAGATTTTATTCACTCAAATGGCAGGGAGGTTTTCTCCATCAGTGTGTTGTTAGTCTAAGCCATGCTACCTGCCTCTCTTATCCTCAGCCAAAAACCATCTCTATCCCATATTCCTAACTCTTTTACGGCCTACACTATTGACCCTGGAGTATGTGTTTTCCCAGTTAGTGCCTTCATACATTTCTCCTAGAGGTTTAGGGTTTATTTTTTCTTCCTAATCAATTACAATCCAATCATTACATTCACCTGGCCAAAACCCTCTCTCTCTCTCTCTCTCTCTTTTTTTTTTTTTTCCTACTCCAGCTCAAACTTCTTATCTAAAGTCTTTCCTTAGCATGCCAGCTGGAACCACTCCTCCCTCCTATACTTTTCCACAGTTCCTCGATTTTAACTTATGTAACATACTTCAACCAAATAGACTAATTTTATATATGTCTTTCCACTGAAAGACAAGCTTCTTGAGGCAACACGACAGCTTACTCCTTTTGCAGATGTTCTATAAGTATTGGTTAAACTGACCTAAAACGCGGTATTTTCTCTTTGGAAGAGTTTACACCTATCAGCAATCTAGTTTGATCTGCCAAAATTGCACTAAATGTTTCTATAATAGATGTATCCTACTCCTTAGCTTCCTAGAAAATATTTCTGTTAAGAGATTTTCTTAACACACACACACGCACACACACACACCATGCTATTGCATGTAATACACAATTCAAAATCCATGTATGACTTTGGAATATTTATTCAGATACCTGTTACATATACATTCTGATACAGATGTAACAGAATGTTGAGTGACACTTCCTGAGAATTGGCTAGTGAAATCCAAAGGCAGGGACAATGTACTAAGAACCTTCTATTCCAAAGGAAGTTGTAATCATTCTGGGCCATGGATCTCCTCTTGGATATCTTACATGTTAGGAGAACCTGCTCTGCTAGACCTAACCATCTCCACTATTCCTTTCCTACCTCTTTTCTAGTCTCTACAAAGACAACTGGGGAGAGTTAGGGAGTAATAACAATCCTAACAATAAGAATCCAAAGCTTGGAGGATTTTATTTTTCTCCTCCTTAGTAATACTTCCCTAAGTGAGGGGGGACTCCCAGAGAACCACCTGATACTTGGCAAGAGCTATGAGGCAAGTGTGTGGGGGGAACAAGAGAGATTTGGTATTCCTGGTCTTGGGAAGCAGTGGAGCTGTTGGCACTCATATCAACTGCCATGATGTTGTGGACTGAATGATTGTGTCTCCCCAAAATTCATATGTTGAAGCCCTAAGCCCCAATGTGATGGTTTGAGGAGTGGAGCCTTGGGTGATAGTTGGGTTTAAATAAGATCATGAGGGTAGGGCCTCATGATGGGATTACTGTTCTTAAAGGAGAGGAAAAGACCAGAGCTGTCTCTATATACCTGTCATTTGAGGACACAGAAAGAAGGTGGATGTCTTCAAGCTAGGAATAGAGCCCTTAGCAGGGAAGTGAATTTATCTTGGACTTCCCAGCCTCAAGAACTGTTAGAAATAAATTTCTGCTGTTTAAGGCACCCAGTCAATAGTATTTTGTCATGTAGCCTAAACTAAGCCACATGGCAAGGGCACATTTGTATCCAGGGCCACGTGGACTTAAGGAACTTAGCTAGGTTTGATTCAACTATTAACCCTCCGAAGGGGCTTACCTGACCGGCAAGGAGACCCAAAAGAAAGAGACTGTGGTATATAGTCAAGGGTTGGAGGTGAAGTTGAGAATTGTGGTTTAAGAGATAAGACTTGCTACACTTGTAAAGTATACCCATGTTTAGGTTAAAACTAGTTGAAGAAGAAAAAAAAGACAGAGAGACATGCACAGATAAACAGATTGGAGAGACAGTGTGGCCCTAGAGAAAGAGAAGTAGAAAGAACGGTTGCCTTGGTTCCAGACATTGTATACCCTGCATTCTTTGAACAAAAATCAACCAGGCACCCGAGAGCATTTAAGATACCAACCAGGGCTTCCCTGGTGGCGCAGTGGTTGAGAATCTGCCTGCCAATGCAGGGGACACGGGTTCGAGCCCTGGTCTGGGAAGATCCCACATGCTGCGGAGCGACTAGGCCCATGAGCCACAATTGCTGAGCCTGCGCGTCTGGAGGCTGTGCTCCGCAACAAGAGAGGCCGTGACAGTGAGAGGCCCGCGCACCGCGATGAAGAGTGGCCCCCGCTTGACGCAACTGGAGAAAGCCCTCGCACAGAAACGAAGACCCAACACAGCCAAGAATGAATAAATAAATAAATAAATGTACTATTCAATTAAAAAAAAAAAAGAGAGATACCAACCACACAGAAGCTGTCAAAGAATAGCCAGTGTTAGCCAAAGAAAGAGGGAGAAAACAAAAGAGGAATGCACCACGGCAAATTAAGTAAGGAACAAAGCCCTTTTCCTATTCAGGTCCCACTAAACAGAAGGGAGCTAGCAACCTGGAAGAAGTGGAAGGAGGAATACATCTAGCTACCACCCCAGTAGTTCTCAAACTTTTTGTTCGCAAGCCCCCTTTATACTCTTAAAAATTCCTAGGATTACAAGAGCTATTTGTTTACATGAATTTTACCTATCACTAATTGCTATACTTAGATTTAAAACTGAGAAAAACTTAAAGTATTTATTAATTAGTCTTAAAATAACAATGCTAAAGCCATTACTTATTAACATAAATAATATATTTTTATAAAAAATATAGCTCCAAATCAGAAGACAATTTAGTGAAAACAGTGGCATTGCTTTTTATTTTACAAATCTCATTAATGTATGGCTTAACAGAAGATAGCTGAATTCTCACATCTGCTTCTACATTCAATATTTTGCAATATATTGGTTTGGTTGAAGCACAGGAAGAAAATGGGGATTTGTAAATATATGACTCATTGGAAAAGGGAGGAGTAAGTTAATATCCTTTTCAGATAATTGTGGAAATTTTTTGTTAGCATTACGCTAAAACTCAACAGGTGGCACTAGTTTCTTAGAGGTCTGTTGCACTGTGGAATCTGATACTAATCAATAAACATTTTTGTACTGTAAAATCTATTGATCTACCTTGCATTTTATGCATCTTTTATCCATGCATGATTTTGTTACATTGTGCATTGGTCGTTCACTTTACAAAGTTCTTCCAAAGTTGACACACTTTATTATAATTGTGTTGGGGGTTCCTAAGCCCACCCTCAGGCTCAAGACATTAGAGGGAGTAGCACAGGGATGTACTTAATTCTATTAGCAAAAATGTGTAACAACACATGCAAAGTATTGCCAACCAAAAAAGTTCACCTGAGCCTTGGTGTCCAGAGATTGTATTGGGGGTGAGTCATGTAGACATACTGCTTTCATGAGTGACTGTGGCTGATCAGTCTTCAGCTCCCTAGAGCTGATAGAGCATGGTCCAGAAACTTAGGCAGATAAAACACTCTTATCAGGTAAAATATTACAAGGTTCAGATGTTATCTACCATGAGTTAGTCAAGGGCCATTTCTTTCTTTGGAATGTGCAGAATTTTAACAACCCAAGCCTGCTGAGTTAACTCTTCACTGCACAATAATATAACCAAATATAGCTTTAGTTACTATCACCAGCAATCTCATCACAAAATTCTTCAAGTATTAAGAAGTTGTTAAGCTCTTAATTATAGATAAAAGTTTTCCAAAATTTCAATTTTTCCCTTGAAAGCTCAAATTTTATCATTGCCAACAAATACTGTTTTCCTTGAAATAAGAGGCTCAGTTCCTTCACTTTTGAGAAAATATCTGTCAAATACCCAAGTCTAAATAATCAACTTTTGTCCATCAATTATTCTTCCAGAGGAAAAAAATGTTATTCCATGAAAAAGTGGCTAGTTCAGCCTGCAAGCCAAACAATTCCACACTTTATCTTTACATAGCATCATACCTTGGTCTACTTTAGAAGAATTTTAGACATATTTCCTACTTTATCACATAAAATTTTAATAAGGTATGTATTCTAGGTTTGAGATTTAGTAAAATTAATTAGTTTTACTGCCTTATATTCTTAAGTGAAACTGGCCTTTTTTTTTTTTCTGGTAAGTTTGTGGCAGTGAAGAGTACAATAATTATTAGTATAGTTTGGTGCCACTGCCTTTATTCATGCTAAGGAACCAACAGTTTTACCCATCATTGATTTTGCATAATAAGTGCAATGTTAGCATAGTAAAAAAAAACTACAACATTATTATGAAAATGGTTTTGATCTCACTGACCTTCTAGAATTGTCTTAGGAACCCCAAGGGTTCTATGGATCACATACTGAGAACTACTGTTTTAGATTTGTCATTTTTTTCATCTCTGTTAAAATGTGTTATATCCGTAGTCATATCTACTCCTAGAGTTGAAGGTGTGCTTTCAACAGAACTTTGTTTATACCCATAGAGGAATGATGCTTACTTTTGATTCCACTGGAGGAAGTTTAGGTGTTTCAAAGTATTGAACTGATTGACATGAAAAGTCCTTGAAAGTCAAAACCAAAGAATATGAAACAATGAAAAAAAATTCCCTTTTGGGCCAAAAAAAATTTATGCACATATTGCACATGGTAATGTAAGAGTCTAGGGAAAAATGTATATATACTTTATGCACTATAATAAAAATAAAAAAATACTACCATTTCCAGCATTATCAAATGTTATATATTCTGAAATTAATTTATAATGTAAACTAGTGTAGCTGTTAAGCCACATATAAGAATTCCAAAACTATGATCAAAAGTCTGATTTTCATTCCTCTTGTTCCATACTTGTTAAGCTTTCATTTCTAATGCTTTTTTTGCTTTTCTCTCCCTCGTTCTTTTTAATGAGACATAATTTGGACAACAGTTATTATCCTATCACACACTAACTCCCTTTTCCCCAGAAATAGGATTCTGTAAAATTGGTTGCATAATGCTATTGTTTTTGTGTGCTGTAGAAAACTTGACTAATCCACTCACTCCCACTGTGTCCATACTTTCAGTAAATCGAAAGTAAATTATAAAGGGTCATTAATCAAAAGCTAATGAACAGATTTATCTCTTTAGATTTTCTTCCATTGTTCTTTTTTTTTAGCTTCCGTAATTGAAATCTAGAAGATTTTGCTCCAAAAATGAGGTTTAGTTACATTATTTAAATTCCCATTTTTTAATAGCCTATGTTTATAATAAGGACTTCTGATTATGAAGGGCTAAATTGTTTGTAGAGACTACTCTTCTACTTGAGCATGATCTTCATTAATAGGAAAGAATGTTGTCTGTTTTCATTATCATCTCCTGTAAATATTATATCTCACAATTAATCCACTATGTAAATGGTAAGCAGTTACATACAAAATTGTCACCATAGCTTTGTCTTCTTTGAAGAAGACTGATACAAATGACACAAGAAAATTTCTTTGTTAGCTTAGACATGTCCCACACTTAAAGTATTAAGGAAATCTTACATTCTTCTCATCTTACAGGCTGTGGAATTGAAAGCAATGTTACTTGTGATAGATATTAGGCCTAGAATGATTTAGCCCAGAGAACTTTCAAATCAGTAGCATAAAATAAAATAAATACAAAATAGAGTATCGGTTATAAGAGAGGACCAAAAAGAGTTTAAAAGTCATAACATACAGATGTGGGTCATGAAGAAACATACTTCAATGAGTTGGGCCTTAAAGCAGGAAAAAAATTGAGGCAGGTTGACATGTGTTTAAAAGGCAAAAAGCAAATGAGAAGGATGGCCTAACAATAGAAGTGAAAACAAAAATATACTTTTAGAGAAGAATAAATAGTAAAATTTGTATAGAGTATGGAATGAAGAGAGTGGGAGAGAGAAAAGAAAAAGGGGAGGAACCCAAGACAGCACCTTGCCTAAATAACTAGAAAATGTTAATACCTTTTACAGAAAACAAAACAGATAAACACAAAAACAAAAAAAAGGTGTTGGGGGGGGGCAAACAAACAAGCCAAAACAAAGAATTCAAACTGAAAGCTCTCATGGTCAGGAAGAAAATGAGTTCAGATTTGGATACATATTATTATCAATGTTTCTCAACAGTATGCCTATCTATGTTAATAAACACTGTCTTCAGATTCAAATAGTTGATTATGTGAACTGAATATTAAAAGATAATTTTACTGCTAACTGAATGAGCACAGGCTTTGGAATTAAAGACAGGCTGAGTCCTGAGTCTGATTCTCTTTCCATTACACTCAACTCCTCACCTTTCTCACTATCCCTCTGTCTGCAACATTTCATTGCTTATGAACTGCAGACCCAGTGTCTGCAGGGCGCCATCATTCTGCAGTGCAGGAGACTCAGGTGCCTTGGGATGGGTTGGATTGGATGTAAATGGAGTATTTGAAATTCCATACTGTGTTTATTCACTTGAGTTTGTGCACTCAAGTTCAAGTTGCTTAGATGAGAAGCAGCATTAGCCAATGACAAGTAAACCAGCAAAGACCCCTGGTTGGTTCCAAGAGTGAATTCCAATCATGCAGTCACATGTGGGGAGAAGGGATGACAGTCAATGACAACTCCATAAAATATGCCTATGAATCTTAGACAGACAAATGGACCATGCAGTAGGCGGGCACTGCACCCACTTCAGAAATATTTCTCAGCCTGGGAGAAGTAGAATAGGTACATTTCAAACACTGTATGTGTTACTGGAAGAGGAGATGGGGCAAGAGGAAAATGCCCTTTGTGACCTCTGGTGAGAAATGTGAAGGGAACTGATTGAGTTTTGTGCAGGCTGCCTGCTCAAGTTATATGGTTGATTCCTATTGGAATGAGTTTTCTTAGACACTGACATCTTTGATAAAGGAGTTTTAAATTTCTCTTTGTGGGCTTCCCTGGTGGTGCAGTGGTTGAGAATCTGCCTGCCAATGCAGGGGACACGGGTTCGAGCCCTGGTCTGGGAAGATCCCACATGCCGCAGAGCAACTAGGCCCGTGAGCCACAACTACTGAGCCTGCGCGTCTGGAGCCTGTACTCCGCAACAAGAGAGGCCGCAATAGTGACAGGCCCGCGCACCGCGATGAAGAGTGGCCCCCACTTGCCGTAACTAGAGAAAGCCCTCGCACAGAAACGAAGACTCAACACAGCCATAAATAAATAAATAAATAAATAAATAAATGGATCATCACGTTTTAAAAAAAAAAAAAAAAACTAAATTTCTCTTTGTTAATGTCCCTTGCCTTTTTTTCTGAACTAATTGTGTCATATTTATTGTAGATCGTTTCCAACATATTTTATTTTCATTAAACCTTTAAGAAGTACTTTATTTACCTGATGCTACCATCCCTTAAAGCTAAAAACAATATTACCAATATTATTAGAACAAGTTCTGGGTTTGCTTTTAGAACTGGGTCCTAGAAAATAAAATATCATTTAATTTTTACATTTTATGTAATTGATTATTAAGGGAACAAAGTCAGTTTATCTAGAGTTGAACAACTGGTTTTCTGAAAAACTGATTAACAAGAGTTAGAGAAATACATACAGTTGTGACATTTAAATAGAGTTTGTTTGGTTATGATAGCAAGCCAAACTTTAAAACCCTAAACATGTGTAATTAAAATAATTTTTGCAGAGCTGTATTTGAACAGTACCAGCAGTTATCTGTAATTATGCAGCTCCAATCACAAAATAATACAGCTTTCAATGTCACTAAGCACAAGAAGGATAATCACTCTTCCATTATTCTGATGGGCATGTAATTAACAACTTAAAAAAGCTTTCATAGGGATATAACAGCCACAGTTTCGGTAAAGACTTACAGTGTAAGCAGCTAGATTAACTGTATTGTAGTTAAAACTGACCTTTTCATTGCAGTTTTAAATCTCATACTAGTACTTTTTCAACCAAGGCCTATTTTTGCCTTTTCAAGCACTGGCAAAAACTCTTATTACTACAATATACATAGTATGCCTGTGGACCTCATGGTTTGCCTTAGAAACCTTATCTTGATACACAGGATGACACCTACTTTCCTGCGCTTAAAAAACTTATCTTTGTTTAATATGTTAAAAGATAAACTAAGGTACATTAAAATTTTTTAAAGTTTATTTGAGCAAATATCAACTCTAATCAGCAGCACCAAACTGGAAGTGGTTAGGATAGCTCCACCTACAGGAGCTAAGGGAAGGTTCTTAGAGAGAACACTTGGAAGCAAAGCAAGGAAATCATTTGACTGGCTGCAGCTTAGGCAGTTGCATTATTTTGGAAAGCCTACTTGGCTATTTGTGGCTGGCTGTTCTTCTTAACCCAGAGTCTGGTTTAAGATTCAGTTTGCTTATATAGACTACCAAAGCACTAGAGCCACCTCAGTCTAATGGCCTCCTTGTTTAATTACTTTAACAATTAATATGAACTTTTTACAAATATAAAATAATATGACAAATTTATGAAAAACTTGGTCTTAAAATATTCATAATTTTAGCACTTAGATATATTAATAAATTGATCTTGTTCCGTCTACAGGCATATATTTAAAAATATTTATAGTTATAGGGATCATAGGTTTAATGAACTTCTCAGTTATTCATATACATTTTCCAGTGCTGCTACATTGTCTGTATATATAAGTAAAGTTTGCATACTATTTTTCCAAATAGAAATACTATAATTTATTTAACCATTCCCTTAGTTTTTGAACATGCAGGTTGTAAAGAGGCAAATATAGCTATAAGTAAATTATCTTAATCATTGAAGTTCATTTCATGCAGTTTGTTCTTTCTGAGTTTTTTGAAATGTTCTGAACAAATATTGCATACCTAATTTTGTATTTTGCTTTCTTAATCTAATATTATTTCACATTTGAGATTTCTCATTATTGTTCAGCATTTAGTCTAAAAGCCACAAGATGACTTTAGCAAATTTCCTAAATATTCTCTAACAATTGGAATTCAAATTTTGTTCAATCTATTTCATGGTATAAATAATGTCATGATGAGTATCTTTAAAACATATACAGAGATATAAAATATATAGATAGATATTAATACAGGCATATATAAACATAGATATATAGAAAGATAAATATAAATATCTGTAACTATTTATATATCTATATTTATACCTATATCTACCCTTTGGCTCAGTAATTCTCTAATTCTCTTCTTGGACTATATCTTGAAAAATATATATATACACATTTTATATATATATATATATATATATATATACATATATTTTTTTTTCTTGACTCCTGATACTACCTCCAATTAGCTTTCAAAAGAGTTGTACTATTTCAGTGTTATCTGAATTACATGAGACTATCATTTTCATCCTGTCCTGAGTAACAGTGAATATTTAAAAATAAATGTCCAATTTTATAGCAGAAAATCCGCTATTTTTATTTTTGTGGTAATATTCATTTGTTTACTTAATAGCTAGAGATTGGGTATCTTTGCATTAATATCAATTATTTTGTTTAATCATCTTCATGAACTTGGAATCTGGTCCATTTAACTGTCAAGTTCTTGATATCTTCTTAGAGATTTTTTCTGAGATATTTATACGAAAAAGATAGTAACACTGTAACATATAGTGTATGTATGCAATAAATTGATTGCATTTTTAAATAGCTTGTCTTGCTTTTTAGCATGCAGAATTTTAAAATTATACAGTCAAATTGATTAATTTTAACTTTCACTCTATTTATTGTGCTTGTAAACTTCATCCCTTTTCCAAAATTTTCCTAAAAATTTAATCCTGTTATCTTTGCATATGATAACATAATCAAATATATTATAAATGTTTTTGCTTACAGTCTAAATTAAAGATCTAAATTTTTTTCAAGATGCTGACTTGTTTGTCCCAACACCACATGTTGAAAGAAATGTAAATTTTAAATAAGAACTAGTGCCTTGGCTGAAAATTGCTTGTTCACAAGTAACAAAAACGTCTTAAATTTCCTTAAGCAAAACCAGCCAACCATAAATGGGTGAAGGTAGTGATTTAAGGGGAAGGATAAGGAACAAATGGGTATCTTTTGGACTTAGGGTCAGTGAATGTAGTCAGACATCAGGGGGATTGGAAGCAAAAATGAAAACATTGTCATGAACCAAGGCAACAACTCTCTCCACTTTTTCTTCTCTGGAGTCACATGGTGTCTCCAATCTGTTCGTCTATGCATGTCTGCCTGACTTTTCTGCTTCATCTCTATTCGCCCCAAACCTGGCTACTCCTGCCCAATGCTTAGGTTCAATACCTATGGTCAAATAACCCATCCTCCCTGTTCCCTGATTTCAAGCTTACTGGAACAACAGGCCTCTGAAAAGGTTCCCATTTAATCAGGTATCTATTCCTCTAATCATACGTGGTTGGGGTCAGAGTCACGGAGCACACACGTGGGTGCAGCTCTCAGGGCAGGGATAGTTGTCAGAGCAGAAGGTAGGGGCGCTGCAGGCACCACAGAGGCAGTCTATTATGAGCACTGAGGAGGTGATTAAAAATGTGATTAAAGTTGCTTCAATGACCATGATTTACACTGTTTCTAGGACAGCACCTAACAAATAATGTTTAATATACTGATTGAATTAAATGAAATATTTTTAAAATGATTGATTTTCTTTAGACTGTGAATTTGTCCAGGTCGTTAAACATAATTCTATTCATGTGTACACAGATTATTAGTAATATATCTACCATGTAAAGCATACATACTTGTGCTTGTTCATTATTATTACATCTCAGTTTATTATGCACGTTTGTTGTATTTTTACACAAAAGCTAACTTCTATCATCATTTGTAAACTACTGGAGAAAGAGCAGCATTTTACTGATTTAGCATATTAATATCCCATTAATTGGTTCTCTTTAGTTTTTTGTTTCAAGCCAGATTTAAATGAAATTTTAATAATATTATATATGTCCTAATCCTTATCTTTTCTTCTTCAACAGCCTGTTTCTCCCCCTAAAAGGCCTGCTTGTCCCCTTACCACTCAATGTAATTTTAATATATGTTAAAGAAGGAAAATAATTGAAAATTTAACTCTATTCTAATTTATCAATCTTTGCTACTTGTGTATTTTTCATAAGTTAAAGCTAATTTGAAAAAGAGTCACATGAATGCTTAATAAGTAATTTCTAAGATATCTTTTGTTAAAAAAATTTATTCTGAATCTACATTGTATCATCTTGCTACATAGAAAATATTTTTTAGATAAAGATATCAAGACAATATATTTTTTCTTTACTATTGATTAGCCAAACGTATTAATTTTTAAGTATTAAATTTAGCATCTGCTATTTACAGATTTTTCTGTCTTCTGCTTTCACTTTTACCAATGAGTGATTAGGAAAAAGTTTTCTCTCTTCTCTTTCTTCATGGAGAGACAGACTAAAGATTGCATTTCCAAATGGGTTTCTGAAAATCTGTACATTGTTTGGTCAATGAATACCACAGAAATTGCCTGAGATTTATCCTAAGATGCATTATATCAAAGCCATGCAAATCTTAGAAATTATATCACTACTTCATTACTAATCATTTCTATTATTATACAAATTAATTATGAGTTTGAATATGCTACCTTAATACTGGAAATGCTTTTGACACATAATTTAGTTCTAAGTAATGGCTAATATCTATGCTGAATATATCTAGTGTCTAATGAGGAACTGTTAAAAGAAGGAGTTGGTGAACTACTGCCTGCAGGCCAAATCTGACCCACCACCTGTTTTTGTAGATAAAGTTTTACTGGAACACAGCCACATATATTCGCTTATGTATTGTCTCAGGCTGCTTGTACAATACAATGACAGAATTGAGTACTTAACAGAGACCACAGGACCCACAAGCCTAATATATATTGTTTAGCTGTTTACAGACAAAGTTTGCTAAACTCTCATTTAAAGCATGACTCTCAGCCAGTTGCCAATGTCACACACAATTCCCAAAATAATTATGCTAATATAGAGACAGAGAAATTCTTGTTGAATTGCATATATATGAGGATAATAACCATATTGATGTATGTTCATAATGATGACTCTATTAATATATTTTGTGGGAAATTTTTCAGGTTTTCTTTATCTAACCAGAATAGGTACCACCACCAAATTAGCAACAATGATTATTTCTAGAAAAAAAAAAATCCTATTTCCCCATGATATCCACTGTAACATTGGTGATAAGCTTGTAGGTTGTGTCCAGAAAGAAAAAATAACTAGGATCCATAAATCCTTGATTCTTAATGTGGAGCCTATTACTGCCATTGTTTCTGGGTCAGAGAGAGAGCGAGAGAGAATGGGAATATTTCTCAAGGACATCGTTTACTTCTATATGGTCAAAAGAACTTGATATCTGGAATAAAACCAAAAGAACCAATCTCTTTAACCCCTATCTCCTGGCCATATCATCACTCTCCAACTATAATCTTGAACATCATGCTTTGCTCACTACAATCTGTCTAAACTTCATATAGGGAGATTAAGGAATTTGAAATGGAACTAGGGATACATTTGTCATGGATTTGTCAAGGAAAGTGGATTAGGGAAATAGATGAAATCCAATGATCACAAAATTTATGATGCAAACTTTTAAAATTTCAATTTTAAACTATCTAGATAGTTTAGGATTTTAATAACATCATGGTGGTCAAAAGGAACATGGCCCTTTCATGATGACATTGACACTCATGAAGAGGATGATTTTATTATAGCAGAAACTCGAGTCAACTTGGATTTTGGTATTTCTGGAGAAGCCTTGTTATAAACATCTATCAAGTTGAATATGTGTTGCAGAGGAAAACAAGACTTCCTCTAGAGATAAAGTTATCAGTAAAATCTTGTGAATTAGAGTAAGATTCATAAAAGGAATCTGAACAAAAGATCCTTATAAAAAGTTTTCTTTTTCCTAAAACTTTAAAGATGAGCCACAGTATCTTGCAACATGTTAACAGAAACCTTCAAAGCTAGTTTCATATAGGAGTTGTTTAGTCAATGAGGCAATTAATATTGAGGTCGCAGTCAGTCATTGGTGTTTATGTAGTAAATAAAGGAATCACAGACCTCTTGTCATATAAGCCATTGAAGGTAACCAGGAAATGAACTGATGAATTAAATCTCATTCTAGACTTATATTTAAAGCATATGTAGGAGGGCAGAGTCAAGATGGCGGTGTGGGAAGACACTGAGTTAGCGGTCTCCCCACAACTAGGGCACTTGCTGGCTGCTGGTGGGGGACCCTGACACCCAAGGAGATGGGAGGAACCCCCAAGTGAACTGCTAGGACATGGGGGGACAGAGTGGGGAGGAGAAGTGGAGGCCAGACAGGATTGGCACCCCTGAGGCCAGGGAGATCAGGAGAGGTAGGTGGGAGGGGTTCTCTGGGAGGAGTGGGAGAGAAGCAGAGGATGATCACCTGGCCCACTCAGCCTGGGAAGCCTGCTGAGCTCCCAGGCCGGTCCCCTGCCCTCCAGGTCCCCCCTCTCCCTGTGGCTGCTTGGTCATGGGGGCATAGGAAGAATGCGGAGGGGAGAACAGGAGAGGCAGGTGGGAGGGGCCCTCCAGGACAGGAGGAACAGGAGGAGCAGGAGAGGAGAGGAGAGCATTTGCCCCACCCACTCGAGCCCTGGAAGCCTGCTGGGCTCGGCCCCCTGCCCTCTGAGACAAGGGGTGGGGGGCATGCCTGGGCCCCTTCTGTTCCTTGAGCCTAAGCCCCACCCCCCACAGCCCCCAGGGCCTTTTCCAGCCCTCTGGGTCCTGAGCATTGGCCCTGCCCACCACCCAAACCTTGCCCTTGCTTAGGCCCCCACCCTCCACAGTCAAAGCCTTTTCCCTGTTTGTTTGTATTTTTCTTTTCTTTTCTTTTCTTTTTCTCTTTTCCCTCCTCCTCTTTTTTACTCTTGTGATACTGTTGTACCTTCTGGTTGTTGATTCATCTATATTTTTATTTTTATATTCTTTCTAACATAGCTGTTAGTTTCCTAGTCTAATTTTATTTTTTACTTTATTATTGTTCTCTCTCTTTTTTTTTTTTTGCCACCCCACGTGGCTTGTGGGATCTTGGTTCACAAGCCAGGGGTTGGGCTGAAGCTCCTGCAGTGGGAGCTCCGTGTCGAACCACTGAACTAACAGAGAACCTCAGACCCCAGGGAATATTCATCGGACTGAGGTTCACAGAGGCCCTCACCTCAGCATCAAGGTCCAGCTATACCCAACAGCCTACAAACTCCAGTGTGGGAAACCTCAGGCTAAACAACTAGTAAGACAGGAATACAATCCCACTTATAAAAAAAAAAAAAAAAATGAGACAGCAAAAAAATATGTCACACATGAAGGAGCAAGGTAAAAACCTACAAGACCAAATAAATGAAGGGGAAATAGGCAATAGACCTGAAAAAGAATTCAGAGAAATGATGGTAAAGATGATCCAGAATCTCAGAAATAGAATGGAGGCACGGATTGAGAAAATACAAGACATGTTTAACAAAGATCTAGAAGAACTAAAGAACAAACAAACAGAGATGAACAACACAATAACTGAAATGAAAAATACACTAGAAGAAATCAATAACAGAATAACTTAAGCAGAAGAACAAATAAGTGAGCTGGAAAACAAAGTGGTGGAAATAACTGCTGAGGAGCAGAAAAAAGAAAAAAGAATGAAAAGAATTGAACACAATCTCAGAGACCTCTGGGACAACACTAAACTTAAGACAATCTCAGAGACCTCTGAGACAACACTAAACTTACCAACATTCGAATTATAGGGGTCCCAGAAGAAGAAGAGAAAAAGAAAGGGTCTGAGAAAATATTTGAAGAGATTACAGTCTAAAACTTCCCTAACATGGGAAATAAACAGTCACCCAAGTCCAGGAAGCACAGAGAGTCCCATACAGGATAAACCCTGGGAGAAACACACCAAGACACATATTAATCAAACTAACAAAAATTAAATTCAAAGAAAAAATATTAAAAGCAGCAAGGGAAAAACAAAAAATAACATATAAAGAATTCCGATAAGGTTATCAGCTGATTTTTCAGCAGAACTCTGCAGGCCAGAAGGGAGTGGCAGGATATACTTAAAGTGATGAAAGAGAAAAACCTACAACCAAGATTACTCTACCCAGCAAAGACCTCATTCAGATTCAATGGAGAAATCAAAAGCTTTTCAACAAGAAAAAGCTAAGAGAATTCAGCACCACCAAACCAGCTTTACAACAAATGCTAAAGGAACTTCTCTAGGCAGGAAACATAAGAGAAGAAAAAGACCCACCAAAACAAACCCAAAACAATTCAGAAAATGGTAATAGGAACATACATATCAATAATAACCTTGAATGTGAATGGATTAAATGCCCCAACCAAAAGACAGAGACTGGTGAATAGATATAAAAAGAAGACCCATATACATGCTGTCTACAAGAGGCCCATTTCAGACTTAGGGACACATACAGACTGAAAGTGAAGGGATGGAAAAAGATATTCCATGTAAATGGAAATAAAAAGAAAGCTGGAGTAGCAATACTTGTATCAGATAAAATAGATTTTAAAATAAAGACTATTATAAGAGACAAAGAAGGATACTACATAATGATCAAATGATCAATCCAAGAAGAAGATAAAGCAATTATAAATGTTTATGCACCTAACATAGGAGCACCTCAATACATAAGGCAAATGCTAAAAACCATGAAAGGAGAAATCAACAGTAACACAATAATAGTAGGGGACTTTAACACACCACTTACACCAGTGGGCAGATCATCCAAACAGAAAATAAATAAGGAAACACAAGCTTTAAATGACACAGTAGGCCAGATAGATTTAATTGATATTTATAGAACATTCCACCTAAAAATGGCAGAATACACTTTCTCCTCAAATGCACACAGAACATTCTCCAGGATAGATCACATCTTGGGTCACAAATCAAGCCTTGGAAAATTTAAGAAAATTGAAATCGTATCAAGCATCTTTTCTGACCACAACGCTATGAGACTGGAAATCAATTACAAGAAAAAAACTGTAAAACTCACAAATACATAGAGGCTAACCAGTGTGCTACTAAGTAACTAAGAGATCACTGAAGAAATCAAAGAAGAAATAAAAAAATACATAGAAACAAATGACAATGAAAACACGATGACCCAAAACCTATGGGATGCAACAAAAGCAGTTCTAAGAGGGAAGTTTATAGCAATTCAATCTCACCTCAGGAAACAAGAAAAATCTCAAATAAACAACCTAACCCTACACTTAAAACAACTAGAGAAAGAAGAACAAAGAAAACCCAAAGGCAGTAGAAGGAAAGAAATCATAAAGATCAGAGGAGAAATAAATGAAATAGAAAGAAAGAAAACAATAGCAAAGATCAATAAAACTAAAAGCTGGTTCTTTGAGAAGGTAAAAAAATTGATAAACCCTCAGCCAGACTCATCAAGAAAAAAAGGGAGAGGATGCAAATCAATAAAATTAGAAATGAAAAAGGAGAAATCACAACTGACACTGCAGAAATACAAACGATTATAAGAAACAGTTACAACCAACTATATGCCAATAAAATGTACAACCATGAAGAAACGGACAAATTCTTGGAAAGGTACAATTTTCCAAGACTGAACCAGGAAGAATTACAAAATATAAACAGACCTTTCATAGGTAATGAAGTTGAAACCATAATTTAAAATCTTCCAACAAACAAAAGTCCAGGACCACATGGCCTCACAGGCGAATTCTATCAAACATTTAGAGAAGAGTTAACACCCATCCTTCTCAAACTCTTCCAAAGAATTGCAGCAGGAGAAACACTCCCAAATTCATTCTATGAAGCCACCGTCACCCTGATACCGAAACCAGAAAAAGATATCACAAAAAAAGAAAATTATAGACCAATATCACTGATGACCATAGATGCAAAAATCCTGAAAAAAATACTAGCAAATAGAATCCAACAACACATTATAAGGATCATACACCATGCTCAAGTGGGATTTATTCCAGGGATGCAAGGATTCTTCAACATATGCAAATGAATCAATGTGATAACCACATTAACAAATTAAGGAATAAAAAACATATGATGCTCTCAATAGATGCAGAAAAACTTCTGACAAAATTCAACACCCAATTATGATAAAAACTCTCCAGAAAATGGGCATACAGGGAACCTACCTCAACATAATAAAGGCTATATATGACAAACCCACAGCAAGCAACATACTCAATGGTGAAAAACTGAAAGCATTTCCACTAAGATCAGGAACAAGACAAGGATGTCCACTTTTGCCACTCTTATTTAACATAGTTTTGGAAGTCCTAGCCATGGCAATCAGAGAAGAAAAACAAATAAAATGAATAAAAATTGGAAAACAATAAGTAAAACTGTCACTGTTTGTGGATGACATGATACTATACATGGAAAATCCTAAAGATGCCACCAGAAAACTACTTGAACTACTCAATGAATTTGGTAAGGTTGCAGGATACAAAATTCATGCACAGAAATCCCTGGCATTCCTATACACCAACAATGAAAAATCAGCAAGAGAAATTAAGGAAACAATCCCATTTACCATCACAACAAAAAAAATAAAATACCTAGAAATAAACCTGCCCAAGGAGGCGAAAGACTTGTACTCAGAAAACTATAAAACACTGAAGAAAGAAATCAAAGATGACATAAACAGATGGAGAAAAATACCATGTTCTTGGATTGGAAGAATCAATATTGTGAAAATGACTATACTACCCAAGCAATCTACAGATTCAACGTAATCCCTATCAAATTACCAATGGCATTTTACAGAATTAGAACCAAAAATGTTTACAATTCATATGGAAACATAAAAGACCCCAAATAGCCAAAGCAATCTTGAGAGAGAAAAACAGAGTTGGAGGAATCAGGCTCCCCAACTTCAAAGTATACCACAAAGCTACAGTAATGAAGACAGTACGGTACGGGAACAAAAACAGAAATATAGATCAATGGTACAGGATAGAATGCCCAGAGATAATTCCACGCACATATGGTCACCTTATTTTTGATAAAGGAGGCAAGAATATACAATGGAGAAAAGACAGCCTCTTCAATAAGTGGTGCTGGGAAAACTGGACAGCTACATGTAAAAGAATGAAATTAGAACACTACCTAACATCATACACAAAAATAAACTCCAAATGGATTAAAGACCTAAATGTAAAACTAGACACTATAAAACTCTTAGAGGAAAACATAGGAAAAACACTCTTTGACATAAACCACAGCAAGATCTTTTTTGACCCACCTCCTAGAGTAATGGAAATAAAAACAAAAATAAACAAACGGAACTTAATTAAGCTTAAAAGCTTTTGCACAGCAAAGGAAACCATAAACAAGATAAAAAGACAACCCTCAGAATGGGAGAAAATATTTGCAAATGAAGCAACAGAAAAAGGATTAATCTCTAAAATATACAAACAGCTCATGGAGCTCAATAGCAAAAAACCAAGAAATCCCATTAATAAATGGGCAGAAGACCTAAATAGACATTCCACCAAAGAAGACATACAGATGGCCAAGAGGCACATGAAAAGATGCTCAACATCATTAATCATTAGAGAAATGCAAATCAAAACTACAATGAGGTACAACCTCACGTCGGTCAGAATGGCTATTATCAAAAAATCTAGAAACAATAAGTGCTGGAAAGGGTGTGGTGAAAAGGGAACCCTCCTGCACTGTTGGTGGGAATGTAAATTGATAACAACCACTATGGTAAACACTATGGAGGTTCCTTAAAAAACTAAAAATAGAACTACCATATGACCCAGCAATCCCACTACTGGGCATATACCCTGAGAAAACCATAATTCAAAAAGAGACATGTACCACAATGTTCACTGCAGCACTATTTACAATAGCTAGGACATGGAACCATCCTAAATGTCCATCGACAGATGAATGGATAAAGAAGATGTGGCATATATACACAATGGAATATGACTCAGCCATAAATAGAAACGAAATTGAGTTATTTGTAGTGAGGTGGATGGACCTAGATTCTGTCATACAGAGTAAAGTAAGTCAGAAAGAGAAAAAACAAATACTATATTCTAACACATATATATGGAACCTAAAAAAAAATGGTACTGATGAACCTATTTGCAGGACAGGAATAAAGAGGTAGATATAGAGAATCGACTTGAGGACATGGGATGGGAGGAGGAAGCTGGGGCTAAGTGAGAGTAGCATCGACATATATACACTACAGAATGTAAAACAGTTAGCTAGTGGGAACAAGTAGCATAGCACAGGGAGATCAGCTCTGTGCTTTGCAATGACCTAGAGGGGTGGGATAGGGAGGATGGGAGGGAGGCTCAAGAGGGAGGGGATATGGGGACATATGTATGCATGTGGCTGATTCACTTTGGTGTACAACAGAAACTAACACATTATTGCAAAGCAATTATACTCCAATACAGATCTATTAAAAAAATAATAAAGCATATGTATGTTGATCATACTTGAGCATCATACGTTGAGCATCATACGTTGATGGTGTAGCTCCTACTCTATGAAATCTCTTCTGAAGAGAGAGATGTCTCAAAAATTATATGTTGTGCCATCCAGAGCTTTGGGCAAATTCCTTAACTACCAAATTAAAGGTTCTTCTTTGTACTGCAATGACTTGTAAACTACATGAGAAAACACATTCTGCATATTCTCACTTCAGTGCTCTTTATAAAATAAATTGGTAGGCTGCCAACTTAATTTTTTTTCATCAGAAGTGAAGTCGATTTCTCAGGTGTTTGGTTACCTACTCCTATTTTTGTAATGTGTTATAAAAAATCAGTTTTTTGGGGGCTTCCCTGGTGGCGTAGTGGTTGAGAGTCTGCCTGCCAATGCAGGGGACACGGGTTCGAGCCCTGGTCTGGGAAGATCCCACATGCTGCGGAGCAAATGGGCCCGTGAGCCACAACTACTGAGCCTGCGCGTCTGGAGCCTGTGCTCCGCAACAAGAGAGGCCGCGATAGTGAGAGGCCCGCGCACCGCGATGAAGAATGGCCCTCGCTTGCCGAAACTAGAGAAAGCCCTCGCACAGAAACGAAGACCCAACACAGCCAAAAATAAATAAATAAATAAATAAATAAATAAATAAATAAATAAATAAATAAATAAATAAATAAATAAAATTAAAAAGATAAAAAATAAAAAATAATCAGGTACTTATTTAAAAAAATCAGTTTTTTAAAATAAACAAGACAGCAATATTGTTGATACATTTAAAAAGACAAGGTTTATCCATTGCCTGGCTTACAACAGATGTATTGTAAATTTGTGGGCCCATCTATGCAAGGAACTGGTAATAGCCAAAGGCACCTTATCTGCTTTTATATAGAAAACTTTAATTTGCATGAAGTGTATTAAATTTTCTGATTGATTTTATTTTTGAAAACATCTTTTGTTGGGAGAATATGCTTCTCTAGTATACTGGAGATACTGCTGTGACAATAAATGTATGCTGGATTTATTTAATTTTAATGTATATTTTATGACTAACAGTGATTTGATGAGAGACTCTCCCTTAATAGATGAAAGATGAAACAATAGGCAAGTCAAAATACAGTTGGAGAAAATGAAATTTTGGAATTTATCTTATGCTCATCTCTCACAGTTTCAACAAACGGTATAAATAGTACTAGAGATCCTTGTGCATTTAAAAATACATATTTATATCAGATAAGGTATCAGTTATGGTTGCACATAAATAAAAAGATCCAGAAACAACTTAGATTTGAGTTATAGCTTTCTGAGGGTTACTTTTAAAAAAATAATTAGCCTCATCAATAAAATCTACAGTAGAAATTTACCAAGCAAGTAGATATTTTAAAAGTATAATGTTTATTTGTATAATATTACAAAATGAAAATAGAATATTTCCCTCTTCCATTTTGTAGTTATGTTATAAATGAACTACACAAAGACTTATGCCAGTAATTCTTAAAAATTTGAAGAATTGTAATTTGCCATATCATTAAGAACCATTATTTTAGAAACTAAACAATCTAAAATTGGAATTGAATCTCATAAAACCTTCTCTACATGGCAGAGGTATGATGTATCTGCAAAGGGAAAGGAGATATTTTGCCTAAAATATGTTGATGGATATTATTTTGTACGTATTTATTTTTGTGGTTTTTGACTCTCAGCATATCACTATTTATTCTGCCATTTACCACAATCAACAAAGCATTCAAGTGATCACCACCTTCTAATAAGTGGTTGGATTGTTAGAAATCACAGAATGAATCAGCTAATTTTACTGAAACACAAAATACAACAGAAAACAAAATTGCTAGATTTTTTAAAACAAAAAGTATGAATATTTCATAATGGTAGTGGTCTACAAGATATTACTCAGAAAATGCTAAGGTGTGTCACATGAGTAAACATCAGCAATGCTGTTGAGTTGATATATATCTACTTCAAGTTGCTGTGCAACTTGTCAAGTTGTTGAGAATACTAGAAATTAGAGCATTACAGGAAACAGTAATATCAGGCAATACACTGAAATTTTCATGTTAGCCATTTGTGTAAAACTCTTCCTCCACCAAAGCATTCACCATCACTGCTATGAAGCTGTGAAATTGACTGATTGGATTTACACCTCCTCTTTCTTCCCTTCCCACCTTTTTGTTGACAGTGCTAGTGGACTGTCAAATGGCTAGAAACGAACAGTCAAATCCTGGCAGCAAGAATATGCAGAAGTGAGGGGCACAGAGTTAAGCCTATTAAGTAATCTGTTTTGGTTTTTTTTTTAACTAATTGAGAGGTGAATGTAATGAGCCTTTGCTTACTTTGGGACATCCTCAATTTTTATCATCTGGATAGTATACCTCGTATATCTGGCACACAAAATAATATCAGCATAACAGAAGCAATTCTGTTGACCCTTTAACTGTCTAAATATAACCCATTAATCTTAGCATTTACCTGAAGAGAATGTGTTAAAGGAGAAAGTCACTGATTTGTATCAGAAATCTTCATTAAAGAACTGTCAACACACTCTTAGTTCTGGTGTCAAAAGTAGAATTTCTTTAAGCACTAACTACATTCTTTGGCAGAGCTTGGTAGGCAGGTGCCAAGTCTACGTTTGATTCCTATAACCAGAAAATTAACATGGAAAAATACTACTTCCTACTCTCTTGATCAAATATCACTGATATTTGACAAAACATAGTCTTATCTAAAAGGAAAATTAAAGGACATTAAGTGACATGTTAGAAATTAAAGTTTACTTTTACATAAAAAGAGTTTCAGCAACAGGGTGTACTGATAAAGAGTATTTAGAACAATACTCCAAATAGTCATCAGTGAAGGTGTATGGAACTAATTTGACCAGAACAAGTAGGTTCACTAATACAGGCTGATGAACTTGCACATGGAGTACTGGGTTTGGGGTTGCTGAAGGCTGAGTGTCATAGGGACACTGAAGTATTTGATATATAAGAATTGAAGAATGTTTAGCCTATAGAATTTAAGAATAATATCAGTTTAATAATTGATTAACATTTATTATTATTCATATTATTAAATCAGTAATTAAATAATAATTAGAATTCTATCTGGGTGTAGGGCTGACTCAAATGAACGTGAGTCATAATTTTTTCTGGGCACCTGCTTTTCCAGAATTGTTCAGGAACCTCAAATGGCTTTGAACTATTTAGGTCTTACTGTTTCCATATCTGGTATTTCTTTTGGGGGTTACTTCTTGTCTTGACCTTTCCACTCTCCACTTAACTGATACATTACTACTTATCCCCATTCTGATATCTTAATCTCTGGAGATCTAACTCATTTAGTTCTTCCTGTCTGGTCCCAATAACTGTCACTTATGTTATCTTGCCCAGTGTTATCTTCTTCATGGTTGATTCTATCATTCCACTAGGCAGTCCTGCCCCTCTGCCTGGTATGTATATTTATAATTCATGGCTCTATGGTTATTTATCACTTCAGCCAACTATATGTAGTTTATTGTTTTCTATCTTCAGTTCAAAGTTGAGTTGTCAATAGCCATTGCTTCTTAAAAGTCCGTGTAGTAAATATCTTCCTGTCTTGTTCTGTTTGTCTTCTTGCTCATGTCAATTTGCTACATGGTGGGCAAAGTTCTCTGAGTTTGGTACCATATGGGAAAATAAACATTAGAGATGCCACAAGGTTCTCAGTGACTTAATCTATTTAAGGTAAGTTTGGTGGGATTTTAGAGCAGTTGGCTTTGAATTTGTTTTAAATCAAATTATTCTTTTAAAATATATTTCAATAATATAAAAGAGACCTTTTCTGGCATTATGACCCAGCATTGCTGTAGGGAGAATTACAGGATTTGTAACAGAATATACAAACATCTGTTCCTTCTCAGAGCCTGCTCTGGAGATTCTTGAGAGTAACAGTGACTTCAATCAACATTATTATCAGAAATATACTCTCCAAGTTCTCTTAAATAAACCAGGCAGAATCAGAATACTCTACATATCATGAATATAATTTCAAAACAGCAAGATCAGGAATAGCAGACCTTAAGATCTACCACTAACTATTATCTGGGGTAGAGGGAGATTACTGATTAGACATTCTTCACTACATGCCCACCCATTAACTAAAACCCTGTATTTTTTTTTTTTAACCAACACTACTCCATAGCTGGAAGTTAAATATTGTAACTGAGGCAGTGAGACTGTAACTAGAGACTCTCAGCTCCTCTACCCTACTTCAGCATTAACTTAGCTTGCTGTTGATGGAGAAAGTTGTTGATGCATATCAAGATTGAAGATTAGTTGTTCTATAGGATATACCCTTGTGCCTCATTCTCCAGGAATAGCTAACCAAAGATTTATGGCTCAGATAATATTCCAACCTCAAGCAAGACCTGACAGCTACTTGGAACCACGTGATTGAGACAACCATCTCTGAAAATAGATTACCTACTCCCCAGCACATAGCTCCTTCCTCTTTTCCCTATACAATCTCTGAGCAAAACCTGGGGAGTTGGGACTTGGTTCTTAGGGACATGAGGCCACCTTCTCCCCAGGATTGCCAGTTTCCTCAATAAAGTTATCTTTCCTTTACACAACATGTGTGGTAACAATGTTAATGTATTACACCTCACTGAGTATAAAGAATATCCACATGATATTTCGAAGTCTATTTAAAAAGCGTACACTCTGAACCTGTATTAAGCAACGTTGTAGCCACATATTAAGAAAGCAGTCTGTCCAATGTCCAATCTAGGACATTTTCCTTCTGTTCAGATTCACATCTTCAAAGGTTAACAGCTAACAGCTTAGTTAAATTTACCATCCCAAGAAAGTCCTTACTAAGTCTGATTAATTACTTGGAACTCAGAATACTTACTTACAAGAATACAAATCTCTGTAGAACAGAAACTGAATATCGAGAGTTTCTTTCCAAAATGAGACTTTCAGAAAAACATGACTAAAAATGGAGGATATATGTGGAAATCATTAAGCACTTTGAACTCAGTATTATGAAATTTTCAGAGATTTGTTCTTGTAAACACCTAGCACAATCTATTTTTATATATGAATTTAAGAGTAAATATTTAACTTATTTCTTATACTCTTAAAGTTAGGATTCATAATCATCAAGCTCAATTTCTCTCTTGGTTCAAAAATGTCTCCTGCCTCTTTGAAAGAGGGGCATTTGACCTCTTCTTGGCCACCATTAGATCTTTCTACTTTGGGACATTTCTGATTTAAAATTCTTCCCCACATTGCTCCAAAACCCACCCTCTCTACTCCTGCCCATCGGAGTAATACAGCACTGGTGTTTCCTCTCTTCTATATGACAACAATTTAAGGGAAGTCTCCAATTGTTCATAAAGTCATTTCACGTATCCTATAAATTATAGAGCCTTCCCGTCTTGATCACATACTAGTTGATCAGTGTGCTTCTTTACATGTTCTATGTCATATTTTAGCCTAAAGTAATTTTAGGATGAACAAAACCAACATCAGTTTTTCCTTTGAACTATTACCCAGGCAAGCCTTCATTACTTATCATTTGAGAAGTTGTTATATGAATGTGAACATTTATATCTGTTAAGTTTCATTGTCGTCACCTACCTTACCCATGCTCCCTGCTGAGCTGACTCTGGATCAGGTGATCCCAAACTCTGATCACAACTGATTGGACTGAGTGTGGTTCCACACCTACTTATTCAAGAGCAGTCATTTTATTGACTGTTCAGGGACATATCTCTTTGGCGACCTATATCAGAAAGATGGGAAGAGCTGATTAGGTCAGTCATCTCAAGAATTAAAACAAAAACAGTATATCTGAGTGTGATATGTATACCAGTAGTAGCATACAAAATTACTTTATGTGGCATATGCATGAATTAAACAAAGGATGTTGAACATGTTTGATTGTCTATAATTAGTAAAAAATAACACATCAAAACCACTATTTTATGGACAGTGATTGTTTAGAGCAGGTTAAGAAAAAAAGATCAATTTGAAGTTGGTTAAAAGAAAAAAATACTAAGTAAATAAAAGAGCCCTAATGAAAACTAACGACCAGAACATATTTTGAGAACCTCTGATATCAGTTTTTATTACAAAATACATCTAGCCTTCCTAAGAATGTACACATTCAAGTTTTATAACCACGTATTCCATAGATCCTTTCAGTCACCGATAAATTCGGGATTGAGATTCATAGATAGAAAAGAAAGGAAACTATCAATTATTGGTGCCTATTTTCTATCAAATAAAATCCCACTTCTTACAGATCAGCTAAGGCAAAACCTCCCCCATCTACCAGGACAGATTTCCTAATTCTGTGTCTGTGCTCCCATAGCTGTTTTCATTTCTGCTTTCTGGAGTTTTAGAATCATGTCTATTTTGTTGACTTTCCAGGAGTATATGAGTATATGTACATAGTATCTGAGGTATAGTGCTATTATTTTTTAATCAAACAAAAGACTGTAGTTGAAACTCTGTTACCACTACACAAGTTATTTTTTCATACAAAGGTGACAGGTAAAAGTAAAGATAGAAATATCAAAAGACCTGGAAAGGTGGCCTTTCTATGATGAGGAAATAGGGAACAAAGTAAAGAGATAAGGCTTAGGACAAGGCAGACATGGATTTGAGGTCCTGCTCTTCTACTTAGCAGCTAAATGAATTGAAGCAAATCATTTGTCATTCCTGAGACTGAACTTCCTTGTCTATAAAATGGGAACCTGCATGTAAAGTGCCAGGGACAAAGTAAATCCATCCAATAACTACTATCAATAAGACTGCATGATTCTTAATTCAGAAAAAAATTGATGCAAGTGTTACCAAACTCAGGTTTGGCTGCTTGCTGCTCGAAAGCCAGTACTCAAGAGACAAGTGTTGGTTGAAAAAGGAAAGGTTGCTTTATTCAGGAGTTTGGCAACCTGGGGAAAAGGTGGACTCATGTCCAAAAACAAATTCTGAAGATTCTGCTCAACCATAAAGTTTTTAAAGGGAGAGTCATTTGGGGGCTGAGTCAGAGTCTTCGTTTTCTTCCACTATGTGCAGACTTTCTTTTGATTGGTTGGTGGTGAGGTAACAGGGCAGTGTTCCAGGAACCTTGTGCTCAGCCTGAAGTTACCATCCTCCACCTGGGTGGAGGCCTTAGTTCCTACAGAAGAACTTAAAGGTATCACTTATATTCCTTGAGGAGGAACCAGGACTCTGTCCCACATCTGCACTATTGCTTCTTGACTGCTACTCCTTTGTTTCTGCATTCCCTCCCTTCCCTGATAAGCAACTATTTGAATCTGCCCTTTGGAACTCAGGGAAGGTCAGGGAGGCTGAATGAAGTGAATGAAGCCTATTTTCTACAAACAAGAAACAAGGGACATGGAAGGAATTTGTACTTGGGTGAGCCCCACAGGGTCCTGCTCCATTTCACAAGGTTTTGAGAATAAACTTTCATGTGACTCATAAAAACTTTTTACCAGCATTCCTTCTTAAGTAAACAATCAAACAGACAAAAACACTGTATCAGTAAAATTCACTTTATGCTAAAGCTTATGAATGATCCAAAAGTTATAAATAATTAAAGAGAACACACTTGAATTCCCTATTTTATAGTTTTCTTTTGGATTCTTATTAGTTTAATGATATTGGGGTTCTCCTATTTTTATATAGAAAAAATATGTATCTTTTAAATCTTAAACTCTTTTTTAAAACAGTCGATACCCTGGTAAAAATTTATTCCAATTAAAATGAGATTCATTAATTAAAAAATTTTAATTCTAATTCATAGAGATTAGTTAATCAAAAGTATGTTAATTCTAATTGATAGAAATTCATAGTTACAAAGTCTTTAAATTCATAGTTACAAAGGTACAAGATACTTAAGGTAATCTTTTCAAGTATAATACAAAATTGGACTAGTTTCACATCTCCCCAATTAAATCTGAATCTCCTCAGAGCATTTACTCGGCGATATCTGAGTAGAAGTTGGTTGGCTTTTTATTTTAAAATTTTTCACCACTAGTATTCACATATATGCAATTTCAGAAATTTAAAGTCAATGACATGATTTATATTCAAATGCATTTGGAGAGGGAAAATACACAGTGATGGAATTTTATTCTGTGTTTCTTACAGGCTGATGCACAAGAAAGATTTGATAAAAGAATGACAGAGAGTAAAATATGATATTTTAAAAAATATACAGTCAAAACTGGAATTTTTTAGTCTTCCTTCTAATTAGATATTGTCACTATGGTAGACGAGTTAAGTTTAGAGTGTGTCTTCTCCAGAGTAGAAGTGTGAAATGAATGTGCAATTTCAGAGGAGTGTAATATAATTAGAAAATCTTTGGTGAATTGTTGACATCAGGAAAGACATTAAAAACTCAGTCATGGATCTTTTAAAAAATCAAATTCCATTAAATGGAAAACCTGAGAAGATCAGTGAACTCAGTCACAAAGGTAAAATAAGATTGAAGTGGTCAGTACTTTGCAGCCCCATGTGCTCAGCTCTCCATGATTTGTTTTTGAAACAGTGACCCTGGTGGCAGGAATTGAAAGCAAGTTACCCCTTCATAAATTGTTCCCTACTATGTGACATTTAACAAGTAATGGTAGCTCCACAACCAGAAACCATGCTTGAAGATGGATGAATACTCAGGCAATGCAAGTGGCTTCCACTGTTACTGAATACAAAAAAAATCCAACCACTTTTCTCCATGGCACTTATCACATCTAACATACTATATACTTTACATATTTAGTTTGTTAATAAAATATCTTTCCTCACCAAAGTTAAAGTTCCTTAATGACACAAATACCTAGAAGAGAACCTGGGACAAAGTAAGTACTCAATGTTTATTGAATAAATAAATAAGGGAGAGAATGAATGAATGAAAGTAATGATTTATCTTTGAATCATACCTCTTAACACAGGAAAGGCAGAGTGCTAATTTTAATTAAAGTTGCCAGGATTAATCAGACATGGACTCTTTCTTCAAAATGCTTATGATCTAGTAGAAGAAATTAATCATCTTTATAAGTAACTTTAACATATTATAGAGAATGCTGAGCACTTAAATGTCAATGAGGTCAATAAGACAGAAAAAATAGACTGCATTCGGCTCACAAAACGAGAGAAGCTTCATGGAAGAGATGACATTTGAAGTTGTTTTAAAATATAGAGAAGAGAGAGTTCCCAAAATAGCAGAGTAGAAAGACCTTGAGCTCACCTCCTCCCATGGGCACACAAAAACTACAACTATTTGCAGAAAAACTATTGATGAAAAAAACCGGAACCTACTGAAACCAGGCAGGACCCTGTGGGGCTCCTGGGCATGGAAGCCTTTCCATGCCTCCCATTTCTTGTTTGTAGGGAACAGACTCCAGCCTTCATGACCTTCCCTGAGTTCCAAAGTGCAGATTCGAACTGTTGCTAATCAGGGAAGGGAGGGGATGCAGAGACAAGGGAGGAGCAGCCAAGATACAATAGTGCAACCTTGGGGAAGGGTCTGGTTCTGCTTCAAGGGATACACATAACAATATCTTTGAGCTCTTTACAGAACTAAAACCCCCAACAAATGGACTGTGTTAGCATTCTTCATTCCAGAGAAGACCACCTGAAGCCAGAGTAAAGGAATCAGAGAAGCTCATCAAGAGTTAACCGGAGACCAGATTAAAGGAGTGCAGGCCCTGCACACACCCTAATCTTATCAGCAACTCCACCCTTGAACCATTGCTATAAAACTCCTTACCAAATTCTCCCAGGTTAGGACATACAGTTTTTGAGGGGCATGAGCCCACTGTGTCCCCCTTTGCCTGGCAAAGCAATAAACCTATTCTTTTCTACTTCACCTAAAACTCTATTTCTGAGATTTGATTTGGCACTGGTGCACAGAGGGCGAGTTTTTCGGCATCATTACCAGAAAAGATCTTCTACAACTAAAGATATAAAGAAGGAACCACAACAAGATGGGAAGGAGGGGTGGAGTTGCAGTATAGTCAAGACCCATACCCCTGGGTGGGTGACCCCTGGGTGACAGAATAATTACAACTGTAGAGGTTCTCCCCAGCTTGGGGGTTCTGTGCCGGAAGATGAGCCCCAGAACACCTGGCTTTGAAGACCAGCAGGGCTTACTTTCAGGAGACCTAGAGGGCTATGGGAAGTAGAGACTCCACTCTTAAAGAGCACAAACAAAATCTCACACTCCCTGGGACCCACAGCAGAAGCAGCAATTTGAAAGGAGTCTGGGTCAGACCTACCTCCTGATCTTGGAGAGTCTCTTGGAGAGGCAGGAGGAAACTGGAGCTCACCCTGGGGACATCAATACTGGCAACAGCCATTTTTGGGAGCTCATTCTACAACATGGACACTGGTGATGGGAAACACCATTTTGGAATCCTCCCTCTAGCTTATTAGTCTCTGGACCCAGCCCTGCACTTACCCACCAGCCTATAGGCACCCATACTGGGACTCCTCAGGCCAAGCAACTAACTGGGTTGGGACATAGCCTTACCCACCAGCAGACAGGCTGCCTTAAAGACCCACTGAGCCCACAGTAGCCCTTGGACATGGCTCAGTCCACCAGAGGGCACAGATCACAGCCCCACACACCAGTGTGCAAGCACTAGACCCAAGATCCCCAGGGGCCTGCAGTCAGGGACACCGGGACCCAGCTGCACCCACCATTGGGCAGGCACCAGACCCAGCATCCTCTAGACACCTGCCCTGCATACTAGTTAGCCTCCTCTAGCCTCAGGACCAGCTTCACACACTAGTAGGTGGACACCAACTCCAAGACAACTGCAGCCCCACAGCCTGCTGTGTCAGGACCCAGGTCATCCATCCACAGGCCAGAACCAGCCCTGGGACTGGCTGGGCAAGAGCACCACCCACCAGCAGGACAATACAAGCTTCAGAACACCCTGGACCCTGCAGCCAGCTATGTCAGAAACCAGCCCCACCCACCAACAGTATAATGCCAGCTCTGGGTCTCCTGGGCCCTGTAGCCAGAGCTCAGGACACAGCTCTGCTCACCAGTGGGCTGGCATTAGCTCCAGGAAATGGCTTCACTCACTTGTGGGCTAACACAAGACCTTATATCTCCTGGAACCTGACTCCACTCACCAGTGAGCCAGGACTAGTCCCAAGGCCCCGTGGGGTTTAGCAGCCAGTTGCCTCATGACCTGATCCCATGAATCAGTGGCTGGCAGCCTCCAAACAAGGCAGGGCCTGGCAACCGAGAAGGCCAGGGGCCAGCCACACATACCAGACCACTCACAGTAGTCAGCCTGCCACAACAGAAGGACCCACACAGTACACAGAGGGGGCACCCCTAGAGCATATAGCTCTTGTGGCCAGGAGGGAGTGTGATGCTGAGATGCATACACATCTCCTACAAAAGGCCACGTCTTCAAGGTTGGAAAACATAACCAACCTACCAAATACACAGAAATAAAAACAGCAAATTAGACAAAATGAGGTGACAGAGGATCATGCTCAAAACAAAGAAACAAGATAAAACTCCAGAAGAAGAACTAAATGAAGCGGAGATAGGCATTCTACCCAAGAAAGTGTTCAAGGTGATAATCATAAAGATGATCAAAGAACTCAGGAGAAGAATGTGTGTCAGACCAAGAAGTTAGAAGTTTTTAACAAAGACTTGGAAAGTATAAAAAACAACCAAACAGAGATGAAGAATATAATAATGGAAATAAAAAAATACACTGGAAGGAATCAACAGTAGACTAAATGATACAAAGGAACAGATCAGCTAAGGGCAAGGTAGTGGTAGGGGATTAAGAGGTACAAACAACTATGTATGAAGTAAATAAGCTGTAAGGATATATTGTACAGCACAGGGAATATAACCAGCATTTTATAATAACTATAAATGGAGTATAAGCTATAAAAATTTTGAATCACTATGTTGTACACCTGAAACTAACACACTATTGTAAAACAACTATACCTCAATTTAAAAACCAAAAAAAAATGAGAGACAGAGAGAGAGAGGATTTAGATATGTTCATTTGAATGGGCAGGGAGAGTAGTCAAGAAGAAGACAATGTAAACAAAGGCTCAAATCTGTGTGGCCTCTAAGCACAAGTACATTAAACTCCTCTGTTTGGCTGCAATATAAACCATATAAAAGAGAACACAGAGAAAGAAGATTGGAAAGAAGAGTCAAATTATGAACATTCCCATCAAAGATGAAGCATTTTAATATGACTTATTGCTATTTGAATGTAGTTGCTTTGATCCTTGCTTAAACCTTGGACTTTGTCCCCCATGCTTTGTCCTAATCACCTTTGAAGTTTCACTTTCTTCTGGGAAAGTCTTTGGCAATCAGTAAAAAGTAGAATGTTTCCTTGGGGTCTTTGGGGCAGTTAGGGATTCTTCCTCTTCCCACCTCTTCTCTATTTTCTTAGATCACTTATCTGCCTGATGGATCAAGGTGCCAAGCTGTGTCCTTCACAGCTAGAGGCTTAAAATCTTACCTGCTATTGGGGCATTTTGAGGCAGGTGAAAAGTAGTTATATCAGGGAAATAGCTTCAGTAGGGATCTGTTAACTAAGAGAAATTAGATCCAAACTAAGAAATTTATGACTAACTCTGTCTACTTTGAATCAGTCTTTTGAAATTTTTAATCTGAATTTTTTTTAGTCTCCTTTACTTTTCTCTTAAAGCTAAACTTTTTATTTATATATTGAAAATATATTATTTATGTTTCAATTACTTACTAAAAATAATTTATTTACTTCAAATGTTTCTACTTTTTAAATAATGTTTATATTTTTGCTCCTGACCTTTTTTATTTCTTAATTAGAGCTATATTTGGATCCAACTTGAAATTTTTTCACTCTCCCTCATGGGTCCTCATTTCTTGTTTTTTGTATCTCATTTGATTATTTTAAAATCTTGTTAGCCCTAAGCCTTTTTTCTTGCTTTGAATCCTTCCATAAACCCTTAATGTATTTAAATGTCTTACTATGGAACTTTACATTTTAGTTTCTCCCTCTCCCCACTTATTTTTACATGCATAACTTTACACCTTTCAACCCTATATGTTTTCCACTTCTATGATAATCTTTTTTTGCTATTCTCTTCTTCTCCTTTTACCTTTTAACAATCTACTGAAAAAAGTTTTTTGAGAATTCCCTGGTTATCCAGTGGTTAGGACTCCACACTTTCACTGTTGAGGGCCCGGATTCAATCCCTGGTCAGGGAACTAAGATCCCACAAGCCATGCAGGGCAGCCAAAAAAAAAAAGAAAAATTCATACAGGTCAACAAGAATTTCATATGTGGAATCTATAAAGTAATGCAAATGAACTTATTTACAAAACAGAAACAGACTCACAGACATAAATTACAAACTTATGGTTACCAAAGGGGAAAGGAGTGGGGAAGGATAAATTAGGAGTATGGGATTAACAGATATATACCACTGCATATAAAATAGATAAAAAACAAGGATTTACTGTATAGTATAGGGAACTACATTCAATATCTTGTAATAACATATAATGGAAAAGAATCTAAAAAAGGATATATATATATATATACAAATGAATCATTTTTCTGTACACCTGAAACTAACACAATATTGTAAATAACTATAGTGCAATAAAAAAAGTTCAAATGCAAGACGGAAACATGAATAAAAGCCAAACTATGCATAAATATGGTAAGAAGCTTTCTCAGTTTTCCAGCACCACATCCCCACCTCTATCCTTCACCCTTCTGCCCATCTTGTAACAACACATTTAGTTGAGAGGGATAGCGTTCCAAAAAATTAACCTGGAAAACATCAGGGCACTCATGAGTTAATTCTCCCAAATGTTATAAGCAACCACCCCCACCTGCCACACACACACACACACACACACACACACACACACACTCATACAGCACCATTAATTTTCTTGGGTTACATTACATGCTTACACCATCCTACCCTATCCTTACATGAGAAAACCATGTCCCTGATACATGCTCTCTGATACAGATAGGCACTGCATACTTAGAAAATCATGGACAAATAATGCCATAAACTAGGAGAGGATGTAATGAGAAGTGTCATATCAGAGAAAAGACCTTTGATTGCTTTGCTCAGATGATGAATCCAAGAGTGTTACAGCTCCTAATAGATATCCAAGGAAGGAGGAAAAGGAGGGATTTCTCATCCAGATATTTTGCACTAATTTTAAACTAGCCTGGTTTTAGCATATTCTCTCTGTTCTTACCATTAGGATCAAGGAAAATCCCCTGTAAAATAAAATAAATAGATTAAATTTGATCAAATATGTCCCTTTTTATGAGATTCCTTTATCATCACAGGCGCTACTGTATAATTCAGACCAGCCCAGGGGTTAAAACGTGAGGAGAGCTGACCAACTCAGTGAGCCTATTAAGACCTAACTTCTAAGGCCATTTTTGAGTACCTGAGACAGTACAGAAAGTTATTCTGGGGAGCCTTGATTCCTTAAAGGTGATATATAATAAATTTAGATGGATGTCATTTTGATGTTTTTGATTTTATGTCATTTTGACCTACTGGATCTCTTATTTAGTCTCTTTTCCCTGGTTGGGAGACTTTAGTGGAGTTTCTCTAGATTATTACACTTTTGCCTCAATTTCAAAATGTGATATCTCCCTTTCAATTTTCTGGCTAAGAATTTGATCAACTTGCCACCATCACTCACTATTCTATTCTTATTCTTCTTTTGGTTTCTTTACCAGTAAGTCTCACTCTGGCAGCGGAGAAAAACTGGCCCCCAAAGAATTTACATAACACAGAAAACCTGGATAGAAATGTCCTAACTTAGTTCAGAAATGCCACTATGTGGAGACAAGCCCTTGTTACAGTTGGAAAGACATTTAGTGGGACCTAAATGGCAGCTCTAGAGATCTGGTAGACCTAAAAGGTTTTGACCCACAATGGCAAAGACTTCTCTCCTGGAATATAGCACAATGCATACTTAAAAGTAAGCCTACTTATATTCTGAGATACTGGAGGAGATTTACTACTTTTTTTTAACCATTGCAAGTCTCAAAGGAAACTCATTTTGAATAGCTTTAGGACAACTGAGAGGGATTTCACATAGCTCCCTAGGCCTCAAAACTTAAGACCAAATGACTGGAAGTAGTATCAGGAAATTACATAGACCAGATGTTAAGTTTTATAAAAGAGAGAATAAGGCATCTTTTTCCCAAAATGTCTATGATATGAGTTCAAAGATTAATTTAAAAGGTAGCTTTTAGGAAAGAGAAATAGAGGAAGGAAAGAAGAAAGGAAGGAAGGAAAGAGGGAAGGAAGGAAGGAAAGAAGGAAGGAAGAGAGGGAGGAAGGAAAGGGAAAGGAAGGGCAGCCTAAAACTTTTCTGAGTGTATTTTAATATAGAAGGTTTTTAATTTCTTCTTTACATTTTTTCCTCACTTTAATTTTCTCCATTATGGTTTCCATAAGAAGCATATGAAATTATCAGGTACTAATATGGTACTCAATACATATTTTTACTTTGCTTTTATTTTGTTATTTTTATATCTGTTTTATCCCCCCATTTTAATTCCACTTATTTTCACACTTCTCTGTCCTAATTTCCTTCTAATCCCCATCCCCCTCTTTCAGAAAGTACACATTTTCATCCTTGCTTGTGACAGAAATAAGATGAGCACCTCTCACTAAATGATGTTATCAAAAACACCAAATGGGGCTTCCCTGGTGGCGCAGTGGTTGGGAGTCTGCCTGCCAATGCAGGGGACACGGGTTCGAGCCCTGGTCTGGGAAGATCCCACATGCCGCGGAGCAGCTAGGCCCGTGAGCCACAATTACTGAGCCTGCGCGTCTGGAGCCTGTGCTCCGCAACAAGAGAGGCCGCGATAGTGAGAGGCCCGCGCACCGCGATGAAGAGTGGCCCCTACTCACCGCAACTAGAGAAAGCCCTCGCACAGAAACGAAGACCCAACACAGCCATAAATGAATAAAATAAATAAATAAATAAATAAATAAATAAATAAACAAACAAACAAAAAACTATATGAACAGTTTCATATAAAGTTTGAAATCTGATGGGACAATGATGATTTCATCTCACTATATTAAAGTCAGTATATATAAATTTAGAATACATTAACTTTCAATTTGTGATAATTTGTATATTGCTACGATTATTTTCCTTTCATTGTTGAAAACAAATTGGACTCCAAAGAAAATATATCATATAAGAAGAATGTATAACCAATTTATAAAACAAACCACTTTCAATCATTTTTTAGATATACTTTCAAACAAGTATGTTAATTCCAAATCCTTTAAGATATATTGATTAAAGTGGAACCCCTAACCAGCAAACTTTTTCCTAGTATGGTTTATATCAATTGTACTAGGGAATTAACAGAGTATTTCTAATAAAATACCCTCCAATTGAATAGAATAAAATTCACTGATTTATAATGTTTTTTCCGTCCAATTAGGCTTCTCAGTTTTACTTGAAATTCACGGGGCTTTGTAACACTGTTACTTGATGTCTTCCAAAAATTTTGGAAAATTACTATCTCTGCAAATATTTCTTCTGCCTTTTGGCTACTGGACATAAGATCATAAAGGTTATAGACACCTAAACATATAAAGCCTTGTAGTCTCTGAACCTGAAATGCAGCACCACTGTGAGATTTTAAGCAGAAGAGTGACATCATCTCATATTTTAACATGATTACTCTAACTGGTAGATGAAGATAGATTGGTAGGGGCAAGGGTAGAAGCAGGGACACCTGTTAGGAATCCAGGTGAGAGATGGTAGTAAAATGGAAGTAGCTGGGGAAGTTACTGGAAGTGTAATTCTATAATCCACATTTATTTTCTGTCTCTAGGTAGGAATACAGGTATCCCCAGCCAGACATATTGCTCCCTACCTAACCAGAAGGTAGGACACAAGAAATGGCAAGGACTCAGGATGACAGTGGATGCTGAGAGAGCCAGGGAGAATCCTTGAGCTTTGACTAAGACAGAGAACCCATGAGAGTGAGCAGATCATCAGGTAGAGCAGCCATGGACTTCAGCAATAAATACCTGGAATAAAAGACATCAACTAGGAGAGAATACAGGACCACACAGGATCTGAGTCTTTCCCTTCACCACAGGGATGCAACACCCTCCTCCTCTCAAATACAAGAGAGAGAAGCTATATTAGAGAGAAGCTGGGGGAGGCAACTTGAAAACTTGATCACTTCTTCCTTAGAAATAGTTTATTTTATTTTATTTTATTTATTTTTTTATACAGAAGGTTCTTATTAGTTATTTATTGTATACATATTAGGGTATACATGTCAATCCCCATCTCCCAATTCAACCCACCACCACCCCCAACCCCCCGCTTTCCCCTCTTGGTGTCCATACGTTTGTTTTCTACATCTGTGTCTCTATTACTGCCTTGCAAACTGGTTCATCTGAACAATTTTTCTAGATTCCAAAAATATGCATTAATATACGATATTTGTTTTTCTCTTTCTGACCTACTTCACTCTGTATAACAGTCTGTAGGTCCATCCATGTGTCTACAAATGACCCAATTTCGTTCCTTTTTATGGCAGAGTAATATTCCATTGTATATATGTACCATATCTTCTTTATCCATTCGTCTGTCGATGGGCATTTAGGTTGCTTCCATGACCTGGCTATTGTAAACAGTGCATATTGGAGTGCATGTGTCTTTTTGAATTATGGTTTTCTCTGGGTATATGCCCAGTAATGGGATTGCTGGGTCATATGGTAATTCTATTTTTAGTTTTTTAAGGAACCTCCATACTGTTCTCCATAGTGGCTGTATCAATTTACATTCCTACCAACAGTGCAAGAGGGTTCCCTTTTCTCCACACTCTCTCCAGAATTTGTTGTTTGCAGATTTTCTGATGATGCCCATTCTAACCAGTGTGAAGTGATACCTCATTGTAGTTATCATTTTCATTTCTCTAATAATTAGTGATGTTGAGCATCTTTTCATGTGCCTCATGGCCATCTCTATGTCTTCTTTGGAGAAATGTCTATTTAGGTCTTCTGCCCATTTTTGGATTGGGTTGTTTGTTATTTTGATATTGAGCTGCATGAGCTGTTAATATATTTTGAAGATTAATCCTTTGTCCATTGATTGGTTTGCAGATATTTTCTCCCATTCTGAGTGTTGTCTTTTCGTCTTCTTTATAGTTTCCTTGGCTGTGCAAAAGCTTTTAAGTTTCATTAGGTCCCATTTGTTTATTTTTGTTTTTATTTCCATTACTTTAGGAGGTGGGTCAAAAAAGATCTTGCTGTGATTTATGTTGAAGAGTGTTCTTCTTATGTTTTCCTCTAAGAGTTTTATAGTGTCCGGTCTTACATTTAGGTCTTTAATTCATTTTGAGTTTATTTTTGCGTATGGTGTTAGGGACTGTTCTAACTTCATTCTTTTACATGTAGCTGTCCAGTTTTCCCAGCACCACTTATTGAAGAGGCTGTCTTTGCTCCATTGTATACTCTTGCCTCCTTTATCAAAGATAAGGTGACCATATGTGCGTGGGTTTAACTCTGGGTTTTCTATCCTGTTCCATTGATCTATATTTCTGTTTTTGTGCCAGTACCATATTGTCCTGATTACTGTAGCTTTGTAGTATAGGCTGAAGTCAGGGAGTCTGATTCCTCCAGCTCCGTTTTTTCCCTCAAGACTGCTTTGGCTATTCGGGGTCTTTTGTGTCTCCATACAAATTGTAAGATTTTTTGTTCTAGTTCTGAAAAAAATGCCACTGCTAATTTGATAGGGATTGCATTGAATCCGTAGATTGCTTTGGGTAGTATAGTCATTTTCACAATATTGATTCTTCCAATCCAAGAACATGGTATATTTCTCCATCTGTTTGTGTCATCCTTGATGTCTTCCAACAGTGTCTTATTGTATTCGGAGTACAGGTCCTTTACCTCCTTAGGTAGGTTTATTCCTAGGTATTTTATTTTTTTTGTTGCAATGGTGAATGGCATTGTTTCCTTAATTTCTCTTTCTGATCGTTCATTGTTAGTGTATAGGAATGCAAGAGATTTCTGGACATTAATTTTGTACCCTGCAACTTTACCAAATTTACTGATGAGCTCTAGTAGTTTTCTGGTGGCATCTTTAGGATTATCTATGTATAGTATCATGTCCTCTGCAAACAGTGACAGTTTTACTTCTTCTTTTCCAATTTGTTTCCGTTTTATTTCTTTTTTTTCTGATTGCCATGGCTAGGGCTTCCAAAACTATGTTCAATAATAGTGGTGAGAGTGGGCAACCTTGTCTTGTTCCTGATCTTAGAGGAAATGCTTTCAGTTTTTCACCATTGAGAATGATGTTTGCTGTGGGTTTGCCATATATGGCCTTTATTATGTTGAGGTAGGTTCCCTCTATGCCCACTTTCTGGAGAGTTTTTCTCATAAATCGGTGTTGAATTTTGTCAAAAGCTTTTTTGGCATCTATTGAGATGATCATATGGTTTTTCTTCTTCAATTTGTTAATATGGTATATCACATTTTTTGATTTGCATATATTGAAGAATCCTTGCATCCCTGAGATAAATCCCACTTAATCATGATGTATGACCCTTTTAATGTGTTGTTGGATTCTGTTAGCTAGTATTTTGTTGAGGATCTTTGCATCTATATTCATCAGTGATATTGGTCTGTAATTTTCTTTTTTTGTAGTATTTTTGTCTGGTTTTGGTATCAGAGTGATGGTGGCCACGTAGAATGAGTTTAGGAGTGTTCTTCCCCCTGCAATATTTTGGAAGAGTTTGAGAAGGATAGGTGTTAGTTCTTCTCTAAATGTTTGATAGAATTCACCTGTGAAGCCAGCTGGTCCTGCACTTTGTTTCTTGGAAGATTTTTAATCACAGTTTCAATTTCATTACTTGTGATTGTTCTGTTCATATTTTCTATTTCTTCCTGGTTCAGTCTTGGAAGGTTATACCTTTCTAAGAATTTGTCCATTTCTTCCAGGTTGTCCATTTAATTGGCATAGAGTTGTCTGTAGTAGTCTCTTATGATGCTTTGTATTTCTGCGGTGTCTGTTGTAACTTCTCCTTTTTCATTTCTAATTTTATTGATCTGAGTCCTCTCCCTCTTTTTCCTGATGAGTCTGGCTAAAGGTTTATCAATTTTCTTTATCTTCTTAAAGAACCAGCTTTTAGTTTTATTTTTCTTTGCTATTGTTTTCTTTGTTTCTATTTCATTTATTTCTTCTCTGATATTTATGATTTCCTTCCTTCTAGTAACCTTCGGGTTTGTTTGTTTTTCTTTCTCTAGTTCCTTTAGGTGTAGGGTTAGTTTGTTTATTTCAGATTTTTCTTGTTTCTTGAGGTAGGACTGTATTGCTATAAAGTTCCCTCTTAGAACTTCTTTTGCTACGTCCCATAGGCTTTGGATCTTCGTGTTTTCATTGTCATTTGTCTCAAGGTATTTTTTGATTTCCTCTTTGATTTCTTCAGTGATCTCTTGCTTATTTAGTAACATATTGTTTAGCTTTCATGTGTTTGTGTTTTTTACATTTGTTTCCCTGTAATTGGTTTCTAATCTCACAGCATTGTGGTTGGAAAAGATGCTTGATATGATTTCAATTTTCTTAAATTTACCAAGGCTTGATTTGTGACCCAGGAGGTGATCTATCCTGGAGAATGTTCCATGTGCACTTGAGAAGAAAGTGTAATCTGCTGTTTTCGGATGGAATGTCCTATAAATATCAATTAAATCTATCTGGTCTATTGTGTCATTTAAAGCTTGTGTTTCCTTATAAACTTTGTCTGGATGATCTGTCCATTGGTGTAAATGAGGTGTTAAAGTCCCCTACTATTATTGTGTTACTGTCTATTTCTCCTTTCATGGTTGTTAGCATTTGCCTTATGTATTGAGGTGCTCCTATGTTCGGTGCATATATATTTATAATTGTTATATCTTCTTCTTGGATTGATCCCTTGACCATTATGTAGTGTCCTTCCTTGTCTCTTGTAACATTCTTTATTTTAAAGTCCATTTTATCTCATATGAGTATTGCTACTCCAGCTTTCTTTTGGTTTCCATTCGCATGGAATATCCTTTTCCATGCCCTCACTTTCAGTCTGTATGTGCCCCTAGGTCTGAAGTGTGTCTCTTGTAGATAGCATATATATGAATCTTGTTTGTATCATTCAGCGACCTTGTGTCTTTTGGTTGGAGCATTTAATCCATTCACATTTAAGCTAATTATCAATATGTATGTTCCTATTACCATTTTCTTAATTGTTATGGGTTTGTTTTTGTAGGTCCTTTTCTTCTCTTGTGTTTCCCACTTAGAGAAGTTCCTTTAGCATTTGTTGTAGAGCTGGTTTGGTGGTGTTGAATTCTCTTAGCTTTTGCTTGTCTGTAAAGCTTTTTATTTTTCCATTGAATCTGAATGAGATCCTTGCTGGGTAGAGTAATCTTGGTTGTAGGTTCTTCCCTTTCATCACTTTAAATATATCGCACCACTTGCTTCTGGCTTGTAGAGTTTCTGCTGAGAAATCAGCTGTTAACCTTATGGGAGTTCCCTTGTATGTCATTTTTCACTTGTTGCTTTTAATAATTTTTCTTTGTCTTTAATTTTTGTCAGTTTGATTACTATGTGTCTCAGCGTGTTTCTCCTTGTGTTTTTCCTGCCTGGGACTCTCTGTTCTTCCTGGACTTGGATGGCTATTTCTTTTTCCATCTTAGGGAATTTTTCAACTATAATCTCTTCAAATATTTTCTCAGGTCTTTTCTCTTTCTCTTCTCCTTCTGGGACTCCTATAATGTGAATGTGCATTTAATGTAGTCCCAGGAGTCTCTTAGGCTGTCTTCATTTCTTTTCTTTCTTTTTTCTTTATTCTGTTCCACTGTAGTGATTTCCACCATTCTGTCTTCCAGGTCACTTTTCCATTCTTCTGCCTCAGTTATTCTGCTATTAATTCCTTCTAGTGTATTGTTCATTTCAGTTATTGTATTGTTCATCTCTGTTTGTTTGTTCTTTAATTCTTCTAGATCTTTGTTAAACATTTCTTGCATCTTCTCGATCTTTGCCTCCATTCTTTTTCCAAGGTCCTGGATCATCTTCATTATCATTATTCTGAATTCTTTTTCTAGAAGGTTGCCTATCTCCACTTCATTTAGTTGTTTTTCTGGGGTTTTATCTTGTTCCTTCATGTGTTACATAGTCCTCTGCCTTTTCATTTTGTCTATCTTTCTGTGAATGTGGTTTTCGTTCCACAGGTTGCAGGACTGTAGCTCTTCTTACTTCTGCTATCTGCCCTCTGATGTATGAGGCTATCTAAGAGGCTTGTGCAAGCTTTTTGATGGAAGGGACTGGAGGTGGGTAGAGCTAGATGTTGCTCTGGTGGGCAGAGCTCAGTAAAACTTTAATCCACTTGTCTGCTGATGGGTGAGGCTAAGTTCCCTCCCTGTTGGTTGTTTGGCCTGAGGAGACCCAGCACTGGCCTACCCGGCTCTTTGGTGGGGCTAATGGTGGACTCTGGGAGGGGTCACACCAAGGATTACTTCCCAGAACTTCTGCTGCCAGTGTCCTTGTCCCTGTGGTGAGCCACAGCCACCCCCTGGCTCTGCAGGAGACCCTCCAATACTAACAGTAGTTCTGGTTGAGTCTCCTATGGGGTCATTTCTCCTTCCCTCTGGGTCCTGATGAGCACACTACTTTGTGTGTGCCCTCCAAGATTGGAGTCTCTGTTTTCCCCAGTCCTGACAAAGCCCTGCAGTCAAATCCTGCTAGCCTTCGAAGTCTGATTCTCTGGGAATTCCTCCTCCCATTGCCGGACCCCCAGCTTGGGAAGCCTGATGTGGGCCTCAGAACCTTCACTCCAGTGGGTGGTCTTCTGTGGTATAACTGTTCTCCAATTTGTGAGTCACCCACCCAGCAGTTACGGGATTTGATTTTATTGTGATTGTACCCCTCCTACCGTCTCATTGCAGCTTCTCCTTTGTTTTTGGATGTAAGGTATCTTTTTTGGTGAGTTCCAGTGTCTTCCTGTCAATGACTGTTCAGCAGTTAGCTGTGATTCTGGTGCTCTCACAAGAGGGAGTGAGCGCACGTCCATCTATTCCACCATCTTGAGCCAATCTCTAGAAATCTTTTTAAGGATAATTTAAGTAGTCAGTTTGAATTAAACTTTAACCTGGAAAAAACACTTTTTAACTTTCTTCTCCTCTAGCCAGCAGGTGGCAGCTAACAAGAAGGCAAGCATAGCAGTAGACAAAATTACATATTTTCTCCACACCAAAATTAGAGTTACATTGCATGATTCTATTTTGTGTTTGTTTACCTATATTAAAAAAAGAATTCCCTTAACCCTAATTGTCTTATCAACTACAATCCATATTTCCTTCATCTCCAAATCTGTTGAATTAATTTTCTTCCTGCTAACACCAATATCCTCTGCTTCCATTCTCTCTTCACCTCTACTCTGATTGCTCATCCCTCCTCATCACATTACTACAATCCTTCTCTTCAAGATCACCAATGAGCTGCAAGTTGCCAAGGTCAATGTGCATTCCTCTGCCCTCACTTTACCAATCTCTCAGCACCATTTGGCACAGATGACCTTCTCCTCTCTCTAAAATAGCTTATTCTGGATTTTAGTATTAGCTTATCTCTTCTGCCTCACCTGATGCAACATTTCTATTCCTTTTGCTCAGTATTTTACCCAATTATCTTTTCCACACTCTTCCTGTGTGACCGTCTCTATGTCCATGGCATTTTTAACATACTATCTATCCAGCAATGACTCCCATCTCTTTTCAGGAGTTCCAGACATTATGCTTGACTGTGCCTTTTTTCCTCACACCCCATATCCAATCTCATCAGCAAATTCTTTGGCTCTACTTTTCCAAACCCATAGACTTATTACCATCTCCAAGACCACTACCATCTTCCAATCATCATTAGTCCTCAGCAAGACTAACCCATTAAGCACTGAACTGGTCTTTCTTTGTATCCCTTTTGTCCCATATTCATAATAGCCACAGTAACTTTGTGACATTTTCTCTTTTAAATTATTTATTTATAAGAAAATAATACAGTTACAGGAATGTTTGTTTGGTATTGAAAAAATAAAATGTCTATTGTAGAAGTCAGTTTGACTATCTTGCTCTCATAGAGGAGGCCTACTGTGGAGTAGCCATATGTATTAGTTTAACCAGTGTGTGAGGTTTGCATTTCCCCAAAAGCAAATGCATATGTATAAAAGCAGGCTCACACATAGATTATTTCTTTGAGTACAAGAAAGCTGAGAACAATTTTAAGCAAAAGGTGTTCTTTAGAAGAGATATACAGATTGACAGAGAGACCTATAGCAGAATGAGAGAAAAGAAAATGACAAAGTATCCCATAAGCACAGTGAATGTTCAACAACTATTTGTTGCTGTTTATGATGAAAAGGCTTTCTAATGGGATCAATGCAATGCCTGGTAGTGAAATTTTTTCTCATTTTTCCAAAGTTGAGAGAAATAAAGGAGTTATTTAGTTGCATGGATTCCATAAAGTTGCATGGATTCTGTTGAGCTGAAGAGGGTAGATGGACATCTCTTTAGAAAAATGACAACAGCTCTGGTCATCCATCTAACAAATGTGTATCATTAATCCAGTGGAGACAGTGAGAAAGAGCATGAATCAAACCAAATCTGAGGTAAAGCAGAAACGGTGCTGAGCTGGGAGTTACAGAATCTGAGTACTAGAGACGAATCTCTTATTAATGGGCAGTGTCACCTTGTGCAAGTCTTTAAGCCTCTGGCTGCTTATAAGGTAACTGGACTAGATAAACTTCAAGGTCCTTCTACGTTATACTCTTCTAGAATTTATAATTCTAATCCTGCTATTGGAAATACAACAGATGCTGTACTGAATACGGAAGATTAGTAGAATTATCCTCGTATACAAAGAAGGCACAATGCCTTTAGACATGTGGGGGAGCTATCCAGTGGAGCTGTCCCCTCACAGAGTATTCCGAATCACTTACTGACTGCGACTCCAAAGTTCCCATTACTTACACGAATTTATGCTTCTGGAACTTACCAGGGGTCCTTTGCTTGAGGACAAGGAGAGGTCAATTCTTTATTGTAGAGCTGTCTGAAATAAAAAGTTGGAAAAGTTACTATGAGGCATAAAATGTCTTAGGTATATACATTATATACAAAATCCAGAGCATAAAATTGTCGAATTGTGTTTTCAAAAAGTGTGTATCAGAATACATAAAGCTGGCAATTTAAAAAGTACATGAGGTTATACAATAGATTAGATTTGCTATGGTTTAAAATAAGATTTCTTAAAATACAAGATTCATTATATTCAAGAAAAGGAAAAAAATAAGAGTTTAGGCAATGCATTTGGCCCACAATTTGGATAACAGATTAAACTAAGGCTTACAGCTCTGAAGGAAGGTGGAGCTCCCTGAACAACTGAAATGTAGGCTCTGAGAAAGCTTATCTTTTATGGAACATTTTGGAGGAAAGTGCCATGAGCTAAAGAAGAACCCCAGTTAAAGACACAGTGTAGTGGGGCTTCCCTGGTGGTGCAGTGGTTGAGAATCTGCCTGCCAATGCAGGGGACACGGGTTCGAGCCCTGGTCCGGGAGGATCCCGCATGCCGCGGAGCGACTAGGCCCGTGAGCCACAACTACTGAGCCTGCACGCCTGGAGCCTGTGCTCCGCAACAAGAGAGGCCACGGTAGTGAGAGGCCCGCGCACCGCGATGAAGAGTGGCCCCCACTTGCCGCAACTAGAGAAAGCCCTAGCACAGAAACGAAGACCCAACATAACAATCAATCAATCAATAAATAAATCTTTAAAAAAAAAAAAAAAAAGGAACAGTGTAGTGATAGGCATATGATAGCAAAAAATAGAGTCATCTAGAAGGAGAAGGTACCCTCATTAAAGTGAGGCCCTTGGATAACATGGTAAATAACAAAAATTAAGATACTTATCACTGACTTAGTACCTCCTACATTCCAGGCCAGTACTAAGTACTTTACATTTCCCATTTCAGTCACCCTCATAGCAAACCTAGGAGTTATATAATATTATTCCCATTTTGCAGTTGAAGAAACTGATGCTTAAAACGATGAGGTAATTTTCAATAGTGACAAAGGTAGTATGAAACAGAGTAAACAGTAAAACTCAGGCCCATCCAATTTCTAAGCTAATGCAGTTTCAGTTACTTTAAGCTACCTAAACGCCTAAAACATCATTATGCTGAGAAGAAGTTGTATAGGAGAATCAAGTAAAGGATAGGTACATCACAAAAAAAAAACCAAAAAAACAAAAACTTGAAGCCAAAGTGATCTATGATAACTTAAGAAAAGAAACTCATTGCTTCTGTAGTATTGGAACAGCAAATTTCAAACTTTTTACCTGAATGAAAAAAAAGCATTCATATATAAACTCCACATTACTAAATAATCAAAGGAAATGGTTTCAGTTGCAGTTTTATATTTAATAAAAGCTTGGATATATTTGATTTGAAATTTCAAACACTACCCGCCTTATCAAAATACAGCTTTACACATTCCATAAGAAGGCCAAGTACTACTTTAAACAGACTTTATTTTTTTAACCAGAAATTTATTGAACTCAAAACTAACCTGGAAGACAATTTGTTTGGTGTGCATAAACTCTAATTTGTTAATGAAAAAAGGAGACTTTGGTTATTCAATAAGAATTGATAAAATGTTACCAAAATTTTCAGTTGATAAGGGAAAATTGAGTCTATTGCTTATTGCAGTAAGAGTGATAACTATCTCAACAGAATTTGGGTAGCATTTCAGAGGAGGAACAGCAAAATTGAGATTTCTATGAGGTTTGGCAGCCTGGCTTAAGGCAATGTATTTCATCAGGATTGGGTAAGGTTCATAATATAATAGTTTAGGATTGATGGACATAGCAAGCTAAGGTTTTAAGAAAAGAGTTTCAAAGGGAGTCTTCAGAAGCAGTCTTTTCATTCTACCTATTGTAAATTGAACAGTCTTATGTTCATTTTAAATGGGCTTCTGGGACGTTCTTAGAATGAACAATAAAGTTATTTGCAATTTTTCTCTTCCTGAGCAAGAGTTAACTGGATAGTAATGTCATGCTAATGCAGAAAGGAAGTTGGTGGTTGTAGATAGTTTTGGTTCCAGAATCATGAAAATAGAAAATGATTTTAGTTGGTTATTTAATTTGTCCTAAGAAAATTAATTCTTTATTACATTTGATTTATTATCAATCTTTGCATAGTTCGAGGAAAAATTTGAAGAATAATTTTTCATGAAGTGTGATTGAGAAACTTTATGTTAAGAGAAGTTTTGATTAAATTCAGTTCATTATTATTTATAATTGCTATTATTGACGGACATTTTATGATATTTAAATAAATTTGATTCTCATTTTGCTGTTTTCATCCAGAAACACTGTCTTATGACACAGAAAAAGACATTCCTATGGGCAAATACTTAATTCACCATTTTTTATCCTATCAATAAGACTAATAAAATCATTTCTTCAACTACTGAACTGCTAAAAGTAGAAAAGGCATAATTTAAAAAATAAAATCAGATGGACTAGATAGATTAGCTTTCAGTTAATTTTTAAACTTAGTTGAAAATAAAGTTAAATGGTTAATGTGGCAAGAACTATAAAAGACACCGAACTCAATAACACAACAGGGATTAAAAAAGAAAAAGAACTACTAGTTCTTACTACTGTTGGTCTCCAAATTGGTACCAGTACCAGAGGGCAAGGAGAGACTGAAGATAGAGGCAGGCCACTCCAGATTGGTAGGTGGTGAGTTTCGTAAGCAAGGGAATTTACATACGAGTCTTGCCTTGGGCGGCTGAAAACCACTGGATTGCTGCATCTGCCACCAGAATCTTAAAAGTGTATATAGAGGCCTTACTTAGGTTCAGTCACCTATTTATTTAGTCCAGATGGGCTCAACAACACTTTACCCTCTCAAGTCTGTGTCCTTGAAAACGGTCCCACTGTGGGAACAGTGGGCAGAATGTGCATTCCAAAGACAGGGGAGATGGTGAGGAGCCTCCTATGGCCTTGGTCTAGCTCATGGGTCAATCCAGCGGTCACGTCCTCTCAATGACCTCCTCCAACAACTACTGATCCCAGTAAGTGTCAGTAAGGAAGTGGTGTTTGAGCTAACCTTGAAGGAGGTGAAAGGCATTCCTAAATGAGAGGATAGAAAGGCCCAGTAGGCTAAGAACACAGGCTAATGGGCCAAATGCATTGCCTAAGCTATTATATTTTCCTTTTTTTGAATACAGTGAATCCTGTATTTAAAAAACCTTATTTTTTTTAATTTTTATAAATTTATTTATTTTATTTATTTATTTTTGGCTGCATTGGGTCTTTGTTACTGCGTGCAGGCTTTCTCTAGTTGCAGTGAGCGGGGGCTACTCTTCGTTGCAGCACACGGGCTTCTCATTGAGGTGGCTTCTCTTGCTGTGGAGCACGGGCTCTAGGGGCGTGGGCTTCAGTAGTTGTGGCACGTGGTCTCAGTAGTTGTGGCTCGCAAGCTCTAGAGCACAGGCTTAGTAGTTGTGGTGCATGGGTTTAAGTTGTTCAGCGGCATGTGGGATCTTCCCGGACCAGGGCTTGAATCCGTGTCCCCTGCATTGGCAGGTGGATTCTTAACCACTGCACCACCAGGGAAGCCCCAAAACCTTATTTTAAACCATAGCAAATCTAATCTATCATATAACCTCATGCACCATTAAAATGGCCAATCTTTATGTATTCTGATATATACTTTTAAAAAACATTACCAGTCCCTCAGCCATAAAAAGAACAAAATAATGTCATTTGCAGCAACATGGTTGGACCTAGAGATTGTCATACTGAGTGAAGTAAGTCAGATACAGAAAGACAAATATCATATGATATCGCTTAAATGTGGAATCTAAAAAAAATGGGTACAAATGAACTTATTTACAAAACAAAGTAGAGCCACGGATGTAGGAAACAAACTTGTGGTTACGAGGGGGTAAGGAAGGGTAGGGATAAATTGGGAGATTGGGATTGACAGATACACACTACTATATATAAAATAGATAACTAATAAGGACCTATTGTATAGCACAGGGAACTCTACTCAATACTCTGTAATGGCCTATATGGGAAAAGAATATTTTAAAAAAAGTGGATATATGTATATGTATAACTGATTCACTTTGCTGTACAACTGAAACTAACATGACATTGTAAATCAACTATACTCCAATAAAATTTTTTAAAAAAATTACCAGGCTAATGGAATGGGAAGCTCAGCCTGACAGGAAGTTGCTCTTATTGCTTTCTCTTCTTTTTTTATAAATTTATTTATTTATTTATTTATTTTTGGCTGCGTTGATTCTTCGTTGCTGCACACGGGCTTTCTCTAGTTGCCACGAGCCGGGGCTACTTTTTCTCACATGCGCGGGCTTCTCATTGTGGTGGCTTTTCTTGTTGCACAGGCTCTAGGCACGTGGGCTTTGGTAGTTGTGGCACACGAGCTTCAGAACACAGGCTCAGTAGTTATGGTGCATGGGCTTAGTTGCTCTGCGGCATGTGGGATCTTCCTGGACCAGGGATCAAACTTGTGTCCCCTGCATTGGCAGGTGGATTCTTAACCACTGTGCCACCAGGGAAGTCCCTCTTTCTCTTCTTAAACTTAGTTTCTTTTCTTGGCCAGAACAAGAAAATCTTTTAAAAAGCAATTCATTTCACTCCATTAAGCTGTTAAATTGGTTAAAATGTCAACGGAATATTCAAATGAAACTGTAAATATGTTTTCTCAATAGCGTTTAACACAATTATAAATTAAATAATTATATATGAGTGACACCTATCTTCTCTGACATGCATCATCTTTGCATCTCTAGTGCCAGGTCCATGGTATGACTGAATTATTAAATGACTATATCAAGTGTATGATTTAATTTGGTTTGTCTTACAATGGAAGTTTGTTTTTGTCTTCAGAAAATATCCACCTTGAAAGCTAACCACTTTTATACACACACACACACACACACACACACACACACACACACACACACCACATGTATATATACACACACACTTATATATATGAGGTAGTTATTGTTTGGGAATCCCAAGTCATTTTTCAAATGCTAAAAACCACTCCTGGTTATAACAGTCAATAAGGCATCCCTGGGCCTTGTAAAATTATGCATTTTTAATATGTTTGTGTTAGCATAGCATACCCTTTAAGTTGCTTTTCTAATTTTACTTGCTAGACCTTTACCTTTGTTGTTACTCTTGTGAAATTTTTTTTTCTATGTTTGTCTTATGTTTTGTTATTTTTTCTCTGAAGCTAGGTGGTTCATACAGGGATGGAAACCTTGGCCTTTGCTTCAAAAGCATCTGCTCTCCACAGGGAATATACTTACTCCAAAGAGAATAAGAATATACTTATTACAAAGGAGTAATTTAGGAGGGACAGAAGATTTCAATAGTAAATGCTAAATGTCCACACTTCTTTAATCTAGATGTTCTCTTGTTGACCCTACTTGTCAGTTATCCATCTGTGACCTTTCTACTGGTAAGAGGAGTTATCTAGAAATTTGATATATCCTCAAATCTTACATTATCAATTGTCTTTGGTGTGTTGCTTCACTTCTAACTCATTATTACTCTAACCTGGCAGGAATCAGCTCTATTATGCTAGATACAGTGCACACAGGCTTTCCTTCCTTTCGTGTCCTTGGTAGCTCTCACCAATGTATTCTGATACTCTTCACCTCTAGGTGAGGAGGGACACAGTTTCAGAAACCGCAACACAAAACTGCAGCATCCAGGGGCATTAGTTTTTGAAATTAAATCTCTTTGCCACCCTTAAATTTTCCTTAGTATTTTCCCCCTTTCTCACATGGAAATTTTTTGGAAGTTTGCACAAGTATACCTTTTATAATAACATTAGTGGAGAGCGGCATTTTTGCATTTGAGGAAATGTTCTTTTCTTTGCTTTTATGTATCTCATTCATTAAGAGAAAGGATAGGCATTATATTAACGGCCTGTAACTATACTCACTGAATATGTGTTTCTTTATTTTACTTTACGAGGTTAATAAGCACCAGAAATCTAGCCAGACAATTGGACTCTGTCAGAATCACACCACTGGTCACAATTTAAAATCAGCCAGATGTAACCATGTTGCTTCAGAAATAGCTTTTGTTTAGAGGCAGAATACGGCAATTTGTTCCAGTACAAATTCAACTGGAAGGGACAATAAAAATTACTTCTGTTGCTTTTGGAAAGTTATCTCTTTCAAATATTCTACTGATGAATGTGTATTTTTACACAGATTTCCCATAAACAGGGAGAAAAGAGTAGATGGGTCAGTTTACAGGGAGGGGTTCTCATTGCTTCATGTCAATGAAGCACAGTGTAGGGCATGACAAGAGTTCATTTACAAGGTTCATGTGCCTCCCTCAACAACAGGCAGGTTTAAGCCTTTATATTCCTAATTGGGGCATTTCTTCAATGTCAGTGACACATATTTAGAATAGCATAAAAGAAAAGAACAATTGGAAATGTGTCAATTAGGTCTCTTACTATGAGAGTTTTAACATTTAAAGGAAAAACTGAAAGCCACAGCACTGAATATGCCCTAGTTGTACAAGACATCAAAGGAAGGTATGATTTCATTCTACATGGAATTCTTCAGCCAATTCCAACTATATTATTTACATCCATGCTTCATAAGATTGATTATATTGAGTCTTAGCTATCTTTATATAAATAATATAGTCAAAGCTTGTTGACATGAATTCAATTATATTAATTTTTTTGACAATGTAATTGGTATCAAATCTAATTCTAATGATCTGCTAAAGTTATGGTTTCTTTTGTCTTCCTAATTGTAATGGAGTTATTTAAAAGAGCAAGGCTATTGTCATCTTCTCTGTTACCCTTAAACAAAAAAAAGTATTTAGTTTAAATTTATTCATACCAGAGAAAAGAATACCAACTAATTATTATTCACCATGTTAAAAAAATCCTAATAGGTGGTTCACATTAAAGATGAAAAAAAAAACAACAAACCTGCTAACCATTTATTTTCTAGAGGTTCACCCCTTGCTAATAAGTGACCTTAACCAAAGGAATGCTTCTTTATAAAACAGTTGTAACTTGCTGAATCATCTTCATGACTTGCTTATAGATGTCTCTTTCTGTCATAGCACCTAAAATTCCTTCTCGTATGAGCCTTTATATACTGAATGTGGGCACTGTTTTGCTATTGATTATAAGCAAATAGAGTAAAATTCGAGGTGGGAGCTTTTAAGTTCTCTTGCTCCACAGAAAATTCAAAGCAAAACTGTTTTCTTGAGGTCAGTGCCACTCCTGAACATTCTCCCTCAACTGCTTTCTTTTTTCAGAGCTATTCTTATTTCCAGGAAATAGCCCTGCAAAAATGAGCTGCCTTTCAAAATTGGTATGGGAATCATGATGGATATAGTGTTCATGTTAATGATGGACCATTGGAAGAGCATGTGTTCGCAGATTTACTCCCATAGCAGTGAGGAAGGTGTATTTTCTGTTATTTTTCACTTTTACCAATGCTTTGTCTCTGGTGAGCTACTCTTTTATGTTCTCTCCATCTTACCCTGGCTGCTAGTATCCCCACCCAGGGCTGCACAAAGACCATGTGCTCTATTGTAGAATATATTTCTTCAAGTGAGCTCTAAGAGCTCACTTTGAGTGGTAAGTTCCCTTCAGATTTCTCTTAACCTAACACTCCATCCCATGTAGCAACTTTACAACAGCATACCCCAGGAATTTGCTTTATTCCATCACTGACTAAAAGGGAATGATACACCTCAAGTATATTAAAGGCAAGATTATACATATATAGTTAGTTAGTTAAAATATGTTTTAAGTTTTAGCTGCTACTCTTAGTTCTGCTCTGTGCTAATAAAGAACATATCTAAATATTCTTTTACATAGCAATCCATTAAATATTTTCATTTATTTATCATGCATCTACATTAAGTCCTCCATTTTTCTAGCTTCTATTCTTGCTATTACCTATATTATCTCATGGTATGGAGGTCTCAACACATCCTTAAAACAGGGTGATAATTATGAAAATAATGCACAACACACTCTCTTTCATCTTGGACTCTCTCAAAGTTTGCCACCCAGAAAATAGAAACTAAATACTACAAAATGGTTGTTAACCAGCCAGGTCATGCTATTATCTAATATTAACATTTTTGCCACATATTTCTTCCAAGAACTCCTGCCAAGCCAATTTTTTTTCCCATCTTGTACTTAATGAGATATGCAGGATTTAACTTTTGTCTATTATGGATTTCAGCTTGACATATCAGCCTATCAGATAATTTTGAGTCTGAGTTGACATTAGACACATTAATTTCATTTAAATTCATTGTCACTTGAAGCATTATATCTCTAATATATGAAGAGATTCTGAAAACAAAGAAGGGACTACCCAAAAAACCTTACTGAAAATTCAATCAATACATGCAGAAAAAGCATTTGACAAAATCCAACACCCACATTCTCATCAAACTGGGAATAGAAGGTAACTTCCTCAACATGATTAAAAGTATCTACCAAAAACCTACAGCTAACATTTTACTTAATGGTGAGAAAATAGATGGTTTTTCCCCAAAGGTTAGGAACAAAGCAAGAATGTGCTCTCTCATCACTCCTATTCAATGTCATACTGGAAGGCCTAGCTAATGCAATAAGAGAAGAAAATAAAATACAAGGTAAATAGACTGGGAAGGAAGAAAGAAAATTGTCTTTGTTCACAGATGACATGATTGTCTTTGTAAAAAACCTCCAAAGAAACAATAACAACAATAAAACTCTTGGAACGAATAAACAATTATAGCAAGTTAGCAGGATACAAGGTTAGCCTCCAAAAGCCAACTGCTTTCTTATTTACCAGCAATGAGAAACTGGAATTTGAAAATAAAAACACAGTACCATTTATATTAGCATTCCTCAAAAGGAAATATTTAGGTATAAATCTAACAAAATATGTATAAGATCTATATGAAGAACACTGTCAAAAACTGATTAAAGATATTAAAGAAGGTCTAAATAAACAGATATTTCATGTTTTTGGAGAGAAAGACAATATTGTTAATGTTGTCTCAACTTGATATATAGATTCAACACAACCCCAATCCCAGTCTATATCCCAGCAAATTATTTTATGGATATCAACAAACTGATTTTAAAGTTTATCTGGGAAAAACCCAGAATAGGCAACACAATAATGAAGAGGAAGTTTAGAGCACTGGTACTACCTGATTTTAATACTTACTGTAAAGCTTCAGTGATCAAGAAATGTGGTATTGGGGTAAGAATACAGAAATAAGTCAGTGGAACACAACAGAGGTTCCAGAAATAGATCCACACAAATATAGTCAATGGATCTGACAAAGAAGCAGAATAAATTCAGTAGAAAAAGAATAGTGTTTTCAACAAAGTGTTCTGGAACAACTAGATATCTATACACAGAAAAGTAAATCTAGATACTGACCTTATACCTTTCATAAATAACAATTTAAAATGGATCACAGACCTAATTGTAAAATGTAAAACTACAAACCTTTTAGAAGATAACACAGGAGAAAATCTAGGTGACCTTGGATTTGGCAATGCCTTTTTAGATACAACACCAAAAGTATAATCCATAATAGAAAAAATTGGTAAGTTAAACTTCATTAAAATTAAAAACATCTGCTTTGTGAAAGACATTCCTAAAAGAATTAAAAGATAATCCACAGACTGAGAGAAAATATTTGCTATCCACTTATCTGACAAAGTTATACATTTGTCAAGACCATTAGAAATGAACATCTTAAAGAGTGAACTCTAATGTAATCTATGGACTTTAGTTATAAAAATGTATCAATATTGCTTCATTAATTGTAACAAATGTACCACATTAATGCAAGATGTGAATAATAGGAGAAGCTCTGTGTGGGGAGAAGGAATATTTGAGAGGGAAATCTCTGTACTTTCTGCTCAATTTTTCTGTAAATTTAAAATTGTTCTAACCAATAATCTTTCAATAAAAAAATAATAAAAAAAATTGAACTGGAACCATGAAAATAGAGTACATTACAGATAAAAATCACTGAAATATGCCTGGAAATTACCACATTACCGAATTGAAACTAGTAAATATAGGAGGGAAATTAAGTACTTATTCTGCTTTTTTATATGAGCTATACTATAATTGAAGAGGAGAAATTTCTCTTTTTGGAAATATTTAAACTGATACACAGTGAAAAATGATAGAAGTAGAAAATCACCATTCTGCCGTGCCCTAATGGATTAATGGACCTAAACAATGATCATCAGTTACTGATAACATCAGAAAGAGGAAAAAACATACTTATGAATCTCCTTACAGAAGTACACTACACTACCTATTAAGTAGTTTATCCAATACTAACTGAATACATTAAAAAAAATTGAACCTGAATTTGATCAAACATTTAGATCTAATATCAATTTATGATAAATTCAAGGTACAGAGAAACATGTTTAAAATAGCATAAACATACAGCTCCAGATTACACTGGAGAACTTTTGCAAGAAAAATCTTCTGGTTTCTCATAGAAAAACATTGTAAAAAAGAAAAAAGATGCAGGAGGAAACTAGAGTTTAAAAGAGTCTAAAACCTAAACATAATGTGACCTCCTGGAATGGATCCTGGATTAGTGGTAAAACTGGTAAAACTTGAATAAAGTCAGTAGTTTAGTTTATAATACTGTATCAATGTTAACTTCTTCATTTTGATGTATCATGGTTTTATAAGATGCTAAAATTAGCAAAAACTGAGTAAAGGACATTGAGGAACCCACTCTACTATCTGTGCAGCTTTTCTGTAAATCTAAAATTATTCTAAAATAAAAAGCTTATTTGTAAAAAGACACTTAAAAGACATATCAACTAATATGGGACATTATTTTGATTCCAATGCAAAGACTGTAAAAAATAACAATAATTGCAAGGCAATTGGAGAAATATGAACATTGGCTGAATATTTGATGTTATGAATTAATGATAATAATATTAATTATTGTTAATAATTTAGGTATCATACTTTCACAGAAGTTACGTTATTAAGGAATTTCTTTAGTGTTAAAGATATACATTGATATACTTCAAGATGTAACATATCTGGTAATTGCTTCAAAATAATGTGGGTGGGAGTGTCCATATAGTAACAAGTTTTAAAAAAAGATGGGTTGTTATAATAATCTTATAATATAGACATTATACAACTGAATAACTCAAGTATCAGAGTGGTTAATTATCTTTCCCTAAGACAAAAAAACCATTAAGTAATAGAGCCAAGATTAGAATCCAGATCTGTGTGTCTCTGAAGCTGGTGCCCTTTTCTTGAGAAAATACTTTCTAGTAAGTGAATTGTTTCAGGATCACAAGCTCCAGGCCACAGGTAAGAGAGCACACCTTGCATACCGAGAACTCATTCATAGGTGATGCCACTGTGCCACATGGGGTGCTGCGAAGACTGGCTGTATTGGTTTGTTTCCTAGCAATGGGGATAGTTTACACTCCCCCAACCACGTAATTATATTTAGTCCCTTCTAATACCAACAGGTCACCCTCAAAATGATAGATGACTGAGGTCAGGGATGCAGGCTGAAGTCACTTTTTTTTTTCATTATCTGAAACCAACATGTGATTAGAATATGTGAAATGATGATGATGATGATGATGATGATAATCATATTGACAGGACCATGTCCTAATGAGCTGCCATCCAGATGCAAGTGAGGAAAGGGACAGACTTCCTGCATCACATCTTGCAGGCAAAAGCTTGAGTTTATTGCAATTTGGTACAGATAAATCTCATGGTTTTAGGATGAAGCCTCAGTAGATTTCCATATGAAAAGATATCAGAGGGACAGTACTGACAACCTGTAGTGTTCATCCTATGGGAAGTTTCGAAATGATCTTAAAATGCTCCTTATGGTAATTACTATTTGAATGTACTTGTAGCTGGCACTGATTCTAGGATTCTGTACAACCCTTTTATACAACTCAATATATTTTGATATTAAATATTAATAAGCTAGATATAATGAATGCTAAAGTATGTCAACTCTGTAAGTGGTTATACCACTACATTTTCATATTCTTCCTTAATAATAATAATGTTAATAATAATAGTCAAAAAACCCATATCCCGTTCTTTTGCAGGTAATGTGACTCTATATGAGTGTCCTCATTTTAGTCTCACAACAACCCCTTGGAAACAAAATTATTGGCTCTATTTTATAAATGAAAGCACATAGAAAATATAACTATTTGTATAAGGTCAAGCAGCTAGATCAGCCCAGATCATGTCTCTTCTGTGAGGTTATTATTTTTCCAGTATTAAGGAACTGCCACCATAGCTCCCGCTCCTGCTGCTGCTTTGAAAGATGACATTTCCTTGGCAGAGATACCTTATATTCTTCCTCTGCCATCTTAATGGCAAGTGGGGAATTGTCCAAACAGAGCCACACCCTCTGGGGAATGAAGTGACAATCTCAGCACTGTATTATAGGTAGGTTGGTGGCTCTTAAGAAAATTCACTCAGTGAAGTTTTGTTCTCCCCTGCTCTGGGATCAGAAGTGATAATCAGTCATAGCTATGGGGAGAACTTCTGACAAAAATATATCATTAGAAAACAGTAATGAAAAAGGGGTAGGGAATCTCTGGCTCTCCTATATAAGGCTGGTGTTTATGGGTTTTGTCATCCATTTTGCAGATGTATTGCTTTAGGTTCTGAAATTGGCCAAATCTTTTCAAATCTTTTTATAGGTAGTATGTATATATGTTTATTGTGTGTGTGTGTGTATATATGTGTGTGTGTGAGAGAGAGAGAGAGAAAGAGAGAGACTGATTAGCAGATTAGAGATAGCTGCAAATTTTCTGTCATTCCTCCCATTGAGAGATGGTCTCTGTGTCACCTCCCCTTGAGTATGGGCAGGCTCTGTGACTGCTCTGATCAATGGAATGTAACACAAGTGATGCTATCCTAGTTTCCAGGCTGAGGTCAGCTCCTACTTCCTGTCCTGGGAAACATTTCCTGTCTTATTCATGGAACATTTGCTCTTGAGGAAGCCAACTGCTATGTAGGAAGTCTGACTAGCCTGAGACTGCCATGCTGTGAGAGCCCAAGATACATGAGGAGGACACAGAAGATCAGACGGCAAGGTGGAGAGAGAGAGGCCAGAAAATACTACGGTGCCAGATATGTGAGGGAAGACATCCTTTTGGAACCAGATCCCTTACGTCTGGGGTACTCTGATGATGTCATATGAATCAGAGACAAACCACTCAGTCAAGCCCTTCAGAATTCCTAGACTCACAAAGTTGTGAGCAACATAAATTGTTGTTTTCAGCCACTAGGTTTTGGGGTACTTTGCTTTACAACAATAGATAATTTTAAAAATATACTAAAAATAATCAGATAATCAGTTTTTTAAAAAAAGTCTTTCTGAAATAATTAGGAACACAAATCCAATAAAGAAAACTTTGGTTGAAAGGAAAGGGGTGAGCAACCTTTTCCAAAGTGGAAACACACATTTGTTACAGTTAAAACTTAATCTTAGGCATTTGTGATTAATACCTAAGATTAATGGTTCAGAATTTAATGGTATGGGAAAAAAATGGCAAGGGATTCATTTTATAGTTTTCATATAAGGTAGTAATTTATCGGAAAATTAAAGGTCTATGATGGGCACTTTCCTATGTACTAGATTATTAACATAGTTAAGGGATAATATCTCTCCTGTAGGAAAACAGATAATGTGCTTGCAGAGGGACTTGGAACATAAGAGAACTCCCAGTTCTTGTGACAATTATGATATAGAAGTGAGAATAATAAATGTTTCAAAGATATAGAATCTTTGTCCTCAAGCAGGCCAAAAATATTGTAGGATCCAGAAATATATACAGATTTTTCATATGCTTGAGTATTTATTAAAGTACATTAACATTTGGTTAATGACAGTGCACTGAATGCATAAATTTACTTTTGCTTCCCTTCAACAACTTCATTAAAACAACGGTAAAAGATGTTTCAAACATCATAAACCCCCCAAAAAAGTCAACAAAATAGGAAAGAAGATAAGAGCAATAAAATTTTGGAACCTGGAAAACAGAACCTTAAATTGACTTAGCAGTCAGAAAAAAGCAGAGATATAATCTGATGTACATTGTTGATTCTCCACAAAGAACTGGGGGCAAAAGGTATATTTGCAAAAGGGAATGAAGACTGGTCTGAAAATAGACTCTTCAAGATGTAGTTAGTTCTCCTCCTCTACAAAATATCCTCTCCCCTATCCTGTTATAAGACTAGAGGTTTATGTTTTGCAGAGGTTAATGTAGAGGATCCTGGGGTTTGGGAAGAGATTGAAGGTAGGGACACCATACCAGCAGCAGGAAGATAAGAGAACACACACATATTGAATACTGAGGCCCAAATTCAACTCCATTTCTTGAGTCTGCTTTCAGATAAGGCAATTAATTCTATTCCCTCCACACAAGAAATTGAAAGGTCCTTCTCCAGGAAATCTGACCAGTTCTAGTGGGGTAACCTAAAATTACTGACATCAGAGGCTCCTCAAAGAAACAGACCTGGCAAATCACCCTACAGCAAAGCTCAGAGTGGATAAACTCACAAACACACTCAAAGACTCCATCTGTACTCACAATGCTCACTCTTAAATCTGAGTAAACAATCTAAGTTCGCCAGGTTCAAACTATCTGAAGAAAGCTTCCCATGTAACAAGTAGAGAACAAATCAAACAAAAGCAATAAGCACTTGCCTCTTCGGCAGCTGCAGACTTTTTCCCGGACTCCCTCCCGGCTAGCACCAAAGCCCGAGCCTCAGCTCCCAGCCCCCGCCCGCCCCGGCGAGTGAGCAGACAAGCCTCTCGGGCTGGTGAGTGCTGGTTGGCGCCGAGCCTCTGTGCGGGAGTCTCTCCACTTTGCCCTCCGCACCCCTGTGGCTGCGCTCTCCTCCGCGGCTCCGAAGCTTCCCCCCTCTGCCACCTGCAGTCTCTGCCCGCAAAGGGGCTTCCTAGTGCCTGGAACCCTTTCCTCCTTCACGGCTCCCTCCCACTGGCGCAGGTCCCGTCCCTATTCTTTTGTCTCTGTTATTTCTTTTTTCTTTTACCCTACCCAAGTACGTGGGGATTTTCTTGCCTTTTGGGAGGTCTGACGTCTTCTGCCAGCGTTCAGGGGGGGTTCTGTAGGAGCAGTTCCACGTGTAGATGTATTTCTGCTGTATCTGTGGGAAGGAAGGTGATCTCCGCGTCTTACTCTTCCGCCATCTTGCCCCCTCTCCCTGCCGAAGAGGCAAGAGACTTTTTCTTGCCTCTTTGTTTCGCGGCGCACAAGGAGAGGGGATTCAGAGCGCTGCCTAAACGAAATCCAGAGACGGGTGCGAGCCGCGCGGCTATCAGCGCGGATCCCACAGCAACAGGGGCGCAGAGGGAAAAACGGAGAGATTCCCGCACAGAGGCTCAGCGCCGAGCAGCGCTCACCAGCCTGAGAGGCTTGTCTGCTCACCCGCTGGGGCAGGCAGTGCTGGGAGCTGAGGTGCGGGCTTCGGTCGGATCGCAGGGAGAGGACTGGGGTTGGCGGCGTGAACACAGCCTGAAGGGGTTGGCGTGCCGCGGCGAGCCGGGAGGGAGCCGGAGAGGAGGTCTGCAGCCGCCGAAGAGGCAAGAGACTTTTTCTTGCCTCTTTGTTTCGCGGCGCGCAAGGAGAGGGGATTCAGAGAGCCGCCTAGACGAACTCCAGAGGTGGGCGCAAGCCGCGGCTAACAGCGCGGACCCCAGAGACTGGTAGGAAACGCTAAGGCTGCTGCTGCCGCCACCAAGAAGCCTGTGTGCGAGCCCAGGTCACTCTCCACACCGCCCCTCTGGGGAGCCGGTGCAGCTCGCCACTGCCAGGCTCCCGTGATCCAGGGACAACTTCCCCGGGAGAACACACGGCGCGCCTCAGGCTGCTGCAATGTCACGACGCCTCTGACGCCGCAGGCTCGCCCCGCCTCCTCCGTACCGCTCCCTCCCCTGGCCTGAGAGAGCCAGAGCCCCCGAAGCAGCTGCTCCTTTAACCCCGTTCTGTCTGGGCGGGGAACGGACGCCCTCAGGCAACGTACATGCAGAGGCGGGTCCAAATCCAAAGCTGAACGCTGGGAGCTGTACGAACAAAGAAGAGAAAGGGAAATCTCCCCCAGCAGCCTCAGAAGCAGCGGATTAAAGCTCCACAAACAACTTGATGTGCCTGCATCTGTTGAATACCTGAATAGACAACGAATCATCCCAAATTCAAAAGGTGGACTTTAGGAGCAGGATATATTAATTTCCCCTTTTCCTTTTTTTGTGAGTGTATATGTGTATGCTTCTGGGTGAGATTTTGTCTGTATAGTTTTGCTTTCACCATCAGTCCTAGGGTTAGGTCCGTCCATTTTTTTTTTTTTTTTTTTTTTACTTAAAAAAATTTTTTTTTTTCCTAATATATGCTTTCTTAATAATTTTTTCCGTATTTTCTATTTTTAGAAATTAAAAAATTTTTTAATAAGTTTTTTCATATTTTTTATTTTAAAAAATTAAAAAAATTTTTTTTAATAAATTTTTTTCTTAAAAATCTTTTTCTTATTTTTTACTATAAAAAAATTAATAAATCTATTTTTAAAAATTAAAAAAAATTTTTTCTGAATACATTTACTCTTAATAATTTTTTTTTCTTATTTTTTATTATAATAGCTTTATTTTATTTTATTTTATCCTCTTTTTATCTTTCTATTTTTTTCTCCCTTATATTCTGAGCTGTGTGGATGAAAGGCTCTTGGTGCTCCAGCCAGGCATCAGGGCTGTGCCTCTGAGGTGGGAGAGCCAACCTCAGGACACTGGTCCACATGAGACCTACCAGCTCCACGTAACACCAAACGGCAAAAATCTCTCAGAGATCTCCATCTCAACATCAAGACCCAGCTTCACTCAACGACCAGCAAGCTACAGGGCTGGACACCCTATGCCAAACAACTAGCAAGACAGGAACACAGCCCCATCCATTAGCAGGGAGGCTGCCGAAAATCATAAGGCCACAGACACCCCAAAACACACCACCAGACGTGGACGTGCCCACCAGAAAGACAAGATTCAACCTCATCCACCAGAACACAGGCAATAGTCCCCTCCACCAGGAAGCCTACACAACCCACTGAACCAACCTTACCCACTGGGGACAGATACCAAAAACAACGGGAACTACGAACCTGCAGCCTGTGAAAAGGAGACCCCAAACACAGTAAGATAAGCAAAATGAGACGACAGAAAAACACACAGCAGATGAAGGAGCAGGGTCAAAACACACCAGACCTAACAAATGAAGAGGAAATAGGTAGTCTACCTGAAAAAGAATTCAGAATAATGATAGTAAGGATGATCCAAAATCTTGGAAATAGAATAGACAAAATGCAAGAAACATTTAACAAGGACGTAGAAGAACTAAAGAGGAACCAAGCAATGATGAAAAACACAATAAATGAAATTAAAAATACTCTAGATGGGATCAATAGCAGAATAACTGAGGCAGAAGAAAGGATAAGTGACCTGGAAGATAAAATGGTGGAAATAACTACTGCAGAGCAGGATAAAGAAAAAAGAATGAAAAGAACTGAGGACAGTCTCAGAGACCTCTGGGACAACATTAAACGCACCAACATTCGAATTATAGGGGTCCCAGAAGAAGAAGAGAAAAAGAAAGGGACTGAGAAAATATTTGAAGAGATTATAGTTGAAAACTTCCCTAATATGGGAAAGGAAATAGTTAATCAAGTCCAGGAAGCACAGAGAGTCCCATACAGGATAAACCCAAGGAGAAACACGCCAAGACACATATTAATCAAACTGTCAAAAATTAAATATAAAGAAAGCATATTAAAAGCAGCAAGGGAAAAACAACAAATAACACACAAGGGAATCCCCATAAGGTTAACATCTGATCTTTCAGCAGAAACTCTGCAAGCCAGAAGGGAGTGGCAGGATATACTTAAAGTGATGAAGGAGAAAAACCTACAACCAAGGTTACTCTACCCAGCAAGGATCTCATTCAGATTTGATGGAGAAATTAAAACCTTTACAGACAAGCAAAAGCTGAGAGAGTTCAGCACCACCAAACCAGCTTTACAACAAATGCTAGAGGAACTTCTCTAGGCAAGAAACACAAGAGAAGGAAAACACCTACAATAACAAACCCAAAACATTTAAGAAAATGGGAATGGGAACATACATATCGATAATTACCTTGAATGTAAATGGATTAAATGCTCCCACCAAAAGACACAGACTGGCTGAATGGATACAAAAACAAGACCCATATATATGCTGTCTACAAGAGACCCACTTCAGACCTAGAGACACATACAGACTGAAAGTGAGGGGATGGAAAAAGATATTCCATGCAAATGGAAATCAAAAGAAAGCTGGAGTAGCAATTCTCATATCAGACAAAATAGACTTTAAAATAAAGAATATTATAAGAGACAAAGAAGGACACTATATAATGATCAAGGGATTGATCCAAGAGGAAGGTATAACAATTGTAAATATTTATGCACCCAACATAGGAGCACCTCAATACATAAGGCAAATACTAACAGCCATAAAAGGGGAAATTGACAGCAACACAATCATAGTAGGGGACTTTAACACCCCACTTTCATCAATGGACAGATCATCCAAAATGAAAATAAATAAGGAAACACAAGCTTTAAATGATACATTAAACAAGATGGACTTAATTGATATTTATAGGACATTCCACCCAAAAACAACAGAATACACATTTTTCTCAAGTGCTCATGGAACATTCTCCAGGATAGATCATATCTTGGGTCACAAATCAAGCCTTGGTAAATTTAAGAAAATTGAAATCGTATCAAGTATCTTTTCCGACCACAACGCTATGAGACTAGATATCAATTACAGGAAAAGATCTGTAAAAAATACAAACACATGGAGGCTACACAATACACTACTTAATAATGAAGTGATCACTGAAGAAATCAAAGGGGAAATCAAAAAATACCTAGAAACAAATGACAATGGAGATACGACGACCCAAAACCTATGGGACTCAGCAAAAGCAGTGCTAAGAGGGAAGTTTATAGCAATACAAGCCTACCTCAAGAAACAGGAAACATCTCGAATAAACAACCTAACCTTGCACCTAAAGCAATTAGAGAAAGAAGAACAAAAAAACCCCAAAGCTAGCAGAAGGAAAGAAATCATAAAGATCAGGTCAGAAATAAATGAAAAAGAAATGAAGGAAACAATAGCAAAAATCAATAAAACTAAAAGCTGGTTCTTTGAGAAGATAAACAAAATTGATAAACCATTAGCCAGACTCATCAAGAGAAAAAGGGAGAAGACTCAAATCAATAGAATTAGAAATGAAAAAGGAGAAGTAACCACTGACACTGCAGAAATACAAAAGATCATGAGAGATTACTACAAGCAACTCTATGCCAATAAAATGGACAACCTGGAAGAAATGGACAGATTCTTAGAAATGCACAAACTGCCGAGACTGAACCAGGAAGAAATAGAAAATATGAACAGACCAATCACAAGCACTGAAATTGAAACTGTGATTAAAAACCTTCCAACAAACAAAAGCCCAGGACCAGATGGCTTCACAGGTGAATTCTATCAAACATTTAGAGAAGAGCTAACACCTATCCTTCTCAAACTCTTCCAAAATATTGCAGAGGGAGGAACACTCCCAAACTCATTCTACGAGGCCACCATCACCCTGATACCAAAACCAGACAAAGATGTCACAAAGAAAGAAAACTACAGGCCAATATCACTGATGAACATAGATGCAAAAATCCTCAACAAAATACTCGCAAACAGAATCCAACAGCACATTAAAAGGATCATACACCATGATCAAGTGGGGTTTATCCCAGGAATGCAAGGATTCTTCAATATACGTAAATCAATCAATGTGATACACCATATTAACAAATTGAAGGAGAAAAACCATATGATCATCTCAATAGATGCAGAGAAAGCTTTCGACAAAATTCAACACCCATTTATGATAAAAGTCCTGCAGAAAGTAGGCATAGAGGGAACTTTCCTCAACATAATAAAGGCCATATATGACAAACCCACAGCCAACATTGTCCTCAATGGAGAAAAACTGAAACCATTTCCACTAAGATCAGGAACAAGACAAGGTTGCCCACTCTCACCACTATTATTCAACATAGTTTTGGAAGTGTTAGCCACAGCAATCAGAGAAGACAAAGAAATAAAAGGAATCCAAATCGGAAAAGAAGAAGTAAAGCTGTCACTGTTTGCAGATGACATGATACTATACATAGAGAATCCTAAAGATGCTACCAGAAAACTCCTAGAGCTAATCAATGAATTTGGTAAAGTAGCAGGATACAAAATTAATGCACAGAAATCTCTTGCATTTCTATACACTAATGACGAAAAATCTGAAAGTGAAATTAAGAAAACACTCCCGTTTACCATTGCAACAAAAAGAATAAAATATCTAGGAATAAACCTACCTAAGGAGACAAAAGACCTGTATGCAGAAAATTATAAGACACTGATGAAAGAAATTAAAGATGATACAAATAGATGGAAAGATATACCATGTTCCTGGATTGGAAGAATCAACATTGTGAAAATGACTCTACTACCCAAAGCAATCTACAGATTCAATGCAATCCCTATCAAACTACCACTGGCATTTTTCACAGAACTAGAACAAAAAATTTCACAATTTGTATGGAAACACAAAAGACCCCGAATAGCCAAAGCAATCTTGAGAACGAAAAATGGAGCTGGGGGAATCAGGCTCCCTGACTTCAGACTATATTACAAAGCTACAGTAATCAAGACAGTTTGGTACTGGCACAAAAACAGAAATATAGATCAATGGAACAGGATAGAAAGCCCAGAGATAAACCCACGCACATATGGTCACCTTATCTTTGATAAAGGAGGCAAGCATATACAGTGGAGAAAAGACAGCCTCTTCAATAAGTGGTGCTGGGAAAATTGGACAGATACATGTAAAAGTATGAAATTAGAACACTCCCTGACACCATGCACAAAAATAAACTCAAAATGGATTAAAGACCTAAGTGTAAGACCAGACACTATCAAACTCTTAGAGGAAAACATAGGCAGAACATTCTATGACATACATCACAGCAAGATTCTTTTTGACCCAGCTCCCAGAGAAATGGAAATAAGAACACAAATAAACAAATGGGACCTAATGAAACTTAAAAGCTTTTGCACAGCAAAGGAAACCATAAACAAGACCAAAAGACAACCATCAGAATGGGAGAAAATATTTGCAAATGAAGCAACTGACAAAGGATTAATCTCCAAGATTTACAAGCAGCTCATGCAGCTCAATAACAAAAAAACGAACAACCCAATCCAAAAATGGGCAGAAGACCTAAATAGACATTTCTCCAAAGAAGATATACAGATGGCCAACAGACACATGAAAGAATGCTCAACATCATTAATCATTAGAGAAATGCAAATCAAAACTACAATGAGATATCATCTCACACCGGTCAGAATGGCCATCATCAAAAAATCTAGAAACAATAAATGCTGGAGAGGGTGTGGAGGAAAGGGAACTCTCTTGCACTGTTGGTGGGAATGTAAATTGATACAGCCACTATGGAGAACAGTATGGAGGTTCCTTAAAAAACTACAAATAGAACTACCATACGATCCAGCAATCCCACTACTGGGCATATACCCTGAGAAAACCATAGGTCAAAAAGAGTCTTGTACCAAAATGTTCATTGCAGCTCTATTTACAATAGCCAGGACATGGAAGCAACCTAAATGTCCATCGACAGATGAATGGATAAAGAAGATGTGGCACATATATACAATGGAATATTACTCAGCCATAAAAAGAAATGAAATGGAGGTATTTGTAATGAGGTGGATGGAGTTAGAGTCTGTCATACAGAGTGAAGTAAGTCAGAAAGAGAAAAACAAATACAGTATGCTAACACATATATACGGAATCTAAGGGAAAAAAAAGCCATGAAGAACCTAGTGGCAAGACGGGAATAAAGACACAGACCTACTAGAGAATGGACTTGAGGATATGGGGAGGGGGTGGGGTGAGATGTGACAGGGTGAGAGAGTGTCATGGACATATATACACTACCAAATGTAAAATAGGTAGCTAGTGGGAAGCAGCCGCATAGCACAGGGAGATTAGCTCGGTGCTTTGTGACCACCTAGAGGGGTGGGATGGGGAGGGTGGGAGGGAGGGAGATGCAAGAGGGAAGAGATATGGGAACATATTGTATATGTATAACTGATTCACTTTGTTATAAAGCAGAAGCTAACACACCATTGTAAGGCAATTATACTTCAATAAAGATGTTTAAAAAAAAAAAAAAAAAGCAATAAGCACGTTGAAGAAAAGGAGAATATGTAGAGAAAAGAAGACGACGATAGAGGAAAAAGTTATATTAATACCCTCAGAGAGGTAAGAGAAGAAGCTGAATTTATGAAACAAGAACAGGAATTCCACTAAGAAAGAATAAGAGGAAAGGAATTGTCTTCAGATGAAAATAAGGGAAAAGGGCAATGGAGCAGAGAGAAACGTGGATGATGTTAACAAACTGGGTGATGAGGAATCCCAGAAGCTCTAAATTGTGGATGAGTGTACCCAAACCCTCCCCCCTCTCCTTTTACCCCCTCCCCCCAAGAGCAGGGTCAAGAAGAAACAGCAATTGTGTGGCAGGAGCAGCAGGAAATGAAATGGAATCAAAGATGGAACTCCAAATAAGCAACATATCCCTCCAATGAGAGAGGATGCTACCATAAATGGAAACTGAGTCTGAGAACAACTAGCTGAAAGGGAAGATGGCCCCACAGCCTCCAAGTTGTGGGTGAGTGCAACAAATACATAATGAGTCACTAAGAAATTAAAAGGGCTGTGTTAGTGAAAGTACTTGAGAATCTCTGGAATAACAGCAGTTATCTCACATAAATCCCCAGAAGGACAAAGCTTCAGAAGAAAAAGAATTGCTAGGAAGGGGGGCTTCCCTGGTGGTGCAGTGGTTGAGAATCTGCCTGCCGATGCAGGGGACACGGGTTCGAGCCCTGGCCTGGGAGGATCCCACATGCCGCGGAGCAACTGGGCCCGTGAGCCACACCTACTGAGCCTGCGCATCTGGAGCCTGTGCTCCGCAACAAGAGAGGCCTTGACAGTGGGAGGCCCACGCACCGCGATGAAGAGTGGCCCCCGCTCTCCACAACTAGAGAAAGCCCTCGCACAGAAACGAAGACCCAACACAGCCAAAAATAAATAAATAAATAAATAAAATTCAAAAAAAAAAAAAAGAATTGCTAGGAAGGAAAAACAAATTGATGAGGGTAGGGCAGAAATATCCAGGATATAAGAAGGTTTAGGTTGTAGGAAGGATTCAGAGAGAGAAGGTACCAAAGAGTACTGTAACAACAAAAGATCAGCACAGCTTCTCAAGGTGAGAGCACCTTCTCCAAAGGTAAAGCTTGATGCACCCTGGGAAACCTGGATGAGGGATAGGAAACCTTTCAGAGCCAGGCCTAGCTCTGATTCAGAAGCAGTTCACAGAGGGCCAGAGGGCCATATCCTAACCACTGAGAATGGAGCCCTGCAACTTTATCAATAAACACATGAAGGATTCCTTGTTCACCCAAGACTGAATTAATCTCTTGAGACAGTTCAACAGAAATATTCCTCAGGAGATTGCAGTCCCTTTGAGTAGAAACACTATTCACGCATGACACATTACTAACGTTAAAAAGGTCCCTGACTGGTTGGGTTATTAGGTTCAAAGTTATATCAATACATATGAAAGTCAAAATACACTCTTCACACCAGTTCTGCCATTAACAAGTTACACTTTTTCAATCTTGGGCCTTCCCTCGTCTTCCTCATCTATAAAACAGGGACAATAATAGAACATTCTCATGGGTATTTTGTGAAGATTCAGTAATATAAAACATTTAAAATAAGTCTGGCACATAGTAAGCATTAAATAAATATTTGCCTATGTCATTATGATTAATATCAATATTATCCAGTTGTACAGTTATGGAACACACTTTGGGCCCTGGTCAGCCTCACTGCATAAAAAGATCAGGAAGGATCATGTAATGAAAAGATAGGGATACACCCTTAAACACCAAAGAGACTCAGGTGCAAATCCATAAACCCAGAAGAGACTCTGGATTTCCCCTCTGGAATCTCATTGCCTGTGATAGCATCTGATACTCAGTGAATTCATAGTAAATAAGAAGCAAAGAACTTTCACCACTCCTAGAGAAATAATTCAAAGCCCACATTCAATATTCAATATTTAAATACTGCCAGCTTCTTGCAATTATTATGTCTGAGAAGGTATAATTTTTGACTTTGTTTTTTTATTTTCTGCACAAATAAATCATGAATACATTTTCATCATACAAATTTAGTATGGTTTTTACTTGTTTCAGAAAATTTTTAAATGAAAGAAGACATATATGTAAGTGCAATTTTAAAAATTAAAATAGTGTTCTTAATATTAGTATACAAGACAGTATAGTTATTCTAAGGCTAAGAACAATATGTATTGTCTAGGTAATTAAAATATTAAGCAATAAAGATATCACAATTATATTCATATTCTCATTCAGCATTCAGAAATAAACATTTTACTCTTTTTTTCTTTAAGAAAAGAACTCTTAGCAAATACCTTTTATTTTTCTATCTAAAGTGGACAATACACCTTGTGAAACAGAATATGCTGCTCTTCTGATTTTGGGCCAAAACATGTTGCAATAATTCATATTATATCAAATGAAAAAGGTATAAGTCCACTAGATGCCCAACCTCAGGGTAATAGTCTAAGTATTTAACTGATTCTGTCTGGATATTGACCAGTGATAAAGGATGTAAGCTATATAACCTATTCAGCTTACAGCTGAGTATCAGCCAGGTCTGATCCCCCCTTCTTGTAAAAATACACGTTTTGTGTTTCCCTGGTGGCACAGTGGTTAAGAATCCGCCTGCCAATGCAGGGGACACGGGTTCAAGCCCTGGTCTGGGAAGATTCCACATCGCAGAGCAACTAAGCCCGTGCGCCACAACTACTGAGCCTGTGCTCTAGAACCCGCGAACCACAGCTACTGAGCCCGTGCGCTGCAACTACTGAAGTCCGCGCGCCTAGAGCCCGTGCTCTGCAACAAGAGAAGCCACCGCAATGAGAAGCCTGCGTACTGCAATGAAGAGTAGCCTCCATTCGCCACAACTAGAGAAAGCCCGCACGCAGCAATGAAGACCCAATGCAGCCAAAAGAAAAAAAAGAAACAGTTGTTGCAAAATAAATAAATAAAATACACATTTAAGCCAACTTAAAGAAAAAGTGTATTTATAAAACCTGCCAGGTGCATTTGTGGTTCTTTTCTTGCAGCAAACAAGTGCAAGGGAGCATAATTTGTCACCCTAAAATATGTCTCTTTGGCATAAGGATTGTTAGGCTGATTATTTTTAAGAAACAGCAGACACAGGAGAAGCTCTGAAAACTGAGTAGAAGTTATCCTTTTGTAAGAAACATTTGCATTTATAAGGGAAATGTCCATTTGTAAGGGTGTCTTCCTCTCTGTACCAGGAAGAGAAAGATGACCAAATCTCTGGAAACTCTTATCAATGGAGAAGGAAATGACTTAAATCTGTATAACAGCCATACTCTTGTTTACTGTGCTTTTCTTGATAAACTCCCATAACTGAATCCCCTACCCTCCAAAATCTTCTTCTGTCTTTAGCTAGAGATGGTATTTAAGGTTGTGGCTTGGGCCATTTTGGGGAGTTAGTTCTCCTGGGTATCTACCACATATACAGGAGGTATACATGTTATTAAACTTCTATTTTTTTTTCTCCTGTTAATCTGTCTTTTTATTACAGGGATGTCTCAGTCAAAAACCTAGAAGGGTAGAAGGAAAACCTCCCCTACCCAAGTATATTCTCCAAGCCTTTCAAAAGTTTTGTGGAGAGCAGCAGAATATTGGGTTGTCATTCTATATAACCATTCCACAAAAAACTTAATGGATTACAGCTGATCCCTAATCATTTGGAATAACAAAAATACTGTGTTAGGACTAGGATAGCATAAAACATATGTTGTGTATAAATGCAATATGTTCATTTTTTCATTAATTTTATTTTCCCCACGGAACACATAAACACCTTCCATAGGTCTTTGTCATCTAGATTATTAATTTTTGTTTTAAATTCCAGTGTAGTTTCTTCTAGTCTTAAAAATGCTTGTCTTTACCTCTGCATATTCCCCTAGGAGGAGGTATTACTACATTTTTTTCCAATACAGCTTCCCTGACATTATACTTAGGGGAGGTGATTTTTCCTATTGATTTCTCTGATGCTCATTCCTCATGTGTTTTCTTCAGATACTCGTTTTGTGTTTGCATTTTTCCTTTACAATTGCATGCAGCCCTGTGGTATCACAGAGCCACAGGAATCTTTCCATTGTTACCTTGTTTTGAGGGGGAAGAAATTTTCCTCTACGCTTCTTGGTTCTCCTAGTTGGTCTAAGAATTAAATTGACATGAGACAGATTAACAGGAGAAATACCAAACAAAGTTTAATAGTATGTATACATGGGAGAAACCCAGGAAAACAGTAACTCTCCAAAATGGCTGAAGCCCTCACCTTAAATACCATCTTCAGCTAAAGACAAAAGAGAAAGTTGGGGGTATGGTTTGGGACTTCAAAGGGGAGGAAGCAACTCACATGGAGATGGAAAGCAAATGTTTGGTAAATAAATGTTTGCTGGGCCATGAAGAGACAATGGGACAGAGAGAAATTTTAACAGACTCTGATAGGTTCTTCCCTATCTACCACACCTAGTTCATATTATAGTTATCTATCTGATAGCTTCTTTCCTGGAATAGGGTTCTATCAAAATTCTTTTAGGCAGTTAGGGGGAGGTAACGAGAAAAATTCCCTGGGTCTTCTGTTTCTTAAAAATGATCTGTCTAAAAAAATCCTTATGCCAAAGAGACACATTTTGGGGTGGCATATTTTGCTCCCCTACACGTGTTTTCAATTATTTTGACTTAATCTCAGAGTTAGAATGTAGTTTTCTCACTGAAGAAATTTCTCCTTATTTCATTGTCAGTGTGTGAGAACTGTTCAAGACTAGGGAACACATTTAAATATAGTTAATGCTGAGGATGATCCCATTGCATTTTCTATTTTTCTTCCAGTGGTAATACCTCTCAGGATTACCTTAGGTCTGAGAATGCAACAACAGGGGACCCTGCAGGCCCAGCCTCGTATTACGCTAGAGTGAATAGGAAATGCATACTGCTTCTCTCTCTCTCTCATACAGGGGCTGTCACCAGTTTCCTACAATGACTCTGCCTTCTGGTGTGGAAAATGTCAAGTAGTTTGACCTTGACTTTCTCCCAGGGCTCGACATGGCAGAGCTAAGTGTGCCTGGGCCATCAGGGTGCAAAGGCTATGGAAAAAAGCAGCAGGGGGCTCCAAATGGCTTCAAAGTGTCCTGGGTGCTAAAAGTGAGGCAAACCTGTGACAAACTTACAAGTCCAATATGTAACCTCATTTAGTTTTAAAAGGAGGCCGTTATCCATATTATCTATAAGTAAAGATCAGTGTAATTTAAGAAACCAGGATTTTTCCCCGTATTGTTTTTCTGCCCTTTCAGTGACATGAAATTATTCAATGAATAATTAACCATGACTGAACTTACGCAAAAAGAGAAAGACATATAGATGCTTCCACTGACACCAGATTCCTAGTCCTAATATGTAATAATCAGGGCTATTAACATTCTTTTATCCTGTTTGATGTGAGGGGTAGTGGTTTATATTTTTTAAGAAATCTTAAAAGCAGTAACTGAAAAATTAGATGAAACTAGAGATGTAACCTGAGAACCATTCCAAGGATAGCTAACTGGGAAATATAAACTACTCTGGATTAGAAAATGATAAAGAAAATGATTGTAAGTAGAGAAGTATTTTCTATAAAGTTTAGAAAAGTATTTCAGGCTGCGATAGCTGTGATGGGCAGATAAAAAACAAGGACAGATCACACCTAGTCATCTTTCCAAAAGCCAACATGGGTGACATAGTGCTGGCATTTGAGATACCTAGAACTAAGTGCACCATTAGATTTAGAAACAAAAACTGGATTCAGCTACTAGCTCTACCATTTAGCACCTCTGGAATCTCAGTTTTTCTTTCCAAAAATTGGAAATAATGCCCACCCCTTACCTGCTATTAATGAATTTTTGTGAAGATTATTTTAAAACATTTTTAAAGTACTCTGTAAACTCTACAAATATGGAGAGCTGGGAGTATAGTAGTGTTTATTGATGGGATGAATGAGAAAAGAAGCACAAACCTTAATCTCTGTAACCATAATAATGACTTGTAGAAGAGCACTAAATTATGCCCTATCTCGTATCTGTTTCTGGTTTAATTTCATCTGTGTGATGATTAGCCTTCAGAAAAAAATGTGTAAGTTTCTAGATCACTGCCATTGTTGTTTTGTACTTTCTACCCACATAATGTGACAAAGTAATACAGGTTAATGGAAAGGGCATGAGTGCAAAGGCAGAAGCTCTTGAAGTTAAACCCCAGCTCTGTCACCCTGTATTTGTGGGGCATTGAACAAGGCAAATAACTTCCTAGAAGCTGAAATTTTTCATCTCTGAAATGAGCATAGTAAAACCTACCTCATAAAGTTGCTGTAAAGATCTAACTTATATAGGCATCTGGAAGACTGGTATAGCAATAGGATCTTTATTATCTATCTCTATTTTCAAAATGATTTCCAGACCCTCTCACCCGAGCTCTACAGATCCAGGTGTGACTAGTTTAAGATGGAAGGAGTTCTACCTTCAAAGCATCCTCAGGCAAATCATCAGAGCCAACTCGTTCCTTCCAAATTTGGCTTTCAAAATCTTACCTTCTTAAACACCTCTTTCTTACTTAACTTGTAATCAAAGAAATTATCACTCTGTCTCTAATGGTCAAGAGGAGCCAGAAAGAGAAATTCTTTCAAAAGTTACTGCTTGGTGGGCTTCCCTGGTGGCGCAGTGGTTGAGAGTCTGCCTGCCAATGCAGGGGACACGGGTTCGAGCCCTGGTCTGGGAGGATCCCACATGCCGTGGAGCAACTGGGCCCGTGAGCCATAATTACTGAGCCTGCGCGACTGGAGCCTGTGCTCCGCAACAGGAGAGGCCGCGATAGTGAGAGGTCCGCGCACCGCGATGAGGAGTGGCCCCCGCTTGCCACAACTAGAGAAAGCCCTCGCACAGAAACGAAGACCCAACACAGCCATAAATAAATAAATTTTAAAAAAAACAATGCAAACCTTTAAAAAAAAAAAGTTACTGCTTGGGCTTCCCTGTTGGCGCAGTGGTTGAGAATCTGCCTGCCAATGCAGGGGACACGGGTTCGAGCCCTGGTCTGGGAAGATCCCACATGCCGCGGAGCAACTAGGCCCGTGAGCCACAACTACTGAGCCTGCGCGTCTGGAGCCTGTGCTCCACAACGAGAGGCCACGATAGTGAGAGGCCCGTGCACTGCAATGAAGAGTGGCCCCCGCTTGCCACAACTAGAGAAAGCCCTCGCACAGAAACGAAGACCCAGCACAGACAAAAATAAATAAATAAATTAATTAATTAAAAAAAAAAAAGTTACTGCTTAACCACTATTCATTCCCCAAAGCAAATGTTGACTTCCTCAGCTACTGAGTTGCCACAGCTGGATTCCATTCCTTCCATCAAGTGTTCGTGATCTCTTTACACCTGAGAACGGACCCTTCCAACCTCTTCTTAGTCCCACCTTCAGTGCTTCTTGCTACCCTTTTCCCCCTCTACACTCATCAAAAAAGTCCACTTATTGTTCAAGATTAAGGTCAAGTTCTATCTATTCCCGTAAAGCCTTCCTGTCCACTTGTCCCATATTGACTTTTCTGACTCTGAATTCTTATAGTACTTATTTTCTGTACCAATAACTCCATACTTCCCTTGCACAATAATTTAACCATTTATTATTCAGGGCAGAGTTCTGTTTTATACATTGTGTCTTCCAAGATGGTCTAAAATTGTGTTGTGAATAGGATCGTCTTTCTATTTTCTGAGTTATATAAATGAATCAGACAGAAACATTTTACTGAAAACAACCCAAAGCATGCTAAGTCAGATACTGATAATTTGGGTGTCTCTGCTCCAATGCTCTGATTCCATTACCCCAGAAAGAAGGATTAACTACACATTCCTTTTTCTATTATGCATTTTTCCCACTTAGTCACAAGGTCTTCAGTTGGTTTCTTGGCCACTCATATTGTTATTAAAAATGTCAGCAAGCACTGGCGGGAATTCGCATGCTGAGGAGCCCAAAAGAGCAGACACAGCTCTTTGCCTGCATTTGCACAAATGCTCTCACTCTCTATATAATATTTATTCTGCTTTTCAAAAGAGACACCTTTCATTCCCAAGGCTGTAAATCTAACCTCTTTTTCCTAAAACAAAATGCCACTAAACAAGAAGAAAAAAAAAAAAAAAAGAACTGCAGTAGTGATGAGGTAGAGTGATAAATGCATGAAATTTTCAGCATCAGCTAGGTCAAGATGTGGACACATTTTAGAAGGGACAGAAAGCAGAATCATTGCATAATGGGTAAAAAAAATGTAGGCTCACACTGGGAAATTACTGTCTTTTGATCATTTTTTGAAAATAGTGGGCTTTTCCTAAACATATACAACTATAAGAAAGGTGGTTGAAGAAAATTGTTTTCCCTTAAGAGGCAAAAACCCCAGTCACCTTTGCACCATCAGATTTCCTGGACTTCATTACCTGTCTACAAAAGACACTTTCTATTCCAGAGCCTTGCTAAGAGCCCCACAACCTAGTTAGCGTGATTGGAACTACAAGAAGCCACATCGAGTTCTGGATGTAGGGATGGCTCTGTGAAGAACCTCAGTCTTGGCGTCAGCATCCAGCACGCACTACACCAGTATGGAAAACCGTTTCTCTAATGTATCTGTTTTAATATTTCTGTTCTTTCCTACAACTTTTGTCTAGTCTCTAGTCACAAGAAGAATTAGTCAGGCAACACAAAAATACTGTTATTGCTAAATACTAAGAAAAAATAGCTGCATATTAGAGAAACTTAAAACAGCAGGAAGATCCTAAGACATTTGGCCAGCATTATATGTCAAGGTGGGATGGATGGTCCCCAAGAACTTTCTACCTGATGGGACACAGATGGTCATCAGCTCCATATTTACACCTTATGAGGGAGGTCTCCTGGCACTTGCCCAACACCTGAAGAGCTGTCACCCACTGTGCAATCTTCTAGTTAAACATTCTTAAGAGAGAGCCTTCCCACAAAAACAATGTCCTCAACCTCAAGCTGTGGATGACCTTTTAGCTTCAGTTGCTTTATTAATATATTTTAAACTAAAGATAAAACTTGCAGTTACAAGATTATTCCAGGGCTTCTGATTTTTCTTTCTGTCAATTCTTGCAGCCAATATTGCACTGTCCCTTCCCACAGTCCTAATCAGGAGTGATAAGTTATTATGAAAGGCAACTTAGTGCTATAGGAGATGACAACCAGCTACCTTAAATGCATAAAACAACATGTAACTTCAAAGCTTTTGATTTGAAATTTAAAATTATTAAATATCTGGAATACAGGGTCAGAGAAGACCTCTGAATATAGGGTCAATTCATGTTCATAATTATTTCCAATAAGTCTAAAATTCTGAAAAGAAGATGAATACATGCATACAATAATATAGTTGGACATTCATTATTTTGCTTAAAATATATGAAATGTGATATTTTAATTTGCTATTGATTACTGAAATCAGAAGCTCCTTTTTATATATCCCCCAAATAAGACTGTGAATCAGTGTTCTAAAAGCTATTTTCTTTGGGCAAAACTGGAGATGTCATTCAGCCAAAGATGTCAAAGGTTTGCTAGTTATTCAGCCATAGGACTCCCTTTCTCTTAACACATACACAGAAACTGCATTTCTGAAAATTGGGCCAGACAAGAAGATATTCCCACCTGGATATATATGATAATGATGACAAAGAAACTCTGGGAAAGGCTTTGATAATTTGTGAGACAAGAATCAAAGAAGATATAAGATGAAGGAGAAGAAGTGGGGGGAAGTGGCTCAGCAACAATTTAGAATGAAGAGGCGACAGACAGTCACAGTGAAAAGTCTCAGTGGGACCTGCAGAGAGAATCTGTGACAATCATCTGTCCCTACCCCTGCAGCTTAAAACAATTAATATATGGTTGTGATTACTATTCAATTGTCATCACCCTGTTACTATTACTTTTGAGGTAGGAATTTATGGCTTACTTTCCTCTGGAAATAAGAAAGTAGTAATTTTATCTGAAATGAAGCTCAGGTGATAACTTTGGCACCTGTGTGTATAGTTAACTGGCTTTCATGCAGTACCTAAGTGTCAGGGCAGTACAGTAGGAAAGAGAGATGTCCTGAGTCCTAATAGAATTCATATTAACTAGACAAATGGAGCCCTTTCAGATTCTGTGTTTTTTACTAACATTGAAATTTTAACATCAAGAATTGGAAGGAAGTGAATATTAAACAGAAAAAAAATGGTATAGTAAAAAAATTCATCTGATGATGGTTCTATCAGCTTTTCTGATTGATATTTAGGGTATAAATTAATCACATGATCAAATAAGTCTATTTTTAACACCAATAGGTTTTTCTGTAGTTGAATATGTAAATTCTTAAATGTAACAAATCTAGGCTAACCCTAGGATTAAATTCAGCTGAAAAATTCTGGTTTCACTCACCATGATCCAATGTTTAGCTCCATAGTTGATGGGGCTCAGAAAGACATGTATTTAGAGATGCACAAATTAGCCTAGATGAACTGATACTTCAGAATTTTTCAATTCCATTTGCTCAAAGTCAGAGAGACACACCATAAGTTAGAATTTGGAAGAAGCTAAACGGCATTGATGAAAATAGAAAGAAAAAAAATATACAGACGTTTACTTGAAAAAGTAAACAGTAGAAAAAATAAGGCAGGTCTCCAACAAAGTAATCATCAAGAGCAAACTGCCACACCATTGAGATTTGACAAAGGATAGCATGGAATTTGTTGCAAGATAATAATAGAAAGTAAGCTATAATAAGCAGGATTTTTTCAGCATAAAGGGAAAATAATATGTTCTGAAAGTCTTTAGAAATGTTTCAAATAAAGCTCTGTAATTTGAGAAAAGAACAAATCGAAAGAAAATGAGTAAGAGGTCTCAGTTTTCTCCCAGTTCCTTTCACATGTGGACAACACAGCAGTTTGTATCTATCCCTTTAAAAATATGGGTGCCTGCAATTAAAAAAAAAATACAGCATTCTCATTTCTTTTCACTTGCTCAGTGCTTTAAAATCATATCAATTATGGTCAACTTTATTAATTTCACTATATCATATATTAAAGAAATTTGATATCAAATATATTTGTACTTTAATGATGACAATTCCCACTTAGAATATGTATACTTTAGGCAAATACAATTTTAACTCCCAGACTCAGATTTTACTTCTGTAAAATGAGAACTTTACAGAGCTGTTAGAAAGTCAGAGACAACGTATGTTTCCGGACATGTTATATGGGTCTGGTAATGGTTAGTCCACCAAACTGCTAATGCACGGGCAAACAATTTTTATGAGAATTTTAAAGGTACTGTCTCTAGTATCCACCAGATTCTTTCACAGGTCTGAGGCAAATAATTTTCAAAATGCTAAGTTGCCTACACTGCTGTTCTAGGTCCTGCTTAAAAATGGTTAATAGCTAATTTTTGAGCACTATTATGTGCAGATTTATGTTTTAGAAAGCTCACAATATTGCTTACTCCAATCATATCATTTAAGACTGAAAGCGTTGAAGTGAACAAATTAAGGCTTTTCAGGTAAATATACAAACCATGTGCAATTTTCCAGGAAAATGCAATGTTTATAATAGGAGTAAGCACAAGTTAAAGTTATTTTGTAGAGGAAAAAAAAAAGTCAACTCATTTCAAGAAATATTTACCAAATGTCTACTGTGCAAAGGCAGTTTAAAGTTAGAAGTGCAGGAATAGTGCTGTGATATGTATAGTACAGAGAATTGACCCTTCCTTATCTATTCTCGGGGTCACTGCTAATCAACATTTAGTTAGCAGATAAGCAGATAGCGGAATCATGTTTGCAGATGTCACAAAATGGAACACTTCTAGAAGAGTCTGTGGAACTACCATAGTAGAATAAGTGAAATGCAAAATGCATTAGGAAGCTGAAGATGTGCCCCAAACCTAGAAGTGACAGAGTGATACCATATAGCCAGGCAAAAGCTAGGCTAAAGATTTAAGTCAAGAACAACTGTGGTCAAGTATGTTCTATCTTAATTTCTGTGAATGAATGTGTGGTTTCCTTCCCTGAAGACCTGGTAAAACAGCATTGTCCTCATACTCATAAGTATAAAAATAAAAATAATAATTAAATGGAACACTGGGAATACCAAGCAACTGGAACTCTCTTACACTGCTGGTGGGCATATAAATTAATAAAACCATTTTGGAAAAATATTTCACAGTATATATACCCTATGACCTAGCAATTCTACTCCTAGGTATATATCTAATGAAATGAATGCTTATGGCCACCAAAAGACATGTATGAGAATATGTATAGCAACTTTATTTATAATAGCCCAAAACTGAAAATAGCTCAAACATCCATCAATAGTAGGATGGGCAAATAATGAAATACTACACAGCAATAGAAAATAACTAGTGATACATTCAAAGCATAGATAAATCTAACAGACAAATGCTGAGTGAAAGAAGCTAAACAATAAAAAATACATACTGCCATGATTCCATTTATATGGGGTTCAAGAACAGACAAAAGTGATCTGCGACGATAAAAATCAGGACAGTATACGCATCCTTGGAACACTCTTGGAAGAGGCCTATCGACTGGGAAGGGGAATGAAGGTTTTTTCTAGTGATGGAAATGCTCTGCATCATGATCTGGGTGGTGTTTACAAGAATATACACATATGTTTATATATATAGAGAGAGAGATAGAGAGAGAGACAGAGACAGAGACAGAGACAGAGACAGAGAGACAGACAGAGAGACAGACAGAGAGACAGAGAGAGGGAAAGAAGGAAGTGCAGTCTCCTACCTGTCCTCAGGCTCTGGGGATCATCCTTTGTGTAAGCTACAAAGAACCACCTCATTGCAGGCAAGGTTGTTTCTGTGTGTGTGACTGGGGTAAGAAGGAAAGTTAACTAGGAAAATTGGCTAATAAAGATGTAAATTTCTATTTTGCCAGTCAGCAAAGACCAATATTTTAGCCCTTATCTATTGTCTTCTATTTGTTGTGTTTTTGTGTTCCTCTCCCAGATTCCCAGAGATCCATCTCCCTAAGACATTTGTCTGAAATGTCATGCTACACCTCACAGAGCCTAGCACAAAACTGGACAGGTACATGTAGATGTTCCAATCTTGTTCATAATAATCATAATAAAGACATTTGTTGATTACCATTCTACACCTCACAAAATAATTAATCCTCCTACCAACGCTATGATGTAGGTATTTTTATTCCAAGTCTACAGATGAAGAAACTGAGACTCAGAGACTTCCTGTGAATTATAAGTGGAAGAGCAGGGCCTCAGATGCTATATACAAATCTCACATTCTCGGCCACAGTCACTTCCAACTGTTACAGTGGACTGATTATAAAACATCTGCTTAGACTGTCTATCTAGCTGGATTTTTTCACCACGCCTCTGCCCTGAGTGATCTATTTCGTGCCCCTGCCAATATCAAAGGCCACACTTATCAAACAAAATGCCCACAGTTCTGTGGTAAACATGGCTCAAGGCCTCATGAAGAGCCAATGTCCATGTAGTGCACATGGTGGTTTGCAGTTTCACAGCCTTCTAAATGGTCTCTATCACTTCTCAGTGTATCCCCAGATTAAGTCAGGTCAAATGAATATGCTCAGGACTTTTCAGTCATTCCCTTGGTGTAATATGTCATCTCCTATCCAATTATTTATTTTTAAATTTATAATATAATTAGGAATAGTTTTTTATATATACATAATGATCCCTTTATTCTGAACATCTCTTAAGCTATTTATAAAATCACAAATTTGAATTTTGTTCTTTCTTGATGATGTCTAGAAAGACAATTTAAGTTCTCTTAGGATAGCCAATTATTTTCTGTACTATGACCAAAGTAGATTGGTGCTTTGGTGACAGTATGCCACTGATTCATGTCCACAGAGAGAGACACTTCTCTGGAAAGAATCCATCATCTTATTTTACAATCTGCATTGAATAACACTGTCAGCCTACAAGTTTTTGACAGTTCCGCATCCTTTCCTCACCTAATTCTACTTGACAGCTAAAAGTAGACCACACTTACAGAACATCACCGTGTTTTTAAGTGGCATGGGCATTTCTTTCACATGATGATCTGTCAGAGTTAACTCACATATAAGTAGAATATCCTTTCGTGTTGGCAAATTCATATTCATCATTCGCTTATTGTAGACAGCTAAACAATGCAGTATCTCATAGGAGCCTTATTATCGCATAATTATACCCTTGATTAAACCCTTCCTAGAGGACTGAGTCTGGTTGTGGGTGCTTTTAAAAACTTGAGAAAAAGGTATTTTAAAGAGATACGCTACCAACAGAGGTAGAGTGGGGAAAGCACAGATTAATGGAATGAAGGGTTTTGGAGGAAGGTGCATGTCACTGCAGATGTACAAGAAACCCTCCTGGGTTTAAATTTGATTCCATAATTTATTGTGTCATCTTAAAACCATAGCCTCAGTTTACTCATCTGTAAATTTTTTGGTAAAAATTAGGTGAGTCAGTGTTTAAACTGTGGCACAAAAAACTCAGCAGGTAGTTACAAGATAAATAGATCTCTTCACTCTTCAATTTTCCTTGACCAAATTAGGTCCAATATGTCTTTAATCCTCATATTCCTGTGCTCTCTTCTGAGGACAGAAAGACACAGGGGGTAATTGATGCTGCTGTTGAAGGTAACAATTTGTGACCTGGACTATGCAAACCTTCTTAGAAGAAGCTTATTTATTTATTTTAAAAAATAGATCTTTACTGGAGTATAATTCCTTCACAATACTGTTAGTTTCTGTTGTACACCAAAGTGAATTAGCTATATGCATACATATGTCCCCCATACCCCACCCTCTTGAGCCTCCCTCCCATCCTCCCTATCCCACCCCTCTAGGTCATCACAAAGCACCGAGCTGATCTCCCTGTGCTATGCTGCTGCTTCCCACCAGCCACCTATTTTACATTCAGTTGTGTATATATGTCGATGCTACTCTCACTTTGCCTCAGCTTCCCCCCACACCATGTGTCCTCAAGTCCATTCTCTATGTCTACATCTTTGTTCCTGCCCTGCAACTAGGTTCATCAGTACCTTTTTTTTTTTAAGATTCCATATATATGTGTTAGCATATGGTATTTGTTTTTCTCTGACTTACTTCGCTCTGTATGACAGACTCTAGGTCCATCCATTTCACTACAAATAACTCAATTTCGTTTCTTTCTATGGCTGAGTCATATTCCATTGTATATATGTGCCACATCTTCTTTATCCATTCATCTGTCGGTGGACATTTAGGATGGTTTCATGTCCTAGCTATTGTAAATAGTGCTGCAGTGAACATTGTGTACATGTCTCTTTTTGAATTATGGTTTTCTCAGGGTATACGCCCAGTAGTGGGATTGCTGGGTCATATGGTAGTTCTATTTTTAGTTTTTTAAGGAACTTCCACACTGTTCTCCATAGTGGTTGTATCAATTTACATTCCCACCAACAGTGCAGGAGGGTTCCATTTTCACCACAAGCTTTCCAGCATTTATTGTTTCTAGATTTTTTGATAATGGCCATTCTGACCGGCATGAGGTGATACCTCATTGTAGTTTTGATTTGCATTTCTCTAATAATTAGTGATGTTGAGCATCTTTTCATGTGCCTCTTGGCCATCTGTGTCTTCCTTGGTGAAATGTCTATTTAGGTCTTCCACCCATTTTTAATGAGATTGTTTGGTTTTTTGATATTGAGCTCCATGAGCTGTCTGTATAGTTTGGAGATTAATCCTTTGTCTGTTGTTTCATTTGCAAATATTTTCTCCCATTTGAGGGTGTCTTTTTGTCTTCTTTATGGTTTCCTTTGCTGTGCAAAAGCTTTTAAGTTTAATTAAGCCCATTTGTTTATTTTAGTTTTTATTTCCGTTACTCTAGGAAGTGCGTCAAAAAAGATCTTGCTGTGGTTTATGTCAAAGTGTGTTTTTCCTATGTTTTCCGCTAAGAGTTTGATAGTGTCTGGCCTTATGTTTAGGTCTTTAATCCATTTGGAGTTTATTTTTGTGTATGGTGTTAGGGAGTGTTCTAATTTCATTCTTTTACATGTAGCTGTCCAGTTTTCCCAGCACCACTTATTGAAGAGGCTGTCTTTTCTCCATTGTATGTTCTTGCCTCTTTTGTCATAAATTAGGTGACCATATGTGTGTGGGTTTATCTCTGGTCATTCTATCCTGTACCATTGATCTATATTTCTGTTTTTGTGCCAGTACCATACTGTCTTCATTACTGTAGCTTTGTGGTATACTTTGAAGTTGGGGAGCCTGATTCCTCCAGCTCCATTTTTCTTTCTCAAGATTGCTTTGGCTATTCGGGGTCTTTTGTGTTTCCATACAAATTGTAACATTTTTTGTTCTAATTCTGTGAAGAATGCCATTGGTAGTTTGATAGGGATTGCATTGAATCTGTAGATTGCTTTGGGTAGTAGAGTCATTTTCACAATATTGATTCTTCCAATCCAAGAACATGGTATATTTCTCCATCTGTTTATGTCACCTTTGATTTCTTTCATTGGTGTTTTACAGTTTTCTGAGTACAAGTCTTTTGCCTCCTTAGGCAGGTTTATTCCTAGGTATTTTATTCTTTTTGTTGCAATGGTACATGGGAGTGTTTCCTTAATTTCTCTTTCTGATTTTTCGTTGTTGATGTATAAGAACGCCAGAGATTTCTGTGCATTAATTTTGTATCCAGTGACCTTACCAAATTCATTGATTAGTTCAAGTAGTTTTCTGGTGGCATCTTTGGGATTTTCTATGTATAGTAGCATGTCACTACTGCAAACAGTGACAGTTTTACTTCTTTCCCAACTTGTATTCCTTTTATTTGTTTTTCTTCTCTGATTGCCATGGCTAGGACTTCCAAAACTATGTTGAATAAGAGGGGTGAGAGTGGACTCTTGTCTTGTTCCTGATCTTAGTGGAAATGCTTTCAGTTTTTCACCATTGAGTATGAGGCTTGCTGTGGGTGTGTCATATATGGCCTTTATTATGTTGAGGCAGGTTCCCTCTATGCTCATTTTCTGGAGAGTGTTTGTCATAAATGGGTGCTGAATTTTGTCAAAAGATTTTTCTGCATCTATTGAGATGATCATATGATTTTTATTCCGTAATTTGTTAATGTGGTGTATCACATTGTTGACTTGCATACATTGAAGAATCCTTGCATCCCTGGGATAAATCACACTTGATCATGGTGTATGATCCTTTTAATGTGTTCTTGGATTCTGTTTGCTAGTATTTTGTTCAGTATTTTTGCATCTATGTTCATTAGTGATATTGGTCTATAATTTTCTTGTGATATCTTTTTCTGGTTTCGGTATCAGGGTGACAGTGGCCTCGTAGAATGAATTTGGGAGTGTTTCTCCTCTTCAGTTTTTTGGAAGAGTTTGAGAAGGATCAGTGTTAGCTCTTCTCTAAAAGTTCGATAGAATTCACCTGTGAAGGCATCAGATTTTGGACTTTTGTTTGTTGGAAGATTTTAAATTATGGTTTCAATTTCATTACTTGTGATAGGTCTGTTTATATTTTCTAATTCTTCCTGGTTCAGTCTAGGAAGATTGTACCTTTCCAAGAATTTGTCCATTTCTTTGTGGTTGTCCATTTTATTGGCATAGAGTTGTCTGTAGTAGTCTCTTATAATCCTTTGTATTTCTGCAGTGTCAGTTGTGATTTCTCCTTTTTCATTTCTAATTTTATTGATTCGCATCCTTTCCCTTTTTTTCCTGATGAGTCTGGCTAAGGGTTTATCAATTTTGTTTATCTTCTCAAAGAAACAGCTTTCAGTTTTATTGATCTTTGCTATTGTTTTCTTCATTTCTATTTCATTTATTTCTGCTCTGGTCTTTATGATTTCTTTTCTTCTACTGACTTCTTGGGTTTTCTTTGTTCTTCTTTCTCTATTGGTTTTAAGTGTAGAGTTAGATTGTTTACTTGAGATATTTCTTGTTACTTGAGGTGAGATTGAATTGCTATAAATTTCCCTCTTAGGACTGCTTTTGCTGCTTCCCATAGGTTTTGGGTCGTTGTGTTTTCACTGTCATTTGTTTCTATGTATTTTTTATTTCTCTTTTGATTTCTTCAGTGATCTCTTGGTTATTTAGTAGCGCACTGTTTAGCCTCCATGTATCTGTCTTTTTACAGTTTTTTTTCCCTGTAATTGATTTCCAATCTCATAGCATTGTGGTCAGAAAAGATGCTTGATATGATTTCAATTTTCTTAAATTTTCTGAGGCTTGATTTGTGACCCAAGATGTGATCTATCCTCGAGAATACTCTGTGTGCATTTGAGAAGAAAGTGTATTCTGCCACTTTTGGGTGCAATGTTCTATAAATATCAATTAAAACTATCTGGTCTATTGTGTCATTTAAAGCTTGTGTGTCCTTATTAATTTTCAGTTTGGATGATCTGTCCATTGGTGTAAGTGGCATGTTAAAGTCCCCTACTATTATTGTGTTACTGTCGATTTCTCCCTTCATGGTTGTTAGCATTTGCCTTATGTATTGAGGTGCTCCTATGCCGGGTGCATAAACATTTATAATTGTTATATCTTCTTCTTGGATTGATCCTTTGATCATTATGTAGTGTCCCTGCTTATGTCTTCTAACAGTCTTTATTTTAAAGTTTATTTTATCTGATACAAGTATTGCTACTCCAGCTTTCTTTTGATTTCCATTGGCATGGAATATCTTTTTCCATCCCTTCACTTTCGGTCTGTATGTGTCCCTAGGTCTGTAGTGGGTCTCTTGTATACAGCATTTATATGGGTCTTGTTTTTGTATCCATTCAGCCAGTCTGTGAAGAAGCTTTTATAAGTAAAATGCCATCTAGGGACCCTGCTTTGTGTCATTTATTTTTCTAATATTGGGGCTGGACTTGAACAAGTCTCTCTGTCACAAATCAATTTACATTTTCCCCTAATTATGGAATTTTGCTGATTTTGCTTCTCAAAGAGACTTTACTGAATCATTTGCCTCTTTAAATGTTCTTTTTCAAGTTCTCACTAAAATCTCAATAGAAGACTTTATTATCTTCATCAGCAAACCTGAGTTTCCTTCTAAATAAAAGGTTTGGTTTTTCTCATTTGTCTGAGGAGATGGTTTTCTTACCTTCTATCACTACTGTCTGTGCCTTAATAAAAAAAGAATGAAAGGCTCTCCTGCAGGTATTTTTAAGTATACAATTAAAGTAATAATTTGGGAGTTTGTTTTCATAACACTTCATATACAGCCATGCAGTCCAGGCACTGCCACTGAGATGATGTATAACCTTGAAAATGTCATGAGGCTCCCTGTGCCTCACTTCTCTTGTCCGTAAAATGGATAAAACATTAGTAATAAAAATATCCACTCTATAAGGATTGTTCTGAGGAATAAACAAGTATCTATAAAACATTTAGTGTAGTGACTGCCATATGGTAAGCGTTTAATGAATGCCAGCAATAGATGTATTTAATAATATAAAATACATTTAAAACACTTAGCAACTAGTTTTATTCATTTTAAATGCTTAATATAGAGAATATTATGTAGTTTTGTTTTTCTTTGTTTTGTTTCCAACACTAGATGCTCTTAGCTTCTAAGGAAGCTCTATCTGGCACATAGTAGACACCAAATACATGTTAAGTTTGTAAGTTAATGATGCAAAAAAAAGTAAAAAAAATACTTCAGCTGTTCAAATGTAAAGTCTTTATGATGTCACCAACGATTTAAATGTGTTCTGCATTTAATAGTGATGCATTCAATAGGAAGAAATCTGCCAAATAACAAAAGGGACACTTACCTCTGGACACTTATTTGAGAAGAGATAACTAAACAGAAAATTCATAGTTCTGAGCATTTTGTGAGATAGTGTTTAGAATGTCTCCCTTCTAGTAACTTCAGTAGTACAAAGACTAGGTATTTTTAAACAAAATGGGATAACACTGATAACGCAGCTGATTTAAAGAAAGCATTTAAAGACATGCTATTCTGAAACACATTTATTAACCCTACTGCCAACAAAGTGTTACAGTAGAGTTTTAATTAAGACTAACCAAAGGTATAAAACTCATGTAAAATTACCTGATCACTTATTTATGTTAACATTATTGGTAAAGATGTACCATTTTCCTCTCTTTAAATGATAGATTACTACAGCAAATCTCATTTGTAGCAAACCTGTACTTCATTGCAAAATATTTCATTAAAAAAAAATATATATATATAAAGGTATTTTTTAGCACTGAACTTCATATGAGACTGCAATTAAAATTATTCTACTTAATTGCCATTCTAACTACTGGAGCTGAGCAACAATGGAAAGGATTGTTGTGTGAAATATTAAGTTTCCTGACTTGGATGGGTTTAGTAAGAATGAACTATTTCTAAAGAATACTATAGAAACAATAACAAAATCTGTATTAGATGGGAGTTTGCACTCAATATGTTCTGAAGTAGCTTTCATCTAAATAATTCTAACTTTGAATCTATAACTTTACTGGATATTAAGCTCTAGTTGTTTTATATAATTAAATCTGTACTGCAGAATTAGAAGCAAATCATATATAACATGTAATCCTATAGTCATATTAGATCTTATTCGTGTACTTACAAAATGATTCCATGAGAATATTCATAAATGATAATGATAAAGCCTAAATGATTATTTTTTCTTTGATCTTTTTTTATTTTTTCCCTCTGAAGGGATTTGTTTATTTTCTTTTTTCCTCTGACAATTCAACTAGTCCAGCTTTTCCTTCTTGAGCTATTAGGATTTCTACTAGAAACAGCATTTCCCTTTCAAAAGAATATAGGTCAACCTCATTTAGCAATGTTCAAAGTGTACACATTTATTTCAATGACTTGCATGAATTGTGTGTGTGACTCCACTGACATTTGGTCAGTTAATGTGCATTATTCAAGTAGGGCCTGCTAGTTGCTCTATTATTGTGTAACCTTCTGTCTCCCTCACTACATAAGTAAAGTAAATATTCATTTCTGAAAAGAACTGCTATAATAGTATTTAATGGTATTTTCTGAGCATTTACTAGTATTGCCTTTCTTTTTTGCTAAACTAACTTGCATTTATCTTCTTACCTTTCCTCCCACTGAGTATAAACAAACCTCAAGGCAAACTACTGCCACGCAAGTCCATTTACCAGCAAAGGGAAGAAAAACAAAATAGATTTAATCTTAATCAACTCAATTCAACAAGCATTTATTGAGCACTCATTTCATGCCAGGTGCTGAGCCAGGAATTGCAATTAGTTTCTATCCTTAAAGAGTTTAGCAGGGGAAGTGGGTATATAAAAATAAAAACACTGTAATGTAATAAGCGCTAAAATATATTTTTAATGCAATGTATGATGGTCTACAAGAGTCGTCTTAGCATAGTGGCATAGTGGTTAAAAACATGGACTCCAGAGGACTGTATTGCCTGGGTTTCAATCCCAGCTGTGACACTTACTACCTGTATGACTTTGGGCAAGTAACTTAACCTTTCTGTGCCTCAGGGTTTTAACCTATAATGGGGATAAAATTAATACCTACAGACTCCCTTGGTACCTGCAGGGGATTGGTTCCAGGACCCCCTCAGATACCAAAATCCGCAGATACTCAAAAGTCCCTTATATGAAATAACATAGTACAATAAGCCCTCCGTATTCACAAGTTCTGCATCCAAGAATACAAAGAACTGACTGTATTTCATAGTGTCATTATAAGTTAATATTTATATTAAATATAAATGAGCTAATATTTATAAAGTTCTTAATATAGTATTTGGCCCATATTAGGTGCCATATAAGTGTTTGTTGAATAAAATATTGGAGGGTTAATTAATTGCTTAGGAGGTAAGAGCAATGTTCATCCCAGTGGGATATTTACGAAAAATACTTCAGAGAACAGGTATTACTTAATAAAAGTCTTTAAGGATGAATCAAATTTTACAAAAAGGACAAGAAGGAGAAAGCATAAAGAAGGATACACAGGTGTGTCAAGTCCTTAGAACACCTAGTAAAGGGCTAGCAAAGGGCTTTCTACAAATAGAAGAAAACTTTCATTAAAAAGAGCAAATGAAAATAAGTCTGATCAGGAGGATGGGAACAAGTTGTGAAGGAACAAGTTAAAAGACTTAAAATTTCAATGATCAGGCAATGGAGAGCTTTTAAACTTAGTGAGTGGAATGATTAGGTTTGTATTTTAAAAAGACAGTTTCATTTATAGTATGGAAGATGAATTGGCTCAAGAGAGACGGGAGATATGATGATTAGTTAAGAGACCACAGTCTGGGAAGAGACATTCTGGGCCAGAAAAGCAGGATGTCGTTAATGGAGAAAGAGGTAAGGAAACATGGCTCCGTCCTAGTAGAAGATAAAACCTTTCTCATGATGAAATGACCAATCTCCTTTGGAAGAGAAATTAACATACCCTGCAAAATGCTTAAGCAATTTTCTGATAAATGCTAATGGTTTAAGATTCCTTCTGGGAAACTTTTAACCCACCAATCTAGCTAATTGTCGGTCAAGAGGAATTCCATTTAACCAGATATTCTCTTTTTCTTGTATTTAGTCTAATCGAGATTATTTGATCATTCTTTTTTCCTTTAATAAAATGTCCCAACTAAGAGGGGATTTTAAAGCTAATCTTCTTAGGTTTCCTTCCTTAAAGAAAGCTTGATATAAAATTTGACACATGCCTGTCACCAAATTAGCAGGAAAAAAAAAAATAGACAAAGAAAGCAGAAATTTGGAGGAAAACAATGCCCTTGGTTGGAAATTTTTGAGCTAAAAAGAACTTGCAGGATATCCAGGTAGAGAGTAGGAGGATGATGAAAGTGGCTACTATTTATTGAGTGGGCTATGTGGAAGACACTATGCCAAATATTTACTTATCTTTAAACTTAACAACAATCATGCAATTAATATCATCATTCCCACTTTATGGATGCAAACATTGAAATAAAGAGCTGTTATGAAATGTGTCCTAGGCTACTTAACTAGCAGGTTGTTGAGATGAGATTCAGATTCTAATGCCCTGATATTAAGGTCTGTGAAAACTCCATCATGCCAAGCTCACTCTGGTTTCTAGTGGTTAGGAGTGATTATTTATTGCCTGAAATGCAATTGTTAATGATTTGTAAAAATTATTCATGTCTCTATTAAACATAATATTGAAAGGTTTACTCCATTCTCAAGCCAATTTTTTAAATTAGAATACAGGGCAGCTATATATCAGAATCATCAAGAGCACAGTTTTAGACTCAGAAAAATCCAGGTTTGAATCCATGACTTCTAACTTACGGGATCTTAGTATCCTCATCTGTAAGATGGATATAATGTTTGCCTCACAGGATTACTGTGAGTATTTGACAAGAATTTTGCAAAGTGCATGACAGATAGTAAATAATCAAGAATAGCTCTTACCACTATTACAATTATTTATGATGATTTGGCTTAGAAATATTTTTTGTGGGGACACATGGCCAGGATCACAGCAAAAATTAAAAGCAAATGACTTGATTGCAAAAAGTTAATTTAACTTCTGAAGATAAGTCTAATAAACATCAGGTAAATGTTTATTTTCTCTCATTCTAATCCAGAAAATGTACATAGGTCTTGAGTTATCCCATGAAACTATCATTTACTATACATCTTAAATTGTGATGCTATTGAGAATCCAAAGGTAAAATACATACTCTGCCTTCAAGGTATTTACAGTCTGGTGGCAAAGAGAGAGGAGTAAACAAATAAGTACAGTGGTAATGTGATGAAGCACTTACTGGATTAATGTCAGGTCACCTTTACTCCTGGGTAATCCAGAGTAGCCAGATTAATTACAGGGTAGGTTGGTTTGGAAATTCAGTATGAAGCAGGATTAAATTCTGAGTTTGAAACCCAAGCTACAATAGATCTGAATCTCAGATTGGCCTTCGAGTTGACCCAGCATTCTGACTTTCCACTGGGTATGGCATAATCTGGGGTTAGGTCAGCTTTCTATGGACATGGGACAGTTGCTCAGGGTATGAGTGTTAAATTCAGCAGCCTTTGGGTAGGATCCAAGAAACAGAACTACCTGACACTGGCTAATGCGAGTTGGGAGACCAAACATGAAAAGGCCAAGAGGAAGTTCCTTTTGAGTCACATCGTTACACATCTATTAAGCATTTGCTCTGCTCTCAGCTGTGTGATAGCAATAGGTTAGACCAAAAAGGGAGAAAACCATTGATCCCTGCCCTCTAATGACTTGCAATCTAGTTGCAAGGAGAACTAACATACATAAAACTAAAAAATCACGTCCCAATCACAATAAATTCAGTACCTGTTACAGCCCAGACATCTTACGTATATTATCTTGTACAAACATGATACAAATCTTGCGAGGTAGGTAATAATATCTCCATTTTACAGATTAGAAGACTATCTAGAGAGGTTAAGAAGTTAAATACCCTAGAATTGGCATTTTACAAGTGGCTCCAGGTGATGCCCACACAGCTTTTCTTCACAAGAAGTACTTAGGAATCAGTGAACTTATACTGTGCATCATACAAATGACTCAGGGACCAGCGGCATTGCTCTCACTTGGGAGCTGGTCAGGAATGAAGAATATTGGGTCCCACCTCAGATGTACCGCATCGGAATCTGTATTTTAATGATGATTCTTTTACAATTAAATTCTATAGTCCTGACACTAAAAGCATACGGACCCTAAAAAGAAAGAAGTTAAAGTGAGCTTATCTAATTGATAAAATCCTAATAGACGAAACAGGACTAAGGTTAAGTAGGATTTGGATTAGCACACAGGAAGGGGAAGGACATTTGGAATTCAGGAAAACAAAGTATTAAAAACACAGGATGGACCTAAACCCAGAGATTCATGAGCTGGTGACAAATTTGAAGAGAAGCTTTTATATCAGACCTCTCCTTTAGGAAGCAACCTAAACCCTTTGGACAAGTCTCTTTTTCTTCAGTTCCACATCTACAAAATAAGAACATAGAATGAAACTCCTGATTTTATTTCCCACACTGTAGGCATGGTCAGACACTCCCACAGGTGATTCATTTTCAAATGAAAGTGGTCTTTTGATACCACTTCTTTGCTATGCCCAGGCAGTGTGATTTGCTATCAACCTTCAGAGGTGACTGTGGTGAGGCTATTGAAAATTTAATTTTCCTTTTGGTTTTGAAACAGAAAGAATCTTTGATGACACTGTTGACTGGCTCTGAAGTTGTGGCTGGTGTCAGCTCAGCTGAGGGTGCTGGAGGACAGAACAGACTGTAACAGAAGGCACCAACCTCTGTTCCCCTCCGTGGCCTGAATGCGGCAAGGCCAAGACAGGAAGCACTTGAAACACTCCCAGGACAAGCAGAAGCACAGGCTGAGTGATGCAGTACCTGGATAAAGAGTGGGGACACCTGCACTCAATGATGTACAGGCTGCCACTCTCAGTAAAGTAGTGGCAGAGCCAGTGGCAAAGGTCCTAAGGCCAGAGGGCACAGATGCAAATCAAAGGCCACCCTCTGAAGGGGAAAGGAGGTTCATAGGGAGGACCTACCCTTGAATGTGATCCCCACAGGGGTGGGGACACATCCAGGCTCTGCACAAAGCAAAAGCTTGGCACAAAGAGCCAGGCTCGCTTCAGTCCAGGGCCAGAGCTCTGAGTGCCATCTTTGGCTTTAATTTCACCTGAAACTTCTCACCAAATACCCAAAACGTTGACTGCCTTAAGTAGTTTTGTTTGTGTTCTGAATTCCTTTTGTATGACAGATCAATGTTTTTCTTACATTTTTTAAAACCTTCAGGTGTAAGTTGGCTCATGTTAATTTAGCAAGTATGTCATCTGAACTCTAAAGAGTTCTGTTCGTCAGGTCCCAAATTTTCAATGGTTAAAACTTGAGATTTTTTGGAGAGAGATGTTTAGCTTAAAATCTAGAAGTTCCAATACGATGCTCGTCTAGAGGTGAAGATAGATATTTTGAACAAAGCAAATTGCAATTAATAAGTTTATTTTAACTGATGCAAACTAAAGCACTAGATATATAACAGTTGTGACGTAAGGATTGAACTGAGAGAAATAAACGGGGACAACAACTAAGAAATTTCCTATTCTGTAAGTAGCTGTGCATAAAATCATCAGCTCCTAGACTTGCATAAATTAGTTCTGCTATTCCCTATCTAAATTCCCCCGAGTTGGCAGTATCCCACCGGCCCCTCAGTTTGCTCTTAAATGTCACTAGAACCTCTGCTCAGAATTACAACCTAATTACAACATACACATTTGGGGATACGTTTATGTTAAGAATTTGTGCAAATTTAACAAATGAAACCAGATGAATTGAAGCAAGGAGAACCACATGAGAAACATAATGTAGATTCAGAGATAAAAAAGACAGGCAATATTCCCTACATTTTCTCCTTTAGCATTGTTTATCAAGGCTGCACACTACAATAATGGTGACTAATGTTGCATTGTATAATGGAAAATGATTGAGTGATATATTAGAGCAGTAGCTCCACATCTGAGTGTGTACTTAACAGCTTGGCTGGTTTTAATATGTGCCATAATTACAGATACTGAGCTGGCAGGTTTAGCTAAAAATGGTTAAGAAAGAAATCACTGAAATAAAATGCAACATGGTTAAATCATCTTAATCTTAATACTACTTCCCCCTGTTATCATACAAAATGACTTTGCTGCTCTTCAGCAAAATGATTTTCATATAAAATTTCACTTAGTTCATACAACAGTTCCACGGGTGTCCTGTTAATTAAAGAACAAAACACAATGCCCTTATACTGGTGGAGCAAAAACAGCACTCACAATGGCTTCCACACTGTCCGACTTGTTATGACTAAAAACCTACCATCACTAAAAACTGTATCTGTAAGGCAAAATAAAATGAGGATTTAGCTAGAGTTTATATTCTAGGTCCTAAATAAAGTAATTGTTCAAGGTGAAAGAAAGTCTTTTACTTCCTTGTAGGGCAGTGCCACACTCATTGCAAACCAATCCTCACCTCCTCTAATCTGTGACAAAGAGGGAGGCACCAGCTCCTCAACTTTAATTCCTTCCAACAATACAATCTAGCAAAAAAAAAATAATAATAATAACATTCCAGAAAGTAGACCTTACAGTAAATATCTAATAAACTAATTACATTTACCTAATGGTTTTCATTATATAATTGGGCATGCAGTCCCTGGCAAATGTTTAAAACCTAAAAGTGGTTTTAAAAGGTCTCAAAATATAGCAATTCTGTAAGATATATATAAACATATGTATACATATATACATATGTTTATATATATTTATTAGAAAATAATTATTGATAAAGTCATAGTGCTGCAATATGTAAAACAGTACTATGTTTCTCTAAGTTAAAAATGTAAATGCCAGTAATGCATATATAAAATAGTTCCAATATATGGCTGTATAATCATTCTTCTTGCCCTATCCATTGTTTTCCCAGGATTGTTACAATTCCTTAAAGCTTGAATAATTTTATATGATTTTTCACATACTTTCAGGCGGCATTAATAGCACCAATTCTACTTTTAAAATAATTTCTTTTTTTCCCTTTCTTTCTTTAGCACTACCCTTTAGTTCACCACCTTTGAATTTTCCAGATAAATATATCTGGTAATAATTGAAATTCATAATTTTCTGGTTGAAATGAATGATCAAACCTATAATGTGTTTCAACAAAATATTTATACAATCAGCTAATGTGATGTTCACATTTTAATGAGTAGATAAGCTGTAATAATACTATCTCTTGTTTACCTTAAAATCACAACTTTACAAAATACACAGTATTGGTTCCAATATATATTTTTGTTTTTAACATCTGAAAGATAGACAGACAGATAGATAGATGATAGATAGAACATTCTATATATCTAAAGGCCATTATATCCAATTCTTATTATGCACTTAGGAGGGATCTACTTGAACATTTCATCATCTACCACCTGGTAAATGCCTAGTAAAGATTGTAAGAAAGCAAAAATATGAGTAATCTCCTAAATTTATCATAAAATTTATAATCTAATGTTTCGCTTATAAAGAGTTGGCAAAACAAAGAAATGTTTGTTAAATGTAGAAGTTATTTTATCATTTTTAGACTTTGCGGATAATTACTCTAACTTATATATCACAAAAAGAAGGAAGATGCATTCAGGACCACAGCTAATGACAGAAGAAATAAGATCAAGATGGAGACATAATACCTCCAAATTCTGAAAGGAGATGCTACTCCTTAGGGTTAAATTGGTAACAACTGATAAGTTACATACAATTGGAACTCTTTTATTTATTAGATTGTAGGGAAAATACTAGTCAATTCTAAAAAGTTAAACAGTTATACCCTTGTATTTGAAATTAGTACTAGCAGGAGGAAATAGTCTCCCCAATTAAGGTAATTTAATATTTTAAATTGATCAAAATGATTCCCAATAGAGGACATGCTAAATGACTGCTTGCTTATTGACAACAAGAACTTCAGCTAGAACCTCAGAGACTATCATTAATGCTATCTCAATTTAAGCCCTATTGGGTTCATCAGTATGCTTATACAAGATAACATTGATATGTAGTAAAGAGAGCATTCAGATATTCAATATTATATATTTTTTAGAAGTTATTTTTAAAAGTAAGTCAGTTACAAGAAGCACTGAATTACTTCATAAGCATTTGATGAGAACCTACTGGTTAGACCAGCAAAGTATGTTACATTTTTTTCCAATAAAATACCTTTATCAGAGGAAAATGAATCTTTAACTACCGAGGTCTGCAATTAAAGTGCAAATCACTTAACCAAAAGTACAGAATGCCTTTGAATTTTTGTGTTTGGCCTTAAAAACCAATTAGTACTCTATAATTTATCTTTTTATTTTAATATAAATAGATGTGTTAATCCAGGTCCTCTGAGAAGCATATGCCAAAACAGGATTAAATGTAGAATAGAATTATGAGAAGAAATGAAGGGAACTGGGAAGGGACCTCAGGGAGGCCAGGAGGGCTGTCAGACCACATCCTGGTCTGGTCCTTGTGAAGGAAAGTGAGAAGGAAGGGAGGTTGAGTGGAAGAGTCTTAGAAGGCAGTGCAGTTCTAAGGAAGTTTGACAAAGACAGTGGAAGTCCTTGATCTAAAGTCACCTTTCAGAGAAGTCCTCCATTTCTAAGAAATGTGCTGGTCTTATCCTTGCTCTGCTTAGCCATTGGCTGGGAGCAGCCCAGACAAAGTGTGGGAAACAGGATCACTACAAAACTAAGACCTAATCATAAGATTATAGAATGCTTCCCCTCCCCACACCTTACTATGAGGGCTTCTGTATAATAACAGAGGATTACAGCTGGAAGAACTGAAAGGCTCAGGCTCTATTTAAGAAGGAATTTCTAGGGAAACCTAAAGATAACAGGGGAGAAAAAAAAAGCTAAAGGAAATTGAAATTTCATATATCCACAGTTATAGCAAACATTAAAGACAGCCAAATTCTGGGGTCTGGATCAAAACGGCAAAGCAGGAAGATCCTGAGCTCACCCTCTTCAATGGGCACACCAAAATTACAGCTACTTGTAGAGGAGCTATCTCTTACAGAGACCCAAAGAAAGCAGACAAGATTTTTTACAACTAAAGATATAAAGAAGAAGCCACAATGAAATGGGTAAAAGAGGCAAAGAAGCCATCTAACAGGGTCCACACCCTTGGTGCAATGACCTACAAGTAGGAGGAAAATCACAACTCAGAGGTCCTCCCTGAGGAATAAGCAGTCCAATCCCCACATTGAGCTCCCCAGCCCAGGGGTCCTGTACCAGGAAGACAACTTTCCAAAATTTATGGCTATTAAAATCTGTGGGGCTTATATTTGGGAGAGCTAGAGGGCTGTAGAAAACCAAGTCTCCATTCTCAAAGGACATGAACAAAATCTCACTTGATCCAAGTACCAGCACAGAGAGAGCACTTTGAAAGATGCTGGGGTCAGGCCCACTTTCTGATCTTTGAGAGGGTCCTGAAGAAGCAGATGGCAGCTGGGACTAAGATGCTGGGGAAAGCCAATTTTGTGATCTTGTCTATCATGTTGAGACTGGAATTAATGGACACCGTTTTGGAACTCTCCCTCTAGCTGATCAGTGTGCTCACAGAAGTTTCACACCACAAGGCATCATGGCCAGACACACTGGGGGACTAGGCTGTCCACAAATGTACCTGTAGCAGTCATGCATCCCTGGAACTCACAGCCAGCAATGTCGGGGACCTGTTCTACCCACTAGCATAACTGCAGAAACTGTACATGGCAGAACCTTGCAGCCAGCTAGGCCAGGGAACAGCCACACATACCTGCACACCTGCAGCAGTCAGCCCCATCACAACAAAAAGATGCATACAGCCTACATAGGGAATACCCCTGAAGCATCTGGCTCTGATGGCCAGAGAGGAGTATGCTGCTGGATCCCATAGGACAACTCCTACCTAAGGCTACTTCACCAAGATTGGGAGATTAAACAGACATACCTAATACAAATAAATAAACACTAATAATTAGGCAGTATGAGAAGACATATGTTCTAAATGAAAAAACAAGACAAAGGCCTCAGAAAAATAACTAAACAAAATAGAGATAAGCAATTTATCCAATACAGAGTTTAAGGTAATGATAAGATTCTCACTGAACTCAGGAGAAGAATGGATGACCACAGTGAGAACTTCAACAAAGAGTTAGAAAATACAAAAAAGAACAAATCAGCGCTGAAGAATACAATAACTGAAATGAAAAATACACAAGAGGAAATCAATAGTAGATTAGATGATACAGAATAACAGACCAGTGATCTAGAAGACAAAGTAGTAGAAATCACTCCAGCTGAACAGAAAAAAGAATTAAGATAAATGAGGATAGTTTAAGGGACCTCTGAGACAACATTAATCATACTAACATTCCATTATAGGGGTCCTAGAAGGAGAAGTGAAATAGAAAGTGGCAGAAAACTTATTTGAAGAAATGATAGCTGAAAACTTTTATAACCTGGAGAAGGAAACAGACATCCAGGTCCAGGAAGTACAGATTTCCAAATAAGATGAACTCAAAGAGGTTCACACCAATACACATTATAATGAAAATGGCAAAAATTAAAAATTAAAAATCTTAAAAGCAACAGGAGAAAAGCAAATAGTTACATACAAGGGAACTCAGATAAGACTATCAGCTGACTTTTTAGCCCAAACTTCACAGGCCAGAAGGTAGTGACATGATATATCCAAAGTGCTGAAATTTTTAAAAACGTACAACCAAGAATACTCTAGCTAGCAACATTAACATTCAGAATTGAAGGAGATATAAAGGGTTTTACAGACAAGCAAAAGCCAAAGGAGTTCACCACTAAATGGCCTTACAAGGAATGTTAAAAGGACTTTTCTAAGTGGAAAAGAAAAAGCCACAACTAGAAATACAAAAATTATGAAAGAAAAAAATCTCACTGATAAAAGCAAACATAGTCAAGGTAGTGGATCAAACACTTAAAAAACTAGCAGAAGGTTAAAAGACAAACACAGTAAAACCATCTATATCTACAATAAGTAGTTAAGGAATACACAACATAAAAAGATACAAAATACGACATCAAAAACAAAAAATGTGTAAGGAGGGTTAAAAATGTAGAGCCTTTAGAATGCATTCAAACTTAAGAGATCATTAATAGCTATATACATTTGTAATTATATATTATCATCATAGTAACCACAAACCAAAACCTTTAATTATCTATTAAAAAAATAAAGAGAAAGGAATCTAAACATAACACTAAAGATAGTTGTCAAATCACAAAGGAAGAGAACAAAAGAAAAAATGAACAAAAAAGAACTGCAGAAAGAAAACAATTAACAAAATGGCAATAAGTACATACCTGTCAATAATTACTTTAATGGGCTAAATGCTCCAGTCCAAATACAAAGTATGGCTAAATGGATAGAAATAATACAGCCCATATATATGCTACCTCACATCAGATCTAAAGACACTCACAGACTGAAAGTGAAGGGATGGAAAAAGATATTCCATGCAAATAGAAATGAAAAGAAAGCTGGAGTAGCAATACTTATATCAAACAAAATAGACTTTAAAACAAATATTGTAACAAGAGACAAAGAAGACTACTGCATAATTACAAAGGGGTCAACCCAACAAGAGGGTATAACACTTGAAAATATATATATGCCCAACTGAATGGATTAAAGATTAAATGTAAGACTTGAAACCATAAAACTCTTGGAAGAAAACATAGACAGCACACATTGACTTTGGTCTTAGCAATATTTTTTTTAGATTTGTCTCCTCAGGCAAGGGATACAAAAGCAAAAATAAGTAAATGGGGATACATCAAACTAAAAAGCTTTTGCACAGGGAAGGAAACCATTAACGAAACAAATAGGTAACATACTGAGTGGAAAAAAAGATATTTACAATTGATATGTCCAATAAGTGGTTAATATCCAAAACATAAAAAGAACTCATAAAACAATACCAAAAAACAAGCACTCCAAATAAAAAGTTGTCAGAGGAGCTGAACAGACATTTTTCCAAAGAAGACATAGAGATGGCCACATGAAAAAATGATCAATATCACTAATCATGAGGGAAATGCAAAATCAAAACCACAATGAGATATCATCTCACACCTGTCAGGATGGCTATTATCAAAAGACAACAAATAACAAGCATTGGTGAGGATGTGGGAAAAAGGGAACCTTGTGCACTGTTGGTGGGCATGTAATTGGTGCAGTCCTATGGAAAAGAAAATGGAGATTCCTCAAAAAATTAAAAAAAGAAGTACCATACAATCTAGCAATTCCTGAGTATCTACCTGAAGAAAATGAAAGCACTAATTCAAAGAGATAGATGTAACCCTACATTCATCACAGCATTATTTACAATAGCCAAGATATGGAAGTGACCTAAATATCAACCGATGGATGAACGGATAAAGAAGTGGTATATACATACAATGGAATATTACTTAGCCATTAAAAAGGAATGGAATCTTGCCATTTGCAACAACACGGATGAATCTTCAGGGTATTATGCTAAGTGAAATGAGTCAGACAGAAAAAGGCAAATACCATATAATTTCACTTATATGTGAAATCTACCAAACAAAATTAATGAATAAACAAAACAAAACAGAAACAGACTCATAGCTACATAGAACAAACCAGTGGTTGGCTACGAGGAGGTGAACAGGGGAATAGATGAAATCAATTAAGGGGATTAAGAAGTACAAACTTCCAGTCATACAATAAATGTCACAGGAATGTAACGTACAGCATAGGGAATATAGTCAACAATATTGTAATACCTTTGTATGGTGACAGATTACTAGACTTATTATGGAGATCACTTGGTAATGTGTAAATCTTGAACCACTATGTTGTACACTTGAAACAGTATTGTACATCAACTATACTTCAATTTAAAAAAAAAAAAGATAGCCACACTCTTAGCCAGATTAACATAAACCCTCTCACTTAAAGCCTATTACCTCAATATATCATGCTTGGCTTTCAACAAAAAAATTAGAAGCCATGCTAAAAGTCAAGAAAAACTATCTTAAGAGACAAGAAGCATCAAAACCAGATTCATATATGGAAGAAGTTTTGGAATTATCGGACTAGGAATTTAAAATAACCATGATTAATATGCTATGGGCTGTAATGGAAAAAGTGGAGAACATGAAAGAACAGATGGGCAATGTAAGTAGAGAGACTGAAACTCAAAGAAGCAAAAAAAAAAAAAAAAAAAAAAATCAAAAACACTAACAGAAATGAAGAATTCCTTTGATGTGCTCCCCAGTAGACTGGACATAGCTGAGGATAGAAGCAGTGAGCTTAAATGTATATCAATTGAAACTTCCTAGTCTGATTTTAATACTTATTTCCAAATTGTTCTCCAAATGGTTATATCAATTCACATTTCCATCAGCAGAGTGTACAATATATGTGCAATTCCTTATACTTTCACCCAAACTGGGAATTAATACTTTAAAATTTAAATTATTGACCACCCATAAGCATTCTCTTCCTGACAGCTTGGTGCCTACAGAAAATATGATAAAGATTGTGTAGTTATATCCAGATCAATGATAAAAATTGAATAGGATTGGATTTATTATAGTGCCCTAAAGGCAGGGTATTTCAAATATTTCTTTACTGTGATCTACACAGAGTATGTATACACACACAATACTAAAACAAGAGTTACATAAAATAATAATTAGATTTACTATGGGTGGTGCAGTCTGGTGTTTTCTAATCTGGTTTCATCTTCTCTAATCTATTTCATTTAAAAAATTCTGATTGAGACTGACCAAATTAATTTCATCACCTATTAATTTAGGGAAAATACAAGTGACCTCTTTCCAGATTTTTAAAAACTTTTTTGAGCTATAATGCACATCCAGTAATATGGAAAGAATTTTAAGTATACTGTTTAATAAGTAAGTTTTAACAAATAAATATGCTGAATAACCACTTTCCCAATCAAGACAGAACATCGAACATCTGTACCTCCTTGAAGTCAACACTCAAACTCACCTCTTGTCCCAAGCAACCACTGATCTAATTCCTATCGCCATACATTAAGTGTGACTCCTTCATATCTTCACATAAATGGAATCATAGAGTATGAATAGTTTTCTATCTGACTTCTTTCAATGTAACATCTATAATATTTATCCATGAATATTAGGAGTCCATTCATTTTGTTTGCTGAATTGTATCATTTCAGTGAATGACAAGAGCACAACTTGTTTATTCATTTACCTATTGAGAGATATTCCTTCTCCAATTCAGTTTGTGATTATGATGAATAAAGATGCTATAAAAATCATGTACCTTTTTGGGGTATATGTTATCATTTGACTTGGGTAAATAATTAGGAATGAAATTGCTAGATTGTAGGATAGTGTATATAACATACAAAAACTGCAAAGATACTTGCCAAGATGGTCGTATCATTTTACAGTTCCAGAAGCAACATATTAAAGTTCCAGTGGCTCCATATTTTTGCCAACTCTTGGTATTTTCAGTTTTAATTTTTTTAAAATTCTAGCCATTCTATTATGTATGAACTAGCATCTTACTATGGTATTAATTTGCATGACCCTTATGACTAGTGATGTTTAGTGTCTTTTCTTGTGCTTATTGCCCAATAGTATATACCGTTAAAATGTTTTGCTTTTTTCTGTTTTCTAAGAAATCTTTGATTACTTCAAATTTGTGAAGATTTTCTCCTGGAAGTTTCTCATTCCAGCTTTTATATAAGGGTCTATGATCAATTTCAAATTAATTTTTTCTATGGTGTCAGGTAGGAGTTCAGTTTCATTTTTTCCCAATATGGATATTTATTTGTGGAATAGTCTACCTTTTCCACATTTAGTACCTTGGCATCTTTGCCCCAAATCAATTAGCCAAATAAATGTGTGTCTATTTTAGCACCCTCTGTTCTGTTCCATTGATTTATTTTAAAATTTTTATTCCAATAGCACTAGCTTTTTAGTAAGTGGTCCTTCAACTTTATTTTCTTTTCCATAATTGTTTGGTTATTCTACACTCTTGATATTTCCATATAAAATTTAAAATCAGCTTGTCAGTTTCTACTAAAAATCTGCTGGGATTGCACTGAAACGTAAAGAGATGATAAGACTACCGCTCAATACCTGAAATAAAAAGACAATGGATTTACATTTATTTAAAAAAGAAAACTTTGTTTTCCTTTTTTCTATCCACGTTTGTCATACATTAAAACCCAGGTATATTAGTTTACTAGGGCTGCTATAAAAAATTACCAATATCGGGAGACCTGAAAGATGGCAGAGGAGTAAGATGTGGAGATCACCTTCCTCCCCAGAAATACATCAGAAAAATATCTAAATGTGGAATGACACTTACAGAACACCTACTGAATGCTGACAGAAGACCTCAGACTTCCCAAAAGATATATATAAGTTTTTCTTTTTGTCTTTTTGTGAGTGTGTATGTGTATGCTTCTTTGTGTGATTTTGTCTGTATAGCTTTGCTTTTACCATTTCTCCTAGAGTTCTGTCAGTCGGTTTTATTTTTTAGTATCATTTTTAGTACTGGTTATCATTGGTGCATTTGTTTTTTGGCTTGGTTGCTCTCTTCTTTCTTTCTTTCTTCTTTTTTTATTACTTTTAAATTTTTTTATTTTTAAGAATTTTTTTATTTTTTATTTTAATTATTTTATTTTATTTATTTATTTTTCTTCCTCTCTTTCTTTCTTTCTCTCTCTCTCTCTCTCTCTTTCTTCCTTCCTTCCTCCCTCCCTCCCTCCCTTCCTTCCTTTCTTTCTTTCTTTTCTCCCTTTTCCTCTGAGCCATGTGGCTGACACGCTGCACTGGCCAGGTGTCAAGCCTGTGCCTCTGAGGTAGGAGAGCAAGTTCAGGACATTGGTCCACTCCTGGCTCCACATAATATCAAACGGCAAAAGCTCTCCCAGAGATCCCCATCTCAACGCTAACAATCAGTTGCACTCAACAACCAGCAAGCTACAGTGCTGGACACCCTATGCCAAACAACTAGCAAGGCAGAAACACAACCTCACTCATTAGCAGAGAGCTGCCTAAAATCAAAATAAGGTCACAGAAACCCCAAAACACACCACTGGAGTGGTCCTGCCCACCAGACAGACAAGATCCAGCCTCATCCACCAGAACACAGGCACAAGTCCCCTCCACCAGGAAGCCTACACAACCCAGTGAACCAACCTCACCCACTGGAAGCAGATACCAAAAACAACAGGAACTACAAACCTGCAGCCTGAGAAAAGGAGATCCCAAACACAGAAAGTTAAGCAAAATGAGAAGACAGAGAAACACACAGCAGATGAAGGAGCAAGGTCAACCCACCAGACCAAACAAATAAAGACGAAATAGGCAGACTACCTGAAAAAGAATTCAGAGTAATGATAGTAAAGGTGATCCAAAATCTTGGAAATAGAACGGAGAAAATACAAGAAACATTTAACAAGGACCTAGAAGAACTAAAGAGTAAACAAACAATGATGAACAACACAATAAACGAAATTAAAAATTTTCTAGAAGGAATCAATAGCAGAATAACTGAGGCAGAAGAATGGATGACCTGGAAGATAAAATAGTGAAAATAACTACTGCAGAGCAGAATAAAGAAAAAAGAATGAAAAGAATTGAGGACAGTCTCAGAGACGTCTGGGACAAAATTAAATGCAACAACATTAGAATTATAGCGGTCCCAGAAGAAGAAGAGAAAAAGAAAGGGACTGAGAAAATACTTTCTTCTCAAGTGCTCATGGAACATTCTCCAGGATAGATCATATCCTGGGTCACAAATCAAGCCTTGGTAAATTTAAGAAAATTGAAATTGTATCGAGTATTGTTTCCGAACACAACGCTATAAGACTAGATATCAAGTACAGGAGAAAATCTGTAAAAAATACAAAAACATGGAGGCTAAACAATACACTACCAACTAACCAAGAGATCACTGAAGATAGCAAAGAGGAAATCAAAAACTACCTAGAAACAAATGACAATGAACACACAACGACCCAAAACCTATGGGATGCAGCAAAAGCAGTTCTAAGAGGGAAGTTTATAGCAATAAAATCCTACCTCAAGAAACAAGAAACATCTCAAATAAACAACCTAAACTTACACGTAAAGCAATTAGAGAAAGAAGAACAAAAAAAACCCCCAAAGTTAGCAGACAGAAAGAAATCATAAAGATCAGCTCAGAAATAACTGAAAAAGAAATGAAGGACACAATAGCAAAGATCAATAAAACTAAAAGCTGGTTCTTTGAGAAGATAAACAAAATTGATAAACCATTAGCCAGACTCAACAAGAAAAAAGGGAGAAGACTCAAATCAATAGAATTAGAACTGAAAAAGGAGAAGTAACAACTGACACTGCAGAAATACAAAGGATCATGAGAGATTACTATAAGCAACTATATGCCAATAAAATGGACAACCTGGAAGAAATGAACAAATTCTTAGAAAAGCACAACCTTCCGAGGCTGAACCAGGAAGAAATAGAAAATATAAACAGACCAATCACAAGCACTGAAATTGAGACTGTGATTAAAAATCCTCCAACAAACAAAAGTCCAGGACCAGATGGCTTCACAGGTGAATTCTATCAAACATTTAGAGAAGAGCTAACACCTATCCTTTCAAACTCTTCCAAAATATAGCAGAGGGAGGAACACCTCCAAACTCATTCTATGAGGCCACCATCACCCTGATACCAAAACCAGACAAAGAGGTCACAAAATAAGAAAACTACAGGCCAATATCACTGATGAATATATATGGAAAAATCCTCAACAAAGTACTAGCAAACAGAATACAAACAGCACATTAAAAGAATCATAAACCATGATAAAGTGGGGTTTATCTCAGGAATACAAGGACTCTTCAATATATGCAAATCAATCAATGTGATAAACCATATTAACAAATTGAAGGATAAAAACCATATGATCATCTCAAAAGATGCAAAAAAGCTTCTGATAAAATTAAACACCCATTTATAATAAAAACCCTCCAGAAAGTAGGCATAGAATGAACTTACCTCAACATAATAAAGGCCATATATGACAAACCCATAGCCAACATCGTTTTCATTGGTGAAAACATGAAACTATTTCCACTAAGATCAGGAACAAGACAAGGCCCACTTGCCCACTCTCACCACTATTATTCAAAATAGTTTTGGAAGTTTTAGACACAGCAAACAGAGAAGAAAAAGAAGTAAAAGGAATCCAAATCAGAAAAGAAGTAAAACTGTCACTGTTTGCAGATGACATGATACTATACATAGAGAATCCTAAAGATGCTACCAGAAAACTACTAGAGCTAATCAATGAATTTGGTAAAGTAGCAGGATACAAAATTAATGCACAGAAATCTCTTGCATTCCTATATGCTAATGATGAAAAATCTGAAAGAGAAATTAAGGAAACACTCCCATTTACCATTGCAACAGAAAGAATAAAATACCTAGGAATAAACTTACCTAAGGAGACAAAAGACCTGTATGCAGAAAACTATAAGACACTGATGAAAGAAATTAAAGATGATAAAAACAGGTGGAGAGATATACCATGTTCTTGGATTAGAAGAATCAACATTGTGAAAATGACTATACTACCCAAAGCAATCTACAGATTCAGTACAATCCCTGTCAAACTACCACTGGCATTTTTCACAGAACTAGAACAAAAAAATTCACAAATTTGTATGGAAACACAAAAGACCCCAAATAGCCAAAGCAATCTTGAGAAAGAAAAATGGAGCTGGAGGAATCAGGCTCCCTGACTTCAGACTATACTACAAAGCCACAGTAATCAAGACAGTATAGTACTGGCACAAAAACAGAAATATAGATCGAGGAAACAGGATAGAAAGCCAAGAGATAAACCCACACACATATGGTCACCTTATATTTGATAAAGGAGGAAAGAATATACAATGGAGAAAACACAGCCTCTTCAATAAGTGGCGCTGGGAACACTGTACAGCTACATGTAAAAGAATGAAATGAGAACACTCCATAACACCATATGCAAAAAAAACCTCAAAATGGATTAAAGACCTAAATGTAAGGCCAGACACTATAAAACTCTTAGAGGAAATCACAGGCAGAAAACTCTATGACATACAGCACAGCAAGATCCTTTTTGACCCACCTCCTAGAGAAATGGAAATTAAAAAAAAAACAAAAAACAAATGGGACCTAATGAAACTTAAAAGCTTTTGCACAGCAAAGGAAACCATAAACAAGACGAAAAGACAACACTCAGAATGGGAGAAAATATTTGCAAACGAAGCAACTGACAAAGGATTAATCTCCAAAATTTACAAACAGCCCATGCAGCTCAATACCAAAAAAAGCAAACAACCCAATCCAAAAATGGGCAGAGTACCTAAATAGACATTTCTCCAAAGAAGATATACAGATGGCCAACAAATACATGAAAGGATGCTCAACATGACTAATCATTAGAGAAATGCAAATCAAAACTACAATGAGATATCACCTCACTCCAGTCAGAATGGCCATCATCAAAAAATCTATAAACAATAAATGCTGGAGAGGGTGTGGAGAAAAGAGAACCCTCCTGCACTGTTGGTGGGAATGTAAATTGATACAGCTACTATGGAGAACAGTATGGAGTTACCTTAAAAAACTATAAATCGAACTACCATACGACCCAGCAATCCCACTACTGGGCATATACCCTGAGAAAACCATAATTCAAAAAGAGACATGTACCACAATGTTCATTGCAGCTCTATTTACAATAGCCAGGATATGGAAGCAACCTAAGTGTCCATCCAATGGATAAAGAAGATGTGGCACATATATACAATGGAATGTTACTCAGTTATAAAAAGAAGGGAAATTGAGTTATTTGTAGTGAGGTGGATGGACCTAGAGTCTGTCATACAGAGTGAAGTCAGAAAGAGTAAAACAAATACCGTATGCTAACACATATATATGGAATCTGAAAAAAAAAAAAAAAGGTTCTGAAAAACCTAAGGGTAGGACAGGAGTAAAGATGCAGATGTAGAGAATGGACTTGAGGACACGCAGAGGGGGAAGGGTAAGCTGGGTAAGCTGGGACGAAGTGAGAGTGGCATGGACATATATACACTACCAAATGTAAAATAGATAGCTAGTGGGAAGCAGCCACATAGCACAGGGAGATCAGCTTGGTGCTTTGTGACCACCTAGAGGGGTGGGATGGGGAGGGTGGGAGGGAGACGCAAGAGGGAGGAGATATGGGGATATATGTATATGTAGAGCTGATTCACTTTCTTATAAAGCAGAAACTAACACACCATTGTAAAGCAATTATACTCCAATAAAGATGTTTTTAAAAAAATTACCAATATCTAGAATGGCTTACAACAATAAAAATTCATTCTTTCACAGCTCTAGAGGTTAAAAGGCTGAAATCAAGATGTCAGCAAATTAATGTTCCGTCTGAGACTCTGGGTAAAATCCTCGCTTGATTTTTCCTAGCTTCCTGAGGTGGCCACCAGGAATCTTTGGAATTCCTATCTTACAGCTGCATAACTCCAAACTCTGCCTCCACCATCTCTCCTGTGTGTGTTTCTATGTCTTTTTCTTCCTATAAGGACACTAGTTATGGTGAATTAGGACACATCTTAATCAAGTATGACCTCATCTTAACTTGTTTACATCTGCAAGGACCCTATTTTTAAATAAGGCCACATTGACAGGGACCAGGCCTTAGAACTTCAACATATCTTCTGGGAGAGACACAACACCAACCTGGTGCCGCTGGTTCTCAGGCATCCAAGTGTGGCCAGGGGGCACGGCCGGGTCCGGCTGGCTGTGCTGACGGGCCTCAGCCTCCTGCCGCCACAGATCCCTGCGCTCCAACAAGTAATGGGGCACGTGACCCTTCTGTGTGGCGTTGTAGTGCTCCTGGGCCTGCCATTGCTGCTCCAGCAAACGTGCCAGGACTTGCAGCAAGCGAGAATGCCGCCGGGGGGCCCTCTTGGCAGTGCGAGCATTGTGGGTAATGAAGTCCACACTTGGGCCTGGGCCCTTAGCATTGGGACCTGGTGGGGTTGGTTAGCTGGGGACTGGGGACACGGGGTGGTGGGAACCCAGGGCCGCAACGAGAATGTGCCCGCAGGAAGTGGGCAGGCTCTGTCCCAGAGGCAGGGCCGGGCTCCTGCATCTGGGCCTTGACATGGGACTCCACTTTGTCATACTTGGGTGAGCGCCACAGAGCCTTCAGGGGCCTGGACTGGTCCTACTCCCGGCTGTGCTCCTGCTCACGGAAGCGCCTCTGGATCTCCCTGATCCGCCTCAGGTTCTCCTTCTCATGGTCTTTGGGGTCCTTCCTCTTGGGAGAGGCCCCTGGGCCTAGGGAGATACCCCCGAGCTGTAGCAGCACGTCACCCACGCCGCACCGGCCACGCTCCAGGATTTCTCGGGCTCCGGGACCGATGCGGGGGCCGCGGGGAGGGGTGGCGTCTAGGTCGGGGTCCGGAGTCAGCAGGCCCAACTTCAGCGCGTTTCCCTCAAGGTGCCCTTGGGCCGAGGCCAGCCGCCGGTAGTAGTCAGGACAGAGCGTAGGGTCTGGGGGGATGGGCCCCGAGATGCGGGACGGACCCTCGCACATGCCGCCGTTGTCCTTCCAAGCAGTTTCACCGCCCACTGCCGCTTTTTTTTTTTTTTTTTTTTTTGTAGAAATAAGATCTACAGCTATAGCTTGGTGCAGGAGGAAAACAAAGATGAATTTATTTCTTACAGTTATAGGTTAAACTGTGTCCCCACAAAATTCATATGTTGAAGCCCTAATCCCCAATACCTTGGAATGCGACTGTATTTGGAGATAGGGCCTTAAAAGAAGTAACTTCATTAAAATAAGATTGTTAGAGTGAGTCCTAATCCAATATGCATGGTGCTCTCATAAGAAGAAGAGATTAAGGCACAGACAACACAGATCAAGGGAGGACCATATGAGGACACACAGAGAAGACACCTATGTACAAGCCAAAGAGAGATGTCTCAGAATGAAACCAACCCTGCCAATACCTTGATTTCAGACTATCGGACTTTAGAATTTTGAGTGAATAAATTTCTAACTCACCCAGTATGTGGTACTTTGTATGGCAGCCCTAGCAAACTAATAAGGCAGAGCAATGCTTTTAGTCCCTTTCAGCATAATAGAGTTATAAGCATATATAGGATTTTTGAACAATGTGAAGTTTAGGGATTGGACTTTTGGAGACATGTACAGACTGATATCATCTGTTGACGTATCATCACTCAGGTGAGATTTGTTAACATTTAAAATTGTGCTTATTGGGCTTCCCTGGTGGCGCAGTGGTTAGGAATCCGCCTGCCAATGCAGGGAACACGGGTTCGTGCCCCAGTCCGGGAAGATCCCATATGCTGCGGAGCGGCTAGGCCCGTGAGCCACAACTACTGAGCCTGCGCGTCTGGAGCCTGTGCTCCGCAACGAGAGGCCGTGACAGTGAGAGGCCCGCGCACCGCGATGAAGAGTGGCCCCCGCTTGCCACAACTAGAGAAAGCCCTCGCACAGAAACGAAGACCCAACACAGCCAAAAATAAATAAATAAATAAATTTATTTAAAAAAAAAAAAAATGGTGGCAAAATACACATAACATAAAATTAAAAAAAAAAAAATTGTGCTTATTGAGTTAAGTGAAACATGATTGGTAACATTCAGAGCAAGGTGTTCTCATTGATCAATTAATATATTCACTAAGGTAAATTATCACTGATCCATTAAACAGGTTTAAACCAGTTCTGGTAGCTTCTTGTTATCATGGCTAAAGAATAATCCATCTTCACCTAACTTTAGAGAAATGTTTTTCAGAACTTTTAAATTAGGAGAAAATAACTCTTAATAATACTGAAAATTTATCCATAAACATGGTATATATATATGAATTTATTTGTACCTTCTTTAATTTCTCTCAGTAATGTTTTGAATTCTCTCTCTGGATTTTATTTCACAAAATAATTTATTAAGGCTCATTTCTATCCATTAATCTTTAATTCATTGAGAACATCTGAAATCCACTTACATGTGAATTTATCATTCCATATATTTCTATTTTGTCCAAAATAATTTCTTGAGAAATTACAAAAATAACTCCAGAGATCTAGAAATTTGGGGGACTCAAAGAACTGGTATCACTTACACAGTGAACAGTCAACCATAAATGTTAACAGATGGAAGGAAAGACAAGGACAGATATTTCAAATGTATCCCATCCCTTCACACCTATTCCATATCTGTATTCTGTTTATTTGGATAATAGCAAAGAGCCTAATTTATTAATTTGGGATTCATATATCTCCCTCCCTAATCTGCATATCTAAGTAATAATAAATAAAATGCTTAACAGTAAGTCATTTAAGTGAAAGGAATAATAGAAACATGGGTTTACACAACATTCCCAGAATAATGCAAAACACACTGAATGCTGATTTTTCTTTAATATGCCAGGTCTTATATTTAATTTGAAGCTTTTTAATGTCAGCAAAAGGCACATGGAATTTTCAACTCAAATATTTATCTTTAGTCAATAGAATTCAGCAAAATATGTATGGGTCATTCATTTTAGTTGGGGGGGGAAACCTAGGCATTGATCATTACTCACTCTGTACTGATATGATAAGCTATTCAGTTCTAATTGTGATAACAATTGACCATTTGCAATGTAAGAATGCCTATAATGTAAGTGCACAGAGATCTAACTGAAACCAAAAAAAGAGAGCTAAATAATTTTACTGTAATTTGGTTTCCTTTATTCAATTTTTGATCATTGTGATGTTCAGGATATAAGGAATAATTGCATATATATATAATTTTTTTTCTATTGGAGTATAGTTGCTTTACACTGCTGTATCAGTTTCTGCTATACAGCAAAGTGAATCAGCCATATGTATACATATATCCCTCTTTTTTGAATTTCCTTCCCATTTAGGTCATCACAGAGCACCAGGTAGGGTTCCCTGCACTATACAGTAGGTTCTTATTAGTTATCTATTTTATACATAGTAGTGTATATATGTCAATCCAATCTCCCAAGTCATCCCACCCCCCCATTCTCCCTTAGTATCCATACATTAGTTCTCTACGCCTGTGTCTTTTTTTCTGCTTTGCATATAAGATCATCTATACGATTTTTCTTGAATCCACATATATGTGTTAATATATGATATTTGTTTTTCTCTTTCTGATTTACTTCACTCTGTATGACAGACTCTAGGTCCATCCACCTCACTACAAATAACTCAATTTCATTTCTTTTTATGGCTCAGTAATATTCCATTGTATATATGTGCCACATCTTCTTTATCCATTCATCTGTCAATGGACATTTAGTTTGCTTCCATGTCCTGGCTATTGTAAATAGTGCTTCAATGAACATTGAGGTGCATGTGTCTTTATGAATTATGGTTTTCTCTGGCTTATGCCCAGGAGTGGGATTGCTGGGTCATATGGAGTTCTGTTTTTATTTTTTTTAAGGAACCTCCATACTGTTCCCCATAGTGATTGAATCAATTTACATTCCCACCAACAGTGTAAGAGGGTTCCCCTTTCTCCACACCCTCTCCATCATTTATTGTTTGTAGATTTTTTGATGATGGCCATTCTGACCAGTGTGAGGTGATACCTCATTGTAGTTTTGATTTGCATGTCTCTAACAATTAGTGATGTTGAGCATCTTTTCATGTGTTTGTTGGGCATTTGTATGTCTTCTTTGGAGAAATGTCTATTTAGGTGTTCTGCCCATTTTTGGATTGGGTTGTTTGTTTTTTTGATATTGAGTTGCAAGAGCTGTTTGTATATTTTAGAGATTAATCCACTGTCAGTTGCTTCATTTGCAAATATTTTCTCCCATTCTGAGGGTTGTCTTTTCGTCTTGTTTATAGTTTCCTTTGCTGTGCAATAGCTTTTAAGTTTAATTAGGTCCCATTTGTTTATTTTTGTTTTTATTCTCCTTACTCTAGGAGGTGGGTCAAAAAAGATCTTGCTGCAATTTATGTCAAAGAGTGGTCTGCCTATGTTTTATAGTGTCTGGCCTTACATATAGGTCTTTAATCCATTTTGAGTTTATTATTGTGTATGGTGTTAGGGAGTGTCCTAATTTCATTCTTTTACATGTAGCTGTCCAGTTTTTTCAGCACCATTTATTGAAGAGACTGTCTTCTCTCCATTGTATATCCTTGCCTCCTTTGTCATAGATTAGTTGACCATAGGTGTGTGGGTTTATCTCTAGGCATTCTATCCTGTTCCATTCATCTATATTTCTGTTTTTGTGCCAGTACCATACTGTCTGGATTACTGTAGCTTTGTAGTATAGTCTGATGTCAGGGAGCCTGATTCCTCCAGTTCCATTTTTCTTCCTTAAGATTGCTTTGGCTATTCAGGGTCTTTTGTGTTTCCATACAAATTATAAAATTTTTGTTCTACTTCTCTAAAAAATGCCATTGGTAATTTGATAGGGATTGCATTGAATCTGTAGATTGCTTTGAGTAATATGGTCATTTTCACAATATTGATTCTTCCAATCCAAGAACATGGTATATCTCTCCATCTGTTTGTGTCATCTTTGATTTCTTTCATCAATATCTTATAGTTTTCTGCATACGGGTCCTCTGCCTCCTTAGGTAGGTTTATCCCTAGGTATTTTATTCTTTTTGTTGCAATGGTAAATGGGATTGTTTCCTTAATTTCTCTTTCTGATCTTTCATTGTTAGTGTAGAGGAATGCAAGAGATTTCTGTGTATTAATTTTGTATCCTGCAACTTTACCAGATTCATTGTTTAGCTCTAGTAGTTTTCTGGTGGCATGTTTAGGATTTTCTATGTACAGTATCATGCCATCTGCCAACAGTGATGGTTTTACTTCTTCTTTTCCAATTTGCATTCCTTTAATTTCTTTTTCTTTTCTGATTGCCATGGCTAGGACTTCCAAAACTATGTTGAATAATAGTGGTGAGAGTGAACACCCTTGTCTTGTTCCTGATTTTAGAGGAAATGCTTTCAGTTTTTCACCATTGAGAATGATATTTGCTGTGGGTTTGTCATATATGACCTTTATTATGTTGAGGTAGTTTCCCTGTATGCCCACCTTCTGGAGAGGTTTCATCATAAATAGGTGTTGCATTTTGTCAAGAGTATTTTCTGCATCTATTGAGATGATTATATTTTTTTTCTTCAATTTTTTAATACGGTGTATCACATTGATTGATTTGCATATATTGAAGAATCCTTTCATCCCTAGGATAAATCCCACTTGATTATGGGTGTATGATCCTTTTAATGTGTTGTTGGATTCTGTTTGCTACTATTTTGTTGAGAATTTTTGCATCTATGTTCATTAGTGATATTGGTCTGTAATTTTCTTTTTTGTGTGTGATATCTTTGGTTTTGGTATCAGGGTGATTGTGGCCTCATAGAATGAGCTTGGGAGTGTTCCTCCCTCTGCACGTTTTTGGAATAGTTTGAGAAGGATAGGTGTTAACTCTTCTCTAAATGTTTCATAGAATTCACCTTTTGAAGCCATCTGGTCCTGGACTTTTGATTGTTGGAAGATTTTAAATCACAGTTTCAATTTCATTACTTGTGATTGGTGTGTTCATGTATTCAATTTCTTCCTGGTTCTGTCTTGGAAGGTTGTACTTTTCTATGAATTTGTCCATTTCTTCCAGATTGTCTATTTTATTGACATATAGTTGCTTGCAGTAGTCTCTTACTATCCTTTCTATTTCTGTGGTGTCAGTTGTAACTTCTTTTCCATTTCTACTTTAATTGATTTGATTCCTCTCCCTTTTTTTCTTGGTGAGTCTGGCTAAGGGTTTATCTATTTTGTTTATCTTCTCAAAGAACCAGCTTTTAGTTTTCTTGATCTTTGCTGTTGTTTTTTTCTCTTCTATTTCACTTATTTCTGCTTTGATCTTTATGATTTATTTCCTTCTACTAAATTTGGGTTTTTTTGTTCCTTCTTTCTCTAGTTGCTTTAGGTGTAAGGTTAGGTTTTTTATTTGACTTTTTTCTTGTTTCTTGAGGTAGGATTTTATTGCTATAAACTTCCCTCTTAGAACTGCTTTTGCTGTATCCCATAGGTTTTGGGTTGTTTTGTTCTGGTTGTCATTTGTTTCTAGTAATTTTTTTATTTCCTCTTTGATTTCTTCAGTGATGTCTTGGTTATTTAGTTCCATATCATTTAGCCTCCATGTGTTTGTGTTTCTTACAGTTTTTTTTCCTGTAACTGATTTCTAATCTCATAGTGTTGTGGTCAGAAAAGATGCTTGATATGATTTCAATTTTCTTAAATTTACCGAGGCTTGATTTGTGACCCAAGATGTGCTCTATCCTGGAGAATGTTTCATGTGCACTTGAGAAGAAAGTGTATTTTGCTGCATTCGGATGTAATATCCTATAATTATCAATTAAATCTATCTGGTCTAATGTGTCATTTAAGTTTGTGTTTCCTTATTAATTTTATGTCTGGAAGATCTATCGATTGGTGTGACAGAAGTGTTAAAGTCCCCCACTATTATTGTGTTACTGTTGATTTCCCCTTTTGTAGTTGTTAGCATTTGCCTTATGCATTGAAGTGCTCCTATGTTGGGTGCATAAATATTTACAATTGTGATATCTTCTTGGAATGGTCCCTTGATCATTATGTAGTGTTCTCCCTTGTCTCTTGCAATAGTCTTTATTTCAAAACCTCTTTTGTCTGATATGAATAGTGCTACGCCAGTTTTCTTTTCATTTCCATTTGCATGGAATATCTTTTTCCATCCCCTCCCTTTCAGTCTGTATGTGTCCCTAGGTCAGAAGTGAGCCTCTTGTAGACAGCATATATACAGGTCTTATTTTTATATCCATTCAGCCAGTCTATATATTTCGGTTGGAGCATTTAATCCATTTACATTTAAGGTAATTGTCGATATGTATGTTCCTATCACCATTTTCTTAATTGTTTCGCATTTGTTTTTGTAGGACTTTTTCTTGTGTTTCCCACCTAGAGAAGTTCCTTTAGCATTTGTTGTAAGGGTGGTTTGGTGGTGCTGAATTCTCTTAGCTTTTGCTTGTCTGTAAAGTTTTTTATTTCTCTGTCGAATCTGAATGAAATCCTTGCTGGGTAGAGTAATATTGGTTGTAGGTTTTCCCCTTTCATCATTTTAAATATATCCTGCCACTCCCTTTGAGCCTGCATAGTTTGTGCTGAAAACTCAGCCTATAACCTTATGAGGAGCCCCTTGTATGTTATTTGTTGCTTTTCCTTTGCTGCTTTTAATATTTTTTCTTTGAGGTTAACTTTTGTTAGTTTGCTTAATATGTGTCTTGGCTTGGGTTTTTCCTGTATGGGACTCTCTGTGCTTCCTGGACTTGGCTGAGTATTTCCCTTCCCAAGTTAGGGAAGTTTTCAACTATAATTTCTTCAAATATTTTCCCAGACGCTTTCTTTCTCTTCTTCTTCTGGGACCCCTATAATTCGACTGTTGTTGTGTTTCATGTTGTCCCAGAGGCCTCTGAGACTGTCATCATTTATTTTCATTCTTTTTTCTTTATTCTACTCCGCAGCAGTTATTTCCACCATTGTATTTTCCAGCTCACTTATCAATTCTTCTGTCTCAGTTATTCTGCTATCGATTCCTTCTAGTTTTTCATTTCACTTATTGTGTTGTTCTTCACTGATTGTTTGTTCTTTAGTTCTTCTAGGTCCTTGTTCAACACTTCTTGTGTCTTCTTGATCCGTGCCTCCATTCTACTGATATTCCCAAGATCTTGGATCATCTTTACTATCATTACTCTGAATTCATTTTCAGGTAGATTGCCTATTTCCTCTTCATGTGTTTGATCTTGTGGGTTTTTACCTTGCTCCTCTGTCTGCAACATATTTCTGTGTCATCTCATTTTGTCCAACTTACTGTGTTTATGGTCTCCTTTCCGCAGGCTGCAGGGTCCTAGTTCCTCTTGCTTCTGTTGTCGTCCCCCTGGTGGGTAAGTTTGGTCCAGGGGTTTGTGTAGGCTTCCTGGTGGGAGGGACTGGTTCCTGTACTCTTGTTTGTGGAGCTGAGTCTTTTCCCTCTGTTGTACAGGGCCGCATCGGGTGGTGTGTTTTGGGGTGTCTGTGAGCTTAGTACAACTTTAGGCAACCCGTCTGCTGATGGGTGGGACTGTGTTCCTGTCTTGCTTGTTGTTTGGCATGAGGTGCTCAGCATTGTAGCCTGCAGCCAGTTGGGTGGAGCTGGGTCTTGGTGTCGAGATGGATACCTTGAGGAAAGCACACTCTGATTATATTTTCTGGGCCCAGGAATTCTCTAGCAGTCCAGCATCCTGGACTCTGAGCTCTCACCCCAGAGGCTCAGGCCCAACCTCTGGCCAGGGTACCAAGAGCCTGCAAGCTGCCCAGCACAGCCCGAGAAAAAAGGGAAAAAAAAAAAAAAAAGGAAAAGAAAATAAACAGACAAAACACAAGCAAATAGCAAGAACAAAAACAAACAGCAACAACAACAAACAAAAACGAAACAAAACCAAATAAAAGAAGGAAACAAACAGATGAACCAAACCCAAGACAAATGATAAAAACAAAGCCAAACAAACAGATACAAACAGACAGAAAAAAAACCAAAGAAAACCCAAAGAAGGGAACAAACGAACTCAAAAATGAAAAGAATCAATAAAGACTAAACTAACAAAAACAAAAAACACAAAACAAAAACAGAAAGCAAACTAAAAAAAAGCAAAGAAAACATAAAACACATAAAAACAATCAAAAAAAGAACAAAAACAAGAAAAAATATACAAAACAAAAAAAGTAAAGTAAAAATAGAAAAATTTTAAAATATATTTTAAAAATTTAAAAATAAAAATTAATAAAAACAACAACAATGACAATTTCAGCTTCCCACCAGGGTTGCTGGTCCCTTTTTTGATTCCTCTTTTCTTTTTGTCTTCCTTTCATCCTACCTGTTTGTGAGGGGATTTTTCTTGTCCTTTATGTGTCCAAAGTCTTCCACTAATGTTCAGCAAGTGCTCTGTGAGAATTGTTCCATTTGTAGATGTATTCTTGATGTACTCGTCGTGACGAGAGACGAACTCCGCATCCTCCTATTCCACCATCTTGACCCCTCTCTATCCTGTTGACATCGCCCCTGCTCTGGGCTGGGCAGACCCAGGTGCAAGTGCGGCTGATCCACTCCAGCAAGGCAGTCGGGGTTCTGTGGGGGATCTGGTGTAGGATGGTCAGGGCAAGTGTCAGTTGAGCTGAAGCTTGAAGGAGAACCACAGACTTCTGGCCAAAGAGAGGTGTCCTGGTCCCTTTCCTATGCTGGTGGCCCCTGGTTCATTTGCCCAATGCCCAGTAAGACAAACCATGGGACACCAAAGTTTGCAGAGCACATATGTTCTTTACAACAATGGTGTCCAAACTTTTTTAAACCCACATCCTAGTTTGGAAAGAAATCACAATCCATCCAATTTAGAGTGTAGTTAATTATTTAAACATTGCATATATAATATTATATATATGTGTGTGTGTGTGTGTGTGTGTTATATATGTATGTGTGTGTATACCCACACATGCATTTTGGACATTATAATACATACACAAAAATATAAACTAAAATAGAAGATAATAAATACATAAATAGAAATTTCAGTATTTTCTTTCCAAACTCCAATGGATTGTCTTGCATATGCCTCATTTTGAACATTACTGCTAGAGAGGATGACTGGTCTTATTGGATTAAAGTCAGCACATAGAAAGGATGCTGGTAAACTGAGGAAGTTTAGGCCAGTGGCTTCAGTGAGCATCAGAATCACCCAGATAGCCCAGCTGCCCCTGCAGCATTTCTGATGCAGTAGCTCTGGGGTGTGGCCTGAGATTTTGCATTTCTAATAGACTCTTGGGTGAATCTGTTGCTGCTGCTGCTACTGGTGCTTAGGGGAATACTCACTTGGACAAAAAGGAAGGCTTATACTGAGTATGGTTAAGTGATAACTCATAGACAAAAGCACATGCTTTCCTACTCTTTTTTAATATAAAAATGTAATTCTGTATTAAAGTATGTTTCTTCAAATCACCTAAAATACATATATATATCTTTTCCCTAACTGGAGTAATTCTTACCAGTGGTGTAAACTTTAAACCAAACTAATACACAAAATAAAACAAACCAGGAATCATGTCTGATAGTAATTTTATTGAAAAAGACAAAACAGCAGGTAGCTAAACTGCCCCTTTCCCTTCAGTATTTCTTCAGTGTTTCACAAAATCTGCAGCAACAATTACCTTGAGTGCACTCTCAGCTAGCAACACTTTCCCATGCCTCATCCAATGTTTAGGTAAGTTCTAACAGGTGAAAACTATAGCTAATATTTATTTTATTTTAAAAGATCACATAGTTAATGAGTGGCTGGATCAGGATTTGAATCCAGGTAATGTGGTGATAGAATCTGTGCACTTATTCACTCACTTGTACTGTTTCCCAGGTTTTAATGAAAAGGAATTCTAGGTTTAGCCTGTTGCAACATTTTCAGGTATGATACTGCCCTATTTCTTAAAGCCTTGTCTTTCTGTTATCTCTGTCATTCTTCAGGTCTCCCAGCTTTATGTGATGCTGTCATTCTATCGCTGGTACTAGAGTTGCACTTTATGAGTAAAGGAAAGAAATGACTCCTATGGTTTTCTAAAGAAAAAATATTTGTGCGACCACTGACCAGGCCACTCAGCATGATTCTTCAACATGACCATCCTCTAGGATGCTCTGAATGCTAGCTTCATTACTCTGAGGTGCTGTGGCCAGGAAAACTCAGAGAAGCTGATCCACATAAGTGTCTTCCCAGCTGAGAACTGCTTGAGGGCCATGGTGAACCCAACACAAATGACCTGAGGGTGAGTTTTGTTATGATATTTTTAAAAACTGCTATTATTCATTATTCATAATTTAATTTGAATAAATGTAGTCTGACAGTCAGTCATCTGTAGCCCCAGAAAAGCATCAGGCATACAGCTGACTCTCTTCAACAGGTCAGGACCTAACCAGTAAAACCTCAAAAATGCTAATTACTCTTTGTTCTACCCCGATAAAGGTCAGTGTCCCAATCTACACGGACTTAATGTCAACCTCACATTTTCTTGCTAATACAGGTTTCACAGAAGACGGGAAAACACACACACACACACATTCCTTGGCCAGTTCACCTGTAAAATAGTGAAAATTACTAAAATTCTCTCCCACACATCACATTATTTACAGAGGTTTCTGAAGTTCTAAATTAATTGCCATCACAATTTGACATATCATTGTCAGAGTATAGTGATTGTATCCCTTGTTTACAAAAAATATAAAAACAAACAATGAAAATCCAAAAAATAAGCATCTGCTCACCTAGTACAATTTGAGGGAGATAAAAGTCACTTTTATTATTCTCATTCTTTCACCCTAGAAAAGTTCACCCATCTACTTACCTGACAGTTGATACTTAAAGGTCAAGGCATTGACATACAATAAAGACTGATCATAATTGTAGCTACTTTGCTTAATAACACAGTAACTCATTAGCAACTGAGTTAGGTGAAAAGAGCACAAGCTTTAATATTATAAAGTGTGAGGTTCAAATCTCACTTTTGTCACTTTCTAGCTGTATGACTAGGTAAGGCACTTAATCATTTATATCACTTAAAAATGGGAATAACAGTACCTACTTTGCAAGTTTTCTGTGAGGATGAAAGAGGTACAGAGTGCCTGTGGTAGTGAGTTGGTCATGAGAGATCAACTTAGAAACTTCCTACTTGTCTGTAGACTACTTGAGAGCAGACAACACTACTGCAATGAACAAAGTTTGAGAGATAAGACTAAAACTCAGAATTTCTTATTACACTGACTTTGCATTGTCTGTGACAGCTCATGACCTAAAATGTGACTTATTTTGGTTCTTTCTAATTCAAGAAATTCTCTGATTCAAGTGCAAATCTCCTTCTACCTCCGATTTCACTAGATTTGATGTCTTGAGGGTAAATTTAGGTTCCAAAAATATTATTTAGTGGTTTATTTCTGATATTCAAAACTCCATTTTTGTCCTTAAGCTTTACATCCAACATACAAATCTTTTTATTCTGTTTATATTTCCAGCAAATTTTAACCATGATCACGTTTATAAACTTAACACTGTCAATGTTTTAAATTGCATTCATAAATTTAATATATTTCAGTTCCTTTTTAAGTACTTTGGCTAACTTATAAAATAAAATTTCCCCTAATGCTTTTAATAAAACCAGCAGAATTAAAACTATAAATATGGTGATTCTTAAATTATTTTAAGTTTCCCAATACAACACATAATCTTAGTAAATTACAAGTCTAAAGCAATTACTCAATGACATATTTTAAATTAGAATCACAAGGTTAATTTTTTACTTGAAAAGGCCAAATCCTCTTTTATATTACAACTGGCTAAAACACTAAATTTGGACACATTCTTTCTTAGCACAAAAGAATTAATGCTATAGATACGATTCTATCAGTAATTTGTACATTTAACCCTAAATCTTCCTGCAGTTAAGGATGTTAAGGAAATAATTATATCACCCTACACATCTTCTCAGAAGGTTATTAAGGTCATTTAAGGATCAGAAATACAGGCCAGATATATAAGGTCTGGAGCTACAAATATCCATGGTGATTTTTTCTTACAATCCCAACTGTCAGGCTGACTTCCATTTTTAGGCACTTTACCTTAGAGTCCTTAATTGAAGAAGGAAGGTGGTAATGTAACCCATTTTCCTAGGCTTGAGTCACATCCTTGCCTCATTCTGCCATTTTGTTACATAACTCTGCAACCTTCCCCCTAGGCTGTTACATCACTAAATTGAATTTTTTGTTTCTCTGGCTCTAATTTTGTAGATCCAATAACTTCATAGGAATTAGTCATTCTTTTCAAATGCACTCTATCTCTTAGTGTGGAGACTTTTCAGATTTTAAAATGGTAGCCATGGGAACTCTGCACACCTCTTGTGGCTCTTTCCTTCTATACAATGTCAAACCCATTGTCCTGGTAAGACTAAAGGAAAGAAAAGGTTCAGGTAAATACAAACCTAAAAGCACACACAAAAAATTATATCAGATTAACCATAAGGAGAGACATGGACTCAGAGATGCCATGTTGAAAAACTCTATGGGGTGTCTTTCACACCAGGGCCTGGAGTTGTGAGTGTGCCAGATACTGTTATGGGTATTGAAGACACACTGGTAACAAGAAAGACAAGGTCCCTGCTCTCCTGGGGCTTACATTTAAGTGGGAACAAATAGCCAATAAATGAGTGATCAAATAGCAAAATCAGATCATTAAGAGATTTTGTTCGATGAGTACCATAAAGGAAATAAAGCAGAAGGGCATAATAGAGACTAAAAGTGGATGGCTATGGAAGGAATAATTTTGAAAATGGTGACCAATAAAGTCTAAGGAGGTGACATTTGAGCAGGCAGATGACAAAGGGTAGCTCTGTGAAAAGCTGGGGAACAGCTTTGAAGGCAGTAGGTACACAAAGGGTCACCTACAGCATTATTGGCATATTTTCAGGAAGGAGAAGGCCAGTATGGCTGGAGAGAAACAAGCAAGGGAAGGAGTATGTGAGCTGAGTATGAACAGAGTCTGGGACAGATCATGCAGGACTAAGAGGCTCTGATAGAGCCATGGTAAGAAGTTTGAATATATTAGAAGGCTTTTAAGAGTTTTCACCAAGGGAGCTATATGATTTGATATATATTTTTAAGATTCCTCTGGCTGCAATGTAAAGCCTAAATATTAGGGAAACAAGACAGCCCAAGTGAGAGATATTGGTGGCCTAGTCTAGAGCTGAGGGAGGGAAGATAGGGGACATGGACAGTTTTGAGATGTTCTTTGGAAGCAAAATTTTTCAGAATGGTTTGGATGCTGGGAGATGACAAAATGTGGTAAGTTAAGAATGACACCTGGTTTGGGGATTGGTGGGTAAGTAGATGTTGGTGCCACCTGCCAAGATGGAGAAGATTAAGGAAGAGACAGGTAGGTGGGGAAAGGGGAGGCAATTTGTGATGCAAAAGAGAGAGAGGGTGACTATGGGAACATAGTCTTGACACGAAAGGAGATGGAGGCCAGAACAAAGGAAAGGTGGGGCCGAGGGAGAGACTAGCTTTGGACAAAAGGAGAAACTTTGTTTTGCAATCAAAGGAAAGACAAAGAAAATGGGCACACAGAAGTTAAAGTTTTAGATTTTGTGCAAGAAAAATAGAGCCATTTAGGTCAATTATTGCTGGTAAGAATTGAAAGAAGGAATAATACAGTTTCTGTGTTACTTTTACTACTATATTAAAGTTACTTCATTTGCTAATAAAGTTCTTTATCAAATGAAAATGTAGATAAAAGTAACTTAAGTCTGACTCCTACAGTGTGTTTTCTAGATGTGGAAACATAGACAAGCCTTAACACTTAATAGTAATCAGACTTGTTTGTTGACCATTTTATTCTGGTGATCAAAAGATTTTATTTTCTCTTTCTACTATATTTTGTGATATATTTACTATAAGTAACAGAGCATACAATGAGAAGATTAATTTGGTCTGGGGCTGTGAAGCTTATAGTAAAAAGACAAACAGTGTTTTTGTATAATATGTAATTATTTACTAGTTTGGGGCTACCCATTGGCATATTAGAGAGAGCTTGCAAACTAAAATCATACTAATAATAATTGCCTCACCTGGGAGAAGTCCCAGGAGGCCTTAAATGGGAAGACAAGTGAGACAGGCAAACAAAACGTCAGAAAGCCCACTGGGGAAAATTGTATTTTTTTCTCTGTATCAAGCTAAGTGTTTGCAATTACCTTTATTTGATGGTGTTAGGTGAATACAGGAGAAAACAGAAAATGCTGATATAGACAATTACCTGACCATGAAGAGCTTAGCATGCCAGGCCAATAGGAGACCAGAATTCCCCAAAGCAGGCTGAAGTTCCTCAAATGGCCATGAGTTAATAATATCAATACAATGCATACCTTAAACAACACTAAATTGAGAAAAATAACATCTTACATTTATATGAATTTCTATTTTTCAATATTTTGTAAGCCATATTGATTAGTTGTAAATATATGGAGAAAGATACACATTCAAGCAATATTCAGGAGGTAAACTCAGGAATGGGGTAAAAGAGCAGGAGGAGTCAGAGATTACTTTCAGTTTTCCTGTTTGGATGACCAGATGGTTGGTGGCAATAATAAATAATGTTGAAAATATAGGGTGAAGGTAATGTTTGAAATAAAGTTGACTAGTTTACTTCTGTGTTAGACACTGAGCTTGAGGTACCTGTATAGAATGATCATGCATCGTGGTTTGCCTGAACTGTGCTGATTTATGCTTGTTATCCTAGCTTAGTAATAGCACCCTCTTTCCTCTCAAAAGTCTCTTGTTCTGGGCAGTAAATTATATCATCATTCTTAACCTATAAAACTTACAGGTGAAGATGTCCTTCAGATGGTTGCATATGAGTCAAAATAGAAATCTGGAAAGGTCACATGATTTAAGGGTAATCTGAATATTTGTTGTACTTGAAACTGAGTGTGAATGAAATTACCTAGGTAGAGTACATTTTTGTCATTATGGATAAAGATGGATTCCTTGTTGACAGCAACACTTTCATGACAGGTGGGAAGCGAAGTTCTGATACATATAATCAGAGAAGAAGAAAAAAGTAAAAGAAAACAACCTCCAAAAGTCCTCCTTGAACTTGACAATTGCAGAATCGTTGCTAAAGGGGGCAAGAGTCATTTAAGTAGAGGGTTCAAACTGGAGGCCAGATTGCAGTGGGTTGAGAAGTAAAGGAAAGCTGAGGAAATATAATTTTGAAATATCTTTTATAGGAAGGAGACTGGATGATAGTTAAAGTGGTATGTATGGCTAAGGGAGTTTGAGGTCTTTGGTTTTTTTTTTAGAATCAGAGAAACTTGAGAATGATTGAAGATAAGGAGTCAGGAGACAAAAAGGAAGAGGGAGAGGGAGGGTCAGAGGGAAAGAGAGAGAAAGAAAGAGAGAGGGGAGGAAGAGAAGAAAGGGGAAGAAGAAGAGAGAAAAGAAGGAAACAGGGAAATACAGACAAAATCTACAGGAAAGAGAAATGGATTACCAATGATGCAGATGCCTGGAAAATAAGAAAATAAAAGAAATTGGAGGTGGAAGAGCTGGACTTGAATTGGGTGTTGGGTATGTCATCCTCTGTGCCTGTGGCTGTCAGTTTATACTTAACCCATCATAAACAGAAGGTGATTCTCAAGGACAGAAGTCGGTCAGGGGTTGGAGTAGAAAGTTTGTCACTAAGGGGGCACTATCAGCAGATACTGGAAGAACTCATGAAGGGGCAGGCTAATGCAGATGCCAAGGAGGCTCTGATTCCATAGCAATAGGATTTTTTTCCAAGGCTCAAGAAGATAGAAGGTTTAAATTATAGACTAAATACTGAGTTCATGGTTTTACATGGGTGGAAAGGGAGTGCAAAAGCTAAACTCCTCATACTTTGGAGAGAGAGGAACTAAATCTACATTCTAAAAACTGAAGTGGGCCCTGGGGTCTGGAACCCCTAAAGCAGGTTCTGATGTTGTGCTATTGGAGCTATCAGAAACCCAGAAGATTTTGTTCCTGGTGAAATTCTGGGACCGTGTCTGAAGCTTAACATTAATCTTCATTCCCAGGAAGTAAAGAGATCTAAAAACATGATACAGACTTCTAGGAGGAAGTTGAGACAATCGAGTGAGTCTCAGCATCTAAGAAATAGAAATAGTAGCAAGGTCTGAGACACAGATGAACATTTTAAAGGAGCAGAGGAAGTCAATGACGTGTGGAGAAAGTAGATCCTCAGCTATACTTCTAACTCATTATGTGAAACTGTACAAATTGCATAACTCTCTAATCCTCAAAACCTCTTTTTATCTCAGAAAAAGAGGTTCTTGTGGGGGCAAACTATTTTTAAGGGCCTTCCTGCTTTAAAGTTCTTTGATGAATGTGGGCTTAGGATGATGTAGGAGCAAACAGCAAGATTCCGTTTTTAAGTGAACAAAGAAAAAATATCAGTCAAGGAACAAATTAATAAATCCATTTTGATTTTAATTGTACTATATAAGTCAAAGATATCTTTGCATAATGAAAGGAGATAGAGTTTGAATACAAATAGTCAGTGAGGTAAAGACTTAGAAACCAGATGAATAGCAATGGATCAAGAGATGCATGACTCAAACACAGGCCTAGGGATAACTGATTTTCAGGGGTCAGTGTCCAGGGACATACGGATCAAAAACCAGCAAGAGGAACTGAAGGTGCTTAGCAATGTGACTGACCTAGTGCTGGATGGATATCATACAAAGGCAACTACTCCTTTCAGGTTTCCTGCCCAAGTTGAAATTAAGGCCTAGACTTATATTTTATGGATTCTTAGCAAATATCAAGCTCTATGCTAAGCTGTGCTGCAAACTAGAATCAAAAATTAAACATAATACTACCCCTACCATCAAGGAGGTAACAATCTGGATAGTCCTGAGTATGAGGTAAGGATATCTGACCAGAGCTCAGTCTCAACAGCCACAAACTAGTCTATTCTCAACAAGGAAGGAAATATTTCTTCAGGCCATCAGTCCTCCTTAGGTTTGCTAGGTTCCATCATTTTAGTGCTGAGGAGCCAGTGCAACAAGTAAGAATATTGGGTTATAAAACTTAATTTAAACTATCTAATACAAATATATCTACAACTTTGGCCTAGAGGTCTAAGCATCACTTTGTGCAAGTAAATTAGGGTCTCGTAGTTCTGCTGGGTTTCCAGTGAAAAAGGCAATAGTGCCCCTTGAAGATATAAATAACTAAATCCATTTTAAATTTAATTGTACTACTCAAGTCAAGGATACCTTAGGGAATGACTATAAATATTATCTTGAATTCAGGTATACATAGTGAAACAAAGAGGCAATAGGGAAAAGGACCTAGTGTTGATGTAATCATATTTCCCATCAGATTCTTGCAAATCTAAGTTTGTCAATGAATAGCATGTGAAAGACACATATATAACCTTATCTGTCTACTTAATTCTCTAAAAATAAGACTCTTATTTACACTAACTTGGACCCATCATGCATTCTATGTTCTTATAGAAATTGTCAACTTCATGAAACTGCTATTGCAGACTAACTATAGTTAGAATTTCAGATATCTGGAAAATATGATAGGTACCCATCACTTGCCTTCACAATGACACCGTGGATGATTCTTCTGCCCCAGCTAACCCTTGGGTAGTGTGAGGCAAATAGGGAAAAGCTTATTTTGTCATAGTGGTATGTGTTGATCACCCTTGAAAATCTTAAACTCATTCTCAGCAGGTTTTACTAGTGACAGGAAGGAAAGCCAGCATGTCTAAAAGGATGTAAAATATTACCTACCATAACAAGGCACTCAATAAATATGGATCCATGAATTAAACTGGGATATCAGTGTCTGCATTAAAGAACTAGATGTGTGCAAGCGAGATCAAAATAAATAGGTAAAAAGATATTTTTAAAAAAATTTTTCATGTATTTCTAAAAAAATCAGTCAGGTCTTCCAGAAAATTTCCACATGTGATGTTAGAAAAAATCTTTTCACATCTGTGTTCAGTTGTATAATAAAGTCTGACATGTGAAATGACTCATTAAATGTCTACTCTTCATCCAGGCACTTTGGTCTTGCACAGAAATGGATTATGTCCATACTTTCTAAAAAGGAAAAAAGTCCTCTCCTTTTTCCTCTGAAGCTGACTATGGTATGAATCCACTATCCTGTGTTCAACTAGTATATATTCATCCCTAAACCCATTCCATCCAATGGTCAGTCTGAAGCCAGCTGTGAACAGGAAGTACAGCTATAGGAATAATGCTCTTTACATTTTCCATATCTCAGCACACTTAGCGTCACCATTTCCTAAATTATAAGTTCAATTAAGAAGATAAACACCTCACCAGAATGGATCCTTGGTCCATTCAGCTCAGTGACTTTTTCTCTGACAGAAGCACCAAAGTATGTGCCATGTGTACAAAAGATTAATACACTCCTTGAATTAGTAGCAAAAGTTTAGGGTTATTTCCCAAATAGCATGCATCACATAATAAATTTTATTATATATTATATTTTCCAAAACTTATCTATAGCCATTTATAGACTTTATTTTAAAATTCATGATGTCCCAGATCATAAACTATGTTGGGTATAAATGAACTTCTTTTGAACTTCAAGAGAGTGATCCTTAGTATCAGATCATCATCAAATATTTGATTAATTTATATATATATAAATTAATATATATTTTATATATATATATATTTTAAGGGCCTCTTTATCCCTCACATAATTATCCATTTTAACTTTGATTCTTCAAAAAAGGGCAGTTTAATCATTAAGTTTTGACTTTGACAGCAGCTGTTTTGTACATATCCTCACCTCCTTCTCTTAATCAGTTTGATTCTTATTCTTTGACTACCTCCCACTTGAATTATTTGATTCTAGAGTAAGGTAACAAAATCTGCATGCATTCCTTAAATATTCCAAGGGAGAGGACATCACAGTTTTATAAAAGTAAAGGATAAATTATACTTTTGCCACACTTGAATAAACTCTTCAGCATTCGCTCAGGATCTCATTTTGAGATTCAAAAGAGTAACCTCTTTGTATTTCATTAACCGAACATGAATATGATCCTGGCCTCTCTTTCAACTCTATAGGCTTAACTTTACTGTCAATTTTATTATAAAGTTGGGTGTAAGGGTTTCCATTAAAATGATTTTTTTATGTAAAATAAAACCTGTTACTTTCTCAATCTTTCTTGAGGTTGCTGTGGCTATTTTGTATATGTTCAATGGCTGTCAGAGCTATGCCTTACTTATGAGTACTGCACAGGTGTGTTGTGTCAGCACTCTTTTCTTCCTATCTCATCATAATGGCAGCAAATTTGAGGATTTCAGGAAGATGTTTACCTATAAACATTGGACAGAATTAAAGGGCTCAGTGTAAAATGAAACCAAATGTCATTATTACTTTAAAATTTATTACTAAAGATTTGTAGATCACAAAAAAATTGCTAATTATATCTACTCACCATTTTGATTGCTTTTTGCCATACTTACTCTGTGATGATATTTGTCATTTTCATTTCCTTAGAGAAACTGAGAATTAGGCAACCTCTCCCATAGTATGCATACTTCTCCATGTCTTCAGAACTCCTTCCAAGTCCTATGTATTTCAGTACCAATAGTGATTTTTAAACACTAAAACATTTGTTTGGTTTTCTCCTCATTGTAATCAGCTGTGTCTCAAGCTGCCAAGATCACCCCTTCCCTGTTCTCATCCACGTGGTACATAGAGTTCAAGAAATAAACCTTTTTTTAAGCAGTAAACTACTCTCTGTGTTCCGGAGACAGACAAGAAAGGGAGGATAAGCCTCCTATTTCATATCTCTTTCCAGTCATAAAACATGCAGGTTGTTTCTGACCTCTGCCACATGACAGAGGAGTGGAAAGAAAGGAGCAGGTACACAGATAATAGAAACTCTGTGAATCTATATGAACTTTAACATATCTTTTGTTGTGGAAGACTGACACTGAAAATCCATTTTAAAAGCAACATAATCTGGGATGGTGCTAGGCTGTGAGAGCCGGAAGGCTAAAAGAATTTGGTAGGAGGATCAACAGGGCAGTGAAGCCTTCTTCAGAGAACTAGACATTTGGATCCTCACTTGGCAGAGTGAAAGGTTCAACAGAAGAACAGGACAGAAAAGGAAAAACACAGATTTTAGAAAAAGATTTAACTTCACAAGAGGGAATAATTCATCTGTGGGAGTTAATGTAATATATACCTATAGATTGATAGAATACAGTCCACCTATCAATCAAACCTCCACTCACATGTTTAACAAACCTTTGATTTTTTTTGTAGCAGGCACTGTTCTAGGTTCTAGAAAAAAAAAAAAAGAACATGGCTCTTATAGGGGTTTCCATGTTAGGAAGATGAATATTGGTTAGATGGGCACACCACAAATTTAGAGACCCATTTAAAGTCATTGCAAAGCAAATGTAGGTATTCAGGGTAGCCTACAAAACAAAGACAGAGGTACCTATGAGCTATGCAGTCTTTGAGAGTACACCTTTCATTAAGCAGAAAGAAAAGGGGGACCAATCTGATTAGTTGCTGTTTAAAGGGTGTATTTATCTTGCTTATTTTCATCACTGAAGTCCATTTCCAAGTGGCTTCGAAGAGCACTGATATGTTCTTGGAACTTGGCCAGAGCCGCTTTGGCTTTTCTATTTGCACCGGCAGGAAAAGATTGGTGCATGAACTGTAACACCTATGACAACTAAGATCCTAGAATATTAAATTGCATCATTTTTTCAAAGACAGAGTGGAGTACCACTTTCCAAGTGCAGGCACTCTAGAGATGAGTTTTAGGTCAGCCTCTGTGAAGGTTTCCCAAATAACGCCAAATATGACCTGAATTTGGAAAACACAATTTGCCTTATATATTGTTATTACTGAACTATTATGTTTAAAGAAATGACTATTTTCAATGTGAATTAGCCCATTCCAGGCAATAAGTGCATGAAATAAATAAAAAATAATACAAGTGAAATTGAAGCAGAGGTCTTTGGATAAAGAAAAGTACTCAACATAACAATTACAATTGTTCTTATTTCTTACTTCAATAAGAAACAAAGTCCCATGAATACAAAAAAGGTTGGAACCTAATAGTTACTACGCTTCTCATGCCAATTCATAGCTTGGTATGATTTCCTATTCCTATTTACTCCACTGGTTCCAAAAGGAAATAGAAACTCCACAGCGCTTCCGGATAGGAAAGTAGATAATGCCAACAGGATTATAGCTCTTCACTTATGCTGGTGTCTATGATAAAATGCGCAAGATTTAAAGAGAGAAGGTAAAGATATATTAAATTGGGAATCATTACTGGGCCGACATTGTTCCACTAGCCAGGATCTATTCCATCAAGTGGAAAAATCAAAAACAGAAGTGCCACAATAGACTGCTGCTACGCTTGTTAATATTAATGTGATGTAATGAGATGTACAAACTACCAAAGTTTCTCAAGAGTTGGGAGTGGAGGGAGTAGTCGCTGATAAAATTACCGTCCATATTCCAACATTATTTTAGTGAAAATTATTTTTTTCCACTCTCAAAATAATATGTTTACCCAGTATGCATTTAATTACAGTTCCCAATTCATCAGTAAGGAATTTCAAATACAATGCATTTTGAAATAAGGCTATAAACAGACAGTATGATTCACTCAAATGAAAGAAGAGATACTTAAATTAGATTTGTAATGTAGTGGTATAGTCAATGCCTGCGTTTATTTTTATTTTTATTTCTCAGAGGAAATAATGCTTGAATTAGAATTGATAGGTAGAAGATTTTCTAGTCTATTGATCTTCACGCATTGTTTTAATGTGCAAAAGCTTTTATTCAAAAGCAATCTAAAAAAGAAATCCAGCAAAAATAAAGCTGTTCTTGCTGATGTGTAATCTTCCATGAGATGGCTCTGTCTTTGCTCTATCTTCGCTCTCTCCCTACCCCTCAGATCCCATCTTTATTTACTTCACTAACTCCTCTTCCCACTTCCAACTTGTAGACATATTTCCCCAAGTGTAGGACTTGACTCCTCTGTTCTTCTCTCTTTCAACTCAGTTTCTTAAAAGAACAGATTTACTTCCCCCCACCCAAATCCTTAGCACATCCTCTATCCAGAGAGCCTCGGAAATGTCAAGAAACCTTTTCAACACTTTATTGTCTCATTTCTAACTCTTCCATCCATAGACAGCATGACTGTGGGTTTCTTGGAGTAGAATTTGAATTACAGGAGAAATGGAAACAGCAGATTACTTATTTGAGAACTTTGTCCAAGAAAAGAAGAGATCAAGCATTTCCCAGAAGAGCCAAGGAAGAGTTGAATATACAACAGGCCAATTCTATAAAATAGAATGTTAATACTCCCAACATTACACAATTCTCGGTATACATTGGTCCCTGTGGTTCTGTTTTGACTGTTCCTTGTTTTTCTCCCCAAATAATGGGAACCAACTTGGGTTTTGCCTGTCCATGGCCTTCATACATGGCCCACTCTGCAGAGCTGGAATAGCACTAAACAAACATAGACAAGGCATTTTTAAAGGTTCAGGTCAAGTATGCCCCATTAATATGTTATGTGGAAAACACGTCTATGCACCATAGGAAAGATAATTCATTATCATGTGTGGAAGGTGACACTACTGGTCTCATAGGCACTTATGCGAAGCTTGTCTTCATCCTTTGTGAGGCATGCCTTATTTCAAACAACTAGTTTTGCTCCTTTCTGTATAGTTTTCCTTCATCAATAGTAACAGGAATAATTCTCTAATTTATGTGTTTATAGTTACAAGCACTTTTTCTCACAAATTATTTTACTTGATCTACCAACAAACTGGCCAGGTATTTATCAGATAAGGAAACTGAGAACCAGTTAATAAGTGATAAAAGTAAGTCTAAAGTTACGTCTATTGTCTATGATCCCTTCACTCTGGTCTTGACAACTACATTCTGCTGTGTCACATGGAACACAGTAATAAAAGATATTCTATTTAAGAGAGTGAAAACATAAAAGCACACTTGAGAGACCCTAAAACATATAGAATATAATAAAAACATAAAATAAATACAAGTGAAAGTCTGGCTGATATACTGAGGCTCCTGCGACAAACACCAGTGAAACTTGACCCCTTGACACCTGGCATTTTCTTGAAGCCAGTAGAAGTCTACAGGACTCACGATTTTTTTCACTGTTGTTTTTCCTTGGATTATTGGCAATAACACCAATTTTCAAGAAATAAAAATCTAAGGAATACCATCAAAATTTGCACAAAACCTGACAGCCTCTTTGTACCTACAAGATTTTTTTTCATGTTGAACTTTCCTGATTAAAACAGAAATGTTAAAAAATAATAAAAAAGGGGCTTCCCTGGTGGCGCAGTGGTTGAGAATCTGCCTGCCAATGCAGGGGACACAGGTTCGAGCCCTGGTCTGGGAAGATCCCACATGCCACGGAGCAACTGGGCCCGTGAGCCACAAATTACTGAACCTGCGCGTCTGGAGCCTGTGCTCCGCGACAAGAGAGGCCGCGATAGTGAGAGGCCCGTGCAAAGCGATGAAGAGTGGTCCCCACTTGCCACAACTAGAGAAAGCCCTCGCACAGAAACGAAGACCCAACACAGCAATCAATCAATCAATCAATAAGAACGTGAATTTCTAAAAAAAATTTTAAAAATAAAAATAAAAATAATAAATAAATAAATAAAATAAAATCTCTTTAGAAAAAAAAATAATAATAGTAAAAATGTTATTCTAAGCCTACATACAAATTTTATTAAAGAAGTTATTACCAGCAGAGACAAATGATTTCTGCACTAGATTAAGGGTGCCATGATAAATATTAACATTTGCAATATTTTGAGAAAAATTAGTAGTAGATCTGTAATTTACCCAGAGTAACATTGGCACACATCAATATCAATACAATGTCAAAAGACTTTCATACAGTGGCAGACAGAAAAGTTAGTCAAAAAGTGAAAATGGGTGTAAGAAATATTTTATAGTTTATGTACTGTTCCTTATTCTATTATTTTTTTAAGCCTGGGGTACACAAAAATCCCTAGGAGATACAGAGTTGGGTTGGAGACCAGACATAAATCACATTCCCCACTGCATAACTATGATTTTCCAGGTAAAATTATGACAAAATGAATGTCAAGAGGAAAAGCAGTTATAAATGGGAAGGCCTACATTGTGGTATAATGAATGTAGAATGTTTAATATTTGTTCACAGAACAATCACAAACATAGTAAAAAGATTGCCATATACTTATACCCCAATTCCCCATTATTAATATCTTACATTAAATTTTGATACATTTGTCATAATTAATGAATTTACTACCAATACATTATTATTAACTATCCATATTTTATTCAACTTTCCTTAGTTTTTATCTAATGTCTTTTTTCACCAAGGTGTTTTGTAGAGTGACTCTTAATTGGTAGCATTTGGGCCCTGGGGAGGAAGATCACAGAAGTCAAGTGTCATTCTAATCACACATATCAAGGGTACATACTATCAATACGACTTACCACTGTTGGTGTTAACTTGTTCACCAGGCTAAGGCAGTGTTTATCAGGTTTCTCCACTGTACAGTTACTCTTTGGAAGGAAGTCACTATGCACAGCCCACACTTAGGGACTGGAGAGTTATGCTCCACCTCCCTGAGGGAGGAGCATCTATATAAATTATTTGGACAACTTTTATATAGGAAATTTGTCTATTCTCCCCATGTATTTATTTATTCAATCATCTATATAAGTATGGATCCAGGAACATTTATTCTATGCTTTGAAATATAATCCAATATACTTTATTTTGTTGTTCAAACTGTTCAAGCCTTAGCCTTTGGGAGCTCTTTCAGTTGGTTCCTGTGTCCCTTTTGGCACACCCTATTCAATGCATCTGTTTGTTTTTTTTTTAAACTATCTTACTTTCCATCACTACAAGATGTTCCAGGCTCATCTTGAGTATATTCTATTCCAGTCCTGAATCAGCCATTTTTCAAAGGAGTAGAATGGGTTTTAATACAGAAATATATAGATTCAAATCCTGGCTCCATACATACTCACCTATGATCTTGGGCAAGTTATTTAGCATCTCTGAGACTCAGTGTCCTCACTTGTAAAATGAGAATAGTACTAACCTCAAAGGTTAATACTAGTACACTAGTATAAAGAACTAATAACTGTTAGGTCTAAACAAGACAACAAATGTAAAAGCCTAGTTCCCAGCTCTTTAAATACTTAATAAATATTAATTCTTTTTCATTCCCCTCTCTTTATCACGAGTGAGCAGAGCAATCTACTTCTTCCCTGCTAGTAGTCTCCCTGAATCACTGCCCATCTTCTCCCAACTGAGGCAGCCTTCAAAACAACTAGCCTGGAACAGTGACTCTTAGTTATTAACAATCTAGGGATGTCTCTCTCTGTGCATAAACTAAAACTTACACACACACACACACACACACACACACACACACACACACACATACAGATGTTATGTTACTTCACATAAGTGTAAGATATTTCCAAGCTAACGTCTGTCCTTAGTATAACATACATTTTATATTAAATGCATCATAGTAGCAATTTTGAGACACTAGTATTTCAGATGATTAATTTAGAGAAAAAGGAAAAAATCTGTCAGAATGAATAGTTACCATAACAACTACATGCAAGTGTTTTGTTTTGTTTTGTTTTGTGTGTGTTTTTTGGCAGTCACTTCATCATCATTTAAAAAATTTCAGTTTCCATGACAACCAAATGCAGTTAACATTACCTCTAAATATACTCCCCAGGTATTTTTTTTTCCTTTCATTTTATACTAAAGGTCTTTCATTTATACTAAAGAGGTCAAGGCTATCTGGAGAAACTTACTGTAAAATCTATCAAAGACAATCCTTTATCATGAAAAGATGATCAATATCAAATAGAGTTGGATATTATGGATATTTTTTTCTCTTAACCATGTTTATCAAGGAGTTTTAAGAAAAAATACTAGAAATGATCAAAGGAAATTTGGCTAAATTTCTAGCACAGGTTATGCCCAAAGAAATAAATATTTAGTTCAGAGAGTCAGACCTCATCCTGTGTTATTAGCTTGTATTTTTATAGCACAGCTAACCTTTTAGTCACTTAGAGACATGAAACACACAACTCTGGTCCCAGTGTAGTTCACTTATCTGCAAAGGCTTTCATGGAACTGAACTTACTTCTGTTGAAGCTGACGTTGTAATTTCATTTTTTCCCTCTACTAGTCCTGTTCTAACTTCTCTTTCTCTTTTTTCATTTATTCTCCCTTAATCCTCTCCTACTCTTCTCCTATTTTCTCCTCTTTCCTTCCCTTCACCTTCTCCTTTTCTCTCCTTTCTTCTCCACCCATTACCCACTGTGTTATATTCTGGTAGCAATAGTAGTGGTAACGGTAGTAACACAAGTCAGGGATGATGTGCTTAATAAACATTTTCTTGAGGTCAAAATACTACTTGGGAAAAACTGTAATCAAAATTTCACAGACATCAAAATACAAATACTTTATAAAAAGAACACTAAGGTGGGGACTCAGTAGCTACTTAGCTTTCAGAATAATTTAATTTGAGAGTTCATTATCATGAGGCTGACTCTATAATGTACTAGTGAGTATTAGAAAAGCACATGGCTCTATTTCAGCAATTGCAAGAGATAGACAAGTATTGTTCTGTATCTATTTTTGTTCAGATATGTTCTCAATAGGCATGCCAGAAAGGTATACATAACAATTGACCTGAATGAGATCTTTTTAAAGATTCTGCAGCTGCTAATTTGCCCAGGATCAACTTAATGCTAATCAACATTGTGATACCACACGATGCTGTTATTTTTCTGAGCCTTTTATAAACTCAAACCCTATAAAATCAAGCATAACATGAAGAGGTAAAGCAATCATGGTCCCACAGTTCAATTATTTTTACTGGTATCAGCTTTACCTTTTCAGAAAGGTCCTCAGTTAGTAATTTATAGTTGTACTTTCCTTTCAGTATTCCTCAGAAAAATATTTAATATGGAACAGGTCTTACCCACTCACTTTGATTTCACTTTTGATCTAAGAACAGGGGGTGGGGGAAGATTTAATTATCACAAAAATATATAAACTTGGGAAATTGCAGATAATGTATCAAACTTAAAAGTTTACATATTATAGTTAGGATATTATTTCAGCTGTATGTAACACAGACCCAAAACAACGGTGATTTAAACAAGATAGAAGTATTTTATGTTCTCACATAACAGGTTTCTATAACAGCTGTGCTACATTGTGGTCACTTAAGGGCCCTGGTGCTTTTCCTTTCCTGGGATGTCATCTTGGCTCAGGATGTGATATAATCATGTTCGTGTTCCAAGCAACAGAATGGAGGCCGGGTGTGAGAAAGGCATGCCCCTCCCTTTTAGGACATGAGCTAGAAGTTCCACATTTCACTTCTGCTAACACCCTACTGTCCAGAACTTAGTCTAGTTGGTCATGTGACAGTTAAAAATAGATTCTATTTTTATGAGAAGGAAGTAGAGAATAGATACTGGGAGACAGCTGTCAATCTCTTAATTTCCATTTTCTCTAGAAAGGTGTGTGTGTGTGTGTGTGTGTGTGTGTGTGTGTGTATTTCTAATTTCCCCAAATTCAAAGGAGATATAGAAGAAACCAAGATAATTCTTTAATCTTAAATAAATTTGGGCCTATAAATTGGATAAAACTGTCCAGCAAAATATGCCATAGGAAAATATCAAGGCCTAACCATAGCTCTAATTTATGTACATCAAAGTATGGAGAAAGAACTCCAAGCACTTTAGCCTTTAGGAAAAACCTATCACAATTGAGAAACCTTGATTTAGCACCTGAAAACGTATAGAAAGATCCATCTTTGTAATGTACCATGGAAAAACTGGTGTCTTCTATATATTTTTCAGAGAAACCAAGTAGGAATCATAGAAGTATAGATTACTTTCAATATCAAAATCAGCTTTAGGTTTCAGACATAGTTTCCAGACAATGATTTCATTTCAACAATATCTACTTGGCAAATTTTTAGTATGTCCAAGAAAATGTGGTATCAACTTCTGAAAGAAAAATCTAATTTTCCTATAAGAGATATGGTTTATGAATATATAACTCACATTTCCAACTTACAAAGTCCTTAAATTATAGTGATTTACCATATCTACTACAAACAGTCTAAGATATAGTTCAATATGGTAACTCATACAGGGTTGAAGACTGGGTTATCTAGGGGCAGAACTTGAGTCAGGGATTCAAGTGCACATGACTTAGTGCAGAAGTGCAATTCAGGAACAGCCTTCAAAGAAAGGAGGAAAACAGGAGCAAGGATGTGGTTTCAGGTAAAGTCTAGCTTTGACCTGATTTGTGAGGGTTTCGAGGCTCTCATAGTTCTTACTCTATAGGTCACAGAATCAGCGTGAAGGTTTTATCAATGCTAAGTGTATTTCAATCGTACATTGGGCAACAGGGAAATGACCATCGGATGTGTCCACACACCCAGTGGACCTACAGTGAGATGGACCTGAGCCATAAGTCGAGTGTCTGACTCATCTGTGCCTGCTCTATCAGAGGAGTCTTAATGATGGTGCTTTGGGTCCTTGAGTAACAGAGTCAATTTAGACCCCACATCCAACAACCCTTGAAAGGTCCAGTTAGTCCTCATTTCTCAGGGTATGGTTTCCAAAGTAAATAGCTGTAGGTCTTATAGGGAAGAACTAGGTGAATCGTTACTGTATATACTTGCCTTGTTGTTGTTGTATGGTCCTTCCTCAAGTGTTTTTGCCTTTCCTTCAGTCGATGGTTTCTGGGTCTGATACCAGGATCAGTTTTTAAAACTAGTCAAGAGTTAGTGACTTTCTAATGGGGTATCTGACCTCAGCCTTTTGTTGACCTATTCTTGAACTCTTTTGGTTGTATATATTAAGCAATATTCTCACTGGCTGCCCCTCTATCTTTTCCCTAGAAACAGCATTCTCTGTTGTCCATCTCCATAGATCTTTGTAGATGCTGTTCTAACTTTTCTGCCCATAAAGGTAATCGTGTCCCCATTGGTTTAGACACTTAAAGAGCTGTCAATTGGCCTCTGCTATTGTAGGGTCTTGGCATCTACTACTATCAGCCCTGGCCTAAAAAGAATAGGCACTACAGTGCTTCTCACTGATGTCAGTGCCCCTCACCAGAGCATTATACATTGCTGTGGTATATGCAGTGTCCCCTGAGGCCCTTTTCAGGTAGCTGCTAGGCTTTCCAGTCTTATGTAGTGGACCATCACACCATGCATGCTTCTCTCTGGGCCTTTTGATTCCATCCTCTATGGTCTGCCATAGCAGTTCTGGAATCTCTTTTCCAAGCCTCTTTGAGTTTTCACAGAAGCATATTAAAACTGCGTGTCAGGGTGTATCACAGGAGAATTTTCCCATATTAACAAACTCTCCCTTACTAGCTTTATATTCTGCCCTCCTTGACCGAGTACCCTCAGATTTAGCATCTGCAAGTTTAATTACTATTGCTGCCTAAGTTACCTATGACATTTTCACTCAATCAGCATCAAATGAACACCTAGGGGTGTGAGAGCTATGCTAAACCTAACTCTAATAAAAGTTAGTAAAGCAGTAACAGATAAAATTAATGTTGCTGTGAGTGTTTTCGGTGCCCTCAAAAGACTGGACAGTGGTTTGCTTTGTATTTAAAATTAATATTAGATCATTACAGTTATAAATTCAAAGCCCTATTTTTATGCTAAATCTTTAAGTTTAGTATACAAATCTTATTTTTCTATTTATAAACCTAGCAAATTTAAATAATTACTTTCAAGGGGCTTTGAATAATGCTTGGCTCCTTTTACAAATTTTATTGCATACCCTCAAATATTTCAATTACATTTGCAAATTTAATTAAGTGAATTTATATTTTAAAGTACTTTATCTACTTTAGCAAACAAAATCTTCCAGATTATAGTATAAATAGTTCACATAAATTAAATCAACTTTATAAGAACTGTGAATATAAATTTATCTTAGATATTTCAAAACATCACATAAACTTAAGATTTCAACTGAAAATCATAGCAACTATGTTTTACTACAATTATGTTTTTTGTACTCAATTTTACACTTTAAATTATTGGGCTTATAAGATTATCACACTAATACATCAAATTATCTTAAAATTTGTAAATAGATGAAAAGTATCTATCACATATCTTCCAAAGATTAAAAATTAATTCTAATATTTTTACTTTTTAATAATTTTGTTCTTAATTTTAAGTATCCTGGAGTTGAAATATATGTACCCACTAAGGAAGAAAATAATCTCAGTTAATTGAGGTTATATAACATCTTGAACAGGAGACAGAGCTGTCAACTTCTAGAGAGATTTGTTTCAAACCTGCACAATGAGGCTGAGCCCTTTTCAATACTTCAAACCTTTCAGTACTTCAAAACAATTTATTCTTGCAGTTCACACAACCTACTTTTTATTTCAATTCTCACCCAGGTTGATCATTTGATTGAATTTTGCATTGAGGGGGTTTTAAAAGATCTAAATTTCTTCCTGCCTAACCCTAAAGCCCTTTGAATTTAACACAATCCTAGGTTATGTATTTGTTCGTTATTTTTCTTTTAATTTAAAGACCCTGATTGAGTTTTGGCAGACTGCATTTGTCTGTGTCCTTAGTACCATGCAACTCTTCTGTATATTTAAAATGATTCCCAATGAATTTTGATATTTCACATTAGCTTTACTTGACTGTAGATGGAACTTACAAAGTCCTTCTATTGACAAATAATAAGGTACCATTGCACACTCAGAAAGCAATCATTTCTTCATCTGAAGTTCCCACTGCTGCAAATTTGTCTAACCATCCATCCATTCATTCATTCACTGAACATTTAGCAAAGCCCTCACTGCTACGGAATACCTTCTCAGGGAGGAAATCAACTAACTGAGAATTTATTGCCTCTTGTTGAGGAGAAATATGTAAGAAAAGAAGCATTCCAAGTTCTCTCATCTATATGATGAGAATAATGAATATAAAACTGCACAGTGCTGAGGAATACAGTCAACCTTGAATAAAGGTATACCAGAGCACTTAAGATAAAACTGGACTCTGTTTGGAGGTGTATTCCTGGGAAATGAGCATAAGGATCACCCCATCTCTTTGTAAACAATCAGGAATCTGGTGAGGTTGTTTGTTACTTGTCTGTGACTGGGGTGAATATAAGGCATTTAGTTTCACTCTCAGTGGTTTCTTAAATGACATTGGAGCTTGGAGCATCATGGTATTTATCTATAGTCTGAATACATGTTTCTACAGTTTGTAGAAACAAAAAAAAAAGAATTCATTAACAAGTATCTGTTAAGCATCCACTATTCATCCATTATTCAGCACTGTTCTGCATGCTGAGGATACAGGAATGAACAAAACAGATAGACCAAATTCCTATTTGCATGGAGCTTACATTCCGGTGGCTATGGTCTCCAGATGACTAGGGTATAAGAGGAAGCCAAGAGGATTTTTAAAAAATACCTGTAAAAATGTGGAAAAGAAGTTTTTCATGCCTGGTATAACCCACTTTACATGGGAGGTATCATCAGTAATCTACCTGTCCCTGTGGTGAACTCTGGAGCATTCTGTGTTGTTTCTTGCTTTGTTTTGTTTTAGCAACCCCAATTAATTTCTATATATGTTCCATTGAGGACAATTTATTAAGACTTTTTTTTTGGTGCCTTTCCCTCATTGCATTATGAAAACCACAGAGCTAATAAATGTGAAAAAAAGTAATCATGGTATATAACATGAATTATTACTATACTATAATTTGTGTTGAACTGCACATTACAATCCTATTTCAAAACGCTACACTTTAAGGCAGCTTGAACTGATTTCTTGGAATTTTATACTTTCTCTTAAGACTTTTATGTGACTGATTCAAGACATCTGATGAAAAGTGACTGGAACTGTAATTTATGTAATTATTTAATGTTCTTTGGGATTTATTCTAATGAATTGAGTGTCATAGTCTAGCACTGGACTCTTCTCATACAGTCCTTACTCCATTGTGTTGATAACCAATGTTGTTATAATCTATACCAGCATGACAGCTGACTTATGTGGCTGATCTCTAGCTATTCTAGAATCTGCATCTCTGTGTTTTCCTGGTGAGCTCACACAGTTTTTATGTTATGGGTGCCACATATACTGTATTTTCATTTTTAATTTCTGTGATTCATAGTGATTCAGCTTCATTGCCCATTACCTTTTCTTACATGATTTTATTTTATTTTAATTTTTTGATGAGGGCATTTAAGTTCTACTCTCTTCTTAGATGATTTTAAATTTCAGATCTTACTCAGTGAAGCTCTATTGCAAAGCTTTATTATGAACTCCACATGCAAAGTTTTTCCTGACACATGGAGGTGAGAAATTTCCAAACTTGTAGTGTTAACAGAATTATTACAGCTCTGCAATATAAGTAGGTAGTTCAGTTTGCAAAGTTGAAATCCTATAAGTGAGTCAAATTGATTGAGTCTCAGAAAGAAAATTCATAAATGTTCATGTTCATCATTTAAAATCGCCAAAAACTGGAAATAACACAAATATCCATGAACAGGTAAATAAACAAAATGTTGTATGTGCAGAGAATAAAACATTACTTGGCAGTGAAATGAAATGAACTACTGATATCATGGATGGCTTACAAAAACATTATGCTGAGTCAAAGAAGCAAGAGAAAAATAGAATACATACTCGATTCAATTTATATAAGATGCAAATTAATCTACAATGACACAGAGCAGATCAGTGGGGCAAGGGGTGGGAAGAGGGATCGACTGCAGAGGGACATGAGGGTTTTTGGGGGGGCAGTGAAGATGTTCTGTTCTGTAATGAGGTGATGGTTTCATTGGCATCTACGATTGACATGATTCACAAAACTATATACTTTAAATGAATAAATTTATTGCATATAAATTATTCCTCAGTAACATCGATAAGAGAAATAATTTCTTGAGAGAATGAAAGAAAAATCACGTATAAAGTGAAGACAATCTATTGGGTTGGCCAAAACATTCCTTTGGTTTTTAAGTAAAAAAAAACACATTTTTCACTTTCACCAAGAACTTTAGTGAACAATGTATTCATCATTTTGTTCCACTACCTTCTGCCATTTTTCAGGCAACTTCATAATTCCATCTTCCCAAAACTTGTTATCTTTTTGAGCTAAGAACTGCTCCAGGTGCCTTTTACAGTCTTCCAGTGAATTGAAATATTTTCCATTAAGAGAATTTTGTAAAGACCCAAGTAAATGGAAATCCGAAGGTGCGATATCTGGTGAATAAGGCAGATGAATCAGAACTTCCCAGCCAAGCTGTAAGAGTTTTTGCCTGGTCATCAAAGAAACATGCAGTCTTGCATTATCCTGATGGAAGATTATGCATTTTCTGGTGACTAATTCTGGTCGCTTTTCATCGAGTGCTGCTTTCAGTTGGTCTAACTGGGAGCAGTACTTGTTGGAATTAATCGTTTGGTTTTCCAGAAGGAGCTCATAATAGAGGACTCCCTTCCAATCCCACAATATACACAACATCACCTTCTTTGGATGAAGACCAGCCTTTGGTGCGGTTGGTGGTGGTTCATTTCGCTTGCCCCACGATCTCTTCCGTTCCACATTATTGTACAGTATCCACTTTTCATGGCCTGTCACAATTTGTTTTAAAAATGGAACATCTTTCGTTACATTTAAGTAGAGAACTGCATGTGGAAATACGGTCAAGAAGGTTCTTTTTGCTTAACTTATGTGGAACCCAAACATCAAAGCAATTAACGTAACCAAGCTGGTACAAATTATTTTCAACACTTGATTTGGATATTTTGAGTATGTCGGCTATCTCCTGCATGGTATAACATTGATTGTTCTCAATTAATGTCTCAATTTGATCGCTATCAACTTCAACTGGTTTACCTGACTATGGAGCATCGTCCAGAGAGAAATCTCCAGCACGAAACTTCACAAACCACTTCTGACACGTTCAATCAGTCACAGCACCTCCTCCATATACTGCACAAATCTTTTTGTGCATTTCAGTTGTGTTTTTACCTTTCTTGAAAAATAAAACATAATATGCTGAAAATGTTGCTTTTTTTTTTCCATCTTCAATATTAAAATGGCTACACACAAATTCACCAGTTTTGGTAAGTTTTTTTAAAATGCATGCTGATAATGACAGCTGTCACAATACAATCTAACAAAATTGTTTTGGATGAAGTTAAATACAACTAAGGGCTACTAGAGCCATCTTACAGAAAAAAACAATGAACGAGCTTTTTGGCCAACCCAATAGTAGAACATTACAATTACCTTCAACATTAAAATCTCAAATTCATTAGTACTTCTTCAAAATAAGGAAGACAGAGGAATTTAGCTCTTTATTCTAGAAGCCTTATTCAAATGTCTCTCTCTCTTTCACTGTACACACACACACACACACACATACACACACACATACATTGCACTTTAAATTTCGTATGCAAAGGCCATTTCTGTTATCCCCTTTACAGAACTAACTCAAGTGCTAAAACTGAGATAAGAAGTTATGAGCCAAATGAAAATACATGAAGGTGATGAAGAGTAGAAATTTTTGTTCCCCTAAACTTTCTGTTCCTGAATGATACATGCAATCTCAATCTCTGGCTTCTATGGTGCTTATGTTTCTAATCATGCTTTTGAAGGGAGCAAACAGTCCTAAATTCCCTGCCAACACCAAGCAACCCTTCCTCATTGGCCAGAGTTTGAAATAATCATTGCAGAATTTGCCTCAGTAACCATATGGGATAGTGCAGTTAACGTTAATGTTTTGAGTAGCAGCTTCTGTTTCTTGGAAAATACAAAAATGCATCACATGAAAAATTCAGGGGTTACTGTCAGGGCCTACCTCTGAACGTGGGTCACTTCAGCAGAGCTCCAGGACAGATTCAGATCATCTCCTCATTGTTACTCTAAGGGCAGAAACTGCACCTAGAAAAACTGCTGCATCTCTGATGGAAGAAGGATTGTTCAGTTAGGGCAGAGTCGCTTACAATGTAGCTAGAACCTTCCTACAGCTGACATGTACATGCTTCTTGTTATAACAAACATGCCCCCAACTGAAATAATTAAATATTTTCTCATTAAGGTGAGTTTGAATTGCCAGTCTGCTTTTACAAACCCGTAAACGGAAAAATTAACTCAGTGTTCCTTCTGACTGGAGTCCTTCGTGCCACTGTTCATCCTAGATACCTGCATGGCTTGCTCTCTCACCTACTTTAGGTGCTTATTAAAACAGGACCTTTCTCAGCAAAACATCTTTGACCACTTATTTAAAATAGAACCTTACCAAATCTCACCCCTCTACATATGCACATGCACACACACACCACTATGTCCCTTTTTGTTTTATATTGTATCCCTCGTTCCATAATATGATAAACTTTGTATTTTACTCATTTATTTTCCATCTTCCCTCCTCATCCCATTAACCTCCACATTTTTTTTTTTTTCTGATTTGTTCACTCACTACTGTATTCTGAGGTCTAGAAGAATTCCTGGAACACAGTGGGCACCAGTTAAATATTGATTAATAAATGAATGAATGAATGGCTATGATACAGAGAGGAGATGGTAGTTGCAATACACAGATTAGAGCCCAGTTAACTAACAGACTGGTAGGAGTAAGCAGGGAGTTTTCCTCACATTTTGATTTGGAAAGCTTCCATGAGCCTTCATGAACAGAGCATCTAGAATTCTAAACTCCACTATTTTCCAAACGATTACAATTATTGTTCCATAAGATCTTGATATGTGTTTGTTATTAAATAGTGTCTATGGATAATTACATTTTAGAAATATACATTATATTTATTTCTTAAAGAAGCATAAAGCACACTTTATTAAGAACTCAGAAATTCATGGATAAAATCGAATTTTTAAAAAAACACATCAACGAGCTAATTTTTAAACCCACTTTCCTGAATTTATTTGACAATGTTCCCTTCCCCTTTGAAACATCTGTTAACATCTCACTGAGAAGTAGTATTCAGGGAAGCACAATTTAGAGAAAAACTCTACTAGCCACTTAAGAACTCAGAAGGTATAACACCAAAACAGACTTCTGAAAAGAATTGCTTAAGAATTAAATTTAACCAAATGAGAAGTGCATAATAAAAATGAATCAAAGTGAGAAGGACAAATATTCTGTAGAAACTATGAACTATGGATTTACATTTAAGGCTTAGTAATAAAATTATATAGAGTTAGGGCTAAATCCATGTAATTGCTGAGTAATTTTTTGAAGTTTAGTGTAGTTTAAGAAAGGATTTTGAAATAGAATAAAGAATACAAAAATAAAATTGATGTTACATAAGTGAGAATCTAGAAATAATGAAAGTTACACTTATAAATAGTAGATAGATTCTTCATTAAATTTTGGGACAACTGACCCTCCACTTGGTGTAGGGGAATGCCCACCACACACACAAAAATTAATCACTGATTAATTATGGGTTAAAATTTAACATAAAAAATCATGACAAGATGAATAAGAAAGAGAATACTTCAATAATTTTGGGCTAAAGTCTTTTGAAGCAGAATGCCATGGTCAGAAAACTATTCAAAAAGTCACAGGTATGTCTCCATTGTACTTAATTATTTGTACATGAAAAAGTCACAAAAAGTTAAGGAGAAACAACAATGTTTAAAATATATGACAAAGCATTATGTCTTTTACTGAGATTTTTATAATTTAATAAAAACGAATACAAGCACCCTCAAATCCATGTGTTTTTTTTCATCAAAGAAGGATACACAAGTAAAGCATTAAACTTTTGAAGAGGCTTGAATTCTTTTAATTAGCATCTATCAATTTGTCAAAATTAACAAGACTGATAATTCTTAGAACCAGCAAGTGTTTGGGGAAATAGGTACTATCAAATATATCATTGTTAAGAGTGTCCTTCTCTCCCAATAAGTATCAGAATTAAAACTACTTTCACCTCAACAACTCTACTTCTAAAAATTGATCTAAATGAAGGAACTAGAAATATGGAAAACAACATGTCTATATTCAATGTGCTTTTCTCTTTTTTAATTCAGAAATTAACTATTAACAGTTAAAATTTGGGGGGATTTGTAACATAATTTTTAAAATATGGGCTTTGGAATTAGGACCCAGCTATACTGACTACTCAGACCATGAGCAGTCTTAATTTCCTTAAGTCTCAGATTCTCATGTAATAGACAAACACACACACACACACACACCTGAATATACTGATTCAATAGAATATTATGCAGCTTTTCAAACAAATGACATATGTCATGCCTTGACATGGAAAAAGTTCATGATACATTGTTAAGTGAAAAACAACCTGGTCCAGTAGACACATTAGATATCTCATATGCCCAACTATATATCATATAGAGTAACATGAAAAAATACATATTAAAGTATTAGCAATGATTATCTCAGAGAATAGAGAGATGGTAGGTCAGGGGAAAGGACTAAGTATAAGAGGAGACTTCGGTTTTCTACTTCATATATTCTATAATCTTTAAATATTTTTCAACTAATGGGTATCACTTTTATAAATCAGCAAAAACAAAAATATAATATCTCCAAAAAACATCAAGCCAAACAAGCCTATTTGGTGTATCTTTATAACACTCTCTGAAGCTTCCCCCTGAAGGCAGGACATGTTATCAATGTTGTTCAATTTAAAATTAAAAAGGAAAGTCCAGCCTGTACTCAAAGTTAGGTATACCTGAGATTCATAGATCCCCATCTATTAATCTTTTTATAAAAAAAAAACTTCCCAATAATTTATTTTTGAATCATAAGGACTGAATTCTCCATCAGGTAATTAATCCTGTTACAGGATTAGAATAAGATTTAATAATGAACTCAAGGGAATGCTATTTAAAATCATTTTTTAAACTCTTTTGGATTTGAAAGTGAAATAAGACACTGAGTTGAGACACAAAGAGCAAGCTAATCTCAAAGTTAGAGGTCAATCCTAGGATCATGAATTTTAATAGTTATTATGTAATTTTGTCATTTGAAGGAAAAGACTTAAATGCTATTTCCATGTTTGCTTAAATAATCTCTCAATGCAGCAATTCACTGAAATTTAATTACAGCCTGGATGGTGATTCTTCTGCCCGACCTGGAACACTGGTATAGACTCATCCAGTGTTCATTGTAAACTGGAACACAACTCCAAGAGTATGTGGAGCAATGATGTGGGTGGAGAAAGAACACCAGATCACACAAAGAAAGACACCTGGTGATTTAATTACTCTAAAAAGAGTAGTTCTATTAAAACATCTTCTGGGGATAATTTTCTAACTAAGAAGAGAGAGTTCACCATCCACTTAATAATATATATTTATTCTAGAATCAGACCAATATTTCTGGAGTTCATAGAATCAGAAACCCAACATCTTCAGAACACCTTTTTTTTTTTTTTTTTTTTTTTTAATTAATTCTAGGGCTTTCTTTTTTTTTTTTTTTTAATGCTATTCTTGTCTGCTTACATTCTTTTTTTTAATGTATGTATGTATGTATGTATGTATGGCTGTGTTGGGTCTTCGTTTCTGTGCGAGGGCTTTCTCTAGTTGTGGCAAGCGGGGGCCACTCTTCATAGCGGTGCGGGGGCCACTCTTCATCGCGGTGCGCGGGCCTCTCATTGCCAAGCACAGGCTCCAGACACGCAGGCTCAGTAATTGTGGCTCACGGGCCGAGTTGCTCCGCGGCATGTGGGATCTTCCCAGACCAGGGCTCGAACCCGCATCCCCTGCATTGGCAGGCAGATTCTCAACCACTGCGCCACCAGGGAAGCCCAGAACACCTTTTTTGAAATAAAAATCTTTGCACAATGCAGTGAAACTTCTCATGTTGACATTTGGAGTAGATCATAATTCAGAGGAAATGTTATATTGGAAATGCACCATTAAAATATATTTTGAATTTAAAAATTGCTATTTCATATCTGAAGAGGTGATCTATTGTACTTTCCCAAACAAAATAAATAATCTGAAGCTACTAAATTAAGATGACATTTTTAGAACTCCTATAGTTCACTTTAATAAGATTTTATTAAAGTTGCCCCTAAGCTTTCTCACTTTAATTCAATTTATAACTTCTAAATATATCCTTCAGAAGACATGCAAACATTTAATCAAAATACTCTATATATTAACCCTTTGAAGATACTGCAAATACCTACCGTATCATTTCACCACGTACACCAGTAGCTCTCCAGTGATGACCACCAGCGTCTCACACACAGACTTCTGCACGTCTTCTTCAATACTCCCCAGTTTTCTTCAGTACTTCCTGTGGTTTGCTCTCCTAACAGCAGCCAAAGGGATTCTTTTAAAATTTAACTCCCATCATGGCACTCTCCTGCACAAAATTCTCCCATAACCCTAGCCCTCCCCTGCACCCCCAATTACAGAATAATCCAAAGACCACAGTCAACTTTATGATCTGGCAGATCTAGCATTCTCTTCCCTTCCACTGTTTTGGAGGCACTGTCCTGCATTGTGCTCCTCAAATACACCCTTACCTTCTTTCCTACATGGAAAGGTCTGTCCATAGGTATCTCTACTGCTTCCTTCCTCTCTTCCTTTAGATCTCTGCTTAAATGTCACCTCAACAAAGAGGCCTCTTCTGAGACCCACTACCATTCGTATCGCATTCTTATGTCTGATAGTATATTTTATATTTATTTTATATATTATATATATTTATTTATATATATTTGTTTTGGTTTTGCTACTCTTGTTATTTCTCATCACAAGAATATAAGCTCCATTAAAGTATAGATTTTAACTGTTTTCAATACCAGACACATAGTGGGTACCCAATAAATATTTGTTGAATAAATTGATGAGGATTTGAAGAAATAACTCACTGTTATTTATTTTCCAGAGTATATGACTTTTAGTATCTCTAACATTCTTTACAAGCCCTGATACGCAATATACCCAACCTATTATTTTTTTCACTTTTCCATATTCTTAAACTATGAAGCTCAGTACTAGCCATTTGAAGGTTATGAGTATTATCATATGTAGAATGTAAGAATTTTTTCTGAGTATAAAACCTACGTTGGATTTTTCTTTCAGAATTAAAAAAATAATATTCTATTTTTTTGTTTCTATTGCTTATTTCTAGTAATAAGGCAGAAGTCAGTCTAATTTTTCTTTATTTTAGTGCAATCTCTCTAGTCTCTCACTGAACTTATATTTTCTTTGTTTTTAATTTTCTACAGTTTAGCTTTGAGGGTCTTAAACATGGATTTTTAAAAAAATTTTGTTTGGGTTCATAAGTCTTCTTGAATCTCCGGTTTAATGTATTTTATCGTTTTGAAAAAAATAGCCATAATCTATTTAAATATCCCTTCTGTTTCATTCTTTCATTTATTTCTTTCTAGAACCTTAATTATATTAAATTGAAATTTGTCACTGTATCCTTTTTGTCTCCCAACTTTTCTTCTGTATTTTTCATTTTTGTCTCTGTTTTTCAATCTGAATGTGTTTTTCTTACCTATATTTCACTAATTATATCTTTGGTTGTCCTTAACCTACTTTTAAATATATCCATTAAGATCTTAATTTTTAATGTATTTTTTAGTTCTAAAATATCTTTGTTTTCTTTTTCAGTTCTGCTATCTCCCTTTTTAAAATATTTTCCAGCTATCTACTGAAGTTCCTTATCTTGTTCTTTCTCTCCTTGAACATAAAAGCATACTTATTTTAAACTGCCTCATAACCGCAATTACAATATCTCAATCCCCTAAAAGTCTGTTTCTATTTTCTGTTGTTATGTCTAGTTCTCATTTGTGTTATCTCACAGCATGGTTTGTCCAGTTATTTTTTATTGCATGCCAAACACTGATATGAAAAATTACTTTTAGAAATAGTCTGAGGCCTAGAATGATGGTATATTTCTTCAGAGAGAATTTTTATTTGCTTTGCCAGGTTCTTGGGAACACTAGCAATCTGGGATAACCGTAATCTAACTTCTGGTGTTAGGTGATTTGGTTTCAGGTTTCATTCCCTATAAGGGCTATACTACTTCTAATGCATCCTTATTCCTAGGAATCAGAACTTCGGTGTCCCACATGAAATAGCAGAGAGTTTATTAGACCTTTTTCTACCTTTGAGAGGCTCAAGACTTCAACTTTCTTCCCCCTGAGCCACACAAAACTGTCAAACACTGGTTAGTTTTTTGATCACTTATTTTGGGATTGGAAAATGCCCCTAGGAGAAATGTGCCCCTAGAGTCCAGGCTTGCACAACTTGAGATTTGCTTAATCTCTCCGATTTTGGTTCAGGTCTTCTTTACTATCAGCTTTTTAATCCTTCAAGCCAAAGGTTTGAATATACTTGCCGAGCTTACCTATTACTCAGTCTGCCACTGAAAATAAAACATGTTGTATTTAAATGAGGAGGTGAATATAGAAGCAGATACCAGAGTTCCAGAATAGTAGGATGTGGTGAGACCAAGGATCCAAGATGGTGTACATCTCAGTTCATAACAGTTTAACTTGATAATTAGTAAAGACCAGTCCCTCAATGTTCCTCAAACAATACCGTGATACTCTGTAAATCCTCAGGAAAAAGAAGTTAGGGAAGAATATCTTAATTAACTGAGAAAAACCACTATAGAATTTAAACATATTTAAAGAGAAGATAAAGTTAGTCATCTAGGGCACTACGAGACATATCTGGGCCCCAATCTATGCCTATTTAAAGCCATATATAGCTAACCTCAGGTATGGCCTCAGGATCAACCTATGGTATGCAGAAAATGTTTAATTCCTCACTGGATGATTTTCTATTGGGTTTAACAGTATAAAATTCGAAACACATTTTATAAGTTCTTAATTTAATAAAGTTAGCATTAATTAAAAGTCCTAGTTATTGAATCTTCTATATGTCAAGAACCATTCTAAGTTCTTTTAGATATATTACAGAGATAATGTATCTGCCTGGGTTCAAATCCTAGCTCTGCTTCTTACAAGCTGTTTGACCTTGTGAAAGTTATTCCATCTCTGGATACCTCAATTTCCTTGTGCAAAATTGGAATAATGATAGCACCTACCTCAAAATGTTGATTTAACAACTAAATGAGTTCAATTACGTAAAGTTTTTAAACCAGGACCTGGTAGGTAGAAAGTGCTCAATAAATGTTGGTTACTATTACCTCCAAATTTAAGATAACTCTTCAAGATTGGAGTTATTATTCCCATTTTTCAAGGCAGTAGATTCAGTGATGGGAAGTAACATTTCAAAAGTTATAAAATAAGTGGCAGAGCCTAGAAATGACTTTGAGTTTATCAGGTTCCAAAATTTGTAGTACATTCACTTTATGGCAATGACCCTATTTTATCTCAGCATATGGCCTACTTTCCTGTTTGGCTGAGACCAAGAACATAACACTGAATATATCAAATTCCTTCCCCTGACATCCAAATCTCTCTGTATAATTTTATCCTTTTCCCTTGTCTTTTTATTTCCTTGACTAAATTATATGTCTTAGTGTTTACTACTTTCCTTCTCCATTGGATTCCTTCTACCCATAAATATACTTGTCCTTCTATTCTAAAACAATTAAACAATAAAATATACATAAAAATAAACTCTTTATTTTACTCCTTCATGAACCTCTACTATTTCTCTCCTTTAAATATCCAGCTTTTTAAAAAAAATTAATCTTATTCAGTGCCCTAAAGCACCCATCCACTAGTAAATCCTATAATTTAGCTTCCATTCCTACCATTCAATGGAAATTGCTCCCTTAAGACTGAATTTCCAAATCAGCTGTTGTTCCTCTACCATCTACCTTTGATCTTCCTGCAAGATTTGACAGTTAACATTCCTCTCTGGACCATTCTATTGTTTTCTTTTTGTGTGGCTCTGAACTATCCAAGATTCCTTCCTATTTTAATTATATTTCGTTGGTTAATTTTTTTGAAAATTTCTAACATTCCCTCATCTTCTAAATGATGGAATTTCTCCCAACTCTCTGAACTAAGCATTCTTTCTCTCTGAATTTGTGGTCACATTCACTCCTAAACCTTGACTATAAATTATACAGATGTTTCTAAAACCTTATCTTGGGACCTTCAGTCCTACCCAAATCCAGCCACATTTTCAACTGCTTAGAGAATTCTTTAAGGATGTGCTCTTCCAATCCTCAACCTCAACATAAATCTCTTAGTCTATAAACTATCATTAATAAGTGGAAGTGGAATCTCAGCTTTCTTCTCCCAACTACATACATTCTCACTTGTTCAAACTTTTCCTTCCACTCTGTTCCTTACTTGACCTGAGACACATACTGCCAGGAGTTGAAGTAAAGTATATCATCTATGTGAAAATACTTTAAAGGCCATAAGGATATTTCACTGTGCTTTATTTATGTTTTTAAATTTGCCAATATTTAAGGTCTACTTCCTCTTCCTGTTCTGGTATCAGTATAAAAGAAAATAGTCATTATATTATTCTGTATTATGATTTTCTACAACTTATCAAGCAACCCTCTATTTTCTTTTCTATTCCAACAAGTGGTATACAGTCAAATATTTAACAAGAAGCTCTCCAGAAGTGAGAGATCTTGCATTTATTATGTGGAAGGTAAAGTCAGAGTGCTGGGAATAATACATAAGGCAGACAGACAAAATATTGTTCCAAACAGCTTATATTCTTATTGGGGGTTGGGGGAGACAGATAACAAACAACAACAAAAATAGACAAAATATTTTCTTATAATAAAATTGGCTAAGTAGGAAATGAATAGAGTTATGAAATTAGAAAGTAATAGTAGTTCATAACTAACAGAATGGCTCTTTCTTCTATTTTCTAGGTCCTAAAAGTCTTATTTAGTAAAGCCCTAATGCCCTAACTTACTTTGTATAACTATGGGAATAATTGATTTTTACCTGTTCTGTGAAGTTTGATGCCATTTTCAGAACTTTCAAATCAACTGACAATAATACAAAATGGCAGAATTTAGTGTCATACATAAAGTAAACAAGTATATTCTTCCTCCCCCTTACCTCTTATGCAGTGCCAGAAAGGAAGGGACATTGTCAGAGGTATAGGATTATTGAACTTTAATACTGAAAGGAAATGAAAGGTACTCAGGTGGGGAGGAAGTAATTTCTTTTATGGTTTGAAGGTGCTCTAGGCTTTTTTTTTCCTTTTTAAAGAATTATTTCTAAAAAATCTTTGCAGAAATATCTATTATGCCATTGATGTCTTAAATTAGTAACAGAACTATAATTTATTATTAAGCAACATTCAGCAATTATGTTGAAACAACTGCCAATTAGCTTCCACATAATATCATCACTAAGAAAGGATTACAGTGTTTAGTTTTTGAACCAATAACTGTATACAAATAGTGAAATAGTTACTTATATAAATGATAAGCATTCGTAAGTGTATTATAAATCATAGCATGGGTTATGCTTTTATTGTGTATTTCACAGATATTTTCAATTATGACTTGAGAGCTGTGAAAATACTTTCTTATTTAGATAGTTACATTTTGTACAGCTTTCCTTAGACTTCAAGACCTAATTCAGGCAACTGGCTTGGGAATGTGAGTACATGTATTATTATTTTCATTACCATATTATTCATTTATATAGCATCTCTCTTCCTCAAGGGTCTCAAGGTGATTTACAAACATTAATTGCCAAGTGTTCCCATAGTGTTCCTTTGAGATATGTAAACCTAAAGTTGGACTAATTAAAAATTATAATCAAATCCCCATCTTACACACACACCACACACAGACACACACACACACACAACTTATTTACTTATTTATAAACCAACCCCTTCTAGGCTGTGGAAGTGTAACTGTTCAGGAGTGAGTGATAAGGTAACAATGGCAGAAGCTGGAAACAGGACTCATGAGAATCTTGCCCTTTTTTGAAGTGATTTGTCTATGTGGGAAACCAAAAATGAGAGGATATGAAGCTAAGTCCATGAAAATTTTGATTTTTTACCAAGAAAAATTATGACAACAAAAATGAGATGGTATGAAGCTAAGTCCATAAGAAGTTTGATTATACCAACACAATTCTAACTCCAAGCTTGCACTTCCAGTATAGTAGGAAAATTCCACCTCAGCCATTATTGAACTTGCTTCTCCATTCTAGTACTGCATTAGACTCTCAAAGACCCATGTGATATTCAAAGGAAAGATCTCTAATATCTGAGCTCTCTGGGCTTCGCTTGACATCCTCACTAATGTTGGTTCATTGCTGTCTAGTGATTCTCTGCCTTTGGGCCACATGCGTACACACTGCCTCCGTGATCACACAAGGAAGCCAGCCCCTCTAAGTTCTGGCTGCCTCACTGGGGTACTGCTGTACAGAATAGCAACAGAGCCAAAAATTAATTTTTTGAAAAAATTAATAAATTTGATGAACGTCCAGTGAGACTTGATCAAGATAAAAAGAGCAAGCCAAATAACCAATACCAAGAATAAAAGGAAACATCAATAAAGATCAGGCATTAAAAGACAGTACAATATAAACAACTCTGTTGACAAATAACATTTTAGATGAAATTAAAAAATTCTATAAACTACAGTTCATAAAACTAAAAAAAAAATAGAAAAATCTATATAGTACACATTTAACTATTAAAGATATTTTCAATAATTTCAGGTACATGAGATAAGTCAAGCACCTAGGGCTGTCAGTACCAAATATGTCACTCTTTCCCTGGCATTAGTTTTCCCTTCTGTAAATAGGAAGTTCAACTGTATTATCATTGCACAAAGAAAATTCCAGACCAGTAAGTTTTCACCAGAGAATTCTGCCAAACACATAAGAAAGAAATAACACCAGTGTTACATACCCTCTTCCAGAGAATAGAAAAAGTGGGTACATTTTTCAGCTCCTTGTGGGGCCATCAGAACTTTGATACCAAACCACAAAAATAACAGTACAAGAAAAGAAGAACATAGACCAAACTCACTCATGTACATAGATGCAAAATATTCTAAACAAAGTATTAGCAAAACTATTTCAATAAGCAATGCAATATATTATGACAAAGTAGCATTTATTTCAGAAATGCAATGTTGATTTAACATTAGAAAATCATTGTACTCTATCCTTTGAGTAAAGAAGAAAAACCACATGATCATCTCAATTAATGTAGAAAAAAAGTTTAATGAAATTTAATATTGATCCATGATTTAAAAGGAAAATCTTGGAAAACTAAAAATGGAAGGGATATTTCTTAACCTTCTACAGGTATTTACCAAAAGCCTACAGCAAAATATCTTATTTAATGAATAGTCATACTTTCTCTTTGAGATTAGGAATAAAACAAGGATCATTTGAATTCAAAATTTTTTAAAAAGCTACACACCAATGATACACACATATACATGTGCACACACACAACAAAAGTAAGAATAGTTGTCTTCAGGAAGGTAAAAATAAATAAGGTTGGTCAGGTTTATTCAAAACTATGTATTAATGTAACAGCAGTAAGGATAGTTTGATGTTTGGGATCATGTCAATCAACACATTATAATGGATGTAGAGGATAACAGTACAACAACCCAGGAAACCTGAATTTCAGGCAAAGGGGACGGAGAAAAGGTAAGGGTGCCAAGAATAAAATCTTACCTGACTAACAGAATTCTAATCAGATGTAGGTGAATTCTGTGTGGCATGTGCCTTTGGCTGGCCCTTTCGCCAGCAGGCTGCTTTCAAGAATTTTTCAGTTCCTAATGCCTGGGGGGAAGCCCACTGAGAGAAGCCTTCTTAAGTGTTGTCATAAATGTTTACTTTCCTCAGTAACCCAGACAAGACACAACATGCAACATGGCTTCATCAACCCTTCGAGTACAGCTCCCTACCAAATTGTAATCTCTCTCTGGAGCTATGAGAAAGTTCTCTCTGTAAGCCTCAGCTTCCTTATCTGTAAAATGGAGACATTAATTGTTCCTACCTCAGAGTTGTTATACAGGTAACAGTTGACATATATAAAACATTTAGAATATTGTTTGGCATATAGTAAGTGCTCAGTAGGTATTAGCTATTATTATCTTGATCATTAATACCCACCACAGGTGGATTTATTCTTTAGTTCCTAAACAACAACTATATCAGAATATAATCAGTATATTAGATTATTTGATCTTGTGTGGCAGGATGAGTTGAATATCCATTGGCTAATCCATGTCAAGCTAAGCCAAGAAGAAGCTGGTCTTAGGCTTCCCTGGTGGCACAGTGGTTAAGAATCTGCCTGCCAATGCAGGGGACACGGGTTCGAGTCCTGGTCCAGGAAGATCCCACATGCCGCGGAGCAACTAAGCCAATGCACCACAACTACTGAGCCCACACGCCACAACTACTGAAGCCTGCACGCCTAGAGCCCATGCTCCGCAATAAGAGAAGACACCGCAATGAGAAGCCTGCGCACCGCAACCAAGAGTAGCCCCGGCTCACTGCAACAAAAGAAAGCCCGCACGCAGCAACAAAGACCCAACACAGCCAAAAATTAATTAATTAATTAATTAATTTTAAAAAATTATAAAAGAATCTGGTCTTTTCTCATAGTCTTGCTTTCCCATAGATGGACATCAAGCATCAAGCCTGAAAACCTATTCCTGCTGATTTCCCATCTCATGCTCCCCTATTTCAGGTGAAGAACTACTCAAATAAAAGCTGTCTCTCTCCTTCTTTCTCTCTCTCTCTCACATGTTCTCACTTGCATAGACATATGCATGTACATAAGATGTGCAAGACAAAAATTACAGACACAAGCTATTTGTACCAGGAAAAGGAAATCTCCCCACACAATCCCCCCAAAAGTCTTAGAGCCACAGCTCTGCCTCAGCCTCCCATAGGATTTCCTTTACCAATTTTCATTAAGAATCTCAGGTTACAAGAGCTGCATTTAAAAAATAGTTTTCCTTAACGAAAATTGAGGTGTACCTCTGCATTATAAGATAGGTCTTAAAGGATACATTCAGGTATGTTTTCCCCCCAAACAAGGGACAGTCTGCTCCAAAAGTACATTCAAGTCTCAACCTCTTATAAAACAGAAAGTGTTCTCAACTTGTTAATAACAGTAATTAAAAAACAAAATTTAGTGTCAAGTTTCAGACAGGATTGTAAAAAGAGAAACCTCAATAACGTATTTTCGGGATTTTTTTGGACAATTGTATGAGTCCATGTTTCAAATATTTCCCTCAAAAGTATTAAAAAATGAAAAATGAGGAGAAGACCTGGATGTTTGTCTTAATTTGAGCTTCTGTTCTTTGAGATTCTTACCAACTGTAAATTCTTAAGTATATGAATAAGCTGTGATTACCGGGGGAGCCCAGTGGGACAACCGCTTATATGGAAGGATATGGAAGCAAGTCACTTCTGCTACACTGATGGCCACCGCGCTGCTGGTGTCAGTGGCCTCAGGCATCATCCTGGGGCTTTGGGGAAGAAGAAACAGTTGGAGATGATGTTAGATGAAACCAGCATCCTGTAGTAAAAGCCCAGGTTTGGTGCAAATGGAGAAAAGTGGTGGATTTCCACTAGTACTTTTCTCCAGGTGAATTAAGTTATTCACTAAGCCATCAGTTGTTACCTATGTGCTCACTAAAACTTCAGTGAGTTCTAGAGTAACTGAGGCAGAATGGTCCTCTTGGCTCCTTGGCCCTAACATATTTTGCAGGGAACACAAGTAAACTTAGATATGATTATGTGGGGTCCTAATTAAAATGCAGTGGTAGTGTGCATATGCCTTTCTCAGTGTTATTTCCTACATTTTTTTCAAGGTGAATTTGCCAACCTCAGAAAAAAATAGAAAATAAAGCTCATTATCTCACAAATGGGAAAAAGAATTTGCAAAAACAAAAAAAGAACTCTCTTTAACTTTCTTACTCACACATTCTAGACTGACATATTTCTTTTTATTTATTTATATTAAATAGGGTATATTTATTTCCAAAATGCTTTCTCCTCTTTTTTTCCCTTTCTGTATCTTACTGTCACAGCATTCTGTATTGATTAATTCATAGAATTATGAATACTTTTCCAGGTGCAAGACTTTTAAAAATTGATAATTATTCTTATGTCACTAAAGTTTTATAGTGAAATTGCTGATAAAAATATTCATATGAATGTACATCATATAAATGCTATAAAACATAACAATGTATACCATATCTATATCTACATATCTCATATGCAATGTATGATAGCTGATATATATCTTGAAGGCTATATTTGGCTCAGGTTGGAGACAAAAACCAGTCAGTAGAAAATGAAAAGTGTCTTAGAGGTACCACCAAGCCTCATTTAGTAACAATAGTGATGTGTGACAGCACTTAATGAAATATATCTTTTCAATTAAAATTGTATATACTGGAGGTTTACTTAAATTATGCCAAGTAGTTTTCAAGTCTAGAGCTCAGTGAGGCATCAGAGAATGAACTATGTGCTATTTTGAAGCATTCATGTGAACACTTGATCATTATTTTTCATTATTAAAAAAACCACTTTTCCCAAAATAATAAATATTGAGAGAAATGAGTGTCTTATAATACATCTATTTTTATTTTAAATGATTTATCCATTTCTGAAGAGCCAAAAGAAAATTAAATTTCATCAAAAGTCCTATTCATGCTTTCCAAACCAGAATTAATAGCCTGTCATTTCACTTATGCAGTTCTTTCAATTCTGTGATTATGGAATAGCAGTTTTATGATTTGTTTCTTCCAATGTGGGCAGATGTCTATATACTGCAGTTAGCTGATACTTGCCTGGAAGGAAATTTATCACCAGTGCATTGTGGGAATATGTGGTACAGAATCCTTGCCAGTGACTCTGAGAATCAGAAAATGTGCAAAATATATCCAGCACCTCCTTTTTTCAGTCACAATTATAAAAGCAGCAGACATATACATTTTATAAAAGATTGATTAAATGCTTCAAACAATCCCTTTAGATGGAATTGGTAGATTCCAGATTATCATTATGAGACCATCCAGAAAAGAAAAGGGCAAGTTTAGATAAAAGAAGTGTTTTTCATTTATTTTTCTTATGTTTGTGTGTGTATATTATCGAGCTAATGGCTCCAGGAATTATCAAATTAGTAGATTTTGCATCTGCTTCTCTATTTTTCAATCTCATAGTTAATGTATTTAACTGCCTCCTCATTAGGAGTTCTTAGGAAATAATATCACCATTTAACTGAGTAGGCTTTATAGGCTTGGCAAAATCCTTCAATATCCATTCCTTATTATTTGATCTCCGTAATACTTTTGGTAAAATTGGGCTGACATTATTTTACCAGTAAAGGACCTAAACTCAGAGAAAGTATATGACTTATTTCAAGTATATACTCCCTTTTTAAAAGCTGTAACTAAATAGAATTTTCCTATTACTAGTAGAATGATATTTCTACTCTACAATATGGCCACTCATGATGATATTTCTTCATGAATTGCACAAAACAAAAGTAAAGATAACAGCAATTACCATTTTGTATCATTTGATTTGGGCTGTTATGTGCACCATCAGTTCTGGAAAATAGAGTCACCATCAAATACATGGATTATTATAATTTTTTAAAAGTACCAAAAATAATTAGACAGATGTTGCTAGATATTAGCCAGCTGATGGACTAGGTGAGATACACTCACAAAAAAGATTCAAGGGAAGTTGAGGCTGGAATTCTACTGAAGACACTTTTCTTTGGCTACTTGTCACCCAACTTCTCATCTTCCTCAACTGTCATTCCAGTGTCCATAATTATCTTGAACACTGAAGAGGGGTAGATGAGGTGCCTTCCTACTCCATCACAGAACATGTTTTGTCACTACTGAGAAGTAAGGTATATCAGTAACAATTTAAACCGGTGTGCCTTTATTTATGCCAATGAATTTTAACATATATTATCTCTTTTGATCCAAAGAAGATCTTTGTGAAATAAGCGAAGATACAAACCACATTTGAGAGCAAGAGAGACCACCGAAGCTTGGCAAAGTGAAGTGATTTCCTTAAGTTCCCACAGCTCATAAGAGGCAGGTTAGGAATAATAATTCATTTTTTTTACTCCAAATTCAGCACTTTTTGAACCATATCTGTGAGACCAGAGAACCTACGAACTTTTCCTGGAAATATTTTTTTGCTTCTTCTGTCCTCTCAGTAGAGGTGACTAGGAGCTCATCACCCCTGGGATATCGATTGCATAAAGGGTTTCTTGTCTTTCTCAGTGGACACAAAGGGAAGGCCAAGACCTCTTATCCATTTTTCTTTCCCATCAACTAAAATGGTAATATGTAGGCTTGTTTTATTAGAGAAATGCAAGCATGAGGCCAAGTGGGATGGGAAACAGATTTTGTACTGCCTGAAGCCTATACAACTTGGGTGGTTCTTTTTAAGAAAAATAATTCAAAATTATAAATACAAATTAGATATTCAAGCAAATGTTTGTTTAAAACAAGAAGTCTCAAACAAATCACAAATTTTAAAAAAACCTGACAAACTGTAATATATGGAAAATTAACATGTCATTATTAATTGACACATGTCTAAAATACTGGTGTCCTACATTCTCTGTGAATATTTTTTGCCTCTTCAGATGACAAGGATTTTGTCATATAATTTTCAATAAAGAAAGCAAAAAAAAAAGATAATTGTTGATCTTCTGCCATGTTGTTCTCTCCCCACTCACAAACTTGGGAACCAAACCTCATAAAGCACATTCATATTGAAAGATGCCCTCGGGCCTCCATCTTGGATGAGTGGGCACAATGGGTAGGAACAGCATTATGGGAAGACACTTCTACATCAGGAGGGTTTAAATAAAGGCTAGTCAGTGTTCCCTAAAGGAAGAGCTCCGCAACAGCAGCTTAGAAACCCTTGCAGGTAACCATCTGAGGAGAACTGGTGGTGCAGAAGACACACACAGACACGTTGGAAAACGCCCATGCTGCCAAAACATAAGAGAAGCACTCGCGTACATGGTTCCTTCCTAGCTTGAGAAAATGAGGCAGAGGGAAGGTTTTTCCTACAGACACAGAGCAAAAAGTAGTCTGCTCTCAGGAGCAGTACTAATAACGCTCTGACTGATCCCCTTTTTCATTGAATTCATTCAACATACACACGTGCACCCGCGCACATGCACACACGATATTCGTTGTACCAGGCAGTATGCTAAACTAAGCACTGGAGACATAATTCCATCTATGCTACCTTAGAGCTTACCTTTCACTGCTGAGAGATTGTCACATGTAGGGAATTTCTATTTCCAGATAGAATAAAAATTCTATCTGGGTAGAAGATCCTAGGGTGGAAAAAAGTGAGTTCCCTGGGAAACCCTGAACAATTGTTTTCTAAGTAATTTTTAAGGAATTCTTGCCTCTTGACTGTAGGTTGAAGTAACTGGAAAATTACTTAGCTTTTTTCGTCATGGGAATTAGTATCATGCAGGCACATTTCACTTGCTGACATCTGGCACCCGAGGTCCTTGTAATACAAATGAATCCTCAGTAGCAATAATGGTGCTAGCTACATAAAATTACAGAAGCAATTTAAGCTAGAAAAGAAGTATCTCCTCACATGAACTCTCTATGACAGGGCAGGGCTGAGCTACCCTATTATTTTTAAACCCATACCATAGCAGAAAAGTTTTAAACTGCCAGAACTCCCTTCAGCAGAATTTAGACCATCACTCGCATGACATGTTACATTTTGAGGCACATCTGCATCATTACTCATTGTGTTTGTCACAAATAATTGATATTACAAACAAAACCCTTATTTTAAAAACTTCATTTTCTGGCATCTAATTATCCTCCCAAAGCTATAATCCTTTGTGAAATCAAAATTTATTCCTATGGAAATATGATTATGACTTCAGGTAAGGGAATAAATAGGAGAAACATGAAACTTTTAAAAGTATTCCTCTTTCGTGCAAATCTCTCTAGCAATAAAGTGAGAATTAAGAAAATAGAAAATTCATGATGAGCTGGTAAAATTGTGGCTAAATATACTGTTTCTAAAATTTTCTCAGCACCAGGTTCTTGAAAGTACACAACTTATTTAGGATGACTGCAAGTGCTATCTCTTTCTTTTCCATTTTAATTTGGGGGTACTTTAATATTTTGGAAAATTTTGTACTTAATTCTTAAATATCACTCGACCCATAAATATTATAACTTTTCCAAACTCCGATTTCATCCAAATGGGTAAAATTTCCAAAGGTCATAATTATTTCAGTAGCTTTCAGGATGAATTCTACAAATTGCTTTGTAGGTCACTGACTTTCTAACATTGTATATTTACAACAGCAAAAAATGTTAATGTAGAACCTTACATATAATACACTTATCTACTGATAGTGGTAGGTATACTGTGATTAACTTATTCAATCTGAATTATTTCCCCCAAATTCCACTCGTTACATTATTATCATATCCAATGGTATATTTCTTCTAAATTCTTATTGTAGATTTTGTTTTTTTAAAAAAACTACTGATCTGCCCCCACTTCTTTACCCTTTCCCCTTCCCTGGGGTCACTGACATCCCTCTCTCCTGGTTCTCCTTCTGCATCCCTGATCACTCCTTCTTGGCCTCTCTTCTGTGCTTCCAAGCATCTTCTAGCACCTAAATGAGGCAATTTCACAAGCCTCCAACACTGGACTTCTGCTTTGATTTCTCTCATTCATGCTTTTGTGTTTACTCCAAATCTGATGGCATCAGATGCCACTGCACGTCAATGTTTCTCAGATCAAACTTTTCCTGCCCTCACTTTCAAATTGGCCCATAAGATGCCTCCTCATGGATATCCTCCTCAGAGATAACATCACGTCACACTCAACAAGCTAAGGAAAAGAGCTTTTTTCTAAAATACGCTCCCTTTCTTTACCATTTCTTGCTGCTAGTGGCTGCAACAGTCTTTTTACCTCCCAGACTAGACACCGTGAAGCCATCTCTAAATTTTCTGTCTGCCTCATCTTCTGAATCCAGTCTGTCAGTGTATCAATACTTTTTCCTTATTTAAAATATCTCCTTTCTCTCCACTCCTACACCAGTCCCATAACTGGAGCCTTTATCAACATCAACTATCTACTTCCCAGCTGATCTCCTACCCTCACCATTACTCACCCTAAGAAACAAAAATGGATTGATCAGCCCTAAACAGCCCATTAAGCATGCCAATTCCTATTTCAAGAACATGATGCAGTTCCCCACTTTCCACTTCCTGCTTCTGATTTAATATCTTCTTCTCCATCTTATTTATCCAACTTCATTTCTAACCTCCATTATATGGTTTGTAATACAGTAGTCCCACTTCCCAAATATTTTCCTACTGTTCTTTCTCTTAGTATCTTTGTTCATGCTGTTCTCAGTCCAGTAAGGCATAATTCTTGTCTCCACCCATTCAAATTCTACTCCTCCTTCAAAGACCACCAAATTTCCCTGCCTCTGAAAAGTCCAGACACACTGATCTCTCCCATCTCTAACATGCTATCACACTCAAGTTCTAAGCCACTTGGCACAGTTCTAATAAATGGCTGAGGCTGCCTGGATGATGATTTGGGGCCAGATCTCATAGGGTTGCTCCACCTTAGTGAATTCACCATCATTCCAGCTGAGGAAAAAAAAAAGGTTGGATTAATTCTAAGTCCAGGTCAACAATCCACAGCCATATGAACTCAAGAAAGTGACTTAAATTTTCCTAAGTTTTCGATTCCTCATGGTTAATATTGGGTTATTAATATCAACTTTCCTTAACACACTACCCTGCTATGGAAATTAAACAAGATAATTTATGTGGAAGAACATTGTAAAGCATTATACAAATGTACAGAATTATTATTAATTCATGATAACAAGATTCATGAGATAGTTCTAATCCATAAAGTTAATTTAATAATTTATAAAGAGGAATAAATATTTCCACTGACTAGAGAGATGTATGTGCTCTTGAGGTAAAAGCATACTTGTATTCAAGGATCTACAGAGCTGAGTAAGTAAATAATTATAAGATCTTGGAGAAACAAATCCTAAGAGACTTGAATCATTTTGAATGACAGCTTGTGATAATTCTTGATCTTTTAGGGGGCAGTGGGTAAGTGGTGCAAATAAGAACTCTTTTCTTCAGATAGCCAACCCTACCTTGGCATGGGAATTTGTGTTAGATTTGAGAACATAAGATAGTTGTATTTTCTGAATTTATATATTTTTCATGGAATGGGAGACCAGTTGCACCTTATCACTGATAACTGAACCCTAATGATAATCTGGCTCATAGTGCTTTCAAGTCCCTCAGCATCATATTTCCTCTAAGAAGAAATTGTTTCCTCCTCCTTTATTTGAAAAATGTGGGAACCAGATGGCCTGAGATCAGACCCTAGCTCTGTCACTTACTGGTTATGTTATCTTGGGCAGGTTACTTCACACACCTCTATGCCTCCATGTTTTCCCATCTGTAAAATGGGAATAATAATGTACTTACATCATAGGCTATGTTGAGGATTAAACGAATTAATGCATGGCATTTAGTAAGTGCTCAATAACCTTTGTATGTTGCTTTAACATCTATTTCATTCTGCTTTGTATCATAACCATCTCTTTGAATATCTGTCTACTCAGCCATACTGTAAGCACCTTCAAGATATAGATCTTATTTCTCTTTGTTAGCTTCTCATCACTTCTGTATTACTTTGGGAAAAATCCAAGGCTATTTTATGTAGGTGTCTTGCCTTTCCAACTAATATTTGATATTGGAAGTTTTCTAACTCCTCATTCAAGGCTAAAGTTATGTCTGATACTCTTTATTTCTTCCAAACAACAGGTGCTTAATAAATATTGATGACTGATTGATTGTACATAAAGTAGGTCCTAACGTCCTCATGAAACATGAGTAATGAAGCATCTTGGTCCAGGACTCTTATCCTATATTTTCCTTTATCTTCCCTCTTGCCATATGCCCTCAGTTCCTATAGCATCAATCAGTGGTAACAATGACCACAATAGTGCCAAGTATGTGCAAAGCCAACTATAGAAGAGTTACAAATCTAATCACAGAAACAAGTACTTCAAAGATAATAAAATATTAATTGGTACTTTACTAAGACTTTGGAAGAAACCAAGAAGCACAGAGAATTAATAACTAGACAGTGTTTTCAATATGATAGAAAACAAAGGTATGAAAACAAGGCCCTTTAGGCACAGCATGGAGAGACTAAGAATTTGAAAGAATGGCACTCACTGATGCTCCATTTTCTTCAGAGATAAGAAATAATTTCTTTCTTTTACCAAAGCATAGACAATTACTGATGGTACCACCCTGCAATAAATAGCATTGTCACAAGATTATTATTTTCCTGATTTTATATAAACTTATTTTGATGTCACTTTATTTTCTAGAGAAGGATTTCTATTCATATGTTGAATAATTCAATTAAATTACAATTTTTAATCATCAAGAATACAGTTCTCTAACTCTCTAGGAGAAATCCAAATTCCAAGGTTCTGGGAGTTTCAAACAAAATATAAGAACTAATGCTTGCCTTCAAGAGGCCTGCAATGAAGTTGAAGACAATATATACTTATTAAAAATAATAATATAATATTAAACTTCAACTTCTAGTTATAATAGTACCTGATGCTAAAGTAATCCTCCTACCATAAACAACTATAAAATTGGGTAAAATTATGGAGAGAAGGGAGCCCCATGTTTTCTCTAGCTCTATCTATGGAGACAATGTCCCCAAACAGCACAGAAAAATGGAGCCCAAGTGGGACACAGTGGCTCCACTGTGATGAGGAGACAGACATCAGGGCTTAAGGCTACATAAATCTTCAGGGAAGGATACCAGAGAGGACTGGCTTGGGGTCAAGGTCAATTTCAGATGTCTACATGGAAGTCCTCATGAGTCCTTGGCCAAAGTCTTGGCATGCACAGGTTGATCCTACATCAGTAAGTGACTCCTATGAGGATGACAGTAGAACAGAGAGAAAGGAAGTCCAACAGTAATGAGAGATTTTGGAGAGTTGTACCAGCCAGAGTGGACAGATCTGCTTCACACAACGGGCATCCAGAAAAACACAAAAAGTGCATGCCTTAGAAGTTAAAACTACACTGTAGAGTAAAATCTACTCCGGTTCTACCTTAAAAATACTACCTGAAAATGAACATTGACAAGATCCACAGAAAAGACAATGTTTGGAGTTTAAGTTCCAGCATGTTTAGAGGGCCTTCTTAAATACTTTGAGCTTTCCACTGACCCACCCTAACAAAAGAAGATTACACAACTTAAGGGTGATCATCCAGTAAAAGACTTCCTGTTAGAGAAAGAATCAACTTTCTTCAGAAGAATATAAGTGAGCACAGGGTCCCTTTAATGTACCATTCAAAATGTCCATAAGCAATCAAAAATTACTAGATATGCAAAGAAACAGAAAAATGAGGACCATATTCAAGGAAAAAATTAGACCAAAAAAAAAGAAAAAACTTGACCCAAGTTAAACCAGATATTAGATTTAGCAGACACAATCTTAAACATACACATATGCATACTGTTAAAATGCAGGCCAGACAATATTGAGGTTTTATCTTTAAAGTGTTGAATAAAGAAAGAAAAATATTAAACAAAATTCTATATTCAACAGAATATTTTTTAAATAAATATGAAATTAAAACATTTTCAGATGAATAAAAAGTGAATGAAATTGTCAGTAGCAGACATGCACTATAAGAAACACTAATGGATGTTCTTCTGGCTGAAGGAAAATGATAATAAATGAAAAATTAGATCTAGAGGAAGAACTTTAATTCCTAAGGCAAAAACTGAAAAAAATAACAAAACTTAAAACTTTAAAGAAATAATTTTTAAAAAAAACTAATCTCAGAACAGTACAGGGGAATTCCCATATACCCTCTACCGGAAACACACAGGTTCTCATATTATTAACGTCTTGCATTAATGTGGTGTACTTGTTACAATTAGTATTATTAATTTTGGACAATTCTTAGCCGTTATTGCTTTAAATGTTTCTTCAGCTCCTTTCTCTTTTTCTTCTCCTTCTGTGTATCCCCATTACTAGTATGTTATATTTTTTATATTTGTTCATAGCTCTTAGATATGCTGTTCTTTTTATCATTATTATTCTTTTTCCTCTTTGCATTTCGGTTTGATATGTTTCTATTGATAGTTACCATGTAAGTGTTCCCACCTGTTTATGGTTACAGGGGTTTCTGCTTTACTTTAGCTAATCTCAGCTGTGGATCTCTGCATTTAATTCACTTGTCTCTCCAGATTTCAGAGTGGTGGTTTGCCCTGTGACCTCAATTCCCTGATAGATCTAAGAAAAGCCATTAATTATCAATTCTGGGGGCTTTTTTTTGTGAGGACAAGAGTGATAACTTCCAAGCTCTTTACATGTCAAAGCTTACACTAGAAGTCATTAATTTGTTTTCCTATTCTCTTAGCATATTTCCAGTGTTCAATATAGTATTATTAAGCATAATCCTCATGCCTGTGCTTTAGTTCCCTAGACTTATTCATCCTATATAACTACAACTTTGTACCATTTGACCAGCATCTTCTCATTTCTCCCAAATCCCCAGCCCCTGGTAACCACTGTTCTACTCTCCACTTCTGTGATACAACTAGTTAGGGAAACAGTTTGAAAGTTTCTTATACTTTAAAATATATACCTTCCATGTGATTCAGCAATTCTATCCATAGGTTTAATGAAGAGAAATATAAAATTCCTTTAAGAGAAATATTTGTACACAAATGTTTATAGCAGCATTATTCACAATAGCAAGAAATTAAAAACAATCCAAATATCCATTAACAGGTAATAAAGAAATATGTGGATATTTGTACAATGGAATAATACTTGTCAATAAAATATGTACAATATGTGAAAAATGTAACAGATTAATCTTGCAGACATAATTATGAGCAAAAGAAGACAGAATTAAAGATATCATGTGGTATGACTTCATTTTTTTGAAGTTTAAATATCATGATAAGCTATGGTGATGGGCGGAGACAGGGGTGTTGGGGGGGCGGGGTAGACTATTAGGTGCACAAAGAGACTTTTGGACTTTGGAGATGATGGGAATATTTTACATCTTGAGCGTGGCATAGTTTACACAGGTGTGAGTATTTGTAAAAACTCACTGAACTCTTCACTTATAATCTGTGCATTTTATTGAATGTAAATTAACTTCAATAAAGTTGACTTAAAAAATATATTTGTCCACACTTTGTCCAGAGTCTAGAGGAAAGCCTAGCACATAATAGGTTCTTGATAAATATTTGTCAAATGAATGAGTGAATTAACTAATTCTATTAACATATGTGCAAATGTATGAATACTTAAATAAATGAAAAAACAACATATAATTTAGTTCTGGGATGAATTGTATAGACAATAATTACTGTAGAATGTCAAGTAAGGAAGAGCTTGGGGAGAAAGTTTAGGGGGAAGGCAAGGTGATTCCAATTCAACCTGGAAAGGTACATCAATTGTAAATAAGAAATGGCTCCCTTTTTGAAAAACGAAGGCCAGCATTTGAGAAAAGGTATAAAGACAGGAGTGAATATGAGTATTCATATAATAATGAAAAGACAAATCTTGATCAGAAATCTCTCACTGGAATTATACTAAAGAATTTTAATTAGTAAATAATTATTGAAATAAATAATTTTAACTAGGTATAATGGATTAAATTTATGAATGAAAGAAATCAGGAAAATCTGTTATAATAATCTATGACAATATGATAATAATCAGATAATAATCTAAGAACCAAGAGGTAAGAGCCTAGATTATGGTACCAGCATGTGACATAATGAGAAATATATATTTAATCTCTGCCCCTGGTTTCTGAGGCAGAGCTCCTAAAAATCTGGTAAATTTCTGAGTAATAGCAGTGCTAGGAGCATCTTTTGTTCTAATATTTGGTATTTGACTCCAGTTCCTGACACTTGGAATCTCTGGAAAGATAAGAATGTCTTTTTGTATGAAACGACTGGTGGCTGGAGGTCCCTAGGTAGCTCCAGGATAAGGGCTGTTACCAGAAAGACCAAGGCATTATCCAGGATTGGAACTTTCAACCCGGCCCCAACCTCTGAGGACAGGAGAGAGGCTAGAAATTGAGTTAATCACCAATGGTCAACGATTTAATCAACCATGACTATGTAATGAAATCTCTGTAAAAGCCATAAATGAAGGGGTTCGGAGAGCTTCCAGGTTGGTGAACACATGGAGGTGCTAGGGGTGGTGCACCCAGAGAAGGCATGGAAGTGCCCTGTCTCTTTCCACATACCTTGCCCTATGCATCTCTTTTATTTGGCTGTTCCAAGCTGTATTCTTTACAGGAAACCAGTAATTGTAAGTGAATTTTTTTCCTGAGTTCTGTGAGCCATTCTATCAAATTATCACACTTGATGAGGAGGGCATGGGAACTTCTAATTTATAGCCAGTTGGTTGGAAATATGGGAGGCCCAGACTTGTGACTGGCAACTGAAGGGGGGTAATCCTGTGAGACTGAGCCCTTAATGTGTAGGATCTGACACTAACTCTGGGTAGGTAGTGCCAGAATGGAATTGAATTCTAGGATACCCAGCTGGTGTTGGATAATTGGTCAGTGTGGGGAAAATCTCACACATTTGGTGTCAGAAGTGTTGTGAGTAGAGAGAAATAGTTTTCCCTTCATAGAAGTAGGACTGGAAATCAAGAAATAAATGAGAAGTTTGTGGGAAATATCAATAGCACAAGAAGTTAAATTTAGTTCATTTCAATAAATATGCCTTGATGGTTTTTTCTGAGCACCTCTACTACTACCCTAGTCCTCATCACCAAGACTTTCCCTAGCAGTGGTCCTCTACTTGGTCTCCCAAGTTCTACCCTTTTCCTCCTTTATCCCCCAATCTCACATCAGCTCACATAAAACACACCAATTCCCTATTCAAAAGCTTCCAATGGCTTCCCATCACTCTGACAAATTAAATCCAAACTTTTAACTATAGCCAACAAGAGCCTTCATGATCTATGCCTAACTAACACTCCAGATTCATTTCCCACTGCTCTGCCTGTGCCCATACTGCTCGGGCCACTCTGGCCTTCTTGCTGTGAGGGGATTATGTCACTGCTTTCTATCTTTAGGGTCTTTACTGAGAAAACTTTTCCCTAAAACATTCATAAGGTTTGATTCATCACTCCATTCAAAGCTCAGTTCAAATGTCATTGCCCCAGGGAAGACTGATTTCATCACTCTATCAAAAAATAGGATAAAAATTATCCCTTCACTCTCCTCTTACTGTGCTTTATTTTTCATCATAGACTTCGTATCTCCAGGAAAACATGTTCCTTAGTTATTTATTTGCTTGCTGATTGTTTGAATCTTTCTCTGACTCTAGAATATAAGCTCTATGAGGAGAGGGGTCTTATTCACTCATGACTCCCCAAAGTCTTTTTTGAGTAAATGAATGGATCAGAAAAGCCCAGCTCCAACCCTTACTAGCTATGTGAACTTGGAGAAGTTACTTAAATTTTCTCTCAGAATCATCATTCCTTTAATGGAGATAAAAATAAGACTACTGCTATCCAGGGTTTTATGAGGGTTAAATTGAAAACTATATTTAAAGAACCCAATATAGTGCTAGCCCAGAGTAAGCAATAAATAAATGGTAGTCCCCACAGAATAGATGTATCAAATGCATTCCAGCACCTTAAAAGATGATAAATTATAAGGTTCTTCCATTTCTAATGTAGGGGGAAAATATTCCCAATAATGCTAATGGCTTTTCTTCTCAGAGTCCCCATTTGTGTAGCCACTTAAGGCTCTCGGAAAACCGACATGAAAAATTATTAGCAAAGTTTCAGGGCATAAAGCTTCATGTTCTCATTTGTTCAATTTTTAAAACAGACTCAGCTTACATGCTCTTCCTGTAGAACAACCATTTATAGAGCTCACTGATATCGTGATTCCTTCAGGCAATCTGACTATAAACTTGTTTAAGAGAAAATGAAAAAAAACAGTCTCACCTTTCATTTCAGTTCAAGTTATTGGAGTTTTGGTTCCAACATGATTCCAAGTATATAAAAATTCAATCTGGAGTGAAGACATTTACAGTGCAGTTGGTGAATGTACCATAAAGGGATGAAACATCACATGACCAGGTGCACAATTGAAGCTTCCCAGAGCGGGTCATGCAGGGGAGTAAACATGTATCATATCCACCACAACAGAAAAGTAAGTTTCCAGAACCATTCCACTGGACACTGACATACAAAAATCTGTGTTCGCTCTGTATTATAAAAACACTCTTTAGTTTTAGGAAATAACTTGGGAGACTGTGATAAAGAAAGCCTATTCTACTGAAGCTTTATTATTTTAAGATATTTATCTCAGCACCATGTAAGTCATGCCTGGTCTCTGAAAACTGATTTCATGTGGCCACAAATCCTGCAGAAAAATTTTATGCAGAAGTTCAGGTGCTCCCAAACTAGTTTTACCACCACTATTCTAATTTGTTTCACATACTACTAGTAGATAAATATGCCCAAAATGCACTATTTTTCCTGCCAGAACTTTCCACAGGCACTTATTAGATTCTCCATTGTTTATGATTTGAAGCTCAAATTTCTGAGGTTATAGTCCAAGGCCCTGAACATTTGGCTCTTGCTCACCTTTCTAATCTTATCTCCTATTACTCCCTTCAATATGCTCTTACTTCTTGATAAATTTAGTTTTCCAATTGGTGCTTTTCTATCCCTGGGCCTTTCTCACCTCATTTTTCCTTCTAGATGGCTCATTAGACTTGTCTCTTTCTGTCCAAATCCTTGTGAAATTCTTAAATAACTTGAGAATCTCTTGGTTTTATTTTTGTATTTTACTTCTACCCTTTGTACCACTACATGTTTTCCAGCTCATCCATTTTATTCATTCCATAAATTTCTACCAGGTGCCAGGGAACCATGCTAGGCACTGGAGCTTCAGTGTTGAACAAAAATAGACTTGATTCCTGATCTCATGGCAATTTTAGCTAGTGGGTCTTTAGATATCAACAAAATAATGGTGGAAACAAATGTTCTATCATAACCATAACAGTGAATGAGAGGTACAAAGGCTATGAGACCCTAAAACACTTAACTTGACCCAGTCAAGAAGATTAGGAAGGCTTGCCTAAGGAAATGACAACTGAGATGATGAAATTTGAGGAATAACTTCAAGTTTACTGGATAAAGAAGGTAGGAAAAAGGCTTTCTGGCAGAATGACCTGTCTTGGAAGGGAATAAGGCAAGAACAAGGGACTGATGGAGTAGAAAAAGAGAGGTGTGTTATGGAGAAAGATGAATTTGGAAAGTTAGGCAGTGACCAGGCCATTGTTGGTGTAGACCAGTGCTTTCCAAATGTTTTAGTCTCAGGAACTCTTTGTACTCTTAAGAGCTAGAACTCCAAAGAGCTTTTGTGTGTTATAGTTATCAATACTATCTTATAAATTAAACCTGAGAAAGTTTAAAAGATTAATTCATTCATTTAAAATAACAAAAATAAATCTATGATGTGTTAACATGAATCATGAATGACATTTTAATTTTTTTAAGAAAACTATGCTTATGGTTACCAAAGGGGAAAGGTGGGGGGAGGGATAAATTAGAAGGTTGGGACTAACATATGCACACTACTGTATATAAAATAGATAATCAACAAGGATCTACTGTATGGCACAGGGAACTCTACTCAGTACTCTGTAATAATCTATGTGGGAAAATAATCTGAAAAAAAAAAGATATATGTATAACTACATCACTTTGCTGTATACCTGAAATTAACACAACATTGTAAATCAACTATACTCCAATATAAAACAAAAATTTTAAAAAACTATGTATATCAAAACAAAAAACCATTAGTGAGAAGAGTGATTTTTTCTGTTTGTTGTTGCAAGCCCCTCTAATATTTGCCCTAATAGAAGATAATTGGATTCTCACATCTGCTTCTGCATTCATTCTGTTGCAATATTACAGGTCAGGTTGCCATGGAAAACACCAGTCCAATGAGAGAGAATGAGAATGAAAAAGCTGTAGTATTAATAAGAAAATAATTTTGACCTTGTAGAATCCCTGAATAGATTCCCAAATGACACTTGGAAAATAGCTGATCTATATCATGTAGTAGATTTTTGTCCCATGCCATGTGAAGGATTATAACGAAATAAAAGAAGATGTAAGTAGATGAATACAGTAGTATTTTATAGTATTTTAGTGAGACTAGTAGCTAGGACTAGGGTTTTCACACTCATAGAGAAGAGGGAAGATTCAGGTACTTAGGAGATTTAATAGACAATATTTGGTGATAGATTTGACATGGGAAAGAAAAGAAATAGTTGAAAAGGATGAGTTTTAGTTTTTTTGTTTGTACCAGAAGGTGGATAGTTAGAGTCTTCACTGAAATAGGAAACAAAATAATAGGAACAGTTTTGGGGAACACAATCATGAGTTTAGTTTGGATAAGTTGAGTCTTAAGTGTCTTTGAGACATCCCTCCCAAAATGACAAAAAAGCAGTTGCCTATATATGCCCAGAGCATGGAGTAGAAATATATATTTATAAGCCATGTGCCTATGGTGGTTAGTAAAGTCGTCACTGGTGTGTGTAAGTTTGCTTAAGAGAAAATATAGAGAAACTATAGTATAGAACCAAGCCTTGAAGAATACCTAAATGTAATGTTTGGGGTAAGGAAGCCATATTAGTAATGCAAAAAACAGACATGGTAGCCATAGAGGCAGAAGAAAATCCAGGAGAGTCTTCTCTTAGGGACTAACCAATAGAGTAAGAGTCCTGAGAAGAAACAGGATCTAAGTTAACATTTTTTTTTTTAAAGCTTTTTTTTTTTTTTTTTTTTTTTTACTTTTTTTGGGGGTTTATTTTATTTATTTATTTATTTATTTATTTATTTATTTATTTATTTATTTATTTATTTATGGCTGTGTTGGGTCTTCGTTTCTGTGCGAGGGCTTTCTCTAGTTGTGGCAAGTGGGGGCCACTCTTCATCGCGGTGCGCGGGCCTCTCACTATCGCGGCCTCTCTTGTTGCGGAGCACAGGCTCCAGACGCGCAGGCTCAGTAACTGTGGCTCACGGGCCTAGTTGCTCCGCGGCATGCGGGATCCTCCCAGACCAGGGCTCGAACCCGTGTCCCCTGCACTGGCAGGCAGATTCTCAACCACTGCGCCACCAGGGAAGCCCTTAAGTTAACATTTTGTTGTTCTTGAATGTCACCCTAGAAGCAAAAGTACCAGGGATCCAAACATTCAATTTTATGATAATGGGACAAAATTCAAATATAAAAATTATGTAGAAAGTGGCTATTCAGAAGCTAGAAGTGAGATTTTGATTGGAAAGTAATTTATCTGGCAGACAGTGCTTGTGTTAAGAGCTGTAGGTAAAAATGATACTGAAGAACCACATAGTCATGACATCTGGTTAGGTAATGCAGGTAAGAGAGATTGTGGATGCTACACCCATTTATTCAATACTTCAAACAAGCCTTAGGGAGAAAATCATATGAAAATATTTCATCCTTGACTAAAAGTAGAAGATTTTTCATGGCTCTACAAAATCTAAGCGCTTGACCATTGAATTTCTACTTACGAAGTTAATATGTGTTAAGGTCTTCTTAAAGGCACTTAGAAATTATGATCCAATGTAAGCTGGGATGTTTCCCTCTTGAAATTCTTTTAGTAAGAAAATTGTCTCAGAAAGCAAATGTATCTGATCCTAAGTAACATGCTTCCCTATGGGAACTAATGAATTTAATGGAAATTTTAGTCTATAATATTGATCAGGAAGAGGAGTAAGCAAAACAAAGAAAAGTTGGAGAAGCAAACAGCTGAGAATTTCCTTTCTGCATGACAAAGGAAAAGCACATATTAATACACTAGCTAACTTGGAGCAGCAGATATTTTAGCACATCAACCAGGTGCCAAAAACCTTTACAGATATCTCAGATAAAATATGAAAAGGAGAACATTATCCTAGAATAGGCATGTGTAAATGTGCAATTCCAAAACAATGTGGTTAGTGTGATGCTTATCTTAGTCTTTCTCTTTCTACTGATCGAAGCAAAAGGTCCAAGGGTTTTAAACTCTCTAAGAGATAATAAGGTATTGAAAAGACAAGGAAAAAACATCTCCTAGAATTAGAAGAAATTATGAGAGGCATGGATCTCATACTAGATGAAGTTAAAGGGTAGTTTATTTAGGTCCATCAGAAATATCTACACTTCAGAGAAACCTAGGTATTTTGACAACAAATTAAGTAAGCAGGAACAGAAAAGTTGAAGGACTTTTACTGCCTGTACTTTTTTTTTTTTAAATCTATCATTCACATTTTTTAAAAACAGATCTTTATTGGAGTATAATTGCTTCACAATACCATGTTAGTTTCTGTTGCATAACAAAGCGAATCAGCCATACGTATACACGTGCCCATATCCCCTCCCTGTTGAGTCTCCCACCTATCCTCCCTATCTCACCCCTCTGGTCATTGCAAAGCACCGAGCTGATCCCCCTGTGCTATGCTGCTGCTTCCCACCAGCCAACTATTTTACGTTCGGTAGTGTATATATGTTGATGCTACTCTCACTTTGCCCCAGCTTCGCCCTGCCACCCCATGTCATCAAGTCCATATAGAAAGATAGAAGATATCTTTGTTCAAGGGTCTCATGTACTTATGAGGAGGAAAAAAATAAGACAAATACAACAAAGACATTAAGGTAGTGGTTAAGTGCTATGAAGACAAAAGAGGGTTGCACGAAGATAATGCAATAAGTTAAGATTGCAGAAGAGGAGTATAGACACATAGAGTGTTAAAGGATAGCCCCACAAAGAAAGTGACATTGAGTAGAGACTTGTATGGTAAGAAGAAAATGGCCTGGTGAAAATCTGTGACAGAGGAGTTTAGGCAAAAGGAATGGCAAAGACAAAGGCCCTGAGACAGGAACAAGCATGTTCCTGTCTTTGAAAGCTTTGCTATCTTTGAAGAAGAGGAAAGCCCACTGTAGCTGAAGAAGAGTGTTCATGGCAATCCAAACAGAGGACTACTGGAAACCAAAGGAGGTGGGACATGTCAATTACTGATGAGAAGGTGAACACTGGGGTGGAGCTAAGGTTCCTAGTAGGCTAACTAGGATATCACTGATGTTTTTAAGAGTACAATTTTAGTAGAACGGTTGGGAAGGTTGGCTTCTTAATTGAGGGATTCCAATAAATGAGTTAAGTGATGAGAAAATGAAGACATCCTAGGCTTTTTGCAGATAAAGAAAGAAGAGAGACTGGAATGAATTGAAATGCAAGCAAGAGAGATGATCATCAATGAAGACCTCAAAGGATTAAATGATATAATTCAGGATATAAAGAGAAACTATATCTAGAAGGAGAGCAGCTTTTGCTAAGAGGCTGGGTTGTAAAGAAAGGGAGGAGTGATAAAAATATAGTAACTGAAAAATGTGAGGTGGGAAGGAAAAAAATCAGCGGTAGCTCATGGCATCTAGTATTTTATTTTCCTCCAATGAAGTAGATGGTAAAGTTGTCTCTTAAGAATGGAATTAATAGGAGCAGGATTGGTCATTTGAGTAGAATGGCAAATATAGGTAACACAGAAAGAGGAGAGTAGTAGTAATGCCCAATGGATTGTAAACTAATTGAAAGCCAAAAATCATGTCTTATTCATCCCTGGGTCCCTCACTCTACATAAAATATCTTTCACAGAAAAGCCATTTAGTTCTCCTCATCCAAAAAATGAGTGTTTTGGATTTACAGAGGAAGAATGTGGGAGTCTTAATTTGGGGAATCATGTCATTCTTCTCTCTACAGCATCAAGTCTAAACTCCTTAGCCTGGAACACAATGCCTCTCATGATCGGGTCACAGCCTAACTTTCTAGCCTTCCTTCCTGCAGCTTCTACCACAAGCCCATTCTTGTAGCCCAGCTAACCTGTTTTCTATTCCCATAATAGGCTGTGCTTCAAGGTTTTAAGTCTTTGTACATGCGGTTCACTCAATCTGGAATACCACATCTCATCATGAATGCCTGCTAAATCCCAACTCATCTTCTAAAGCTCTGAATAACAGTTTCCTCTTCTTTGAAATCTTGCCATTCTCTCCATAGAATTTTTCTCTGACTTCTCCAGGTTCCTTCAGCATTTTATACACAACTTTATAACACTTATCACAGTGTATTTTCATTACTTGTTTGCATGTGTAAGTAGCTCAGGATCAGGGACCATGCCATATTCAACTTTAAATACTCAAAATCTATTCTTACAATGCCTGGAGTGCATTAGACCCTCAATATGCTTTTACTATGGGAATGAATGATCAGCATATCTAATACCTTTTTTCTAGTGCTATTTTATTGAGCAAGGTTTTAATAGCTGATGATCTAGTAAGATAATAATTTTAAATATATTATAAATACATTAGGACAAGGCTTTATGTTATGTGCTGAAATGAGTAATGTTAGCTTTAGCAACCATATCTGAGAAGGATCAGGACACAACTTTATGGTGAAAAAAATATGTAAAAGATACTCATAACTTTGTCCAGATGTTAAGTCAATCCACTTCGAAAGAAATAGAAGGAGGACTAACATTAGCAAAATGACAGAGTAGGAAGCCTGTTGCTCCACAAAAACAAAAGACAAGCAGACTGTCAGAACCAACTTTGTCAGAACTCTGGAAAACAATAAAAAGTTTATAGCAACCAAGAAAATGCTGATTAAAAAAAAAAAAAGGTAACTTGAAAACAGTAGGAAACCTTGGTATTTTTACTTGCCCTTGTCCCATTCCCTCCTCAGTTTAACAAGAGTCCTGAAGATGGCAGCCTGCATTCCCAGTGTGGGACCTTGGTACCCGGTTCCAGAGGGAGCAGAGCAGACCTTAACTGAAATTACTGGGTTTGTCTATTCTAACCTGTATGGGGGTTACCTGAAGGACTCATGCAAGACATTCATCTCTGTTTCACTTAACTTGGAATCACTGAGGGCAAAATAATGGCAGACACTCCTCAAAAACACTGTATAGATAAAATGAAAAGAAAATCCACAGCCTCCTGGGATAAAAGGCTATGGCTGAGACATACAAAATACAGCCTAAAGCCTGAAAGCGAAAGCTGGGGACAATGTTTCTTTGGGAAAGTAGCACTTTCAAAACCCACCCATGTAAACTCAGGAATTTAGGAAGCCATGCTCATACTCAGGGCAGAATACATGCTCATAAAGTACCTGAGAAGACTCTATGCTTTCTCCTTTGGCTGCTCTCTAGGCTCAATGCAGGCATGAAGCGAAGGCTAAGACAAAGTTGTAAATGGCCTAGCTAAATGTTAAAGAAGTGCCACAGCATGGAGCCATCTGCAAAAACTGGGGTAGGTTTTGTTTGTTTGTTTTAGTTCCCAGTGTGATAGAGAAAATTTTTATCATAACACTAGCTGAATAAAACTCAGTGAGTACACACAACAAGGAATACAGTTATTGCAAAAATAGTTTGGAAAAGTAACTAAACAGTTGATTGCAACCTTCAACAATCAAGAATAGCAAACCTTGAGGGAGGAAAAGAACCTTATTTCCAAAGTTACCATACTATAATATTTAATTGTCTAGTTTTTGACAAGAAAAAATCACAAAGCATGCAAAGAAACAAGAACGTGTTGCCCATTCAAAGGAAAAAAAATAGATGAACAGAAATATCTCTGGGGAAGCCCAGACATTGGATATACTAGACAAAGACTTTAAATCAACTGTCAAGACACAGTGATGCTTGCACCTATAAAATAAGTCATTATTTCAGCATTATTTCTGGACAAGAGCTTTTGATTTTTTTTGAGTCAGTGATTGATTGAGGTTTTCAAGTTCTGCATCATATTAACAAAAAAGTGTTATCCAAATCCTTAAAAGTGTTTGGGGTGTATGTTACCAGCTGAACTATCTCTAAAGAATATCTAGCTGGATAACTTCTGATAAACAGAAACATTTTAAAGAATTGCCCCAGTGTGTCTGCTTTAATAAGTGATGACTTACTGGCTAAATGTTTCCATGAAGTCTTAAATTAATTCAGTTTTGGAAATGTGTGTTACAAAATAGTTGTGATTCTGCCTACAAAAAGAAATAACTATTTTTCAAGTATTTAGTATGTGCTAGGCAATGTGTTAAACACTTTACATGAAATTTTTCATAAGAACTGTCTGAAAGAAATATAATTATCATCCCCATTTTACTGATGAGAGAAAACAGGCTTAAAGAATTTGAACAATTAACCAAAAAGCTCAGAAACAGCTAGTGAGAGAGTAGAGATTTGAATACCTCCCTTCACAGCTTATCCGCACTTATCTACCCAAGGTGTCTCCCTAATGCTGTAGACTAGAGCATCCCAGATAGTTCAGAATATCTTTTTAATTTTTTTTTATGTTATACACTACTATATATAAAATAGATAACTTATAAGAACCTGCTGTATAGCACAGGGAACTGTACTCAATACCCTGTAATGGCCTACACGGGAAAAGAATATTACAAAAAGAAGAATGGAGATATATATATATAAAAGATTCACTTTGCTATACACCTGAAACTAACACAATGTTGTAAATCAACTATACTCCAATAAAATTTTTAAAAAAAATCATCTATGTTTGTCAAGAAGGTAAAACTCAGCTTTGTTATATTTGATCATCCAGTAAAAATATATCAAGTCCGTAAGTCAGAGCAGTCCTCTGGATTTAACATCTAACATTTAACACAATTAATATCAGACACATTCAGCAATAAAGACTATAAATAGCACCACAGACATCTGCCAGCTTAACTATTTTAATCTTAAAAATGTGTGACTCTCTTACTACTTAAAGTTTACCATATACATATGTTCTCCACTTCTAGAATTAAAGAAAACATCAACTGGCTACTATAGTTAATTCCTTGCCTTGCATTTAAAAAAGAAAAGAACAAGCCTCTATTTCAAACAAACTTGCAGTGGTACATGTCTTTTAGATAGGTTGGTTCAGCTGCAAATTTGAATGACCCTTCAGTAATTGACATAATAAAAGTGAAGTTAAGAGATACAAAAATATATGGCAGGTGTATATATTTGATGCATAGTTACTGAAAAACAGATAACACAACTGAGGAATAAAAACTAACAGTCGTTATACCTAAGTGGTTTGGAAAATTCTTGGTAAGGAATTTGGTGTTAGAGCTAAGGTTTTCATTCTGAAATCCAATATTCTTCCTTTTCACCTTGATGATTTAAAAGTCCTAAATGGGAGTTTGGATAAGGATGGTTATAGGGAGAACCAGAGAAGGAAGTGGGTACAAAGAGAAAGAGATTGAGGAACTGCTGAGACTAGAAACAAACATTTACTTTTCAAGTGGAAATCGAGCCCAGCACAGAGTTAGGTTAACTCCATTGGAGAGAGCACACTGCACACAAAAGTCAAGAACAGAGGTGGTTAATGGACAGAATGACTCACCTGATATATTTTTCTAGCAAACAGAATTTCTAAATCATCTTTTGTTATGAGTGTCAAGAGAATACAAAGACAGTCTATATCCAACAAAGGAAATCATTGATTCAAAAAGAATAGATGAAAACCCATTGATAATAAGCCCCAGAGCAATTCAACCTCAAAAATATTTGGCAGTATATACTGAAACGTGGCTCACCTCCTTAGGGAATATCATGCCCAAAGACTCATCCCAGGATTTTATTATCATTAGCAAATTCTCTTTAATTAGGATGACTTTTATTTAGTACTGAGGTCACATTTATAAAACTTTATCCTGCCTAGAAAAACAGTGTACAGAGGGGCTACTCCTAGTATTTAATCATGGCTTTGGACATTTTGCTCACATCTGATATTCAACTCAGCAACTTCCAGATGTGTCACATTGCTTTGGTTTTACCTATCCTTGTTACCCAAGGGCATTTGGACAAACTAAATCTCAATCTACTGCCATTTAGAGAAATTAGGGTCTTTATAGTACTGATGAGTTTTCAAGCTAATTTTCATGGTTTCAGCTGAACATTACTTCGTGCTTCATCTAGACCTTTACAATACAATGAAGGTTTCCAGATTTTGAGAAACACAATACGTGTGAATTCAAGTCACATCCTTCTCCTTTTCATCCTTTTATCCATCAACCTTGAGTTTAAAAAAATGATTATTTTCTGCAGGGCGATGGAGCGGGTATGTAGGAGAACAAATCAGCTAACTACACATCCCTTTGTCCAGTTTTGACCTTTTAAGGCAGAATAAATAAGTAAATTTTGTGCCTTCTATGAGGATCCGATCTTTTTGTACCTTATATATCAAAACAGACCAATAACATAGATTTCAAGTCAAAATTTTGTAAAAAAGAACTCTTGTTTTTGCCACAGCTTAGGATGGCATTATTTATTTAGTGAATGTAAGTACAATAGACAGTTGAGGTAATTTGCACCTAACAGAATAAAACCTATTTTTCTTTTTTTGCAAGAATTGTTGTTGGTGTTTTAAATAAATCCTTCAGAAGAAATCTCTTATCCCTGTGATACTTTATTTTCTTTAACCTTTGTGAAACTTACCACATTCTATTCTATATTAAAATTACTCATGATAGTTTATCTCTTCTAATGGATTCCTTGATGGAAATGGCCTCATCTCTACATGATCCTAGAACAGTTTTAACAGTACTTAGAAGATGGTAGTTGCTCACTCGTTAAACAAACAAGTAAGTCATTGGTTCCTAAAGGAACCCTGCCCCCATGTTTTTGTTGTGTGTGTGTGTACATGTGTTTGTGTGTGTTTTCTTTTTTCCCTGTACAAAAGCTCAGGTTGAGTATAACTGAGAATCCAAGCTAAGCTATGAGATATGAATAAGTTTTACCTTATGGTTCTTTGTAGATAAAGCAAACTGTTATCTCAGCTACTCACTACCCCAAGTAAGCAGTCACCACCTACAGGTACAACCAAGAGGGCCTTCTGCAAATGCCAGCTGTCATATCTTTCTTGGTCACCTTGTAATCACCTTGCATTCTTGACTGATGTCCAAACTTCTGGATCATAGCCTACCATCTGGACTTCTGTCCTCCTCCAAGGGCACTGTCTGCACTGGGCCACTGCTCAGTTGTTAATTAGTGACACTGACTAGAGCAAAATCGCCCAACTCAGGATCACTGAGATTTTTTTTTTTTCCAACAGCAATAATTGCCAAACATCCTTCATTCCCAACTTCATCCTAATTTTCAGTTTAACATACGTTATTTGTACCTTAAGAATAAATTTTGTAAGAGGTTTGCCCAGAGAAATAGTCCTTCTCTAAATTTTCAGGGATTGAAGTTTTAAAAAGGAGATATTGAAAGAGCAAACAAAATCATTGAATGGTTAAGGTTGGAGCTGGAATATTCCAGACTTGCCAGCTGGGTCCAGCCAGCTGCCTGTGACTTTCCACACATCAGCAAGTTCCCCTCATAAAAGGTTTACAGCTCAAGCCAGGCTGACCGCAGACAGAGTTAAACCAACACAGTACAAAACAGTGAGGGGAAAACAGTGTGAGACCAATTAAAACAAATAGGTAATGAAAGCAACAGCTGGATGTCAACATGTTCTGCTCTGTTAATGGCATGTCAACGGGGTAATTTTTAAAGAAACTGGCGCTGTCTGAAGGTAAGGAGGGACTAGTGCCCTAATGGGACAGAGCAGGCTTGTACCGCACCAGAGGCATTCCTGCGCACTCACTTGGGAAGGCCACCTGCGCAGATGAAAACCCATGCAAGAAACTTTTCTCTCTCCTAAAGCCTCCCACTGAACTGTCACCACAGGGAATAGCATCCTTCCACCTTAATGCAGAGTTCATTTTACAAATGATGTTATGACAGAGGAGGGCAGCCAACACAGCCTGAAAAGCACTGGGAAGGCAGATAACCTAGGTTCTGAGTCCAGCACTGTCATTATGACCTTTGTCCCTGCTACAACTCAAACACCTTATCTGGAGACTTCCCTGGTGGTCCAGTGGTAAAGAATCCTCCTTCCAGTGCAGAGGACGTGGGTTCCATCCCTGGTCGGAGAACTAAGATCCTACATGCCGTGGGGCAACTAAGCCCACGAACCACAGCTACTGAGCTGGTGCGCCTCAACGAGAGAACCTGAGTGCCGCAAACTACAGAGCCCATGCACCCTGCAGCCTGCACACCACAACTAGAGAGAGCAAAAAACCCACACGTCACAACTAGAGAGAAGTCCATGTGCCACAATGAAGAGCCTGCGTGCCGCAACTAAGACCCAATGCAGCCAAAACAGTGAAGAAAATTTTTTTAAAAAACACCTTATCTGCAAAAAGAAGAATCATATCTTTTTTGCCTACCTTACAGGGATATCTCCAAGATGACATGAGAAATTATAAATAAAGATAGTTTGGAAATTACAAACATTGCCCAGAAAATAAGGAACTCTTCTTAAATGGCTGGATGGAGTGATTTTGAAAACTGGTTTCATAACTATGCATGTAAAGGTGAGCAGGTTGAACCACCTGCTTCTTCTCATAGCACAGGTAAATCCAGGACCACATCACTGCTAAGAAATTGTAGTTCAGATGTAGTATCACCTGTTGGTTGAGTGTATATGTGCTAGATCTTTTAATCATTTTGCCCTCCTAACAAGCCTCTGAATTAGGTACTATCATTCCACGTTATGGATAAAGAAATCGAGGCTCAGAGAAGTTAAGTTGCTCAAAGTCAGACAGCTATTTAGTTGCAGAACCAGGACTTGAACCACAAAGCTTTTGCTTTTAACCACCATGCTACATCCCTTCATTTTGCCCATTTTAACCAACATGCAACAGCATGTTGAAATGGGATTAAACCCCATCGGCCAGCAGCAAAATAATACGTGCCAAGGGCCTAAATATGAACCACTTACCACGATACAGCATGGGGTAATTTGAGTTTCTGTCCAAAAAGACAGCTTTAACTTAAAAGGCCAATCCAAGGAGGTACCTCACACCCTCCTAAGAAGTGGATCCTTTCTGGGGAAGTGGGGTTTTCCATAAACATATGAAAGCAGCCCATGAGAGGACATCAGCTGTGAGCAACTATCAAGCCCAGAAAGGGCAACATGCCAGTTCAAAAAAGTATTAGTCAACAGAGCTGTTTTCTACCACCGACCAATCCTGCATGCCTTCATTCTAACCTTGTTGGAGCCAGAGGCTACGTAGCGAGAAGGAACCGACGAGGAGAAGTAAAATACATGCGGATGGGAGAAAGAGAAAAAATACTTCCTACCTCAACAGGTCCCCAACTGAAGGAAGGGAGTATGAACTCAGAATGAAGTATGGAATTTTTATTACCCTGGAGGTAACACTTTAACTTTTTTTTTTTTTTAATGTACTACATGGGGAAACTACAGAAACTTGGGAAACGCCCCACGTTTTCACTCAATGTCAGAAAAGAACTAGGCTTCTGAGGGAGTTTGGAATTAAAGAGAAGAAAACCATTAAGTTGCTTTATGAATTACTCCACTCTTTTAAAATATTTAGTTCCACTTTCCTAGGCCTAGAAGTGGAAATGGCTAGGGTTTCAAAAATACTATTTTCAATACAGACATGAAGCATGGTTTGAAACTAGCTACGTGTTTCAGAGGAAGAATGCCTGTGGGAGGAAAAGGTAGGATCGGGAAGAACCTTCTATGTTAAAAAATCCCCAGGCCAGGCCAGGTCCTTTGAAGTTCTCTGTGTGTGGAACTCCTTTTTGGTTCTCAGCCCCCAGCCTGAGGCTCTGGCAAAGCAGCCAGCCTGTCTAGTGCCTCCTTAGATGCCAAGTGCCTCTCATGTCTCTCTCTGATTCCTTCCCCCTTCCTCTTCTTCCTCCTGTCCTTTGGAGAGCTGTACTTTCTCCTCTGAGATGTCAAGTGTAAAATGGACCATGTAGTCATTTCCCCAGCCAAGAATATATTCTTATAGACCCATGTAGTCATACATCAGAGATTGCAACAACTGCAGATTTACAGAATTAAAAGAAAACTAAGCACAAATAAATACTGTACCAGTTTGGTGGAGGGTGATAGGAAATCTAAGCAGCCCACTGGCCAATATTTGTTAGTTCCCTTAGCCTTCGAGGAAATGGATGGCAAGTGGACATATTTATATACAAAAAAATGAAGAAAACTGAATAAAATTCATTTGCAGAAAGTGAAACAATAGGTTACATGTATACATATGCCCTAGGCAACTTTAGCCATAGGTTATAACAGAAGTCCGAAGGTATAATTTATGCACACAACTGTTCATTTTTCCCACATAGGCAATTTCATAATTAAGTAATTAGTCATTACCAAAAATATAATTTTAATAATTCACTGAGATTCTAAAACCTAATGAATACCAAGAGACATAATCTCCCTGGACAATCAGCCTGCTACTATCCTTGGGACCAAAGCTCTAGAGCCAAGTGGCAGAAGCCTTCAAAACTTGTTCCAGATTTTCTTCAGAACCAAGCTTGGTATTGATTTACTGTTCTTGCAGCACAGAATCAACAAAGTGGAAATAAAATCTCCTGAGTGGGAATAAAAAACTACATTTATTACCACCTATTATGTGCATATGTCATCCACTATTTACTTCTCATGGCAGCTGTATAAGGTAGTCAGTATTATCCTCATTTTACAGATGAGCATATTGGCACTCAGAGAAGTTGTGGCAAAGCTAAAACCAGAGCTCTTGAATGCCACTGCAGAACAATTACCAGCACCTTCCATTGCCTTCCCGCTCACCAGAATTAAAATTAGCATCAGCATTCACCTCAGTGAAGAAGCTGATAAAACTGTTCATTGATGGCTCTAGGTTCTTCATCTCTGAACCCTCTGTCACTGCAGCATTTCTCCTTGTTCATCAAGGTACAATGCCATTATCATCAAGTGATGCTCAAAGTGGGAGTCCTTGAAGTTGGCCCAGGCAAGGTTGATTCCTTGGTGTGCCACCTAGGCGGCCTCACAGGAGCCCACACTCAAAAGGCCCCTGTGTTTCTTTTATGCTCTGTTGTCACTGTCTTGAAATTCTTCATAATTTATCACTGAGCATGTGTTTTAGAGTTAAGTCCAAAGGGATGATGGAGCATAGTTGTGAACAAAGGACTTAAGTGCAATATGTGAATATGCATCTCTGCCCTGTTCCTTGACATCCTATTTGCATATAGCACTGGAGATGCTCCATGAGCACAGAATTTTGGTGAATTCAAGAACAATGGGAGTTCAACCAGACTCAAAGCAAGTGTAAGATCAGCATGTTACATCTACAACTAAATAAGCAGAAGCACTGATAGTCCCAAGAGGCTATGCTTTCCTTTAGAACAAGAACTTGCTTCAAACTCAGAAAGAAGACAATGGTATTCTAAGAGACACAGTGACCAAAGAAATCTATTCTTGCTCATGTTACTTACCTGTATAGTTCCTTTACCTTTCAGTCCTTCCTTACTCATCAATAAACTAAAGGTAGACAATGTTGGTAGATATGCCTGCATCGTGGACTTAAAATAAACACATTTGAGTTATTCTGCGCATATATTTCCTCTCATGCAAGTATTTGCATTACTGAGAAATATGAACTGTGTAATTTTAGTGATACCATGTATGACTTCAGTGCTTTTATATTTCCATTAAACTGAGATTGTACAATATGAAGATGAATGGTAAATTCATGCAAATTATTTACAATTTATTTTGTCCATACTTAGAATGACATTAAATAGTAAAAATTTTAAAAAACACTATAAGTCAAGAGAGAGAGAGAAGCAACCAAAGAAAGGAAAACACTTATTTTCATATCTATAATGGCACTTTTTCCTGCTTTATGAGCAAGGGCCCCCTCATTTTTATTTCACGTTGGGCCCGTCAGATTAAATAGTTGGCCCCAGACCTAGGCGTGCAAGCATTCTGCACTCTTCAAAATGCAACCTCACATTCTGCATCAGCTTGACCTTACATAACCTGGGTGGAGCCTTAGAGCTTGAGATCAAATTACCCTCCAATAACAGAGGACTCAGTAAAGGAAGTTTAAAGTCATGGCTGTAAGCATACAATGTTTACATTCTGTTTCTAGAGCAAAAATCTTATATTTTGCTGCTACTTGTGAAAATAAGATATTAATCTAGGAAGTAGCTTCCAGCTGAAAGATTTGAATTACACAAATTTTACCCCATGGTTTCAAGGTACAAGGAATAAGACTTGTCTTGGATGTTAGGGTTTGGGCTGCAGAATCTAATGACATTGTGATAGGAAGAGTTGTACTGGTCATTGAAATCAACACATTTTCTGAGAAGGACAGGGAAAGCATATTCTAATGATTAAAAGCATGAATCCAGACTGACCCGAATATGTCCATTTATTGCTAAATTAAGGAAAGATCTGTTGCCTTGGTTTCCCCAAAAGGAAATTTCTTCTGAAGAGCTCACTCATCTCTACTTGAAGCCAAGTAAAGCTTTCCCTGACTCTTTCCTTGGAAAAACTTCTCCCTCTCTTTTAAGTTTTGTCTTCCAGTCCCTTGCTTAGGCACTGAGCATGGTCTCTCTGTATTCTCATCTAAAGGCATGCTTTAGAGTCCCTCCACTCCCTCAACTGTAACTTCTCAAAAATAAAGTATATAAGTCAATCTCAGGTCATCACCCTTACTCCACCGTAAGGCCTGGGACACTATACTGCTCATCCTAAAAGGATCTCAAAGTTTGTGACATGAAAGGACAATCTCTACTTCTTACACTTTCAAGATACCATGGATAACTTTATGTATGAAAGGAATGGAAGCTTTTGCTTTTCCATTCGAGGATCTGGAGAAAGGTCAAGTAGAAAGCACAAGGTCTTCTCCTACAGTGGGCCTTCTGCATTCACCATGGGCTACTTGCATCACTACCACAGTTTTCCCCCCTACCCCCAACAAAGGCTTATCATTGACTGAAAAGCAAAGCCCAGAGCCTTTTGCGTGGCATTCAAGATTCCACCCAAACTTGTCTCATTCTACCTCTCCAGTATTATCTCCTACTATTTTTTTAAACACATCTTATATTTAAGTTCCTTGACCTGGCACCAGTCTTCAACACATCTGATTTCCCAAGCCTGTATCCATTTGAATGTACTGTTTGTTCTGCCTGAAATAGAAGTCCTCCCCTCCCTTTCCTCTCTGGCTACTTAGTTCACAACTCAAAACTTCCCTTTTCCTCCATTCCATCTCCTCTACACAGAGTCTCTCCTTCTCCTTGTTCCCATAGCTCTTCTCCCACTGAGTTATATCATCTTTATCTTTATATCTTTGAATCATCACATAACACCTGATACGATGAGAATTTACTAAATTGATGAATGAATGAATGAATGAACTGTGTGTAACATCTACTCCACAGGTTTTCTCTACTCTTTCTCACTCTGTCTCAGGTTCATTTATTTCTGGTCCACTATAGAACTATTACAAGTAGACTCTTAGCATGCAGATTTTAAATTAACAGCTTCAACTATAAGCAAGTGACTCAGCAAGTCCATGACATTTAGTAATCTACAATCATTTTTATAAGATCTAAATTTTAATTATTTATTGAGGATGCCTGTAGTAAACAGTTACCTAGCTGATAAGTAAGACTAAATGTATTCCAAGCACCCACATCTAAATGTGGTTTGTGGTTCTCTACTTACTGTTACATACCAAGTAACTGTATATAAGATATATGTCATTTTAAAACGAAGTAAAAACAATCAAATGTCACTATGTCTCTATCACAGTGGTGCTCAAAAGAAGCTAATTGCTAATTTGAGAGACAGAAAGTATGTTAGTTTGCTAAGGCTGCTATAACAAAGTACCAGAAACAGGGTAGCTTAAACAGAAATTATTGTCTCACAGTTCTGGAAGCTAGAAGCCTGAAATCAAGGTATCAGCAGGGTTGATTCCTTCTGAGGGCTATGAGGGAAAGATCTGTTCCAGAACTCCCTCCTAGGTTTATAAATGGCCATCTCCTCCCTAAATCTCTGCACATGGAGTTCTCTCTACACGTGTCTCTGAGTCCAAATTTTCCCTTTTTATAAAGATACTGGTCATATAAGGATTAGTACCCACCCTAATGAGCTCACCTTGACTAATTATATCTGCAACAACCTATTTCCAAAAAAGGTCACATTCTGAAGTCTGAAGTACTGAAAGTTAAGACTTCAACATATGAATTTAGCAGGATACAAGTCAATCCATAGCAGAAGAGAACACACACACAGTGTTTTCAGTGAAATACAGAGTTGAAAGTCAGTTTTGGCAGTGGTTTCAGGTATGACCAGAAGCAGTCCAATATCAGCTTCATTACAAAATAAGAAAAAGCAATCTAGAAAATGATTTCAGTTAAGCTGTGTGCCAGAATTTATTTTAATAACCTAATAGTCAATTAGTATGGCTGAAGTATAAAGTCATGTGGTGAACAGAGACAGATGAGAGAGAGAGAGAGAGCTAGGCAGACTGGAAAGGCCTGATGTGCCAGACAAAGGATTTGAGACTTTATCTTATCTCAAATTCCTAACTTTCTCCCCAAGTATTCCCTCAAGGCAAGGGAGAGTGACAGGACACCTTAATAAGGTCTAGGGATATAGCCTCAAAAGGGCCTGCTACTGTACAAAATGTCTCTGAAGTCTTATAGTTCATCCTAACATTTCACCAACATTTGCCTTAAGCTAGATAATTAGGTACATTTTATTCTAATAGTGTCCTTCATCACTTCTTCAAGCAAAAACTTTCTCTGGAAAATTTCAGCATTCTCTTTTATTCTCCTGGAGTTACCTTTAACATATCATCTTGACCTATTTAAAAGGAAAGTGACAGACAAGAAGATGCTTTTTATGTTTAAAACTGACAAGTGACTTATTTATAAAATACCAATGAACTTCTTCAAGTTAGAAAAAAAGATGAAACCAACAAAAACCCCATAGAAAAATGAAGACATTTATGAATATGTACTTTATAGAAACAGAAATCCAAAAAGCTAATGGGTATATAAAGCATCCTTATAACCATGAAAATGTTTCTGAGCACTCAGTTTTTGATCTCTAGTCCACTGATCTGTTTGTTCATTACCACACAATCACTGATTATTTCTGTTACTATGGCTTTGTAATTTATCTTACTATTGAGCAAGATACGTTCTCCCTCTTCTCTGTTTTCAATGTGACCTAGTTGTTCGTAGCAGTCTCTTAAGATCTTTTACTGTGGAATCAGTTGTAATGTCTCATTTTTCTTTTATGATTTTATGTATTTGAGTCTTTGTTTCTTATTGGTATAGCTAAAGGCTTGTTGACTTTGTTATCTTTTCAAAAAAACAGCTCAGTTTTATTATCTTTACTATTGTTTTCCTACTCTTTAATTTATTTCTGGTCTGATCTTTATTATTTCCTTCCTTCTACTCACCTTGGGCTTAGTTTGTTCATCTTTCTCTATTTCCTTGAAGTGTAAAGTTAGGTTGTTTTGGAACCTTCTTTTTTCTTAACATAGGTATTTATAACTATAAATTTCCCTCTTAGAACTGGCTTTCCAAGCTGAAGTGTTTTATTTGTTTTTTGCTTTCTTTGAAGAGGCAGAGTAGTGGGGGATCCTATCCTGAGCAACCCTATTTCTGGTTCTTTTCTCTACTTCTTTCTCTCCTTTGATAGCCCCATTCACATCTTCCTATCCTGCTAGAAGTTTCCAGCTGTTTCTCCCAGCTGCTATCTGATGCCTAGAGGAGACAAGCTTGTCCTTCTTAGAGGGTAAGTCTTAGAATTGTATGCTTTCTCCCAATCCCACAAAGCCAGGTCAGATGCTGAGAACCTGTTTATTTTCCCAGGGCAGTGCCCTGAAGTATTCAAAGTCAAGCACCTTCCCTCAACACAGCAGAGTTGAATTAGCTGTCAGTGAGAGCTCATGCATAATCTGCAGAGATTCAGGGGGACCAGTGAGGCACACACAGAGCTCTAGCTATGAGTGAGGAAGGAACATGCAGAGTGCTGGGAGTACATGGGGGTGACTGAGGGAACTGAGGGGGTGTTCTGTAGGTGATGCATCCTATGAGGTCCATGAGCAGTCCTTTTGGTAAAGTCTACCAGACAATTAGTAGAAAGCACGGCCTTTTTGTTGAGCTCTGTACCCTGGTTTCTGGGAGCCCCCACCCCTTTTCTCTGATCCTAGCAGCCTGTAAGACTCTTCAGGTATTCTGATCCCTTCAGTGTCCTGGGTGGGATGAGAAACAAGTGAGCCTCTTGGGCAACGCCCTGATTGGTTGGGGAAGCAGGACACTCACTATACTCTCTTCTTCCCCTGGAAGAGAAGGTGGTCTCTCTTGGCACTGTGCTCCACTGCCTTGGGAGAGGGGTGATGCAGGTGGAGAACAACTGTTCTTCTTACCCTCTGCAATGCATCTATTCTCAGATTTTTTGCTCCAAAAATGTGCTGGGACCTCTCTGCTGGACTCCTACACTCCCACGAAGGTACTCTCTTCTGTAGGTGGTTGTTAAAATCAGTGTTTCTGGTGGTGGTATGGGAAATAAGGCCTGAAAACTCCTATTCTGCCATCTTCCTAATGTCACATTTCTCAATATCTATTTCTTAATATGGTAAAAAAAAAAAGACTCCTTAAATAATATTTAATGTATAGCGTTCAATAGTATTCAATGGATATTTTACAATTCTATCAATATATATAACTGATTTACTGATTTATGTATTATTATAAAACTAGTATATATATATAAAACTGACATATGTTTATATATAAAACTGATATATATTTACTTTTCATTTGTTTATTAAATATATAATTTGAGACTATATAAAACCATTAGATATATTTATATAAACATACATGTTATATATAAAACACATATAAAATCACATATACTGATATAGAAATATTTGATTACATTGGAGAAGGAAGGTCATTTTGATTGACTAAAAATCCAGAAACCATAAAATAAATGATTGATAACTTTAACCACATAAAAATCAAAATCTTCAACATCACACAAAATATTGTAAAGTTAAAGGAAGTGACAAATAAGGAAACTATCTGCAAATCATTTTTAGATAGAAGACTAATTTATTTAATATATGTAAGAACCTAGAAATCAAAATAGAATCTAAAGCGATAATTTACATAAAAGGATATTCATATAAAAGTTGCTCAAATTTACACATGATAAAAGAAATGCAAATTATAGTTACAAGATACTATTGTTTTTACTTATTATATTGTACAAAAAAGTTCCACAACATACTTTAGCAAGACTATATTGAGATAAGCGCCCTTAGATTCTGCAAGTGTGAGTGTAGAAGAATACAACACCTATAAAAGCCAATTGGGAAATGTTAATCAAACTTACAAATTCATCTACCCTTGCCCCAGAAATCCCACTTCAAGAAATTTATTTGTAAATATGCCTGAATTTATCTAAAATGATATATTTACAGGGTTATTTGTTAGAGAATTTTTTTCAAAAGCCAAAAATTGTATCTATCCAAGTCATCACCTATGGGAATATACAGGTGACCCTTAAACAACATGGGTTCGAACTGCACTGGTCCACTTATATACAATTTTTTTTTTCTATAGCAAATACCACAGTACTACACGATCCACAGTTGGTAGAATCCATGGATACAGAACCTCGGATACGGAAGAACCACAGATATGGAGGGTTGACTGTAAATTACACATGGATTTTTGATTCCATGTAAAGTGTAAATGCCTCTAACCTCTGTGTTGTTCAAGGGTCAACTATAGTTTAATATGGTATAACTCTAAAGTAGAATACTACAAAGCTGCAAAAAAAAAGGACACACAAACTCTCTGTTCTAGTTACTACTGCCATATAACAAACCATCCCAAACTTAGTGATACAAAACAACAGCCATTTTATTATGCTCATGGGTTCTTTGGGCCAAGAATTCAGACAGGGCAGAGTAGGAACAGCTTATCACGCTTCCATCAGTTGTGGGGGCCTCAACTGGGAGTTGACTCCACTCCTTGAGGCTGAAATAAGGAGAAGGTCTGCTCACTCATAAATTTGGTGTGAAGGCTGGCTTTTGTAACCTCAGCTGGGGCTGAAGCTGCAGTACCTACATCTGGCCTCTTAGGCTTCCTTACAGCATGGTGGCTAGGTTCCAAGAGCAGCATACTAAAAAGAAAGCCAGGAGGAACCTGTATTGCTTTTTTTGTCCTATGCTAATCACAGTATCACTCCCTCCATGGTCACAATCCTATTCAGATTCAAGGAAAAGGAACATGGAATTATCTCTTGATAGGAAGAGTGTCAAAGTCACAATGAAAGAAGAGCAGGTGGGATGGAAACTATGCAGAAAGATTTATAAAATATAAAATTAAGTCAAAAAGCAAGATATATAAAGGTGTGGAATATGCTATCTTTTCTGAAAACAAAGGTAAGAATTAAGTTTGGACAAGGAAACCCTGGAAAAACACACAGGAAACTAACAAAAGTAGTTAAATTTTGTGGGGGCAGTTTGAGGGGATTGTAGGGATATAGATAAATGAGTCCAGGTGAAAGAGATATTTCACTTCTTTTGTTTTTCAAACTTGGGAATCATTTGAAAAAAATATTAAAAAGTAATAACTGATAAACACAACAACAGACACACACATTTACACACATCTATATCATTCTTCCACTAGAATGACTATGTAGGTTTATATTCTTTTTAAGTTTTAAGAAGTATTTACATATGTAAGACTGCCCTGGCACCCCTAAGCAAAAATCAGATTTTGGGTACAAAAAAATTATCTTAAATTGTTCTATATGCTGAGAAATAGAAAATTGACTTTTCTACATGCATACTTTGTACAGCAGTCAGTGATACTTACCCACAGTATAGGCTTGGAATCAATTCTTTTTCATTGCATTTCATTTCTCACTGTGAAGGTTAAAGTGTCAGTTGATTTTGAATGTTTAGTAATAATATCTCTCTCTCTCTCCTAATAAACACTATTTGTTTAGTGTTACCTGAGCCTGGCTATTTGCTAATCATTTCAAATCCAACATATGCTTTAATCCTTAGAATAACATTATAAGGAAGGAGCTATTATTTTGCCAATTTTACAGATGAGTTTGTAAAATACCAAAATACACATTGTATGTAGTGGATACAATGCCTGTGAAGGTTTAGTAGGCTCCAAAACTCAATCTCTAAACTCGATTGCAAGACCTCACATTCTAACACCTGGAGTTAACACTCATCTGGAAAACCCTTTAACAAACTATGAGATCATTTAGTCAGAGTACTTAAACCAATCTTTTTAATTATAGAAAAGGAAATTTAGGTCAGAGAAACAAAACATCATGCAAACCCCACAGAACTTCTATAAGTAGAATCCAGGTCTCCTGATTCCTTAGTGCAGTGTGCTTCCCACTGCAGCAAATGCCCTGCTTTAGAAACAGAAGAATTCACTTGCCACCTAATAACCCTGCCCCAAGTTCCTGGGAGAGGTTTTGTTCAAATCTAGTCCATTTTGAAGTACATACACACAAGAGTTGCAATAGCTGAGTGGGAGGCTGATCAGCATCACAAAAGGAGAGAAATGGCCCACTTTCCCTTGGCTATAAGAAGAGTTCTAATTATGCTAACACATTTAGAAAATATTTATAGATGGTATAGGAAGCCGTTAACAAACATCCAGGAAACCTGAATAGTCCCTAACCCAGGAATTCACTTTAGTTATGCAGATGAAGGGCACTCCCAGAGGAAGGCATTTCAGATACTCTCACTGTCTTTGGACTTCCAGCAGAACATCACCAAGCAGGTCTTCAAGCAGGAGCTATTTTTACTTACTAAGGCTAACTTTGAACATACGTACTACCCAGTTTATCATATGTATGAAATGAAGAGTATGCCCCAGAAAGAGCCTTTCACTGCCATTAAATATCTGTTCATACATGGAGCAATGACTCATCCAGCGCCTTCTCTGTGCCTGGCACTCTCTCAAGACCAGGATGAGGCGAGGCAGATGTGACTCAGGCACAGTGGCTGAAAGCTGCTAACCTCCAGCACAGTGTGGATCAACTCATTTCCCTAGTCAATGCTAATGTCAAATGTTTTCTACTTTATAATCCCTTGATTCTTCAATCAAAAAGTTGGGGTTTTTTTTTTTCAGCTTTACTGTGGTGTAATTGACAATGATTTTTTTTAACCTCCAGCTGTAAGCTTGATTTGGGGTTTTTTTTTCAGCTTTATTGTGGTGTAATTGACAATGATTTTTTTTAACCTCCAGTTGTAAGCTTGATACTCTACACACATTTTTGTTTTCATATACTAATCATTGCTGTTGCTGAGGAGGTAAGGAGCAGACTTCCAAAAACCAGCTTCACATTAAAATCCCTTAGTTAAAGGATTTTAATGTTCCACCCATAGTCAAAGCCAAAGTTTAGGGCTATAATGGAAGGCATGAAAAAAAGCATCACAAGAGAAGGCAATAGGAACTGGAAGATACTGTAGTGGAAATTAACTTCTGATAGGACAATTCATAGTGCTTAAATTATTTATGCCTACCTTGTTTTATTGTCCCATGCCAGATTTTTACCAAGTCAATGGTAAAGCTGTGACTTTTTCAAAGATGGCTGCCTTAAAAGAAGTGTATCCAAGGTGCTAATTTCTGATGTTAAGGGTCAACACTTAACTGAGCTGTGTGAATAATAAAAGCACCTGATATTCTACATATTTCTAACAAAATATTGCTTAGTATTCCTGATTTCCAAGACCTTAAAACATAACTATGTTTGATTTTCTCTGTTTCCAACAAACAGCATTAAGCTCAAGCACAGGAATAAAAGAGAACCTCCCCTCCTACCTAAACCAATACAAGAAAGTACCTCGTGCTGTCCGAATGGGGCATTAGAAGTAGCCATCTCCCTGCGCTTGAACTGACATTTCCCTATGTAACTTGTAGATTTTCTTTTTAATGTTTTTCTTACAAGGTGCATAGATTTTTTTTTCAGTTTTCATTATTCTGATATAATACTGATATATAGGTAATATATATATATATTACAGCTATATAGCTATATATATATATATATATATATATATATATATATATATATATAGCTATATAGCTTCTGCCATGACTTAACATTCTCATATCCCCCAAAGATGCAGCAACATCTCATGAAAGGGTTTACACGATAAAGAAGGAAATCTGAGTACTAAAGCCAATGTTATCACTTCACAGCTGATTCTGAATCAGTAATAAACTCTCTGGATGACACTTTCAAATCTATAAAATGGGGTTAATTATACTTTGTCCTAATTTTCTGCCCCAAGTTTTATAAACCACAAATGGGAAAATTCATGTGAAAGCCCTTTGAAAACCACAGATCATAAAAAATTTATAGAGTATTATCTAAAATAAAGATTACAGTTGTAATAAATGTGATTAACTAAAACAAACTATGACTTCATTAGTGATGTTTCCACTTGGCCTATACAGAGTGTATTAGTCAGGGCTCTCCAGAGAAACAACAGAACCAACAAGGGGTGTGTGTGTGTGTGTGTGTGTGTGTGTGTGTGTGTGTGTGTGTGTACACAGAGAGGTATTTCTTTTAAGGAATTGGCTCACATGATTGTGGAAACTGTTAAGTCAAAATCTGCAGGGTAGGCCAGCAGGCTGAAGACCCAAAAAGAGCTGCAGTCCAAGTCCAGAGGCAGCTTGCTGGCAGAATTCCTTTTTCCATGAAGGTCAACTGTTTCCTATTAAGGTCTTCAACTGATTGGGTGAGGCCCACACGCATTACGGAGGGTAATCTGCTTTACTCAAAGTTTACTGATTTAAATGTTAATCTCATTTTAAAAATACGTTCACAGGAAAGCCCAGGCCAGTTTTTGGTCAAATATCTGGGTACCATGGCCTAGTCAAGTTGACACATAAAATTAACCATCACAGAGAGTTACTATCCAGATCCACTTAGATAGAAAGTTCATTGAAGAATAATGACTTTTTCATCTCCCTCAACCCACGTCTGTAAGATTTTGTAAGAATAAATGCATAAAAAATGTTTGTTTAATAAGTGGATGGAAATTAGAAATGCATCTAGAATAATATGGCTTCATGGTAAATTTCACCTTTCTGAATAAATCTGTAAATATCAAAACTGAGAGGAAACATCCAAAAGGTAAAGGTATGGATATTCAAAGGATTGCTGTCCAAAATAGCCATGACAGACCATAGAGAACACCTGGCTTTTCCTTTCTTTGCTTTCTTGTCAGGCTCTGAAGTCACCATCTAATCTGATGCTGGCCCTCTTTGGTGTCCCCCTTCACTGGCCTTCAAGGTACATCCAGAATTTTCCTAATTTCCTAACCACCACTTGTTTTCAGCATCACATCCACAACTTAAATGAACAACACACAATTATCCTGCAAAAGATAACCTACCTTAGATTAGAACATGGGGGAATTAAAATCTTAAAAAAGCCCAATAAAATCCCATGTGTCTTATAATATTCTTATAAATATCATTGGCTTGGAGAGAAAGTAAATAGAATTTTGTGATGACCAATCCTTCTATTGCTATAAATTTCTATCTAACACAATATCACTGGCTGAGTTGTGTAAATAATTAACTATACCATGCTTTCTGACTCAACTAGGCTTGGAAAATTATAGTTTATCTGGCACAATTAATAAACATTTCATGCTAGCTGTAATATGGTTGTAAAACCAAGTATTACCATATGTTGTTTTTAAAGTCCAGAATATAGAAGGGAACAATTAACCTGAAAAAATAGTTAAGCATTCACTGCATTTTATGCTCTGCCAGGTAAACTGATGAACAAAGAAGTGTTTAGAACTGGCAAATCTACCCTTCTAGTTGTGCTGAAATAGCCATTACAGTTATTCATCCCCAAGGCAAGGGTTTGCAAATCTTCTCTTTGGTAACTTGATGCCCAGGTAAGGAGAGGAAAAAAATCTCCCAAGGAAAATGTAAACACTTTTTCCTTGCCATGGGTGCCGTGGTGAGGTGAAATAAGAATCATATTTAGATTCATAACATCTGACTATAAGTTCCTCTTCAGCCATATACTAGCTGAGTGACTCGGCCATTAAAATAAAGAATGCTTAAATCCTGTGTTGTACATATGACTAATGGAGATAAAAGAAATACCAGTGTCTATTGTATAGGAATATACTGCTATGAAGTATTCCCAAGGGGGGGATTTCCTATCATAAAGATATATGATGTTAAATTATCCTAAGGTAATATAGTGGTTCAGAGCTTAACTACTTAATACATCATAAGACAAATAAGGTCTCATCACAACATTAAGGGAATTATTCAAATTTTCTGAGCCATTTTAACCACTGATTTTTTTGAAACTCTAATTTTAAAAAATGATTATGAGGTAAGTGTACTAACATCAACATTCCATAATAAACCTTTATGCTAATTTGAAACTCATTCTAAATTGTGTACATATTAATCACTCCAGCTTTCCCTTATAGAGAAAAAAGGGTCTTCTAAAATTGACAAATAAGATTTTAATCTCATTGACAACCCTAATACTAACTCATAGGCAAAATCATAAAATAAGCCTAACTTCTATTTTACCTCTTCACTTAGAATCTTTAGTGTCACATTTATCAGAATCTCATCTTTTGTAAATTTTGTAACACTTTATTTTTTGTTTGTATCTATTCATTCATTATATATACAGTTGACCCTTGAATAACACAGGTTTGAACTGCACGAGTACACTTATATGCAGATTTTTTCAATAGTAAATACTACAGTACTACATGATCCACAATTGGTTGAATTCATGGATGTGGATCCTCGGATAGAGAGGAACCACGTACAGGGAGGGCTGACTATAAGTGATACTCGTATTTACACGAAGGGTCAGCACACCTGACTCTCATGCTGTTCAAGGATCAACTGTATATATCAGCATATAATGAATAAAAAATATATATACACACACATACGTATAACTTGACACACACATACATACACGTGCGTGTGCACACACACACTAGATACATCAAAATACTAGATTATATAAATCAAGGCGAATTATATAGAAACAGTCTCTGCCCTCATGGAGCTTACTTCCTAGGATGGTTCTAGGATGTTAAAATTGAAGAATAGAGAGTGCCATAGAACATATAATAAATGTATATTGAATGTCTTTTATCCCCATGCCCACAGAAATGAATGAACCTCACCCCTCAAGACCTAGTATAAATGCTACCCTCTCCAGGAATCCTTTCCTGATATCTGATCCAATTGGAAGTGACTTTTTCCTTCTCTCAACTTCCATAGTAGTTCATTATTCATTTATCTATTTCTTCACTCAACATGTATTTAATAAACACTTACTCTGTACCCAGAATAACCACACAAGAGAAACCTGCTTAATAAATGAACCAATGAGTGCATGGGTGTTAGACAACAAAGTAATATTTATCACCCACTTACTAAAGACCAGAAGTGATGCTAAGTGCCCTACACGCACTTTTTTATTCCACAGTATTCCGATGTAATAGAGATTGCTCAAAAGACTGAGGATATAGCAGTGAATAAAACAAAGAAAGCTTCTTTGAAACTTATGTTCCAGTGGGAGAGTCAGACAATAAAATAAACAAAATAAGTATGTAAAATTTAAGTGAGATATAATAACTTAGTGTGAAGTGTCATGAGGAAAAGTAAAGTGAGGTACTGGGATGGGGATGAGAGTGGTATAATTTTAGATAGGGGATTTTATTTGAGTGGAGTTCTGAATGAAGTGAAGGAGCAAACCACAGGGCAGATCCAAGGGGAGAACATTCCAGGCAAAGGGAAAAGCACATATAAAGTCCCTGAGGCCAGAACATGTGAGTGTGGCTAAAGAGGAGTGAGTGGGAGAGAGAGAGAAAATGAAGTCAGAAAGAGACCCAAGAGGCAGATTCTGTAGTATTTTGTAGGTCAGGTTAAGGAGTTTGGCAGGAAATTACTATTATGCTGCCTTAAAATTATAAAATGTTTGCATTTCAATAAGGCAGATGTGGTAGGTATAACATAGTAGGAAGAAGAACGTTATACTTGCTTCCAAACAAATAAACAAAAACTCTGAAGAGAAGTAAACGTGTGGATTCCTTCTTCCCAAGTTATTAACATTCCTTGAGCCTGTTTTCATTTTGTGAAATGAAGACAGAACTGCCTGAAGGCAGGGATGAAAAAAATAGTCCTAAAAGCCAAGAGTTAAACCTTAAAATCAGCACAGTTATATGAAATCCCTTTTATATGAAAAGCACCTTAAGGAAGAAAAAGTATTCCCTATGCCAGAAGCAGAAGGGAAAAGAATCCGGCCGTTACTATATTGTTAAAAATCACATATCTCAAGAAAGAATGAGTTCATGAGAAAATGAATCAGTCAGTAAGGAGTATGAGAGAAAGGATGGCATGAATTACCACTATACCTCCAGCACTGACTGGGGAACAACGTGTCTAGGAAGATAAAATGATGCAAACATGCCCAGTTCTCCTTATTGTCGAGACAGATCAGACCATTGGAGCCTGATGCCCTTAAACACACGAGTTATCCAGCCAACTCTCCTTGTTCTGATTTCATGCTCACAAGCTACCTTCTGATCATCTAGCCTCCCAGGATGTTTTTCTACAGGGAGAGAATGTTCTGATGTGCCAGAAAGTTACATTTCTCTCTATAAATTATAGCATTGGCATTCTGTATTTCATACTTCATTCTCCTGTGGATTTAGTTGATGTGAATCAGCATGCCTAAATCCAATAAAGCTCTGAGACACTGACACTGTCTGTTTTCTGAATCTGTGAGACTGAGGGGTCAGACCCTGGACTGTGATGAGCTCAGCAGGTGATGCCTCTCCAGGGACTGATGGTAACTAGCCAGTCATACATATTATTTTTTAACTTCTCCACTGCCTAATTCACAAAGGTTTTGGGGTTCAGATGAAATAATGTATTTGAAAGCTATAGAGTTCTTCTGAGGAACACTGAAAAGTGCTGAAAAGATGGCAAAAGAAACATACTAAGTGTATACTATGGACCTTGCACATCTAGCTATTTGGGACCATCTGTGGTATAGAAGAAAAACCTTGCAATCTAGGAGCAATGGGTGTATCTGCCCCAGGAAGAATGTAAAATTCACAGGGACAGGTTCAGATATTGAGTAAGTTATCTGTCCTTGTCTGAATAATTTTATTCCATAGATAGAAATTCTGGATTTTCCTTTTAAGAATACAACACTCCTATACAAAAATCTGGAACTACCACTGATTCTTTTGTAAGGCATATAGATATAGATATAAATATATAGTACATCTGATGTTCCAGGCAATGGGCCCTGCTATATAACCTTGTAGGACCCTGTGCAAAATGAAAATGCAGAGTCCTTTGTTCAAAAATCAAGGAAGAAATGCTGTAAAAGGTATTAAAATATCAAGATTTTTCTTTTCTTTCATGGTCTCTCTCTTCACTAGCGGTGTTTTTCATTTGCTACTTAATGTCATTCTAAGTAAAGAAGATTAATTTTTAAAAATTTTAGCATTAATTTTATTGTCCATCTTTATATAGTGCAATGCCAGCTTTAAATGAAAATATAAGAGCACTTATCTACACAATCATCAAAATTTCAAAAATTCATACCTCTCACAGGTCACATGTGCATATGTACTTCCTTCTTGCTGGAACAAAGAAAGCATTGCACAAAAATAATTCAGCTGTTTTTATTTTTACCAATGTTCTCTACCTTTAGTTTACTAATGAATAAGGGCAGACTGATAGGAAGAAGAACTAGGAGTTCTTTCCTTTTTTTATGTCATTATTTTCTGCGTAAGTAGTTGACTAGTACAAGGAAGTAACATGAGTAAGAAAGAATATGATAGGGTTTTTTGTTTTGTTTTGTTTTGTTTTTTAAACATCTTTATTGAAGTATAATTGCTTTACAATGGTGTGTTAGTTTCTGCTTTATAACAAAGTGAATCAGTTATACATATACATATGTTCCCATATCTCTTCCCTCTTGCATCTCCCTCCCTCCCACCCTCCCCATCCCACCCCTCTAGGTGGTCACAAAGCACCGAGCTGATCTCCCTGTGCTATGCGGCTGCTTCCCACTAGCTATCTATTTTACATTTGGTAGTGTATATATGTCCATGACACTCTCTCACCCTGTCATATCTCACCCCACCCCCTCCCCATATCCTGAAGTCCATTCTCTAGTAGGTCTGTGTCTTTATTCCCGTCTTGCCACTAGGTTCTTCATGGCCTTTTTTTTTTTTTCCTTAGATTCCATATATATGTGTTAGCATACAGTATTTGTTTTTCTCTTTCTGACTTACTTCACTCTGTATGACAGACTCTAACTCCATCCACCTCATTACAAATACCTCCATTTCATTTCTTTTTATGGCTGAGTAATATTCCATTGTATATATGTGCCACATCTTCTTTATCCATTCATCTGATGATGGACACTTAGGTTGCTTCCATGTCCTGGCTATTGTAAATAGAGCTGCAATGAACATTTTGGTACATGACTCTTTTTGAACTATGGTTTTCTCAGGGTATATGCCCAGTAGTGGGATTGCTGGGTCGTATAGCAAGATTCTTTTTGACCCAGCTCCTAGAGAAACGGAAATAAGAACACAAATAAACAAATGGGACCTAATGAAACTTAAAAGCTTTTGCACAGCAAAGGAAACCATAAACAAGACCAAAAGACAACCATCAGAATGGGAGAAAATATTTGCAAATGAAGCAACTGACAAAGGATTAATCTCCAAGATTTACAAGCAGCTCATGCAGCTCAGTAACAAAAAAACGAACAACCCAATCCAAAAATGGGCAGAAGACCTAAATAGACATTTCTCCAAAGAAGATATACAGATGGCCTACAGACACATGAAAGAATGCTCAACATCATTAATCATTAGAGAAATGCAAATCAAAACTACAATGAGATACCATCTCACACCGGTCAGAATGGCCATCATCAAAAAATCTAGAAACAATAAATGCTGGAGAGGGTGTGGAGGAAAGGGAACACTCTTGCACTGTTGGTGGGAATGTAAATTGATACAGCCACTATGGAGAACAGTATGGAGGTTCCTTAAAAAACTACAAATAGAACTACCATATGATAGGGTTTTTGGTCATTATGTTTCTTAGAATGTCATTGCCTTCTTTCTGCCTTTGAAAAAAGTTCTGGTCTGAATAAAAATTGTGGTCTCTTGGGGTTGTCAGCAAGCCTGACACTTCTCACTTAGCCAGTTGTAGACGTAATATACTTGATGTAATATACTTAGCTTGTACTTGCTTTGTGTGTTACTGATCTCCCACATATTTGGGTCCACTAGGATTCTTGCTCATGGGGCAGTGCAAATGTTATGTGCTTATGCAGCAGCAAGGAACAGAGAGATCATGCATATTATGTGTATCTCTTCTGCTCTCATGCATGCTTAAAATTATCAGGAATAATAAGAAATTATTCAGAATTTTAAGACAGCATAACATTAAACCAAGCATGGGTTTGGTCTGACCATGGTGGCCTGATCAACTGCCCAGGTCACAAGACCATGAAACCAGCCCTGCCAGTCTGTTTCATAACAATTATATGAGGTTAGCACTATAATTATCTCCCAATTCAGAATGAGGAAACAGGCACACAGAGGTTAAGTAGCTCATTCAAGTGTTATTAAAATCTAATAAGTGGCAGAACTGGGATTTGAATCCCGACTTTCAGGCTCAAGATACCATGATCTTAACCAATACACAGTGTTGCTTCTAAAGGCATTGATTTTAAATTCAATCCCAAGATTCCTTGCTCCACGCCACTTGCTTACTTTCTAAAAATATAAAAGGCAATTCATATTCATCATCTAAAAAACCACACAGATATTGTGGGTATTTATCGTCATTGACTGTAGTTTACATTAGCTGGTATAAGGAATAATAACAGTTATCACTGAATGCTTCCTCTGGGCCTAGCAATTTGATGAGGTGGTTGCGGTTATTACCTGTGCTTACAGATGAGAACAGAGAAGTTTAGAGAAATTAAGTAACTTTTGTCAGATTTAGGTAATAAGTGTAAGAGTCAGGATTGGCCTCAGACAATTTGGCATCAACATCCAGGGGCTTACATATTTTGTCATAGCACTATAATTTTCCTGATGTCCATTTTAATGGTGCCAGGGCGAGCAACTGGGATCAGACCTATATGGATAGAGTTTATTTCTGCCAGATTTCTGCTCAATCCCACAGGTTCAAAATTAGAAGTATAATTCAATTGCAAGAAATAAAGTGCTTGACATTCAAATATGTACCCCAGTGCAAATCTGTTGTTTTCCTTTAACAGATTCTTCCTCTGCCTGCAGAAAGTTCAAATAGATTTAGCCTAGAATGAAATGCCAGAAACATAAAGAAGCCACAAGAGTTTGGGATGCTGCCCTTGGAGAAACTGTTATCACTAACTGATCACCTCTAAGCAAACAGAGGTAGTAATTGGATGAGCTCTCTTAATTGAATCCAATAGAGAAAGGAAGCTCAAGTCCTGGTCTTTTTTCTGATGTCCATAATTCTTTGGACAACCTTGAGATCAAAAGAGACAGGCATAAAACTGGAAAGCTCCCAGATCGGTCTCAAGAAGAGCTTTCTTTCCATTTAGAAGCTGCTTTCAGAAAGCATAATCGTTACTGTAGATCACATAATTAAATAACAAAAGCATAATCAGAATAACCATCTCCAAAAATCTTACTAAATTAGGTGACATAAAAAAGGAAACAAAGCCTAAAGAAGCAATTTTGGTTTAGGACATAAAATTAACTGAGGAGCTAAGGGACTGTTAAAGTCCAGAAGCCGTGTGCAATGATGAAAAACTTTTAAATTCCTGGCAAATTTTCAAGGCACATAAAGGAAAATTAGGACTGTTCTTCCTAAGAGATTTTTAATTATAAGAGGATTTTATTCAAAAGTAGTTGAATTCTTTCACCCTCTATTGTATATTCTGCAATTAACTGAAGATCCATCACAGAACACTTGGTTCTTCTATTGTTGTTCACCTAAAGGAAATCAACATGTCAGAGACATTTTCAAAATAACTGAAGACGTAAACTCATTTTAAAAAGCAGGAAATAAAGGGATACAGAAGCACACCTAGTGAAAAAAAGGCATTCATTCCTTTCCCTATTCCTTTAAGGGACCACACAGCTCCTATTTATGTTTTTTTTAAACAGAAGTTGCCTTAACTTGAGTTTCTCCAGAAGAAAAGAGCCAGGGACAAAGGATTACATGCAATAATTTAGTGGGGAGTTTGACGGAGGTGTCAGGAATGAGGGATAAGGGAGTTGAAACAGGGAATAAGGGAAAATACAAGAATGCATTATGGAGCTGGCCTCTGCTACTATGGGAAAATGGTGCTATGATTGAAAGGATCAAATGAGAAGCCATATGAAATATATCTAGGACATGTGTCTGCATAGGAAAAAAAGGGAGACATTTACCCACTGGCCCTTATTCATTGGTCAAAGGACTCTCCCATTAACACACACACACACACACTTTAAGATCAACACTTGTGAGTGCCAAATGGGTTCCTGTGGATGTTGCATACCCTTGTGGAAGAGAAGCTATAGGTCAGGCAGCCAAAGGCATGCACTGGTCAGACCTGAGATGGGTGCTGTCAGGATGCTCCTGCATGAAGCTGGGTAAAGCCAGCATAGAACAGGTCACTGCAGCTGCAGCTGGAGTAAGAGGTGTGATAGAGAGGATTAAGTGGTTCCAAGAGGGGCTGGATAGAGTAAAGATGCCTACTTCAGACCAATTTCCATTCTTGAGTTCTAAGCAGCTGTTTTAAATTTGGTGGCACAGATAAACTCTACTACTATCTTCTTAAAGTAATAATAATGATGTTTCAAATGACTCAATTTAAATCAAATGGATTTAAATTTTCTCCATTCCCAAATCCCTCAAATCCTGAACTCTCCTCCTCTAATGAAGAGCGAACCCCTACAGGGTCCACATTAGCCCCCCACATGTTTGCTGTTAACTCTATTCACTCACACCCGCTTAAGGTTAGTGATGCCTCCCTGAACTGCCAAATCTAGCAGTCTTCTCTCTGCCTAGAACATTCTCTTTGTTCCATTGCACTAGCATGGTTAGGCACCCTGTCTCTGAAGATGAACATTTTTTGCTTCCTCTGGCATTTTTCTTCATCTTATATTATTTCTCTGCGTTGACCTTCATCATCCTTTCTTACCTTACTCTCTCTCTCCTCTCTAAAGTTGTAATTTCCCCAAGATTCTGACCTTCATCCTCAAAATTCCCTCAGTGATCACAGCAGCATCTGTGTCCCCACCACAGAAGGTCCTTTTTCCCACTCCCAACCGTCCAATCACTCCTTCAGCTGTATTCTCTACAGTCCAGTCTTAAGGGTGGAGACCAGCATCTCAAGAGCAGCCTGTTCTAACTAAATCTGTGACCTTTTCTCTGAAGCTCTCCTTCTGTGTTTCCTATTTCTGCTAATGATACATTCATTATTGCAGGCTCCCAGGTCCTAAATTCTGTTTATCAGCACCCACACACATTTATTCTACATATTTCTCAAGAAGAAATAGGATATGATTCACCTCCTTTTAAGTAATTCAATGGGAAATGCGCCCAAACTGTAAATGCCCTGGAGTTCATTTATATCTTTAAGAGTCCTCAGCATGGTGACCTCTTGGTCCTAGAAAAGTTTGGCAAAACAAAAGGTAAGGTCTGGAAGAGATCCATCCATTCAGGACCAGCCAAGGGTTTGGCTCAAACAGTTTAAAAACTTCTTTTTACATGCATCATCATATAATTCTGATTTTACATACCTGAATAAATATGATCATGTCATTCATTCCTTTTAATTCATTTTTAATGTATCCTTTACTTTTTTGCTTCTCCCCTTGTGCCCCACTCTACTCACATATCTTCCTTCCTGCTTCACCCCCAAGTTAACAATCTAAATGTCTCCTTTAATATTTTTGCTCCATGCTCATGTAGATATGTACATATTCACATATAATATATACATGCATATGTATATACGTACATATACATACATAAGCATTTTGTAACAAAAATGGAATAATTACAGTATTTTAGCTATTGTTTTCCTGTGCAATTACACAGAAATCTTTCAAAGTACCTAGTATAGTTCTCATTGTTTTCAGTGATTTGGAAGCACAATAATTTATCTATCCTTTTATTATTGATGGATTTTTTCCCCCACTCTGAATAATGCTGATGTAAACAAACTTGTAGATAATCCTTATGGACTTAAAGTTTTCTTTATATAGAATAGATTATCAGGAAAGGGATTACTGGGCCATAAGCATATATGTACTTTTTTTTATAGATGCCAAAGGGATTGCTTTCGTATTTATTTTAGTATTCTATAAGCATGCCATTTTTCCCACTCCCAGACAGCAGTAGATTTTTTGTTCATTTCAATACTTGTCAGTCTGAAGCGTTAAAAAATGAAATCTATTACTTTATCTTTTCCTTCTACTAATGTGTGTATGCATCTTTTCATGTATTTTTGACTATGCAGATTATCACTGCTATAAACATTTTTTTCATACTCATTGCTACTTTTCTATCATTTACATCTTTCTCATCAATTTTTGAGTCTTTTGTAGAGTATAGATATTAGGTTTTTCCTCTAATTTACAAGTTTTTCTTCATTTATTGTTGGTTTATTCACTTCATTTATGGTATCTTTGCCATAATGAAAAATGTTTAATTATATACACTTAATTAGTTCTCACTTTTCTTACATAGCTTCTAAGTATAATCTCTACTACTAATCCTCCCCTTGTCTCCAGAATGTTCACATGGCTTTCTAGAATTTTCTAACAAGATTTTTATTTTATTTTTTACATTTAATACATTTACATTTAATATCTAAACTAGCTAGAGAGTATATGGGATGAGAAAAAGATCCATTTTTAATTTTTTCTTGGTGGGCAGCTAGTCATGCTTTATGAAATAATCCTTTGCCTTTATTTACTGAATAATACATGTATTAAATAATCTTTCATTTTCTTCTATATTGAAATATTCCCTTTGTCATATGTTAAATGCTCATATATATCAGGATCTACTTTTGGATTCTATCAACCTTCCATGTTTTCCATTTTGTCTATTCTTATGGCCATACCATAATGATTTATGAGCAGAAGTTTTCTGTTTAGTAATATATTCTGAATCTCTAAGGCAAGTCACTTCCCACTATCCTTCCCTTGGACATTCTTGAAGATTCATGTTTATGTATAAACTTAAAGATTACTTAAGTAAACAAAAAACTATTGAGATCCTAACTGTAAACATATTGAATATGGGAGAATTTATATTTTTATAGTATTAAATCTTCTAAGGCAAGACAAAATCTTGTTTAATATCCTTAGCTTTTACAATGTCCTTCATGCAGGTCTTATGCCTTTCTTGTTTATTACTAAATAATGTGTTGATATTTTGCTATTGAGAGTAGACTATTCATCTCATTTCTTTTTTTAGGTACTGAGCTCAACTGCTGTATTTTAGACTTGGCTTTTCTGGGCACTATGTTTCCCCAAAACCCCTTCCTTGTATACATGCAGGTTGGCGTTGGGCAAAAATGAAGTTGCATGAATTTTTGGAGGCATAAATTAAGCATCAGCCATTAGGCTCTGAATAGAGGCACAAGCAGTTTTCAGACTCTATTTGTTCCTCCCAGGTTCTCCTTCCTGACCACTGGTCCTACTGGCAGCTAGTCACCTGACACCAACACTTCACTATGAACTCCTAGAGACAGAGGCCATGAAGAGCCAACAATCATCCACTGGCATCTACACAATCTTCAATGAACTTCTACACCAGCCTCCTTCATGGTTCTAACTAAAGAGACCAGACACAACTATTATCCAGGTATGCAAGCTTCTAAAAACCTACACCAAAGTTGGTTAGTCATTTTTCTCTGCTTTTTTGACTCTCCTTTTGAGACGTTTACTTTCCAAGCTCTCCCTGAACTGAAAAATGTTTAAATCCTGTAATAAATTTCTTTTTCCATAATATTCTTAGTAGTTTCACTTCCCTGATGGATGCAAAAATAATACTATAGGGTAAGTATGATTTTTGAATTTTTTTTTATTTTTGAATGTTTAGATTATACTGAACCACTTTACCAAATTATCTTACCAATTTATCTTAGATTTTTGTAAAATATCTTATGTTTTCTAGTATACAATATTATTATTATTTTTTAAATAGTGTTATATTTTCAATGTTTATATCAATTCTTTTCTTCCTTAATTTTTTTCTTTTCATGACATTTAATAGAGCCTCTAGGTCAAAGCAGAATAAAATGAGGAAACCAAACCCTGCAGGCTAGTGGTATAGTAGCGTGCAGGCTGCCAGTCCCTGGATATAATCTTAGGAGGAAGTTTCTCTGCTCCTCAGTCTCCTCAAACTCCTTGAGCCTCATGGATGGAAGGACACAGCCCATCAGTTCAGTGCCTTGACTTCTTGGACTAGAGAGTCTGACACAATCATATAAGGTTGATGCTTATGCCCTCCTTTCCTTAACACCTACACCTACCCAGGACCAGCTTCATGGGTGTGTGATCTGTGTAGTCTCATAAAACCATGAACTTAAAAAGGCCCAACATTTGGTTTAATATTCTGCTATCACCATCTAAAAAAAATCTTAATTTTTGAACTGGAGTTCCTGTATTTCTCTTTTATCCTAGGTCCCCAAATTATGTAGCTGGTATGGCTCCCACATATCATTTAGCTGAGCTCTCACAGGGACCTTCTGAGTTCTAACCCTTGTCCCTGAGCTATTAGGTGTTACTATTCAGTCTTTGCTCTGGTCCACACCAGTTCTCACCATCTGGGTTTCCACAGCGCCCCATGCATTATATGCCTCCAAGAATGTGCTGCCCCGGAAGCCATTTTAACCTATAAGAGAAGGATGACTAGCATTGGAAGAGAGGGTAAAAAGACATGGATAGGTCCCATTTTCCTAGAATTCCTTGGTGAATCTTTAATGTGTCTATCTTAGGGTTAAAAATGAGTAAAATTATACATTTGTGTCCAAAAAGGGAACTGAACAATTTTAACAAATGTGAGGACAAATCCATTGTCATGTTGAAGGAAGAGAATAGGTTCAGTGGAAGTGAATGAACAGAGGAAATATCAAAACAGAGCCAAAAAACTAAAGGGTTAATTGTAGATAAGACAGAGATTCATATTGAATGAGATAATTGATATTTTACTGGATGTGCAGTCTATTGAGAAGAATTAAAAGATGATGGCAAAGTTCAATAATAAAACTCGCAGTTATTGAAAATCTTCTTTAATTATTTGTTACTTACCTGTCCTTAAACAACTATGCTTAATATATTTTGAACTTTCTTCAAAAATTAAGTATTTTTAGTTTTTTAGCTCATCATTCTGAAACTTCATGAATCTTTGTAGTGCTGTATAGATCAAACAAAAGGTACAAACTTCCAGTTATAAGATAAATACGTACTAGGGATGTAATGTACAACCTAATTAATATAATTAACACTGCTTCATGTTATATATGAAAAGTTTTTTAAAAAGTAAATCCTAAGAGTTCTCATCACAAGAAAAATTTTTTTCTTTTTTGTTTATTTCATAAGTTATGACATGATGGATGTTCACTAAACTTATTGTGGTTATCATTTCATGATGTATATAAGTCAAATCATTATGCTGTACACCTTAAACATATACAGTGCTGTATGTCAATTATATCTCAATAAAACTGGAAGAAAAAAATAAAATTTATTTTCATAGGAAAAAGTAAAAAATAATAAAACTATGATTGAAGAATTCAAGTGTATACTTGAACAAAGGGAAAGAGAAAATGTAAAGACATGATTCATAAAGTGGCTTAATGATGTTAATTAGCTGTAAGTGATATTTCTATTAATAAAAAATGAATTGAAAGTGGCATAATCCACTGATTTCTGTTTGTGGCATTGCATTAAATATTTTGCACATACAAAAAAAAAAGAATCTGAGTAGAGCAGTGTAGATGTACAAGATATACAGTATTGAATTTAACATCACTGAACACTAGGACATATACTGGGAGTTGTATATATGATATAGAAATTATATTCAAATATTTGATTCAACATCAACAAATATTTTGAGGGTTTACAACTTGCCAGGCAACATATGCTTTTTAACAGATTTACATTATTTCATCCGCAAAAGAATTCTATAAATTGAGTACTATTATTCTCCTTATAAATAAGGAAGGCAAACCTCAAAGAGATCTAATGACTAGTTTAAGTTCACACAGGAGCCAGAATTCAAATCCAGAAAACACCTAATAATCTCTCTTTTAAAGATGTACTACTTACACAAAGTCCCTTTGATCTGTCTATCTGGCAACAATCTAGCTCATTTACTCAATAACTCAGATTATCAAGAAAACTTAGAAATCCAGATGTGGAGATCCTTTGCCACTAGTTCCTGATCCAGAGAAAGGGAATATTTTTCTAACTGTTTAGAGGAGTGCAAATTATTAATGTGTCTTCCCATGTATGTGTGTATGTGTATTTGTAAGGGTGTGTGTGTGTATGTGTGTGTGTGTGTGTGTGTGTGTGTGTGTGTGTGTAAGAGTGGTGTGGTGGTGGTGATGATGAGTTCTCTGAGAGTGAAGGACCAGAGAATATGATCCTGAACTACCTTATACTGTTACCAGAATGAAGATATTTCTGTTATTTTTTCCTCTTGGCAAGGGAGTTGGGCTTTTATGTCCCACACCAGTCTAGTCAGTGGCCATGGGCTACTGTGAAACTGATATAGACTCCCAGACATCTGGCTTCCCCATGATGTGTCTCTCTCCCTGGGCCAGGGTAGCCCAGGGCAATCCTATGGATACTGCAGTTGTAAGGCAATAGCAGCAAAGACATAGAGATGAAGGATGGTCTCAAAGGATTTGTAAAGTAGATCTAAGGGGATCTTTTCAGGGCACCAGCAGTCTCCACTACATGTGGACACATGAAATAAGTCTGGTCAATTACTGTATTCATTGCCCCTGGACATAATGAATGGTTTTGTAATAGCATGTGTCCAAAGGCTATCTAATCAGACAGTTGAGAAGCACCCAAAGAAGGATGCAGAGAGGTTAAATGTAAGTTTGGAGCTTCTGGCAGTCATCTTCCCACCGTAAAGAGTACCTTCCTGAGAATGGTATAACTTGAAGAGAGAATCAGAGTGAAGAGATGGTAAGCAGAAGGCTGTGTCTGGTGACATTATTTGAATCACTCTATCACCTGGTTTGATGTCTAAACCAGAGTTTTTTTGGCTGTTAACAAATTCCCTTTTTATGCTTGAGCTAGTTTGAGTTGGATTTCTCTTACTTGCAATGAAAACAGTCATATTTTAATGATTATTAATAAGGTAACACTGTTGAATCATTTTCTGAAGCCTAAATCCACATACATTTACTCTATGAAATCTGTTAGTCTGATGTAAAATATCTACATGTATAATTCTATTGAAGGGAGCTATTATCATGGCCCTGTAAATGAAAAGTAGCAACTTAGAAGGCAGACCATGCATCGTTCACAGGCAGGATGACTAACTATGACCAAAATCAAACGGTCTTACAATTTAATATTTTTGTTTTACTGTATGAAGTTTGAAGAAGAAAAACAAATGACAGCCAATTTTTCAATTCCATCTCTCCATACTGAAAGACAGATGATCAGGAAGAGCTTCAGAAAAGACATAGTGAAATTCACACTATGAAGAGAAAATGCTGAGCCAAAAAAATGAAGAAAAAAAAGTGAAAAAAAAATACACAAGTGAAATTGGTAGCTCAAGATTAGGAGAATTTAAAAGATCAAAACATAGATAAAAGATAAAGTATAAATCTTCTTATGATATATTTTCATTCATCATATACTTATTTATTTATTCATTTAGTAATCATTGATTAGAGTGATTGACTATATCTCAGCCATTGTATTAGGTACTAGGGATACAGAAAATGTTCCTGACTTCATGAAGCACTCATCTTTCTTCCTTCTCTTCTCCTTGTTCCCTTTCTTCTTCTTCTCTTTCTTATTCTTTTATTAATAAACTCTTCCCCACACAGCATCTGGCACATAACAACTGCTCTATAAATGTTCAAATGAAGAAATCAATATATTAGGGCTAGAAACTATTTAAAAGAATACAACCAAATTTTAAACAAATAAGTAGGTGAAAAGAATAAAGAGTACAACTCAAGACAAATAGGTCAAAAGAAAACAATGAAAAGTGTTAATTTTTAACTTAATAGACATTTTAAAAAAGTATCTACTCTGCAACCTACACTGGGTTAAGAGCATTCATAAGACTTATGTTTTGGTTCTCTTTTAAAAGTTCCTATTTATCTTCTGAGATGTTGTAATTTTTCATACATTATGAGCATATTTCCCTTTACATTATTGAGGATAGTCATAAAGCTTTCTTTAAAATACTTGTCTAATGTCAACATTTTGGTCACCTTGCAGTCAGTCTTCATTGTCTCCACTGCTTATCTTTTCTCTTCGGAATTGATCACATCTTCCTGGTTCTCAAATGTTAAATAATTTTGAATTGTGTTATGAACATTGTTGTGGAGACTTGGTTCCTTGTTTGTTTTAACAGGTAATTCATTTGTTTGGACTCAAGCAGTAAACACTGTATTTTAAGATATAGTTCAGGGGCTTCCCTGGTGGCACAGTGGTTGGGAATCCTCCTGCCAATGCAGGGGACACGGGTTCGAGCTCTGGTCTGGGACGATCCCACATTCTGTGGAGCAACTAAGCCCACGCACCACAACTACTGAGCCCGTGTGCCAGAACTACTGAAGCTCGCGCACCTAGAGCCCATGCTCTACAACAAGAGAAGCCACCATAATGAGAAGCCTGTGCACTGCAGAGAGGAGTGGCCCCCGCTTGTCGCAACTAGAGAAAGCCCACATGCAGCAACAAAGACCCAACACAACCAAAAATTAATAAATTAAATGAATAAATTTAAAAAAAAAGATATAGTTCAAATCTCAGTTCAGTTCTTTTGACCTCTGCTTTAGAGCCCAGAGTCTGTTCCATTCACACATAGTTGAGGTACCTGCCAGATATTTGGGCAAAGTTTCTCTACTCAGAATCTAGAGCTTCCTGTTTCTTACTTTTTCTTTCCTGGGATTCCTTTTCCATTTTCTGGCAGCTATGGTTGTTCCAAACTGTACCCTCTGGTTCTTCAAGACTGAAAAATTTTCTGTTTCTGCCCCCTCTATCAGCCCCTCAAATCACTGGCCACAGCTTATACCCAGGCTAAAACCTATAAAAGTAGAAAAGTCAATCATGGTTTTTCCCCTCTTCTATACAACTCCTCCAAAATACACTTGCTTTTATTTCACTTTCTAGTGTCTCGAGGTGGTTTTCATTTTTGTTTTCCAATTTTACCCAGAATTTATAGTTGCTATCTATGAGAGGGTCAATCTGGTAGGAGCTTTGTCAGTCATACAAGAAGTAGAAGTCTCCAATATATTTTAAAAGTTTTTAGTTACAGGTAAAAGAATATATAAGTATTTAAAATGTGAATATTTTAACTCTAAGCACTTTGAGAATCAAACTAGTATAGATGTGAAAATACAGATGTGAAAAATATAAAGTCACTGAACAAGGAAATTATGTCCATTTGTTGTATTGTGAGTCCAACTGTGAGTTCAAGCATGCCTCTGTTAATTGTACTTATATTTTGCAGTTGACAATGACTTCTAAGGTTATTAGGGCAATTATTTTCACATTAATACATTTTGGAGGCAAAAAACAAAAGTTTGAGGTATCTGGAGAAATCAGTATCAGTATCTACTAACTTGTCTTAAAAGTATTTATTTGTTTGATTAAATTTGGTAGTTTTCTGCCAAATTTGAAGGAGAGGGGGAATCAGGTACTTCCTCACAATCATTCTTTAATCATTTCATAAGAAACAAAGTTATAGTTTCCTTAGCATGAGCCACTGAGGCCACTGCAAACTACACATCTTCTGGGTGACAAAGTAAATCTACATAGCCATTTTATTGATCCATCCCAAACTGCACAAACCTTTAAACTGAGAGTGACATTGTTTGATTTTATAGTATCTTAAAGAGAACTTAGGTGTTGACCTAGACATGAGCAGTAAAAAAGCAAGCATGGCTGGTTTTACTTCTTAGCACTTGAGCAGAAAATTTAGAAAATGTATTTGGCAGAACTCAATGCAAATTGTTTCTCCACTCTAATTTTCTTAACAATAACCTCACAAAAAGATGCAGTTATATTTAATTTTTTTTAATGTTACTAATTAAAAAGTGAGGAATTCACCAGGAAGCTGGAAAGGGATTTGTCTACATTAGTAGTGGATCTCTCCTTGGTAACAGAAGCCCATAAATTTTACTTCAGACAGTGAAAATCTTCCCTTTTGTAGATTGCAGCATCAGAGTCATATGCCAGCCCTAATCCCAACAGACCAGAAAGGGCAGCCTCAGTCCAAGGAAGATCACTTTCCACTGACCACTAGCCTCCTGTCTGGAATAGCTCAAGGTTGTCCCCCAGTGCCTTCAGCTTCCATAGGATGATATGAGTCACGGCAAAAATGGGGAAGATAGCTGGAGACCGCCTGAGTCTAATGTTACTATCTGGAAAATTTAGCTTTTAACCCTGATTAGGACATCTTTTTAGATAAGACCAATGAAGTCTAGATCTTGCACCACAGAAATGACCACTACTTCTCTAATCCCCAAGTGTACCTCACAGATTTCTCCAAATACAGGTAATTAGACATAAAGTCTATCTGAGTTCTCTATAATGTATTTGACCTTCTAAGTCTCCAGGATATTTAATTCTTACAAATTTTCTCCTTTGGGCTTTTCTCTGATAGGTTACCTTTCCCTTTGAGGTTACTTAAGTCACTGCACAAAAATTCTCAGCTTAATTTCTTTCATAGCACCCAGCCCAGGGTGCAGTGGTTGTCTGCCACTTGACCAGAGTAATGTCCCAGTGTTCTGATATGAGCAGGCCAATATCAAATTAGTATCTTGGGTATTGGGTATCTTTCCAGCTCCATGAGAATATAAACCCATGGGGACCAGGGGCATTGCCTATTTTGTATACCACTATAACTCTAGCACTTAGACCAATGCCTGATGAATAGTTGCTTACATTTATTTGCTGAATAAATTAATAACTAAATTAATAAGTTAAATAACTCAACACCCCCTAATGATCTTCATTCAAAAAAGAAATGTAATTGTCCTTGTTCTTCTTCTCTTCCTGAGAAGTACACTTCTAAAGTCATTAGGTGGGACAGGGCAAGGTAGCTGTCCACACTGGAGGGGGTGGGATGGGGAAGCTGCCATGGTAAGAATAGATGTGAGAGACCCTGAGTAGAGAAGAAGGTGGCTACACCAAAGGGGTGGATTGTTGTTAGATGTGGGGTGTCAAAGTTCAAACAAGGTGAGGCAGGTGCCCATGCAGGAGATTAGACCAAGCAAGGTGAAGAAAGCAACACACAGGGATGGCCCAGAGTGGTAAAAGTAGCATTTCAACAGAGGGATGAACCAGCATGTGGTGTCAGAGTTCAAGTAAAATGAAGAAGGCGGCCTCCAGAGGTGAAGGCAGCCCAGTAAGGGGAGTCAGATTCTGAGTGGGTGATGTGGGTATTCATGAGAAGTGGGGAGCCAGTCTGGTGCAGATTGTCAGAATTCAAGCATGAAGAGGTTGGGGAAACAGAACCCATGGTGAAAGGGCATCCATGCCTAGGGGTGGCCCGGCACAAGGTTTTAGAGAACAAGCAAAGTCCTAAATAATCCGTCCTGGGATGCATCTTAGAATGGAGAGTCAGAGACAAAGAGGGTTGAGAAGTGTGTCTGTGATGGAGAGAAATATGCCCTGGGGTGATGGACTAGTGTACACAACGGGAGTGAGGAGGGAAATATCTGAGGAGGGAGTAGGCAGAGATAGACTGGTAAACATGCAGGGGATAAACAAAATAAGTAAATATATTAAAAGCAATGGATCTATGTTTCTCACTATCAGAGAAAGGAGTTACAAATGTGGAAAGGGGAAAACTAGAATAAACTGTGCTTTTGGATTGAAATTAGAGGTATCCATATAAACTCATGTTTTTTTTTTAAAATAGAGAGACAGATAAAGCAATATAGATGTTGATGTGTGCACATGTGTACATCTGCAGTCTCGATTCCCTAGTGCTGTCTACTGCAAGGGCCTGGGAGCACTGGCATCTCAATAATAATAAGCACATCTAGCACCCAAATCTTGACTCCTAAATACCATTCTCCACTACAAGGAATTAGAGCTCCTTGAAGAAATAGCTGATTTCAGGTGTGGGGCAGGGTAAGCATAAATTGAGAACATATTGTTGTATAAGGAAGTAAGAAAGTACTCAAAGAGGTTAGAGATATGTCGAAAAGACAGAAACCAGATAAAAAGGGACTCCACCTGGTCAAACTGGGGAAAATTAAACATCAAAATAAATAATGACAACAATGAATAATAACTCAAATAAAATAAAACAAAGAATCTTAATGTGTCTATACAGATAAAAATAAATAATAAATGACTAATTTGAAAGTTTAATGAGGAACACTATATTTACATAGTTCAAAGTGCTTTCTTACAGCCTTCTTATTACCTGCAAAAGGGAAAAGGTTAAGTGGAAAAGTCTGACAGACACCTACAGAATCAAATGATCAAAGTTAGCATCACTAATTTTGAACAAGTCAAAATTGTGCACCCTTTGATAGGATATAAAAAATATATATCACTTCTGTGATATTCTTGCCAAAGATGCATAACCTGAATCTGGTCATAATGAAAAACCCAAACTGAGAGGCATTTAACTAAAAAAAGTAGCCTATCTTCAAGAGTACTAAGGTCATGAAAGTCAAGGAAAGACTGTTCTAGACCTAATGAGAATAAAGAGAAATGACAACGAAATATAACACATGATTTTGAATTGGATCATCCTACTATAAAGAACATAGGGGAACAACTGCTGAAACTTGAATGCGTCTGAGGATTAGATAATGTTGCAGTCATGTGTCTGTGTGAAAAATCACTCCATACACTAAGCTAAAATATTCTGGGGTGATTGGGAACTAGTCACCAGCTTGAGCTCAAAAAGGTTCAGGGGAAAAATAGACATTTATACTGTACTTTAAACTTTTCTGTAAATTTATGACTATTTCAAAATAAAAAATACATATTTTTAGTAAAGCTATGAAACTTTCTTTAAAAGTTTTTATGAGGGACAATGAAGATATATAAACTCACGCTATCGGGTCCCTTCCCTCTGTGTTCTCTGCAGAAATCAGGCTGATGAACTCACAATAAAATGTGGTTATGAGTCATACAGAAATTCTTTCTCTGTCCTCCTACAAAACCTACTGTCTGCAGCACACATCTTTACCCTGTAGCCTCTAGTGTTTATATGCACATATATATATTGATACATCATATACGTGCATGTTACATAATATATTATGTTTTCATTGAATAGCTAATGGATTAATTGCTGGCACCAATTTATGCATCAGAAAATAAAGTTCCTACATTTACATCTGTGTTAATGCAAAGAATACTCCACCAGGACAAAGTTATTTAAAGAAAATAAAAGCCAAATTGTACAGTGAAGTCTTCAGAGAACCACAAAAAATTGCATTAAACACTTGAATGCCCTTCTTTTTAGGTTAATGTGGTAAAGCTAGCTTGCTATTCTGGAACTCTTTTCCCTTTCCTCCTGGGTTCACAGGCAGACTTCATTTCATAGAGCACTTGTCAGCCTAGATTCCTCAATGACTCTGTGGAACAGAGCCCTTCTCCCCCATCACCATTTCACCTTTAAATGAAAAACGTTTCTACATTTTAATTCACTGAGATTTTTCCCTGCCATAGCAACTGCTACCATCACCTAAACCAGTGAATGTTGTTTACTCTCAGATCTGGTGTGGAGACCACTGCTGATTGTGGGGACTGTTAGGTCCCTGAGTTTCCTTAGAGTGAAGCATTTATACAACAAACCAGCCATTCTGCTAATATTAGCTGCTTCTTAGAGAATGAAACTTCTCCTCATTGTGCTAATGAAATCATTCATTTTTCCCCACCTATCAAAGGCTTGCTTCCAGGAAGGGAGTGAGGAAGAATCAAATAGAACAAGCTGCCCCACATTCCTCACTATCCATCCATCTGTTAACATCTAATGACAGAAGCCTCTGACACCTACTATGTGCAGAATGTCAAATCTAGTGCATGAGAAAATGTACACCAAGTGTAACGCCATTACTTCAGATAATTCTAGAAAAGTGTGAATGTAAGAGCAGAGGACCTAGAGTGCTGTGGCAGCAAGCAGCAGAAGACTTAATCTGGTCTAGGAATGAGGAAAGTCTTCCCAAGGAACATCAGCACTGATCTCTGAATCCCTCTGTATAGGCTGCTTTCCTGAATTTGGGTTTCTGCTGATCAGCATTTCACTCTGTGTGGGATTCTCCATGGTATCTAACAAGCCATTTTATCTCTACTTTCTGTTGGTTCAAACAATTTCAGTTTTCCTATCTGTAAAGTGGGAATAGAAATACATATTTTACAGGTATATTATGAGGTTTAAGACACAGAAGTATGAAGGGCCTAGCAAACCAACTGACACATAATAGGCAAACAAATGCAATTTTATACCTTGAGGCCAGATTTCTTCAATATTACAATCTAATCTAGCTACCAGACACTCATATCTTATTCCTCATCCACTTTGGGAGTTTATGTTATCTTTTGTCACATGCTTAAAGAAAAATAAATATTTGAGTATTAAATTTCTGGTTTCCCTGAATCTCATCCTTCTGGCTTCAATTCCTTCTTTAGTTGAACTTGACTATATCTTTGCTCTCCCAGGTTAGTGACAAATATAGGTATGTTGGCTCAGGTTAAACCCTTTACCCATCTCCCTGTGTATAAAGTAATGACCTCGTCAACCCAGAGAGCCACAGTCAAATCATCATCATCATCATCACCATCATCGCCACTATCATCATAATATTAATATTAGAGCTACATTTTTTTGAATTTTTACTAAGTATCAAGCATGTTCTAGGTACATATAATGCTATTTTTACCTCATAAATCCTAAAATAGTTTGCAATATTTACATTTTAAGGATGAGTGTATCAAAGCTTACAGTGGTTGAGTAATTTGCCCAGGATCACACAACTAGCTGGCAACAGAAGTGGGATTCAACCTGAGGTCTGTTTGCCTCCAACATCTATGTTTTCCACTGTATTAAATGTCTTTCCACAAGAACTTTCCAAATGTTTTCTTATAACTTTTTTATTGTCACATTCTTGAGCCACAGTCGTGGTGGCATTTGATGTACCCATGTGATATATCAATGGATCATCAAATATCAGTGCATCAAAATGCCATGAACCTGGCACCTGAGGATAAAGTCAGGAAAAAGCAACCTAAAAGTCTAAAATATAAAGACTGAATTAAAGTGCACTATTTTGGAAGTTGTAACATAACATCATGTAATGAAAAAAGGTTTTGGATGACTGAAAAACAAATTGAGTAGTAAAAATGTTGCCTGTGCTACTCCAGCACTAATCAGGGTAAAGGGCCCTTGACTAATATCTATTTTCTGGCTTGTTTACCAGGTTATAGTACTAAAGAAAGACGAGTACCTTGTGCTATAGTAACTGATCCCACTGTTAGTTAAAATCAGTTTGTTTCTCAAACTATTGTTTTTCTCCCTAATCTTGGCTTACTGGTAACTGGATTCCCTTATTGGAAGAGTATGTGCTGATCAATTGAATCAGATATCTTGTTCTGCTTAACAGGGATCAGATCTTCCAATCTGTTTGAGTGGGTGCTATGTGAAAGGCGCTCTAGAGAGAATTCTATTTCTAGGCATAAATAATTGACCTTCTTGTTGATTAGTAGTCTCCTGCATTTGACTCAGTGTCCCCACAAACTGCACCCTGAGGAATAAGTAAAATGGATTCCTTAAGGTGAAGAAACCCCATCTGCAACCCACAGCCAGCATCAATCTTCCAACTATTGCTCCTCCAGAAGAAGATTGCTGAATTTGATATACAACTACTTTCCACCAGGGAGGAAGGTTTGGAATACGCTGGGCAACAAGATGTTCCCTAAGGTCTCAATGTCTCTCCTAAAAGCTTTCTTCATTGAATATCATCAAAGGATTCTCCTCACCCTCAATTCTTACAGTTAAGTATCTGCTACAGAGTATTTCTATATTTACTATATTTCTATAGTTTCTATATTAACTAAAGAAATTTCTATTTTTCTATTTATATAAGGACTATATTTTTATAGGTCCTTAAACTATTTCCTTCTAGCTTCATCCCTTGATTTGGATTTCCCTTTATTTGGAAGGAGAATCTTGCTTCCTTGTTTTGATTTTGGCAGTAGTCTTCACAAGTCTTCCAGAACTTTTTCTTGGTCCTCTTGAGGAAATGCATTTGTAACTTTCTTCACAAGCCGACTTTATAAGTTTGTCCTCTGATGAAATACTTGAGCACATTGTCTTAATTCACCCAACCCTAAGGAATGGAGTAATTGTATGAATTACTCCTCCCAGGCTGATTCACTGTGGCTAAATGCCTGCCACTTGGACTCTAGGGAGCCAAATCTTTCAAAGAATAACTGAAGATAATCAGAGAGAAGTAGTGAGTAGGCACAATGATATTTATAAAATACTGTTACATTTCATAAAATCTCTGTTAGGACAGATTATCTAGAGATTACCCTTGGGTAGAAATGTATCGAAATTAATGATAAATCTAGTTATCTGACATTCAAAGAAATAATTACTGGAAATAGAAACATTCTTTTTTTGTTCATTTATGTATTTCCCTATCACCAAACAGGCTTCTTCCTTATATTTTGCCTTAAGTAAAATATTTCCATGTGTATTTGAAGGGAGACTATCATTGATTCCTATGCCAATTGCTTATACTACTTCCTTATTTTATCAGCCCATCTGTTTATATAGATTGGATTCCTGACTACATAATGGGGATGAGATGGACACAGTAAGATGCAATCACCACATAAAGAGTTATCTGTAGTCTCTCTTTCTTGAAAATTATATTAAAATCTGATAGAATCAGAAATTCTATAATCCTGAATATCTAACTTTAAAGTTAAGAATGTTATTAAATATATAATATAAAAGGATTTCTATTTTTCAAAAAGTCAAATTCCCTGCCCCAAAAGTATTTGACATTAAAATACTACTCACCATAATTTGTTTTTTGATGGTGAAAAATTTCTTATATCCTTTCTGTGTATCAACATTATTCAACAAATATGTATTGAACCTTAATTACATATAATGCTCAGGCATGGGTGCTAGAAATCCTACAAAAGTGAGTAGTCAGGTTTTTTTCCCCTCAAGTGTCTCATATTTGTTTTACACATCAGTTTTAAACATGCAGATGTGAGATATTTCATGGTTTTAGAGATTTCCAGCTGACTGAGTATGCCAGGGTGTTTATCCTACTAGGAAAGATAAGGATCTCATGGAAAAAAATAGAATATTCTGGATTCTTCCAGAATATATTTTGCCCTCTGTCACAATAGGCAATTACCTAAAAGCATCATAGGTCCCCTTTATCCTCTCTGCAAATATCTACAATATAAAGTCCAAACGTCTTACTATGGCATACAAGGCCCTCACGATCTGGATTTCCCTACATTTTAACTCCAATTACTTCAAATCAGGAGTATATTAAAAACCAGCAAGGCTGAGGCACCAACCAACCAGAAACAAACAGGAGTATTCCTGGAGCAGGGTCTTGGAAGCCTCCTTCAGTGCTGAGCAATTACCACTTTTGTCATTAGATTGGGGGGCTATTTAAGGAAAGCGGAAGACAGCCAGTTTGTCAGTGGGAGGATCACACAAGGGATTTGGGGCAGTGGTAACTTACTATTCAGCTGAAAGTATTTCAACATTTTAGCCAAAAGTTAAAATGCATGCCAGTAGCCTATCAGCTCGTCTCCAGCTGCACCTTAACAAGTACCCTTCACTCCTGTCAAAGCAATCTAGGTAGTATTCCTGAAATATTTCGTCTCTAACTAGCTAATATCCTCTAAGTGTTTTATACCCAACTAGTTAGTTTTAACATTCCTTAAATGTTTCACACCAATAGTTCCATGAAGCATTCCAGAGATGCTTTATTGCAATGAAGTTCCCCCTGCCTGAAATGTCCTTCCCTCTTACCCCTCACCACCTGGATAAATACATATCAAGACCCTGCTCAGGCTTCACAAAGGAGACAGTGCTTAAACTTGGTGCCCAAAGGCTCCTTTCTGAGTCCTTCTGCTTTCCCCTATCCCTTCCTCAAATGACAACATTGAAGACATCCTTTCTGTGCCCTAACCCTAGATCACAAGATGGCATCTTGGCATTTATTTGATTAAGTATTTCTCCATTACTGGATTTCTAACTCCTGGAGTAAAGGATGGTCTCCTATTCAACTTTGTATCCTGGCTGCTAGCAGTATATAAATCCTCACACATATAATAGATCCTTACTAAATGTCAGAGCAATGAAATTAGAATCTCTTCCTTTAAACTTTACCCATCTGCTGAGTAAAAGTAAATTTGTCCATTTGCTCAATGCTATTAGATCAGTGATTCTCAAACTTTATCACATATCAGAGTATCCTGAATGGCCTAATAAAACACAGATTCCTGAGTTCTATCCCTAGAGTTTGTTTCAGTAGGTCTGAGAACAGCAGTGGTTCTCAAACTGTGGTCCCCAGACCAACAGCATCAGCATCCCTGGGAACTTACCAGAAATGAAGATTCTTGGCCCCACCCTAGACCTATTGAATCAGAAACCGTGGGGTGAGACCTAGAAATCCGTGCTTTAAAGGGCCCTCCAGGGACCTACTAAAGATTGAGTATTAATGGAGTATTATACCCTCTAGAGCAGCGATGATGTCTTCTTTATAATACCACAGGGTATAGTGTTTTGAGTATGATAGTTTTTTTTATTTTGGCTTGTTTTGTTTGTTTTAATGTTAACTGATATTCTAATGTATAAAGTGACAGACACTCAGATTGACATAATGGAAGAATTAGTTTCCACAGACTCCTCCCCAACATTTTCAATGCGATTCTCATCCCTGACCACTACCATTATTCATCTACTAGATCTTCCTTATCACCAGAATAGATTATGTTGATTTGATCAATAGCACTATTTTACAGTGTTGCAATTGACAAAGATCTGATAAAATTGTTAAAGTTCTAATAAGAGTTATTTCTGGAGATAGTCTGAGTCCATATAATAAATTGTAACTTGAAACATTAAAAAATCATAGGTTCTCAATGAATGACAATAATAATAATCTTAATATTTATAATACAGCCACATATACCCACCCCAGAATAAAAATATTGATTCTCACTTTCATTTGGCTATAAAAATATTGGCGAAGATAGCTAAAAGAACAACTTTTGGCATTTTGCTAAAGCATTGGTACAAAAAGAGATTTCCCCATGAAGTTCAGTGATGATTTTTCTTACACTAGCCAATGTGACACAGTAGTCCCAGAGGGTATGTGCCAGGACCAGGACTTAGTCTGACACCTGCCTGTCCACAGTCCTTGGCCTCCTTACTATGTGTACTATATTCCATCATGAAACTTCACAAAGACCACCAGGGAAGAATCTCTGAGGATGGGATCATTTACCTTATGACCTGGGATATAGTAACAAAAGTGCCATGTTTTATGTAATCAGGTTATGGTTTACTTGATCTATAAGCCCCCACATACCAGAGAAATTTAAACTTAGGCTCTCCTTCAGTTAAATAATTTATTAGTAACCATTTTATATTTGGGCTGTTCAGACCAAATTGTGAACAGGTGTGATACATATATGTTAGATTAAGGGTAGGGCTTTGGTTTCAGACTAGTCCTGAGTTCAAATCTAAGATCTCCTTCCTGTGCAGAATTAGCCATTTCATTCTTCTAACGCCATACTATTCCTAAATGTTAGCTTCCCTAACAGAGCAACACTAACAGCTATAATGATGACACTCAGATGCTTATATTCAACTTCAAATTGAACCTAAATCCTATACCACTAACTATATTGTAGATATTTTCACCCTCAATATGTCTACTGTTGACCTTTTGATTGATTACTCACCAATATCTGGTTCTTTTTTTCTTTTCTGGATATATCAGAGTCTACACTTGTCAAGCCCCATGTAGTTAACTGGGGAAATATGATAATTCTGGCTAACGTATATACAAGCAAAAGTGACACACGTCAATTCTGGGCTAAGTAGGTGGAAAAAAAAAAAAAACTTGCACGATTTTCCAATCTCTCTCTTCTCTGCCGCTGTGATCAGGAGACCTTTGCTTGATAATACAGAGCCACCAGATCAAAGCAGCCTGGTCCACTGAGTCACCACGTGGCGGGCAGCTGCTGTGGCCAGGCACTGAGAACAGAACTGAACAACTCTTGCCAGAATATATTTTTGTGCATTAAAACACTGAGATTTGGGGGTCATTTATTATGTATTATAAGCTTAACCTATCTTGGCTAACACAATGTCTCAAAACAAATGCATCTCTTTTTAACCATAAGCACACAACCCTTTCCAACATCATATTTTCTTTCAACTATACTAAAAGGCGAATTTTAAGTCACTTTTTATGCTTTCTTCTCTTTTAGCTCCAATGCCTTCCATGTTTTACTGAATCCCATCATTTATATCTTAGAAGTGTTTCTCGATTTTCGTAAACTCCTAGGTCTGGAAAAGAAATAACTGACTGTTTTTCTGTCTCTAGATGAGAGATATTTTAATCATTTAATTAGAAAACTTATATCCCTAGCATTTGTTTCTAGGAAGCTTGCTTTTGCCCACTATAAGAGTCTCCTGTCTTAATTTTCAAGACCCTCAACTTTACCTTTCACTGTAATCCCACTGCTCTTCTTAGCACACACTCTTACCTTCATCCAGTCTCCTCATACATGCCACTCCAGTTATGCCTCTATGCCTTTGCTCTCTGTCTTCTCCACCTCTCCAGCTCTCAAACTGAAATCTAAACCCCATCCTTCCATGAAGCCTTTCTTCATTTTTCTAACCTCACTGATGTCCCCTTACTTAAAACTTTTTTCATGAAAAAATGAGCTTTATCGTTTAGTGTCTAATATTTCTTATTGTCACTAATAAGGTAGTAGTCATGCTTTATACTGTTTCTGAATCTGTGACAATATTTATTACAACACAAACACTAAGTAAGTACCTAATATATTTTACCTACTTAAACCCCTCAATAGGCTTTCATCTGAAAATCAGTTTCTTCCAGGGAAAGTAACTTGAAATACACCCACTTCCTTTTCATCACAATATCTCAGACCCTGGAGTCTTCCACCAAGAAAGCTGGCTGAGAAACCACTGATTTGTTCATTAAAAAGAAGAGTTGGACCTTAAATGGTAGTTTTTCAAAACCTCACATTCTTAGTAGAAAATTAGTGACCTATAGCATTCTTAGTATTTGCTTTCAGAAGTGAATTCGATTCTTTTCTAATTATATATTGTCAGACAAACTTTGTAAGTATTGTCAAATTAGTTCCATAAATTAAACAGCTTTGCTCAGTTATAGTACAGGTGCATTATGATGATAATGTAGATAATATAAGTGGTTTTATTTGTACTACTTTCATTGTTTTTTCCTAAAGTTATGTGGAATATAATTGGTATTTTTCTGTGCTCAAAAAAGATTCTCTTCTGAATTATGTCTACCAATGATGGTTGGTAATTATTATAGCTTTAGTTTGTTTTAAATGCTTTTCAATAAAGGTTTCTCAGTAATTAAATTCTACTGACCTAGTTTTCACATCCCTGGTTTGTAATCCATTTCATCTCCTAGGTTCATAATAAGCAATTACACAGATAAGTGATAAAATACCCAAAGAAGAAAGTAGAAAACTCCAAATAAATCACAGATCATCAGTCACAAGATATCTAAGGGGTAGTTGTAATTTGATCATGAGGGACACTCTCTAAATGCAATTACAACACTACCAGATACCACCATTTCCTTCTCATTAGCACACACTAGTCCTTTGTAGAGACATGCCTTAGTATTTCATATTTAAAGCTTCTCTTTTAAATCTATTCACTAATGAGTTTCAGTGGGTTGTTGCATTTCTCTAAAACACTTTTCAAAACTTAGTTGTGCTGCTAATGAAGATTGCTGCTTTGACTTTAAAAATATAGGCCTGAATCTATTGCCTAGAGCAATTATTCTTGGATGCCTAATTATCTCTTTAGCTACAAATATTGTCAAGAGGCTTTTTAAAAAATTAGTTTATTCATCGAATATTTATTGACCTCCAGTGTTAGGTACTTAGGACAAAGGAATAAATAAGATATATGGAGTCTTCCCTGCCTACATGAAATTCCTCCAAAGCTGTGCTGTCCAACATGGGACAAATTTATTACATATTAAAATTATAATACTTTGGGTATGTTGGTTTAAATCCAATATAATATTAAAATTAATTTCATCTGTTTCTTTTTGCTTTTGTTAACATGGCCCCTAGAAAATTTAAAGTTACATAAGTGGCTCACATTTGTGTCTTGCATTATATTTCTATTAGATGGTGCCTCTCTAAAATCTCCAGGGAGACAGACCACTAAATAAGTAATTACAACAGATGGTAATGAGGAATTAGGTAAGAAAAATATTAGAAGCTGTAAAATATTAGGTAGCAGAAGGCTTGAGTCATGGTCAGATATCAGGGTCCTTCTGGTGACCAGATTCACATCGAAGGTGTTTCAGAGTTGAATGTCTATCTTGGCTAATTGAATAGATTCTTCTTTTGCTCTCCCATGGCATATTGTGTACACTATTTTAGCACTTATGACATTATATTTAAAGTATTTAATTCAATAATAAATACTTATTCAACCAAACACTCTCTTACTTGTCTTGCTATCCCTAGCACATGTCAATATTCCTAATACCTTGTGGGTGTGCATTAAATGATGAAAACTGCTCTCTGGGGAACTATGAACCAAAGTCAACAAACTGAGATGACTTTGCATACAAGTAATACTGATATCAGTCACAGCAGTACACTGCCCTCCCTGCTCAGGAACCGAGATATTTTGTTATTCACTTCCTACAGATGTCCAGCCTTGTGGAACTGATTTTTAATGATACTATTGTCAACATCTGATGATCAACTGTTTCCTAGATCCTTGCACTTGGAAACAGTCGGCCATCTAACGTGAAACATGGCAAGACAGTGGTGTTGCTGGAAGTTATACACCAGTAACAGATCCAGTCTCACATCCATAAAGAAAACTGGATAGTGCTCCTGCACGGTAGACTTTCATTTCAGTCTGAAGTTTGATATATCCTTGACTGACAGACTACCAGAGGATGTGTTGGTTTCCTGAATATGGTTTATGCCCTTGCCTAATATTGTATCACCTTGTGTGCTGTTAAGGTAGAAAAAATTAATCACTGCAGTTAGTCTGTGTTTCAGAAACTCCAACTTTTTCTGGCAGAAGTTTGCATAAGGCCTCTTTCTTCCCCAATCTCTTTCACTCTGCCAGTTTTATAAAAGGGATCACAACCCTCTACAAAAGCTCCTGGGCAGGCCCCTAAAAAGCAGTGATCAATGAGAATAGTTTCACTGTGATGATTTCAAAGTGATGAAGTCCTTCAAGTTATATCTATACAAGCCCTGGGAATAATTTTTTTTAATTAACTACTGAGGAAAGTTGGCCCCGAAAAAAAATTATCAAGCCAAAAAAACAATTTTAATAGTTTAATTACTAAACTGAAAGAACTTACTGGTTATTTTGTGTCAGATAAACAGTGCCTCAATCAATGATTAATCAGTTAACATTTAGTGATCAAGCCTTCATGCTGGGCCAGCACTTTGCAAATACTAAAATGCATGTAAAAGATTTAAAATATGGTTTTTGCCTTAATTGGAATTAAAAGCTAAGACAACTCAAATAGAATATCAAAAGTTATGCAATAAAGTGATACTTTCTGTAATCTTTCCTGTTGTCAGAGATCAGAGAAGAAAATGACCAGTGGGACATATCACAAATGAAGTTCCCAAAGACTTCATTTTGCTTCAGGGGTGCCTCTATGGAGTTTCACTGCCTCACTCTCCAAAACTGTTAATGAGCTTCATATTCAGAATTCAGGATGAATAAGCATTTCTGCTTCTTGTAGTACAACAGAAGGTTATTCTCAATGGTCTTCAATTAGGTATCTAGGTGCTAAATAAACTGCAACAAATACAAATCGAAATGATTGCTGAGCTTGCAATGAACTAATAATAATCTCCAAGAGGCAGGAATGGAGAAGAAGACTAGGTTTTGGAAAATCCCTAAGCCATAGGGCATAGGATACCTGTAAATAAACCATGAAGATTTATACTTGAAAACTGGACACTAAGTACAAGTCACAGAAATTAACAATACAGGGTGATATCTCTATAAAATTGTAATGAAGGTTAGGTGCAGAGGAAGTGGCTCCTTGGGTTAGATTAACACAAAAGGCCAGGCACACATGAGTATTAAGCTCCTGATCACCAGACATGTGCCTTTCTGGGGTCAGAGTAAACTCCCGGGAGAAACAGATGGCAAGGGGGCCATTGTCAAGATAAGGTTGTTCAGTTTCAGGCACCCTTTTATGTAACTGCTTCTGTCTTACTAATGGTTTGGTGGGTCAAGGTCCTCATCTTCTACCAAACTGAAATCATTAACCAAGCTGGTTAATGGGCCACAATAGAACCTCTATACTCTATATAAGTTTGTATGATATTATTATCTACTCCTCTAAAAACTGGGCCTGAAGTTTTCTTTGTGAGGATATTTTAAACTACTCTTTAATTTCTTTACTTGTTATAGAAATATCCATGTATTTTCTTCCTTTCTGAGCTAGTTTTCCTACATTAGATTTTTTTCTAAGAATTTGACAATTTCTAACTCTTTAGCATAAAGCTATTCTTGGCATTTCATATTATCTTTTAAATCTTTGCTCTTCCTGTAGTTATGACACCAATTTATTAGTGTGATTTGCCTGTGCTCTCTTTTTTCATAATTCTCCTAACCAGACATTTGTCCACTTCATTAGCCTTTTCAGAGGACTAATGATTGATGTTTTTATCCTTTTTAATGTTTATTTTTCTATTTATTCATTTTTACTTTTTAAAAAATCTCTTTTATTTTCTTCAGATTTGTCCTGTATCAGACCATAAAAACTATCCATAACAACTGAGAAAAAAATAATATCATACAAATTATGTTCTTTTACCACAATCCAATAAAGTAAAAAATCAATAACAGAAAGGTAAATTAAAGTAAACACACACTTCAAAATATAAATTAACATTTCCAAAAACAAACTTGGTTCAAAGAAGAAGAAATATTGGATATTTTAATAATCTCAGAACTGAATAACAATGAAAATAGCTCATTAATAAGCTATGTTCCTGGGGCTTCCCTGGTGGCGCAGTGGTTGAGAGTCTGCCTGCCAATGCAGGGGACACAGGTTCGAGCCCTGGTCTGGGAAGATCCCACATGCCGCGGAGCAACTAGGCCCGTGAGCCACAATTACTGAGCCTGCGCGTCTGGAGCTTGTGCTCCGCTACAAGAGAGGCTGCGATAATGAGAGGCCCGCGCACCGCGATGAAGAGCGGCCCCCACTTGCCGCAACTAGAGAAAGCCCTCGCACAGAAACGAAGATCCAACACAGCCATAAATTAATTAATTAATTAATTAATTAAAATCATTAAAAATAATAATAATAATAATCTATGTTCCTAAGGAACACGTTGAAGAACATTTATAAACTTTGATTTATTATAGTAGAAATAAGAAAAACTAGAAGGAAGAACACTCTTTGACATAAATCACAGCAAGATCTTTTTTACCCACCTTCTACAGTAATGGAAATAAAAACAAAAATAAACAAATGGGACCTAATGAAACTTAAAAGCTTTTTTGCACAGCAAAGGAAACTATAAACAAGACAAAAAGACAACCCTCAGAATGCAAGAAAATATTTGCAAACGAATCAATGGACAAAGGTTTAATCTCCAAAATATATAAACAGCTCATGCAGCTCAATATTAAAAAAACAAGCAACCCAATCCAAAAATGGGCAGAAGACCTAAATAGACATTTCTCCAAAGAAGACATACAGATTGCCAAGAGGCACATGAAAAGATGCTCAACATCACTAATTATTAGAGAAATGCAAATCAAAACTACAATGAGGTATCACCTCACACCGGTTAGAATGGGCATCATCAGAAAATCTACAAATAATAAGTGCTGGAGAGGATGTGGAGAAAAGGGAACCCTAGCACTGTTGGTGGGAATGTAAATTGATACAGCCACTATGGAGAACAGCATGGAGGTTCCTTAAAAAACTAAAAATAGAATTACCATATGACCCAGCAATCCCACTACTGGGCATTTACCCAGAGAAAACCATAATTCAAAAAGACACATGCACCCCAATGTTCATTGCAGCACTATTTACAATAGCCAGGTCATGGAAGGAACCTAAATGCCCATTGACAGATGAATGGATAAAGAAGTTGTGGTACATATATACAATGGAATATTACTCAGTCATAAACAGGAATGAAACTGGGTCATTTGTAGAGACATGGATGGACCTGGAGACTGTCATACAGAGTGAAGTAAGTCAGAAAGAGAAAAACAAATATCGTATATTAGTGCATATATGTGGAATCTAGAAAAATGGTACAGATGAACCGGTTTGCAAGGCAGAAATAGAGACTCAGATGTAGAGAACAAATGTATGGACACCAGTGGGGGAATGTGGTTGGGGGAACAGGTGGTGGTGGTGGGATGAATTGGGAGATTGGGATTGACATATATACATTAATATGTATAAAATAGGTAACTAATAAGAACCTGCTGTATAAAAAAATAAAATAAAATTCAAAAAAAAAAGAAAGATTAGAAATTATTAAACCAAATGTCCAACCTAGGAATATACAAGATGACAGCCTAATTGACATATTCATATACGGGACTACTATGTATTTCACAGTGAAAATAAGTGAACTATAGGTACCCTGATCAATATGTATATGTAAGAGACTTAGAAATAATTTTAATTGGAAAAAAAGCAACCCACAGAAAAATTTACCTGTAATTTGATACCAGTTCTATAAAGGTCAAAACCGCATAAAACTAAACCAAAACCACTAAAAAATATATAGTAAAACTACAATAAAAACCAGGAAAATGATAAACACAAAATTCAACACAATGTTCCCATGAGAGAATGAAAGCATGTGCAACTGGGGTGGACATAGTAGGGGCTTTAAAGATGTTTGTAATGTTCTATTTTCAGCAGGACAGTGGGCACTAGGGCATTTGTTTTCATCATTCTTTATATTCTATATGTATGTGTGTTTATGTATGGACATGCACACATAAATACATATATATTCATATTCTATTTTCTTATAAAGGGATGTTCTATAGTCCCAATTATATAATACCTTCTCCTGTATTTCTATATTTTCTAACTTATTAAAGAAAACAATTCAAATTCCCAAAACATATCCAACACTAGTGGATTTTTGCAGTAACATCAGAGCATGTCAATACTACAACTGTAGAGTCCATCTGTTCCATACTTTTAATTTTGATACCAGAAAAGCTTTATCAAAAGCCCTGGCTCTTGTTGAGCTCTTCCAAAAAAGAATCTGGATGAGGAACACAAAACGCAAGGGGAAAAAAACACACAGAAGCAGTTTAAGGCAGAGGCGAAAGTTACACACTTGGAGAAGAGCACAGGCCCTGGTGAGTGAGGGGCATGCTGCAGGGTTGTTGAGCCCCCTTTTTATCTTATTTTTAGCCCTTTGAATGGGTGGGGGGTCTTTCTGATTAAAGGTGAAATACTCATTGATGGGAGGGTTGAGGTGTGGCCTGGATTGCACCAGGTCATATCAGCTTTGTTCCTGCACATTTGTCTCCTGAAGCCACCTTACATGTGCTCTAAGAGCTGTTTTCCCATAAATTATCCCTCACTTTCCAGCGCCACATGTAGAAGTTTGTACAGGGTCATCAGCAACCTGTGCATTTTTGTTGTGCGTGCTCTGCAGTCTTCATGGCCAGAGTTTCTTGCCCAGATGCTACAAAGTTTCTGTTTTAGATGCCATTCCTCCGCGGTCATGGCCTCATTAAGTACAAAACAAGGAGGTGGCTTTGCCTTCTGCCTAATGCCTGTACATAAAGGGGCTGTCCTTGGGCCCGGCCCTGTCTTTCCTGCCTCAGTTTTACAGCTGAGAAACTAAGGCCCAGTAAGGTGAAATATCTTATCTAAGGTCATAAGCTAGTTAGGAATAGACCTAGGATGAGAAACTTGAACTTCTGACTCCTAGACCAGTTCTCTATCCATAGAACTACTGTCCCTACCTGTGTGTCAGTTCACAGACATGTTAAACCTTTACGAGGAAAAAAAAAAAAAAAAAACCCTAAAATTTCTTTTGTGGTAATTAGTGAAGAAAAAAGGCATATCTATGTCTACCTTGAGATGAAAATGTAACTGTCACTGTTATTTACAAGATACTCAGCCATTATCAATACCTTACACCTTGTTGTATCATTTCCCCAAATTTATTTTCAGGTACAGTGACTATAAAAGGTACTTCCATAATATAAGTTTCCACAGCAAAAATAAGTTTGAGGAATAGTAAACATTTGATGTATTACTTGGAGATTCAATGCTTACTAAAGTTTCTGAGAAGTGCTACACTAAAGAAACTTTGTTTAACCAAACAATTCTTCAATGTGTTTGGTTATAGCCCCAATTTATCACACAATACTTAATAGCATCCCAAGGAACACTTTGGATTCACTTTTAGAAAATCTGGTTTTCTCAATGCATTAAACCAACAGCAACATAGCTAGATTAACAAACACCAGCGAATATTAAAGGTGGGTCCATTTCTTCTGGATAGAGTAGAATCCAAACATCTACCCCAGATGGTCTCACATGCCTGCGGCACACATACCAAGCAAGTGCCTCTGAAAGAAGAGAAAGGACCTCTAGGCTACAGTGCAAAGCAGTGAAGGAGTACTGAAATAGATATAGGGAGTTAACAAAGACAGATGTTGCCTATCTCACAATTTCTTTAAAGTCAATTTCTCTTTCTTTTTCTTTCTCTCACTTCCAAATCTTTCATCTCTGATCTCAGAGGAAAGAACACCATTAAATTCTCTCTAGGTTAGGAGCCCAAATGTGCTGCGTAAGATGTTAAAATTGAGTAGCTGTCTCTATCAGACAGTTCAAAAATATGACAAAATGTCAATACACATTGCTTAAAATGATTGAGTCAAATGAATGTAAATCTGTCTTTTACATTATAAACTTTAATTTACAATAAAAAGAATCTGATAATCTCCCAAAGAATTGTATTTTCCCATTACTGAAAAATGCTAGTCAATCAAATAGTCCTGAAGGGTAGGCAAGGCCTGCATAATGAACAATTATAACATTTTAAACCACAAAAACCAATGCATCAAGTAAGAAATATAGAGCAAGAAAAGAGATCATGGAGAAATCCTGATTTTCCTTTCCTTGATGAATTCCTCCAGATACCATTAAGGACAGTATACTGTGATTTCTACAAATGTATTGACATATTGTATTAGGCTAAAATAATATGCCTTCCAATACTAGATTATTTATGATGGATTCCAATGTCTTGCCTATTAGAGCATAAGTGAAATGTGATGCTCAATTATTTAGTAGCCCTTCTAAACAGTGATGAATCAGATAGCCAGTACTGTGAGCACAGAGGCCAAAAGTGAAAGTATCCTAAAATTCATAGCCTTTAAGGTATGAAATATCTGTTCAGATGATTATTTTAAAGAAGTGGAAAAAGTGAGGAGAAAACATGAATATGATAATTTCTTACATTACTTGAGAGATCACATGGAATGTATAAAATGAACAAGTCAGGAAAGGAGTTAAGGAAAGACCAGTGAAACCTCTAGAGAAGTCTAGAAAAATATCTGCATTGCCAGTAAAGAGGCGTCTGAAGGCTAGGGCAGAACCTTTGGAGACCATAAAGAGAAACCCTTTTTAGGTGCAGGGAAGAATGTGAGAGACCCCAGATTGAGGAGGAAGAGTGGTGCTGACGGCCACCATGATGGCCATATTTAAGGTGCTCCAGCTCAGAGTAGGAAGCAGGTCCTTGGAAGACTGGAGTTTTCACAGCTGTGAAAATTTCATTCAGAATCTCATACAACCCTTGAGGCTGGCTATGATGCAGGCAGGGATTCAGACCATCTATGCATCTAAGAGAAGTAGCAAATACAGAGCAGATAAAGAAAGCAAAGACTTAAGGACACTTTCTGGAGCCTCTAAGGTTCTGAAGTTGGTATGAACAAACAATGAAGTTGTATTCAAACTCTAATGTTCTCTCTTTTGTGAAATTAAAAATTTGAAATTATTCACTGAGTTACTACACATATTATTCCAGGGCCCTGTGCAGACTCCTGCAGCTGTCCAGCTCCTGGTTGGACCCTCCATGGACTTTGATATCATTAGGCAAATATTAGAGTTTAATTGCTGTTGCAAATTCTGCTAATAGCACAATTTCATTATTGTAGCTGATCTTCATATGTTGAACTTTTGTTAGCTTCTTCTCTTGGTTCTTTTGTGATATTATTAGAGTTTCTCTTTGTCCTAATTCAATGCCTAAATTTCTGTGAACTGCTTCACTGTGTAAGAATGTTGCATTATCACTTCACTTGAAACCAAGTTCTGATTATTTTCTGGTATATTGCGATATGTTTCAATGATTTTACTTTTGTAATAACACGTACTTCAGTTCTTTTTCTTTGTTAATAAAACATTCTAAAAACTTCATGGCAGCTATTCTTGATCTGAAATCCTTGCAAAGACACACACACACACACACACACACACACACACACACACACACAGAGCTTTAATGAATATTAAGAACAGGTAGTGTGATATTGCATTCTTCAAACACTCATGCAAATGGATTATTTAGTTTTATTTACCTTTGCTGAAAGTAGGTAGATACAAAGAGAACAGACGACAATAGAGAGAACAATCTATTTTTACATAAACAAGAAAAATATGAGATGAGATCAGACACAGTCTTTGTGCAAACCTGGCAGATTTAGCTTAGCTAAATATACTGTGTTAAAGTCATGTTTCTGTTTGAGAAGCAAACATGCATAGACAGAACAATGACCAAAAACCTTAAGAAGCAGAACTTTGGAAACAGATGACAAAAAGCCAGGTTTTAATTCCGGATCAACCACATAGGGACCTAGTGGCTTCATGGTCTCATCTGCAAATTTCAGACTATAAAACCTACCTAAGAGGGTTACCATAAAGAATAAATGCATAGAGATGTTTCTGATATAGTTGGTTCTCAAACACTGACCAGTATCCACTCCAAGCCACACCCCCCCTCACACAAACACACTTACCACAGCTATTTCCATTTATATTAGATCATTATTTACTTGCGTTGAAAAGCAGGGAAGTAGGAAATAGGAAAATTTTTAAATATTATATAGGCAACCAAGATGAGGATCATCTGACATTACACAAGATACAGACATGCTATATAGCCTTTAAGACTCAGCCTCTTTTTTAGGCAAATATCTGACCCTGCATTTACTATATACTAGCAGCTCTCAGAAAACAGCTGACAAGACTACAGTAAATTTCCCCTTTGTGCTTTTAGGACCAACCCCTGTTGGTATTATTTAGCTTCAAGATTGGTGGTAATATGTTTCTGTTTATTCTAAGCTGAAACACACAAAAAAGAAAGATGTAATCAAGTCACTTGTTAGTCACCATTCCAAATTTCAGACCTTGTGAATGAGAGAGATTTAGAAAAAACACAGCACTCAATTTCTTCCCATCTATACTAGATAAGAAAATAGATGAGTTCAGACTTTTCGAGAAATCTATGGCTCATTCATTTTCAGATCGTTCATTAAGATGGTCCCATGAGTGGAGGCACTAGAATTTCAGGGGTTTATCTCATAAAAGCCACACATAGAATTGAAATAATAGCTTCTTTCTCTTACCTCAGATAAAACTGGCTGTATCTAGAAGAAAATGTGGAGTCTATTATTCAGTTATTAACTGAATATTAATTATTGCTCTTATTGCTTCAAATCAATTTAACATTCCTTTATTTAAAGTTAACCCTTTGATGCTTAATTAGATTTCCACATTTTAATGGAGTTAAGGTAGCAACACATTGCTTTTGACTTGTATATCACTAGTCTACTTTTCATTCTCTAAGAACAGACAACTTAGAAGGAAGAAACCCCATTCCTTAAAGATAAGCATATATATCAAATAGTTTGTCTAAATTATCCTCATTTCTCTGTGGCCAACTTTTAAACAACAATGTTTACTCTTTTTTTTAAGTTCTCATTGAACAACAGCTAGACCCCACTCACTGAAACTGGACAGAGGCATAACATGCATAAAGGGGCTTTTTAGCCTTCCCTTCTCTCTCAGTTGAATTATATCTGCAGACAAAACCACTGTCACAGAAGATGTCCATTCTTCTCAGGCACTAAATCACTCCTATTGCTGGAGGATGTTACATACTTGGAGACAAGTGTTAGACATTTAATGGTATTGCTTAGTGTTCAATAGATCTAATGAATTTAGGCAATTAATTAAGAGAATAAATAATACCAAGATGGTATAGCTCATATAACTGTGTTAGGTCAGCTGTCAGTTAGCTATTTCATTAATGCAGGTAATCAACCCCAGGTTGTATAGAAGATGGGGTATGGATGGTGTAAGATTGCATGTAGCCCAAAGCTGCTTTTAGGAAAACAGTTCAATTTTTCTATTAATGGTGCTGTCTAACTATACATAGATGCTGTCTGAGAGTCTTTCCATCATAGACTATCAAACTGGAAAGCACTTCAGAGCTCACCTCTTCACTTTACAGATGAAAATTCTAGGTCCAGAGAGATGATATGGTTTATGCAAGCTCACAAAGCATATATGTATGGAAGTTGTATGTATAGTAAGGTCAAAAAGATTCAAAAGTGGGGTAAAAGTGGATCTGATGAGTTATATACAAACAAAAGACCTCAAATAAATGTTTACGTTGGAACAGTTAAGTTTTACTCCATTGGAGTAGAAATGTGTACCCTGGAAAAAGTACAGATTTCAGTGTCACAGGGACCTAGAGTTCCTATGGCTGAAAGCACCCTCCTGTCAGCAACATCTTTTAAAATTGAAAATGTGGCTTGACATTGATGGGTAAGGGGTTTCAAAAACCAGATGCATTGTCTTCCAAGGACCATGACATATGTTCAGCATAACTACTGACCACCCTTCCAAAATTTTTATGCATTATACCTAATATTCTTATAAAAGAGAACTTCTCTGACCTTCACATGTAAGAAGTTTAGCATCTGTAATACCATTATGCCCACAGAGCTGCACTTTCTCTCCTTCTATACATATTATAGCAATCTGTTCCACTCTTTCACTCTACCCATGTACAGACAAGAACATATGGGTTTTATGATTAATATAATGAAAAAAATGCTGAATCTAAGGAGAATCCACAGGTTTTCCTGCATATATAGTCTGCTTAACTAATGTTATTAGAAACCCAATTCTAAAAGTTTTAATGAGCCTTTATGGGATATTAATGTCTACAAAAACACTATCCTGAGGTAAGGGTACATCTGCCTTTAAAAAGAGAAAGATTGTAAGAGAGGATTTATAAGATTCATAGAAAATAAAGAGAGGCAGTCAAAATCTCAATGGGTATGGAGTGGTACATTAACTACAATTTAGCAAGAGAAGAAAAAAACAGCTAACTATTGAGCTTTTCCACACAGAAACCATTTTACAAAACTTGAATTTCATTTCCTTTAAAAACATTTCTCTGTGTAAACGACTGAAAGCCAATCCTTGCATTTCTCACAACTATACTACTGAAGGCATACCTAACTGAGCCTTTTACAGTTTGTAGCCTAAGCTCATCAAGTAGGGCAGTATTTTAACAGTAGAAGTGGGTGAAGAATTAATCTTGCTGCCCAAAGCCTAGTACCCCCGATGTTTCTGAGGTGAGCCTTTGGGTAGCCAAGCCACAGTCACCAGGTCACCTTCACCAGTCACCAACTCATACTCACCAGTTCACAGTCACCTACGACCAAGCCATAGTCACCAGCCACCAGGTTACATTCACCAGTAACCAATCCACAGTCACTAGTCACTAAACCACAGCTAGCTGTTGTCAGGGCAGAAACTAGTCACCAAGTGAGCCACCAGTCCACATCGTGTTTTCTCTATTTGGTTGACTTGACCAGAGGCCAACAATTTTTTCTGTACAGCACCAGATAATAAATACTTTCATTTTCTAACATCCACCTAGATGCCATACCACACTACTGAGGTCCCAATATGATACACAGATAACTCCCTTAAGGTCAGAGCAATGACCTACACACTATGAAAGGAGTCTACCATACTGATTTGCTGGTCTTCTTGTCATTGAGATACCAGGTTTCAAGGATAATGATCTCCCCAAGAGCATAGCAACTTCTCTGAGGCTAAAATAGCATGCTGACTTTGGAATGGCTGGGACCAAGACTGAGCGGTCCAGTGGATGAAAAACAGTATTATCCTCAAACCTGAAGATCACTCAACTCCACATTCTCCCTGTTCCATCTGTATCAGACCCCTAGAACACACATGGTAACCTAGTGGCCAGGTCGGTCCTTCCCACAAGCTTTATTTAACCCTGAAAAATTTCTTAACATGATGCAGTTCTGAACATTTTAAAATCAGAGAATTTCTGCCTCAAAAACAGACACATAGATCAATGGAACAGAATAGAAAGCCCAGAAATGAACCCACACTTAGATGGAAAATTAATCTACAACAAAGGAGGCAAGAATATACAATGGGGAAAAGACAGACTCTTCAATGAATGATGTTGGGAAAACTGGACAGCTACATACAAAAGAATCAAACTGGACTACTTTCTCACACCGTATACAAAAATAATAAACTTAAAATAGATAAAGACTTAAATGTAAGACCTGAAACCATAAAACTTCTAGAAGAAAACATAGGTACTATGCTGTTTGACATCTGTCTTAACAATATTTTTTTGATATGTCTCTTCAGGCAAGGGAAACAAAAGCAAAAATAAACAAATAGGACTACATCAAACTAAAAATCTTTTGCACAGTAAAGGAAACTATCAACAAAACAAAAAGGCAACCTACCAAATGGAAAAAGAATTTGCAAATGATACATCTGATAAGGAGTTAATATCCAAAATATACAAAGAACTCATTCAACTCAACATCAAAAAACAAACAACTTAATTAAAAACATGGGCAGAGGACAGGAATAGACATTTTCCCAAAGAAGACATACAGATGGCCAACAGGCACATGAAAGGATGCCCAACATCACTAATCATCAGGGAAATGCAAATCAAAACCACAATGAAATATCACCTCACACCTGTCAGAATGGCTATTTTCAAAAAGATAAGAAATAACAAGCGTTGGTGAGGAGATAGAGAAAAGGGAACTCTCGTGCACTGTTGGTGGGAGTGTAAATTGGTGCAGCCCCTAAGGAAAAGAGTATGAAAATTCCCCCCAAAATTAAAAATAGAACTACCATATGATTTAGCAATTCCACTCCAGGGTATTTATCAAAAACAAACAAAAGAAAAAAAGCAAAAACCCTAGTTCAAAAAGACATATGCACCCCTATGTTCACTGTGTACGTATATATATATTTTATATATCACTCATCCATAAAAATGAATGAAATCTTGCCGTTTGTGACAACATGGATGGACTTAGAGGGTATTATGCTAAATGAAATAAGTCAGAGAAAAATCAAATACTGTATAATTTCACTTGTAAGTCTAATCTAAAAACAAAACAAATGAATAAACATAGCTAAACAGAAACAGAATCATAGATACACAGAATAAACAGGTGGTTGCCAGAGGGGAGGGAGGTGAGGAGGGAGAGAAATAGGTGAGGGAGATTAAGAGGTACCAACTTCCAGTTACAAAATAAATGAGTCACAATTATGAAATGTACAATGTGGGGAATATGGTCAATAATTATATCTTTGTATGATGACAGATGGTAATAAGATATATCATGATGATAATTTTAAAATGTATAGAAATAATCAATCATTATGTTTGGGCACCTGGAACTAACATAGTGTTGTAGGTCAATTATACTTCAAAAACAAACAAACGAACTCATAGAAAAAGAGATCAGATTTGTGGTTATCAGAGGTGAGGGGGTGGGGGAGAATTAGATGAAGGCAGTCACCAGGTACAAACGTCCAGTTATAAGACAAATGAATACTATGGATGCAATGTACAACATGATAAATAAAAACTGCTGTATGTTATATATGAAAGTTACAAAGAGACTATATCCTAAGAGTTTTCATCATGAGGAAAAAACAATTTTTCTATTTATTTAATGTCATATCTATATGAGATGGATGTTCACTAAACTTACTGTGATAATCATTTCATGATGTATGTAAGTCAAATAATCATGCTGTACAACTTAAACTTATACAGTGCTGTATGTCAATTATGTCCCAATAAAATTGAAAGAAAAAACAAGGCAAGAGAGATGAAAATTTAAAAAATTTGGAGAATTTCTCATAAAAGTCCAGATATATAGCTTTTCTTGAAAAAAAAATGACTAAATAGCAGGAAACAAAAGCAATAACAAAACAAACAAAAAATGGCTGTGGCTAAACAGTGGCTGTCCCATTTCAATGTCACATATCCTAGCTCTTTTCCTGATGCTCTGCTCTGGTTCTCCCTCCTTCACTTATTACACTGTTTGTCTGGCCTTGGAAAGCATTTTACTTTGAGGACTCAGTCAAAGAGTATATAAACATAAACAAAAGAGTAAAATCAGCCTGAGAACATGTCAGTCGTCCCTGACATAAAGGGGGTCACTGATTTAAGAGTATCCCTTCCCTCGTGAGGAAAAACGGATCTACCTTTGCTGGTCCTGACTCTTTAAGACCAAGAGTAGACTGGGGAGCTCTGAACTCCCAAGAAACAAAGCTCCAGATTCATTGACTCTCAGGGTCGGTAGGTATGCCCTCTGCAGAAGCTCTCCCTGCATGCCTGCCCATTAATGACCTGTAAGGAGAGACTCACAGCTAGCCCCACAGATAAGGCAACTGTGTCAGGCCTGCCCTCTTGCTTGAGGTGATCCCAACTTCATCTAAGATGACAAGCCAAGATGGCCCAGTGTTCCAGAAGAGTTTTGCCTGAGTCAAAGGCATGAAGTATTAGGAGCTCATCAAATTTGAATTGTGAAGCAGAAAGAAAATCAAAGCCTTAAATCTGACAACATGGAAAAAGATATGTAGAGAATTCAGAATAGAATTCACAATAGAAGACACAATAATGGGGAACTGGGTGTCTTAGTCATTAGTTCACACTGCTGTAATAACAAGTTACCACAGACTGGGCAGCTTACACAGCAAACATTTATTTCTCGCAGTTCAGGAGACTGGGAAGTCGAAGTGTGGTGAGATCTGGTACCTGGTGAGAACCCACTTCCCGGTTTGCAGAGCTGCCTTATGGTTGTATCGTCGCACGGCAAAGAGCAGAAAGGGAGCAAGCAAGCTCTTCTAATAAGGGCATTAATCCCACTCCCAAGGTCTCCAGCTTCATGACATAATTGCCTCCTAAAGGCCTCACCTTCTAATATCATTGCTTTGGGGGTTAGGACTTCAACATAGGAATTTCATGGGAACACAAACATTCATAACATTGGGTGACGGATCTGGTCATTGTATCTGGTAATGACAAATCCCTGATCACAGATACACACTAAGAACAGGGGGCCATAGTAAATAAAATCATTATGTCCAGCTGACCCAGGGCAGAGACACTGCTGTCCCAGGACAGGACCTGAGAACCGAGGACTGATAGCAGGCAATACCTAAGAGACATGCCGAAACAGGTTTCGTGGACAGTATGTTCTCCTGAGACACAGGGCTAAACATTTCTATCCAGCTCTGAATAAGAGTTTTAAGATTCATAGTGAGTAGGAAGAAATGATATTTTCATTGATTTAAATTCATTCATGGTATGAAGATCCAGAATATTGTTTAAGGCAATGGGAAAAAGAAGCACCTGCTTCTAAATGATTAAATTCTACTTTTATACTCCCTTGTTCACTGATAACCTAGTTTCTGATTTAAAATTTGCTACTTTACATGTAAATATTATTGAATTGTGTGATGGGTTTAATATATTTTAATAATGTTTTTTAAAATACCTAATCTAAAACAGAAAAATCACAAGGTCCATTTGGCCATATTCCCAGAAATGAAATGGTCTTACCAAATAGTACTTACGTGTACCAGCACCACACCACCACCCCAGCTTCCCTCTAATTCACAAGTTACATTTCCATCTACTTTTGTTAATTATAGGTATGAGGTACACACTACCATGTAATTTTGAGTAAAAGTAATTCTACCTTTTTATGAGCAAAATATGTAAAACATTATGTTAAAACAGAGATTTGCCATATTTATGATGAATAAATATGTGAATTTACCTTAATCAGTATGCCTGAATCCCTGTTCCTCTCTCTCATATTAGAAATAAAGAATAACATAAAACTGCCTTTAAGTAGTTGCAGATTCTTTGCCTAATCTTCTCTTTCACCATTTCCCAGTCAGATTACTCTCTCCTTCCCTCTTCATACACATATTCTTATCTCATAATTTTTATTTTGTTTAACAAAAAGTTTAGTATGTGATAAGTATCAGCATGATAATAGAAACTAGGTATATAAAGAAAAATAAAACACTATACTTGCCTCAAGAAACTCATAATCCTGTAGAAGAGATATTCACATTAAAATATTTTGTGCATTTATTTATTTATTTTCTTAACAACTAATAATGGAGTGTCTAATACAGTATCTGTCAGTGTGCTGGAGATGGGGTAAAAAGGACAATCATTGTCTATGACATCATGGTGCTTACAATCTAGTTGGAGTGGTGGTGATGGACAACAAATGCATAAAAATAATGTGCATTAAAATTGAGTAAAGTTTTATGAAGGTAAATAGGATGCTCTAAAAACAAGTGAGAGACCCACTCAGAGATGGACATCAAAGGAGATCAAGAAGGGACAAAATCTAAAGAAAACCAGGAGAGCCAAGAAAAGAGAGAGAGTTACATATTCAAAACTGAGGCTCAAGAAAGAGAAGAAGCTTGCAGATTCCTATTTTTAAAACCATTCATTTAGCAAGTTTAGTTGGAAGTTTAGTTGGAAAGTGTATAAGAGAAAGCAATGTAAAAGTTTTCCTAGGTAATAACTACATATAAGCCAGAAATACAGAGGATTAAATACAAATCTAAGGCTACAGCATACATTTGGTGGCAGGGAAGACAAGGGTACTAAGGGATACATTGAAACAACATCTAAGGAAGAAGGAGATTCAGAACACTAAAGTTCCAGGAAAGCCAGTAGGGAATTTAGACAAGACAATGGATTCAGAGATTAAGTGGACACTGATGTCTTTGGAGAGAAGAGTTATAGTAGATAAGTGGAAGTAAAATCCAGTTTTCAAGTAGTTGTGGCTGTTAGTAGTGCGGGGAAAGAAAACTCTTTTCCCTCTATATTCACTTCCTCTTCCATTCAACAAGGAAGAAGTTACTCCTCTAACTGTTCAGATTCATAATTATGATCTGATCATCTCTACTGATAGGCAGACTCATTCTACTTCAAAGTTTTCATCTTTTCTACTCCATAAATTAAGATTGTCCATCTGAATGAGGGCAACCCCTTAAGCTATGACTATCTATTTTTCTTTTCCTCATAAACAGAAACCACATAAAATAAATTATCATCACTTCAGACTTGAAGGATAGCCATTATTAAAACTGAGATTTAGGGAGGAAAAGAAGGATTCTGCTTCTCTTTGAGCCTAAACTATTTACTCTCGCACAGTCAATAAAAAAAGACATAAGAAATTGTGATTAAGAGTGATCAGCCAGGTAATAATTTGCTGTTTTGCATTATCACTTGTGCAGTATATTTAGTCAATTCAGAAACTTTGAATATTCTACAAGATTTGAGCATTCCTCAAATACTGAGTCAAACAAAGTCAAACTACCACCAAAATTCCTAACAGTGGAGTGAGTAATAAGCAACTAGAGATTCTGAAATTATACTACTGTTTCATTATTTTTTAAATTAATTTTTATTGGAGTATGGTTGCTTTACATACTGTTTCATTATTGAGTATATAGTATTTTTATTTCTAGAATTTCTATTTGGCTCTTTTTATAGTTTATATTTCTCTATTTAGATTTCCTAATTTTTGTTAGTGTGAGCATGTTTTCCTTTATGACCTTTAGTACAGTTATCATAGCTGCTTTAAAATATTTGTTTATTGGAACATCTGGGTCATTTCAGAGTTGGTCTGTTGGTTTCAGGTTAGTATGTTGTAGAGACTCCAGATTCTGTTATATTCCTCTGGAAAATGTTGTTTTTTTGTTTTGGTATGTGTTTTTGCTTTTGTAGTTTACTTGGCTATACTCAAATTGCAAACACTGTCTCTTGGTTAGCATCTCAAATCTTGGTTCAGATCTTTTGTCCTTTGCTAGCTTACTTGTACTTTGCCCTTTACATGCATATTTCAGGGGTCAGCCAGAGATCTGGACAGAGTTTATACACAAAACTTGGATCTTCTTCTTTCTGGTTCTCTCTTTTCCAGGATGCCCCTGTCACTTTTCAGTAGCAGTGATTGCTTTGAACACTGTCTTCTAATTCTTCAAGTTAATCCCCTCAAACAGCTCCAAATTTAGACAATTTCTAGATTCCTCATCATCCTGACAGTGATATTCTGAACACAGCATAGTTTAACTGACCTCATTTGAACACAGTTCTCAAGAAAATTTCTGATTAGTCCAAAACATAATGAGGTTATTATCTCCCTTATCCATGACAGAATATTTTAATTCATGGTGCTCATTCACATTTTAGTAGCCATTGGTTCCTTTTAAGCTTCATATCAATTAAAATCATAATATTGTTCTTTGGTTTCTGTTCCTCATAAAGCAAGTCCTAAATTAAGACTAGTCAGTTGACAGAACATCAACATAAGCTTCCTCTACTTTGTATATATGCAATACATATGCTATTAATTTAGGACTTGAGCTAAAATTACCTCAATACAACTTCAACTTTTTTACTATAAATTCATTTATTCATTCATATTTATTTCTTCAGCAAATATTTATTGAAAACCTCTCAGGCACTTGAGAATACAGTGGTAAAAGTCACTGATAAAATTACTCTTCTTATGAAATTTATACCCTAATTTAGGGGGCTAAATTATATACAAGTAAACAAGTAATAATATGAGATAATGTATCTACAAAGAAAATAAAAAACAGAATAATATAGTAATATAATAGAGAGTGATGGAAGTGTCATTTGGGTTGGGAATCAGTGATGTGCTATCTGAAGAAGCAGCATTTAGGTTGAAAAATGAATAATGACAAGGGTCCTACTAAAACAAGTTGAAATCCAAGTGTTGTGTTCATCATCGTTTTTTTCTCATATCTTTGAGCCATCTGCAAATAATTCTATCTTTTTCAATTACTTGTTAGAAATGTTGAAAAGCTCAAAATTAAAGACAAAACCATGTGTCAGTTTAGCAAATTCCTTCCTTCTGGCCAGAATGCCCTATGAACCCCTCTCTTTGGGTATTTTAAAACCTGAAGCAATCAATCCATTTAATTTTTACATAGTGTAGTCAATGTTTCTTAATCTGGCCACAATTATATCATCAGAGAATTTATTCAATAATACTGTCCATTTGTTGGAATATTTTCTCCATTTTTTAACCAAAGCAACTTACACTGGTTTGAATTTTATATCATTAAATTTTCCTTATTTACCCTTTCTCTCTCCTCTTATTCCAAATGACAAAATACACACATGTAGATGTATGCATACAAATGAAGGTAGATCAAAAATTCCTGGGCATGGGACTTCCCTGGTGGTCCAGTGGTTAAGACTCCACGCTTCCAATGCAGGTGGTGCGGGTTCGATCCCTGATCGGGGAGCTAAGATCGCACATGCCTCGCGGCCGAAAAACCAAAACATAAAACAGAAGCAAAGTGGGACGCAGCCGCATAGCACAGGGAGATCAGCTCGGTGCTTTGTGACCACCTAGAGGGGTGGGATAGGGAGGGTGGGAGGGAGGGAGACGCAAGAGGGAAGAGATATGGGGATATATGTATATGTATAACTGATTCACTTTGTTATAAAGCAGAAACTAACACACCATTGTAAAGCAGTTATACTCCAATAAAGATGTTTAAAAAAAAAAAAACAGAAGCAATATTGTAACAAGTTCAATAAAGACTTTAAGAATGGTCCACATCAAAAAAATCTAAGGAAAAAAAAAATTCCTGGGAGTGAGGTTATGGCAAATATTCATCCTCCTCCTATCCCCCAAATGACCAAGTGTTAAAAATGGTGTCTCATATATAAGTAGGAAATAATGTTAGTTGACTTATTAAAGAAAGTGATTAAACAAATACAGAAAAATGTTCAAAAATCAAATGGCCATTGAAGAAGGAATTAATCAGATAAAATCAGGTAAATGAAAAGATCTTAGCAAGCTGTCTTATTTTGTACAAATGGAGCATTTTCTATATGAGTAATGAAGACAACATTATCATTCCCTACAAACACAACTTATAACATCAAATTCCTGGTAGGGAGACATCCATTACAGACCTCAGTGGTATGCTGTATTTCATGATGCATATCATAGTTCCCTTACTTACTCATTCCCAGGGATGGAAGAGGTCAATCTGAAGAACAGACCTTCCTCAGATACTTCCTGATGCCATGTATTTTATACCAGTTTTATCACATCTGCACAATAAATTATATGCTATCTTACACAATCCTCTAATGGTTGGTTGTCTAGTTAGGGGAAAAGCATTCCATTCTGATTTGAATTTATCTCTTTCCATTAAATTTTATTTGTCAATACAAGTGTAACATGCATACACTTCACCCTAAAAGACTGCAAGCATAATGGACGAATTTTACAACTACTTAACGTCACTGCCAAGAAATGCACCCTAGGTCTAATTTTGATACTATAAGGAGCATATAAGAGAATTGTTCTCTATATAGAGAACACAGCACACTTCATTATAAATTTTAGTAAATTATAAACGTTAGAAATGTTCAGATTTGTACATGTAAGGTTGGTTACTTTTTTACTTTTTCTCTATCTCAGACTAAATAATTCCTATCCTTCTATCGTTTTCTACCATAATATTTTAATCTTCTTAGTACACCTCATGTCTAAATTTCTTAATTCTTTAGAATTATGGTGTCAAAGTGGGCACAGAGCTCCAATAACAGGTATTTGATAAGTGCTGGCTTTCCTGAGAGAATCATCACACTGTGCTTAACACGTTGTTCTGGAGTTCGTGAATCTCAAGGTTATATTCACTTGTAAATGAAAGGAATGCAAGAATTTCTATTTCTTCTAGTAGGAAGGAAAATCAATGAAAATATTTCACAATCCCTTTGCTTCCTCAACAGGCTGAAATAAAATGTTTGTCTTAACAATATTTATAAGAAGCACCATCATTTTAGAAAATGCATGTGCAAAGATAAACATTCCAAGGATAGGCCCATATGCCTAAAGCATTAAACATTTGCACGTTGATTCTAGGGCTCTGTATTGAGGACTAATCTTATATTTTGATCATCATGTATCAACACTTATGATAGTTACAGGAGAGGGGGAAAAAAACCCCAATGAGTCATTCTGAAAAATTATGAGAAGCATATGTTTTATTCACGAAAAGAAAAAATACTATTTTGTTACATATAAAATACTATTTGGGAAGCACTGAGGATGAAATCAATTATGTATAGCCAAAAAAATAAGATTGGAGAATAAGAAAAAAAGATAATGCATGAATAAATAAAATACAAATTTTTGCCTATCATGTCTAAGCTGAGTCTAACAATAGGTAACGATCCAATTGACAAAACAAATTATTGTTTTAATAAGGCGTGGTCACTGACTTGAGTGGCCAAATTTGACTCTCTATGACCCAATGTGGGCAATGGCTTAACAAAACCTCTTCCCCGACTTCATGAGAATTTGATTTTTGATTAACTCTCTAGCTTTGTTTCCTTAAGGATCAGATAAAGGTAGAATGTCAACTCTGTCACAAGACAATACTGGTTGTGGTAGAAATGATCCCTGATTGGTAGACCTCATCTGGACTGGGAGGACTACAAAGAAACAATCATTCCTGATGGGCACGGCCTATGTGGATAGGACACATGATTTGGGTTTCCCTGATAATGATGACTCATGTCCAGACAAGGCTCTTTAATTTTCCCTGGAAGCAATGCCTTTGAAGATAAAATACTTATGCTCTTCTAGAACATGAGACTTCTGTAAGGGTGACTCTGGCACTTATCCAATGTGAATCTCATTTCCTTGTACCTGAGCTATCACCTGGAAGGAGATAACTCCCAGTTGGCTGCATGAAATATTGCAAGGACTCCCATAGAAATGTCTAACTTTGCTCTTTTAGTAAATATCATTCCTTTCCTGTCCTCTTTATTAGATTGGTGCACATATGGTCTATGGTAGCTTGGGGTCTGAAAGTTTATTTGAGAAAACCCTAAAACACATATTCATTTAGTCATTGCACATTGAAATATGTTATAGGCATAATGTGCTAAGGTCTCCAGCTTTAAATAAATATGCCATTTAAAAAGATCTGATATGATATATCTTTTCTCTATGTTTATATAACTTATCACCAGTAACATACCAACTGTGAGTTCATTGTCTTTAGAGAAAAGAAATACAAATAATATCAGCTATAACTGGTTTCCTTTTTATGATCACCACATATCCACAATTCTAAACAATGTCAAGGATAAAATATTCTTCCCCACAGGAGTAAACTGATCCCCACTTCCATACCTTTGGTACACACCATGAAAATGTCATTCAACTTTCAAGGGAATTTATATATATATATATCTAAAAGGAGTTAGAATTTAAGGCCTAGGTAGGCGTCAAGGATTGCCAAGGTATTAAGAAGCAAAAGAATGGTTACTATAGCAGAGTCATTTCCTTCTTATAATTGCACCCTTTTCTCCTTTCATCCATTTGCATGAAGCAATTCCCAAGCAGTCTAAAACAACTAACAAAGTACCATGACTCCCTCTACCACCACCACCAAGATCATTAATACCAGAACTTTACAGGTGCGGTGAGCCAGAGAAGAGACCAGCCAGGGTGGCTTGGGCAGGTGTCCATGAAACAGTTTAGGCAAAAGGGGGATGGAACTATTCTAAATCTCCAATATGTCTTCGCCTATACTTGGCATTTAATGAAAAAACATTATTAAAAAATTGTACAAATGCTAAGTAATCCAAAAGTTACCATAGCTAGGCATGGATAGCCATGGTGTAAAGGTAAAGTTCTGAGGGCTTTAACAGAGACTTATTTTTTTCTGCCATTAGAGGTCTAACTCATGAACTCTTTTTGATACTAGTGTATAGATATAGCAAGAAAATCAAAACAACATATATTAGAGGAATGGGGTCCACTCAAAAACTCTCAAAAGAGGAAAGAAAAACACAGATGCTTGCAATTTAAAACAAAACCTCTTTATGTCTACCCAGATCAGTTTGACCACTGTGCCAGTGAGGTACAGATTCCATGTTCACTATCTTTAACGCTAGGCTGATGTCTATGAAATTCAGTGGCACATGGTCTAATGATCTCAGGAACTCTCCTTATCTCTCAAAGTGTATGGCCTTTTAACTCATTTGAATTGTTGACTATAAGTAGAACCTAGAAAAATAAAAACTCATTAGTAAATTCATCCTTATTCCTGGAAAAACACATCACAAATCATTCCAGTTTGTTAATTGTTTTTCTTTCCATCTTTGAAATGCTTTTTGCCATGTAACTGTGTCTTCTCCAAGCTTTGTTATTCTTCTTGAACACTGATTTATTAAGAAGTCACTGAAATCTCTTATCTCACAACTTAATTATGCCTCTAAGTCACTGAAATCTCTTATCCCACAACTTAATTATGCCTCTGTAAGCAATATAAGTAGGCTAGAAATTCCCTTTCCCTCCATTTAACTTAATCAAGTTACCTCTTCAATAAAGATCCCCAGTGCTATGGTAAGCAGCTTTATGAATTAGAGAAGAGTTGAGGAGAAGAATCTAAGTAATAGGATATAATCAGCAAAGGACATTGTCAATAAGTGACAGACTAATAGAACCGCTTTAAATCTTAGATAAATTAAGGTAAGACAACACAATTTCAGATACTATAAATAATTCCCTACTGTGATGAAATCTTCTGTAGACAAGATCAGAGATCAATGACAACCAGCTACTTTAAATACAATGCATTCTTTTCTCATTAAGTGTTCCTATAAATGACTTCTCAGCAATGGGATAGATTAGTTTCTAGTAGACAGTAATTTCACATGTGTTTATTTAAAGGATAAAACCTTTTATTTAGAATTTTTAAAACCTTGAAGAATTTTATGTTCCTGAGAGGAAATACTACTCGATCTACTATGTTTTTGGTGTTTTAAAAAATACAAGCAACCAGCTCAAGTAGGGGGAAAAAAACCCACTTTGAAACAAGATTATATATTGTCTATAGTCACCAAGAAGAAAGTGCCATTTTAACATTCAGGGAAAATATGTAATTATCACACATCATCAGCAGGACTGAAGTATATATTACAGAAAAGACTACATTGTCTACATATGTTAGGACATTTATATTACTGTGAGCTTGATAGGAAGGGGGAAGAGGGATGGGAATTGTACCTGAAAAATGATAAAAATCAATGAAGAAAACATTTTTTTATTAAAAAAAGAAACTCCAAGATTAAATTGAATAAATAGAGAAACATAATATAGGGAATAAACACTGAGCCCTGCCTTTACCTGAATATTTGGTGTCCAGAATATACTGGTAGGCTCCGTGAAATGAGACTGATGAAGAATGCTTTGTATTATGGACAATACAGTCCATTTGAGTTTATTATTAATTCAATGAGTCTAGGATAGTAGAAAGGGTATGGGCTTTGGAACTAGACAGAAATGAGTTTAAATCAAATCTTCAGCTGTTATTATGCATGAAAATATGGGCAATCTCTTCACCTCTCTGGGCTTTTGTCCTTTTCTCAATTTTAGAACTCATTTCATCCAGAAAGTGTCAAGACAGAATTAAACATAATAGTGTATGTGAAATATCCATGAAGGGGCCTGTATTAGATATTTAGGGCAACCACAACTGGGTGGCTTAACAACATAAATTTATTCTTTTAAAGTTTGGGAGGCCAGAAGTCCAAAATCAAGGTGCCAGCAGGGCTGTGTTCCCTCCAGAGGCTCTAGGCAACTTCTGGTGGCTTCAGGTTTTCCTTGGCTTGTGGCTATGTTACTCCAATTGCTGCCCCATCTTCACATAGTCTCCCACTCTGTATCTTCTCCTCTTGTCTCTTACAGAGACATTTGTGATTGAATTTAGAGCCCATCTGAATAATCCAGAATGATCTAATCTTGAGAGCCTTAACTTCATTATATCTGTAATGACCTTATTTCAAAATAAGGTCACATTCACAAGTTCTAGAACATGGACATATCTTTTTGGGAGGCCACCTTTCACCCTACTATGATACCTAAAATCATAAAAATGCTCAATAAATGTCAGCTTCTTCCTAAAAGAACAGAAAATGCATAAATTTATAGGATGAGTGAGAAAGAGAGGGATGAACAGCGATGAATAGGACACTGATATTAAAATCTGTTCTCAGGTGACTAAAATCACCATTTTTCTAAGATAAAATTTGCATATAATTTGTGTAATTTTCTTATATCCACCTATCTAAGTTCACTATTCTACCAGAATAGTTCTAGAGAGAAGGAACTATGCCCTCTCACTTTATTATTACATCTCAAAGCCCTAAGCCAGTGCCTGGCATTTAGCGAGAGCTAAATAGATATTAATTAAATAAATTAATAAATGGAAGGTAACCAATGCTCAAGTCTCATAGCTAGTAGGGGTAGAGCCAGGTTCACAAACTGGTAATTCTGACTACCATTACTACCACTGAGAGACTGTTTTATTGTTGTTAGTTTGTTTTTAATACAAGCAAATTGAACCACGTATTAGCACTGTAAGAAAGTACCCAGAGGAATTCATTCTTTAGTTTGACTTGGAACTACTATGTGGCTGGTCAGTCATTCAGGGAGCCTGATCACTGATGAAGCCATATGGTTCTGATTAGTTACACTGAATAAGTCAAAAGAATTCTTAGCAAAATAACGTTGGTGTTCAAAATATGTCATGAGTCACCAGAGCCAGGATTATTGCAAGTAGCCTATGTGGTAGGATTTGGAGAAACTCAGACAAGGTTCCTACCAGAATGTATCCACCACCTTCTGGAAGTTTTGTTGGAGCTTAGTCCTTTAGATCACAAGGCACTGCATCTTTTGAAAAATCTCCCATTATAATTTAAAAACTCTTTGGGAAAGAATCATATTTTAAGTTTTTATCAGGCTATAAAAATATGTGGAACACATAACATACTGTGTATGGCATTTTGCTAGATATTGTGAAATTTAGCTCCAGAACCAGCTCAGAACCTCACTGAGTTTTTTCTATTTTTATGGCTGCCCATTCTCCTGAAAGATGCTTCTTTAACCTTTTATCCAGCTCCAGCCACCAACCCTTATTTTTAGTTTCTTTCTCATTTCTTGCCCCTCTTCATGCTATTGCCCAACACCTTTCTTTTTTATTCTCCTCAATACTCTTGTGCTGAGTTGATATATCTGCAGTTGGTCCTAGAGGTAAGAAGAGAGTTCTACTAAAAATCCTTAATAAAAGGCCAGTTAGTTCCTCCAAAATATTTACATAGGAAAAACTATCTATTTAACTGACTTGGTGAGGAAACAAATGATGTTTGCTTAACTGGGGAAATTGCTTCTTCAGTGCAATGCATTTCCATGGCCTAATAAAGGATTAACAGCACACCTAGCATGGAAGTACCTCTTAAAAGCCTCAGCCTATGCCTGTAAACTTTAAATTGCTGTTTTCAAGTGTCTGCTTCCTGCTGAGCTGCTTTTGTTCCCTTCACTAAGCCTCCCTGATCTATTATGACTGCTGCATGCTTCTAATTTTGCTGAGCATACAGTCATTTCTAAGGATGACTTCGTACATCTTACATAGGGCTTTTAATACCATTTGCGAAGGAAAAGTGAGTATTTAATAGCAAAATGCATTTCTGAGGATCTTCAATAATGGAGGTGATCTCTTAATTAGACATTTCCTTCACTATTAAGGATAAGATTTTTTTGTAAGCCTGGCTTTTCCCATTGTTGTCATTCAAGCTCAAAGATGGAAATAGAAATAAGTGATTTCCTGAAAATTCACAATGCCCCTTTTTAAATAGATTATTTAGAGGTAGGCACATTCTGGGTCACTGTCATTTTGGATATCCTTTGGACATCGGTATAACAATGAACTTACTAATTTTTTCCAGTTCCTAAAAACTTGAAATAGTTATAGGTGGAAGATTATAATTTTCCTACCATAAATGAAACTTTATTTTTTCTCTTACTTTGGAAGAGTTTTAGGAAAACAAAAATGTGTCTTACTTTTGCAGTCTCTTTTCCCTAAACAATGCCTCCTAACACACACATTGTGAGGGATTGACATAGAAGAGATCATTGGCTTTTTTCATATCATAGTCTAAATTGCATTCTTAAAAATGAAACCCTAAAATCCTATCCTTTCCAGCTATAAGGCTTCGGTTAGGCTTACTTAAATTAATGCCCTTCCAAGGTAATTTAAATAGAAACAAACACCTCACTGATCTTTATGATCTGTGTCACTTCACAAATCCAGTCACCTGTTCCACTGATGGATGAGTAGACTTGCCTAATCTATAATCTTAGCTAGAATAGGTCAAAAGTAATAAAAGTAGTATATGGCACAACTATTTTTGCTCCTGTGTGAGATTAAACTGAGACTTCTAAATTTTTATTTCTCCTAAATTAAATAAGTAGAGATGAAAATGCTGCAAGATAATGACAAAAGCAATGAAGCAGTCAGGTAATGGCCTAGGCCAAATTTGGGGTAAATATTTATTCATTGCCATTCTCACAGAAAATGCATCTGGTGACTAAAATCCCTGAGCCATGTATGCCTGGCCATCTGAACAAGCCTCCTCAGTCACAAGGTCAGTACTTAACCTGATTACACCTTTAGGATAATTTCTTTTTAATGTGGTTTTAGAAGAGGCTTTTGGAAAAATCAGACCATTTGTTGGACACTAATTATAGAAGATGTGTACTGGCAGAGTTAGAAGGAGACAGGACACGAGTGTTTCAACATTGGTTTTGCCACATACTAAGTCTGTGGCCTTGGGAAAGACAATTTGAAAAGCCACATACCGGAGTTATTACATGGTATGCTATGCAGTGCTAAAGATCCCAACTACTGAATTCCACCAAGTCATTTAACTATTCAGTGTACCGAAAACAACAATGCTTAGAGCGATTGTGAAAATCAAATAGAAAGGAATTTATGAGAAAGTGATTGGTAAAATATACAGGAGTAGCCATGGTTTCATATGTTCATAATTTTGACTATTAACAAATAAAAATTTCACATGAAAAATAATTTTATCCACCTCAATAATGAAACCAGTACGATCTCAAAATGTGTATTTGGAGACCCACTAGGGAGCAGGGCAAATGCCTTCCTACCACTTAAGCTATTAAAATGGACAGGTGTGATACAGAAGTACACATGCCATGCCCTTGCTGTATGAATTTGGGTACGTCCTACTAAGGGTAGGCAGAGTATATTTCCCACCCCATTGACTTTGAGTTTGGACATGTTTTCTGCTTTGGCCAGTGGAATGTTAGTGGACACTATGGGACCAGAGGTTAAATGTGCATGCGTGGTTTGGCTTGCCCCTTGCCTCTGCCTTCCCACCATCAGTCATGAGAAGAATGTGCCCAGGGTATCCAGGTCAAGAAAGAATGAAAAACACATGCAGCAGAATGGAACCTGAAGTGCAGGCTGAAATAGATCCTCTCCAGCTGACCCATGAGCCCATGAGGTTCATGATGTAAGCCTCTGACACTTTAAGGTCATTACACAGCAAAACTGACAAGTAAAAGCATATCCATATTCTGCTGTCCTTATGGAACAAGTAGAATATAGACCTTCCTTGCAGAGTCAGTTAGATTAAGAGAGCTTTGAGAAAGGAAAATGGATGTGAAAAATAAAAGTAACTCTCAAGGGTCTTTGTCTATTCTGGAGATAAAGGGAGGATGCCTTAGTACATTCAAAACGTGGTTTTGAAGAAACTGAGATAATACAGGGAAAGATCAGCCCTATTCAGTTCCTTAATTTAAAAAATAATACACTGTCCAATTTATAGTCCCTTCAACTATACATGAGAGCACTTGTTTCCCCAGCCCTTACCAAAACTTGATAGATCAAATTCATTACATATCTGATAAGCCTAAAATCATGTTACTTTAATTTGCCTTGATTTTCATATCATTATTGAACATTTTATTTGTGCTTCTATAAATTCTCTTTTCATATAATTCCCCTTGTATTGGATACAATCTTTTTGTTTATATCTTAAAAATTATACTGTAAATACTCTTTCCTCCAATAACTCAGCTGTCAGCAATTCATCCTATAAATATTATGTTCTCAAGAATGTAAAGATACATATACAAGGAGTTTCCAATAGCATAATTTAAAATAAATCACAAAAAAGTCTCAGGGTTGGGAAATAAGTCCTAAATTTTCTTGTTTTTTCTTATCACAGGGATAAAACATATTCTTTAACATTTTTTTTTGTTATTCAGATATTCAGACTGGCAAAATAAGAAAACTAAAACAACACAAACAATCAGAAAAAGCAATATTAGTAATTCCATTGTTGAGTAGCCTTCTTATTATATAACCTATGTGTATCAGTATATAATTTTATACTGTATTATTTTGCAATCTATGCTTTTCAATTAATAACATATGATGATAATGTTTCCAATGTTAATAAAACTGCTTCTGCAACATCATTTTTAATACCTATAAAACTTTCCTTTGTAATGTAATTCATTTAGCTAATCCTTTCATTTGGCATTTATATTTTTCCACTTTTTCATTATAAAAAATAATGCCTTAATAAATATTTATATTGCCATATCTTCATATTTCTTATTTTTACTAACCCTTAACTTCAAATGTATTCTTGTCAATAAAAGAATCATCGAAATTTTATCCACAATAATAATTGTGTCTCTGGTATTTTGTGCACAAAACTAAGGTCAAAAAAGGAAAAAAAAGGAATTCATGTAAACTTCCTAGGACTGTCATCCAAATTATCCTAAAAAGAGACTTTCCAAATCAGGCAAGGAATGTTATCATTAAATAAAAGTTTAAAAACATGTTTGAGCTAATATATTGGTTGTGGCCAAATTTATAACCTAGCTGCTTTTGCGAGTTTCATGTATATTATATATAACAGATTAAACTGTAAGACATTGCCATTATTTGACAATTATAGACCTACAGAATGAAAATACACTTCTGGTATAGTAGACAATAAAATAAAATAGATTATTTCTAAGAATGAAAGTCATCTATTAAATATTTATAGTGATGGCTAGTTATCCTTGCTTCTATGATATGTTTTGGATCATGGGTATGATTTGTAGGTCACTAAGACCTGGATAAGAAATGTGATTCCCAACTCGAATATTGTGTATGAGAAAATATGTTCCACAGCATTATTGATTTCTAGGAACACATTCCAGCAAAATGGTCATTTCTAGAAGTCATAAAAAAGGAAAAGTCAAAATTGGGCCATTTTCCTCATTCAGTAAAACTGTACAAAACTTAAGAATTACAGGAAAAAGGATATTTGAAATGCTTTGTAAAATGTGGCTAAGTAGGAACATTATAAATATTTGTTGATATGACTACTATATACCATCTATGAGCTTTCTTCATGGCACAGGAAAAAGATAATTAATGGGACTAAAATGTTTATCTTGACTGGGTATTCTGTGTTTCTTTTACCAGAATTCTTAGAAGAAGAACAATCTTTCCCTTTTACCAAACCTACTCATATTGACAGAAAAGAATATTTAACTTTTGTCTTCAGAGTATTCTTTGATAAACGTGAATGATTTTTTAAAAAAAATCTACTCTTTACTTGCACATTAGTTACCAAGATAAAGAGCTAGCTCCTTAGGTTTTAATTAAAAGAGAGAATGAAAAGAATGGATGTTGGAAGGAGGACCACAAAGCAGTACCACTTAGGTTCCCAAAACATCACCATCCTAGTGTGATAAGAGTTCTTGATTTTACCACCAGAGCTCACTGGGGCAAACATGACCAACTTCCTGTAGAAATGAAGCAGAAACATAACCCCTAGTCCATGTTCATGCCAGTGTCTTGCTCGTACTATTCCTGAGACCAGAGCCTCCGTATCACTTCTTGCCAAAATCAGAATACCCCACACTTAACAGAGTGACCAATTCACCCAGTCCAAGTGCCTTCTGTTGTCCTTCTTGGTGCCTGACTTCCATTATAGGACCCAGCCAATTTGCCCAGGCCACAGTAGATCTTCAAATTGACAAATACGTCATATCTTGCCAGCGTTCTTCTTAGTCAGGGAAAATCTGCTTCAAACTCTGCCTGTATTCCAATTATTACTCCAGAGTCCCACAATATATGGGAATTAGAACTTAATATCAGAGTGCACGCTGAAACTCATAATTATAGTCAATGTACAAACCTTTAAATGTCATTATCTCTCCATGTGGGGAGGTGCTCACAGTATGGGAGGTATCTGAGAAACAAATCCGAAAGGGAAAACAAAAGATGAAGTCTTCCATCTTACTCTGTGAATTCAGTGATAGCGAATCTAGAAAGGTCCATAAAAATTAAATTGTAATTTTGACTTTCTAGTCTCTGCCATGTACATGTTGAATTTGAGAGTTAAATTTCTATATTAAGCAAGTCCTATGTCCTCACACAGATGCATCCCTGGGTCACAATTTAGCTTCCAGGTTTGCTAGGTTGGATCAGGTTCCAGTGTCTGCTGCTTCACAGATTATTACCTATCCAGTGTCCTCAGCCTCTGGTCCTTGATGCAAGAGTCAAGTCTGGCTGAAACTCCTGTTCCTCTCATTTCTTCAAGATGGTCTAGTAAGAGCCACTCCAGTCCACGGGTCTAGTTTCAACAAATGTGAATCTCAAAAAAGATGAATCTCAGACCCTTTCCTCTGCAAATTTATGTGTAGAAATAGAAGATGGACAATTGCTATATCTAAATCCATTTAGGATCATCTAAGCTCTACATAGAAAAGAATATGACTCTACCTAGATCTACAGTCTGCATCTGGATCCTTTTACTCTCAGTGTAGAGAGCACCTGTTACATAGTAGATGTTCAATAAATGTCATTCTACATATTTTCTTCCTCTAGGTGTTGTCATGAAAAGGCATGAAAATCTGAACGGGAGCACGTCTGATGTCTAGAGGAAGGACCTGTATTAGCGTTAAGCTACCCTATTTCTTCTTTGACAATCTTTTCCTAGAGGAAAAAAAAAACTGTACGAGAAATAATTGGAATCACTCCCAATCAGCCTCTTGCCCTATCCTATCCTTAACGCCTCCCAAAAAAGGAAACTAAGCAAAAAACAAAGTCTCCTATAGTTCATTCCCTTTCATTTAAAAATAGCCTATATCAAATTGTTTCACCTCCTTTTGGGGCTCATTTTAAGTGGTTATAATCTCAAACTAATACTAGAGAAATGAGAAAATGTTTGAGTTAGTAGAAACATTTAGATTGTCTTCTGACAGTGACCAGTATTGTGGGGGTGGGGGGGGTGGGTGGTTGAAGTATAGTTGATTTACAATATTATATAAGTTTTAGGTATACAACGTAGTGATTCACAATTTTTAAAGGTTATACTCTATTTATAGTTATAAAATATTGGCTATATTTCCTGTGCTGTACAATATATCCTCGTAGCTTATTTATTTTATACATAGTAGTTTGTACCTACTAATCTCTTACCCCTATATTGTCCCTCCCATCTTCGCTCTCCCCACTGGTAACCGCTAGTTCTCTATATCTGTGAGTTTGTTTCTTTTTTGTTATTTAACTAATTTATGTTTTAGATTCCACATATAAGTAATAACACACAGTATTTGTCTTTCTCTGTCTGACTTACTTCATTGACCATAATAACCTCCAAGTCCATCCATGTTGTTGCAAATGGCAAAATTTCATGCTTTTTTATGGCTGAGTAGTATTCCATTGTGTGTATGTATTTGTCTGTGTGTGTATATACACACATACGTGCCACATCTTTATCCATTCATCTGCTGATGAACACTTAGGTTGCTTTCATATTTTGGCTATTGTAAATAATGCTGCTATGAACATTGGGGTGCATTAGTATTTCAAATTAGTGTTTTCATTTTTTTCAGCTATATATCCAGCAGTGGAATTGCTGGATAATATGGCAGTTCTATTTTTAGATTTTTGAGGAATCTCCATACTGTTTTCCACAGTGGCTGCACCAATTTACATTTCCACTAACAGTGTACAAGAACTCCCTTTTCTCCACATACTCTCCAACATTTGTTATTTGTGGTCTTTTTGATGATAGCCATTCTGACAAGTGTGAGGTGATATCTCATTGTGGTTTTGATTTGAATTTCTATGGGGATTAATGATGTTGAACATCTTTTCATGTGCCTATTGGCCATGTGTATGTCTTCTTTGGAAAAATGTCTATTCAGGTCTTCTGCCCATTTTTAAATCAGGTTGTTTGCTTTTTTCATGTTGAGTTATATGAGCTATTTATGTATTTTGATATTAACCCTTTATCAGTCTATCATTTGCAAATATTTTCTCCCATTCAGTAGGTTGTCTTTTCATTTTGTCAGTGGTTTCCTTTACTATGCAAAAGCTTTTAAGTTTAATTAGGTCCATTTGTTTATTTTTGCTTTTGTTTCCTTTGCCTTAGGAGACATATCCAAAAAAAATACTGCTACCATTGTGCCAAAGAGTGTTCTGCCTATGTTTCCCTCTAGGAGTTGTATGGTTTCAGGTCCTACACTTAGGTCTTCAGTCCATTTTGAGTTTATTTTTGTATATGGTGTTAAAAAATGTTCTGATTTCATTCTTTTACATGTAGCTGTCCAGTTTTCCCAGCACTACTTATTGAAGAGATTGTCTTTTCTCCACTGTCTTGCCTCCTTTGTTGCAAATTGTGTGTGTGTGTAATTCAGATTTAGTAATTCAACCCTCTTTGGATTGCCCATGATAATAACAATCAGAAAACCAGTTTCCATGTGTACTAGATCATTTCCCCAGTTCTGTGGAATTTTTTTTTTTTGGCCGCACCCTGCAGCATGCGGAACTTCCCTGATCAGTGATCGAACGTCCCCTGCAGTGGAAGCAAGGAGTCTTAACCACTGAACCACCAGGGAAGTCCAGAATTCTTTAAAGAAAATGAAAAAGATAAATGGAACTTCGTGCTACAATTGTGTAATCTTTAGCTATTTAGGACTTGAATTGTTCACAAGGTATTAGAATTAGTTCTTTTGAAAGGCATCCTTTTGAATATTTCTACACTACTTATTCATTAGTAGATTATTCATTCACAGAGTCCATGATCATAATCCAAGTAATTTCTAGGAAAGCAAGGAGTTGGAAGGTCATATCACTGCTAAACTAAAACCCTTCAATATGTCAGTTTTGAATTTTAAAAATCTCAAAGAATATTCAAAAGAATCAATAAAATATAAAGTAATAGAATTTTGGAGCTGCAAGGAGCCTTACATTTCTCTCAGAAGAGGAAAAACGTGAAAGCACTTAGTAAACTGTAAAGAACCATACAAATCTATAAAAATGTGTGGGCTTCCCTGGTGGCGCAGTGGTTGAGAATCTGCCTGCCAATGCAGGGGACACGGGTTCGAGCCCTGGTCTGGGAGGATCCCACATGCCGCAGAGCGACTGGGCCCGTGAGCCACAACTACTGAGCCTGCGCGTCTGGAGCCTATGCTCCGCAACAAGAGAGGCCGCGACAGTGAGAGGCCTGCACACCGCAATGAAGAGTGGCCCCCGCTTGCCGCAACTAGAGAAAGCCCTCGCACAGAAACGAAGACCCAACACAGCCATAAAAATAAATAAATAAATAAATTTTTTAAAAAAAAGTGTGTATTGTCCTCATCTATATAAAGCCCCTCATTTTACAAGTAACAGAATAGAGAGATTGAGTGATTTAAAAGATTCTTCAAAAGCTTTTGCAGTGCTATCCAAAAATCATTAGGACTATCAACACCCACCCCTGGGCAAATTCCCATTAACTAATCCACAATTACTGCTCAAGTTTCAGCAGTTTTTCTAGCCATTCTCATTTAACTCAACAATTGCATTTATCACTAAACTAGCCCAGAGAATATAAGAATGTGCATGTAATAGACATTTTTCAAATTCCCCACAACTGCATATTTTTTCAAAAAGGAAATGAAAGAGAATACTTAAAGCGTACTCTATTTTTCTTAATCTGGTTGATAAATTTTTAGGTCCTAATATATATTTTATTTTATAACTGATAACATTTAGCTATTTAAACATATAGATCCAAAATTAACCCTCACCCTAAAAGTTAAGAGAATCTGGTCAAAGACAAAAAAGAAGGAAATTTTACCTTAAGAGCTCAACCAAAGACGATGTTTGAGTAGTGAATGAAAATGTTACAGTACTCCCTGGAGCAATGTATTTTCAAATTTAAATGTATTTTTATTCACACATTTCTTTCTTCAAAAGAAGCTTTCAATAAAGCCAAGGAAAATAAATAAACAATGAACTTCTCTGATTGAAATATAAGTGGGAAGTCCAGACAAAGCTCTTGAGGTCCCTGACAGGGGTTCCACTGAGTATAGTTTAAAAATCACCCCAGAGGATAAAGCCCAAACTCTCAAAACAGGCATTTTTGTCCCATTCTAATCTAACTTCCACTTTTATTTTCAACCCTGAGATTTGACAAACAAAGAGTGCTCTGAAATTAGGATACGAAAGCTAGTTTTTTTCAGTCTCTATGCAGGCAAATTAACGTATTAGAAATGTACAAATGCAATTGGGTGGCAACAAGGAGTGGTAGAAAGAGAATAATATTAGGGAAGTGATTCCATGTGACCTAGAATAAGTCTGTAAATTTCTGGACTTCAGGTGACTTATTTGTCAAACATAAGGATAGTATTACACTTTTATCAGAGGGCTAGACAAAATCATTTCTTAGTGTTTCTTCACACTCTAAAAACAATCTAAAATCAGATCCCTACAATAGTATATGCCATTTTCCCTACCTTATGGATATACTTGGGAAAACCTGAATTTCCATATAGTATGTTGGTCTTGGTGCTGTTTTGTTCTCTGGCCCAGAGAACAGCATCTGCCATGGAAGAACCAATGTGTCTATCGTCTTAGATATTCAAGTAGTCACAAAGTTACCCGTGCAGTGGGAACGGATCAATTTCGGGTACTGTAGTTGAGCCCCCCAGGGAATAAGATGTTAAGCAGTCAAAGCAATATATAATCCACAGGCAGTTAATAAAGACTATGAAGCCTGCCTGGAAGGGAAAAAGTGATACCTAAGCTGAAACCTAAAGTATGAGAAGGTAGCCAAATTGTGGGTGGGGGAGGTGGGGGGGGTTGGAAAAGTTGGGCAAGAAGAGCCCTTCAAACCCATGAGAAAGTGTTTCAGTAAAGACCCAAAAGTGAGAAAAGGCAGGAGTTGAGGTTAAAGAAGAAAGAAGATTCCAGGTTATTCAGACCTCTGTGTACCTTATTAAAGACAGTGGAGAGGTAATGACAAGCATGGAAAGGTTTTAAGTGGGGACAATATTCAACCAGGTTTGCATTTTTAAAATATAGTTATGTATTTAGTGTAGAGAGTAGGAATGAAGAAGGTATTATAAGCAGTAAAACGCTAGCTAGGAGGCTCCTGCAGTAATACAGGATTATGCAATGGCACTGGGGTTAGAGAAAAGAGGGAAGATTCAAGAGATAATGTAAGAAGTAGTATCCAAAGGACTCAATCTTTGATTGGGGGAGGTGAGGGAGAAATTGAGGATGATGTAATTTGAGGTTTCCTGCTTGAGCCACTGGGTGAATGTTGTGCCATTTCCAAAGTTAGAGAGCACCAAGGGACTAATAATTTTAAAAATAATAATAACTAATGTTTATATAGTGTTTAATATGTAAAGGCACACATATTAACTCATTTATTCTCCTTAAGTCTATGAGATAATTGTTTTTCTTATTCCCTTTTATAGATGAGGAAACTGAGACACAGAAAGGCTGAGTGACCTGCCCAAGTCCCATACCAGGAAATGGACAAGTCTGGATTTGAACAATCTGGGAGTAGGAGGGAGTTGAAAATAATCTCAGTTTAAGTAATGCTGAGCTTGAATGATGTATGGAACATCCCAGTAGGCATTTGAACATGGAGGTTTGACGCTCAGAAGAGAGATTTGCAGAATTTGGAAGTAACTAAAATCATGGTAATGGAAAATACAGCTTCATGCAAAAAGACCAAGAATAGCCCATTTCAGTTGCATAAAAAATTAATAACAAGCATATTGTAGAGCTTAATTAAAGTCATAAAGTTAAGCAAATAAAGCTTGAGCCCATGCATAAGCAGAAAATAAAAGCAAGGACTTTGAAATAACAGTTCAACCCAGAATGGCTCAGGCATAAGACCTGGGGCAGTATCCCCATATGTCCATGGAATCAGATCTAAAGTCCATCCTCTCTGCAATATTGGACAGGATAAAGAGGACTAAAAGTCTTCATCAAGCTGGTAGAGAGGAGAAATTAGAAGTTTATATCAAGTCCCAATGTATCACAGTACTGAATATAAATGATAGCTTAAGTTCATTATGTACTATTTTCACTTACTCACAACCAATGCATTAAGTCACTACCAACTAATGGTTTTTCTGCCTCCCTAAAGTTCTAATTAAAGAAACGCTGTAATTTTGATAGGGAGACCATTGCAGACAAAATTCTTGTCCCAGAATGGAGAAATCCAGATTAGCAACACCCTTTACAGAATATTGCTTATTGCTTCTACAATGCCAATTTTTATTTGTATATTATATGCACTAATTAGCCTCATTCTGTGTACTTAATAAGTTTTCAATAACTGCTTAGTAAGAGCAGAAGAACAGCTAGTAACCAGTACTGCTGGGTTTAGCCAGTCAGAATGCTAAACATTTAATAGTCTTGATTTGCAAAGATTGAAACCCTGTCAGCTCAAAAACAGAAAACTGATAATAGGGTAGTGAGCAGAAAGAGGCAAACTAATCAGCTATGTGTGCTTTCCTTTTTCCTATTTTTTTCTTTGTATCTGTAAAGTTGCTTAAAGTTGTCTCCTCCCAGAAAATGTCATTATAAATCAAGGTTAGGTAAGGAATCAAAAAGGTTAACATGAAGAGAACATAAAGGGAAAGAAAACCTGGCTTTGCCATCTCTTCCACAAATCCTGTTGGACTTTGTCTCCTGTACCCCTAGCTATTTTTTTTTTATTGGAGTATAGTTGCTTTACAATATTGTGTTAGTTTATATGGTACAGCAAAGTGAATCAGTTATACGTATACATATATACCCTCATTTTTGGATTTCCTTCTCATTTAGGTCACCACAGAGCATTGAGTATAGTTCCCTGTGCTATACAGTAGGTCATTAGTTATCTACTTTATACAGTGTCAATAGTGTATATATGTCAATCCCAATCTCCCAATTCATCCCACACACGCCCCCAACTTTCCCCCTTGGTATCCATACGTTTGTTCTCTACATCTGTGTCTCTATTTCTGCTTTGTAAATAAGATCGTCTATACCAATGTTTTCAGATTGGACTCCCAGCTATCAAATGAATTGACCCTGGCATTTTTTTTTAACATCTTTATTGAAGTATAATTCCTTTACAATGGTGTGTTAGTTTCTGCTTTAAAACAAAGTGAATCAGTTATGCATATACATATATCCCCATAGCTCTTCCCTCTTGTGTCTCCCTCCCTCCCACCATCCCAATTCCACCCCTCTAGGTGGTCACAAAGCACCGAGCTGATCTCCCTGTGCTATGCGGCTGCTTCCCACTAGCTATCTATTTTACATTTGGTAGTGTATATATGTCCATGCCACTCTCTCACTTTGTCCCACCTTACACTTCACCGTCCCCATATCCTCAAGCCCATTCTCTAGTAGGTCTGCGTATTTATTCCTGTTTTGCCCCAGGTTCTTCATGACCTTTTTTTTTTTTCTTAGATTCCACATATATGTGTTAGCATACAGTATTTGTTTTTCTCTTTCTGACTTACTTCACTCTGTATGACAGACTCTAGGTCCAGCCACCTCACTACAAACAACTCAATTTCGTTTCTTTTTATGGCTGAGTAATATTCCATTGTATATATGTGCCGCATCTTCTTTATCCATTCATCTGTCGGTGGACACTTAGGTTGCTTCCATGTCCTGGCTATTGTAAATAGAGCTGCAGTGAACATTGTGGTACATAACTCTTTTTGAATTATGGTTTTCTCAGGGTATATGCCCAGTAGTGGGATAGCTGGGTCATATGGTAGTTCTATTGTTAGTTTTTAAGGAACCTCCATACTGTTCTCCATAGTGGCTGTATCAATTTACATTCCCACCAACAGTGCAAGAGTGTTCCCTTTTCTCCACACTCTCTCCAGCACTTACTGTTTGTAGATTTTTTGATGATGGCCATTCTGACAGGTGTGAGATGATATCTCACTGTAGTTTTGATTTGCATTTCTCTAATGATTAATGATGTTGAGCACTCTTTCATGTGCCTGTTGGCAATCTGTAAATCCTCTTTGGAGAAATGTCTGTTTAGGACTTCTGCCCTTTCTTGGATTGGGTTGTTTGTTTTTTTGATATTGAGCTGCATGAGCTGCTTGTAAACTTTGGAGATTAATCCTTTGTCAGCTGCTTCATTTGCAAATATTTTCTCCCATTCTGATGGTTGTCTTTTGGTCTTGTTTATGGTTTCCTTTGCTGTGCAAAAGCTTTTAAGTTTCATTAAGTCCCATTTGTTTATTTATTTATTTTTTAATTTCCATTTCTCTCGGGGATGGGTCAAAAAGGATCTTGCTCTGATATATGTCATACAGTGTTCTGCCTATGTTTTCCTCTAAGAGTTTTATACTGTCTGGCCTTACATGTAGGTCTTTAATCCATTTTGAGTTTATTTTTGTGTATGATGTTAGGGAGTGTTCTAATTTCATTCTTTTACATGTACCTGTCCAGTTTTCCCAGCACCAATTATTGAAGAGGCTGGCTTTTATCCACTGTATATTCTTGCCTCCTTTATCAAAGATAAGGTGATCATATGTGCATGGTTTTATCTCTGGCCTTTCTGTCCTGTTCCATTGATCTATATTTCCTTTTTTGTGCCAGTACCATCCTGTCTTGATTACTGTAGGTTTTTACTATAGTCTGAAGTCAGGGGGCCTGATTCCTCCAGCCCCGTTTTTCTTTCTCAAGATTCCTTTGACTGTTCGGGGTCTTTTGTGTTTCCATGAAAATTGTGAAATTTTTTGTTCTAGTTCTGTGAAAAAAGCCAGTGGTAGTTTGATAGGGATTGCATTGAATCTGTAGATTGCTTTGTGTAGGAGAGTCATTTTCACAATGTTGATTCTTCCAATCCAAGAACATGATATATCTCTCCATCTATTTGGATCATCTTTAATTTCTTTCATCAGTGTCTTATAGTTTTCTGCATATAGGTCTTTTGTCTCCTTAGGTAGGTTTATTCCTAGCTATTTTATTCATTTTGTTGCAGTGGTAAATGGGAGTGTTTCCTTAATTTCTCTTTCAGGTTTTTCATAATTAGTGTATAGGAATGCAAGAGATTTCTGTGCATTACTTTTGTATCCTGCTACTTTACCAAATTCATTGATTAGCTCTAGGAGTTTTCTGGTAGCATCTTTAGGATTCTCTGTGTATAGTATCATGTCATCTGCAAACAGTGACAGCTTTACTTCTTCTTTTCCGATTTGGATTCCTTTTATTTCTTTTTCTTCTCTGATTGCTGTGGCTAAAACTTCCAAAACTATGTTGAATAATAGTGGTGAGAGTGGGCAACCTTGTCTTGTTCCTGATCTTAGTGGAAATGGTTTCAGTTTTTCACCATTGAGGACGTGTTGGCTGTGGATTTGTCATACATGGCCTTTATTATGTTGAGGTAAGTTCCCTCTATGCCTACTTTCTGGAGGGTTTTTAGCATAAATTGGTGTTGAATTTTGTCAAAAGCTTTCTCTGCATCTATTGAGATGATCATATGTTTTTTCTCCTTCAATTTGTTAAAATGTTGTATCACACTGATTGATTTGCGTATATTGAAGAATCCTTGCATTCCTGGAATAAACCCCACTTGATCATGGTGTATGATCCTTTTAATGTGCTGTTGGATTCTGTTTGCCAGTATTTTGTTGAGGATTTTTGCATCTATGTTCATCAGTGTTATTGGCCTGTAGTTTTCTTTGTGACATCTTTGTCTGGTTTTGGTATCAGGGTGATGGTGGCCTCGTAGAATGAGTTGGGGAGTGTTCCTCCCTCTGCTATACCTTGGAAGAGTTTGAGAAGGATAGGTGTTAGCTCTTCTCTAAATGTTTGATACAATTCGCCTGTGAAGCCATCTGGTCCTGGGCTTTTGTTTGTTGGAAGATTTTTAATCACAGTTTCAATTTCAGTGCTTGTGATTGGTATGTTCATATTTTCTATTTCTTCCTGGTTCAGTCTTGGAAGGTTGTGCATTCCTAAGAATTCGTCCATTTCTTCCAGGTTGTCCATTTTATTGGCATATAGTTGCTTGTAGTAATCTCTCAAGATCCCTTGTATTTCTACAGTGTCAGTTGTTACTTCTTTTTCATTTCTAATTCTATTGATTTGAGTCTTCTCCCTTTTTTTCTTGATGAGTCTAGCTAATGGTTTATCAATTTTGTTTATCTTCTCAAAGAACCTGCTTTTAGTTTTATTGACCTTTGCTATTGTTTCTTTTATTTCTTTTTCATTTATTTCTGACCTGATCTTTATGATTTCTTTCCTTCCGCTAACTTCGGGGTTTTTTTGTTCTTCTTTCTCTAATTGTTTTAGGTGTAAGGTTAGGTTGTTTATTTGAGATGTTTCTTGTTTCTTAAGGTAGGATTTTATTGCTATAAACTTCCCTCTTAGAACTGCTTTTGCTGCATCCCATAGGTTTTGGGTTGTCGTGTTTTCATTGTCATTTGTTTCTAGGTATTTTTTGATTTCCTCTTTGATTTCTTCAGTGATCTCTTGGTTATTAAGTAGTGTATTCTTTAGCCTCCATGTGTTTGTATTCTTACAGATTTTTTCCTGTAATTGATATCTAGTCTCATGGCACTGTGGTAGGAAAAGATGCTTGATATGATTTCAATTTACTTAAATTTACCAAGGCTTGATTTGTGACCCAAGATATGATCTATCCTGGAGAATGTTCCATGAGCACTTGAGAAGTGTATTCTGTTGTTTTTGGATGGAATGTCCTATAAGTATCAATTAAGTCCATCTTGTTTAATGTATCATTTAAAGCTTGTGTTTCCTTATTTATTTTCATTTTGGATGATCTGTTCATTGGTGAAAGTGGGTTGTTAATGTCCCCTACTATGATTGTGCTACTGTTGATTTGCTTTATGTATTGAGGTGCTCCTATGTTGGGTGCATAAATACTTACAATTATTATATCTTCTTCTTAGATTGATCCCTTGATCATTATGTAGTGTCCTTCTTTGTCTCTTGTAATAGTCTTTATTTTAAAGTCTATTTTGTCTGATATGAGAATTGCTACTCCAGCTTTCTTTTGATTTCCATTTGCATGGAATATCTTTTTCCATCCCCTCACTTTCAATCTGTATGTGTCCCTAGGTCTGAAGTGAGCCTCTTGTAGACAGCATATATACAGGTCTTATTTTTATATCCATTCAGCCAGTCTACATATTTTGGTTGGAGCATTTAATCCATTTACATTTAAGTTAATTATCGATATGTATGTTCCTATTACCATTTCTTAATTGTTTTGGGTTTGTTATTGTAGGTCTTTTCCTTCTCTTGTGTTTCCTGCCTAGAGACGTTCCTTTAGCATTTGTTGTAAAGCTGTTTTGGTGGTGCTGAATTCTCTCAGCTTTTGCTTGTCTGTAAAGGTTTTAATTTCTCCGTCAAACTGAATGAGATCCTGGCTAGGTAGAGTAATCTTGGTTGTAGGTTTCTCCCCTTCATCGCTTTAAATATGTCCGGCCACTCCCTTCTGGCTTGGAGAGTTTTGGCTGAAAGATCAGCTGTTAACCTTATGGGGATTCCCTTGTGTGTTATTTGTTGTTTTTCCCTTGCTGCTTTTAATATTTTTTCTTTATATTTAATTTTTGATAGTTTGATTAATATGTGTCTTGGCGTGTTTCTCCTTGGATTTATCCTGTATGGGACTCTGTGTGCTTCCTGGATTTGATTCACTATTTCCTTTCCCATATTAGGGAAGTTTTTAACTATAATCTCTTCAAATATTTTCTCAGTCCCTTTCTTTTTATCTTCTTCTTCTGGGACCCCTATAATTCGAATGTTGGTGCGTTTAATGTTGTCCCAGAGGTCTCTGAGACTGTCCTCAATTCTTTTCTTTCTTTTTTCTTTATTCTTCTCTGCAGTAGTTATTTCCACTATTTTATCTTCCAGGTCACTTATCCGTTCTTCTGCCTCAGTTATTCTGCTATTGATCCCTTCTAGAGAATGTTTAATTTCATTTATTGTGTTGTTCATCACTGTTTGTTTGCTCTTTAGTTCTTCTGGGTACTTGTTAAACATTTCTTGTATTTTCTCCATTCTATTTCCAAGATTTTGGACCATCTTTACTATCATTACTCTGAATTTTTTTTCAGGTACACTGCCTATTTCCTCGTCATTTGTTTGGTCTAGTGGGTTTTTACCTTGCTCCTTCATCTGCTGTGTATTTCTCTGTCTTCTCATTTTGCTTAACTTACTGTGTTTGGGGTCTCCTTTTCACAGGCTGCAGGTTCGTAGTCCCTGTTGTTTTTGGTGTCTGCCCCCAGTGGCTAAGGTTGGTTCAGTGGGTTGTGCAGGCCTCCTGGTGGAAGGGACTAGTGCCTGTGTTCTGGTGGATGAGGCTGCATCTTGTCTTTCTGGTGGGCAGGTCCACATCTGGTGGTGTGTTTTGGGGTGTCTGTGGCCTTATTATGATTTTAGGCAGCCTCTCTGCTAATGGGTGGGGTTATGTTCCTGTCTTGCTAGTTGTTTGGCATAGGGTGTCCAGCACTGTAGCTTGGTGGTCATTGAGTGGAGCTAGGTCTTGGCGTTGAGATGGAGATCTCTGGGAGATTTTCGCCATTTGATATTACATGGAGCTGGGAGGTCTCTTGTGGCCCAATGTCCTGAACTTGGTTCTCCCACCTCAGAGGCACAGCCCTGACACCTGGCTGGAGCACCAAGAGCCTGTCATCCACACAGCTCAGAATAAAAGGGAGGGAAAAAAAGAAAGAAAGAAAGAAGATAAAATAAAATAAAATAAAGCTATTAAAATAAAAAATAGAAAATAATTATTAAAGTAGATTTTTTTAAGTAATTTTAAAAAAAAGGAAAGAAGAGAGCAAGCAAACCAAAAAGCAAATCCACCAGTGGTAACAATTGCTAAAAACTATACTAAAAAAAAAAAAAAAAAAAAAAAAACGGACAGACCGAACCCTAGAACAAATGGTAAAAGCAAAGCTATACAGACAAAATCACACACAGAAGCATACACATACACACTCACAGAAAAAGAAAAAGGGCAAAAAAAATACATATTGTTGCTCCCGAAGTCCACCTCCTCAATTTGGGATGATTCCTTGTCTTTTCAGGTATTCCACAGATGCAGGGTACATCAAGTTGATTGTGGAGATTTAATCTGCTGCTCCTGAGACTGTTGGGAGATATTTCTCTTTCTCTTCTTTGTTCGCACAGCTCCTGGGGTTCCGCTTTGGGTTTGGACCCGCCTCTGCGTGTAGGTTGCCTGAGGGCGTCTGTTCCCCGCCCAGACAGGACGGGGTTAAAGGAGCAGCTGATTCAGCAGCTCTGGCTCACTCAGGCCAGGGGGAGGGAGGGGTACGGATGCGGGTGAGCCTGCGGCGGCAGAGGCCGGCATGACGTTGCACCAGCCTGAGACGCGCCGTGCGTTCTCCCGAGGAAGTTGTCCCTGGATCACGCGACCCTGGCACTGGCGGGCTACACAGACTCCCGGGAGGGGAGGTGTGAATATTGACCTGTGCTTGCACACAGGCTTCTTGGTGGTGGCTGCAGCAGCCTTAGCGTCCCGTGCCCGTCTCTGGGGTCTGCGCTGATAGCTGCGGCTCGCGCCCGTCTCTGGAGCTCTTTTAAGCGGCGCTCTGTATCCCTTCTCCTCGCACACCAGGAAACAGAGAGGCAAGAAAAAGTCTCTTGCCTCTTCGGCAGGTCCAGACCTTCTCCCGGACTCCCTCCCGGCTAGCTGTGGTGCACTAACCCCCTTCAGGCTGTGTTCACGCAGCCAAACCCAGTCCTCTCCCTGCGATCCTACCGAAGCCCGAGCCTCAGCTCCCAGCCCCGCCCGCCCTGGCGGCTGAGCAGACAAGCCTCTCGGGCTGCTGAGTGCTGGTCGGCACTGATCCTCTGTGCGGGAATCTCTCCGCCTTGCCCTCCGCACCCCTGTTGCTGCGCTCTCCTCCGTGGCTCCGAAGCTTCCCCCCTCCGCCCGCCCCTGTCTCCACCAGTGAAGGGGCTTCCTAGTGTGTGGAAACCTTTCCTCCTTCACAGCTCCCTCCCACTGGTGCAGGTCCCGTCCCTATTCTTTGTCTCTGTTTTTTCTTTTTTCTTTTGCCCTACCCAGGTACGTGGGGAGTTTCTTGCCTTTTGGGAGATCTGAGGTCTTCTGCCAGCATTCAGTAGGTGTTCTGTAGGAGTTGTTCCACATGTAGTTGTATTTCTGATGTATCTGTGGGAAGGAAGGTGATCTCCGCGTCTTACTCTTCCGCCATCTTGAAGCTCCTCCGATCCTGGCATTTTTGAGCACAGGCACTGCATGGCTGACACACGTTTACAGAAAGTGATGATTTTTACCACCCACACACCAGCAGAGCAGAGGAAAGCACACAGCATTCACTGAGTCTGTCCTTTGTTTGCTTTCACTTACAGTATCTCAGGCGATCTTCCAGTTAGTCCAGTAATCAACACATCTTTGGAGAGGGTCATATGGAAGACATGTGTTCTATACTAGGGATGCTGTCATGAACAGTAAGACATGCCCCCCTTAATTGTGTTCTGAGTTTTTCCCAGTTATTAGGTATGGGTTGGGGAACTAGTCAAACTTAAATGTTTAACTCTTTAAACCCTCCCTTTCCACTACACCACCTTTCTTCTGGATTTCTACTCACTCTGGATTACACAGACACAAAAGGTCTATATCCCTAAATAAGGATTAGAATCAAAGACAGAAATTAGAAATAATATTTTTTAGAGTAATTCTTGTTTGTCCTTTAATAGTCTTGTGAGAAAGCAGAATTACTAAAATGAGCCCCTTGTCGGTCACCATGGTGCAAGGAGCAATGGGTCAGGAGTTTTCCAAGATGGCTATAGAGAATCTATGAGGTGGGCAGAAGGCATGCCTCCTCTCAGCAGTAAGGGGCCTGGCACTGCTGAACCATGAAGAGAGATCCGTGACCTCTTTCTCTAAGTCTGCTGCACACTCCATAAGCCCAAAAGATGATCTAATGTTAAATTAGAAAATGACAAAATTCTCCTTGCATTCCTCTTTTTTCCTTCGTTCACAAAGTGGCCATGGAAGGAGTAATTCAGCAATGAGTTGCCACAAAGTGTTGTACCAGGTCAGTCCACCCTTTGATAAAAATTACTATAATGTGACACAATCACAGTCCAAGTGAATGAAACTAGAAGACTGCCGAGTATAATTTGCTGAACAACTGCTTCAGAAAATCAAGGGGCTTCTTCATGAGGACAAAATCACTAGTGATCTTCCAATCTGACTAAAAAGTACATGAGGCTTACTCCTGTGAAAAGTACATTGCGAAGTTTCACGGAGGATGAGCCTCCATCCCTACCCTGGTTATGAAGTCAGGATCCTCATCCTGATGCCCGTTTCCTTCCTTCAACTCACTTCATCCTCATAACTAGCCATGTGTGAGGATTACTTTTCATGCTAAATGCTAATAGACAATCAATGCAGCATATAAGAATATGTTCCCTTACTACCTGCATGTTCTTGCACTTATTATATAACATTAAAAGTGTGTTAAATGTTTACTACTTTGCCAATCACAATTTTTATCTTTGTTATAAAATCCTTAAAGAAAAGCACTCCCTGCTGAGAAAGATATTTCTCATTTTCAAGGCAAATAGGCTTCCCTCAATGGCAAGATGGCACAATGGATATTATTCTCTCACTTATCAAATTAAGCCTTTTCCTTTGGAGAGAAACCATCTACCAGAACTAGTATCCTCTAATACTCCTCGGCTTGAAGTAAATGTCCTCTCAACTGTGAGTTCTCTTTGCATAGAGAAAGTGACAGGGCTGAATAGATAGGGCAAAGCAGGGATTACTTAAAAAAGTATAAGAATAGCTTCCTTGGCCCAAAAATGCTTTATCATGGAAAGCAACCATTTTACTTAAGCATGGTCCCATTTCAAAATGCAGGCCAGGTGAAAGGCTTGGGCAACAAGGAGTCTCTGTGACAGCACTGTGCCCACAAAAAGGAGAAGGACCTTCTCCAAGGTGCTGAATTCAAGCAGTAGAAGAAAAACCTCACCCCACAGTTCCTCTTGAGACATAGTCTATTCTTATGTTGACCGACTGACAAGTCGAAAAGAGGGTTTTCTGCTGCTGGATTGGTGTTTGGACTGAACACAAAGCAAGCTAGAGAAATTCCTAAAGAACTCCGTCACCAGAACTTCCACAAGCAACCAGACCCAGCAACCAGACCCAGCTGCCTTATCCCTTCCTGAATCCAGGAAAAATAGCACGTGATGCTTTAGCCACAGACCACCAATTGTCTGATTGTTCTCGATTGGTTCAGAGCCCATCTACAAAGGATCTATTGGTATGTCCTTAAGAACCATCTGAACTAAGGCTGTACTTTATAGCCCCTTCCATTTATAAAATAAAATAAACTATCTACCCCATAAATGACTGAGCTAAAAATTGCATCAGAATGTCTTAAAAGTTACTTTACTACAAAGCCCATTAGATGAAATTCATGCCTGGATTGTCCTTTAATAAAGTTTCATTATTTCTTCATATTTATGAGAACCACAGTTAGAGTGAGAACTTACAGCTCTGGAGTTTTAACAAACTATTGCTCAATTCCTGAGGAAAATGAGGACCTCAGAGTCCTTTCCACAGTCTCAGAGTGAATTATGAATTGTCTGACCTACACTAGTACAGACTTCACCTGAAAAAAATAAATTTAAAAGGCAGGAGAACTTGGGAATAAATCAGCCATCCTCTGAGGACACAGGACAGAGATGAAAACTTGCTGACTGCCTTGAGTTCTCCCAGTGTGACAACTAGGACAAGGAAGCTAAAAAGAACAGAGGCTATAGGAGGTAATAAAAATGTCAGCTCTGAATTTTAGGCTGTCACACTGCAAAGCAAAACTGAGATTTGAGAGTGATCTGGCGTGATTTTTGTCATCCCAAAGGTTCTGAGTTGCCAGACAAGCCCTAAAGAGCAACTGGTTTTAACCAGTGGTGTGTATCAGAGTCACCTTTGGATCTCTTTTAAAAAGCTATTTCCTGACCCTGTATCACTGAAGGGTCAGTGGGTCTGAAGTGGAACCGGGGCAATTTTTCAGAGCACCTTAGAGGACTTGGAGGCACTCCACTGATTAAGAACCACTGTTACAGAGGCTGATTTCCAGGAGAATATTGCTTCTCAAACTTTAATGTGCTTGTAAATCATCCCACTACCACCCCCAAATCCCAGAATCTTATTAAAATAAAGATTCTGTTTCAGTGGGTCCGGGATGGAGCTGAGTTTCTACATTTATCACAAGCTTCCCGGTGATGTCCATGTTGCTGGTGTGGGGACCCCACTCTCTGTTGCCAGTCAACAAGCTTTATATCCCAACTTCAGGTGAATGGCCATGGGTTGGATGTGGGCAGCCTGGTGCTTTTTTCTGTGCAGTTTGTGCATCAGCCACTGAAAAATCACTTATTAAAATTAAAATTCCAGGGCCTCTCCCCCAAACACACCTAATCAGAGCCAGTTAAACAAGCTCCCTGGGTAACGCTTTTATACACATTAAAATTTGAGAACCACTAAAAGTTAGAAAATGGATAATTTAAAAAATTACAAGTCTCATAATCATTCAATAATGAATTATATCTTTAAACTCATTATTAATTTAACACATTTTAAGCCTTCTCTATTTTCTGGTCAAAATTGTGAGAGGTAGGAGTTTGAAAACAATATAGTCACTTTGATACATAACTTTAAAGATATATATATATGTATGCCTGTATATATATATATATATGACAAACAAAAGCTCAAATATATCATTAAGCTTGCTTATCTCTACATTGGCTATGCTATCACCCATGAAACTGTCCCCAGAATTGTTATACTTTGGGGTCACTTATAAGCTACTCTAGTCTATTTTCCCAGCTGTTTTTCCTTTACCAACACCCACTAACTCACACAGTTTGTCTTATCTGCATATACCATGTATTCTCTATCCCTGCCAGAGAAAAATCACCTTTAATTTCATCCAGCAAATACTGTTCTTTGGCTGATATTCTGGACTCCAAATCCCTGAATGTTATTTCTGACACTGGAATATAAATTCACAAAATGAAAGAACCAAAATGCTTTTCTTCTCCAAAGTAGTAATCAAAAGTAAATGCCATTTTCCTGCCTATGGAAAAATAGAGAAAATCTACATCTGAAAAAATTTGAGTAGTTACAGAATTTTAAATCAAGGCTGTACCCGGGCATTACAAAATGGGAACCTACAAATTATGTGTTTAATTGGATAATTCAGGCCTTAAAATATTTTCTTCCCCCACGTACGAGCTGGAATTTTCAGTCATATTTACATGAAATTTTATTGTTCTAAATGTATTAAATTACATGTATAACTGCATATAATACATTCTGCAAAATGTTCTGTATATCTTTAGGTACTTTTCATGTAATTGACTATTACAGATTTGAAAAATATCTTCTACCAGGTAATTCTTCACAATTTAATTTGGAAAATGTTTGATGAGACTATATCATGCTCACTCATTTGTTCTTACTTCCTTTTGACAGTCACACTTCCTGTGTTCATATGTCTTATTAATAATAACAGCAGAGATTACTGCGATGAATGGGCAAGGGTCAGAAAGGAGTGGACCCACTCTACCAGGAAGAGGGGCATTATTACTGTTTGAGTTTCCTATGGCTGCTGCAATAAATTACCATAAACTTGGTAGCTTAAAACAACACAAACATTGTCTTACATTTTTGAAGGTAAGGGGTCCTAAATGGAAATTACAAGCTAAAATCAAAGGGTTGACCATGCTGTATTTCTTCCGGAATAAGTTAAATTTGAAAATAAATAAATAAAACACACTCCACAAATCTTAGTCTTAAAATGGGGAACCTCCAGATACAGGGGAAGGTCTGGATGGTGTAGTCCTAACTGAAGCATTCACGGTTTCTTTGGGAAATATTTTATGGGGGACTGTTACCAGCCCAATGCAATTCTTAGAAAGTGCTGCTCAGCCTTCAATATTCTGATTCAAGCATGGAAATCTTCTCTCTTAAGATCCCTTAGCACAGCTGGGTCAAACCTAGAACAGTAAAGTTCATTTTATTAAATGTTTAGGGATTTTAAAATATTAAAAACAAAAAACATCTAAGTGTTTATATAATTTGGCTGAGGTGATCTGGTTTGCTCTCTAAAGTTCATATCAGAAATTTGATCTCTGCCCCCTCCTAGATCCTGGTGAATATGAAGTAGGTAGAGTCATTGTGGCTACCACTCAAGAGCTCACATCTGGACATGTACTCTTCTCAAAGTACAGACCCCAGACAATAAGGCTCTGCTGCCAACCTCCCTGTCAAAAGTCCTCCTTCAAGTTCCCTGCCTAAAGCTGTGCCTTCACAAGATGAGAGACACCTGGAATTATCATTCTCAGCTTCCCTACCTTCTGGCTACAGTAATCCCTTTACCACTACCATGTACATATTAATACGTAAGCCTCTCACCTCCAGCAAGGTCTTAGTCTTACAAACTGACATCAAGATCAAGGACTTAGTCTTAATCAGGTTTGGCTAGGACTGGTTAATCAAGATTTCAGTACAAAATAAATGATACAATTTTAGAGCAGCCTCTATAGAGAATGAGCACCTATTCAGTTTTGTTCTTCAGATTCTTTCTTCTCTTGTTTCCTTAGAGAAGACACAAAAGTTCTCAAAAATCAAAACTGCTAAAGTGAAACTCCTGCCTCTCTCACCAACCACTTGTGTAATCAATGGCGATAGAGTAACAATTAGAATTTGTGAGGGCCTTACATTCAGAAGCACAAATTTCCCTAGGGCAGTGGATCTCTACCTTGACTGTATATTGGAATCACCTAGGGAGCTTAAAAAAATATCCCACTCTCTGAGGTTCTGATATAATTGGTCTGGTTGCTTCTCAAATCATTCTAATCTTCAGCCAAGGCTGAGAGCTACTTAACCAAAAGCAGAATTGCTCTAACTTCGCATAATGCCAATTTAGACTGAATAATGATTTGTTGTGAAGGGTCATTCCTATGTGTTGTAGGATGTTTAGCAGCATCCCTTCCCTCTACCCAGTAGATGCCAGTAGATTCACTCTACTCCAAGTACTGACAATCAAAGATGTCTCCAGACATTGCCAAATTTCCTCTGAGGGGTAAAACTGCCTCCAGTTGAGAACTACTGACCTAGAGTGAAGAAGGCTACTGCTCAATGTGGTTCAAACTCTTCAGTCTTGATTCTTCTGAGTTAAGATGCAGGCAGTAAGCATCTGGTAGGGAGTAAGAACACTGCCTTGATGTCAAAATGTCCAGGTTAGAATCTAAGTTCTCCAACCTACCAGTTGTGTGATCTGAGGCAAATTTCTTAACCTCTCTGAGCCAGTTATGAAATAGAGCTAATAAGTGCATATAACTTGTAAGATTATTGAGGGATGAGCTAACACCAGTAAAGCCCTTAAAGAATACCTGCCTATCATATAGTAAGTGTTCACTGAATGTTAGCATCTATTGTTGCTGTTAATTGTCTCTCCTATGTTTCACATCCATTAAGAAAACACCCAATGCTGAGACCCTCACTCTAGGTTTTACCAGTAATTTGGACAGTGTGAGGCAAGTTAGAATCCTGGAAGGTGACTTAATATCAAGCCTGCTTTGTCTGATAGCCTAGATGGTGGGAGTTTTGACCAGCTGATTGCATGGCCAATCAATAAAAAAGACAGACTAGTCCCTATATGACTATCAGTTCTTTGAATCTAGAGGAGAAGCAATGACTCTCCTACCCTACTTTGCACAGATGTGTACGCACGCACACACACACACACACATATACAGTCTCCAACATATCATTTCTTTCTTTGACTATGACTTATGAACAACATCAACTCATCCATACATTCAGAAACAATTTATTGAACACATCCGAGATTCACCAGGGCAGAGGAGGCAAATATCTATTGAATCACACATGATAATTGCTATTATTTATCATATACATATAAACTTTCATTTTCCCAGAGACTTTTGAGTTTTTAAATCTAAAATATGCCTATGCTCACATTCTAAACAATGAGTAACTTTAATACACAGTTGTTTGACTATAATAAATCCTATCCTTTAAAATTATAATCCTGATTGAGATTTAAATTGAACACGGGAAAACTCCTGTGTTTCTTCTCTACACATAACACACACGCTTAACTTCTGGCTACCAGATGTGTGTTCTGGTTTTTCCACGTGAAGCAACTCTCTGGTTTTCTGGACACCAGCTGAGTGTCCTACAATTTAACTCAATTCTGACATTATCTACCTGGAGATAGTGTCAGATCCCACAAGTTAAGGGCTCAATCCCACAAAACTGCTCCCCCAACTCCAGATACCAATCACAACTCCAGATTATTATTGTACCTGTGCTTCTGACTCACTGGCTATAAACTGGGGTTTCCCATCACCCCAACCTTGAATTCAATCATTTGCTAGAATGATTCACAGATCTCAGGAAAGCAACTTAATTACTAGATTAGTGGTTTATTATAACCGAATATGACTCAGGATCAGCCAGATGGAAGTGGTTCACAGGGCAAGGTATGGGGAAATGTGCACATAGTTTCTGTGCTCTCTCCAGGCATGTTACCAAGCCCCCAGCACCAATACGTGTTCACCAGCCTGGAAGCTATTCAAATCCTGTTCTTTTGATTATTATGGAGGCTTCATTACATAGGCATGATTTACTAAATCAGTGGCCACTGGTGATTGATTCAACCTCAACAACTGCAACGGTAATTATCCAGGAGAAACAATATTCAGGGAAAACATAAAACACTGAACAACAATTGCATGTAAGTAGTAAGGATGAAGATCATAGTTTAAAAATTCTAGAAGTCTTATCTTAATCTGGAAGAAGGTAGAAATATTGGTTAACTTTAGACTTTCATAAACATGCATGTTAAAATAGCTAGAGTAATAACTTAAAGAATAAAATGGAGCATATACTTCCAAACAGAGGGAGAAAACTAGTGGGAAAACAACAACAAGAAACCTCAATTAATGAAACAATGATGAGAAAGGAGAAGTGAAAAAAAGAAATAGAATGTATCATACATAAAGTCTCAATCAAATCAAAGGGAATTCATTATCAAAAATCTACTTTAAAACTAAAATCAAAGAAGATTTTTAGAAATGATACTTCTTTGGGCAAAGAATAAAAAGAAAAAAATTACACAGAAAGAAAATACTTAACTGTAGAAATTCATAATTATACATGACTGGGGTTTACATACAAAAACACATGTTTAAGCCTACAAATTACTAAAAACCAAGAATGAAACATTTCTCTTAGAATTTCCGAATGTTTCCAGAAAATTTTTTGCCTGAGTTAATACATATGATTGCTATAATTTTTTACTTCACCTTGAAAATACATATTTCATTCTCCTATTCAAGAGCTTGATATTTGGCCATAGAGATGGCCCAAAGACCACAATTTCTATAAACAATGTAATTCTGAAAAAAATCTGACCCAGTCTAAGATCAAAAATAGCAGAGGTCTCTTTGATTCTGTTTTAATCCAAATAGCTCTTCAAGGTAAGAGTGCATAATTTGACCTAATGAATGTTTTTCAGCCCCCTTATACTCCCAATCAGACACTTGAACAATATTTCAAAAATAAAAAGAATCTCTGATCTGGAATTTTTTTTCTATTTCTCCATGGACAAGAAATATGCTGAAAGTTTTAAAACCTGGCTATTTCTGTACACTCTAGGTTAAAAACAGAGATTGTCTTTTCCAAATTAGAAGGAAGGAGATTTACTATTGCTTCTTAAAAAGAGAAACAAATTCACTTCCCAGCCTGCATTAATACCTATTGTACTGTTTGAAATTTACAACTAACAATGCATGTGCCATATCAATGACTTTCAAACTTGTGTGTTTATAAAAATTTTACATGATGTCTCTTCATCATACAGCTAGCTTTCTGATGCCCCCCTCCAGGAACTCTGATGAGGGGAAAGGGACAGAGAAAGAGAGTCGCACACTTAAAGACACCCTAAGTGATTTGATGCCCACCATTTAAAGTGCTGATCAGCAGCAGCATCAGTATCACTGGGAGCTTGTTAGAAATGCAGAATCTCAGGCTCCACCCCAGACCTTCTGAGTCAGAATCTAGATTTTATCAAGATTCTCATATGATTCATATGCATATTGAAGATTGAGAAGCAATGTGTTAAGCACAGGAGTCCCTGTTGTAATTGAGATATGAACTAGAAAGAATTTCTAAGGTCTGATGACTTTGAAAAGTTAATTTCTTGGTAGAATACATATTCTTAAACTGAAACCTGTACATTTTAGGACAGAATTTAAGTTGTTTTGTTTAACTATAAATGACATGGAAAAAATGTGCTGGCTGTAGTTAAATTGTGAATTAGGGGCTTGAAATAGCAATAGGCTTGGCTATAAGTAATGGAGACTTGGAAAACAGAGGATTAAACAAGACAGACGTTTACTTCTCTCTCAAATAAAAGCTGTCCACATATGGGTAGACCAGAGTTGTTATTTCAGCTTCACACTGCTATCAAGGACCCTGGCTCTTATCTTTCTAAATGGTTCCTACCTCTCCAGTGATCAGGTCCAAGTTCCAGCCAGTAGGCAAAGGAAAGGGAACAAAGACAAAGGGGCATCCCTTCCCTTTCAAAGTGTGTTTATGGAAAATTCACACAACACATTGCTTCCATCTCAGTGGCCAGATCTCAGACATATGCCTATAATCTATGGACAAGGAATGCCGGGAAATATAAGCTTCTGGCTGGACACACTACCATCCTCAACATAGCAGAGTTCTATTAATTAGGGAGGAAGGAGAGGATGGATGTTGGGGTAGGCAACTGGCAGTCTCTGCCACAGACCTGCTTTAGAGTCCAAGCATGTCTAGAGGCAGCCCCAATTCAAAACATCTGACTTGTAAAACAACCTACATTTACAAGTGACCTGCTCTACTGTTTGAGAAGACATTGTGAAATTTAATGCGTTGAAGAAACCTGTGAGGTGCATCATGGTAAAAAGCAAGAAAATGTGTAATGGATTTACCCTAGTAAGGGCCCCTGAGTGACTCAGCTCCAAGGGCACCTTCTGCATGGTGGCACTTTCTGGAAATATAAAGAGCATAGCTTGCATGCTTTGCAGTGCTCCTAACCCAGCTACCCACTTATTAGCCCATCTGTGCAAAATCCATCTTTGATAATGGCGTGACATTTTGCTTTTTTTTCCCCATTTTTGTAGCAAGTGTTTAAAATTCCCTAATTAGTAATCCAAGCATCCTATTTTAAAAATATTAATAGCTGTGGAGTGGTTATGGGCCATCAGTCATTCACTAGTGTGAACTGGTTTAATTATATCAGTTTTCTAATGGCTGACAAAGATCAGCTTCTTTGTGAAAAGGAGACTATAGTTTATGGCCAGGGAGGTCACTAAATCACTCTAGAGGCCCAAACTTTTGTTCTGCTTCTCAGTTGAAATGGTTCAAAGGCATAGCCTTGAAGTTATTAGAGGCCAGAAGGAAAAGGGCTTGAGGGTGTTGGAGTGGAGTGCAGAGAGAAAGGTAGATTGATGTCAAATTAAAACTTAACTATTTCCAAAATTTGCCTGAAATTGTCAGGGTATCAGGAATTGGTAAGAAAAAAGAAAAATCCCCTTCTCTCTTCAGCACCATATAACTCTTAGTCACCAGGGCAAACAGCATAGTGTTCTCAGGCTAGTATTATAAGCATGTAGTGTGGGTCGACTGGGGGTTCAGTATATTTTTACTGATAGCTTAAAGATGAGCTAGCATGTATTGTGTTTGATAGAAAATGCATAGAGTTCCAGGCAATTGAAGGGGAAATAAAATTTTGCTTCATAGTGTATACCTAAATTAGGAATTACCAAATCCAGGATTTCCAAAACAATATGTTGTTGTTGTTGTCATTGTTGAAGAACTCTCTTACATACACAATCATGTGTAGGAGAACAATATAAAACACAAAAAGAGGAAAGCAGTGGTGGCTGAATCAGAACCCAGGAATCTCCACCTCCAGCTCTCTCCAGAGCCCCCAGACACAAGGCAGACCTTGAGAACCACCGTTCTGGACCAAGAAGGAACAGTGTCTCAAAATAACACAAGAGCTCAGATTTCTTTAGTAAGAAACATAAGTACTGCCCTTACTACTGCAATGCCTGTACAGTACAATGTATGTGGATCAAAGGCATGGGTGCTGCTGCTTTTGGTATTGATTTAAGAATGAACTACTAATGTACAGACTGTATAGAATTTTACATTTTCAAAGAATTTTTGCCTATACGAATCTTGTATAATACACCAATTTTATGAGGAAGATAGCACAGGTACTATTGTGATCATCTTATTTATAAAAAAAATGAAGTTCACATAATTTAAGTGACTTTAAAAAGTGACATTGCCAGAAAGTGATGGAGGTAGAACAAGAATTCAGATCTTCTGACTTCTCAACTCTGGCTCCTCTTTATAATCACCAGGGAAACTAATAAAACAGAAATATCAAGGACTTGGGGAGAATGGCAGTGCGATAATTGATTATTAAATCAATTCCCACCACCCCAACCAAATCTGAAAGAACAAATCTAAACACCCACAAGCAACAGCTACAACAAAACTAGGAGTATACAGGAACCCAAAAATATGAGTAAGAAAGTGAGGAAAACCAGCAATGGCAAATATACACACATTATCCACATGTGTGGGGGAGAAAGAGAAAAAAGGCAAAGCAGCTTCTAATGGCTCTGACAACCAGAGAGCCCCAAAACGCCAGAACACTCACTAAAAAGTGTGATGCCAATCTGGAAGCAGCTGCAGAAAATAGGGGGCTTTTCCTGGCATCATATGAATGTGGGGGTGGGGACCATTGTAAGGTTAGATGTGGCACGAGCCATATGAGCCCTGAATTTCCAAAATGAATAAAAGGAAGCTCCCATGAAAGATAAAAGCCCACCTTGAGGAGAATACCAATTGAGCAGGACAGCTACAACAGAACAAAGGAAAAAGAAAATCCAGATGAAAGTGTTGAAAGTTTCTGTCAGAGGTACAAATGAGTACAATGAGGTACAAATATTTTGTACATTTTGTACAAACAGTACAAAAGTTTCTGTCAGAGGTACAAATGAGTACAGGTACAAATGAGTCAGATCTCAGGAACTACTATGCTGCTTCTTTTTTTAAAAAATCATTTTAGGAAATCAACAGAAAAGGTAGTTCTAAAGGTCTGACTCTAGAAAAGCTATTCTGTATCACCCTTCCTGTCTAAATATAGGGAAACTTATTCTCTTAAACATAAGCAAAAGAGAAAGTGTTGTTAAGTTCCATACACAGTTACTATTAAAAAAAATAAGTAAGGAGCAGAATACAATAAGACTGTCTAGAAATATATATCCACAAAACTCTACCTTGATATTTTAAGAGAAAAAAGTGAAAATGTTTTTAAGAAAGTGATAGAAGCTATAAAAGAACAGCATAAAAGAGAATTAGAAACATAGAAATGAGGTTATTGGAAAGTGGAAGCTATGAAAGGATAGGGGACAAAACTCAGGAATGAACATGAATAGAAGAAAATATCATTTTAGAAATGAAGACTAAAATTGAAATCATTCAAAAGCAAATGAACACAATTGATAATGTCTTAAGAGAAATAGAAAGTGGAAAGGAGGAAAGTGTTAAAATTAAAAAAATACAGAAAAAGATTCAAAATATTCTTGAGGAAGAGACAGCTGTAGAAGATAAACAAAGAAGATTTGACATACTGCTATAGGAGTCCCTGGAGAAAACTAAAGCAAAGAAAAAAATAAATAAATACTAAAATCTACCGATCAGGAAAACTTCCCTGAAGTTAAAAAATAGATAAATAAAAATGCTTGAAATTTCATATTGAAAAGGTGTGCCACATATATGGGAAAGTCATCACAGGACAGCCATGATGTATTCTAGTAAAGTAATTGTACTTTAAAGAAAAAAAGAGTCCTATAGGTATCAAGTGTGCCCCAGTCCCCAAGTCATCGGTAAGAAAAAGAAAATCAGGTTGTCATCAGACATTTTGACTTTATGTCAGAAGAAAGTGAAGCAACACATGTAAAATACTTACGGAAAAGAAAATGTGAACCACTGTGTATTATCTAGACAAACATAACTTCAAGTAAGAAGGGCACAACTATTACTAACCTGCCAAAACAAACAAGAAAACAACAGCTAAAACAACCCTCACAAAAACAGAGAATACCACTTTTTCTACTAAAGAAATCTTTGGACAACCAAAATGACTAGAGAAACATTGATGTAATATATGGCAGTGGATAGATATTAAATATATATTCATCTGTAGAACTAAGATAAAATGATAGTTACAATGGGAAAAGTATCATATGTGATGGTTTCAATTTCTATAATAAAATGGGGGAACAAAAACAGGGACATATATGAAAAGGAGAATGAGCTTACTGATTGCCTTTTGATACTATTTGGGAGTGAAGTTATATTATTTCAAATACATGCTGGAGGAAGGGAGGAAGGAAGAAGTTACTAGTAAAGTTCAAGATTTCTAGTAGTAGAGAACAGATAGAAAATAGAGAGAGAAAATAAGAAGGAATGAACTATTGATAGATGCTATAACAGATGCATCTCAAAATAATAATACTGAGGGAAGGAAGCCAGAAATAAAAGAGTATAGAATGTATGAGTCAATTAATATAAAATTCTAGAAAATTCAACTAATGTATAATAATAGGAAGCCTGGAGACAGATGGAGTTGGGGGAAAAGGAGGGGCAGCAGATAGAGATTACATAGTTCACAAAGGAGCATGAGGAAAGTCTTGGGGTGACAGATGGGTTCATTCTCTTGCTTGTGTTGACAAGTTCACAAGGTAAGCATATATCAAAACTTATGGAATTGTAAACTTTAAATTGTATAGTTTTTTATGTTAATTATACCTTAATAAAAGCTAAATTTAAAAGATGAGAGAATGGGCTATACTTAGAAGCAGTAAGTCGTGAGTAATTTAATACCAAAAAAATGGCATTTATTTTGCTACTGAACCAAATATTTGGGCAGCTCTCAATGAAATTAACTTATCTGTACTCCAATCCATGTCACCTGGGGAAATGAAACAATTTGAAGGCTCACCGACAAGTCTGGTGGTTAATGCTGCCTGTCAGCTGAGACCATACCTGAGGCTGTTGGCCAGAAAGCCTACAGGTGACTTCTCCCTGGAACCTGGTTCCAAGGGTGAGCATCCATGAGAAAGCTCAGCAGAAGCTGCACCACCTTTTATGACCTAACTTCTAGAAGTCATGTAGTGTCATTTCTGTCTCATTCTATTCATTGAGGTGTACACAAAGGCCTGCCCAGTTTCAGTGGAAGGAAAATAGACTCTACCTCCTGATGGGAAGTGACAAGTTTCCAGAAGCACACATGGCATGGCATTGGAAACATATTTGTGGCTATTTTTGGAAAATTCAGTGTGCCATATGGGATAAATAAATGAGTACTGATATTAATGTAATTAGGAACTGAGATTTTTGGCATGAAACAAAGAAGATTCAGATGTAAATTAATTATTAAAGGAAAAAACAGCATATTTCTGAATTTTAAAATATATAAACATTTCCCAGTTCTATCTATTGGAAAGACCTAGAAAATGAGCAATTCACGAACGATGAGCATGCTTAGAATCCAGATTTGTGTCTCTAAATAGATTTCTCCATAAAATGAACTAGGACTCCTTTGAGAAATGGCTGTTTCCAGGAGTGTTCAATATGAGCCCTCAGCTGTACCTTAAACTTACACAGTGCTGTATGTCAATTATATCTCAATAAAACTTGAAGAAAAAAAAAAAAGATGAGCTTCCATACCAGAAAGAAAGGATGCTACCAGAGACTACTAGGATAGTGTCCAAGAGTCTCAGATTTTAAAATAAAGAGGCTACTCTGGCCATTGTTGAGACAATGTAAGAATAAATAAGGAAAATAATTACAAAGTAATAAAATACATCAAATATTTTTAAATTCAGGCATTTATAATAAAACCATAAAAATACACCTTATTAGAATAACTTAGGGAACCACTTCATTATTTGAAAACTAGTAAATAAAAGAGAAAAAATCAAGCATTTTTTCTTTCTTTACTGTACAAATTATATCTCAGGGCAAACAAATAGTTGATGATGGAAAGCTTCTCATTATAGGAACATTCCAGCTAGTAAGTAAAGAATAAATAACTGAACTCAAATATAACCATTTGTAAACCTTAATTTAAAAAAAAATGAGTCTAAGCATTGATCATCAAAAGTTGTTAATATCACAAAAAGAGAAACAACCAGAAATGTTTTGCCTAATGATGGAAGTAACCAACTACATCTGTGAAATAGTCTTTCCAAAGTGATCCAGTCTAAATTATATCCAACTTATAATTCTAAATACCAATTTACAGGAAATACAGGGAAGGAAGGAATGTGTTAAATGAAGTAACAGAAATTCAGTCACTTGTAACCATTTGGAAAACTCCACAATACAAATGAGCCAGTCTCTTTTTTGAAATTGCAAGAAAGAAAAACAGATGGAGGTAATCTATAGATTGAAAGAGACATAAGAGACACATTAACCAATCTCAATGAATTTCCCTTATTTGCCTGATTTGAGCCAACCAACTATAAAAAAGTATGAGACAATTAGGGAAGTGTAAACATTGGCAGGATATTTAACTATGTAAAGAAATTAAGTTAAGCTTTTTGTGTTCTGATGATAAAATAATTGATATTTTAGTGAGTCCTCTTCTTTTAGTCACACCTATATACATACTAAAATATGTACAAATGAAATTATATGATGTCTAGAACTCATGTCCAAACGATCCAAGAGAAGGAGGCAGTGAAAGAGGGGTTGACTGGGGTGAAGATGTAACAGGTTTAGCAATGATTTAGTAGAAGCTGGTTGCATTATCCTGTGGGTTCATTATATTATTTTCCTACTTTTTATATATGTTAAAGGTGTTACATAATAAAAGTTTAAAATAAATAGACAGCGAAGTAAATAACTATAACCTTACACCACCTACAGACATCCTGATTTAACTGTTCTGTTAATACTCAGGTTTCGGGGTTTTTTTTTAAGTTCCTGGGGAATTTTAATGCGCAGCCATGAATAAGAACCACCTCACTGAGCTACACACATACATATACACATACCTCATCATGACATGGGAGAAAACCATACAGCCTGCCACCTAGATGACCAGTGGATTTCAGAAGACACAAATCTTTATAGAAAACTAGTAGAGACTTCATGTATATGAGTACACTATATATACAAATACAAATATCCTAAAATAGTATACATTCCTGCTTGATAGGAAGAATGGCCAGAGTGCAGTGAAGTGTGTTCTGTAGGGTTTTCCTTCTGTGCTTAGTTGTTTACACAGCTGACTGGAACAGGATATATTAGTGTGGAGTTAAGGTGCAAAGTTATTCAATGACAAGGTGACTGAGGCATTTGCCTGAAGAAAATATGCAACAAGCTTGCACCTGGGGCATTTCTGGTTACAAGTAATTCAGCTAAAGTACTCTTCATAGTACTTTCCATAGTAATGGTATTTGGTTAATACCACAGTGTGTTATTTAAAAGTCCATCTTGATTCAGTGCCTTGCATGATGGTTGAAACTGAGAAACACTTAAGAAGTAGAAAGACTCAATACATCATAATACACATGGAAAAAATAAACGTACTCTGTTTTTCTTATTTTGCAATTTTAAGACATATTAATATTGCTCTCCCTACTAACTGAAATGAATAAAATCCTGAATCTCAACAAACCATCTTTTATTCACATTATTATTCAAAAATCACTCCAGCAGGTTATAGCACAAGAGCAATTTTTCCAAAAAAGCCTGTAATATATAGTGCTGAGAAGGCAGTCCTCAAATATAGAATATCATTATATATTGGAGTCCTCAGTCAGCTAGCTATAGGGGTTTTTTTTCCCTAAAAACTTATTTCTGTAAATTGTTCTACTTATAGTATATTTCAGGGAAATAAAACCTTTAAACTATTTATCAACTATTGCTGATGCATGTGTCAAAGACTGGTTGAGAACTTTATTTTATAGAGAATAATCAAGTAGGCACAATTTCAATCAAAATCTCACAAGCAGGTGACACATACATAGAGAACAAATATATGGATACCAAGGGGGAAAGGGGGGTTGGGGTGGAGGAATTGGGAGATGGGGATTGACACATACACACTACTGATACTATGTATAAAATAGATAACTAATGAGAACATACAGTATAAAACAGGGAACTCTACTTAATGCACTGTGGTGACCTGAATGGGAAGGAAGTCCAAAAGGGAGGGGATATATGTATATGTATGGCTGATTCATTTTGCTGTTCAGTAGAAACTAACACAACACTGTAAAGCAACTATACTCCAACAAAAATTAATTGTAAAAGAATCTCACAAGCAGGCACATATCCAGCAAGTATCTAAGTGATAGACTCAGAGCATTGACACCCACGGACCCATTTCTTTTCAGCTGGGGGTGACCATCTCATTCCAGAAGGCTGAGGGTACTTGGGTCTGGTATCCACCTCAAATCTCATTCTTCGTTCCCAATCTCAGTGTCCTTAACTAATAAAAATATTGATGCATCTCTGCGTATGATATTCAAAATCTCACTTAGGGGCATGAACAGAGTCAATTTTCCTCCAACGACCTCTGCAGAACCTCTGTAGAACACTTTCATGAAAGCTGTACTTTTTAGGTAAACTTGTGTCATCAGCAGTTTTGTTTTTCTGTACAAAGGAGTGAATATTAATAGTGGACATTGTTTTACTTCCTTTAACTCTAACACCTGCATCTGTAAAAGAGGAGTCAGATTACCTGTCTTACAGTAATAATTGAAGGTTAAAAAGAGATATTGTGCCATGTCTTATACATCACAAGTTCTCAATCAATATTTACTCCCCAATTTACCCACCACAATTTGAACTGTCCCTAGAGGAAATGAGCACAACCACTGTTATCAAATGCCTTGTTAATTCAGAGAGCATTCCTCTAAGTGTATCCCAGGAACATTATTTTCTTGACATAGTATTAGGTGATCCGCAGAGTCACTAAGGAGGAAAAGGTAGTGTCAGTGGTCAAATTAGTTTGGAAAATGCTGGGTTAAACACCTGTCTTCATGACTGCGGAAAGTTTTTCAACTGCTGATGTACACTGTGGTTCCTTGAAGGGAGAGCAAAGTGTGCTACATTTCCCAACATTTTGGTCAGTAACCTTTTTGTCAAGAACCCTTATTAACACCTGAAGGAACTAATATTTTGTAGAACATAGTGTGGCAAATATGCGTCCTGGGAACTAGACTGACAAGACCAATGGGCAATCATTGTTGCCTCAAAGGATAACAATGCTGTCCTTGGATTTTTTCTGTGCATGGGATTACTCTTATGCACCATGAGGATGAAACACCTTCAGCAAGCAATTCACTGTGGAGCTACTGGGCGATTTTTTTTTTTTTTTTTTTTTTTGCATCTGGATAACTAAAAGTAAGCTGTTCACTCCTGTGAACAATACTGTGTTTAATTATATCACCTACTGCTTGACAAACATGATTTCTAAAGGTACAGTGGTCATTTTGGTCAGTAATATAATTAGCTGGATAAAAAGGCATCTGATGTTTTTTATACTTTTAACAGACTGTTTAAAAGCAGGTTTGGGGAAACGCAGGGTCATGGAAATTCAAATTTTGTATGCACCAGTTCAGATACATAATAAATAGCCATTCTGGAAAGGCAACTTTGATTTAGTTCAACAAGTACCTGCTGCATACCTGCTATATATACAAGGTACTGGTTAGTAAACCAATAATGGTGATAGAAGGCATGCATCCTTTTGAATAACAATTTATAATGAGTCTAGATTGTGAACTTATATACAGTACAAAAGCTTGTGCTGGCTCTTCAGATAATCATTCTCTTCGAGTTTCTGCCAAGTCTGGGATTTTGACATGCTGTAACATTTTAGTTTCAATTCTGTTTAGCAATGCCATTGTAAATACCATTTTAACTAGCTTTCAAATGGGGTAGAATATGTGTTGGTTGCCAAAGCAACTGCTCAGTGTGTAGTCTTGCAGTTCAGTTCCACAGCAGCTGTGGTCAACTTTGGGAGAAGGTGAAATGGAAGTGATTTGGATTGGAGTGGCTTCCAATCCACATCCTCAAATGACTGACATTTGCATGCCCAGATGACCCCAAGTATACTCAGGAGGCTGAATCCATCGCAGCTCTGTAGGTGACTCTGGTCCCCATGGCAGGCAGAATTCTAAGGTTGTCCCCAAGCTTCTTACCCTTGTCCACACCTTATACAATCTCTCCCCCTTGATCATGAGTGAGTCTGAATATGACTGAATTCACTCCCATGATTAGGTTACATCACATGACAAAGGTGAAGGGATTTTTCAGATGTAATTAAGGTCCTAAATAAGTTGCCACTGAATTAACCGAAAGAGGGATTATCCTGGGTAGGCCTAAGCAGGTGAGCCCATAAAAAGGACTGGATCCTTCCTAAAGGAAGAGATTGGACGTGAGAAAGATTCACCTGCCAGCCTTAGAGAAGCAGACTGCCATATTGTGGAGAGAGCCAAGTGGCATTTTAAGAGGCAAAATAGCACCATAGTTATATGCAGGCTCTGAAGCCTTATTGCTTGGATTTGAAGCTTGCTTCCATACATGACCCTGGACAAGTTAATTATCCTCACTGGGCCTCAGGTTCCTCAACTATACAATAGGGTGATAAAAGTAGGGCCTGCCATATAAGCTTGTTGTGAGAATTATACGTGCGAATGTAGACAAAGCACTTGAAAGAGTGGCTGCCATAGCAAGTGCTTTATAAATGGAAACTGTTCTTATTTTTTATTCCTAAGTGTCATTGTGAAGATGTAATCAGATATTATGTCATCATACCAGAATTCTCATTTCAGCACCAAGATCTCTTTATCATCCACCTCAAATCTAAATTCTGGAGTTCCTCAGGACTCTGTAAAGGGTTTTCTCTTCTTTCCCTTGGTTTACTTCCCTAAATGATCTCATCCTTTACTATGACTATATATCATTTATGTGTCATCAACTCCAAAAGGTATTGCTCATACACAGATCATTGCTCTTATCTTTAAACATACACATATACCATTACCTACCTGAAATATCCACTTTGATGGCTCATAGGTATCTCAAACATAGCATGCCCACAATTGAATCCCTAGTAGCCTAAACCTCCTTCAATCTCTTTTTCCCAAGGCTTTTCCTTCTCAGTAAATGATACCATAGTCCATCCGAGATGCTTAATCCAGAAATCTGGGAACATTTAAGATTTATTTCTCTCCATAACATCCCATATTCAATTCATTAATATTTTGTAATTTTTCTCCAAAATATAACTTGATCTATTAATTTCTCTCCCCACCATACCATACCTGCAAGACTGCTCTGAATCCTTTTCTATAACAATATATAACCATTTATTCCTTTTATGTACCAAGTCTGTCTTCCCCTGCAAGACTGCTCTGACCATTTTTTACAACCACTTTGTACTCTATCACTAGGCAAGTGCCAATCCCACAATAGACATTGAGAAAATATTTGTTAAATGAATGAATGAACATATTATAGTTCTCCCCCAAGAATGTGTTTTGGTGAGAACAGCAGAATTAACCACTCAGACTGAAAGTGGAAATAGCAAAATTCCATGTGATTAAATGGTAGACCAACATATCTAGAATATTAATGTCATAGAAAGTTTGAAATTCATATTTTCCCACCTTTCAATTCCAGATGTAAGAAGACCATTGATAAACTGAACCACAGAGCTTCCTACTGCCATCGCCAGTAGCTATCATGTCTTGAATCCTCTTCTTGGAAACAGGCATACCGACTAGTTCTAATTATACCAGGTAAATTCCCAGTACTTAGAGCAAAGGCACAAATTCTACTCCTGCATCAATCAATAGTCACATCCTTTGTTGTTATTGTGAGGAATGATTCCAGATCCTAAAATGATTGTTTCCAATATCCTGTGCCAAACTCATTCTCTCTTTTATCTCATGTCTACCATATGACCGAGGCTTCTATGTTTGACCTTAATCATTCCACTTTGCTGAGGTAGGTCTCCTAATAAATATCTTGAAAAAGGTTGGAAGTGCAATCTGTAAGTAAAGAGTTTAAAGTTTTAAATCTATGTGAACCATTCTTATTTATACCCAAACCAAGGAGCAAGGCAGGGCTTACACACAGATTGTTTCTGTGGTGAGACATCTGTACCTCTGATAAAACCTCCTACCCACAGGCAGCTCCCCCAACAATATACCATAAAGCCTCTCCTCACCAGGACCATGCTCCTAAGCTTCTTTTATTGGAAAATAAAATTCTCACTTCAGCCCTCCTTGCCCTCTAGTTATCACTCTTATCGCTCTCTTTCCCACCTAAGTCAAATTTTTAGAAAAAAGTTATATCCATTTTCACACATTATACTTTGTCCTCAAAATACTTCCCTTCCAAAGCAACACAAATCCAATGACTAATTGATATGGGATATAAAGACCTGGTCCCTCATCCCAACTTTAGGCAACTCTGAAGGGTCATCCTAGCTTCAGGGTTCTCAGTATGTCAGGTGAAGCCTTCAGTGAGCCTGCATCATAACCCAACTTTTCCCTCTGATCTATCCTGCCATTTCCTTCCCTTCCACAGGAGCTGACGTCAAGAATACTTTTTAATAAACTCCCTACACTCTGTGAACCCAGTCTGTGACAGAAGCCTTCAATATTATAGGTATACTTTAATTCTCTTTCATATCACTCTTCAGAAATTTGATTTTTTACATGTAATTATGTGATTGTTTAATGTCTTTCTCCGCCATAGAAACAAAAATTGTCATTTTTTGCTCACTATTGTTTTTCCAGTACCCAGCACAGTGTATTTATCACATAGTAGATGCTTGGTGAATAGTCAATTTTTATATTAGGATGGTAAATGAATAAATACCTATTAATTTGCCATTAGGAATTCATTTCTTTGAATTATGTCACTGGGTTTCCCAATCAAAATGCAATTCACCCTTATATTTAGTCAGTGCATCCTAGGCCAAGGACAAAGACTTTCCTGGGGAAAAAGCCTTTAAAAACGGACTCAGGCAGGATGTTGAGTTTAAGAAAAGAGCTAAATGGTAATGGAAGACCAACCATCAATATAATGTAGCTGAAAGTTTGAAAAAGCATGGATTTTGGACTCAGACAAACATGGATTTGAGGTTAGACTTTGTCACTACCCAAGTGATCTGCCACAAGAATTAAAAGAATTCCAGTTGGCAAACACCAGGCATAAAGTAAAGTCATGATAAATATCAGTATCTTATCCATATACATCCCCATCATCCTCCATCTACGTTACAACTTTTGCTCAGAAGAGTGCTGCCCATGAAATTGCCTTATCTGAATATCCACAGAGGAGGAAAGCCAACATGGAGATGTAGTTTGGCCATGTCAATTATTTTGCTCTTTCTTTTAAAATCTTTCCAGTCTCATGCTTATTTCAGTTACCTAATCATCACAGAATCCTTGAGATGGTTGCATTGGATCTGGTTAAAAGTAATGAACTGAAACAAAGTATCATGGCAAAACTATGAACATCGACCCATACCTAAATCAAACTAATAGGAAGACTTCTCATCCACTGCCAGCTAATTTACTTCATGCTCCTGGATAATGATTCTACTTGGAGTGGTGGGAAATCTGTCATGCTTAAGATGCCATCTGTTCCAACTGCCAATGGAAGTTACTTCTCCCTTCCAAGGTCTGTTGGCCAAGAGCTCATCCCTTATTTCCCGCAGGCTTTTGAAAGCTTCATTAGGTTCCTAGTCAACACTGGACAAGAAATTCAATCTATTTATTTTCATTACTTCTAACAATTGACTAATTGTATACTTTTAGTCAGGAGCCTCCCCTCAAACACAGACACAAAAATCAATGGGAGAAGGGAGAGTTGTGGCAGAAGGACATGTGAGTTTCGTGGAAAAGATATTGGAACTGTAGACAACCAACAACAAGAGGTAAGTATATAAGGTTCCATGAGGCTTCAGAGCAAAGGTGGAGGGTTTAGATAGCAAATATCAGTTTGTTAGAGAAAACGGTCCGCAAAATTTCAAAGAAAAGTATGTTTCTGTAAGAATTAGACCAAGGAGTCTTCCCCCAAAAAATATGGAAATTCTATTTCCTGGAACACTACAGACATGTCAAATGCTGTGGCTGGTGCTGTAGTAAATAAACACTTACTCATTTGTTTTGATTCATACCTGAATTTGTGATGTACTTTTCATACTATATATTACAGAACCAAATGAATGAGGGGTTTAAACAACTCAACTAGGAATGAAATAAGTCTAACTCTAAATAGTGGAGTCTAGTGAATATTTTAATGGTTGAGGCATTTTAAAATTATGTGAATCCATTTATTTATTTAACATAAACTCAATTGATTTAAATTTTTTTTCACTCTATTCAGGATATACATGATGTTCCAATTTTGAGCAATGCTCACTGATTCTTCAGAAGACAAAGAAAAATAAAACACTTTTCTGATGCATGGGTTGTTAGACTTTCCCACCTTTCCGTAGTACCTGTTAATCTAAAATTGACAGTATAATTAGCTGATAACACCTAGTTTAACTGTAGTTGGTGAATTTTTTTACATACATATATTTAGAAGTGAAAACAATTTACATGGCGTTAAGGTTTTGGGGTTTTTTTGGAGCCCTGGTGAAAACAGGAAGAAGCAGATTTGAGGCATGAATAATATATCAAAGTTAAGACATGCGAAGAGCCTAGCCATATATTTAAACAAGCTGTTCATTCCCTTTGGAAAAAGTACATGCTCAGCAGTATATGTTCTAGAATGCCTTCTCTGGACACGTCTGCTATTTCAAGTCTCTGAACTCAGTCCCTGTAATATCCCTGTGTTTCAAATGTGTCAGAGAGGGACTAAGCTGAAGAGTCCCCTTGACCACTTTTTTTTCAGTCAATTCATTTGTATTTAAGTTCTTTTTGTCTATTTATAATGTAATAAACATTCACTGTAGAAAGTTGAAGAAAATTAAATCCACTAGCATTCTTCCTCACAGAAATAAGATCTTGGTGAATGCATATAAATCCTTTTCTGTACATACAGACATATATACATAATATTTATTGACAAAATTGAGAATGTACAGGGGAATGGCATTGCAATATGTCATTTTTCTTAATCAATGTATCTTGAGAACTTTCCTCTCACACTAAATGTTTAAATGCTCTGTAAGATTTTGTATATTTCATATACTCATCAACAAATATTTATTGTAAGATGGTGAAAAGTACCACAAAGAATAAATGGCAAGATAAGGAGGATAGGGAGATAGTGGGGACTTGGGAGATAACTATTTAGGGTTCTCAAAGAAGATGTCACTGATCATGTAACATTTGAGCAGAAATCTGGAGCACAGTGCTGCAGCTCGGGCAGGAGGGTGCCGAGCATGTTCAAGAAACTGCTGGGAGGTCAATGGAGTTGACATGGAGTGAACCAAGGAGAGTATCAGGAAATGAGTGAAAATAGGAAATAAGAGATGTCAGATGTTGACTGGAGGTGCTTTCTAGAATACATAGGCATTCAATATCTTCCTGAGTCAATTTTGTTATCCTGTTCCTGTCAAAGTATTTGCCTATTTTATCTAAGTTTCTTAATATATTACATAAAATGTTTAATAATATTCTTTATTATTCTTTTAACGTGTGTAAAATATATAGCTGTCGTTTTTATTCCTGATATTGTATTTTACGTCATCTTTTTTCTTGCTCAGTCTAACCAGATGTTTATCAATTTTATTGATATTTTCAAGAAACTAGGTATGGGTTTCATTGATTTCCCTTATTACTCTTGATTGATTTTCACACTTTATCTTCATTATTGCCTTTCTTTTATCTATTTTGGATTTAACTTGTTCTTTTTGTAGCCTAAGTTGGAAACTTAGATAACTAACTTTGGACCTTTTTTATTTTCTAACATAAACATTTAAAATCATAGATTTCCATCTAAGCACTGCTTTATGTTGTGTTTTCTTTTTCATTAACTTCACATATTCAACTTTCAATTCTTATTTGACTCATTGGCTATTTAAAACTCTATGGCATAATTTTCTGACATTTTCCAAATATTCTTCTGTTAATGATGTTTATTTTAATTCTGTTTTGGTCCGAGAATATGCTTTGTGTTATTTTAATAATTTCAAATTTATTGAGACTGGTTTTATGGTCCATAATATGATCTATCACGTACATTTTTAAAAATAGCAAAAAAAATAGTATTCTGTATTTTGGGATGGAGTGTTTAATAACTGGAAATTAGTTCAAGTCAGTTGATAGTGTTGTTCAGGTCTGTTTGCTGATTTTCTGTTTACTTACAATATCAATTACTGAGAAAGAAATTTTGAAATCTCCAAATGTAATTCCAAAATTGCCTAATTTTCCTTTCAGTCCTATCAGTTTTTCCTTCATAAATGTTTATGTTTAGCTATTGGGTACATAAACATCTGATTGTTATATATTGCTGATTCGCTGAAACTTTTATCATTGTGAAATATCATCCTTTATTCCTAATAAAATTTTTATACTTCTCTGATATTAATATAGCCATTCCAACTTTATTATAATTAATGTTTATATGGAATTTTTTTTTCCATCATTTCCTTGTAACCTGTCTGTGTTTTATATTGAAAATGGTTTTCTTCCAAATAGCATATAGTTTCTCTTTATTACTATTATTACTGAGGTACTATTTACATATAATATTATATTAGTTTCAGGTGTATAACATAATGATTCAATATTTGTGAAATGATCACCACAATAAGTCTAGTTAACATTAGTCACCATACATAGACACCAATTTTTTTTCCTTGTAATGAGAACTTTTAAGATCTATTCTCTTAGCAACTTTCAAATATGCAACACATTAAGTCTTGATTTTTTTATCCAGTCTGATGACTCCTGCTTCTATTGAAAACATTTAGTCCATATACATTGAATATACATTTAATATAAATATTAAATATAAAGGGAGACCAGTCAGTTATTTGCTTTCTTTCTTTCTTTCTTTTTTTTACCAGCTATGCTCAATTGGGAAGCACACACTCAGTATAGTTGGAAATATGATTTTTATTCATAACTTCAAAGTTGAATTGTTTTTCAAGTATGATGAAAATGGACAAAATACTAAGGGCATATAAAAGAAATGTATAAGGATGGGACAAAGGTTAAGCAGGCTTAAGGGCAATGAAAAAGCTGTATGAACAATGGACTATAGGACCTAATAATGTGAAAATATTGTTGGATCCAAGGTTTTGAAGGAGTAAATGTCAAAGTTAAAAGTAATTGTGTAAGGTTTTAGAAAAGGTTTAGTTATTGGTAATGAAAAATTTGGGGATGATATATAATTTCTCATTGGAAGCTCAAGGAGATACAAAGAATGTAATTTTTTAGCATGTTGTAAATATTAGAATTTTAAAATTAAAATGTTACAGCACTTAATAATGTAATTTATAGACTATACTTATAGTCATTTGATATGTACCATCATACATATTAAAATATGTAAATAAGGTCCTCTATTTTATTTTATTTTATTCTTATTGAAATTTAGTTGTTTTACACTGTTGTGTTAGTTTCTGCTGTACAGCAAAGTGAATCAGCCATACGTATACATGTATCCCCTCTTTTTTTGGATTTCCTTCCCATTTAGGTCAGTTCCTCTTTAAGGGATAAATATTTTACATCATTTTTTCCCATCTTTTTTTATTCTACTCCTCCCACAGAATTTCGTTTCAGTGATGTTTGTTTTTATGTTTGAAAGTTATTAGTCTATTTACATTTCTGCAAAATAATGTTTCTAAATTAATTTATGTTAAAATTTTTTCTAGATTTAGTTATTGTGTAATTATTGGTAGTAGCAAATTGATCAAAGCATTATAAGTATGCCACAAAATTTTATAGTTATTAAATGTAAAATATAAGATCTTAATAAAAACACATTTCTTAATAAGACGGATAGGCTTTAAAAAAAAAAGTGCTGTTTCCATGGGCTAGCTATGCTTATTATTAGAATGGGAGGAGGTTTAGTATCAAATATATTACATTTTTATTTGTTCATTTTTCATAGTTAAGCATTGAGAAAACTTATTTATGTAAATAATCAGATGAAAATAGAAGAATGGTTATACTGATAATAATTCTGCTCAATTAACTAAACCCCTTCAGAATTATATATCTGAAATTATATAGAAATCTATCATTTAAAATAAATAATTTTAACTAATTTATTAACCTCTTTTTTGAAGGCAGGAAACTGGTGGGAAACAGAGCCAAAGTGCTATTTTCAGTCTTGAGAGTCAATCATCAATATTTAGAATACTAAATTTGGCATTTTGGAAATTTTTACATCCAGGAGACATGCACTAAAATAAGATCCTGGTTGAATGGTTAGCAGGCAAAATAATACCCCCTTCCAAAAAAAATGTCCATGTCCTACTCTCTGGAACCTGTGAATATATTATTTTAGATGGAAAAAGGATTTTGCATTCGTGGTTAAATTAAGAATGTTGAGATGAGGAGATTATCTGGATTATCTGGGTGGGTCAAGGTAATTACAAGTGTCCTTCTAAGAAGGAGGCAAGAGTTTCAGAGTCAGAGAAAGGAATGGAATATGTTATACCGGTGGCACTGAAGTTGGAGGACGGGGCCATGAACCAAGGAACGTGGCCAGCCTGTAGAAGCCAAAAAAGACAAGGAAACAGATTCTCCCACAGAGCCTCCAGAAGAAATGCAGCTGTACCAACACCTTTGGTTTAGCCTCATAAGAACCAATTTCCGAATTTCAACCTCCAGAATGATAGTATGTTAAATCTGTTGCTTTACTTCAGTACAATTGTGGTAATTTTTTACAGCAGTGATAAGAAATTAATACAGTTGGTAAAATAGAAAGGCAATCGCAGAAGTGGAGACATAAGAGGATAACTGACATGATGCACACCACAAGCTCTTTCTCAAACTAATCTATTTCAGGAAAGGGGACCTATGAATGTTGAGAATTTGGAAAGTGATTTTCTTTAATTACCCAAGAATTCCCTGGGAAAGGCTTTTGTGTCCCAAGATACAGTTACTCTAATTTGAACAACCACTCTTTGTAGGAGTTGACCATGACAGTGTGTTGCTGAGTTACTGTGGCAGAAAAGATCACTGGAGGAGAAGTCAAGGAATTGAGAAGTCAGGGTTGGAGTGGTTATACATAAGGATAATGAGTTAAAAAGAAATATAAAGGAAATATATTCAGGAGAATTGAGAGCCAGGAGCAGAAATCACAAGGAATGGAAGGTAGTGACAAGTGAGCTTATCAATGACTATAACAAGAATGGCAGTAGGTGATATCCATTGAATGTATTTTAATATATTGTTGATCATATAAATTGTCCCCAATTCTTTTGTACATACTTCTAATGTTAAAGTCAATACACTTATACATTCATCATCTTGCATGTTTCTGATTTCCTCATAGGAAAAATTCCCAGAAATTGAATTACTCTGTCAAAGTGCACAAACATTTTTAAGAGTTTTATTACTTTACAAGTTGCCCTTCAGAAATGTTTATAAATTTACACTCCCACCAGCATTGTGTGAAGGCCTGAAGTTTCCTGACACCCTGGAAATTATAATTTTAAAAATATTTGCTAGTTTTATGGCAAAAAAAATCTCTCTACTGATTTAATTTGCATTTTTATTAGTAATGAAATTGAATATCTGTGTATATATTTACTGGCTATTTGGATTTCTTTATTTTGTAAATTTTCTCATTATATACTTTGACACTACAAATGCTTTGTCTTGGCATTGCCCTTTTTTATTTTTAACTGAATGATAACAACTCATATTCTATAATATTCAGTTTTCAATGTGTTTGAATCTCACAATCCTCAGCTGGAGTTGGAAGAAACAGTATATTATTCTATTTACAGATAAACAACTTGTGACTTAGCAAGAATAGTTTTATCCAGGTTTACACAGCTCATAAAGGTAAAACTAAGGCTAGAATATAAAAGTTCTAAATCCTAGTTCAGTGTTTATTCTAAATTCCACATTCTAGTACGTTATAAACTTGAGACTTGGAAAAAATCCTTAATCTATAATATTTGGTTGTCCAGGTCCAGGTCCCTATAAAAACATCTTATTTAGGATAAAACTAACCTATGAAAATATGTTTCCTCTATATTTCTCTTCTCAGTCTCAAGGAAGGGGAAATAAGGGGGAGGGGGGAAGGAATAATGAAAAAGAAAAAAGATGTTTTGCCCTCATTCTAGCAAACTTCATAAACTGAGTTAAATGCTTTTCTCACTCGGGAAGAGATTTGCATCTCTAAAATAACAAAAGGTTTACTTTTCAAAAAAAAGGCCATGAATAGCAGGAACTTCTGAGTACCAGCCATGCAGAAGTCACCATAGATGGAAGGAACATTACCCAAGACACTGTTGCCTAGGAAAATCAGAAAATTGTAGTATTTGTTGAAGATAGGAACTCTTGGTTTCTATCAAAACTGACCCAAATTATCCAATCAGAATTGGGACTGCTGTGTAGTAAGGTTAGTCCTAAATAGTGATTAGTCTATGTCATGAACTCCTTTTTAAAGTTTATATCTCTTGCATACAAATAAAAATTCTATCCCTCCTCAAATTGTTTTCTAAAAAATGTTTAACAGTGTTCTTGAAGTCCTTCTGAGACCTAATCCCTCGGAGCCGATTGGCCTGCATTACTAGAGAAGGGCAAACCATCCTTTATACCCAGGCTGCTCTCCATGATCTCCTTGGGTGAGTCTCACCTCACTGCTAGAAAACTTTGCATCCCTGAGTGTGTGATTATATTATTTCTGGTTCATGGCTTTCTGATGACCTGGATTGTTTTATCCCATGGCTATGTGGTTCTCTCCACTGGAAGAAAGTGTTAAGAAGTAGTAACTCTTTTGTTCTGGTTATATGTCTATTAGGATTCCAGGAAACCTCTGGTGACTCAGGCTTCTTAACAACCAGGTTACAAGGGCTGCAGTAAAAAGACTGTAGGCCAGCCTCAACTATATGATTGAGGAAGATGTCTTATGTCTTCTACTATACCACTGACATTCCTGTGCTTTGGCTGATGAGGAAATCTTCAAATTATCTTGTGTTGACTATATTTGTCTTTTTGTGTTTGTGGGAATAATTAACTCTTAAATGTCCCTCCCCAGCCCCCATGGCCCATCTTACCTTAAAACCCCAGTTTGCTTATGTACAGGAGAGAAAATATCTTTTTTTTCTACCTTTCTAAATTTTCATCTGGGGCCCTTATAACAAAAGACGGATTAATAAGAGAAAAGCATACAAATTTGCTTAATATAAGTTTTATGTGACACGGGAGCCTTTGTAAGAAAATGAAGACCTGAAGAAACGGTTAAGTCTGAGCGTTTTTATGTTAGGTTTGATGAAGAGTGGAACGTCATGAAAAGATATGAGGCTACCTTTCATATGAGGGCTTTATGCCCTGACAGGGCAAGGTCAGAAAGTCCTTCTTGCACATGCCACTTCTCAAATTCCTTCAGCTTAAAATATGCAATATGCCAAAGTGCCATATTTTAGGGTAGGGTTCCTGAACTCCATCACTTAATATATTATCATTATATCACAATTCTGTATTTAGCTAAGTGGCATTCCTTTACTCGAGACAACCCAAATTTTCTGTGACCTACAGTTAGTAATTGTGCCTTTAACACAATCCTTCACTTATGGAGTGCTTTTGAACTCAAGGGAAACAAAATCTCAAATGCCTAATGAGCCTATTTCTTTCATTGGTACAGTAAATCTTCTCTATATCAATATGAGTCTCATGTAGCTTTTTTTTTTTTTTTTAATAAGATTCCCTGTTCATCTTAACAAAGAAAATTCAGGAAAAACCTAACACTAATATCTTCCCCTTCCTTTGACATTTACTGAGGATAAAGTCTCTTATGAAGAGGACTTGAAATTATTTTTCAGCTTCCTTAGCCATGGCAGTTCCAAAGGACATTTAGCTACTGTTCCTTCCATACTCTCACAAAATCCCGTATCTTTTCCAGTAGCTGAGTACACCCTTAGCAAAAAAGAGATTTCTCTTCAATACCCAGTAAGAACTTGCTCACCTCTTCAAGTGTTTAAACCTAGTCCCATGCTAAGCTTAACAATATAGTTAAATAATTTCACAAGTTTACAGGCAACAAGCAAAAATGTAAAGAGAAATCTAGAATACTATTACCTCCATACACTAGGTTCCAGGTTTGCATCAGTTTAATAGATTCTTGGTTACCATATCAGAGGGAGGGGAAAAAATGACTCAAAGTAGACTGGAAACCTAATGAACCACCATACCAGGGGACTTGGATAAAACAAATAATTAGATTGAAAAGAAAATTACTGTAGGCCATTCCTGAAATCTTCCCTATTATGGTTAACTGGATAAGTATTCAAACCTATAAGGGCGCACAGTGGGCTGCAGCCAACCCACTGACCAGGAGCCAGGCATCCTGGGCAAGGGGCAGGCGACTACATCCACCCCGGCAGCTGCGAGTGGCATGTCCTGGGCTTTAAAATAAATAAATAAATAAAAATAAATAAGAACAATAGGTAAAAGAGTCTTGAATCAACTGAGTACTTTAGAAAAAGTCTCACTAGTACTTCTAAACAATATTCTGGTACAATATCTGGATTATAAACAGAAATAATAAAATGATTGGTTGAATTTGAGATTGGCAAGTGGCTCATCTGAAATTACCACAAATAGTTGAGCACTACCAAGACTCTTAGAAGAACAAAAGAAAAGGAAAAATCTTACAGCACTGCAAATTAAACAGAGTGAAGATGACCAAGAGCACTGGAAACAACAAATTCCCTTTTCAAAAGGGTCCATCTTGTGCTCTAAATTTTAACACATAACAAGAAACCAGAAATAATATGGACATTGTAAAAAAGACAGCCTATGAAGACTCAAAAGAGATTAAAAAGGATAATGACATGTCCTACTTGGAACTCCAGTGATAGGTTCCTTCAGGGCATAGATTCACACATAGCTTTTTTCAGTGATTATTTTAGCCACTCAAAATGAGCTTAGCATAATTGTTTAAGGCAAACCTTGACATTTCTATTGGATGTAAGTTCCATTCTTTCCACACAAAACTGCTCCACTTTACCCTCAAGTGGTCCCCCAGAGTAAATTAGAGCATAATTGTCCTTGGGAATTTCTACCACCCCTTCAAATTTGCCTGATTCTGTCTCTGAGCCCTTATCTATCTCCATTAGACTCTTAATGAAAGAACTTAAAAGTATGTTTTTCTTCTACACAACTCTACTCTGGTTAAATTACTGGGTAGAGGTTTGTTTTTTGGTTTTTTTTTTTGTAAATGAAATTGCAAAATTCAGTTCACTTCAGAAAGAATTTACTTTAAAAAGTCTAATGAACTAGATAAAGCTGGGCTATAATGACACTATAAAGCTAGGTTATAATTTCTATATCTTTACATTTCCTTTCCCCTAACAACCCCATGCATAAACAAGTTCCCTCTGACCTATAAATGAACAGATCTATAGATCCTTTCTGTATATTCTAAACAAAAAAATCAAAATGCAGATAGAGACCCATAAACCCATTCCACAAACTTTCTCAATACCCACTAAAACCAGAATCTATCACAGGAAGAAACAAAATTAATTCTCTGCCATATAATATGACCTTACATATCTCCTGTTTTCCTGGAGGTGGGGGGGTGAGGAGAATATCAGAGTTTTGACTGGTATAATAGGTTCTCAGCACCATGACTATAAGCTTGCTTTCCAAAAGAAAACCCAATAAATGTTTTCCATGATTTTTAACCTAGTTAGTGGGCCTATTAGAAAACACATCAGCATATATCTACGTTAGAACTTAGTTATGAGGTATGATTTTAGGATGTTTAATTACTCTTACTGCTGTTAAACTTGAAGGAATTGAGCCCAATACAAATGATAAAGTATTTTACCAATGAATCTCTACTTATGCTAGGAATTTCACTGAAAGCTAACTAAAAAGCCTTCAGGAGCAGATGATCCACAAGAGTAGACACCTATACTAAGATCCCTGGATCGAGTAGACAGTTTTCAAATATGGATAGCTTTTTTCAAAGTCCTTTGTGTCACACTCCATGACTGGAAGTATGGATAATCATGCACTAATTTTTTTTCTCCTTTCCTTGTCACTGATAACTTTGTTCTTCACTTTGTTCTGGTTTAATATGATCATTTTGCTTAGAGCTATAAGTTTAACCCTAGTCACACTTTGCTATTCAGACATTGTTTTATTACAGCTGGTTCATTCTTTTATTAATCTCTAAAGAAATAATGATTATTTTCCATTTCATGGTAAGAGAATCCCTATGGCCTGAGGACCACATGACTGAGCAGATTACGCTGAATTCTATGTGGAAAGTATTTTGTAAGAAATTACTTGAGATCTTTCCCTACTAAAATAGGCTCCACAATCATACCAAGCCAAGGGTATTGTGCTTGGAAAGTCAAACTACACAGGGAACTCCTATGGATCATAGTTCTTGTAATCATAGTATCTATGAAACGTACAACCTGCATCCTATTTGGGGAAAAAAACTGAGCTATTTTAGCCATGTAAGTATTTTCCCCAGTGGATCCCCAGGGAAACACAATATATATGTCTCCTAATAACTTAGCACACATATATGCCCCCACTCCCAACTCTTATGATTTATTTCTAAGATACAAGCCATGGTAAATAAATCAATCTTTATTCTGGGTTAATGGGACTAAAGCATGATATAAACTGCCTGAAAAGGCAGGTTCAAATCACCTCACTTAGATCATGCTGCTTATGAATAGAAAGGGATCCACTCAATGTCATTCAGTGGTGCACCTCATCCCAGAAGAGATCTGCCCTAAATAATAAAGAATGAGCAAAACCTTTCAGGATAGATTCACTCAAATCTGATAAATGAAGAAAATATGCAACATTTCCTTCCATTTTCAAACCTTGCCTTATAAGAAATTAGAAAAATTAGCTGAATTATAAAATATCTGGCAAATATATTCCAGACTGACTAATCTGATCAATTAATTCAATTGAACTGATAGCCAGATAATTAATGAAATTCTGAGAAGGACCCATAAAAATTGCACAGTACTAAAATGGAGCTGGGACAACTGGATAACCACATGCAAATGGATGAAGCCGGACCCCTACCTCACAGCATGTGGAAAAATTAACTCAAAGTGTATCAATAACCTAAATGTAAGAGTTAAAATTATAAGACTCCTTCAAAGAAAACACAGGGGTAAATCTTCATGACCTTGCCTTTGGTGGTTTCTTAAATATTACACTAAAAGCAAAAGTAACAAAAGAAAAAAAAAAGATAAAATGGACTTTGTCAACATTAAAAACTCTTGTGCTTCAAAGGACACCATCAAGAAAGTTAAAAGATAACCCACAGAATGGGAGAACATATTTTAGAATCATACATCTGATAAAGGACTCGTTTTAGAATATATAAAGAACACTTACAACTCAATAATAAAAAGACTAATAACCCAATTTGAATATGGGCAAAGGATCTGAACAAACATTTCTCCAAAGAATAAATACAAATGGCCAATAATCACATAAAAAGATGTTTAACATTAGTCATCAAGGAAAAGAAAAAAGAAAAAATCCACTATGAGATATCACTTCATATCCACTTGGATGGCCATAAGCAAAAAGATAGAAACTAGCAAATGTTGGCAAGGATGTGGAAAAATCAGAACCCTCGTACACAACTATGTGAATATAATGGTGTGGCCACTTTGGAAAGCACTGAGGGAGTTCCTCATAACTGTCTAAATAACTATAGAGGTACCACTTGACCCAATATTTCCACTCCTAGGTATATATCCAAGAGAAATAAAAACACATGACACAAAAACTTGTAATGAAGAGCAGCATTATTCACAATAGCCAAAAGGTGGAACCAATGCAAATGTCTATCAATTGATAAATGGATAATTTGTGATAAATCCATTAAACAGAATATTATTTGGCCACAAAAAGCAATGGAATACTGATATATATACTTCAACATGGGTGAACCTTGAAAACATTACACTAAGTGAAAGAAGCAGGTTCAAAAGACTACATATTACAGGATTCCATTTGTATGAAATATCCAAAATATGAAGATCTACTGATACAGAAAGGAGATTAGCTAGGACTTAATGGCTAAGAGATACAGGGTTTCTTTGCAGGGTGATAAAAGTCTTCTCAAACTGATTGTGGTAATGATTAGGTAACTTGGTAAATTTACTAAAAACTGTTGAATTGTATACTTTACATGGGTGAATTAAATATTGTGTGAACTATATCTCAATAAAGCTGTCACCTAAAAGCAAAAACAAACAAAAAAAAACTTCACAGTGTTAGAAATACTTCTGGTCTCTCAAGGAGGAAACCATGCTTTACATGGAGAAAAATGTTGTATTAACATCCCTGCTAATTTGCCCACTGACTAGTACTCTATAGCATTCTATAGCAAACAAAGCACTGTCCAGATAACCACAGGACAACCAAACATTACCTAGGTTCCCCACCCTTGGTTTACAAGTTAGTTTGCTGGGTGAAAAGATTGGCTGGTTAGAGAATATGAAGCTAATTGCAAGATTTGCATGTGTCCAATATCCATTCCTATGCACTACAGGTACAACTGGGAAAATCACACGTCTCTAACCTATTATATTGATAAAACCAAGTTAATGATACTGAATGGGAAAAATCACAAAGCAAACTTATTTAGTCAAATCTGTACCTCAAAGGAATGACTGACCAAAAGAAGGAACTTGAAGAGAAAAAAAAAAAAAAAATTATAATTTGCCCTACATTTCCTCAGCCTGGAAAAGCTTTGCATTTCTCAATTAAAGAGAGTGCTTTCCAAGATGGGCCATGAGTAGGACCTTCCTAATACCAGCTATGATTTACCAAGGCACCCAAAAGAACAGATGGCCTCTGTAATTGGATGACAAAGGAATCTAAAAAATGCTGGGATTATTTGCTATTATTTTATCTGCCATAGGATCAATTAGGCTATTCACAAAGAAAGTATTTTATAAGTATTTGCTGAACTGAAAAGGAGAGATTGTGAAACCAATCAAAAACAAAGAGATCTGTATTTTTCATTTATCAAAACATATTGGTTTCTGTCAAATCTAGACCAAACGTTATGCAATTTGAATTGGGACTCCCATGTAATATAATTTGCGCTGAAATACTATGGATTGTCTCTTTTCATGGGCCTCTTTCTTTTAAAATTGTGGTCCCTTGTAAGCAAGTAAAATTCTCTTATTTTTTCCCAAAAATTGTGTATGAGTTTAAGTAGGGACAACATATCAACTTTTTATTGCATTTTAAAATACAATAAGGGGACTTCCCTGGCGGTCCAGTGGTTAAGATTTTGCCTTCCAATACAGGGGTTGTGGGTTTGATCCCTTGTCAGGGAGCTAAGATCCCACATGCCTCATGGCCAAAAAAAAAAAAACCAAAGCATAAAACATAAGCAATATTGTAACAAGTTCAATAAAGACTTTAAAACTGGTCCACATCAAAAAAAATCTTTAAAAAACATAAAATAAATAAATAAAAATAAATTTAAAAGAGTAAGGATATGCTACTTAATTCAATAATTGTTATGTTAGTTTTGAACAATTCTTTCCTATATAGTCAAACTGATGTGAAAATGAGAAGAATCAGAATAGAAGAAAACAAAACTGGAAAGAGAAGAGTATTAGAGAGGATATATTCAATTTTAAATTTTATTTTTGAAGAGAGCCTTTAAAACTGAAAACATTTAAGGAAATATAAATTTAAATTTGGTCAATAACTGCTTGCCCAAACTCTTTTCTTGATGTTGCTGATGTTGTTTCACTCTTCTCCTTCTCTCTTTTTCTTTCCAAATTGTCCTTTATGCATTAATACAATATAATTCTCTCTTGACAACCATATTCAGTTGGTCACCAATTTCTTTTTTTTTTTTAACATCTTTATTGGAGTATAATTGCTTTACAATGGTGTGTTATAGTTTCTGCTTTATAACAAAGTGAATCAGCTATACATATACATATATCCCCATATCTCCTCCCTCTTGCATCTCCCTCCCTCCCACCCTCCCTATCCCACCCCTCTAGGTGGTCACAAAGCACTGAGCTGATCTCCCTGTGCTATGCGGCTGCTTCCCACTAGCTATCTATTTTACGTTTGGTAGTGTATATATGTCCATGCCACTCTCTCACTTCATCCCAGCTTACCCTTCCCCCTACCCGTGTCCTCAAGTCCATTCTCTAGTAGGTCTGCGTCTTTATTCCTGTCTTGCCCCTAGGTTCTTCATGACCATTTTTTGTTTTTGTTTTTTAGATTCCATATATATGTGTTAGCATACGGTATTTGTTTTTCTCTTTCTGACTTACTTCACTCTGTATGACAGACTCTAGGTCCATCCACCTCACTACAAAACTATGGAGAAGAGTATGGAGGTTCCTTAAAAAACTAAAAATAGAACTACCATAAGACCCAGCAATCCCACTACTGGGCATATACCCTGAGAAAACCATAATTCAAAAAGAGTCATGTACCACAACGTTCACTGCAGCTCTATTTACAATAGCCTGGACATGGAAGCAACCTAAGTGTCCATCATCGGATGAATGGATAAAGAAGATGTGGCACATATATACAATGGAATACTACTCAGCCATAAAAAGAAATGAAATTGAGTTATTTGTAGTCAGGTGGCTGGACCTAGAGTCTGTCATACAGAGTGAAGTAAGTCAGAAAGAGAAAAGCAAATACCATATGCTAACATATATATATGGAATCTGAAAAAAAAATGGTTCTGAAGAACCTGGGGCAGGACAGGAATAAAGATACAGACATAGAGAATGGACTTAAGGACACGGGGAGGGGGAAGGATAAGCTGGGACGAAGTGAGAGTGGCATGGACATATATACACTACCAAATATAAAATAGCTAGTGGGAAGCAGCCGCATAGCACAGGGAGATCAGCTCAGTGCTTTGTGACCACCTAGAGGGGTGGATAGGAAGGGTGGGAGGGAGATGCAAGAGGGAAGAGATAGGGGGATATATGTATATGTGTAGCTGATTCACTTTGTTATACAGCAGAAACTAACACACCATTGTAAAGCAATTATACTCCAATAAAAATGTTAAAAATAAAAATGAAATAAAATAAAATAAAGGCTAACATTGAAAAAAAAAAGAAAGAAAACTTAGACTCTTATTAGATCAGGATTTTTTTTAAATCATAATTTTTCAAGTCATTTGAATACTGTCCTCTGCATCTTTACACTTTTCAACTGAAGGCCAAACTCAGAAATGTGCAATTAAGGAATAAATTTTTTAGAATGCATTTTAAATCTCAGACCAGATGTCAAAACTCCATTTCCTCAAGCTATTTGAGAGGAAATAAAATAATTATTTGTAATTATATAAAATACATGCCAATTTAAAACATGCAAAACATTAGCTTTAACTTTTAAAATCAGAACCTTAGAAAATGTGTGTGAAAGGCAGCATGAAGTGGTATCAGGTTCTCAAATTCTGCATCTGCATCCGTGAAGAGTGGTGTTTCACCAGTTACATGTAGGTGTCCTGTCATTAAAATGACATTTTCCCAACTTAAGAGAAACAATCATGTGGAAAAAATAAAATGTTTTTAATTTTAAGTTATTTTTTCTTATGTGTGTGTGTGTGTGACAGAGCAATAGAGAAAGAGATCGGTAGAGAAAGAGGGAACATGAGAGAGAGAGAGAATCTGGTATCAGCTTCTATTCATATATACTAGAATATAATAAACGTTATTTGATTAACATGAAATTATATTTGTATGTAAGTAAAACAAGCTATCATAGCATTTTCTGTTTCTCTGTAGAGAGCTCCCAGAGTTCCAAGATCTCTGTAATATAAGCACTTGTAAGAAAACTGAAAAGAGCATAGTCAGGGACTAGGGACCTGGGTTTTACTCCCAGGTTTGCCATTATTTCATTATGTAGCCTTAAGCAAATTCATCTATTTCTGTGGACCTGAATTTCCTCAAATATAAAATAAGGACTTGGGTTAAATCCATGGGTTTTAAACATTTTTTAAATTTAAGAAAGCTAGTTTAAAACAAAATCTTACCAAGAAATGTAAACAAATATGATAAAGGAAAATATTTCTGATTGAATAGTGGGGGTGAAAGGGAACAGCCCAAAATCACCCTCAAACTTTCTTTTGATAATGCTTAACTCCCACTCCCAGGAAACCCCATACACCTTTATTATTACATATTTTTATTCCTATTTCAACCATAGGGCTAAATAAACTCTTAACTCATCTCCATTTTTACCAAGTCATTATTGTATTAAATGCAAATATACTATAATAAAGCTACTACATGATACTCCATTGAGTTAATACAAACTTAATAATATTGGTTTAAGGACCCAATGTTGGGGCTAAAATAAAGCCCTGGAGATGACCTACAAGCATAAGAGCTGATTACCATTACAGTAAAGGGAAATTTTGAGTTGGTCAGATATGATAGGTGAGGAATACACAACAAATGAACCTGAAGTTTAGGCAAAGCAAAGACTTTGTCAAGAAAAGATCACAAGAGAGCATCATGAGAAAAAGCAGGCTTATCCCTAACATTTGTGGGGCCCAGATAAAACTATAAACACAGGCCCACATATCACATATTTAAGAGCTAGTAATCAACATTTGAAGTCAAAATTATACAAATAGTTATTTTTCCCCTCAGTGAGAGTCTTCTCAACAAATACTAAAAATGGCAGTAATTTTTAATAACACCCCCATCAATGGTGGTCAGTAACTGTGACCTCTGGCTGCATCCTCCCCATCCCTCATTACTACAAATCTGTCTACATTTATGATGACCTAACTCTTATATTAAATCCCTGATTCCCATATTACTTAGTGGGGCTCTGTTTTCCTGATTGAATCCAGATGGATATGCTACTGTTATGGAAAATGTTCTAGGATAATAGAATCTTAAGAATAAGACCTGGGAGCTTCCCTGGTGGTGCAGTGGTTGAGAATCCGCCTGCCAATGCAGGGGACACGGGTTCGGGCCCTGGTCTGGGAAGATCCCACATGCCGCGGAGCAACTAGGCCCGTGAGCCACAATTACTGAGCCTGCGCGTCTGGAGCCTGTGCTCCGCAACAAGAGAGGCCGTGATAATGAGAGGCCCGTGCACCACGATGAAGAGTGGCCCCCACTTGCCGCAACTAGAGAAAGCCCTCGCACAGAAACGAAGACCCAACACAGCCATAAATAAATAAATAAATAAACCCAAGAGTTTTTTTAAAAAAAAGAAGAAGAAGACCTGGAATTGGTTCTTTGATTAATTAAAGATAGCAATGACATTACAATGGTTACATAAGGTTGGAGAATTGAAATTTCTCAGTGTACACTCACCTAAAGTATATGAAAAGACAAAGCATGTAGTAGAAGGAAGAAAGCAAGCACAGGAAGCATCAGGGGCTGAGAGACTTCCAGGCACAGCTTCCCAGGTTCCTGTCTCAACAGCACAGGAGGAGCCTCATTTCTGGACTTCAAACAACCACAATGATCTGGATATGTATGAAGATTCTAGTTTCAGGAGAGAGCAGGCAAGAGTTTCCAGAGGGCTCTTCTACACCCTATTCATCACATAGCCAAAGCCTGGCTATGGAACTGGCTAAACCAGGGGTAAGTCATCAATATGAATATCCCTAAAAAATGTAAAAAAGCTGACCCTGGCCTCCACCAAGAGAATTTTGAACTTTTAACAGCACATTAAAGACCACTAATTAGCCTACCTCATCTCAATCTTGCCTAAGTGTCAACACCAGAGTTCCAGGTTTCCCAGAGATAAGTAGAGATCTGTCCCAATCCAGCTGTAACATAACTCTATCTTAAAAAGACCCCATTGGCACTGGATAATAAGACACTAGTAGTCCATGACAAGGAGTGGTAAAACCAAAAGAAATACTGCATTCCCAGAGGGACTACAGAGATTAATGTCACTGTCAAGGACTTGAAAGATCTTGGGGGAGGTTACACCTATCACATACCCATTCAACTCACCTATTTGGACTATGCAGAAGCCAGATGCTTCTTGGAGAATTACAGTAGTTTATCATAAATTAATACAAAGGCATCAAATCAACACAAATTTGTTCCAGCAAATCAACACAATCTCTATTTCCTGATGTGCAGCTACCGATCTGATTTTTTTTCTCTCTCTCTCTATTCCTTTAACAAAAGAATAGTGTATTGCTTTCCCTTCTTTTAGTAGTATATTAACTTTCCAGCCTACTGTTTTAATCTAGGCTATAAAGAACTGGTTATTTGGCCATTCCACAGATCATGACAACAGTTCAACTCATTGAATGCTGACTGACCTAGTAAGCAGAAAGTAACAAATACTCTAGATCAGTATTATTCAAAGTGTAGTCTGCATACCAACGGAGATTTGAAAATTGTATGTTGCTAATTTTCAATGAGTTAAGTACAGAAATTTAGACTAAGAATTTAGAAGTTTTATAGCAATTTGACCACACAATTCTATGCCTATTGAACCTAATATTAAAAAATTAAATTTTATTTTCTGTCTTTATAATTTTATTTTCAATTATTCATTTTTACTGTTTTTTACAAAAATGGCAGTCTGAAATGGATTGGAAATTTTAAAAGAAAAAAAAAAAAACCATACCACAGATAGTTTGGGAAATATTGCCTAAAAGCAGCAATCAAACTACCAGGAGCCTATTTTTGCACAGCCCATGAGCTAAGAACTTTTTTTCCATCTTTATAATTGTAAAAAATCAAAACAAACAAACAAAAAAGAAGAACATGTGACAGAGAGTGCTGTATGATCTGCAAAGCCTAAAATATTTATTATTTGGCCCTTTACAGAAAAATTTTTCTAATCCCTACCCCAGACACCTTGTTAAGACACGTGTGTGCAAAGCATAAGACATAAACCCCTCAATAATTTAGGGTTCTGTAACTTCAGTAAGGTTTCTAGAGTTCCAGTGCATGTCAATATATCAGCTCTGAGGTGAAGGACAAGTTGGTACATCTGGCATCCACTACCACCAAGGCCTATTGGGCATCTGAGTTTTAAAGGCAAAGTATGTCAGATTTGGTCATGAAGGTTGCTTGGACACATTTACCAAGTAACTTGTAAGATTTCTGGTTCTTAGTGGAGCCCAAAGAGCAGGCTCTACTGTTGTTCCACACTGCTGTGTAAGCCTCTCTGCCACTTGTGCCATGTGATGCAGCAGCTTCAGTGGAACATGAAGTATCTGTGACAGGGGTGGTAAACGGGGTCTTGACAGGACCCTAGTGATGAATTATCAAGCAGACACTAGGATTCTAGAATAAATTGTGTTCTTTTCTGCAGAAAACCATTTTCCTGTACACAGGGCCCTGAATAACTGACTGTGGCCACAGAGATACTATGTAAAGTGAACTGCTCATCATAAGCTGAATCCTACATGAACCACCAGGCCGTAAAGACTGATGTGGGTGACAGCAGTCCATCATCAGGTGGAAGTGGTATGTGCAAGACTGGGCTCCAAAAGAAAGGTGAACATAAGCTGCCACAAGCTAGTGATTTAGATTCTCATGGTGCCTACTCATGTTGCATTGCCTCTTCTCCCTCACCTCATACCATGGCCTCATGAAAACTCCACTATGACCACTTCACTGAGAAGGGAAACTAGTTGGGCATGGTTTACAAATGGTTCCAGAAGATAATCTAAAACTATTTGGAAATAGATGGCAGTAGTAGTACTGAAGGGAAGCTATTTAACGGATATCCTCCTTGCAGGTAGAATTTTGAGCAGTTAGAATTTTAAGTTAGGTAGCCTCAAATATAAGGTTACTTGGAAAACAAAACTGTAAATCTACACTTATCTATAGATAGTCACTAACAATTTAGCTGAATGACCAGGGATTTGAAAAGGACAAGATTCAAACACTGGAAAAACTGCGTAGGAGAAGAGGTATGTGGATGAATCTTTCAGAATGGGCACAAAATGTGGGGGATATTTGTGTGTCATGTAACAATACAAGAGCAAACATAGCAGAGGAGACACTTAACAATTAGATGGGCAAAACGTTCCATTCTGTGAATATCAACCATGGCTGGAAATTATGTGTTGGCTCAAAAATGCGACTTTTCATTCCCCATTGCTGATATAGTTATATCCACTGTTGAAGGAGCAATTTATCAGCAACATGGATACCAATTCTGAGTCCCCACTGGGCAAAAAACTATGATACACTTGCTGAGGGCAAAGGGATTATAGATAGTGGAAGTGGGAAGTTACAAATACCAATTATGGCCATGTGACAAGAAGCAGAAAAAAAGGGCTAGTAACTGTCCATATTTTCTTTATTCTTTGATATGTATATATTTGTATAAACTAAGCTTCCCCTATATTCTCCATTATGAATATAAAATATGCTCAGAGTGGTCAACTCTATATTTTAATATTCAAGTCATGGACTATCAGAAATAAAGTGGCATATGAGCCTTTCTGCCTTCCCTTTGGGGAAAATGAATGTGTCTGTACTTGAATTAAGGTTAAGTGCATCATATTAGTTGGAAGCAAGACATTATATTTGTCTTTACTCAGAAATTAAATATTGAAGGAGAAGTGTTACACTTGGATGTTGAGTTGATAAAGGGGTGATTGTGTGGAATTGCCAGTCCTCAACTCAACACTGCCCCTATTCCCCTCCTATGCAATGCAGACGAGTAGCCGGGAACTACATTTTTTAGGAGCCTGAACTTTGTATGGTTCTGGATTAGAGACTAACAATGAGAGAAACTCGTGTGATATTGTGCAGGCAGAATGGAGAAGAAATCATTATTCTTTGGAGTTTGCAGTAATGAGATTCATGGGTAGATGGAGGATATTCATTGACTTCCCAAGCATTCCAGATGGGTCCATATTTTCATGATAGCCCACTAGTTGGTAGGAACTTTCCCAGAGATATTGAGATTGCAGCAATTCCCTGGCAATCCTTTAAGAATCACAAGTTTTAGAGCCTCCAGCTGAGGTCCTTAGTGACTATTTCCCTCACCTTCAAGCTACAGACTTCCAACATCCACTCTCTCAGCTCTTTCCACAATCATGGCAACCTTAATTCCTTTAATTGATATTTTTTCTCATAATACCTAGAGTGGTTCTGTTTTCCTGATCAAACCCAGACTGACGCAAATTATTTGTGTTTTCTTTCATCTGTGTAAGTTTGCCACTCAAATTCTCTCTGATTTCTAAAGCACAGTCCATCTGTGACACCAGAAGTATCATGTCTCACAAATCTTTGTAACATTTCGATATGACTACCTTTTATATTGAAAATATAGGGCAAGATGTGGAGAAGTGATCTCCTGAGGTGAGAATGGTGCTGGTCATGAGAATGGATGCTCATGGTTTCAGACTGAATTATGCCAGTATGAGTCCTAGATCCCAAGTGACAGAAAAAACCAAGTACTCTTAGATAAATGTACTCTGTCTGTGTTTGTGTGATACACAGGGCTCTCTAAAGTTCAGGGCCTTGCCCCAACCTGAAGGCTGTTCTAAGAACAAAAATCATCCAGAAAAACTATGAAGTAAACTTGTATAGATGCTATATCTTCTGGTCTACATGTTACCATCATTCTAAAAACTATCAGTCAGAAACTGGGATGCATTGTTTACATATTTATGTAAAGCCACTGAACTACATGGAGTGATTCATTCATGTCGTTCCATAAATAAAAGCAACCTACATGAAATTAGTCACAAGAGCACTAAGTTACATACACTCTCTATTCCTCACATCAAAGACCTAAAGGAACATGCTATATGCCCTCAGGGTGATTCACTTAAGGTAAAAACACCCACAGATTGTTTTAAGCCTTTCAGAATTATATATCAGAAATGCTTATGATAAATATGCCAAATGAGAAACCAACCAAGTGACATATATGCTGCAGTGCATTTTTTGGACACTTCCCACTGAATCAGAGTTATCTAAGCCTATACAGAAGACATCAATTGCTGTCCCAGATGTAAAGAAGATTTCAGATTCATTTTAATCCTAAGATTAAAGGGATAGAAAAGATACTGAGAGATCTTCAAGTTCATCAAGATTAGATTTAAATTGCTCCAAGGAGAACAAAATCCAATCTCTTTAGACTCTCTAGGGAAGGGATATTCGACTTCCTCTGCTACCATCCTCACTATTGGGATGTGACTTTAACCTAAATCAATTCTGTTGCTATTTCCTATTGTTTGTTCCCTAGTAGACAAGGACAGTTTGCATTCTCTTTGTCAATGAATGCTTTGAGATTGATCTATTTGTATGTATATAAAATACATATGTGATTCTGAAGCCAAGGTTCATTTCTTCAACAATCAATTTATGAGCATCTCCTAAGTTATTATGATTCTTGCACTGGATATTAGGAAACAGAAGCAAAGAAAAGGAGCTCATAATCTAAACTGTAAACCTAATACTGCCTCTAAGCTTCGTAGCTCTTTGTGGTTTATAAACTGTTTTCATTCTCTTGATAATATTTGAACTCATAAAATCTTCTAATATTTTCCAGGATTACTCTATCAGTAATATGACATGAGACATAACGAAGAGGTGAGGCATCTTGAACGTTATCCCATACCTTTCAATTCTTTGTCCAGGCTCTTTTGATTATGCCTGTTTTATGAAAATTTTTATCTATGAAACCTTTCCCTCAAATGAAAACTGAAACAATAGCCCAGCATATTTGAAATCCAAGTCTGGGCCCCACTACTACATTTAGTCAAAACAGGTATCAATCTTGCCACCCAACATATTCGTCTTGCACATTGATTATAAAAAAGGCACACTCATCCAAAGTTTAGTGAATATTATGTTTTCTGAACATCTCATGGGAAAATGAAGGAGAGGGTGCAGACCATTTACTATGACTTAGTAAAGAATTGCATTAGACAGTTTCCCCAAGTTTTTTGATATTCACTTAGCCAGTCGGTGGTCCTTTCCCTCACCTGTCTACCATTCCCTCTTGCTTTCCTTTGGCTTCCTCTGCCTTGAAAGAGCACATGCACACAGCCAGCTCTAAAATTCACACTGCCCACAGGTGATCCTCACCACTCTATGCAGCTGTCCTGAAAGATGTACTCAATTTCCCATTTTGACCCTAGTGCTTTCATCAGAGGTTATTTGATAGTGAATAACAAAAAATAGCCTCAAACTTTCTTAACAAAAATAGGAGTTACGAGCACTTTACTTCCATAAGGGACTAAATCAGGTAGTGGAAAGCCGGGTCACAGGTTACTTTGCAATTTCTCTAAGCCCCAGTTCAGTAGCTGCCTCATTAATATCACCCTCTGCAGAATAATTTTATCTGCTTCTCCCAGTAGAATAAGATGCCCCATGGGAGGCAGACAGCACTTTACTTTAAATACCCACCAGAGATTGACAACAATTCCCACATCCTGTGAGACAAAATCTGGTTGACTCAGCATACACCAGCCAGGTCAGATGTCCAATAAACCATGGCCAAAGTCACATAACCCATTCTCTATCCCGAAGAGGTGGTAAAGATACACCATCAAGAAGGGTCTTGGGGAATTCCCTGGCGGTCCAGTGGTTAGGATTCTGCGCTTTCACTGCTGAAGGCATGGGTTCAACCACTGGTCAGGGAACTAAGATCACACAAGCCACAAGCCATGCAGCGCAGCCAAAAAAAAACAAACAGGCCTTGGATGTAAATGGTATTGCTAAACATACACATAAGTCATCATTAAAGCCTATACTTCTGAATTTGAGGTCAATATTTATATACTCAGTCAATCAGCCTTTCAGTTAATGAATATAAGTTTCTGCTCTACAGAAGACTTCTCTATAGAAAAGAAACAAAACCCAGATATTTGGCCTGACTAAAGACAATCTGTCTAGTAGAGAGTAAAGCATATATACAAATAAGACTGACTGCAGTGTTTCTCTAATAAGGATCTATTGGTGTATTCCTGTGACTCCTAAAGTTCTTTATGATAGTGTTTAAATATTGTCTTTGTATTTTGTTGAGTTGAAAAATATATCTTATTCTAGATTATCTAGATAAGCCTCTAATAACCATGCTTTGCTCAGACTTTCATTGCTTAAGTTTGATTAGTATTTATGTGTAAGGTGTGAAATGACCACCTAACTATTTAATAAAGTGTTTCTTACATTGGAATCCATATATTGGGGGAACTTTGAGGTTACTGAAGTTTAAGAAGCACTGATAAAAGAAGAAAGTTGATAAGGTACTGTCATTTATTGAACCCCTCCTATGAACCACATATTTTTAGAAAGATTTTATAAAATTACACACTTAACCTTAAAATAATCACTTGAAGTTGGTATTATGATCCTCATTGTGTAGATGGAGAAAATGAAGACTATAAAAGCTAAGCAGTTTGCCCAAAGGTCACAGAGATGGCCAACTTGAAGCCATAATGCTAATCCAAGTATGTCTCATCTTTATCCTTTCTTCTACATCATGTTGACTTAGGAGAGGGAACAGTTATGTGCTCCATATTTTATTTATGGCATCTAGGTATTTAGGAGGTAATTCTGACAAGAATCAGAAAAACTGAAAAGCATGAGGTACATATAGAAAACAAAATAGATTTGAATCTGGTAAATGTAGCAAGCATGGAAGTAGGGTTGCCAGATTTAGCAAATAAAAATACCCAGTTAAATTTAAATTTCATATACATAATGAATCATTTTTATAGTATGAATATTTCCCATGCAGTATTTGGGATATATTCATACTAATAAGTTACTCATTTTCATCTGAAATTCAAATTACCTGGGTATCCTGTATATTATTATCTGGCAACCCTCCATGAAAGGAAGTAATTGAGAGTAAGCAGAAGGGGAAGGGAGTGGTAGAGATAAATGGAACCGAAGGCTGTTGACTGACTAAAACTAGATTTTATTCTCCAGGCATATGGGAATCATTTGGGGTTTCTGAGAAAAATAGTGACGTGATGGGATTTGTGCTTCAGGAAGATTAATCTGGCTGAGAAAGGTGAAACAAATTAGAGACATGAAGAGCTGGAGGCAGCAATTCAGAGAAGAGGTATGAGGGCCTGGATTATGCTACTTACAGTAGGATAGAGGTGCCAGGGCAGGTTTGAATGAGATAACGGAGGTAGCATCATCAAATTAGGTAATCTCAAACTGGCTAGTGAAAGTTGCCTCCCTGGATTTGTAGAACTAACAAACAGCTTCGAAAAAAACATGTACCACTGTCAATATTTCTAGTTTAAAACAAATACTAGAAATGCATCTTGGATTGTTTCCCACATTTGGGTGACATTTTCTTCAGAAGCTATGTAAACAGCTGAGATTCAATGTGGAGTTCCTCTGCTGAGTTCACGGAGCAGTTTTTCATCATGACAGTGAACCCAGAGCACATGCTCAAGAGGTATATGATGGATTAAGGACAGCTTTGAGTTGCCAGTGGGGATGAAAAACAGAAGACTGAAGACTGCAGCACACCAGAGAGAAGCCTTACCTTTTGGTCGTTTTTTATCAAGCATGAAGTTTATCTTTAGCCCCAGGACTGCAATGTTTTCCACATGGGCACAGTACTTTCTGATCACATGTAGGTAACTCTCCAGAGGTTATGTAAGTCATCCATCAGGCCTGGTGGTCAGTTGTCACGAGTATCATCTAGATACACACACACTCTGAAAAAGAGAACAGAATATGTTGGCAATATTAGAATTTTTTAAATCAATTTTTTAAATTTATTCAGCTAATATTTATTGCATACCTACTATGGTCTACAATAAGGGTCAGCAAATGGAAGTCCATATGCCAAATCTGGGCTGTAGCCTGTTTTTATAAATAGAATTTTACTGGAACTTAGTCACAATCATTTATTTAGCTGCTTTCAAGCCTCAATGGCGAAAACAGATCCCATGTCCTGCAGGGTCAGCAAACTTTCCTAAAGAGACAGATAATAAATATTTGAGGTTTTGTGGAGTCATTTGGTCTCTGTCACAACTACTCTATTGTGCATTGTCAAGCAAAAGCCACCACAGACAAAATGTAAATGAATGGCCATGGCTGTATTCTCATACAATTTTATTTGCAAAAGCAGGAGGTCAACCTGCAGCCTTAATTGGTCACTCCTTGGTCTACACCATAGAATTATCTTTGGAAAAGGCAATAATAATTTCCCCAAGAACTGGTTCCGTATTTTCAAATAACACTGGCTCAGTATTTTTATTTCTCTCCACTACTCTAGACACAGAGGTTTGACAAAACATATTTTATTTGTTGTTTTTGTTTTTCCATATCATGACTTGGATAATGCAGTTTCAACAGATCACAATTAAATCTCAAGTTCATGTTATTCTATGTTTTGTCATTCAAATATATGTTTGTTGCAAAAGAGAAAAGAAAACATCTTCATATGCTTCTCAAATTCATTTGACAACAGACATTTTATGGTGCTTTGCTTTTATTTCAACATATACTTGAGTAAATTGAGGTTTTTTTTACTAAGTTTGGATGTAGATTCTGCCATATGATCACCAATTGCTGGTAACTGGAAAGGAAAATATATTAGCATTTAAAAGGCACACTCTGAATTTACCAATTGCTACATCTGGGTGATATCCATTATACATGGAATAATAATTTATCAGTAAGAACCCAACCGGATACAGAAACCACACCAGTAATTTAATCAGGGAAACTTTAAAGAATTGCTAACTAGTACAAAGAGAATAAACATTTTACTAGTAAAAGGTAAAAGAACACTAACGAATACAAGAAAATAAACATGAGATGCAGCCACTATCCATAGGGCTGAAGGATAGTGCCCAAGGAAGAAACAAACCCAGAAACGAGCTCCACCAGGGCTGAGGTTCAGATTTCACTGGAAGGTGTGGCTATGGCCCAACAGATGGCCAAGTTTGCTGAGTTCCTGCAGGCTGAGGCTGGCAAGCAAGAAAATAACCACTCACTGGGGTGCCAATTAGATTTGCATGGAAGACACCCACTGGGGCACCCACAGGACTTGCTAGAGAGCTGTCTACTGGGGCTTACTTGGGAACTGCCCACTGGATTCCTGGGGAAACTATGTAGGAAGTCATTGATCGACCAAGATAAATAGCACTGAAACTGCAAGACATGTTCCTAGATACCCTTCCAGTGCCCTCTACTGAAAAGACCTAGCATTAGTGATTGCCATGAATAATAATTTCATTTTTCAAATATGGCCTGCAAAAGCATCATTGCATCAATGCACTCTGTTCTAATAAGAATCTATCTACATATCTTGGGGCTTCCCTGGTGGCGCAGTGGTTAAGAATCTGCCTGCCAATGCAGGGGACACGGGTTCGAGTCCTGGTCTGGGAAGGTCCCCCATGCTGCGGAGCAACTAAGCCCTTGCGCCACAACTACTGAGCCTGTGCTCTAGAGCCCGTGAGCCACAACTACTGAGCCCGAGTGCCACAACTACTGAAGCTCGCGTGCCTAGAGCCCATGCTCCACAACAAGGGAAACACCGGCAATGAGAAGCCAGTGCACCGCAAGGAAGAGTAGCCCCCGCTCTCCGCAACTAGAGAAAAGCCCACGCACAGCAACAAAGACCCAACGCAGCCAAAAATAAAATAATAAATAATAAAAAATAAATAAATAAAAGAATCTATCCACATATCTTGTATCCAGTGTCACCCATGTGCAAGGCAACTATTCCTAAGCCTGAATGTACACTTGCCTCTGGATGCAGTATAGATGTCTACTGTGAACTGCTTGTTTGTGTCCCCCCAAATTTAAAAGTTGAAATCCTAACCCCCATACTGCAGTGTGACTGGAAAGCAAGTCATTATTCCCAAAGTTGGGCCAATGATTTTTTTTTTTTTTTTTTAAGGCCTCACTGCAGGGCATGTGGGATCTTATTTCCCTGACCAGGGATCGAACCTGCACCCCCTGCAGTGGAAGCACGGAGTTTTAACCACTGGACCACGAGGGAAGTCCAGGCCAATGACTTCTAAATTTGCATCTTTGCTAATGCTTTTTCCTCTAACTTACTTCCCCCAACACTTCAAAATAAAATATTTGATGAAATCCTGCCCAATCCAGTCCAGTTTAAAGGCACTGCCTTCACTGTCTTCCCTAAATTTTCCATCTAAAACACTTATCTCTATTTTGGGGCCCCTAGTATTATGTGCCAGGTTCTGTTATAGGTACTGAGGGTACAGGTAAACAAGATAAAACCCTCCATACAGAGATTCTTTGGTAATGGATGAGACAGACAATGATGAAAGAGATGTTAGAAAAGCTAGAAGAGCAGGACCCCAAAAATCAGTGAGGAAGTGTTTCTAAATAAAAGGAATGATCATCAATGCCAAATGCTACTGAGAAATACAGTAAGATAAAAACTGAAAACATACCATGAGCCTGGCAAAATGGCAGTATCCTTTATAAGAGTTATTTTGAGAGATGGTGAAAACAAAAGCCTAATTGGAGAATTGGAGTGGATCAAAGAGAGAATGACAGATGAGGAAGAGACAATGAGTAGAGACAAGTTTTTGTTTTGCTGTAAAAAGGAGCAGACAAACGGGGTGATTGTTTGATTAAAAATGGGTCCTTTACTATATTTGAAAACGAAATACTTCATAGCATGATTTTATATTTATGGGAGTGATCAACAAGAGAAAGAAAATATTGAGATGCAAAAGAGAAGCCCTTGAATAGGCAAGAGAGACTGATATCTAATATACAAATACAGAAGCTGTAGGTTAGAATGGGGCTAGTTCAATCAGGAAACAAGAGGGAAAAGACTACAGAGATGTGGATGCAGGTATAGTAAGAGATTTGGGGAGGGAAAATGAGGTCTATTTTGAGAGATTCTATTTTTTCAGTGACGGAAGGAATAAAGGATTGGAGAAAGAGTATTAGAGTTTGGAGGAGAGGAAGGTGTGAGTTATCTCAGAAAATAAGGTGAATTTATTAGGCTTACCATGAGGCGTCAATGATGTGTTTGAGAATTTAGCATTGATTAGGCAGCATGATTGTGTCCTTTTCTCCAGCCACACTTTGATGCACGGGTGCAGAGGTGAAGTATCTGGAGAGTTAGGTTTAATGAGGGTAGAGGTATTGTCAAGTATGACAGGAAAAGTGAAGGGAAAAGGGTTGAGGCTGTAGTTGGGAAAAGTTGCATGGATTCTAAGCTGGGTGAGCAGGGAAGTGAGCACAAGAGAATAGTAAAGAATAACGTATATAAAAGATACTGAGTAATAGAAGTCCCACTGGGAAAATGGTTGAAAATGGGGCACTGGAATGGTACAGTTATTCCTGATGACAAGATCTAAAATATGATTGTGGAAGTGGGTAGCTGATGTGGGGTGGAGAAAAAATTCTTGGGAGTGGGATTCAAAGAAATCTTGTCCTATTTAATGGTACTCACACTCTGCCCAGTACTATATACAGAGTTCTATATTTGTAGTCCCCAAAATTTAAGTTTACAGCACCTTTAATATCTCAGTAATTTTTCTCACATCACCCAGAGGCAAAAAACAAACAAACAAACAAAAAACCTAACAGTTCTGTTTATTAAGTAGTTGGGTCCAAATAACTTAAGTATTTAAGTCTTAACAACTTGGCAGTTTTTTGAAAAAGAATGTACATATTGAAAGAAAAAACAATATTGAGCTAATTGAATAGACACATAAATTACCACAATTAAGAAAGGGTAGTCCTGGGAACTCCCTGGCAGTCCAGTGGTTAGGACTCCGCACTTTCACTCCCAAGGGCCTGGGTTCAATCCCTGGTGGGGGAACTAAGATCCCTGCAAGCTTTGAGGCGCAGCCAAAAAAAAAAGAAAGAAAGAAAGGGTAGCCCTCATGGGGAAAACTGATCTCTTGATTGACTTGGAGATGGGATGATGCACTGCTGGTAACCTATATATCCCAGTACTGTGGGCCACAGCCTGGGAACCTAGGTTCTGGTCCAGGGATCATATCTGGTCCATATGTCCACATATGGCATAGAGGGCTAGAAATTGTTATGTTTGTTAATTTTATGCTTGGGATATGTATCCTAGAGGAGAACAGGACTCAAAAAGAAAAGCAACACAAATATATTCATGCAGGAAGATTTTTACTAGTTCTGGTTTCTTCTTCCTATTAGCAATAATAATAACAATAATATGATGATGATAGCATTTTGATCCTAATCTTTGAATCATTGTCGTCATCTCCCTCTCTAACACCACCATATCCAGTGGTTGCCAAGACCCACATGTATTGATATTTAGTCTATTATGGTTACCTCCTAATTAAGGTCTGCACTTTCAGTCTCTTTTGACATTTAAGGACTCCTTGGCTTTTACCTTAAAGACTCCCATAAAACTGGCTAATTTCCTTTTCCTGGATTACCTCTGTACTTTCTGCATAAGTAACTTTTTAGCTGACTTCTTTTCTTCTGGAATGTTCCCACCCCCATCTCCAACTGTCAAAATTTTCTTATTGCTTAGGAAGCCATCTCTAATACTGTCTTTCACATGAAGAGTTTCCTGTTGCTCCACTAAGTAAATATACTCATTCCCTACTCTGATCTCCTCCAACAACATTTCTATATCCCTTCTGTCAGTTACCATGCTCCACAAGTATTATATTCCTTTGTCTACTATTTTGAGAAAACAATGCCTGATAAGCAACTTACAGACTAGGACTGTATTTTAGGGAGCCAGTGTAGTACAGGGGATGATGTATTAAATCTGATGGTTGGGTATGAGGCCCAGCTGCTGTACTTGCTAGAGGTTCTCTTCAGGCCTCAATTTCTGATTCAGTGAAATACAGATAATATTAACAGTGTTGCACACAAATTGACTAACACAGTGTTTAGCTCACAGTATGTGCCAAATAAGTGTCAGTTTTTTTCTTTTCATCTTTAGAGTCCTCCTGGTCCCTAACACAAAGACTATTCAATATTTTTAATTCATTTACATAGAAATGTAGGTCATGATAAAGGCTGTCATACTGGGAATTCAGTATCATCAAATGAACAATCTATTTCAATCTGTAGTATAGCAAAATCTTTAAAGGTCTAATTTCCAAATCTGTTTCTCCAATATGGGAAACAAAATATGAATTAATCTAGTGTTCCCAACTCTGTGTGTGTGTGTGTGTGTGTGTAGATACATAGAGATACATATATATATATATATATATATATATATATATATATGGAGAGAGATACAGATATATATATATATATATATATATGGAGAGAGAGAGAGAGAATGAGATTATGTAAATGAAAGACACATGGAATCCTTAAGTTCCAAAATCAGACCATTATTTGGATTTTGTATTCATTTTTCTTAGTCCATTCAGTATTTTTTTCTTATCTGTTCAGTTCAGTTGAAGTTTTAGATGGAAACATATTAGTTCTTTTTTTTCCCTCTATTATAACCTTTCTAGCTTTCTTTTAGTTGTATTTGTCCCCTCATTTTGCATTGTCTCCAAATCCAATGTAATTACTACCATCAAGCAGAAATTTTACTAATTCTTTTATTTTAAAAAAATCAAGTTGCTTAAACCACACAAGATGACCTAATTAAACAAGAAATGAAATCCTAAAAATTGTGAATAACTTGAATTTGTTTACTTGAATGAATGAATATTGTGTTAAATGTTTTTTAATATAATCCTTGAGGAATAAAAATATATAAGTAATCTGGGGAAAGTGAATAATTCACATTGATATAGCTCTTTTTAAATGCAGGTTTTCAGCTGTCACATTGTCTTTATGTGGGATAAATCTGTAATCTCATTCCTACCTACTTGATATTTATTTCCGTAATAACAAAATATATATTGGCTTATGAGAAAATAAAAACCACGTTTAATGAAATAAATAAAGGGGAGAAGTCATGAGCTGCATTAATAAATTTAGCCCACAGTTTAGAAAGGGCAGCCAAATGAGGTACCCCATCTCTTATATTCAAGTGGAAATGCCCTCTTTGAACACAGAAAAGAAATATAACTCTATTAAAAACTCAGACACAGGCTGCTAGCCAGTTGAATATAATTTTATAGATTTTTTATACTTGAATATGGAGAGGCTTTTGACTGTCATTTCTTCAATAAGATTTGTATAATTGAGGGATGACTGGTTACACTGTGATATACAAATGTACTGCTCATCTGCTACTTTCATGGTTTTGCTATGATGATAAAAAACTTACAATGACATTTCCCTTGACATAAATGCAGACCTATGAAACAGAGATTACATCTTCAGGATCACAGAATGTTTGTACTAATGGGATCATAGAGGTGACTTAGTGTAGCCTTTTCCTTTTATATTTCAGAATATCGAGACCCAGAGAGGTAATGACACACCCAAGATCATCCTGGTTGTTGGCATCTATACCACAGGAACTTTTAGTTCTCTGTTTCTTCCTTTATTCCATAGCTGAAAACAGAAATGGGAAATTCTAGAGCATTTAAAATCCGAAATTTACAGCTTAACCTCTAGCATACTTGTTGAGAGCCTGAGCTGCTCTAAAAATTCCAGCACTTCATTCCTTTGGTGAATGGTATAAACTCTCAAGATGGTCCTTCAGGCAGAGGCTGGGCTTACTATCAGCTATCAGCTGACTTCCAGCTCCTCTCATGAGCTCTTAGACTCAGATCTTTCTGGTTGATTAGTGCAGTTACCACTTGCCTGTCTGCTTTCTTGTATTCCAAATGTTTCTTGTATTCCAAATTCCTATTATATTCTCCTTGTTCCTCTGCACTTATGGCTTTTTTAAAAATCACTTTGCTATCAGAGTATTGCTGTTTGGATAGAAAGGAGGTTTAATCTGCTAGTGTAATCATCCCCTAGGATATTCTGACAATTAAAAAAAACCTGGCAGGTCAGCATACTTTGAGGGACATCAGCACTAGGACGTAGCATGGTCTGGCAGAAGGATGAAGACCTTTGGGGTCAGAGAAACTGGGATCCAATACTAGCTTTGCCATTGTTAACTAGGTGATACGGGGTAAGTTAAAAATATCTAGGCTTCAGTTTTCCCTTCCAAATGGACATAATACACATTTTGTAGCTTCTTGAGAAAACTGGGTTAAACAAAGATGTTAAGCATATTTTCATGTCCTTTTTGGTCATCTGTATGTCTTCTTTGCAGAAATCTCTACTTAGATCTTCTGCCTATTTTTTGATTGGGTGGTTTGTTGTTTTGTTTTGATATTGAGCTGTATGAGCTGTTTGTATTTGGAGATTAATCCCTTGTTGGTAGCATCATCTGCAAATATTTTCTCACATTCCATAGTTGTCTTTTCATTTTGTTTATGGTTTCCTTTGCTGTGAAAAGCTTTTAAGTTTAATTAGGTCCCATTTGTTTATTTTTGCTTTTGTTTCCATTACTCTAGGAGACAGATCCAAAAAAATTATCGCTGCAGTTTATGTCAGAGAATGTCTTGCCTATGTTTTCCTCTAAGAGTTTTATAGTATCCGGTCTTATATTTATGTCTTTAATCCATTTTGAGTTTAGTTTTGTATGGTGTTAGAGAATATTCTAATTTTATTCTTCTACATGTAGCTGTCCAGTTTTCCTGGCACCACTTATTGAAGAGACTGTCTTTTCTTCATTATATATTTTTACCTCCTTTGTCATAGATTAATTGACCATAATGTGTGGGTTTATTTCTAGGCTTTCCACCATTGATCTATATGTCTGTTTTTGTGGCAGTACCATACTATTTTGATTACTATAGCTTTGTAGTATAGTCTGAAGTCAGGGAACATGATTCCTCCACCTCTGTTCTTCTTCCTCAAGATTGCTTTGGCTATTTGGGTCCTTTGTGTTTCCATACAAGTTTTAAATTTTTTTGTTCCTGTTCTGTGAAAAATGTCCTTGGTAATTTGATAGGTATTGCACTGAATCTGTAGATTGCTTTGGGTAGTGTGGTCATTTTAACAAAATTGATTCTTCTAATCCAAGAACATGGCATATCTTTCCAACTGTTTGTGTGGTCTTCAATTTCTTTCATCAGCATCTTATAGTTTTCAAATACAGGTCTTTTGCCTCCCTAAGTAGGTTTACTCCTAGGTATTTTATTCCTTTTGATGTAGTGGTAAATGAGATTATTTCCTTAATTTCTCTTTCTGATACTTTGTTGTTAATGTATAGAAATGAAACAGATGTCTGTGTGTTAATTTTGTATCCTGCAACTTTACCAAATTCATTGATAGTAGTTTTTCAGTAGCATCTTTAAGGGTTTCTATGTATAGTATCATGTCATCTGCAAACAGTGACAGTTTTAAGGAATATTTTGAAGCAAAGTGACTGTCATTATTCTCATCAAGATACTTGAAGCATTCATTTAAAATTTGGACTCTGTGAATTCAATTGGTTACCAGAAAGAATTATGAAATGTCAGTGTGATGACACTATGCTCCAACTATCCCTTAATCCAACCCCAAACAGGATGCTCTCTTAAGCACAGCCTTAGATGGCAAGAAAAAATCAGGAAAATGATTATCAGCTTCTCAACCAGATACAGCTTTATAACTGCAAAACTACTTTGGATTAATGCCCACCTTTAAACTGCTGCACCCAGGAATTTAATATCTAATGTCTAACTCTCACACAGGATTGCCATGCTCATAGGTAAATGTTAATTAGAGGACTAAATAAACCAACATTTTGTGACAGTGCTCCATCAGTACATCTAGAAAAGCCTTTACCCCTAGGACCTTGTTTGGCTAGCCACTCATCTAGTAGATCTTTCCAGATCTCATCAGTAATTGCAAATGTTACCTCTTTGGATGAAAGAAAAATGCTGCCAGTTATTATGTTGACAAGTGTATCTGTGGAGATATTTCACTGCCAAGAGCAGAAGCTGGATGTGAGGAAATTTCATTAGGCTCATATTTCCATTTAAAAAATTAAATGATCAGAACCATCTCTCTTAAGCATAGTCTTTAGCATTGACCTGGAATTGATTCAGTTGTTATTGTTGTTTTGATGGAATTGCTTTTTTTTTTTTCTCAATAAAACTTCAATAAGATTCATTTGCAAAAGTTTTAGTTCATGGCATTTAGCCAAAGGGTTTATCAACAGGATTTCACTTCTTAGATGTGTTTGGAAGCTTTGAAATAGTTTTTTTTTTTTTTTTTCCCCCCACTTGGAAGTCTCCAGAGAATGTCTGGAGACATAAGTATTAGATGGTCTCTATTCCAAAATTCATCTTATATTAAACTTGAAATTCCCAGGACTCCCTTGGGTACTAAAATATGTAAATGTATGAGTGTAATACCACATAAATACATGGTTAAAGATTCTGTGACTGAAAGAGAATACCAGTTTAAGTGAAATGAAATGTATTTTTTCCTTAGTTAAAGGATAAAGAAGACCAAAAACATAGAAATGTATTGAGTTTGATGGTAATAATAATACAGTACAATTTATTAAATTAAAATTTCAATCCTGGTCTGTCTCCCCAGGCCATACCATGCTTCGTTAACTGACGATTTCAATTGCTACAGTGCAGAAGAACATCCGTCTCTTTTTAGAATATCTTTGCTCTGATGAAGAAGTTGGGTTTTACTTATGGAAGAAGACTCTGGTTCACCACAATGCATTCACCCGCATGTGCTACTTTCTAGCTGCAAGATCTTGATTCTTCCTCAGAACCTCATATCCTTCATTTTGAAAATGCAGAAAATGTCTAACTCCCTCACAGGATTGCTATGCTCATAGGTAAAGCACCTGCACAGAATTTGTACCTAGTGAGACACTCAATAAACATTCATTACCTTCTCTTGCTTTCCCACCACAGCCTCAAGCTATAAATAAAAAATACCTATATGGCTTAGAGATTTCCTGGGCTTTACTCAATCATTTACCTTAACAGTGACAATCATTATCAGCTGTACTAGCAGAAACAGTCACAGGTCAGATACATGGGGTTTATATTATACACTGACTTCGCTCATAGGCTCAGGATTCTGTGGCTGCTTATATGGTAACAAACTTTGAATCTTTATGTGAGAAAATATAGAGACCTGGGATGCTTTAGGAAAAACTTCTGTACCAAAAATTAGATCTGTTCTCCAGTCTTATTTTCATCACCGAGTGTCTCAGTAACTTTTGCTGTCACTTTATTTTTTGAGACTCAATTTCTTCACCTGAAAATTTGTCTCAGTTAACTCATAGAGTCTTATAAGGATCCAGTGAAGTATGGAAACTAGAAATCTACACAACTCCAAGGCAGTGGTAGTAATAGAACCACAGAAATCTTCCTGCTCCTCTGAGCAATTCTGTTTTTATCAGCAAACATGTAGAAAAAAAGATTTTCTAAGTGGATCATTGGTTACTCTCAGATTTTCCTCATGTTGAGAACCAAGATGTCATCAAGACTGGGGTGCAGGGGCTAGACAAATTCTCTCTGGGTGAGACCAATGGGGCAAAGGGTAGGAGTTACAAATAAGAGAGTGTTACTAAGAAGGATGAAGGTCAGTACACAGTACATGTAATATGACAGAGCAGGTCATGATGTAAAATTATATAAATATTTATCAATTTGTGAATATATAAAAGCAGTCTGAACAATAAGAAAATTCAGTGAGGTTGAACTTCTTTTCCTTGATTGGGAGCAGGGATTTGTTACCTAATATAGACGAATAGGCATGCAGCCTTTTTTCCATGAATTTTTATATTGGCTTATCCAAAACAAGGACATGGGCCATTTTGGCTTGAGAAGTAAAGGTGTGAGAGCAAATGAGTGAGGGTGTAGATACCAGAAGCAAATCTATCATGTTATCCCCAGCATACCAGCAGTGGCTGAACTTTCATCAACTATAGAAAGGGCTTCACAAAGACCTTCTTTCTCCATGAACTGAACTTTCAAATAAACTTTTGAGCCCTTCAGAATGACTACTAACAGAGTCCTCCTACTTGCTAGCAATGATCCATCAACCTTGTGTCCCAGATTCCTAATGGATGTCCATTGTAGACAATGAAAGCCATGGCTATTACTCAGCCATAACTTATTTTTAAGGGGTGATTATTTGTGGGGTTTGTTATCAAGAGAGAATTTTCATGCTTCTTCTGTTTAAATATCTGTAAAACGTTCCAGATATATACACATACATCTCTCATATAATTCTAAAATAAGATGCCTAAGAGAATGAACCAAATCTGGAAAGAAAAGGAAACCGTCAGTAGCATAGGAACTTCTCTTTAAATAGCTTATTTTTCTGTTATAGAAAATTCCCAGCCCAATCACCACCTTTCTAAGAACTTAAAGGAATAAAGCCAAGGCCCATCCAGAGCAATTTTTATTGAAATTTGGTCACTCTCTGTGAAACCATAGACAATTATGCCTCAGAATGCTAGAAGAAAAGACCCCAGAAACCCAGGAGTGGATACAAACAGACACAGAATCATCTTCTAGTGCTAGCAGAAAAGTTTGTTTTCAAAGGAAGGATAAACACTTTATTGCCTATGAAACAAGATTCTGATATTCTACCAAATAATGTCAGAACATGAAATAAGGAGGCAGAAGAATTTAGAATTAAGAATCAAGATGTCTTGCTCTGCCTCTAGCTATTTGTACATCACTGGCAAGTCACTTTCTTTATTTAGGCTTTGTTATCTCAACTGTAAAATGAAAAGGTTAAATTATGGTACCTAATGTTCCATACAGCTTTCAGTCTCTGTGATGTTCATGCTACCTCTGTTCAGTAGTGACAAGAGGAACCGAAAGGCCACACAAGGAGAAGTCAATTTTGTCTTAGATGGAAAAATCTTCCAAAATACCATCTCTTTAACTTCTGTATGAAAAAAGTAATTATTTATTTGTTTATATTTAATAAATATAAACAGGCCAATCAGCACCAATGAATCTACTAACCAAACTTGAAAGCTAGGACCCTGACAACGATGTGAGATTTTTTTTTCTTTTCCTAAAAAGGCAGAAGACATACCTTTGGATTCAGGGTCATCAATGACTTCATGAAGCCCAAGGGTTTTCCCTGGTCTTGCTAAAATGCACATGTTCCTAACAATCCTAACACTCAGCAATCTTGGGTTGGATCCAGCTGCCAATAATTTGCTCTGTGATCCTGAGCATATCACTTAATTTGCCCATACTCAGTTTTCTCTACTTTACATGGTAGGGGATTAGAGTAGGTTCCATGCATCCCAAAAATTCTATGATTCATTTAAACAACAATGAAAAGGAATGATTGTAATGTGCAATGGAGAGATATTGTATCTATGACTTCACCCTAACCTTACTTTACCTTCACTTCTTCTAGATCCATTTTCCAAATATGGCTGAGTTGCAAAATTGCAAACACATTCATTCAGTAAGTAATTTTTACAGCACCTAGAACAGTATATGACATATATTAGGCCATAAGTATGTGTTGGTTGAATGTATGAATGCAAGGAAACTATAGAATAACAAAGAGAAGCTTCAATTATTATATCAATTCCAACCAAATCCTATGAAATCTAAGACTAGAAACCTTTTAATTGGAAGTTACAAAAATTAACCAGTATTCTGAGATATACAGTTACTTATGTATCCATTGCTTTGGGATAATCTACAGCTTGGACATAATTCCAGCTAAATGGATAGGATTCAAATCTAAAGTAATTTGTCCCTTCAAATCCAAGCAGTATAGTGGAAATTTCATATATGTTCAGTGATTAGGTGATTTTCTGGTCAGTATTTCATTATTGGTTTATTATTAAAGACAGGTCACAGCTCTAATTTAAGTATTCTATTTATGTCTGGAAATCTGTGCTGTGGTGTACTTTGATGTGCTATTGCAAGGGAGAGAGAAAGGAATAGCCCTGAGTCAATGGCAATAAGTTTAGATTCTGGTTCCTCATCTAGAGTGATTTAAACCTATCCCTGTTCTCAGTTTGCAAGTGTAGAATGATGCCAATTAAATTTTCTCCTGCATACCTACCTCATGAGTATTAATGGGTTACTGCTGATTATTAACAGGGTATGCATAGTCTAGAAATAGGAAGAATAAAGGAAAAGGAAGGAAGCAAAACAGCAGGAAGAAAAGATGTTCCTTTTGGCATGTACTGGATGTTCTATTGACAACATCTTTGCTTCTTCCAAGAGATCCTAGAAGCTAGAATGATGAATGCACAAAAGGGGGGATTGGGGAAGGACCAAGAAGAGTGCTTGGCAAAGGGAGAAGAGAATTGACACACCATCTGTGGAATCTTCAATTATCAGTATGGTTGGTGACAATAATATTCTGACTGCTATTCACTATTTGCATACACTTGCACATGCATAGCTCTATATATAAGCTTTAGTAGTTAATTCACTCTGAAAGCACCTAGGCTTACGTTTATTGTGCTTTAAATACCATACCTAAAAGATTTATGTACATCTTTAAAAAATGAACAATGTATTTCTAGAGGAAGTAAGTGGTAAAGAAGATAAAATTTGTTGAAAGGGATTTGTAGCAAATGGAAAGCATTTGAGCCAGCCTCAAAGTGTGCTGGGAGAGAGGGAAGAACAAAGAGGAGGGAGGTTGTATTAAAAAATAAATAAATGGTGACCATGAGGGCATTGAATTCCATCTTTGTCAGAGACAGCAGTTGTATATGCAGCAAAGTTAGCCCTCCTCTAAAGAGAGCTAACATGGGGAAAATATAAAGCCATAATAGGAGCTCCATCAAGTACAGCTTGAAACTTACTAGAGTGGAAGAAAGACAACACAACATATCATCACACAACATATCCTCTGAAAGAAAAGCCATAACAATTCTAATCGCCTAGGAAAGAGTAAAATGGGAGGAATAAAGGAACCAGACCACACTGAATTTCTACCCAGAACAGGAATAATTATTAATTTTACTCAAAGGTTGCCTAGGGGAAAATTCTTTAATTTTACATATAAATTGTTTACATTAGACATAGATAAATATTATATATATGTATACATATATACATATTTGAATGTCAATGTTATAGGACTTTTGAAGATAAAAATATTAAAGAAATATCTTGCTTGTGATATACTAAACTTACAACCCTACGGTGTACACCTCTTTTCCTTTATGAACACTTAATTTTAGAAATTTGAGAAGTACAATGAGAGTTAAGTAACACCTCTCTGCATCAAGTACACAAACTTTAAGCCATTTTTTGGTGAAAAATGTTCAGATCCCAGGACTTTAATAAGGAGAGGGGATGCCCCCATTCCCTGAAGATAACCTCTTCATACAGAATGAGTACTTGCCACCAAGAGCAGGAGGTTCTCCCAGAGAGAGGCCAAATGATGGGAGAGTAATAAAGATGTTTGCAAAAGGTAAATGTTGAAGTTAACCCCCCTCTGTTTTTTCTCCTACTAAATTTAATACAACCCTCAACTCTACCTGTAATGGAATCTCAATTTTAAAAATTACATCTTGTTTATAACCCACTGCTTAAGCAGAAGAAACTCTGAAACCTCTTAGTGAGCTTTAAAATCTGCTGGTGATTCACTAAATATTAAAAGTAATAGCAAAATAAATAAATAAAAATAAAACCCCCAGTCATTTGTGTCAGGAAGAGCTAAGTTCTCCAGCAAAATGCAGAGAGAGCTCACTTTAATAAACTGCAGGAAAATTTTCAAATAAACAATGGCTACTAGAGCAAAAATGAAAATGAATCTACAACTTCCAAAGAAGCCAAATAACTCATTTCCCTTCCGAAAGGATTATGTCTGTTCAGCAGTGCCTTTAATATAGTAAAGATGTATAAAAAGACGCAATTATATTTAGCAATTTGGGAAGGTCAAAACTAAACCTTTTATTCTAACTCAAATTTGTATAGTAAGCACCTAGCAGAGCAAACAAACAGAAAGAACTGTTTATCAGATGAAAGCTGCAGGGCACATGGCAACACAGCAGGCCCAGGCTAACAGCAGATTTCCAAAGGACAGCCTAGTGGGACGATCAAAGAGGTGGAACAATCAGCCAAGCATGACTGCACATCACAAATCCATCAAGACCTATGATATCCTGGCAAGACAAACAGCAAGGAGCACAGAGACTTAAATGCTATTTGAGAAAATTTACTATCCCCCAGCCTCCAGCAGGGCTGAGAAACAATACCATTCAAACTCCCATCTATTCCAACAACATAATCAAAATACTCTTTTCCTTAGCCAGTTGAATTTACTACCTAATATTTATTTATTTTTAACTGCATGTATGTATAGCTATAAAAATAAAAATACATTTGTATATGTTTTAACATATCTCTGTTACTACATCAAGCAAAATCAGCTTGACAGATTTTCATGAAATTTGGAGAGTATGTTTTGAGCAACATGATTTTAAATATAGGCTATGGGGCATGCCTGAAATTTGCTTTGGGGTCCTCTGGGGGGACAGGCAGGCAGTCATTTACCAGAGCAGTTGAAACAGAAGTGAAATAAGAGGTCCATAAGACTGCCAAAAGGAGTAATGAGCCATAAGTATGAAGATGCATTCATATGCCAAGGACAGAGAAAACAATCAGTAGTTTTAAATTTGAGTCCCAAACTGATCATCATAAAGGCAAGTGTGGTTTCCAATCTAGCCACGTCTCACCTGGGTAACTTTAAGTAGAACCATTCAGGCTAAGTAGCATCAGTGACTTATTCAGTTAATTGTGATTAATACATTTTTCTTCAGCAGTTCTGAGGAGGCATTTTTGGAAAGAAGTAGCAATGTGGAGTGAATCCCACCCTCCATCCCAAGTCAGAGTAAGGAAATGTTGGCCCTCTCACCTCACACTGATGAGAGGGGCTTCAACAGAACACTTGGGAGCACTTATTCCCCACAGTTACAAGGTCTTGGGCCCTGATGTCTGACTCTTTCCTACAAATGTAACAGTCCAAAGGCAAGCGGACTAGCCACTACTGACAAGTCAAAGGAATGGTGGATGAGTGGGTTCAGCCCGAACTCCCAGAGTCTGTTGGCACAAAACACGCATAAGCATTTCCCATGGACCAGATGTGTGCCATGCAGGAGAGAGAGAGCCTGAATGTTATTAAGTCCTGTCTGAGTGGGTAACAGACTTGAGCAGAGAGAAATTGTAGGCAGTACCTGATTTCTAGTGCCTGCCTGTGGAAGGACTAAGTCATCAGCCAGAATAAAGAAATATTTGCTATTATCAAGGGATCTGCAGTAACTTGGCAGTAGTAGGAGAAGGTTTCCACCAAAGAATATTTGAGTATCCCATGAAAGGAAGGATTAAACACATGCCAGATCCAGAGGACAGAGGCAGCTTTTGATAGTGCCCATTATGTAGAACTTACTAGAGTAGTCACGGACCACTTAGATTTTCATCCAGAAGCAAGGAAAGAACTAGCTCCAACAAATATTTTTAAAGGGACAGAGGAATAAATATATAGTTGCTTAATGGTTATACCCCAACAGGTATGGTGGTTCAATACACCAAATATACTACATACACATAAGCAACAGTGGAATGGCACACTCATATAGACATACAATGTGTGATTAGATAAGGTGATTTAGAAGCAGAAAACAATTTAAGAAGCACTAGTTGTCTGAGAATTATACTGCTCAGGGACTTAGGAGAGCTCCCAACTGTCTAGTAAATCGCATTTCTAAGAGCCCTTGGCCTTGTAGTTGAGACTATACTGCCTGACCCCACGTGTCTACTTCTCTTCCTCACAAATCTCATTTCCCATCACTCCCACATGCACATCCTTTGGCACAGCCAGGCAAACTATTCATTATCACTCTCATTATTGATACTTATGTCCAATTTCCCACTCTGCTATGTGCAAAGAAATACTTCTCATTGTTCAAAGAATCCTCAGGACTGGGGAAGATCTAGCTATTGATCTTTTGTGCCTTAGGGTTATGTGTTCTCATGGCTGCTGATCTTCTCGCCCTATGAAGGTTCTGTGGTTCTCAAAACTGGCTACATATTACCAGAGAGCTTTAAAAACAATACCACTGGGGTTTCCCTGGTGGCGCAGTGGTTAAGAATCCGCCTGACAATGCAGGGGACACAGGCTCGCGCTCTGGTCTGGGAAGATCCCACATGCCACGGAGCAACTAAGCCCATGCGCCACAACTACTGAGCCTGTGCTCTAGAGCCTGCGAGACACAACTACTGAAGCCCGCGTGCCTAGAGCCCGTGCTCCACAATGAGAGAAGCCACCACAATGAGAAGCCCACACACCGCAACGAAGAGTAACCCCCGCTCGCCGCAACTAGAGAAAGCCCGCGCGCAGCAACGAAGACCCAATGCAGTCAAAAATAAAATAAATAAATAAAATAAAAAACAATACCACTGACTGGGGCCCCATCCCATAATAGTTGAACCAGAATCTCCAGGGGTTGGTGATGAGCAGAGGTGTTTGTTTTGTTTCTGATTTTTTAAAAGCTCCCCAAGTAATTCTAATGTGCAGCCAGAATTGAGTCTACACTGGCTGAGGTACAATACAGCTAATCAATTTCTTAATGTGTAAGAATGTATAGGTTTTCTAAGCTGGTCCCCTGAGTAATGTTAATAAAATGTCAGCTGTGGTTGTGTAGGTTTTTAGTATTCTCTGACAGGTGAGAATGGAATTAGACATGGCTATGGATAAAATGTTGGGCCTGGGATAACAGAAAATAGATCAAAAAAGGGGGAAATGGTTGTGCCAGAGCAGTGGTTCTCAATGCTGAATACACAGTGATATCCCACATTTTAAAAATATGTTTATGAAATGTAAGTAAGAGGCAGTATCTCTATTAACAAAGCAAGACATCAAATTGCCTATAAGGTACAGTCTCAATGATATAAAATAAAATAAATATATAAAGTCTAAAATGTTAATGGAGGCTATCCTTGAACAAGGGCATTAAGAATAATTATTTCCTTTTTTTAAGCCTTTCCTGTACTTTCTAAATTTTCTTTCATGAGCAAGTTATACTCTTACCTTCAGGAAAAAACAACTCTAAAAAGGGTAAGAAAGAAAACAGTCCCTGAGGGACTTGTAATTCTGATTAACACATCATTCAAAAGGGGGAAAGAGTTGACAAAGGTCCTCCCTTTTTATAACTTATCCAACTGGCAAAATGAGATGAAATTGGCCTCTGTCAGTTGGTGACAGTCCTCTACTTCTAAGGATCCCTCATTTCTTCTTGGGGATCTCTATCTGCCTAGCCACTTACTAGGAATAAGTTTCAGCTTGGTCTCTCAAATCCTGCACATTCTTGTACATACTGAGTTGCCTCCTCCTTAGAATCAGAAGCAGTTCAATACTAACAAAGAAGGATTTTCATTTGTGTTTGGTTTCATTTCACTTTCCCAATTCCACTAAACTGCATGAAGCCAAAGTTTCACAGGTAGCCAATATATAATGAAGTGAAAATCTTAATAAATGTCTAATTTCATGTTGAGCTTTAGATTTTAAAGGCCACTATTTATTTATACTGTGATATTCATGTCTTTGAATGAATGATTCTATTTTTAAATAATTGAAACCATTCCATATAGTCAATTTAATGTCTTATTTTGTTAATATGAATACTACACTAAAATTTCATAAGCATATTTTTAAACCAATGGATTATGAGTTTCTTAAATTGGAAAACTCCATTGCACTCATCTTTGTTATCCTCACCACTTAGCAAAGTGGGCGGCACACTGTAGGTGGGGTTGACACTAACAGTGCTCACTAACATCTGGTTTTGCTCTGTATCTAAGACCTAAGACAGATCTTGTTTCGCAGGGACCTTGCAGTTAGGTGGGGCCAAGTGACCTGTTCTGGCCAGTAAACTATGCTGGGACATGACACCTGTCATTTTAGAGCTGAAGCAGTGAAAAGTCCATGAACTACCCTCTAAATTCTCTTCCATGGCTGCAGCAACCAGGAAGCCCCATGTTGAATGGCAGAGCTGCAACAAGATGGGCACGATCAGGAGTCCTGAGTCACCACTTGGAAGGAAGGTGTGTGAAGGAACTGCTGAGCCTGCAGAAGATTTTGCTTGAGCAAGTAATAAATGTTTATATGTTAAGCCACTGAGATACCAGGATTTATTTGTTCCTGAAGCACAGTCTAACCTATCCTAATACTGTAAGCATTCTTGGAAGTTGATTTGAATTTAATTAGAAGCTTTTAATATTTCACTGTCAAGATATGTTTCCTGATAAAACCAAAAGCACCTATGCTTTTGTTTTTTCTACTAAATGTTTCAGCATTTGCTAAACTTAGCAAGGGAAGAAGACAGACTCTTCTGTGCAGGCTACTCCATAACCATAGCCTTAGAGGTTGCAGAAAGGACATGTAAGCCATTAAGCTCATGCTCTAGGCCTCATGTCTCATTTTTGAGCTGCAAGGGAATTTTCAAACCAGTTCCCAACTTGTGCTTACATCTCTGGTAGTGGTCTCTAGATACTGTGCGGCACAGCATTTGGTAGAGGACATAAGCTGTTAGATGGATCATTCTTCAAATGTACAGAAGTAAAGAATGAGACTTGGTACATTGTTTTTTTGAAAGGGAAGAGGGTAAATACTAGCTTTAAACCTGCTTACACCGTTGCAAGCTCAAGAACTATAGGAACATGGTACTTCCTTATAGCTACACATCTATAACTCTCTCTTCCCAGGAATGGTTCTCTGTGTTAAAATGAGCCTTAGTTATGCAATCCATTTTTCAAATAGTGAACAAGATATAAAAGATACCAGACATATGATTCATAAGCATGTGCAGCTAAAAGACAAATATGTGTTTGAAAACCCCTTTTTCTGGGACATTGAGTTTCCAAGGCCATGTGTAGACATACCCCTTTTACTGGAGTGGTGGATTTATAAACCAGTTAGTAACTAGGTGATTGGCTGAATTTAATGGTTGCTAATTGATTCATTACCAGTTAATCTAGACAAAATAATCAAATCACTTGTTTACTTCAGGCTTAGTAGCAGTAAAAATCTATTACTCTTTTAAAAACACGGTGCATAGAAGCACCTCACGTTCAGTAACTAAATAGTGTACCATTACTTATTTCAGGGTCTCTCTCCAGCTGCCTTGGCATCCCTTCCAACTCCCTGCCTTCCCCTTCCCCTCAAATCTTTTGAGTTCTTTGAGTAGGGATAAGTCTCAGCAATGCCAAATCCTGTATTTACTTTTAGAAACTGTAGCAGCAGGAGCTTGCTGAATTTCACCTTCAGGGGTGTCATAGATGTTTGCAGCTTCTCCGGTCTATTCATCATCTCCTCTGCAGTGTCCTCACTTAGACTGGCTGCTAAGGCTTGAGAAAGTAAGTATTTAATCTTAGCACACCACCAAAGGGATGAAAGCTACTCTCTATTATCTTTTAAATACCTCAGTGATTCAGATTAAAACCATGGAAGGTCCAGCCATATTAACAAGTGTTGCAGTATATTAATTTCAAATAGGACAACAAAGAGTTTAAAGAAACAACCTCCCACCAAACAAATTCTAAGGCAGGGCACAATCTGAAACAGCCTAGTACAGTGATTTTTTTGAAGACCCTCTTTGTGGGCAAGAGTTCAAAATTCAAGTCTGAAGGAATCAAGGTGAAAATGTAATATTAAATGAGAAGAGAAAGGAAAAGAAAGCTTTTATATAAATTTAGGGACCTATGTCCTCCCCTCATAGATGTAGATATATTCCTTGTAATGGCAATTATATGATGGTTCAAGGGGTTACCGCCCTGTTAAAATGGCTCACCTCTGAAATTTTATAACCCAGATAACCTCATGGTGTTATCCAAAAAAATTCTACTTCTAAACTCACTAATTGGACAGATGCAGAAACTTGCCAGTTTATCACAAATAAGATAGGAAACATTTATATCAGGCAATGATATTATCAAGAATACTACATTATAATCCCAGATTGTACAATATTAATAAACAACAGTCCAGGTGTACAGAAAATTATCAAACTATGATCATCTAAAGGCAGGTTGACAGAGTCAGATCATCTAGCCAAAACCATCTCTGTTCAAAGATTGTTTTTTAAGAAAATCCAATGTTCCAGGTACCTGTTTACTGCAGTTTGTAATCCTAGTAAGCGCAAACATACAAATGTTCCACTTTTCTACTTGAAAATACTTAATCTCACAGAGGACCTTCAAGATGGCAGAGGAGTAAGATGTGGAGATCACCTTCCTCCCCACAAATACGTCAAAAATACATCTACAGGGCTTCCCTGGTGGCGCAGTGGTTGAGAATCTGCCTGCCAATGCAGGGGACACGGGTTCAAGCCCTGGTCTGGGAGGATCCCACATGCCGCAGAGCAACTAGGCCCGTGAGCCACAACTACTGAGCCTGTGTGTCTGGAACCTGTGCTCCGCAACAAGAGGGGCCACGACAGTGAAAGGCCCGCGCACCGCAATGAAGAGTGGCCCCTGCTTGCCACAACTAGAAAAAGCCCTTGCATAGAAACGAAGACCCAACACAGCCAAAGAAATAAAATAAATAAATGAATAAATAAGTCAGGAGCTCTTTAAAAAAAAAAAAAACTAACCCATGAAGGATTTTAAGTCCTTATAAAAAAAAAAAAAAATACATCTACATATGGAACAACTCCTACAGAAAACCTACTGAACGCTAGCAGAAGACCTCACACTTCCCAAAAGGGTCTTGTTTCTCCGACCGGGTGTCAGGCCTGAGCCTCGGAGGTGGGAGAGCCGAGTTCAGGACACTGGTAAACCAGAGACCTCCCAGCCCCATGTAATATCAATCAGTGAGACCTCTCCCAGAGATCTCCATCTCAATGTTAAGACCCAGCTCCACTCAATGGTCAGCAAGCTCCAGTGCTGGATACCCCATACAAAACAACAAGCAGACAGGAACACAACCCCACCCATTAGCAGAGAGGCTGCCCAAAATCATAATAAGGTCACAGACACCCCAAAACACACCACCAGATGTGGACCTGCCCACCAGAAAGACAAGATCCAGCCTCATCTATCAGAACACAGGCACCAGTCCCCACCACCAGGAAGCCTACACAACTCACTGAACCAAACTTACCCACTGGGGGCAGACACCAAAAACAACGGGAACTATGAACCTGCAGCCTGTGAAAAGGAGACTCCAAACACAGTAAGTTAAGCAAAATGAGAAGACAGAGAAATACACAGCAGATGAAGGAGCAAGGTAAAAACGCACCAGACCAAACAAATGACGAGGAAATAGGCAGTGTACCTGAAAAAGAATTCAGAGTAATGATACTAAAGATGATCCAAAATCTTGGAAATAGAATGGAGGAAATACAAGAAACATTTAAGAAGGACCTAGAAGAACTAAAGAGCAAACAAACAATGATGAACAACATAATAAATGAAATTAAAAATCCTCTAGAAGGAATCAATAGCAGAATAACTGAGGCAGAGGAAAGGAAAAGTGACCTGGAAGATAATATAGTGGAAATAACTACGGCAGAGCAGAATAAAGAAAAAAGAATGAAAAGAACTGGGGATACTCTCAGAGATTTCTGGGACAATATTAAACCACCAACATTCGAATTATAGGGGTCCCAGAAGAAGAAGACAAAAAGAAAGGGACTGAGAAAATATTTGAAGAGATTATAGTTAAAAACTTCCCTAATATGGGAAAGGAAATAGTAAATCAAGTCCAAGAAGCACAGAGAGTCCCATACAGGATAAATCCAAGGAGAAACACGCCAAGACACATATTAATCAAACTATCAAAAATTAAATACAAAGAAAAAATATTAAAAGCAGCAAGGGAAAAGCCACAAATACAAGGGAATCCCCATAATGTTAATAGCTAATCTTTCAGCAGAAACTCTGCAACCCAGAAGGGTGTGGCAGGACATATTTAAAGTGATGAAAGGGAAAAACCTACAACCAAGATTACTCTACCCAGCAAGGATCTCATTCAGATTCGATGGAGAAATTACAACCTTTACAGACAATCAAAAGCTAAGACAATTCAGCACCACCAAATCACCTTTACAACAAATGCTAAAGGAACTTCTCTAGGCAGGAAACACAAGAGAAGGATAAGACCTACAAACACAGACCCAAAACAATTAAGAGAATGGTAACAGGAATATACATATCGATAACTACCTTAAATGTAAATGGATTAAAGGCTCCAACCAAAAGACATAAACTGGCTGAATACAGAAACAAGACCCATATATATGCTATCTAAAGGAGAGCCACTTCAGACCCAGGGACACATACAGATTGAAAGTGAGCGGATGGAAAAAGATATTCCCATGCAAATGGAAATCCAAAGAAAGCTGGAGTAGCAATTCTCATATCAGACAAAATAGATTTTAAAATAAAGACTATTACAAGAGACAAAGAAGGACACTACATAATGATCAAGGGATCAATCCAAGAAGAAGATATAACAATTGTAAATATTTATGCACCCAACACAGGAGCACATCAATACATAAGGCAAATGCTAACAGCCATAAAAGGGGAAATCAACAGTAACACAATAATAGCAGCAGACTTTAACACCCCACTTTCACCAATGGTCAGATCATCCAAAATGAAAATAAATAAGGAAACACAAGCTTTAAATGAAACATTAAACAAGATGGACTCGGGCTTCCCTGGTGGCGCAGTGGTTGAGAGTCTGCCTGCCAATGCAGGGGACGCGGGTTCGAGCCCTGGTCTGGGAAGATCCCACGTGACGCGGAGCAACTGGGCCCGTGAGCCACAGTTGCTGAGCCTGCGCGTCTGGAGCCTGTGCTCCACAACAAGAGAGGCCGCGATGGTGAGAGGCCCGCGCACGGCGATGAAGAGCGGCCCCCACTTGCCACAACTGGAGAAAGCCCTCGCACAGAAACGAAGACCCAACACAGCCATAAATAAATAAATAAATAAACTCAAAAGTTAAAAAAAAAAAAAAAAGCTCGTAAACTCAGTGATCAAAAGACAGGCAACTCATTTAAAAAAAAAAAAAAAAATGGACTTAATTGATATTTATAGGGCATTCCATCCAAAAACAACAGAATACACTTCGTTCTCAAGTGTGCAAGGAACATTCTCCAGGATAGATCATATCTTGGGTCACAAATCAAGCCTTGGTAAATTTAAGAAAACTGAAATCATATCAAGTATCTTTTCCAACCACAATGCTATGAGACTAGATATCAATTACAGGAAAAAATCTGTAAAATATACAAACACATGGAGGCTAACCAATATATTACTAAATAACCAAGAGATCACTGAATAAATCAGAGGAAATCAAAAAAATTTGATTTTTTTTATTGTCATTTTTAGAGAAAAATGACAATGAAAACACGATGACCCAAAACCTATGGGTTGCAGCAAAAGCAGTTCTAAGAGGGAAGTTTATAGCAATACAATCCTACCTCAAGAAACAAGAAAAATCTCAAATAAACAACCTAACCTTATACCTAAAGCAATTAGAGAAAGAAGAACAAAAAAAAAAAAAACCCCAAAGTTAGCAGAAGGAAAGGAATCATAAAGATCAGATCAGAAAAAAAACAAAAAAAACAAATGAAGGAAACGATACCAAACATCAATAAACCTAAAGGCTGGTTCTTTGAGGAGATAAACAAAATTGATAAACCGTTAGCCAGACTCATCAAGAAAAAAAGGGAGAAGACGCAAATCAACAGAATTAGAAATGAAAAAGGCGAAGTAACAACTGACACTGAAGAAATACAAAGGATCATGAGAGATTGCTACAAGCAACCATCTGCCAATAAAATGGACAACCTGGAAGAAATGGACGAATTCTTAGAAAAGCACAACCTTCCAAGACTGAACCAGGAAGAAACAAAAAATATAAACAGACCAATCACAAGCACTGAAATTGAAACTGTGATTAAAAATCTTCCAACAAACAAAAGCCCAGGACCAGATGGCTTCACAGGCGAATTCTATCAAACATTTAGAGAAGAACAAACCCCTATCCTTCTCAAACTCTTCCAAAATATTGCAGAGGGAGGAACACTCCCAAACTCATTCTACAAGACCACCATTACCCTGATACCAAAACCAGACAAACATGTCACAAAAAAAGAAAACTACAGGCCAATATCACTGATGAACATAGATGCAAAAATCCTCAACAAACTACTAGCAAACAGAATCCAACAGCACATTAAAAGGATCATACAGCATGATAAAGCGGGGTTTGTCCCAGGAATGCAAGGATTCCTCAGTATACGTAAATCAACCAATGTGATAAACCATATTAACAAAGTGAAGGAGAAAACCATATGATCATTTCAATAGATGCAGAAAAAGCTTTCGACAATATTCAACACCCATTTATGATAAAAACCCTCCAGAAAGTAGGCACAGAGGGAGCATACCTCAACATAAAAAAGGCCATATATGACAAACCCACAGCCAACATCATTCTCAATGGTGAAAAACTGAAACGATTTCCACTAAGAACAGGAACAAGACAAGGCTGCCCACTCTCACCACTATTATTCAACATAGTTCTGGAAGTGTTAGCCACAGCAATCAGATAAGAAAAAGAAATAAAAGGAATCCAAATCGGAAAAGAAGAAGTAAAACTGTCTCTGTTTGCAGATGACATGATACTATACATAGAGAATCCTAAGGATGCTATCAGAAAACTACTAGAGTTAAGCAATGAATTTGGTAAAGTAGCAGGATACAAGATTAATGCACAGAAATCTCTTGCATTCCTATATATTAATGATGAAAAATCTGAAAGAGAAATTAAGGAAACACTCCTATTTACCACTGCAACAAAAAGAATAAAATACCTAGGAATAAACCTACCTAAGGAGACAAAAGTCCTATATGCAGAAAACTATAAGACACTGGTGAAAGAAATTAAAGATGACACAAACAGATGGAAAGATATACCATGTTCTTGGATTGGAAGAATCAACATTGTAAGTATTTGATGATGAAAATGACTCTACTACCCAAAGCAATCTACAGATTAAATGCAGTCCCTGTCAAACTACCAATGGCATTTTTCACAGAACTCGAACAAAAAATCTCACAACTTGTTTGGAAACACAAAAGACCCCAAATATCCAAAGCAACCTTGAGAAAGAAAAACGGAGCTGTAGGAATCAGGCCCCCTGACTTCAGATTATACTACAAAGCTACAGTAATCCAGACAGTATGGTACTGGCACAAAAACAGAAATATAGATCAATGGTACAGGATAGAAAGCCCAGAGATAAACCCATGCTCATATGGTCACCTTCTCTTTGATAAAGGAGGCAAGAATATACAATGGAGAAAAGACATCCTCTTCAATAAGTGGTGCTGGGAAAACTGGACAGCTACATGTAAAAGAATGAAATTAGAACACTTCCTAACACCATACGCAAAAATAAACTCAAAATGGATTAAAGACCTAAATGAAAGGCCATACACTATAAAACTCTTAGAGGAAAACAGAGGCAGAACACTCTATGACATAAATCACAGCAAGATCCTTTTTGACCCACCTCCTGGAGAAATGGAAGTAAAACCAAAAATAAACAAATGGGACCTAATGAAACTTAAAAGCCTTTGCACAGTAAAGGAAACCATAAGCAAGATGAAAAGACAACCCTCAGAATGGGAGAAAATATTTGCAAACGAAGCACCTGACAAAGGATTAATCTCCAAAATATACAAGCAGCTCATGCAGCTCAATATCAAAAAACAAACAACCCAATCCAAAAATGGGCAGAAGACCAAAACAGACATTTCTCCAAAGAAGATATACAGATTGCCAACAAACACATGAAAGGATGCTCAACATCATTAATCATTAGAGAAATGCAAATCAAAAGTACAGTGAGGTATCACCTCACAATGTTTAGAATGGCCATCATCAAAAAGTCTACAAACATTAAATGCTGGAGAGGGTGTGGAGAAAACAAACCCTCTTGTACTGTTGGTGGGAATGTAAATTGATACAGCCCCTATTGAGAACAGTATGGAGGTTCCTTAAAAAACTAAAAATAGAACTACCATATGACCCAGCAATCCCACCACTGGGCATATACCCTGAGAAAACCATAGTTCAAAAAGAGTCTTGGGGCTTCCCTGGTGGCGCAGTGGTTGAGAGTCCGCCTGCCGAAGCGGGGACACGGGTTCGAGCCCTGGTCCGGGAAGATCCCACATGCCACGGAGCAACTAAGCCCGTGCGCCACAACTACTGAGCCTGCGCGTCTGGAGCTGTGCTCTGCAACGAGAGGCCGCGACAGTGAGAGGCCCGCGCACCGCGATGAAGAGTGGCCCCAACTCGCCACAACTGGAGAAAGCCCTCGCACAGAAACGAAGACCCAACACAGTCAAAAATAAATAAATTAAATAATTAATTAAAAAAAAAACCCAATCAAGTAGAAGATACCTCCTAGTTAGATTTTAATTCAGGAAAACCACTTCTACTGTTACAAAAGGGTTTCCAATAAAGAAAACATGGGAATAACCAAAGAAAATATTTAAAAAAAAAGAGTCTTGTACCACAATGTTCATTGCAGCACTATTTACAATAGCCAGGATATGGAAGCAACCTAAGTGTCCATCGACAGATGAATGGCTAAAGAAGATGTGGCACATATATACAATGGAATATTACTCAGCCATAAAAAGAAACGAAATTGAGTTATTTGTAGTGAGGTGGATGGACCTAGAGTCTGTCATACAGAGTGAAGTAAGTCAGAAAGAGAAAAACAAATAACTGTATGCTAACACATATATATGGGATCTAAAAAAAAAAAAAAAAGTTCTGAAGAACCTAGGGGCAGGATAGGAATAAAGACGCAGACGTAGAGAATGGACTTGAGGACATGGGGAGGGGGAAGTGTAAGCTGGGACAAAGTGAGAGAGGGACATGGACATATATACACTACCAAATGTAAAATAGATAGTTAGTGGGAAGCAGCCGCATAGCACAGTAGATCAGCTCAGTGCTCTGTGAGCACCTAGAGGGGTGGATTAGGGAGGGGGGAGGGAGACACACGAGGGAGGGGATTTGGGGATATACGTATACATACAGCTGATTCACTTTGTTATACAGCAGAAACTAACACACCATTGTAAAGCAATTATATTCCAATAAAGATGTTAAAAAATTTTTTCTATATATGTACTTGGATCTATTCCTGAAAAAAAAAAAAGTTCTCATCACAAGAAAAAATTTGTAACTATGTATGGTGACTGATGTTAACTAGATTTGTTGTGGTGATCATTTCACAATATATACTAATATTGAATCATAATGTTGTGTACCTAAAACTAATATAATGTTGTATACCCAATTATACCTCACTTAAACTGAGAACAATTAAAAAAAGAAACTTATCAAATACTTAAATCACTCCCAAAGAGGGCATCCTCAGAATGGCTGTTCTCTAAGTATCAAAGAATTAGGCCTTCCATGCCTACTTGTCCATTAAATTAAAAAACTCCAACTTCCATATCTGTGTAGAGTGCTTTCTTTTGAAGTGTGAGGGCATGTGGATAGAGCTCAAGAGGGGTTGATTTTTTCCAGTTCTCACAACCATTGACCTATTTAGAACAGATATTTTACAACTAGAGAAACTGAGACTCTGAGAAACCTGCTCTGAAAAAGGCAACACAGCATGCTAATGACGGAAATGGAAGCTACACACAAATGCCTGACCCCTGATGTGTCATTTTTCCAGCTCTTTGTACTACTAACTTCGTATTTTCGGGTTCTACCTACTCCTTGGTTCTGCATATGACTCCTTGCTTCTCAACCCAAATTCAAGTTCCCTCCACCACTCCCGCCCAACCCCTTTGCTTCCATGACCACATAACTGATCACAAGGAAGACTCTGAGGTTAGAGTCAATCCAGGACTTACTGAGTTGAAACCCACTTGAACACAACACAACACAGTGCAATCATCAGAATGGCTGAGCACCTAAACTCAATGGTCGTGATGTCAAAGTGCCAAAAATGAATTATAGGCCAAACTATAGGCCAATTATATATCAAATTATAGTGATGTTATGGGTCTATTACTGTTGACTGACATTTTTTTCCTGGTGATTGATACTAGATAATAGCATTGGTTTAAATTTCAGTTGTAAAAGAAGTTAAATAGAAGGAATCCTGTTTAGCAAATAATATATAAATACAAGTCAATATCTTCTTCCTGTATCCCACGGCCCAAACCAATGGCAGATAGGAAACCCTCAAAGGATTGCAGCCTCCATGCTTCTCAGGACCTGACTCAGAAGTGGGCAAGAGGATTCTGCTCAGTCATCTGTGTGTACTGTGATGCTCCTAGCCCAGGAGGACATGGATGGCTACTGCCTTACCCCATGCAAGATGTGGTGGGACCAGGTGTCTGAACCCCATCCACCCCTTGCCCACGGCCAGGCCCCAACCTCAGACAGAAGGCAACAGCTCTGTAGGTCAGATGTTCAGGCAGGCTTAACTAGATTCTCTGCTGAGAAAATTCAAGGAATTCACCAGGATTGGGCTTTTTCTTATCTTGGAGGCTCTGGGGGAAAATCCGCTTTCAAATTCATTCAGGTCATCCACTAGGGGGTCTCTGCTCCTTGGCTTCCTCCAACTTCAATCCAACAACAGAGCGTCAAATCTTTCCCATGCTTCAGATCCCTCTGATTTCTCTTCTGCTATGAGCTAGAGAAAACCCTCTGCTTTTAAAGGGCTCATGTGATTTGATTAGTCCCACCTAGATAAACTCCTTATCTTAAAGCCAACTGCTTACCAACCTTTTGCCATGTAATGTAACATAGTCACTGGAGTACACCCAGGCAAAGGTCATGGGACCACCCTAAAATTTTTACCTACCACAGTTAGAAATATGTTCATTTGGCATTTGGAAATACCTTTCCAGGACTTAGGAAAATGTTAGGGATAGAAATCTAGATCTAGGATCCATTACCTTTAGGTAATAGATTTATAAAACATAAATGCATGTACAAATATAATACTACTAGTTCAGCAATATCTTTTACCATAGAATCACAAGAAACAAATGGACAGGGCAATGTTTTGTGTGTTAGATATTGTTGACATTATCCCTAAGAGTAACACTGGGTTACTTTGACTGTCCATTTAGGAAGCTCAATTCCAGTTTCTTTAATTTATTCTAGAAGATACAAAAGGACTAGATGAGATTTCCTGGATTCCAACCATTTCAACACAAAAGGAAACCAACCTAACTGTCACATGACAACGAAATTCTGTGCGTCTACGTGCGTGTGTGTGTTTAAGTATTAAAATACTTCTTGCCATTTTTTAAATAAATGAGTAGGCTACACAGCATCAAATACATTCAATTAATGTATTTCTCCAAAATGAGCAATTCATTTTCAGTTATGTGTCTCTTCTGTCAGGATTCAGGTAGTTTCCTGTAAAGGAGGACAACAGGAATTTGATATATGTCTTTATTGGTTTAGAAAGCTTTTATTTAAATCTTATTCAAAACAAAAAAACTTGTAGAGCTAAATTTTCCTCTGTGCCTGTGCATTAAATTAGGGGGAAATAGGTATCTTATTTATTCACTTTTCCTCTTCTCTTTCCCCACCTTTTCCTCTTGGAAAATTTATCTCTGTCCGTATTAGTGATTCACTCTCCCTTTGCAGGGGGCTTTCTTAAGTTGTCAGCAGACAAAGAACAGCATTAAAGACTTGCTCAGAGAATGAAGAAGGCCAGAAATACACTAGTGTGAAAGATTAGGAATGTGAGAACTGAGAAGGAACCAACCAACCTCTCTGCAACTTCTCAGGAGAGCCCAGACCTTGGAACTCAGACCTTCACCCTGCCACTCTGTCTTAGGCACCCAGAGTATTTGACTCAACTCAGCAAACCTATGTTGAGTGCCTACCACACACACCTACTCTATCCCTCTTACTCTTCTTTCCCAATTTACCAGTAAAAATCTACTTAAAATAATATGTGGAGTACTGGGTTTTAATATATTACAGTGCACGCTATAAGATTTCACATTTCTACCATTAAAATGTGATATATTATATTTTTGTGTGTCTGTTTAGCAACAAATGAAGGTATATGCTATGGATAACACTAGATTTCATAGGGAACTTTTTCAATCAAGGAGAAAGGTACATTGTCGCCAGATGCTCATTTTATTTCAGATTTCTGTGTACTGTAGTTTGCTAAGATTTTAAATCAACAATGATAACTATAAGAAGTCCCTGATAATAATGGCAGTATATGTTACAAGTCATCTCCACATGCAAAAGCAGTCTTGTAGGAGATGAAACACAATATTGTAGTTAGAAATAGATGGATTCAATAAATATTAAGCAGTAAAAAATATTATTCATTTAGTCATTTCCTTCTCAGTAGCACCTGCAATTCAGGCTCATCCTAACATCTGACCCATGAAATTAAGATGATAAGGAGTTACTGAAAGAGAAGATGGAGAGAATTTAAGAGTCATGGCTTTTTGAAATTCCAGTATGCTTTTAACAATTGCAAGTCGATGCTTCTTCCCCTCTCCCCACCTAAATGGTAAACAAGAAATAACTGGCAGATGGACAAATGAATGCATTTCAGTGAGTCCCATTTTTAATTCTATGAGTTACATTTCGTTATTTTGATAGAATCAGACTTCAAGATCAGGTGTTCCAGATAATCCTAACAAGCACAAATTTTAAACTATTTTGCCTACATTTCCTGGTTATTTACAACCTGTGTGACCAATTGGAGCATTTCTTTGAATTGAATTGACCAGTCTGGTCAAGTTAGTCCGGTAGTTCAGAGCCCCACTTTTTTCTTTTAGAGAAGAATTCCTCCCCTTCATCACAATGAAACTTCAATAAACTCCACCTTCAACCAAGTCCACCTAGTCTTCTCCTAGTCTCAGTTTTGCCTCTAGGCTGCCTGGAGTAGCAAGAAGCAGGCCAGATTAGCTCTTTGCCAGCTGATCTGATAAACTAATCTGACAGAGATGAATGCTTTTTAGGAAGGTTGCTGTTTTGCCTTTTGGAAAATGGATGCTGAAAGCAGCCCAGGCTTTGGCTATTGAAATTACTTGGGTCTCTTCTCAATGAAAAGTTGGCCTTACATGACTCTCATGGTAAATAACTATTCTTTAAATACTTTTCAATAAATAATAATAATAACAGCAACAATGATAATACATAGCTCCATTTTTTTCATTTCACTAAAACTAAGCATTGTACATACTGTATTCCCTAAATTAGGGGTCAAAGTCTCATTCAGCCTTTCCAAATTCTGCTGAGAGAAAGAAGCTGCTATTAAGCTGATAAATCACCAGAATGTTTTCCAGGGTTTGGCTTAGGGAATTGCTTCCATCTGTGAGTGGCAAACTTATTCCCTCCTAGAAAATTCTCCCTTCTTCTAAAATACTAAAAGCACCCCTGGAGTACTTTAAGGACAGACAGCTGGCCTCAGGGCTTCTAATGCTTTTTTAAGTTATAACTCTCCTCAGAGGCCCTAGGGCTGGGTGCAGCCTGGTGATTTGCAGCCTTGCTGGTCACCATTCCACCTGCTCAACTCCAGGCAGGTGCAAGGCATTTCTAACCTTGCTCAGCAGCCCTCCTGATTCTCCTTGTGTTAAAGCCTTGGGGTGTGTGTTTTCAGACGATAGCGGCTCATGGATATATGCAGGTCCCCAGTGTCAGAGTAAACTCAGGGCATAGCAAAGGAAGAAAATAGCTAGAAATCTAGAAAGGTGAACAAAGGTAAAGGCCAGGTTTAAAGGACAAGAGTAAGTCAAGGGAGAGTCAGGGATTCCATCCCAGGTCAAGACTGAGTCAAGATCAAAGCTGGACATGTAACCAGAGATCATGAAGAAATGAAGGCAGAGCAAGGCAATGGGTTCAAGGTCATGGAAAAAGCAAACAGACATGAAAATGAGAAAACCTGGGTTTTGATTTCACTCTACCCAGGGTCTCAATTTATGTATCTGTAAAATGAAGCTCTGAAATGAAATTATCTCCGTCATTTAGATATTGAGTCTATAAGGCCATATAAACAGTCATACACACCACACTATTTAGAGACCAAAGCAGGACAAATGAGCTGGAGCCAATTAAATAATCAGATCAAATATAGACAAAAACAACAGCATTTTGAAACCAAGTAAAAGTCTGCCTCAGAGAATCTCTCACAGGCATCTTGTTATCTGCATCCTTTCAGACACTCTACTAGGCATTGTAGACGACCCTAGAAATAAAAATCATGCTCCTTTCCCTCTAGGAGGTTGCATCTTCGGTGGAAGGAAAAGGTCCACTTTTATACAATTTTTAAAATTTATTTATTTATTTATTTATTTATAAAAATATATATGATATATATATATGATAGTTCAGAAAAACAATAACTAAAATGGCAAAAGATAACACTAAAGGCATTCTTGGGAGAGAGTCCAGGACTTCTCCAATTACTGTGCCTCAGGTCCACATGGTTGATCTGCTTTAGATGGGCTGCTTTCCAAGGAAACACTCAGCAGGTACTAACTCCCAATCGTAGCATAGTCAAGTAGAAGCTTGGGTTTATCTGGCATTTATGACTGTCTGAAGCTTAAAATCCTTCCATTAACTTTTGTAGCCCCTGCCAACCTCCAAATATATTATATTGATTGGATTTCATAAAAAAATCTAAACCAGACTGTAGCCTCAGGTATCATGCCTGGAAAACAGCAAGATACTATTGGGCAAATACTTTAGGTCTAGGTCAGAAGTGTCCTACCCAGTAAAAGGCAATCATTACCATAAACTTAGAAAGACATTTACTTCCCTCTGTTGTTAATCAACAAGCCATTGAGCATACACCCTGCTAAGAGTGGTTATGAGCAGAAGCCATGAGTTCGGATTTCAGGCAGGATCAATGGCTGAGAGGCCAGAAATAGAGCTGAGTCCCATCATGTGAAGATGGAGCTCTGAGGAGGGAAATAGTCTGCTGCCCACTTCACTTTTATTCTGTGCCTGCTGTGCTGATTATGGCCACAAGAATATCAGCGGCAAATTAATTCTGCTCCTGACTGGCTTGGAAAAAGAAGCTAGGATTTCATAACATCAGGTGAGAGTTTCCTGAGTTTCCAGAGTTTTATAACACTGGTGAGAGTTTCACTTTTTTTCCCTTCATGGTATCCCCTTCTTAAGGTAAATAAAAAGTTGTCCAGTTGTACAAATGGCAACAAAACTCTAGCATTAGAAATACATGGAGAACTAAGGATTCCAGTTACTTTCCAAGTTCATCATATTTCTGTTGGTCCAAGATCACACTTGGAATCTCAGAAAATACCTCCGCCAGAAACCCCAACATCTTTCACAAACTGCCTACTTGCAAGTTTGTCAGCCACAGTTCACTAAAGGAAAGTTTTATGAAAAGATTTGTTTCACTTAGCTTTTTAACCAAGCAAGAAATTTGACATTATGAAACGGAGAAACCATACTGGTTTAAAGTTAATAGTGGCCTTACAATAAGCTATACCCAGCATCATTCACAGCTGCTTGGATTAAAGACCTTTTGATTTGGGGATCTGCCATCTACTGAATACCTCTTCCCCAATAAGTCAATAATTTGCCCTCAGATGAGAATAATGATCTTTTATGGTATGTTTCCTCTTATGCGCAAGTGCAGCCATTGCCAGTGCTGGTCTGAAGCCTCCTACTTACGAGTTACACCTTTGTTTCTTGTTGGAGCCATTGGCCCTCTGGCCTGATGGTTTTGCATATGACAGAGATTTATACCTTCCTCCAACTCCCACCCACACCCCACCCAAAATACTGGGCATTGAACATTGGTACTGAAAGTATGGGAACTTCCTCTTTGACCCTTGGTTAGATATGGTTATAGACTGCATCTACCCTATTTGAAGTGAGCCAGTGCCTTTAATTCCACAAGATACAGTCACTGAAGTCTCATAACTGTATTGGAGATGTCAAAGATACCATCTATTATGCCATACCTCTTCTCATGAAGTGAGTTGTGCTCCCATCACAACTTACGTATCATGACATAGCTCTTCCCCTTCCATATTGTGGCAAAGCTTATTAGAGCTAGAAGTGATCACCTGACCCAAGCTTGGCCAATCAAATTCTTTCTTACGGGAATTTGGAACTGGGACACAGAGCCTCTAGCCAATCTGTTCTGGTTACTTGAACATGTGGTCACATAGTACACTTTCTATATTATAAGAGTAAATAACTCTAAAGAGAAAAAAGGAAATTGGTGGATACAAAGCTGAGATGCAATGCAAAATGCAAGAGATAGAGAAATCAACATTAACTGAACTTTGGCTCATGTTACACACTCAATGTGGGTCACCTGGGATGCTGTGTTCATTGTAGTCTTTCAAGCAGGCTAAAGGGAGATTTATCTTGACACATGCTTTCCAGATCTCTGAGACAGGAAAAGGAAAGGTAGAAAATTACACACCAGCTCGTTTCCACCCCAAAGTGACAATGTCACATCTGCTTACATTTCATTAGCAATACCAAGTCATATAGCTCTAACTTCAAAGGGTGTGAGAAAATGAAATCCTACCATGTTCCCAGAGGGAAGAAAACTTTAATATGACTTCCATGCCATCCTTAGGCTTTTTTCCCTCCAAATAAAAATATATAACCGTCTTTCCTTGGCTCCCTGCTCTTCTCTGAAACTGTTCTTACCATGGTCACTAGTGACTGATATTTGTTAAATCCAATTAACACTTTTTAGTCCTTATTTTACCTTCTCTTCCACCTCTCTCCTTCTCTCTCTCTCTATTTGCTGCAATAAATTATCCCTTAACATCATCATTTTCTCCAGCTCAGGCTTCAGTGATACCACTGCTTCCCTCCAATATCCTTATCCATTTCTTCCCCTTTCCCTTCTTATTACATGCACACAACCAGGCGCTCCCTGTGGCCCACTAAAGTCTGTTCCTCATTACTCCTTAGTGAATTATACCACCGTTCTCCAGTCACCAGCATCGAAGTCTGGGTGTCGTCTGCAGCGTCCTCCTCTCCTTCCTCTGCCCTATATTTTGGTGACCAGGTCCTTGCTACGACTTCTCACTTGGTTTACTTCCACAGCCTCCTAAAGGTTCTCCTTCCACCAGCATCAGCCCATGAGTCTTATTCTGCACAAATGATTAGGGTCATCTTTCTAAATATTATTATGTCACTCCCTTGCTTAAAACTTTAATGGTTTCTAAATGCCTTAGGCTATTGTCCAAAATCCTTCAAGTGCTTTATAAGGTCTTCAAGATCTGCCCATGATTACTTCACCAGTTATATTTGTGGCCTTGGCCCTCTCCCTCCGAGTTATGCTCTGAATCACCTGTATTTCCCAGAACTGCCCCTGATGATTCAAATCTCCATGTCTTTGAGCATGTGGTATTTAATAGACACCTTTCCTTCCTATTCAGGTTAACTCCACTGAGACTTAGCTCACTTATCATTCCTTCCAAGGAGTATTCTTTGATCCTCCCGGTCCTAATCAGAATCTCCCTGCTATGTGTTCTAAGAACAACTTGAGCTTACCTCAATCTCAATAGTAGGTTATCAAAAATATGTTTTTCCTATAAAGCACTGATGAAAGAAATTAAAGATGATACCAACAGATGGAGAGATATACCATGTTCTTGGATTGGAAGAATCAACATTGTGAAAATGACTATACTACCCAAAGCAATCTACAGATTCAATGCAATCCCTAACAAATTACCAATGGCATTTTTTACAGAGCTAGAAGAAATCATCTTAAAATTTGTATGGAGACACAAAGGACCCCGAATAGCCAAAGCAGTCTTGAGGGAAAAAAACGGAGCTGGAGGAATCAGACTCCCTGACTTCAGACTATACTACAAAGCTACAGTAATCAAGACAATATGGTACTGGCACAAAAACAGAAACATAGATCAATGGAACAAGATAGAAAGCCCAGAGATAAACCCACGCACCTATGGTCAACTAATCTATGACAAAGGATGCAAAGATATACAATGGAGAAAAGACAGTCTCTTCAATAAGTGGAGCTGGGAAAACTGGACAGCTACATGTAAAAGAATGAAATTAGAATACTCCCTAACACCATACACAAAAATAAACTCAAAATGGATTAGAGACCTAAATGTAAGACTGGACACTATAAAACTCTTAGAGGAAAACATAGGAAGAACACTCTTTGACATAAATCACAGCAAGATCTTTTTTGATCCACCTCCTAGAGTAATGGAAATAAAAACAAAAATAAACACATGGGACCTAATGAAACTTAAAAGCTTTTGCACAGCAAAGGAAACCATAAACAAGATGAAAAGACAACCCTCAGAATGGGAGAAAATATTTGCAAACGAATCAACGGACAAAGGATTAATCTCCAAAATATATAAACGGCTCATGCAGCTCAATATTAAAGAAACAAACACCCCAATCCAAAAATGGGCAGAAGACCTAAATAGACATTTCTCCAAAGAAGACATACAGATGGCCACGAAGCACATGAAAAGATGCTCAACATCACTAATTATTAGAGAAATGCAAATCAAAACTACAATGAGGTATCACTTCATACCAGTTAGAATAGGCATCATCAGAAAATCTACAAACAACAAATGCTGGAGAGGGTGTGGAGAAAAGGGAACCCTCTTGCACTGTTGGTGGGAATGTAAATTGATACAGCCATTATGGAGAACAATATGGAGGTTCCTGAAAAAACTAAAAATAGAATTACCATATGACCCAGCAATCCCACTACTGGGCATTTACCCAGAGAAAACCATAATTCAAAAAGACACATGCACCCGAATGTTCATTGCAGCACTATTTACAATAGCCAGGTCATGGAAGCAACCTAAATGCCCATCAACAGACGAATGGATAAAGAAGAAGTGGTACATATATACAATGGAATATTACTCAGCCATAAAAAGGAACGAAATTGAGTCATTTGTTGAGACGTGGATGGATCTAGAGGCTGTCATACAGAGTGAAGTAAGTCAGAAAGAGAAAAACAAATATCGTATATTAACGCATGTATATGGAACCTAGAAAAATGGTACAGATGAGCCGGTTTGCAGGGCAGAAGGTGAGACACAGATGTAGAGAACGGACATATGGACACCAAGGGGGGAAAACTGCGGTGAGCTGGGGATTGTGGTGTGCTGAATTGGGCGATTGGGATTGACATGTATACACTGATGTGTATAAAATTGATGCCTAATAAGAACATGCAGTATAAAAAACACAAACAAAACAACTAATACTAAACTTTCATTGGGTTATTTGTATGGAAATATGTTAATATAAATGTTTCAGACACTACATGAAATTTCTAAAAATCTTATATGTTCTGGTATAATGTTATAAGTTATAATCCTAGTTATTACTTTAAAATGTATATCTCAGAAATAACTAATTTTCTTGTCAACTGCATTATTATGAACTTTCATCAAATCTTTAACTGTGGTCATTTTTAAGTCTTTTGTCATTTACAGACAGTTCTGGGTGTACTCTGATGCTTTTGCAAATATGTTCCTATAAAAGGGTTTCATCTTCAAGAAATTCATGGAAAAGACTCTGACAAGTACAGGTTTCTGGTAACTGACTGTACTGCTGAACTGAATGAATAAGCATTTTCAGAACTCTAATGAAAAACTGATGAACTCATAAAAGTGCTAACAAAAGATCAAGATGAAAAAAAAAATTAATTACATGGGACTGAGTGAACTGATGATGATGAGTATAATTTTTGTGACTTTCTGTCTGAATTAAGAAAAAAAAAATCCCACAAGGACTCAGAGGCAAAGAACATACAAATCAATTTTCACTGCAAAGTAAAGGAGCTGTTACAGTGGAGGATTACTGGACTGAATGTCAATATTATGACATAGTATGAGTGTGTTTCGTGTTTGGTAACTGCAATCATTGTTGCTTTTGTTGTAGTCATCCATGTACAATGCTTGGTGTCAGTCTATTTATCTCTTGTAAAAATAAAATACAGTGTGTGTGTGTGTAAAAAAATATATATATATATGTTTTTCTAGTTAACATTTCATCTTTCTTCCCTACTATGAGTTCCATAAGGAAAGACTCAGCTTTACTGATTTTTGTGTCTTCAGGGTCTAATACAGTGTCTGACACATATTAGAAGCTCAATAAATACCCATTAGGTGAAGTAATTAATCAATAGAGCCCTATATCCTTATGAACACCAAATTCTGAAACTGTGCTCGGCGGGGCAGAAAGGAGGAAAAATGTGGCTTTTATACACACACACACACACACACACACATCGCCTTAGGCTAATATATGCAAATATGGCGTATATTACCTCTACAAAGTAATTACTCAGCAATGATGCCCTGTCCTGGATCTCTGGGTAGTTCATGCTGCACTTTGTCCTTCTGTGATAACTGCCTTGCTTTTGCCTTTGAGATTCAGTTTGAGGGACAAGTGACTTATCTTGTACTAAGAGTTCATATTCCTTAGAATTGTGTGTTAACTTGTTTTTATAAACTAAACGTATCTATTGAAGGCCTATGTGTTGGTTTCCCTGGAGATGCAAAATCCCTGCCCTCAAGGAGTTATAGCCTAAGCAGGGAGCTAAGTTCTCAGCTGAATGGAAAGAGAACTTACTGTAAAGAAACAGCATTGCAGAATAGGAAACAGCTTGAGAGCTGAAGTCTGTACATCTCAATCTGAGTCTTAGCTGTTGCCTAATATCACAGAACACCTGACCAGCATTTACCTCTCTTTTCTATGACTTCATTTTCTTATTTGCAAAAAGTGTAAATTAATAAAATACTAAAAGATAAAATGTAGATTATGATAATAATAGTAATAATCTCTTACATGAAGTTTAATTGATATGAAAGTACTTTATAATAATAGCTATCATTTACTGCACACTTTACTACGCAATCACTTAGATTCTTAATTTTACATTCACATTCTTAATTTCATCTAATTCATGTAACAAGCCGATGTAGCATTATAATCTCCATGATACAGATGGAGAAATAGTGGTTCAGTGAGGTTAAGTAACTCAGCCTATATCACACAGCTGGAGACAGCAGACCAGGATTCAAACCCCAATCTGTATCACCCAAAGGCCAGGGATGCTAACCATTATATTACACTGCCTACTTTCAAACTGCCATGTAAATGTAATTTATCTACTCTGTTGTTCATATATAAGCACTATGATGAAGTAGAGCACATGCTATAAATGAAAGTTGCCAATTAACCAAATTGTTTAGATTTTTCCATCTGTACAATGAGTGAGTCGGATCACATTAAATGAGACACTGTATCAAGCACTCTGCACAGCAGAGAGTACAGTATTCAAAAATGCTAGCTAGATTATTGCTAAGTTCCTTTCTATAATTCTGTGACATTTCATTCACATACAACTTTTTCAGAGGGCTAGGGTAACAAAGCATGGGATTTATATCAGAAGATACAAACTTATAAACCAGGCACTTATTTATGGAGGCCCTGAAGGCACTGGTAGTTTTGGGGGACTGTAAGGAACTCATGTTCAGATAAGCCACCACAATTATCCAGGAAACTTGTTACCATTTTGCAGGTGCTGAGAATCTGTCCCAACTTTTTTAAACAGCCCAGGCTCAGAATTCATTCTCCAGCTAATTAAAAGCACAGTGTGTTCATGTTTTTCCCAGTGGACTCAATGCTACAGGAAGAGAAATTTCATGTTTTGTTTATCTAGTAGGAAGAGGGTAGTGGAATTGGCCGGGTGTGACCACCCTATTCAAAGAGCACCAAAGTATTTTTTTTTAAAAACAGCTTTGAAATTCTCATTTGTTGTAGATAGTTGGCCACCACCACCCTTCTTGTGTAATAAGCTCAACTTATGAGCTACAACAAAGCAGTCAGAGATAAACAAGCATTGTTGTCCACTCAGAGAGCCAAACAGACCAGAAGACAAGAATCCAGGAGTAAGCCAAGATTTTAGGGCCTGATATGCATCAAAATCTAGGGAATACAGAATGAGTCATGATGAAAGTTAATGCTATCTAGAAAGAGTCTGAAAAGACAGGAGTTAAGACATCATACAGGGCTTCTTTCAAACACAAACCTAGTTAACCCTCACAACCTTGGGGGCATAGGTATGATTAAACTCAGTTTATAGATGGAGAAACTGAGCTTCAGGGAATTCAAGTGACTTGTCAGAGGTTACAAAATTAGTAAGAGATTTAGGGGAAGGGAGATAGATAATTAATTAAAAGTAAACAACTATTATGTGAATTTTTTTTAAAAGATTTAAACAAAGTGATATGAGAGAGTAATTAGAGGTAAGGCTAATATTAGCTAGATGGAGTATATATTAGATATACCATTGAATAACAAATTACCACAAACTTGGCAGCCTAAAAAAACACATATTTATTATCTCAGTTTTTGGGGGCTAGGAGTCTAGGCATGGCTTAGCTGGGTCCTCTTCTTAGGGTCTTCTGAGGCAGCAATCAAGGTGTCAGCAGGACTGTTTTCTCATCTAGGCTTCACTGAAGAAGAATCCACTTCCAGACTCACTCAGGTTGTTGGCAGAATTTATTTTCCTGCAGCTGTAGCACTGAGGCCAAGCTCCGTGATAGCCTTTGGAGGGAAGCTTACCTAAGTTCCTTGCCACATGGACATTCCCAATATGGCTACTTATTTCATCAAGTTAATAAGGAAATCCTCTAGCACAACAGATTCTTAAATAAGGTAGCATAATCATGCAAGTCATAGTCCATTCCTTGTGCCATATCCTAGTGGTTAGCAGCAAGTCACACGTCCATCCATACTCAGAGCAGGGGAATGGACAAAGCCATGAATATCAGCAAGCAGAAATCATGAAGACCATCTTAGAGTCTCAAAGTTTAAAGATTCTATCCAATAACTTTACATAGCCTTAATTTCATAGGTATGTAACTATGCCTACTAGCCTAGCCATAGTTCTACAATATACACATAAAATGGACACATCTATGCAATATAAGAGAAAACAATATTCTGTTATTGGTTGCCCTATACATCCTTTTATTTATGTATTTTTCAGTTTTTTGCAGGCTATTTTGAGATGAGGTAGAGCATCCTGAAGGGCATTCTGTTATACCAACGCTACGATCACGTTTTTCTTTTGCTCTTGTAGAATTTTGCTGATTTCACTATTTTAATCAAATCATGAGAGAATACTGGTTCCACAGTTCTGGCCCCTCCTCTAGAATTATGCTGGAAAACAAACTTCTAAATATGAATTTCTAAATCATGTTAGAATTTTTAAATACCAACCAATGTATATAAATTATTGCAGCCTCATAATAATCTGAGCACATATAATGGCTGCTTCATTTTTTTATCTAAATTTAGCATAAATCAAGCTTATGTGGTAATATAACAGCTTCTAAGAGGAAGTGGCAATTCTATAAGTAACTGAAGGCCTCAAGGTCACATACACCTCTGCAACTGAGGGACTCCCTAGTCTAATACCTACTATTCTCTTATTACCCTCAGATAATTTGATAATTAAATTATTTGAATGGTATCCCAAAAAACTACAAATCTCCAAGGAAAGATTTTCATTCCAATAAGTGCATTCTAAGGAATATTGCTTATAAAGATGTTAAAAAAAAATAAAAAAATAAAGAATATTGCTTAGACAAAAAATAGATTTATAAAGGGAACTTGGAACTTTTAAAATACCGCTGCATTGATTTTCTTCAAATTTCCTGCGTGCAGAAATAATCTTTTACTGGAAGAAAACTGTCACTTTGTTGAGAATTTAAGGGAGAAAGCCTATGATCTGAGATTAGATTAGCCTTAAGATCTAACCCCAAATTTTCTGCACTTGCTTAGTTTCTTTTTTTGTAATATGTGGATAATCCCCACCATAGGATTTTTGTAAGAATTTATGAGCTCAGTCAGAAGGGCATAGACTTGCTTCTGGAAGTAACATCACGATGCCTGCCCAAGAAGAACCCCAAGTTCAGTTCAAACTTGTATTGGTTGGTGATGGTAGTACTGGAAAAACTACTGATACATTTGTGAAACGTCATCTGACTAGTGAATCTGAGAAGTATATAGCTACCTTGAGTGTTGAGGTCCATCCCCCTGTGTTCCATACCAACAAAGGACCTATTAAGTTCAATGTATGGGATACAGCTGGTCAGAAGAAATTTGGTGGACTGAGAGATGGCTATTATATCCAAGCTCAGTGTGCCATTATAATGTCTGATGTAACATCGAGAGTTACTTACAAGAATGTGCCTAACTAGCATAGCGATCTGGTACGAGTGTGTGAAAACACCCCCATCATGTTGTATGGCAACAAAGTGGATATTAAGGACAGAAAGGTTAAGGCAAAGTCAACTGTCTTCCACCGAAAGAAGAATCTTCAGTACTATGACCTTTCTGCCAAAAGTAACTATAACTTTGAAAAGCCCTTCCTCTGGCTTGCTATAAAACTGATCAGAGACCCTAACTTGGAGTTCATCGCCATGCCTGCTCTCACCCCGCCAAAGGTGGTCATGGACCCAGCCTTGGCAGTGCGGTATAAGCATGATCTAGAGGCTGCTCAGACAACTGCTCTCCCAGATGAAGATGATGACATGTGAGAAAGTGAAGCTGGAGCCCAGAGTCAGAAGTCTAGTCTTATAGGCAACTGTCCTGTGATGTCAGTGGTGCAGCGTGTTTGCCACTTTATTATATAGCTAAGCAGAACATGTGCTTAATCTTTGGGATGCTAAAGGAGATGAATGGGCTTCTGAGTGAATGTGGCAGTTAAAAAAAAAACCTTCATTTTTTGGACCTGCATATTTAGCTGTTTTGCAACACAGTTGTTTCCTCCTTGAGTTTCAAATATAAGACTGTTACAGTCACATCACTATATTCAGTGGTAGACTCTTGTTTTTTACTGTCATTCCCATTCCTTTTCATTTAGAATCAGAATAAAGTTGTATTTCAAATAAAAAAAAGAATTTATGAGATTTTCATGAGAATTAAATAATAAACATAAATGTAACAAATATAACAAATAAATGTAATAAAAATAATCAACAAATATAATATCAAATATAAAGTATATAAGATTGTGACTGGTACCACCTAAGATTTTTAAAATCTGTAATTATAGTTCTTCATAGCTTGAAGCTGGATAGGACTAGACAGAAAGCCCTGCAGATGGGGTTTTGTCTATTTAACTGGTTGTTATCTTCAACTCTAATTGGCAGTGTCTCTCTCTCCTACCTGGCCTAGCTACACCCATGACTTGATTCCTTTTTCTCCTGCCTTTCACGACTTCTGATAACCCTTTCCACCACTGCTCACCCTTCTCTCTATTCCCACTCCCAACACACCCAAGGAAAGCTTTTCTCATCTGGCCTCAGCCATGCTCACTTGGAAAGCCCTCTGCTGCCCCCCATCAGTAATTGTGAGGGAATGCCCACAACCTCCAGATAAATTCTCTCCCTCCCAATAAACCATGAATATTTGGTTTGCATTGAGTTCCAGTAAAAGGAAAGTTAATGTGAATTTTACAGTAGCAAAAATATAGAAAACCTATTGTGTTTTATGAATTTTTATGGGTAGACAGTGCCATTTTATCCTGAAATACGTTTTTAAGGTAGTAGCAGAGAGTGGAAGAGAGACTCCTAATTCAAGCAAACCCTTTAATTACAAAGAAGTCAGGGCCTTTTGATGAATTCCAAGAACATATTCTAGAATGGCCTTGGATCTATTTGAGCTGCTATAACAAAACATAAAATACCATAGCCTAGGTGGCCTAAACAACAGACATTTCTCATAGCTCTGAGAAACTGGGAAGAAGATCAGGGTGGCAGCAGTTTTGGTGTCTAATGGGAGCCCACTTCTTGGTTCATAGACAACCATCTTCTCACTATGTCCTCACATGGTTGATGGGGGTCTCTTTTATAAGGGCACGAATTCCATTCATGAGGGCTCTATCCTCATGACCTAATCACCTCCCCAAAGCCTCACTTCCAAGTGCCATCACACTAGGGATTAGGTTTCAACAAATGTATTTGGGGGGACAAAAACATTAAGTCTATAGCACCTTTTGACTAAGTGAAATAATGATAAATTGGTATTATGTAAAGCCTGTTGAATTTGTAACTCAGTCCTTCCCTCCAAAAAAGAGACAAAAGAGAGAATGAGAGAAAATCATGCAGAACAGTGATTAAGAAGTTTGAAATCAAACAGATCTGGTGTTGATCTTCCTGAAAACCAGCAATTTAGGACAAGTTACTTAAACTCTCTATACTGGATTTTCCTCTAGTAAATGGAAATAATAACAATAGCTACTTCATAGCATTATTGCAAGTATTAAATGTGATAATATATTGCATGGCCTTCATCATAGTGCCAGGACATAGCTCTATTATTATTTTAAATGATCTTCAGGAATTTTTATCTGGCTTTTATGGAATCTGATGGGTGGGTAGAAACCACAGAAATTTATGGTTATATTGAGTAAGGCCTATCAGACACTGCTCTACCTAGAAGCTACAGAATCTGAAGAAAGAGCAAATAATTCTGAAATGTTTTGAGATATTACCTTATAATACTCTATTTGGGTTTTAAACTTATTATTCATTTAAAACACTTGCTAGGGTAATGAAATGCCCTTAGTATAACAAACAGCATGATCTTTTTATTGTGATCATATCAGAATTTCTGGCTCCTTTATGAAGAAAGTGAACCAATTTTGAGACGGATGTTTTGTGTGAGTGTTTATTATGTTTACAAACATCATCGTTATAAAGCAACAAAGCCAGGAAACCTCTCTGAATAAGCAGGATGGCGGGGTTTATAGAGCTAATGTAGCGATTAGAGCCACACTAACAGAATTGGGAGAGGAACCGGTTATAGTTAATGTGCATCAAGTGAGTTTTCCATCAAACTTCTGTCTCTTTATGCCAGATTAACTCACCTTTTTACCATTTCTATGCCAGGTGATTTTTTAAAAATATTCAAATGGATATCATCCAGCACATACCTCAGGATATTTGCAGGACTGCTTTTTTCCCCTTTATCCTTGTTCCCAGATTCCATACTCTTGGCTCCTCACTGGAATCCCAGTCACTGGGCTCCTCCGTATTTCCTTTTCCTGACTTTCACTCAGCATTTGGTCTTTAACTTTTCTACCCAGCTGTAAACTTCGTTTAACAACCCAGGGTCTCAGGCCCTGTAATTCTTACTTTCACTCAAAGCCAGACTGACTCAGCCCTCCTCTTCCTTCAGAGGAGCACAGATAACAATAAACTCAAGACGACATTATTAAATATCGTGTGATAGACAAGGACAGAAAGAATGTTGCAAATAATTCCTATGCAGTCATTACCCTTGTACCAGTTAACTTTTAAAATTTACAGCAAAGTACACAGTGTTACAGGGAACATGCCCAAGTTTAAGATGAATCCCCTGTCCTAGAGGAGTTCACTGTCTTATTTGGGAGATTTGATATAAGCATAGAGAAGTTGAAAAAAAATCCATACAGTATTTAACTAAGATTTCAAGACAACTGAAAATTTCTGCTTCTGGCCAGATGTACACACCAGCCTGAAATAACAAAAATGACAAAATATTTTTTAAATTGTTTTCATGACATGGGATATCAGGCAATAAAGGACAGTGATCATTGAAAGGCAGAAAACAAGTAAGGTGGTATCTATTGTTGCTCAAGTTTACTTCCTTAAGAAAATTTCAAATCATGGTACAGGTAGAGGGAATCTAAGCAGAGCAGAGTGTACCTTGTAACTTGAGGAGATAGAGGTAAAAGTCTGTGAAGAAGGTTCTTAGGACAGTGCACAAAAGAGAAGAAGGATATACAGAGAAAGAATTCCTAAGCTTGCAAAGGGACCCCTCAGTGTTCAGCTGAGTAATAATCAGCAAGTGTACGTGAGGAAAATTCCTGAAGCTGAGCAGAGTCACACAAAAGGATTAGAGGTGATAATGCCCAACACTCACACAAGGCCAGGTATAGTGTCTGTTCCCACCAGCCAAAATGAAAACCCTCATGATTCACTGAGTTTTGGGTGGACTACAAAGAGGGGTCTTGTATTATTAGTGGAGTAATTCTCCTTAGACTGAGCACTGCTACAGTTACACCTAACAAATCGTAAGTAAATGCAAGAGCTGAAGAAACCAAACCCTTCTAAATAATTTAAATGTATTCCAGAACAAAATACAAGAATATTTATAGTAATAAAAAAGTATGTTTTCTAAATTAAAAAAAAAAATTATTTCTATAAACACCAAACAACGTAGTATTTACAACAGATGGAATCCAGTAGCAATTTACCAGACCAAAAAAACAAGAAGGAAAATAAATTTTTAAATGTAATAAATCAAAAATGACTCAAAATTGATGCATATGTTGAAATTAGAAAACAAGGACATTAAAACAGTTATTACAGCTATATATCATACATTCAGAGATTTAAGTAGAGAGGAGAAAGAGAGAAAGAGATCCAAATCAAACCTTTAAAGGTGAAAATGTAACATGTGAAATGAAAATAGACTGGATAAGATTAAGAGCAGGTTAGACATTGAAGAAAAAAAGATTAATGAAATTAAATATGTAGCAATAAAACTACCCAAAATGAACTAAAGAGAAGCTTTTTCAATGAACAATGCCTCCATGAAGTGTAGGACAAAATCAAGCAGCCCTAATATATGTATAATTGGAGTCTCTGGGTTTGGGGGATGATGGAGGTGGTAGAAAAAAATACTTGAAAAAAATAATGGCTACAATTCTTTAAAATTTGCTGAAAACTATAAACCCATAGAGCCAAGAATTTTAGAAACCCCAAGCACAAGAAATTGAAGAAAATATGCCAAGGTATGTCATAATTAAACTGCTCAAAATCAGTGATAAAGAAAAAATATTAGTCAGAGGGAAAAAAAGTTGTATTACATCCAAAGAGACAAAAAATAAGAATGACAGCTGATTTCTTGTCCGGAAAAAATGCAAGCAAAAACTCAGTGAAACAATATCTGTCGGTCTAAAACTCTATACCTAGTGAAAATTTCTTTCAAAAGAAGATGAAATAAAGACTTATGCAGAAAACTGAAAGAATTCATCACCAGCAGATCATTACTACAATAAATGTTTTTTAAAAAAGTCCTTCAGGCAGAAAGAAAATGATACCAAATGGAAATAAAGATCTATACAAGGAATAAAGAGCACTAAAAATGGCAATAAAATGGGAAAATATATTATTCTTATTATTTTAAATATATTTTAAAAGACAATTAATTGTTTAAACAAAAATAATAGTAAGATTAAACATGGTTGGGGTTTCCCTGGTGGTGCAGTGGTTAAGAATCTGCCTGCCAATGCAGGGGACATGGGTTCGAGCCCTGGTCCGGGAAGATCCCACATGCCGCGGAGCAACTAAGCCCATGAGCCACAACTATTGAGCCTGCGAGCCACAACTACTGAGCCCGAGTGCCACAACAAGAGAAACCACCATAATGAGATACCCACGCACCACAACGAAGAGTAGCCCCCACTCGACGCAACTAGAGAAATCCCGTGCACAGCAACGAAGACCAAACACAGCCAAAAATAAAATAAATAAATTTAAAAAAGAAGAATAAACATGGTTTATAACAGTTGTAAAATTGGACAGGGAGAAAAACCACAAAAGTTGGACAGGGAGAAAAAGATGTATACCATTGAAAAGTTCATAAAATGTTCATGAAGTGGTATGATTTTACCTGAAGTTAGAATGTGATAAGTTAAAGATATATTATATAAAACCTAGCAAATACTATAATAAAGAGCTCTATCTAGTTAAGTCAACAATATAGGTAAAACAGAGTCATAAATATATTAAGTTAATCCAACAAAAAGAAGATAATGGGGGAAATAAGGTATAAAAAATGGATGAGACAAACAGAAAGCAAATAGCAAGATGATCAACTTAAACCAAAATATATCAATTACAGATAGATTTTTTTAAAGACACAACTATATACTGCTACAAGAAGCATGCACTAAATATAAAGAAACAAATAGGTTAAAAGTAAAAATATGAACAAACATATACCATATTAACATTAATCAAAAGAAAGTTGGAGTGTTGGCATTAATATCAAAGTATATTTAAAAGCAAAAATTACTAGTAGGGATAAAGAAGACCATTTCATAATTATAAGTGAGTATTAATCAACAGGTATAACATCCCTAAATATTTATGCACCTAAAAACAGAGCTTCAAAATATATGAGGCAAAATCAAAAACTGATTGAACTTCCAGGAGAAACAGAAAATCCCACAATTACAGTTGGATATTTCAACCCCTCTTCCAATAATTTATAGAACAAATAGACACAAAATAAGTGAAGATTTAAAAGATCTGAAATAACACCATTAGCCAGCTTGACCTAACTAATTAACATTTACTGAATAATTCACCAAACAACAGTAGGATACATATTCAAGTGCACACTGAACTTTTACCTATATAGACGATATTCTGGGCCACAAAGTAAGTCTCAATAACTGGAATAGGATCCAAGTCATAAAAAGTATGTTGTTTTAATCACAGTGTAATTAAATTAGAAATCAATAATAGATTGATAAAGATAAATAAAGAGCTTGAGAAAATCCCAAGCTATTTGGAAACTAAAAAACACATTTCTGAATATCCTATGGATCAAAACAGAAATCAAAGAGGATATTAGAAAGTATTTTAAACTGGATCAAAATGAAAACACAACATATCAACATCTCAAAATTTGTGGTACATTGATTAGTAGGAAATCCATGGCAGTAAAAACACCTATTTTAGAAAAGATGGAATGGAGTCAAATCAATGACTTCAAGTTCCACCTTAAGCATCGAGAAAAACAAGAACTCAAATTAATTAAACTCAAAGTAACTAGAAAGAAAGCAATAATAAATATCAAAGTAAAAATTAATGAAATAGAAAAAAAGGGAAAAAATAGAAAAATGAAATTGAACCAAAAACTGGTTCTTCGAGATTAAATTGGTAAACCTCTAGTCAAACAAACTGGGGCAAAAATGACAAATTAACAGCATCGAATGAAAGAAGTAACAACACCATAGATTCTACAGATATTAAAGAACAATAAGGAAATATGAAAAACTTTATGCCTTGAAACACACAAACTACTAAATCTCACACAAGAAGAAACAGATATCCTGAGTATTCCTATACCTATTAAAGAAACCAAATTTGTAGCTAATACCTTTCAACAAAATAAACTCCAAGCCCAGAGGACTTCAATGGTTATTTCTACCAAATTTTTAAGGAAGAAATAATATCAATTCTATAAACACCCTTCCATAAAATTGAAGAAGAGGGAATCCATTCCACCTCATTCTATGAGGCCACTGTTAGTCCGATACCAAAACATAACAAAGTCATTACAAGAAAAGAAAACTAATGACCAATATCCCTCATGAATATTAGTGCAAATATTCTATAATAAATAAAAATTTAATTAATAACATACAACAATATACAGAAAGGATAATATATCATTACCAAATGGGATTTATCCCAGGGATGAAATGTTAGTTTGACAATCAAAATATGAATCAATATAAAATTTTTTAAGAATCAATATAATTCATTATTTTAACAAAAAAATACATGATTATCTTAATAAATGAAGAAAAAGCATTTCCTAAAATCCAACACCCATTCCTGATTTAAAAAAAAAACTCTCAGCCAAATTGCAATAGAAGGCGACTTCCTGAATCCAAATAAAGGGCATCTATCAAAAACTTAGAGCTAATATACTTAATAGGGATAAAATAGACTCTTTCCAAATATCAGGAAAAATACAAGAATGACCACTCTCAGCACTTCTATCATACATTGTACTTAAGGTTCTATTTACTATCATAAGGCAAGAAAAAGAAACAAAATGAATGCAGATTGGAAAGGAAGAAGTAAAACCCAGTACCTGTGAATGTGATCTTATTTGGAAATAGGGCCTTTGCAGATGTAATCAAGCTAGGATGAGGTCAAACTGGACTAGGGCAGGCCCTCATTCAGTGACTGTGACCCTTATAATGAGGGGGAAATCAGAACACCGACACACAGGAAAGACGGACACGTGAAATGGAGACAGAAATCAGAGTAATGCACCTCCAAGCTAAGGCACACTAGAGATGGCCAGCAACTGCCACCTGTGTGTAGCATGATTTCTGTAGTTACTCAAGGGCAAATCTGAAATTCAAAGAGCAGAAAATCAATAGAGATTTACTGATACTCACTATATGCCAGGCACTTTATACACTATATCATTTAATTTTCTTAATGATCCAATGAAGGGATATAATCATCTCTGTTTTACAGACAAGGAAACTAAACCTCAAAGGAATTAAGTAATTTACATGAATGAGGAAAAGAATTTGGACTCAAACACAAGTCTGTCAGGCTCTAGACTATTCTGTTTCTAATCAACAAAACACTATATTGAATTCTTCTGATTCCTGTGCACCCATTTAAATATACCTGTACATTCTGAGAGGATGGGAGAAGTGGAGGAGGATAAACTGCTCATTAAATAAATGCTCATTGATTCCCATCATTCATTTACGACAGAAGTTTGATCAGACAAATGTTTATAAACCCCAGGCAAAGTGCCCTGTACCAAGCTCTCATAGCAATATATATTTATTATAAAGCTAAAGACATAGAATTTTTGAGTTATGAGGAACTACATGCGTCTTTAGTACAATGACTTATTTTATACCTAAGGGGTAGAAAGTCCCCAGACAGATGAAATTACCTGCCCAAACTCAACAGAGACAGCTCAAGTCTCTTGACTCCTGCTCTACACTGAATTCATTAATGGACATTTGGCAGAACTCTGGAAAAGAAGGAGTCCAAAGGGATGTGAAACATTTTCATCACTCTTCAACCCCCACATATGTGAAAGGAAAATAAATAAGAAAAATATTACATGATAGAAAATTAAGAATAAAAAACCTTAAGAAGGATAAAATATTATAATTTACTTGTTTCCAGGAGGATGCATCAAGTCTTCTGTAGTCCTGTTTTGTATCCATCTTTTCATTCAACAAAATAAATAGACATGATATATGCAAAGCAGAGATTCTCAATATATCCATTCAGCAGACATAGTTATCATGTTATATATATTGTTTTTCCACTGATAACTCTAGTAACAACCACCTCAAAATGGATTAAAGACTTACACATAAGACTTGAAACCATAAAACATACATAAGACTTGAAACCATAAAACTCCTGAAAGAAAACAAAGGGAAAAAGCTTCTTGACATCAGCCTTGGCAATGAATTCTTGGATATAACATCAAAAGCACAAGCAACAAAAGCAAAAATAGACAAGGGGGATTACACCAAAGTGAAAAGCTTCTGAACAGCAAAGGAAACAATCAACAAATTAATAGGTAACCAATGGAATGGGAGAAAATATTCGCAAGTCATGTGTCTAATAAAGGATTATTATCCAAAATTTGCAAGGAACTCTTACAACTCAATAGCAAAAAAATTAATTAATTAAACCAATCTAAAAAAGGGCAAAGGAGCTGAACAGACATGTCTCCAAAGAAGACATACAGATGGCCAACAGGTATATGAAAAGGTGCTCATCATCACTCATTATCACTAATCACAGGGAAATGCAAGTCAAACCCATAATGAGGTACCACCTCACAATTGTTAAGATGGGTATTGTCAACAAAACAAAACAAAAGATAAGTGTTGGTGAAAATATGAAGAAAAAGGGACTCTCATATACTGTTGGTGAGAATGTAAATTGGTGCAGTCACTACAGAAAATAGTATGGAGGTTCCTCAAAAAAATTAAAAAGAGAACTACCATATGATCCAGAGATCTCATTTCTAGGTATATATTCAAAGGAATTGAAATCAAGATCTTGAAGAGATATCTGCATTCCCATGTTAGTTTGCAGCATTATTCAGAATAGCCAAGACATGGAGGCAAAGCGAATGTCCACTGACAGAAAAATGGACAGAGAAAATGTGCATACACACAAAAAAGAAGGCTAACAATACAAGAAATCATGCTCTTTGCAACAGCCTAGATGAACCTGGAGGACATTACGCTAAGTGAAATAAGCCAGACACAGAAGGACAAACACTACATGATCCCACTTATCTGAGGGATCTAAAATAGCCACACTCATAGAAGCAGAGAATAGAACGGTGGTTGCCAGGGCTAGGGAGAGGGGCAAGCCAGGAGGTCAAAGGTTACAAAGTTTTAGTTATGCAAGATGAATGTCTTAGAGATCTACTACACAGACTATAGTTAAAAGTGCCCATAGTTAACAATACTGTATTGCATACTTAAAGTTTTGAAGAGTGTAGAACTTTTGTCAAGTGTTCTTACAAAAATAATAATAATAATAAATAAAGAGGGGGGAGGAAACTTTTCAAGGTGATGGGTATGTTTATGGCATAGATTGTGGTAATGGTTTCACAGGTATAGTCTCATCTCCAAACTCATTATGTAAAGCTTTCTGAACGCTAATTATACATCAGTAAAGTGTTTTTTAAAAATAACAAGTATAAAGTAGTATGCTAAATAGTAACAGTAATAATAATGAATCTTTTGTGTTATTCCTTCTCCTGCCTCAGCGAAGTATTTTTGTTCTAAAAAAGAAAAAAATACAGAAAAAAATTTTCTCTTACTACAAAAATAGGCTTTGTGTAATGAAAAGACCATTTGGCTGAGGCCAGAATACCCAGGTTGTAGACTGGGCTGAGTCAATACCTCTTCTGCTTTGGAAAAGTCCCTAAAACTGCTCTGCATCTCTTTCCTGAGGAATTAACATGGTATTGTATGTCAATTATACTTCAAAAACAAACAAACTCATAGAGAAAGAGATCAGATTTGTACCTACCAGAGGCAGCAGGGTGGGGGAAGGGGAATTGGATAAAGGCAATTAAAAGGTACAAACTTATGGCTCTAAAGTAAATAAGTACTAGGGATATAATATACAACATGATAAATATAATTAACACTGCTGTATTCTATATCTGAAAATTGTTAAGAGGGTAAATCCTAAGAGTTCTCATCATGGGAAAAAAAATTTTTTTCTATTTCTTTAATTTTGTATCTATATGAGATGATGGATATTGACTAAACTTGCGGTAATCATTTCATGATGTATATAAGTCAAATCATTATGCTGTACACCTTAAACTTATAGAGTGCTCTATGATAATTATATCTCAATAAAAATGAAAGAAAAAAATTACTGTGGTTAATCCATAGATTAATGGATATCTATGGTGTCTTCTGGCTGTAAAATTCTAGTATTTTATAAAATACTATAAGATTCCCTCTGGCAAAAAAAGCAGCTAACATCATGTTGCAATAGTTCATTAATTATACATACACACACACACACACACACAAACACACACACCATGGGAATATACTGGCATTTCTCTTTGAGCAATAGCAGAGATATAACCCAGTATCCCAGGCCCAGGGATGGAGGTAGAGGTGCTATTTGAGATGAAGACAATTGTTTCTTATCAGGAATTTCAGCTCCCACACACCACCTGACCACCTGAGTATGTCCCCCTGCCCACTGATGACAATAACCAGAGGGAAAGAAGTTAACCCCTTCCCAAGATCCATCAATATCTCTTCAATTACTAATACTAGAAGTGTTCAGATTGCTAACAGAGAAGGGGCAGTGCCCACCACCACCCCCAGTTCTGCAAAAAGGAATTAAGCAGAGCCATATAAAGGCACCCAAAGCAAGGACTGGACTCACGATGTCATCTCTTCTAGAAGCCCTGTCTCTGATTCCCTTTTTTTTTTTTTTTTTTAAAGAAAGCTGCGTTTTTTTTTTATAGCTACTTTATTTATTTATTTATTTATTTTTGGCTGTGTTGGGTCTTCGGTTCGTGCGAGGGCTTTCTCCAGTTGCGGCAAGCGGGGGCCACTCTTCATCGCGGTGCGGGGACCGCTCTTCATCGCGGTGCGCGGGCCTTTCACTATCGCGGCCCCTCCCGTTGCGGGGCACAGGCTCCAGACGCGCAGGCTCAGTAGTTGTGGCTCACGGGCCCAGCCACTCCGTGGCATGTGGGATCTTCCCAGACCAGGGCTCGAACCCGTGTCCCCTGCATTGGCAGGCAGATTCTCAACCACTGCGCCACCAGGGAAGCCCTGATTCCCTTTTTTGGTTTCACATCAATTGCTGACCTCGATAAGACTGTAGCCATGAAAGAAATGGAGTATCTGCAAAGTTCCACACAGGCAGCCTAGCAGCTGAGCCCTTACCTGTAGCTGACATTCACAGCCCACTGCCATCACAAGTATCTTCGGGTTAAAATTAACAAACTCCTGTTATCTAAAAGGATCTCACATTCTGTGAGATTTTCCTCCCAAATCTATGTGGATAGGGCTGCCAGGGTGCATACAAAGAAAACCACTGTACCTAACTGGCACAACACAAAGATGAATGTGGATAAAAGCTCGCTGGAAAAGGGCAGGATTCTAATAATCTCCTATTATTTGGGGATGCCTTGCCAGCTGGCAGAGCCAAATCTGGGCACGTTCTCAGCCAGTTCTCATCTTTGGGATGCAGTGAGGTGAAAACAAAGGGATCAAACCGGATTTCAGATTCATTCAAATGAGCAGTTCAAGTTCAGCGTTCCCAGACCTGCCGTGGGCCCCCTTCGGTTCACAGACCCAGGTCTAGTCCCTGCAAATGTAAAGGGAAGCTGGGCCAAGGTGAGAGACTGACGTACTGTCAGAGATAAAATATTCAAATTCAGAGCAGAAATGTCTGAAGATTTAACGTACAAAAAAATTCTACATATACGAAAAATTTTATACAAAAGAGATTTATTGGAACATTAAAAAATCCCCAAATTAGAAATATTAATGTCCCAAAGCGATGGGTAATTAACTATGTGATATCCATCTCACAGAATATTATGAAGCCCTTGAAAATATTTACATTGAGTTTATAATAATACAGAAAATTCATGGATAAAAAAGAGATTCGGAATTGTAAATATACAATATTATGCCAAGCAAATGAAAGAATAAATATATTGAAAAGTTAAAAACAAAATCTAGAAAGAAAAAATACCAAAATGCTAGAATTAACAGTGTTTTTCTTTGGTTGGTAGAACTCTGAGTGACTTTTTTCTTTGTTTCATTTTCCTTTATTTTCTGTTTAATAAAATATCTGTTGTCTCAATAATGGGAAAGAAAAGACTAAATGAAGTTTTCAACCAAGTTCTAAGCTAAAAACTAATTAAGCTTTACATTTTTGTATGCATTTTGAACAGGCCTACAAATTACCAACATGCCTGCCTGGGATGATTTCTAAGGCTACAGCTCCTCCCTCAGCCTCCTCCACCATATCCCCAACAATTCTGGAGAAGTTTAAGAAGTTCAGGTTGCTCTTCAAAGTACCAAGAGAATATTCAGTTACCTGGGGATACTTCGACCCTGCTGCTATGCCTTGGATTATAGACTGTGAGCGCTATAGAAATAGCCCTATCTGGTGAGGTGTGCTTTTTGATCAGACTGCTTTTAAGATCAGCCAATGGCTGGGCTGCAAGCATAGATAACCACAGCAGAATTGAAGGGAAAGAGTAGCAAGCTGTGTGAATCCTGCCTGCAGCTCATGTGGCTGACTTAATGAGCCACTACCAATGCAAATGACTGAACCTCTCAGTTGCTTTTAATTTTGCACTATTGTATTATAGTGACCAGCCAATAAGCTCCTGGTACTTAAACCAGATCTAATCTGGTAACTGAGCTAGCTAATAAAGAGTCGTTTGAATTCACATGGTGACTCTACAGTTGAAAATATCCTGCAGGGTAAGAAAGAGTAATCTTATCTAGTGTTTCTTACTCTTTTTAGCTGGGTGGACTGTGATCTGTGGTTACATTCAGGGTATGAGTCGGCTTATTATAGTTGCAAATAAAAGAAATCGATTTCAGTAAAATAGGTGAATTTATTATAAGGTTATAAAGATGTTTCATGGAAACAAGAGAAGCAGTCAGGTCTCAGGAACAAACTGGAAGCATAAACTAGAATCTATAGGAAACCTAGAAAGTCTTCCTCCTCACTTGGCTCTGCATCTCTCTGTACTACTGCCCCATTTATTATTTTTTTTAATCTCTGCTTTTCCCATTTACTAGCTATAAACCGGGTATCAACAGCCTTATTTACAGGTCCAGCCACCCAGAGAAAGACTCTCTCTCTCTCTCTCTCTCTCTCTCTCTCTCTCTCTCTCTCTGTCCCTGTCCCTATCGCTATCTCTATCTATATCTCTAATCATCTTCTCTCCCCCAAATGTCTATAGATGGGTCTCTGACTGACTGAACTTGGGTCTGGCGCCTACTCAAGACCATTCACCCGTTGCCAAGGGACGTACAGTCACTTTGCAGAAACAAGGCTTCTGAGAGCCCTGCCCCTATAACCGGGTAGACAGCAAGAGGTAGAGAGTGGCAGGAACAAAAGAAGAAAAAGTGTCCACCAAATACGTCATTCATGTTTCCTCATTAGTATTTCAACACAAGTCTGTGTTCAAAAGGCTAAAAATCCAGTTTGATAATATATTAATAACAGCAAGAACATGAAGAATATTGTTCCTATGAAGCTGTCTGGATGAATTTTCTAGAGGCCACAAAAAGATGACAGGAGAGAAAGTGGCAGAAGAAATATCAGTGAGTTACATCTATGTAACTGTAGGTCTAAGACTAAAACAACTGTGGAGTTTTGCTGACAGAAAAGGATATTACAGCTCTTAATAGTATATAAGCAAAATGTTAAGAAGGAAGGTGAAATAAAGATGGCAGGTACTGTAAGGATGCTGACTTACTTTTAACAGTTGGAGGTCAAAAATAGTTAAATCAGAAAAATCAATAATAGAAGAAGATTATCTGATAAAAACAAAAGTAAATATTAAGAAATATCATATAGTTAAAATTAGGAGGTGGAGAAGAGGCAGGAAAGTAGAAAATCATACTAATTTTATAATTAATCACATTAGAAAATTATTAAATATTGTCTATAGAAAGAATTAAGACTATCATATAAAATTATAGCTTTATGGGAGATAACCACAAAAAAATATAGACTTTTCTAATTACCAGAAGGAGCACAAACATAAAGTGGAAAAAGCAGAGCAAGCCATGAAATATTTTTAAAAGCTATAAAAAATATAAAATGTAAAATAAAATATGACAAACTAAGATGAAACATATTTGTTATTTCAGTAAGAATAAAAAAATTGTATTCATTTATTGAAAGAAAAATTTTTCCATATTTGATCACAAAGCAAAACCAAATATACACTGTAAACGTAAATCAAACCTGAAACATTAATTTAGAAAATTTTTAAATGAATTGATAAATTACTTTCTTACTATAAAAACAAGTCAGAAACTATGATCTAAGTATCACACTGATTGAATAAATGGCAAAAAACATATGATGAAAAAAGAAGAAAGTTTTAAAATAGTAAAGGTTACAATGCTCAATAAAACTATAATAGTAGAAATATCTATATATTATAAAAGACAGTATCAATATTCACAAAAACTAGTGAATATTCAAGGAAGAAATAGAAGCATATTAAAAGCAGAAAATGAAGATACAGAGACTATGCTTTCTTTCAAGTATCCATGAAAAATTCACAAAGCTATTAGGCCACAAAAAAATTCAATGAATTCTAGAAAGCAGAAATAGTCCAAATTCTCTGGCCATAATACAATAAAATTAGAAATAAAAATAAAGACAGAAAGTTCATACAATCTGAAAATGAAAAAAAAAAAACGCACTCTCTTTGAACAACATGTCAAAGAGAAAATTAAAACTGCAATTGCAGTATATCTTTATAGATTGCTATAAGAATATACCATACTAATATCTATAAGTTGTATATCTCAGTCTTAGAGAAATATTTATAGGCTATACATATAAAGCAATTTCCTATAAGTAAATGAAATATATATATTGAATTACTGTAAATAAATTAGAACATACAGGCATATATATACATCTAACTCAAGAAATGAAACAAACTGAACAAAAAATAATAAATCTAAGGAGAGCAAAAGAAAAAAATTAATAAGGAAAACACTGCATTCAATGGATTAGTAAAATAGTAGTAATACTAAAAAATCTAGAACTAATTTTTTTGAGAAAAACAATAAAACTGATAAAATAAAACATAATTGAGTGGCTAAAAAAAGAGAAAACTCAAGTGAACAGCAAAATAAGAAATAAAGATCAGGAGACATTCCACTTCTCACTGAAAACAAGTAGAACACATGGATAAAATTTTTTTTTAATCTGTTTGACATCATTGAAGAGGTACCAAGACAAGATTCCTGACAGAAGGAAAAATCATTTAGGTGAGCCTTAAATTCTATGCTGTTTTTTACCCTCAAGGCACTTATCAATTCACAAGTGACACAAATGGACAGGGTGAAAAACCACAGAGGGACGAGTAGCTAAGAAGAGAAGAAGTTGGGCAAAGTTTGTTTTGTTTCGTTTGAGGTTTCCTTTTATTTAGACTCAATATACGGGGAAAGAAATGACTTTAGTTAATACCTAAAATACTCTGTAATTAAAGTTATCAGAGACTACAAAACAACTATGAGTAGGTACAAAAATGAATATAAATTAACATTTAATTTCACAGTTTACAATGAATTAATTCACTAATCTTAATTTTTCATTAATTTCACTAATTTCAGTATTTGCTTGTGCCTGTTTTTACTCATTTTAGAACAAAGATTTGATATTTTCTTGGACTATTGAGAAAACAGTTGGAGTTCAGAGCTATTAACGCAGTCTGGACTTGAAGGACCAAGCTCTGAGAAGGTAAACACAGAGAAGTAAATAAGCTCAACAATCAGACCCATTCTTCCCCACCAATAGCTAAGCTTCAGAAATTGAGAGGCAAAGAAGTCCAAGAGAAAGCAACGCTAAGAAGATGAGAATTCAGGCAGTGTTACGCATCTCATAGGGCTGGAAAGATAAAAATTGGAGTCCAAAAACAGCAACACAACACATACAAAATGAAATTTATAACAAATGCCATTAAAATGTTTTGGCCTTAAAAGATAGCAAGTATACAGGTATCAATTTCACAAGAGATATACAGAAACTCTGCATAGAAAACAACAAAATATCAAAAGAAATTAAAGAAGACCTAATTAAATGGATAGATAATGTTCATGAATTGAGAGACTCAATGTCATAACCATGTCAATTCTCACCATGTTTATTTACAGTTTCAATGTGATCCCTAAAACATCTCAATAGGTTTCTTACTTTCACTGTGTGTAGAATCTGACAAGCTGATTTAAAAATGAATATGGAAAAGGGCCAAAAATAGCCAAGACAATCTTAAAGAAAAACAATAAAACTGGAAGATTTATACTACCAAAAATCAATAATTATTATAAAGCTCTAATAAGTAAGACAGAGTGTCTTAGTGTAATTATAGACAAAGTAGTGGAACAGAAATAGGATCCAGGAGTAGACCCTCAAATATATGATCAAACATAATTAATGACAAAAGGTAACACCTTTAGTGTGATGGAAAAATAAAAATCTCTTTAATAATGAAGCCAGGTATACTGGATAGCCATATAAAAAAAATATATCCTTCCCTACCTTACACTATACACCCCAAAAAAAGATCAATCCTAGATGAACTGCAGACCTAAATGTGAAAGGTATAATTTTAAAGCTTCTAGAAGACAATGCATATCAAAAGATTATTGTAACTCATTATAACTCTTATGGCAGGCCACAGAATGTGTAAAGGTATTTGCTGTACATACATATTGCAAAGGACTACTGTGCAGAATTATAAAGGATTCCTACAAATCAATAAAAGAAAAAAAAATAGAAAATGGATTTTAAAAACTCAACTGCAGTTCTCAAAGGAGGATATCCAAATGGCCAGTAAGCATATGAAAAGATACTACATCACTAATCATCAGGGAAATACAAATCAAAACCACAATGAGATATCACCTCACACCTTTCAGAATGACTATCCTTAAAAAGACAACAAACAACAAGCGTTGGTAGGGATGTGGAGAAAAGGAAACCCTCATACACTGCTGGTGGGAATGTAAATTGATGCAGCCACTATGGAAAACAGTATGGAGGTTTCTCCAAAAACTAAAAGTAGAACTACCATATGACCCAGCAATTCCACTCCTGGGTATATATCCGAAAAAAACAAAAACACTTATTTGAAAATATACATGCATGCCAATGTTCATAGCAGCATTATATACAATAGCAAAGATATGTAAGCAACCTAAGTGTCCATCAACAGATGAAAGGATAAAAAAAGATGTGATATATAATTACAATGGAATATTAGCCATAAAAAAAGCGAAATTTTACACCAATGTGGATGGACCTAGAGAGTATGCTGCTTAGTGAAGTAAGTCAGACAAAGACAAGTACTCTATGTTATTACTTATATGTGTAATCTAAAAAATAAAACGAATGTATATAACAAAATAGAAACAGACTCACAGATACAGAGAACAAACTATTGGTTATCAGTGGAGAAAGGAAGGGCAGGAGAGGCAAGACAGGGCTATAGGATTAAGAGATACAAAATACTATGTATAATATACACTAATATGTATAAAATAGATAATTAATGAGAACCTGCTGTACAGCACAAGGAACTCCACTTTGCTGTACAGTCGAAACACAACATTGTAAAACATCTATACCACAATTAAAAAAAAAAAACAAAAACTGGAAACCCTCAGATACACACACAAGAGCATGGATGTTGGGGCCAAAGCATGAAGGGTCTTGAATATGCAGCTAAGAAGTTGGACTTGGTGAGAAAGTCCACAGGGGACTGCTAACGCATTAAAACAGGGGACATATGTGATCTCAAAGTAGAGTAAGTCATCTATGCTGGGGGGGTTGAGTAATCAAGTGTTTGAAAAATAGCGAGAAAGATTTGGTGCAATTGCTCTCAGAAATATTCTAGAAAGTCTGTAAGAGATAAATAGGAGAGTAAGACACACTGAGGACACAGCCGAGAGGAGAGAGTGTGATGCTGCACAGACCTCATTCCAAAAATTGTCGTGGCTTTCTGAAACAAAGCTTGGTTACCTCGCAGTGCAGAAAGCAGATAATGGGGTGATCCAACATTAGAGATTAGCAAGGTAACAGAAATGTTGAAACACTGAAACGACTAACCATGGGTCCTGGGGGACAAGCAAGGCAAGTGAAATCTACAAGGTGCTTATGAGCCAAACTGATATAGGAGGGAAGGGCTGAAGGACTAGATCTGAATACTGTGAAATATAACACAAGAGTCATGGTCACCTAAGTATGTCCTGAGTCCTAAGCCACACTTGAGTGGTGGAGTGCACAAAAACAATCTCTCCAAACACAATGCAGAAAATCAGACTGGACCAATAATGTTGATTGTATTTGGAGGAAGAGTTGTAATGGAGCATCCATAGACTGATAGAAGGTGATCCCTGTGGTTGGAATAGGTGGGTCTCCCCAGCCTCCTCCAATCAATCACCTGAGAGCCAGTTTGGTGCAAAACAAAACTAACAAAATAGAATTAGTTTTGGTTAGATTCAGAAAAGTGTACAGGTTTTCACTGCTAACATCATCATAATTCCTATAATTCTGAAGAGAAACATTAACTGAACCAGTGCAATAGCATATTATGCCATCTTTCTTTTATTTATGCAACCTGAATTAAAATTGAGCATTGTTTTACTGATCATCATTATCTTTTATAAGCTGATTTCAGCTCATATAAAGGGTATAGGAAACTGTCAGCAAAATGTACTAGTTCTATGAAAACACAGGACGAATACAATGTAAATCAAAGTTATCATTCATTTCCAGCTAATGAGGTGCTTTATTTTCTTCAATAAATATATTATTTCATCAAAAAATACTATGTATAAGATAGATAAGCAACAAGAATATATTGTAAAGCACAGGGATTATAATCCATTTAAAGTTATTACAAAATAAAAATATTGAATGACTATGCTATACATTTGAAACTAATATAATATTATAAATCAACTATACTACAATAAAATTTTTTTTAAAAAAACAACTTAACATTCAGTGTTTGTGAGTGAATACAGAACAGTCACTTTCACACATTGCTGGTGCAAGTGTAAATCCCATGCAACCTTCATGAAGGGCAATCTGCCAATATTTATTTTTTAAAATGCAGCAATTCCACATCCAAAAATTTACTCTACACTTAAACTTGTACAGATTATTCTCTGCAGCATTGCTAATGATAGAGAAAGATTGGAAACAATTTAAGCATCAATCAAAATTTATTGGTTAAATAAATTTCAGTATAGTCCTACAATAGAATAAGATGTATGCATAAAAATGAATGATAAAAGAATGATAAATACTGGTATGAAAAAAATCTTCAAGATACATTAACTGTAGAAAGGCAAGACATAAAACCGTATATACGGTATGCTACCATTTGTGTAAAAAGTGGAGAAGTAATATTTATATGTAAAAATATTAACAATAAAATTGTCTCTTTGCTCTTTCTCAGTCGTTACTTTAGGAGTTGGGTAAAGTCACAGCCCCTCCCTGAGGCCTTCCCAACCATTCATCCATATGGAATTTCATCCGTGGCTCTTATGTCATTCCAATACTACCTAAATTTTAATTAAATGTGTAGAAGCATGTTTTTGAATGGGCTCAACTCAATAGGATAAATATAGAAAGGGCTCTAGACACCCGCCACTGATTTCAAACACTCTCTTCTGGCTCTCCCTCCTTAGATCTTATGCAGTATCTTGGGCAAATCATACTGCTTTCCAGGTCACCTTCAAACATTACAAGGTTTCTTCTTTTTCTCTCCCTGCCCCACATCTTCCTCAATCATTCTGCAGCTTGTCACCCATCCAGAGGCAGAGACAGGAAGAAGATGATTCAATCAATATCTTCTTTGATGAGCATTGTTGTAATTTAGGGTCTTCTGTGGTGCAGGTGCACAAGCTGGTTCTTTCTTGGGGGGAACTTTTATGGCTTCTTTGGAGTTACTTCCTTTAGGAATCTTGACATGTCTTATGCCCTCTCTGCCTAATGTCTGTTGGCAGCCATCCAACTGCAGCCTTCAACATTATTCCCTCATATCCTCTTTCTGCACAAGTCGCCTCCCTGCAGGCAACACTTTGGGCAAGGTCCAACACCACTACTATCCTAAGCATCCACCCCTCCCATGGAAACTCACCCCCTTCTTATCCACCAGATTTCGTGAGTATGGCCTTTTGGCTCAGGAAGCACACCTCTCCCTTCTTGCCTTACAGAAGGAAGAAGCTCCACCCAGTTCCTGACTTCAAGGCAGACTCCAGAATCAGCTGCTCTCTCCACAAAGCTAAAGGGGACAATGTCATGTTCTCCCAGAAAATGCATCATGTTCCCTTCTCCCTACACTATCCTATATTTCATGGACTTTGCATGTGTCATTTCTCTCCTATTTGTCCTTTCCCCAAACTGTCCACTTCAGTAGGGTATAAATGCATCCATTCCCAGTGCACAAAATATTTTCATTATAGCTCAAACATCCGGGAACTTTTGTATGCCACATTCCACTTCTGGAAAACACCCCTAATCTCTCAGAGATGTTCTCTTGATTCCCGCTGATATTTATTACAGATTCTCTCCCCCAACTTGATTGTGTCGCCTAGGTGAGGTGACTGAGTCACAAACCTCTGCAAAGAATCTCCTGTCAGGGGAATCTCTAGATTTCTGTTACAGCTCCAAGTAAAAGATCGGAGTTTAAAGTTCATAGTCCAGTTTCACTGCATCTTTTCAAATCTTATGAAAACTTATCTAGCATCTTTTATTTTTTTGAGGGCCTTGTGTGAGTTTTTATTTTTTAAAAGGACACTGTATTAATTATCTATGGCTGAGTAACAAATTACTCCCATATTTAACAGCTTAAAATAACCAAAACTGATTATCTCATAGCTTCTCTTGGTCAGGAACTGGGGCACAGCAGGGCTCAGGGTTTCTCAGGAGACTGCATTCGCAGTGTCAGCTGGGGCTGCTGTCATCTCAAGGCTTGACAGTGAAGGAGATAGCATCTCTCTTTTAGAACTTGAGCATACTTGTCACCTGATATCCTCAGCTTTTGAGTATTAATTAATTTCCAACAAAAAGATACATTCCATTCTTCGTCCTGTTATACTGGCTTATATTGTCTCCTATAGTTCCAGGTATGTTAGCTTTGCCTGCCCCTCACTGAACTGAAGTTATTCCATGCCAGAGAACAGGCCTATAATTCTTCTGTATCCCCCGTCTACTCAGAGCAACTACCACAGATCTGAGTGAAAATCACTTGATTAATGAATATGTAATTAATTGTCATATTATAGATTCATAGCTTGTAGGGCTTATAGATTAATTAATAAATTACTTGATTAACAATTTACTTGAGTAATAAACATAATTACTTGCCATATTATAGGCTCACAAGTTGAAGGTTGATGAAAGCTGACTTAATTCATCCCCAAGGTGCCCCGCCTATACTCCTGGATACTGATCCTTTCCCAACATAGTTTTTGTGGAGGAACAGATATATTCTGGTATAACTCTGGACTTTTCTACCATCTGAGGCCCTGTTGTTGCTTCAGAGGTACTTTTGTGAGACAAATGGCTCTTTTAATACCTCCAGAAGGCCTCTGTGGACATCTTCTATATTCTCAACTCCACCTGCTACTAGTGTTTAGCAACCCTTCTTTGAGTCAATTTCAATTAATAGACAGGTTTTGAAGACTTCTCACATGCCTGAATTCATAAGATTAAGAAGATGTGGAATCTGAACAAAGGAGCTCAAATCATAGGAAATACAGATATGTAAGGAAATCACTGCTCTGTATTTTAGTGGGTACAAAATATTGCACAGATGAAGATATAATCAATTCTGCTGGGTGGATGGTCTGAGAGGCTTCACAGGGGAAGCAATAGCCAAAGTGGGCTTTGAATTAGCCCAAAAGATAAAAGAAGGGATCCTCCAAACAAGAGAAATGAATGTGCAAAACCCCAAAGACAAGACTCACAACTCCTTCTCCAATTAATGGCCCCCAATTTCCACTTAAAATAATAAAAAAGTTAAACATGAAGCTCCCAATACAGAAGCTACACAAGTGAAATGTGACATAAAATCTATTCTATATATACACACACACACACACACACACATATATATATATATATATATACACACACACACACACACACACACACATATATAATCTTTCTGCCTGTAATTAAAGTCCAGGTTTTCTTTTAAAATAACACCCAAATGTTAATAAGGAAGCATAGATTTAGGTTTTGGCAATTCTATAAATTTGGGAGAAAATATACAGTATATTCTCTAAGAACTATGTATTTTAGAATTGAAAATTTGCCACATTCTTTTTCTCATAGTAAATAAGGAAATCAAGATATTTACCAAAATAAACGTGAGGCATATCATATTTTAGTGTCTCTGAAAACACCTTAGTTTGCCTTTTTCAGAGGCAATCTGAGTTGACAGTGTTTTCAATTACTTAAAAGAGCAAGATGCTGGGAACATTTCTCAGTTAAGGGCAAAGTTAAAACATGTCAACATTCTTCCCAAATCCAGAAAATCACTTTAGGATTTGCAAAGACAAATCCATATAATCCTCTTGATTTTTAATCTACTGATATCAGTGGTTGAACAGGAAGTGCCTTTACTTCTGCATCTTTCAACAATAGCTGTCTTTTGACGAGTAATTCTTAACCATTGCCACTGAGGAACCCCAGGCTAAAGAAATGAATGGATGCACATTCCCAGGCTCCAGAGCTGCAGTCTGAACCCTCACCCCACCCCCCAAGGGCAGCATATTTCTTTGAAGCATTTCTCTTTATCTAAAAATTTCAAAAGAATGTTTTTATGTTCCATATAAAAATATTAAAATGTAAATGCCAACAAAATACATACTTCAGGAAGATATCTTACATTTATTTTGTGACTCCTAGTACCCTCTGGCACATCTCCACCTACTCCCTGTTGCATCAATTCAAGAAACTGAGCTTTAGATTTTAAAGAGATTTTAAAACCCTCATAATATTGGCTAATATGAACCTGAGCTTGCTACATCAAAATAATCACCTCATTTAATTCTCACAACTACTCTATGAGGAAGGTACTATTATTCGCTGTTATTAATATCCCCCTATGACAGATAAGGAAACTGAGGCTCAAACATGTAAAACGTCTGCCCAAGTTAACCACTTGTTAACTTATTCCAAAGTCGATGATCTTCACCATGTTTTAATGTCCTACTACCTTTCTCATATGCATATTTTTATATATTTTTTTCAATTTCATGTATAAATTTCAATTTTTGAGGCTGTATTTTAGCCAGTAATATGTACATAATGTTATATGAATAAACATCTGTCATGAGTTTAGTACCCTCCATATCTGCTCCCACTCAATAAATACTGGAATATTCATTGGCCATCATAAATAAAATGTGTATTGTATTTCACAGCTCAAGTGTAGAAAGGTGCTCAGAAAACACTATGAATTATTAACCCAATTTTGTGAATAAGAAAGCAGACCAAAAGTGGTTGAACAATTTTTCTAGCATCTTACAACTAGTAGAAAAGGTGAATTTCTACAACAAGCAGGCACTTCCAGAGAAGTCCCCAAATAAAAGGTGTCTCTTACTTCCATTGCCACATCTAAGCTACAATCTCAGAGTATAAAATAAGAGCATTCTTCCCGAGACAACCCGTTGCATTTCATGGTCATTTACACTTATTTCTCTTATCTGTGTGCCTGCACCAGTACTGTCCATTTCAACAGGATATAAACCCAGTCAGTTCAAATGCACAAAATTTTCTTATTGCAATGCAAGGGAACAGCAAGGAACAGGCAGCCCTTGCTTTTCACCACCCTCTGTGTACTTAAAATGGTTTCATAAAGCCAATGGCCTCATTGTGAAGTAGATCATATGTTCTCATGGTAAAAAAAATATTATAATGTAAAAACAATGACATAAACAAATAATGGCCTTCAGACCTCAGCTCTGGCATCACTTCCTCTGAGAAGCCTTCCCTGTACATCCCCTTCTCCCCTCAATACACACAAGCCAGGTCTAGATCAGCTTCCATCATTATATGGCCCCTAAAAACATTAATTTCCATTTAATTATATACCATTTCAAACAGCATGAGCATCTGATTAATCTATACTTGACTATAAGCCTCAATAGAGCACAGATCAGCCCCTTGCTTACCACTGTAATTCGAGAACCTGATATATAACTGAGCACATATTTGATGCTTAAAAATATCTGTTGAATGAATGAATGAAACCTACAAACAATATATTAAAATCAAATAATTATTTTCAAACAACTCTTCCTAGATCCTGGGAATTTAAGAAGATTGATCAGTTTAAGAGATTGATGCCTCCTTTTAATGTTGGTAAATTCTGCAATAGAAATAGGATACATTCAAAGTTATTTCAGTGAGCTTAGAACTGAATTGAAATACAAGTACTATAGAGTGAGGATATAGAGAGGTTGTGTCAGATTTGCTCAGATTATTTCAAATTTCACCGCTCTGCATTCCGGTGCCTCAGCTCCTCAGGAAAATTTGTTCTTGCCTGTCCTCATTCCCAATTCAGTGGAGAACTATTAGAAAGCCTAATAATTTTATTTATTGTACACCGATTATGCTTCAGTGTAACTAGACTCTGATTAAAAAATAAACCTGCCCTCAAATTGCTCCTAATCTAGGAGGGGAAGTATAATCCTGAGTTCATATCCCCAGTACCAAATGCATATAAAAAATATGTACTTAGAAAGAAAAAGAGAAACAACAGAAAAAAAGAGCAGAAGATAACAACAAATAATTTCAAGAACACCAAATTCAAGACACCAGATAATCCATACTCAACACACATACCTGCTTGAAGATATCCTTGGCTCGATCTTTTCCTACCACATACTTCCAATTCCACTACTAGAAACTGACCTGCTTAGCCGTTCCTCTTCTCAGCCACTGAGAAAATTTAATCTGGCTAAGTTTGATCTCTGACTACTGTCAGCAAAGAAAAATAAAAGTCCTTGGTCCAAGACAAAGGGACAACACTTTTTCTTAATATTTCTTTACATTCTCAATATAAATACAGCATTCCTGCCTGAGAAAAGTACGAAAAGAAGCATGGATTTTAACCCTTGTTCATTAAATATGAATCAGATTTGTATAATATCAATACTATATTAGCAAGTCATCACCATGTCTGATTCATCTCCAAGTTTCTTTCTTTCCTGTTCCCCTGGCTAAATAACATATTTAGTTATTCCCTACTTTCCTACAACACGATGTTGTCCATATTTTTTTAATCCCTAAACTTGATTCTTAGAGTGTCACTTTGTTTCAGTCTACCTAATTTTACCTAATTTTATATCATCTCGCCTTCAAGGTGCTAACTTTTTCAGACATAGTCCCATTTACATTTAATATTTATTTGTAAATATTATTGGGGTAAATAAAAGTGATTCATTTATTTTCTCATACATGCAGAAATTTCTCAAAGCAAAGAAACTGGTCTGAAACATACCCTACTGTCGCAAATCTCATTTTTCTGGTGTTCAGCTGACCCAGGGATCAAAATGCTTATTCTATATGGTACCTTTTGTCCTTATTGCCAAACATCTTAAAAAGATAAACTACATATATCACCCACAAGTTTTCTCTTTCAATTACATGTCAAATGATTTTAATCCAACTTCCAATCTGAACAACCTCCTGAAAGGGCTTTTATAAAGGTCAGCATTCACCACTTAATTGAATAAGTGGCCTTTTCTTTGGTTTTTAGCTCACTGAACTCTGTATCTTTTGTCACTATGATAGACCTTTCATTTTAAAGGTATATCTTCTCTTGATTTTCTTGATGATACTCCATCTCATTTTTTTCTAACCTCTAACTTTTTTCTTGGTCTCCCACAATAGATCTTCTTTTTAAATATTACTAGTACTAAAATTCTATCATTAGTCCACTTCCTTTATTCTCGGCTTTGTCTCCTCAAGAGATCACTTTCACTTCCATAGCTTCAACAATCACCTGCATGCTGATGACTCACAAATGTATTTATCACATTGACCACTATCATAAGTTTCACACCTATATTTGTAAGTACCTTTATTTGAATGAAATACAGGCATCTCAAAGTCTTTCCATGAAAACCTACTCTCTCTGCTACATTTATCTGAAAAGTAAGGCTAATAATAGCACTTACCTTATAGAATTGTTAAGGTAACCCTAGCTGCTGTAACAGACAAACCTAGAAATCTCAGTGGCTTAAGGCAACAAAAATTTATCTCACCTCAATTTCAATGACATGGTAAGTAAAAGTTGTGATGCTCTGCTCTTCTCTATGCATTCATTAAGGGACCCAAGAAAGAAGGAAGATATGACATAATAAACACACCCTGGGCATCAGCTTTATTTAGCAAACAAAAAATAAAAAGAGAAAGAAGACAATTTCCTAGGAGGTTTTGTTGTTATGGGACAGACCTGCAATGGTATATATCACTTCTGCTCACATTCCTTTAGGTTAAACTCAATCACATGGCCTAATTAAAGGAAAAAAAAAAAAAAAAGACTGGGGAATGTAGTCCAGCTCTACATACAGAAGGAAAGAGAAATGGTGAACAGATAACCAGCCTCTGCCACAGCTGTGAAGATTAAATTAACACATAGCTAGCACTTACTTTAACACATAGTAACACAAAAGTTGGCTTCTCATGCATGTGTTGTCATCCAAGCTAAAATTCTCGGTTATCTTTCATTTTTCACTATCACATGCCCAGTTGGTTATCAGATCACACAATTCTGTCTTACAATTATCTCTTAAATTTAAATCTTTCCCTCCATTTACATTGCCTTAGCTCCATAGTTCTGAACAATGGCTTGAAAATAGGATGACCTGGGGAAGTTGTTTTAGAAAAATGCTGACGCCTAGGCCCCAATCCAGATTAATTAAATTAAATATTTGAGGTATCAAAACTTTATTAAAGCTATCAATGTAATTCTAATGAACAGCCAAAGTTGAGTACTGCTCTAATCCAACCTCCTCCTTGCCACACACAAGATGATCTCATTGAAATACCAATTTAATCATGACATATCCCCTGCTTAAAAATTGTTTTGAACTTCCATTGTGTAAAAGCAAGGTGTGCACACCTAAATAGACTTTCAAGATGATTCACTGGGGAAGGAAGATGTTTATCTGTATGATTTATTTCATGCTATTTTAATCATTGTGTAATTTTCATAATGTTCATAATTTATTAATACAGTAAAATCAAGGCATTTGCTTACTTAAAACTTGTTACTGACTCTGAATTCTCCAAAGCAGTGGTTTCCTATTTAGAATGTAAGTACCTGAGAGGATATGAACGTTGATACACTGGGGTCTAACACTTATTGTGAAACCTCACTAGGACATTGTGACAGTAGAAAAAAGGTAGAGCCTATCCATGGTAGGAAATCTAACAAGAAGTCACACACACACACACACACACACACACACACAGAATATATATGGAAATAGATATAGGAAATAAAAATAGGATGAGCTAGAAATAAACCAACCTCAAAGAAAAGGACAGCATGCAAACTTGGAGACAGGTGGAGAGACAGAATATTTCCCCTAAAATTTGAAAAACCTCAAGCTTTGGCCCACTTGGGCCAAAAAAAGTCTGCAGAATATAGTATGGAGAGACAAAGACATAAAATATATGAAATATACATTAGGATACAGAGAAAATAAAGTGATGAGGTATAGGATAGATATAATTAGAGTTACAGAAGGAGAAGAGAGGAAGAGATAGAAGTAATATTCCAAATGATAAAGCTGATAGTTTTCCAGACTAAAAGAAAGACATAAACCCTCAGATCCATGTTGTAAAAATTTATACCAATTGGTATAAATAAATCTAACTTTAGACTAGGACACATCACAGTGCAACACCAAAGAGAAAAAGAAGGTCTTAAAAGTAGTCAGAGAAAAGACACACAATTGACTGTTTTTTAATAATTGAAAGGCAGTGGAAATGAAGCTTAAATATTTTGAAAAAAAAAACATTCTTTTTTATTGAAGTATAGTTGATTTACAATCTTGTGCTAATTACTGCTGTACAGCAAAGTAATTCAGTTATACATATACATACATTCTTTTTTATATATTATTTTCCATTATGGTTTATCGTAGGATATTGAACATAGTTCTCTGTGCCATACAGTAGGACCTTGCTGCTTATCCATTCCATATATAAAAGCCGACATCTGTTAACCCCAACCTCCTACTCCATCCCTCCCCCAACCCGCCCCCCCCCCCCCCCGCCTTGGCAATCACTAGTCTGCTCTCTATGTTCATGATTCTGTTTCTGTTTCATAGATAGTTTCATCTGTGTCATATTTTAGATTCCACATATAAATGATACCATATGGTATTTGTCTCTTTCTGACTTACTTCACTTAGTATGATTATCTCTAGTTGCATCCATGTTGCTGCAAATGGCATTATTTCATTCCAAAAGAAAACATTCTTAACCTAAAGTTATACACATATCAAAACCTTAGAGAATGAGGGCAAAATAAAGATATTTTCAGATTAAATAAAGGTCAGATAATTTACCACCAACAGATTCTTACTGAAGGAACTTTTAGAAGCTGCATTTCCAGAAAAGGAAAGCTATCCCAGAAGAATGGTCTTATATGGAGTAGAAAGAGTAAGCAAATAAATTGAGTGATTCTAAACACATATTGACTGTGCAAAATAATAATTATATGTCTACCATGTGGAACTGAAATGCTGAACAAATAGCATAAATAGTAAAGGAGTGATGCCTCAAAGCATTTTAAGGAAGTAATTAATTGGTGAAAACAGAAGAATTTAAGATCCAGGAGGTCAATAAAAGATGGTCTATTTTCTTCTCTGTTGTATATTCAGCACCTGAAGGAATGCCTGAAACAATAGACACTCAGGAAGACTGCTGAATTAATACAAATTTTGTTTAACAATTGTCTAAGTCAGGGTTCTCCAGAGAAACAGAGAGAAAGAGAGATTTATTTTAAGGAATTGGCTTATATGGCTTATAGAACTATGGAGGCTGGCAAGTCCAAAATTTACAGGGTATGCCAGGAGGCTGGAGACCCAGGGAAGAGCCAATGTTGCAGTTCAAGTCTGAAAGCTATTCAAGTCCAAAGGCTATCTTCTATCAGTAAGGATAGTAGCACTGTGGGTCAAGATGCATCAAATGGATTTAATCCATGAATTTATAATGATACTAACTGCTAACTAAAGGGATGGAGTCTAGCAGTTGTTCTGCCTTGACTTTATGAGCTGTATTTCAGGGTAGCCAAATCTTTCATAAGAAGGAATGAAAGAAACAGAGACCTAGATAAAGATCTTGAATTGCTGCTAACATCACACATACAGAAAGAAACAACTAGACAGGATAAGGATTTTGTACATCCTTATGAAAGTAAACAGTAACATCTGGGAAGTAGTCTTACTGAAAATATCAAACTTAAATTTGATCAAGTTTCTAGGTCTAACCAACAATTTACAGAAGACATAGGGATCAGAGAAACATGTAAACAATACCTCAGGAATGTAATCAACAAAATCTACCCTATAAACAAAGAGCTCAGTTGCTATGACAACAACCAGAAAAGAAAAAAAAAAGCAAGGAGGAAGTAAAACAGAAAGAGTAATCTTATAGATTAACAGGGCCTTGAGAAACGTACTAATCAATTGTAATGTATGGACATTATTTCAAGTCCATTATTTGAGTCATACAAATCATTAAAAAATGAGATAAAAAAATGTGAACACTGGATTTTTTATTATATTAAGAAATTATTTATTTATGGTACTATAAACATGATGTAGCACTTCTTAGTATGACAATGGGGTTGTAGATATATTTTAAGAGTATTTATTATTTAGAGATGTATATTGAAATACAACAGTTGATATGACATAATGACTGAGATTTGCTGGAAAATACTCTGGGAGATGAGAGGAGCCAGGAAGTTGGCAGGGAAGCTGATAATTTTGGAGGCTGGATAAATAGGAGTTCATTACACTAGTCTCTCTGCTATTGTATGTGTGTATGTTATAAATTTCCTAGTATATAAAGTTAAAGAATATAGACAAAGAAAACCTAGAGAAGTAATTCATTTTACCTGATAAGTTTGTCAAATGAAAATAAGGAATTTGTAGCTTCCTATGTGTGATTAAATAACCCTTTTTCTGAAATCTCCACTCTAATTGCCCTGTCCTTATAAAAAACTAATTGGGCTTATACAGAAATTAGCAAAGCAGCATTCTCAAACAAGAAAAGCCAAAACAATTCTAGGAATTAAAGCTTGACACGGTCACATACTTGTGTTTTATACTAGCCCCTTCAACGCTCTCTTTTGCTCATTTCCCTACTTAGGTCCCTACCCTGGCTTTCCATCAACACCGTGTTAAAGCAAACACCTGCAGTGGCATTTTCTCTGCTCATTTCAGTGTGCCCATTAACCCTCTCTATCTCAGACTCTCTCTAAAGATAATCAATGTGAAAACCTTAAACCATAATTGTATAATTATATTCTCAATATTTAAACTTCTACATGACACCAAAATTTTTTATTTATGCATTTTGTAATAGAGAACTGTCAACACATCTCTTTTCTTCTGCAGAAATATTGGCAGAGCTTCAATAAATAAGAGAAGCAAAATCAAGATGACTAGCTTCACCTTTTTTCAAAGGGCAGAGAAACAGATAAAGTTTATATTTCAAATGACAATATTATTCATGTAAGAGCATCACACATTTTGTTGATTCAGATCCCAAAAAGGGTTAGTCACCTCTTTCAAGTGCTTCTTCAGCTTTAACATACACAGAAGCACTAGCTATAGTCACTTGATCGCAACAATGGGGATGCACATCCTCTGAAGTTTAATGGGGCAGCTGTTCGAAGGTCAATCCAAGTTAACTACTCATTTTGGTCCTCCTATCTTTTGCTTGGAAGACAAGCATATAAGAACAAGGGAGAGGGGCTTCCCTGGTGGCGCAGTGGTTGAGAATCTGCCTGCCAATGCAGGGGACATGGGTTCGAGCCCTGGTCTGGGAAGATCCCACATGCCGCGGAGCAACTAGGCCCTTGAGCCACAACTACTGAGCCTGCGCGTCTGGAGCCTGTGCTCCGCAACAAGAAAGGCCGCAATAGTGAGAGGCCCGCGCACCGCGATGAAGAGTGGCCCCCGCTTGCCGCAACTAGAGAAAAGCGCTCGCACAGAAACAAAGACCCAACACAGCCAAAAATAAATAAATAATTAATTAATTTAAAAAAAAAAGAAAAGAACAAGGGAGAGAGGGGTATTTTATTTTTTAATGTGCTCCAGCAAATGCAAAACAAGATTTTAAACTTCTTTAATCACTTTGCTTAATGTTGTCTTTAAAGTCTGTTTAGGTATTTGTTCTCATCTTTTTGTTCTAAAGCTTGCTCTTGTCAAAGCTGAATGTTTTTTCAGTCAGTGCATTTTTTCTTCCTAGTTGCATAGATCATATCTCTCTTACTAAAGAAAGAATTCTGAGAAGAAAGAGAAAAGAGATGCAGGGTGTCCATCTCCGCCCTGCTATCTACGCTTAAAAGGTCTCCCCACCCTTTCTCATTCTATAACTATTTATGCCTAAGAAGCATAAAGTCCTATGTTTCTATTTATGGAGATTTTTATACTGAGTTATAGGAGTTGCCAGATTGTCCTGAGTACAGTTTTTAAGGGATTACATGGCTGAGAGCCACTAGCATTTTTTGGCTTTCTTGAAGGAATCAGATAACAACACTCATTTTACACCAGTGGTTCCTAGGCATTTGGATTTTGCCATGGGTTCTATTTAAAATATTTAACAGCAGTCAGAAAGTATCCTGATGAACCCAGCTGTGACAGGCATTAACTCTTTAGATACTTACTTTCAAGGACGTCTGGGGTCTCAAGAAAGGGGACTGAGTGGCCAGAGTGGGGGGAAGGCAGGCACTTAGGGCAAGAATAGTTATGAACATGTTTCAATATTTTCACAGCCAATACAGCTGTATTATATTGAGTATAAACCAGTTCTGGAATTTACTACTTAGGTAATTTTTTAAAACAAGGACCAACATATGGCATCAACTTTTCTTTTGCCAAATAAGGATGTTAAAAAGATAAAAACCTAAGTCCTACCTACCATCCCTATCGTTTCATAAAAGGGAAATTTAAAACCACATAAGTAAATAGGATATAAGCCCAGAATAAAAAGGCAGTTTTTTTAATAGACTAAGTTTACCTTTATGAAATACAACATTGATTTTACTTTTTGTAATTTCTATACTGACTCAAGAAAATTTAATCACTGACCTACTTCTGCCCACAGAGAAAACGTCACCTGATACTTTAAGTCATCAGTTTAAAGTAAAGAAGTATCTTCCTCTAGAGGACAATATATGGACAGAAAATTTGAACAGGTCAAAAACCAGAAGATGAATTCATTTCATCACAAAGTTTTTAAACATTTAACATTGTTTGTTGAAGAAATGCCAAATACGGCCCAACTTCTGTTTACTTTGTGCTCACAAATCTAGTGTCTAAAGATTTATATCCCCTTTCATCTCAACCAACACATATTTATCCATTTGCTTTTATTGCTGATTCTTCGTAATGCATAATCAATGTTTTTCATGGTACAACTAGAAAACTACTAGCTCTCACAGAAATGCTATTTCAGCACACACGTGAATTCATGGTAGCACAAGATTAATAGTTTTAGTCTGGAAAGTATATACAATATAAACCAATGTTGCTCAAAACAAAATTTAGTAGAGGGTGGGGGTATGCTTTCTGTCTAGCTAGATGAATTATTTCATTCCAAAGTATAAGCATTTTCAAAAAGAAAAACTCTAAAAGTTTTCACGTGTTTAATTTAAAAGCAGTTTCTTGACATTCATTGACTCAGGTTAAGATTTTCTCAATATTTTGAAACCCTACTAGAGGATCATTTTTACATTAATTGGTTTGAAAGTATAAATACATTTGTGTGGAAAAGCTTAGAATTCTCATTCTTAAAGAGAAGTGAATACACATAATTAAAGAAAGTGAATTTCATATGATACCCGCAATTATACGCACGATGGCTAATCTTATATTGCATTATTAGAAGAATATGCTTTACTTTCTTACTGAATTAATGAGACTCAGAGACTTTTCCTGTTCTGTAACTGAATCTGTTCTCAATTAGGAAAACTTTAAACTATTTCTCCCAAGTTGATTTTTAATGCATGGTATCTAAAATATACTTTGGTACTCCCTATATTTTAACGCAAAAATAGTTTGTACTAAGCTGTATCACCCATTACCATGTCTTTTCATCCCAACTACTTGATCTTTCTCTTCCTTCTCCTTTGGACAGAAGTGTTTCAAAGGGAACTGTGGTAATTCTCTTAATGTTTAGTACAATTAGCAAAGATTGAAGAAAATGTCTCCCAATAGAATGATTACATCATACAAGACTGGCTAGCTTAGTCATCCTACAACTATTTCCATGGCTTTGGTATTTAATCCACATAAATATACAGAGGCTGCCTCTTTGCTAATCTCCTTTATCTATAAGAATTGAATCATAGTTCTTTTGGATTGGACATATCACCATATGCCTTTTCCAAAATTTCATAGCAAGCACACAGTGAAAGAATGTTACTGTCTACCCATGAAATAAACAAAAAGATGAAGATAGTGATTTGGTCGTAGTCTCTTTCTCCGATCTCTGTCTTAAATGGTATCTTCCCATGATATTTTCCAGGACTATATCCTCCCCATAGAGCCATCTGTTTCATTTGGAGGGGGCGTGGTAGAGTATACTATGTTTCCTATTAAATGTGTCCAGAGTCAGACTCACCATTATTTTACTCCACCACCATAGCCAAACTGTCCCCAGAAGTGAGTGTTCCTAACAAACTTTTTTCCCCTGTAGTCATAATTTCACAGCTTCTCTCATTGGACTTAGTTTTGTAACTGTCATTCCCATTATCATTTTCAACAATCACTCCATTGCAAATGAGCAAGCTTGAATCTTTCACTTATTTCCTTGGCAATATTTCTTCAAATTTATTTAGACAAATAAATGTTCCATTGTTTTGAACAGCTAAATTGAATTAGCCCTCATTAATAGTGTTACTTTGTAAATAGCAGCATGTCCAAAAATAAATAGTCCTGGCTGAGATAATGTTCTACATGAGTTGCTGATATCCTGGTGTGCCTGTTCCAGACTCCAGGATATTGACTACAATGATCTGGTACCATCCCCACAACTTAGATATCTAACCAGAGTGATATTTTAAACCTTTCATTAATTAGATACCCTACAAAAAGCACTAAAAGTTTTACTGTTGCTGTGTTTTGGAAATGACTGAATCCACATGTGGAATAAGAGCTATGTAAGGTTTACTATGAGGTTAATTTGAGCATGAGGTTTAGACAACAAATTCTAAACACTATTCAATGAGATTCTATTTTAGAGGAAGAACCTTCTCTGTGATAGGTATTATACTAAATTCAACAGTCAACAGACAGATATTAAGGTCTAGTTTCTCTTTTAATCTCCTTCCTTTAATTAACAACTAAAAGAAATCTTAGTTGAATGGTTCTTTTTTTTTTTAAATCTTTTTCTTGCCTTGACTCTTTTGTATCTTACTAATGACTTTCCATTGGTTTTCCTATCTCACTCCCATCCACCCTGAGATTTCTCTTCTGTGTATTTAAGAATCTTATCTCTCTTTAAATAAAATGTTACCTCTACATCTCTAAAAATGTAGGTTTAATTGGAGAATGAACATCTTACTGAGGCTATTGTCTTACACATCACAATTTCTAATCATCTCAACATTCCTACAAGGTAGGTGTTATGTTTCCCACTTTAGAGATAAGAAAAATGAGGTGTGCAGACATACTGTGTTGTACATAATGAGTGTCATAGTCAGGATTCACATTAATATCTGTTTGCCTCCAAAGCCACCACTCTGCCTCACTCCACCCACTGTAGGTACTATATCTTCATCAACAATATCCCTGAAGAAGTTTGGTTCTTCCAGTAAGGATTTATTGTTAATTACCCTAGGATTGGGATAGTTATGTTGTTCTACTCTGAATGTCTCTATGCTTTAATTAATTAAAATATTAATATTCAGCCCTTTTCTTCTACAGTCAGTGTTCTAAGACTGTGCATATGTGTGTGTGTGTGTGTGTGTGTGTGTGTGTGTGTGTGTGTGTAAAGATCCAAACTCAATAAATGGTATCAGGTTCACTAGAAGCAAGCATTGAGAGGAGAATTCATGTGCAAGAAATTTATTAAGGAAGTGCTCCCAAGAGTAACCAGTCAGGAAATGAGGAAAGCAGGACAACGGAGGTGAAGAAGCCATACAAAGGTGTGATTCCATGTCAAGTCCTAGCCTCACTTTCACCACCAGCCTCAGCTTCAGCCTGCTGGAGCTGAAAGCTCTAGAGTATAAATTACATATCATAGTTTGTCCCAACTGAAGGTAAAGGAGCTAGGCCTTAATCGGTCATTGACTAAGGGCCACTCCAGAAGGATGTGAACTCCCAGGTACTTCCAGTTCTGTGTAAACTGTTAATGTGGCTAGCAGCCAGAGAGAAATTTTCCAAGAGAATCCGGATATAAGCCACTAGAAGAAAGTCTACACAACTTGGGAGGGTAGGTAAAAGGATCTGAGGTAATTTGGGCAGAACACAAATAATTGGTGAAAGGATAATGGGAATTAGTTATATAAAGCTAAAAACCCCAAAGAATGAAACTATGAAATTATGACTATAGGAATGAGAAAATGCTTATTAGCATTGCAGACGGTTGTTTATTAAGCATATGTTAGTTTACAAATAATGCTTTACCTGTCTAAAAAGGATTTGAGGGTACTGCAATTAAAGACACATATAAGGTGTGAGTATTAAAATAGAAATGGAAAATTTCAACCCTACAGCTACTGGGAGATACAAATTAATATATACCTAGGCTCCTGTGGTTATTGTATTTTTTATAATTAAATTTATATTTGAGCTTCCTGATAGTCATGGCAAAATAGTGAAAGAAGGAAAAGGTAGAAGAGGGGGAGAGAGGAAGAGCAAGAAGCCACTGTCAAGTTTTTAGGAGAGATAAATATTTATAAATCTAAATTTTAAAATCCCAATTTTCACATGGATACTTACAGAAGGAAAGGTGAGCAATCTGACAAACATTAAATTCAGTAGTCACCTTTGTAAGAAACAGAAGTTCTCATCACATGACCAGTCCTCATTTGGATCCTCCACATCATTAAAAGGTAAATTCATGAAAAGGTACTTCTTTGGCAGGGGTAAAGTAATGCAGTTCAGAAATATAGTTTTCTATTATCAGCATTACTGAGGACAAGGGCACTAAGCCTCATACCCTCATACTGAGACAGATTTTTTGTTTGTTTTCTTTTTTTGACATAAAGAAAGCTATACATAGTGTATACAACTTGATAGGTTTGAAAATAAGTATACACCCATGAAACCATCACCACAATCTATGCCAAAAACCTATCCATCACCTCCAAAAGTTTCCTCCTGCCTTCTTATTATATTATTTTTGTGATAAGAACACTTAATATACGATCTATCCTCTTAACAAATTTAAAAATATACAATACAGTATTGTTAACTATATGCACTATGCTATATAGTAGATCTCTAGGACTTAGTCATCTTGTATAACTGAAACTTCCTACTCTTTGGGTAATACGTCCCCTTTTCCCCATCTCCCCATCACCTGGAAATAACCATTCCACTCCCTGTTTCTATGAGTCTGACAATATTCCTCAGATAAGTTGGATCATGTAATATTTGTCCTTCTGTGTTTGGTTTACTTCACTTAGCATAATGTCCTCCAGGTTCATCCATGCTGTTGCAAATGGCAAGATTTTCTTTTAAGACTGAATAATATTCCATTGTATGTATACCACATTTTTTCATCCATTCGTTCACTGATAGATATTTAGGTTGCTTCTACGTCTTGACATTTGTGAACAATGATGCATGAACATGGAGCAGATGTTCAATATAATGAACATAGGGGTGCAGATATTTCTTCAAGATACTGATTTTAATTCCTTTGAATATATACATTGCTGAAACATATGGTAGTTCTATTTTTAGTTTTTTGACGGACTTCCATAATTTTTTTCACAGTGGCTGCACCAATTTACATTCCCACCAACAGTTTACAAGGATACCAATTTCTCCACATTTGTTATCTTTTTTTTTTTTTGATAAAATCCATCCTAACAGGTGTGAGGTGATATCTCTTTGTGGTTTTGATTTGAATTTCCCTGATGATCAGTGATGTTGAGCATCTTTTGCTATAACTGTTGGCCATTTATATGTTGTCTGTGGAAAAAATGTTTATTCAAATCCTTTGCTCATATTTTAATCAGATTATTTGTTTGTTATTGAGTTGTAGGAGTTCCTTATATTTTGGAGATTAACCCCTTATCAGATATGTGGTTTGCAAATTATTTCTCCACAGGTTCCATTCCATTTGGTTACCTTTTCTGTTTCCTTTGCTGTGCAGAAGTTTCTTAGATTATGCAGTCCACTTGTCAGTTTTTACTTTTGTTGCCTGTTTTGGTATCATATACAAGAAAATATTGCCAAGATCAATGTCATTAAGCCTTTCCCCTATGTTTTCTTCCAAGAGTTTTAGAGTTTTAAGTCTTATGTTCAAGTCTTTAATCCATTTTGAGTTCTTTTTGCATATGGCACAGATAAGGGTCTAATTTCATTTTTTTGTGAGTATCGAGTTTTGCAAACACCATTTTCCCATTGTGTATTCTTGGCACCCTTGTCAAAAGATCAGATGACCATATATGTAAAGGTTTATTTCTGGGCTCTCTATTCTGTTCCGTTGGTTTATATGTTTATTTTTATGTCAGTATCATACTATTTTAATTACTGTAGCTTTGTAATATATTTTTTAAACATCTTTATTGGAGTATAATTGCTTTACAATGGTGTGTTAGTTTCTGCTTTGTAACAAAGTGAATCAGCTATACATATACATATATCCCCAAATCTCCTCCTTCTTGCGTCTCCCTCCCATCCTCCCTATCCCACCCCTCTAGGTGGTCACAAAGCACTGATCTCCCTGTGCTATGCAGCTGCTTCTCACTAGCTATCTATTTTACATTTGGTAGTGTATATATGTCCATGCCAGTCTCTCACTTCGTCCCAGCTTACCCTTCCCCCACCCCGTGTCCTCAAGTCCATTCTCTACGTCTGTGTCTTTATTCCAGTCCTGCCCCTAGGTTCTTCAGAACCTTTTTTTTTTTTAGATTCCATATATATACGTTAGCATATGGTATTTGTTTTTCTCTTTCTGACTTACTTCACTCTGTATGACAGACTCTAGGTCCATCCACCTCACTACAAACAACTCAATTTTGTTTCTTTTTATGGCTGTGTAATATTCCATTGTATATATGTGCCACATCTTCTTTATCCATTCATCTGTCCATGGACACTTAGGTTGCTTCCATGTCCTGGCTATTGTAAATAGAGCTGCAATGAATACTGTGGTACAAGACTCTTTTTGAATTATGGTTTTCTCAGGGTATATGCCAGTAGTGGGATTGCTGGTTCATATGGTAGTTCTATTTTTAGTTTTTTAAGAAACCTCCATACTGTTCTCCATAGTGGCTGTATCAATTTACATTCCCACAGTTCATGTAATATATTTTGAAATCAGGAAGTGTGATGCCTCCAGCTTTGTTCTTTCTCAAAGTTGTTTTGGCCATTTGGGGGTCCTTGGTGGTTCCGTATGAATTTTAGAATTGTTTTTTCTATTTCTATAAAAATGTCATTGGGACCTTGATAAGGATTTCACTGAATCTGTAGATCACTTTAGGTGATATAGACGTTTTAACAATAGTAAGTCTTACAGTCCATGAACATGAGATGTCTTTCCATTTATCTGTGTCTGCTTTGAGTTCTTTCATCAGTGTTTTATAGTTTTCAATATACAAGTCTTTCACCTCCTTGGTTAAGTTTATTGCTAAGTATTTTATTATTTGTAATGTCATAGTAAATGGGATTGTTTTCTTAATTTCTCATTCTGATAGTTCATTGTTAGTGTATAGAAATGCAACTGACTTTTGCATGTTGATTTTGTAGCATGCAACTTTGCTGAATTCTTTTATTAGTTCCAACTTTTTTTTTTTTTGGTGGAGTCTTTAGGGTTTTCTAAATATAAGATCATGTCTACAAACAGAGATAAATTTACATCTTCTTTTCCAATTTGGATGCCTTTATTTCTTTTTTCTTGCCTAATTGTTCAGTCCAGGACTTCCAGTACTACATGGGATAGAAGTGGTGAGAGTCATCATCATTGCCTTATTCACATCACAGAGGAAGAGATAAAGTTGAAATTTAAATGAGCTGTGGTTTTGCCAAGTGAGACCATGCAGGTAAAGCACTCAGCAAAACAGCAGTGTTAACAGGGCCTTCAAGGCCCTATGTAATCTGGCTGTACTCTCCCAACAGATCCTTTACTCCAGCCAGCCTGCTGATCTTCTTTCTGTCCTTGAAAACTAAAACTCTCCTACTCTAACACATTTGTACTTATTTCTCTTACTTCAATCTGCCCTCTTGTGACTGGCTCTTTCCTCATGCTGGGTCCCAACTCTAAAGTTCCATTCTCAGAAGGGCTTTCCTGGACTACCCTCATTCCTTATCATGCTACCTGTTTCATTTATTTTTCAGCACTTGTGAATATCTGAAATATATTCAGCCCTTCATTTGCTTATTGTTTGTCTCTCCCCCAACAAGAGAATATAAACTCCTTGAAAGCAAGAACCACGACTATAATACCTAGAACAATGCCTGGAATCTAGCAGACCTGAGATAAATGTTTGTTTAAAGAATACATTCATTATTATTATCTCTATTCTCAAGGATGATATGATCTGATGGGAGAAGAGAGATAATTACAACTGAAGTAAGATTTCTAAAGCTTCATGGCTTCCCAGGGGATTCTTATATGGTGCTGAAAAGCAGGGCCTGATTGGGAAATGCATTTTTCCCCACCAAACCTTGGGATACAACACAATGTGTCCCCAACTTATTTTATGCAACCTTCTACAAGAGAATTCTAACATCTATACACCTACCAGCATCTGCATCTGTATATGCTAACTTCTGCCCTGTTTCCATGGTGCCCCTGTCCATGCAGATAAAAAATAAATGTTAGGGCAGTTGTATTCAATATGCAGAATTAAGATTCTTCCTGATCCAAGGCAAGTTAAATGAAATATAATATTTTTAATTTTTAAAAATCTATTTCATGTCAGAAAATTGTTCCTATAGATTGTTTTTTTAATGGCTTTATTTAGCCATTTTCCTGTTCTCAGCTTCCGGCTCAAAATTCTGGTATTTCGCTGATGTGTTAATTTTAGGGGCAAATGCCTAATCAGAATTTTAAGGATAATTAGTAGGTTGGCTAAATTTCAGGAAGAAATACTAGCGGTGTTTTCAACAGGCTGCCAGGATGTCTCCAATTATAAAGATGGAGGAAATAAAATCAACAGGATGGTAAAATCCATTGAGGGACAGCTTGCGTTTTATAGGAAAAGATGTAACTTCATTTAGCTTTGGTCTTTATGTCTTGCAAATGTGCTTAACACTCCTATATCCCATGGGTCTCAGGGTCAATATTTATGTGCTGGAATATTTCATTGTCTCATAAATCAAGAGGTAACCAAGTATTTTTACTCTCTGGAAAAAATGTGTTATACCAGGTAGTTTCAGGCAGCTCTACTTCTCACTCACACTTTTATGCATAGACTCTCAGGATGATACAAAGCTAGATAAACAAGAAAGTTTGATCTTTCTCCTCTTGCTCCTTATATTAGATATTAACCATATCTAATTTTTAGGTAAATGTGATCCAACTCCAACCAAAATTTCAATCATGGAAACCCAAGGATAAGGATTGGAGGTTTTGTGTCTTTCATTTTAATATAAATTTCAAAAATCTTTCTCAGGGAAATCCTAGTACTTTAAATACCAAAGTCAGGTTTAAAGCTGACATTCCTCCAGAAGGAATAGAAAAAGCATCTAAATAAACATCCCTAAGAGACTCAAAAAAACAAAAACATTAAGAACATACATTACTTTCAATAGTCAGAAACAGTATTTCTCAAGGGAGCAGGTGTTCACCTTATGAAGACCATTCTCACATGGAGTTCCAGATAACAACCCTCCTTTCCCAATTCCACAGAGGGTTCTGAGTCCTTAAATATTTTCTATCCCAGTTTCCTGGATGCCTACCTTCTGGTTTCCATTCCAAAGCCCTTCACTCCATCAATACCTTCCATCTATATTATATAGAGAGAAGAATCTAGGCACCTGGACAGAGTGAGCTCATCCATCTGATGGGTGGTCCTGTATTCTACCAACCAAGCCCTATGTCTCTCAATAAATGAGCTGTTTCCCAAATTGTGTTCTATGGGATATTCATTCTCCCTCTCTCTCTCTCTCTCTCTCTCTCTCTCTCTCTCTCACACACACACACACACAAATAAAAGAAGTCTGTAGTGAAATAAGTTTGAAAGATGTAGATTTAAAACAAAATATATCTATCTATTAGAGAATTTGTCAAAGAATTTAATGTGTTATTGTGCATTATGAACCTCAAAAAATGTGATAGAAGATATAGTATTTTCTAAATATACTTGACCACAAATCAATTTTTTAAGGAACATCCTTTATTGACACAATTATTTATTGATCTCCTTGTGTTGGCTTTAGTGAATGCACAGCAAGATGAATAATCAGATTTCCTGCCCTAAAGAAGTTTATAATTCAGGGAACAGATCATATTCTCTATAACAGTTCTCTAGTTAAGTAGCCACTGGCCACATATGGCTATTTAAGTTTGATTAAATAAACTTAAATAACATTCAAATTTTTCAGTTCCTTAGTCTCACTAATCATATTTCAAGCTCTTAATAGACGCATAGTGGCTAATGACTGCCATATTGATGGTGCTGGTATAGAACATTTCTATCATTGCACAATATTTTATTGGACAGAACTACTCTAGAACATTATACTATTTTTATTAACTGCATACTAATAATCAGTCTTTCACTTTTTATATAATTTTTCTTCCAAAGACTACAAACATTATCAGATCTTATCCAACCACAAGTCATTCTTTTATTGGACTTGAGAAATTTCACTCATGCTTGGTAGAAATTATTCTTACTTCTATTATTACTTTACTTTCTTAATGAATTGCTTCTGGATCCATTATGTTACCTGAACTCAGGAACATTGACAGGAGTTAACAATCAGATCATATTAGACCAACCACACAGTGATCCTAGAATCAGAGATTTTCAAATCTGGAAAAGCCCCTAATGATGATTTATTCCAATTCCCTCAGTTTTGAAACTTATAAATTGAAGCTCAGAGACATAGGAACTTGGCCTTTGTCACATAGATACTAAATGTCAAAGCTACTTAAATCCACCTAAGTCAGTCATAGTGACTGTACACAACTCCCTGGGACTTAAATATTTTCCTTCAGAAAGGAAAGTTATGGCATAGCACACTACTGGCTAATAGGTGTAGCTATACACAGCAGGGATTTTTCTATTGATATTCTTATGCTAATGGTATAAAATGGAGCTCTTCTCCATGAGATTATTATCCTTGGCATTAAATTTAACTTTTACTGAAACTCAGTATGTGTTGTAAATAGTAAGCCCTATAGGGAAATACTCAGTGACACTATGTCCGTGTGTGTGCACACATACGTACAAGATCAGGAAAGAGAATGCAGATTTTTATTTCTCAATATTCAAATATATCATAATAAATATTTCACACTTTTATAGAACTTGACAGTTCCAGTGGCCTTTACACACATTATCTTATTAACCTCACAGCATCCTGTGAAGTAGGTATTTTTTAAAAAGGAGAAAACTGAGATTCAGAGAGATTAAGAATCATACAGTCCTGAGTCACATGAATGATATGCAGGGACTAAAACTCATTTTGTTTTTGTCTCTAAAGCTGATGCACTTACTATCGCATCATAGCTGCCTCCCTTAAAAAACATGGAAAGGACTTCCCTGGTGGCGCAGTGGTTAAGAATCTGCCTGCCAGTGTCCAGGAAGATCCCACATGCTGCGGAGTAATTAAGCCCATGCACCACAACTACTGAGCCTGCGCTCTAGAGCCCACGAGCCACAACCATTGAGCCCGCGTGCCTAGAGCCCGTGCCCCGCAGCAAAAGAAGCCACCACAATGAGAAGCGTATGCACGGCAACGAAGAGTAGCCCCCGCTTGCCGCAACTAGAGAAAAGCCCGCACACAGCAACGAAGACCCAAAGCAGCCAAAATTAAATTATTTAATTAATTAATTTTTTAAAAAACGTGGAAAAAAATCCCTGTGTACCGTTGGTGGGAATGTAAAATGGTACAACTGCTATGAGCAACAGTATGACAGCACCTCAAAAAATTAAAAATAGAATTACCATATGATCCTGCAATTCCACTTCTGGATATATACCCAAAAGAATTGAAAGCAGGATCTTGAAGAGATATTTATAAACCCACGTTCATAGCAGCATTATTCACAACAGCTAAAACATGAAAGCAACCCAATATGTGGTACATATATACAATGAAATATTACTCAGCCTTAAAAGGGAAGGAAATCCTAACATATCCTAGAACGTGGATGAAACTTGAGGACATTATGCTAAGTGAAAGAAGCCAATCACAAAAAGACAAATACTATATGAGTCCACTTATATGAAGTACCTAGAGTAGTCAAATTCATAGAGAGAGAAAGTGGAATGGTGGTTGCCAGGGACTGGGAGAAGGAGAGAATGGGGAGTTATTGTCAAATGGATATAGCATTTCAGTTTCATAACATGAAAAGGTCTATGGAGATGGATGGTAGTGACAGTTGCACAACATTATGGATGTATTTAACACCACTGAACTGTACACTTAAAAAGGATTAAGATGGTAAATTTTGCTATGTGTACTCTACCACAATTAAAAAATAGCAAAATCGGGCTTCCCTGGTGGCGCAGTGGTTGAGAGTCTGCCTGCCAATGCAGGGGATACGGGTTCGAGCCCTGGTCTGGGAGGATCCCACATGCCGCGGAGCGACTGGGCCCGTGAGCCACAATTGCTGAGCCTGCGCGTCTGGAGCCTGTGCTCCGCAACGAGAGGCCGCGACAGTGAGAGACCCGCGCACCGCGATGAAGAGTGGCCCCCGCTTGCCGCAACTAGAGAAGGCCCTTGCACAGAAACGAAGACCCAACACAGCCATAAATAAATAAATAAATAGATAAAATTTAAAAAAAAAAAAGTATAATCACTCCCATTGAGCACATCATTTATATTCCCCCCAAACTATTTTTACAACAAAATAAAGCATGCAAAATTACCTAAACCATATTCAGAATTCTGCTTCCAGAATTACCATAGTAATTCTGGAAGCATCTAATAATGGTCAGAACTTATCATCAAATGTGGGTCATTATCTTTTCCATGTGAGTCCACGAACTTCCTATCTGCAATTAATTTTGTCTTCAGTGGACACAAATATAGAACAATCCCATCTTCCATTAAAGAATAAGCCCACTGGAGTTCCTATCATTATATTGCAGGACAACTCTGAATTAAAGAGCTGAGTGAAAGCTTTTTTCTATCCATAAAACTCATGAAAATCGCAGTTGTCTTGGATATATATGTTTTTAAAAGAAGCCAAATGTCTGGCAGTTTTGCCTCAGTTTGGAGGACAAAAGTGTCTTTGGACATTTTTTGGATGGAAAGTATTTTTCGTTTTAGCTAATACCATGTAAATGTGGTATATTTTCTGGATAGCTGAAAGTATATGTTCTGTTCATCAGGACTATAAAATGGCTGTCCAGAAAAATAGCAAAAGTTGAAAAAGCCTCAAGGGGCACATCTGAAAACTGAGTTGCATGCATTGAAAAAGACAGATATATCTCTGGGGACTTGAAAATGGAACATTAACAATTATTAAGACTGTATATATATTTTTTTAACGCCAAAGCAGATACAAGTACACAGTTGAGTTTTTACATGAAACCTGAGGTTACTGGATAACAAATATAATGATAAATAAACATAACTTTTCATCCTCTTTGATCCAGAAGAAAGGGGTGTGAAGCCCCTTCCACTTAACAGGGCTACAGATTAAGTTAGTTTTAAAAAACCACCTTTCAAAATACGAACATTGCAGCTCCAAGACAGAAACAGCTGCTGATTGTGGATTGTGTGCCTATCTGTGTTCCCTGAATTTCCCAGGGCAAATTTAGATCTCCAAGTTATCAAAAGGAGGAAGCTCTGCTCTCACATTCAGTTTAGAGCTGGATGAAAAAAGAGACAGAGGGCCTTTTGGGAAAAATCTGGAAAATCATAGGAAACATTCAAATAAAAACTTCATTGTTCTTCATTAGTAGTTTCATACAAGATTGCATTCGAATAATAGTTTATTTGGTAGAATTCCAGAGTTGGACAATGCTATAGACTGAATGTTTGTGTGTCCCCCAAAATTTATATGTTGAAACCTAATCCTCAATGTGGTGGGGCCCCATTTGAGGTGGGGCCTTTGGGAGGTGATTAGGTCAGGACAGACGAGCTCTCATGAATTGAAGTACTGCCCTTATAAAAGAGACTCCACAAAGTTCCCTCACCCCTTCCACCATGTGAGAACACAGCAGAAAGAAGGCTATGAACCAGGAAGTAGGTTTTCACCAGACATTGAATCTGCTGGTACCTTATTCTTGGACTCGCAGCCTTTAGCACTGTGAGAAATAAATTTCTGTTGTTTATAAGCCACCCAGTGTATGATATTCTGTTATAGCAGCCTAAATGGACTAAGACAGACAAGTAGCTTCAAGATCAGAAAAGATAATGTAGAAGACTTAAGAGCATGGGCTCAGGAGTCAGACAGTTTGGGCTCTATTTCCTGTTCTGATATTTCTCCATCTGTTTTCTAGATAGATGAAGCCAATGGAATTGAAGAAGAATGGCCCACAGAAACCTCTCATGAACTTCTTCATGCTCTCTCCCCACTTCTGACTAAGTGGAATGGATATGACTACTGCAGCCATGGACATGGTATGTTGTGTTGACAGAGTCCCTATCTGCCTATATCCCTGAATAATGGCAGAGCCTCCGTCAACACGGGCTCCGAAACGACCACAAAAAGGAGACCTGCACTGCTCACGTGTTCACCTGCCAGAGACTACTACATGTGCAAGAGACAGATTCCTATTATTGCAAGCCACTTTATGTGTGGGTGTATTTGTTATAGCAGTCAGCATTACCCTAACAAATACACCAATTTGCGTGTGTCACTAAGTCAGGGAGAAAGCTTTCCAACCTCTCTAAGACTTGGGACTTTTTAGGTATTTTCCAATACTTCATTTAAGTTTTGCAATGCCTGAAAAAGTAAAGTCTTCGTTTACCTGTCATGTATCATGGGGAACAATAAAAAGTGTAGGATCAGAGCATGACTAGAATTTTATTGATGACCCAAGGCAAAATAATATTCAGCCTGCTCTTTTGCAGCAGTATTAGATCTGCTGCTCTTTCAGCAGTAAAATCCTGTTTTGTCAGCAGCTACTGAGAGCAGATATGACTCAGAGGACACATAAAAGCATACATGTAAGGTAATTAGCTGTTATGTTTAGAAAACCATTTTTTGCAACTTAAGTGCACTCTAACATTTCATATTTTAAATAATCAAAATCATATTCAGAATGCAGAATCTCAAAAACATTATGCTCTTCTATTTATGTCCTAATTGCATGAGACAGAAGAAAGGTACAAATGGTACACAAGGACATGCAGAGAATCACAAATTTTAGATATCTAAGAGAACTTAAAGATCACTGAGCACCACAGAGGAAGAAAGCAATGCCTGGAAATACTGTGAACTGCACAATATCATTCCAAAAGAGTTAGGACTAAAATTCAGTTCTCAGTGTTTTGTTTTGTTTTTCAGAAAACACTCATTTTTCAGATAGATCAACATCCAATGATTTAGAATTGTGGAATCTTGTTTCTGTGACATTATTCTTTAACTTTTCTTCAAAAAGTGATATTATATCATGATTTATTTTATAATATTTGAGTTTGCAAGAATAACAATTCTGAGACCTACCAGCATTTTATACATAGATGGTACTCAACAAATATTGATAGGTTGAGGTTATGTCCATCAAGATTCATGGCCTAAGATAAGGTTTTTGCTATGACCCCACAGTCCAACTGTCTAGGGTTCCTATTTTAAAAAAGGAAGTTTAGAAAACCCAGAGTGAGAAAGAGGTTAATTATAGAGCAAAATATTTACTCTTTAATACTAAACATTTCTCAGGACCCAAACATGACTTTTTATGATTATAACATAAACTAATCACTACTTATGTTTTGAACATATTCAAGAGACTTCTGGATCAGCCACAACAGAATAACAGGAATAGGATTTACTTTCACTGTAAAAAAGAAATATATAACCGAAGAAAATACATAAAACAACTTTTTAGGCACTAGACAAAAGACAATGTAGACCGTGTTTCTGAGAGGAGAGAAATGTACAAGGTGAGTTTTGAATTTGCTTCAGTATTCTACCTTTCCAAGCTGCAGCTATGGACTAAACAAAGACTTCACTTTCAGGCAGAGGGAACAGAGCACAGAGATGCAACTTGCCAGAAAACAATAGAATAATATCTTTAAGGTATTGTAAAACAAAAACTGTCAGCCTAGAATTGTATTTATATTTGCCTGCATATTTACTATTTTCCGTGCTTTTCATTCCTTCTGGTAGATCAGAGGTCTGCACACGTTTTCTGTGAAGGGCCAAAGAGTAAACATTTAAGGCTTTGAAAACATTGTAAGTAGATTTTCAGAGAAACAGAAAAGAAAATTGTCATTAGTAGACCTGCACTGCAAGAAATGTTACAAGATGGCCTTCAGGTTGAGGCTTAATGATTCTAGCATTAAGGATGTATACCAGGGGTTAGCAAATTACAGACTGTGAGCCAACTTAAACCAGCCACCTGTTTTTGGTTGGTCTATGAACTAAGGTGATTTTCACACATCTAAGTGGTTAGAAAAAAATCAAAAAAATAATATTTTGAAAATTATATGAAATTCAAATGTTATTATTCACTTAAAAAGTTTATTAGAACACAGCCATAATCATTAGCTTACAAACTATCTATGGCTGCTTTCACTCTACAATGGCAGAGTTGAGTAGTTGTAACAGAGACTGTATTGCCCACAAAGCCTTAAATATTTACTCTTTGGCCCTTCATAGAAAAAGTGTGCAGACCTCTGATCTATCAGAAGGAATGAAAAGCACTGAAAATAGTAAATATGCAGGCAAATATAAAAAACACCTTTTCTCTTTTTTTACTTTATTTAAAAAATTGTTTAAAGCAAAAGTAATAGAAGTGGATTAGGAGATTTAAGCACATGTAGAAGTAAAAGGTAAGACAATAACAGGAAAAATAATACAAGGGGAGTAAATAGAAACATAGCATTGTAATATTCTTATATTATACATGAAGGGGTATGCCTTAGTCAGATCAGACTACTATAATAAATACCATAGAATGGATGGCTTAAACAACAAACATTTATTTCTCACAGTTCTAGAGGCTGGAAAGTCCAAGATCAAGGTGCTGGCCAATTCTATTCCTGATGAGAGCTCTCTTCCTAGTTTGTAGATGACATGCTGTATCCCCATGAGGAGGATAGAGGAATCATCTCTCTCATGTCTCTTCTTATAAGGGCACTAATCCCATTATGGTGGTTCCACCCTCATGACCTAATTGCCTCTCAAAAGCTTCACCTCCAAATACCATTACTTGGGGGGATTAGGGCTTCAGCATATGAATTTTGGGGGGACACAAACATTCAGTCCATAGCATGGAATAATATTAACTCAAGTTAAGTTGTGGTAAGTTAAAGATGTATATGTTAATCTCTACAGCAACATCTAAAATAACAAAATAAGGAGATATAAAGAAAGATAAAATAGAAGAGTAAAACATATTCAATTAATCAAAAATAAGGAAGAAGAGGAAAAAAACAAAGAACGGGGGAAAGAATAGAAAAACAAAAGTAAGATGGTAGTCTTAAACCTAACCATATCAAAATTACATTATATCTAAACATTCTAATTAAAAGGCAAAGACTGTCAGACTGGGAAAAAATCAAGACCAAATACATGCTCTCTACAAGAGATGTATTTAAATATAAATATGCAGAAAGGTTGGAAATAAAATGATGGTAAAATATATACCATACAAACAATATACATAAAACTGGACTGATTATATTAAAAATCAGACAAAGTATGCTTCAAGTAAAGGAATAATAATAAAGATGATTGAGGGACATGCCTTAATGAGACAAGGATCAAAGAATATTGAAGATGTGAAAAACACTATCAAACAATTAAAGAACACTAGGTGAAACCAGTTAATTGGGATTTATATAACACTACATAAAGCAACTGTAGAATTCACATTCTTTTGAAGCACACATAGAACATTCACAATATAGACCATGTGTTGAGCCAAAAAAACAAGCCTTATTTTCAAGGGATTGAAAACATAAAGAATACATTTTCAAACTAAATTAGAATTATATTAAAAAATCAATAACAAAAAGATACTTGTAATATCCCCAAATACTTGGAAACTAAGAAATATAATTCTAAATAAGACATGAGATGAGTCAAAGAAAAAAAATCACAAAAGAAAACAGAAAATATTTTGACCTGCATTATAAGGGAAACACAACATATTAAACTTTGTGGGATGTAATTAAGACAGTCTTTAAAAGGTAATTTATATCTTTAGATGCTTATATTAGAGAAGAAACATTTAAAATCAATGATCTAAGACACTATAAAGAACAAGAAAAATAAGATCAAATTAAACTCAGAATAAGTAAAGGGAGGAAAGAATAAATGTGTAACTCAACTGGTATATAAAGTAAACAAACAATAGAGAAAACTAACAAGACTGAAACTCACTGGCAAGTATTATCAACCATTTGAGAAAAAAATAACTACAACCCTCCAATCTTAAACCAATGTTTTCCTAAAATATAAATAGTCCAAACATTTTAATTAAAAAGCAGACATTGTCAGAGTGGATGAAAATGTAAGACCCAATTATATGCTATCTTTAAAAAAAAACTTCAAATATAAAGATATAGATAGATTTAAAGTAAATTCATGGAAAAAGACGTGCTTTGCAAATATTAATCATAAAGTTGTGTCTTAGTGTGTTCAGGCAGCCATAACAGATACCATAAACTGGGATAACAGAAATTTTACCTCACAGTCTTGGAGACTGTGAAGTTAAAGATCAAGGTGCCAGAAGATTCCATGTTTGGTAAAGGCCTGCTTCCTGGTTTACAGAAGGCTGTTTTCTCACTGTGTTCTCTCCCGGCAGAAGGGGCAAGGGAGCTCTCTTGGATCCTCTTATAAGGGTACTAATCTTATAATCTTTTATAAGGGTGGAGCCTTCGTGACCTAACCCATCTCCAAATGGCCTCACCTCCAAATACCATCAAACTAGATATTATGTTTCAACATATGAATTCTGGGGACACAAATCTTCAGTCTATAGCATCTGGGGTGGTTGTATTAATATTAGACAAAGTAAACTTTACAACAAGAAATATTACCAAGGATAAAGATAAAGGAATCCTAATGATAAAAATATCAATTCACCTAAAAGTATGCACCTGAAAGTAGAACTTAAATGAAGCAAAAAATAAATGCACCTAAAAGAAGAACTTTTATGCACCTAAAAGTAGAACTTAAATGAAGCAAAAACTGACTATTTAAGGAGAAATAAATAAATAGCTGAATATTTCAAAACTCTTTTCTAAGTAATTGATAAAACAAGTGGACAGAAAATCAGTAAGGATATAGAAGACTAAATAACTATAAATTGACATTCATAAAATATTCCAATGACAGAAGAATATGCATTCAAGTACACATGGTATATTCACCAAGATAAGCTATATGTTGATCATAAATCAGGTTGCAATAATTTTAAAAGACTGAATAAAGTTTACATTGATTTTCTTTTTAAAAATAAAGTTTTTTTGAAAGAAGCCTTTTAATAGGCTTAAGGAAGCCTATCTCATACTACTTGATGACAAAATCCAACTAAAAATAATGTCATCAATTGGATTTTAAACATTAGTATTCTATTTTCTCTTCCAGGTTATTTTACAAAGCAAGTAATATCTCACAATGTATGAAAGAAAGCCTCTCAGTGAGGAAAATTTTTTAAACCAATAAATCAAAAGATAAGTGATCAAAACTCAAATATTCTGAAAACCATTTGTAGGCATTGTGTTCATGTTATATCAAAAGCAATAAATATTAAAAAGTCCTAGAATATTCTTTCAAATAATTAAAATATTTTAAGGAAATTGTGTGAGCCACCTCAAAGAAGAGAAGAGTACTGGTGAGTCAAATTCCTTTCTAATTCAAATGGGAGTTAGGAATATAACTCAAGGTTGTTTTTCATGTTGTATGTGGAGCTCTACAAGAAGTATTTCTGTTTAGGGTAGATAATCTATCAAAATAAAACTGGCCGAGCTATAACATGAATACATATTAGGCTATGTAGGCATACAGCCTGATTTTTTTTTTTTACCAATCCAGTGGTGGAATGGTGCTGTTATGTTTTCTTTAAGTATATATGGTTTGGTTTGGTTTGGTTTGGTTTTGGTTTTAATGTAGAAGGCATCCAGCATTGACATCTAGTCTTGTATTGAGATAGCAAAGAATGTGGAAAGTCTTGGATATCTATGATCAAAGTCAGAAGTATTGAAGAGGTATTGATATGTGGTTATTAAGAAGCCCAGAGAACCAGAAAAAAAAGAAGAAGAAGGAAAAAAATAAAATAAAACGCTGGAGGGGTAAAGGAATCAAGACACTGGCACAGAGAGGTTAATGAACGATTTGGGAGCAATGATTAAAGGCTGAATCAGAGCTCAGAGAACCTAAAAGAACAGATAAGAGAGAGGTTTGTCAATCACTATAGAAGGCAAAGAAAGTAAAAAGCAGATCAAGAAAATAAATTGTGCAGTTCAAGCCCCATGTCCATAATTTGTATAGAACTAGAGCTCAAAAATAGAAAGTAGGTTCCAGGTATTCAGGGAGGAACCTAGGATGACAGGTGAGAAACTAGACCCAGAGTTACATAAGTGTCAAAGTCAAAAACCCACCTAAAGCAACTACATTTCAGCAAGCAAAACCAAGACAAAATAGATTAGCCAGGACCCTAAAAGGATGAGATCCAACCCTGGAAATGTAAGTATAACTATTGAGCAGATAAATACACACAGTTGTTATGTACGTGAAGCTTCACCTGGATCCACATATGGGTAGCCTGGTTAATAAGGAAAGGAGCAGCAAGTTGGACTTTAAGCTGACCTAAGATCCTCTGAAATATGCAACCTTCCCAGAAGCAGAACTAAGACCAGGAAAAACACAGCAATCAGGTGGAGAGGCGCACTTACTAGGAGCAACAATGAGTCAGGAAAGTACCAGACCATTTCTACCACAGAGACCGAGTTTTTCAATGCGATTTAAAGGGACATTAAACTTTATATATCTTTTAAATGATTCAGCTATTTATAAATATCATTAGTGTTAAAATTCTAATTTCATAAAATGTTGAAACAAGAACTACACCAAAGATTAAAAATCATGGGCTGAAAGTCTAAAACCCCTATGAGTGTAAACTTAAATACATAAAAGGCCATGTAAATTGCTATAACTCTGCCATATTAGTAAAAGATAATTATTAAATGGAATATTATTGTCTATTTTCCTCTACAATAAAAGCAGTTAAAAGACTATTGATTATCTCCAGATTTTATGAAGAATTTGTTTTCACAGAAGTCTCCTAATCGAAAATCTCTAGAGAACAAGTGAGCATTGTCATGCCCAACAGCCCATGTGAAGGCAGACAGGGATCAGGCACAACTGTTGAGTATGGTCTACAGTGGAGTGACAGAGGTGGACTGGGTCACTGCCCTCAACTCTGCCTTTGTTATCTCTCTAAAGTTGACTTCATTGAGAACTCACACTCCCTGAGCCCAAACAGACAGAGGAAAAATGTGCTTAAATTGTTTAACTGCTTTCCCTCCCCTTTCTCACTGCCTTTCTTTTACCCCCAAGACTTCTGGGCTCCTCTCTAGCCTCCCCTTCCCAAGTTCTGAAAAAGTCTCATTTCTGGTCTTCCAGACATTCCCCTGAGGACATAGGTATATCTTGTGAGAGCTTCTCCCAAGAATTGAATCCTGGCCCCAAATCTAGGGTTCAGTTCTGCAGTTGGTATAGATTTCTATTTGCTGCTTTCTTAAAGACAAATATTGACCATTGTCTAGAGTGCCTCAGTTGTCCTTCACCAACCAGAAACCTTGTTATTGACTACTGCTTCCTGCACCCATGCACCTCCACTCCATCACTAGTCTTAGCCACTTGATCGGCTACTCGCTAGTCTAATTTAATACCTACAGAACACCCACCAAGCCTCTTTTACAGAGCAGGTCCCTCTAGAATAATTTTGCTTCCACTCTTTCCAAGGCGAGTGTACACACTCTTCACTTACTCTCTTAATAAGGTAACAATATTACATGAAGTAGTTCCTAGTGTCAAGGTCCAAAGCCATGGGCTACATGAAAAGAAAGTTACTAAGACAACCCACTATGATTTCCTGATCTCCCAAGATATGTTTACTAGGAAAACAGAGACTATCAGAGAGGCTGGGAATGATTCTGTCCCCTCTACAAACCGCTGAGAGAGTATTTCTGAGTGTGCAGAGGACAGCTGAGCTCATTACCAAGTGAAATAGAAACTACCTACAGCTAATGGTAAAACTAATGAATTATGAAGTCACTTCCCCATCATTTCCTTCAGGTATAAAGTGAGGAAGTTGGGCTAGGTCACTTCTGAGGCCTCCTTAAGCTCTAAAAATCTATGATCTGTAGACAGTGCCTCCATTTAAATTGACATTTAATGTTAAACATACAAAAACTTATTGACAATAGAATGTACTTTCTGTGAGCGCCAAAATAGAATCAGTATGGCTAAAACATGAGGTTTTAAAGGAACTTAGAAAGCCTATGCTTAAGAATTGAGAAGCCATAACTTAAACTTAATTTGTGCAGTACCCATGAGTTCTGAATAATAAGGCACTTGAATCCACAAAGCATTTGACAAATTCAAATTCATAACCATTTGTTTATCAGCATATTTCCAGATCCCCAAGTACAGTGGAGATTGTAAATGCAGTATTATATAGGAATGCACAATTCATTATCATTCAGGAAATGATACCATGGAATAAGAAATTTTACGAAATGTATTTCGTCATTTTAAAATCTATGGTCATAAAGGCAACTAGGCAATGCCAGTAGGGTGGGAGGAATACAATGCTCCATCTCCCTGGTCATAACCGAATGGCCCCAATTTCCAGTCATTCATGTTTTCAGGAACATGGGTCTCCATTTCAAAATGTCTTAATAGTTATGAATGACTTGTTTTCAGTATAAATACTAATGTATTTTTCTATCAGATTAGTTCATTATGGAATAATATACATCAATTTCATGCATAATTTGCACTTTTATAGCTGAAACATCAAGAAAAACATTATCATTAAATGTTGATTTATGAAGCAAAAAAATTCGTTTTTAATTCAAGCCCATGTTGATCAGACCAGCAAGAACTAAGAATTATGCAGAGATATCACATTGTTCCTGAGGGGTCTTCTCCTCCCCATATCAATGTCTATTCCTGCCTGCTGGCTGCTGCTTTCTAGGCAGAATTTCTAGGCATAGAAAGTTGCTCCGCTCCTTGTAAGAACGGAAGTTTCACTCTAAAACAAGGGTCAGCAAACCACGACTAATGTGCTATGTGCACTGCCTGCCTATTCTGCCTGTTCTTAGCTCTAGAACTAAGAATGATTATTATGTTTTTAAATGGTTGTAAAAAGAAAAAAAGAAAAATATTTCAAAACGTAAAAATTATATGAAATGCAAATTTCAGCATCCAATAGATGAAATTTAAAACACAGCCAGCTTCATGTGTTTACATATTGTCTATGGCTGCTTTCCTGCTATAACATAAAAGTCAAAATGTCTCAACGGAAACCATATAGCCCACAAGTTATACTTACTATCTGGTCCTTTAGAGAAAAAGTTTGCTGACTCCTGCCCTAGAACACCTAGGAAATTGCCTTGTGGCCCCAACTTCCATCCTGCAAATGGAAACGTGTTCTGTTTCCCATTCCTAATACAAAGTCAAATTTAAAAGTCAACACTTTGCTTGAACACAGAAGCCCTCTATAAAAACACCTCCGTTTTTCTTCCTAAAACTTCTGCCACAGTTCTTCAGACTCAGTCACTTGCTCAAAAACAGTGTCTCTACTTTTCTCCCTGTTTCCTTCCTTGCGGGGAACTCACCACCTCAATTATCCTATTTAATCCACCTTATTCTTCTCTGTCCCAAAACCCAAACAGATTTCTTCACAGCACTTATTGCAGTGAGAATTTATTTTGTATTTGTCTGTATCTCCCACTAAAAAGTACACTCAGTGAGGCTGGGGTCTATACATATTGTTCACCATGCCCATCATATAGTATTCTTTTAAAGGTATTTAGTGATTGGTGACATCAGCATCAAGGCAGTGTGAGACACTCCCTTTGTCTCTCCCCTTCAGTCTACAACTAGGACAGGACAACCTCCATAACTCAACAAAGGTTCCTCTGCCCAGCACACAAAGACACCAGAGGGACCAACACAACTGCATATCTGAAGGTGTCTGGATTGAAACGTATGAAGGAGGCAGACGGGGGAACAGTGGAGGTGATCCCAGCCTCCAGGCCCCAGGAGCTGAGCCCACAACCCAGAGAACCTGGTAGCAGCAGGGGAGGTGGAGCACACAACTCTACCTTCATTGCCAGAGAGGCACCTGTAGCCACAGGGAACTGGGCAGTAGCAGCCACAGGGCCAACAACCCAGTCCTTTCAGCTGCAGCAGTGCCCATGACTCCAGCTGTGTTGCCTGCAGCTGTGACACCTGAGAATCCCACAATGCCAGACATGGCAGAGGCACCCAGCTCCCTACACACACTTCTCCTCCCCTGCTATGGTGGCAGTAGCCACAACCTCTGCAACCCTGGACATGGTGGAGGCCCCCATCATACTGGTGAACCCAGCAACAATACCAGCAACAGCAGCAACACTGGCAGCAGCAGGGCACCAGTGACCCCAGAGGCACAGTGATGATGATGAGGGCACTGGCATAACTTCGGGCAGAAGTGGTAGAGGGTGGAAATACAGCCAGAGGCAGCTCAGGTAAGAGAAACCAAAAACTTGAGCTATAGCACCACCCACTGAAAAACAAAAGAAAATCCTGTAATTACCAAGCTGTTGAATTGTTAGAATCAAAATTTAAAAAGCGTTGCCTAAATAAAAAAATGTGTTAGCTACTTCAAATGTGCCAGCAGAGAAACAAATCGTCAAGCACCATGAAGAATCATCGTAACACGGTACAACAAAAAGAAAATGACAATTCTCCAAAATCTAAACTTAAAGTCATGGAAGTTTGTAATCTAACTGATAGAGAATTCAAAATAGCTGTCATGAAGAAACTCAACGAGCTACAAGAAAACTCAGAAAGGCAGTTCAATGAGCTCAGGAATAAAATTAATGAACAGAAGAGATACTTTACCAAAGAGATTGAAACTCTAAAAAAAGAACCAAACAGAAATTCTGGAACTAAAGAACTCAGTAAATGAGATAAATTATGCAATAGAAAGCACTGGAAATAGGGTAGTCCATATGGAAGAGAAAATCAGTGAGCTTCAAGATTGAAATATAGAAATGATTCAGGTAAAAGAGGAGAGAGAATTTTTTTTTAAATGAAGAAAACTACAAGAATTATCCAATTCCAGGAAAGGCAACATAAGGATAATGAGTATCCCAAATGGAAAAGAAAGGGTGAAGGGAGCAGAGAGTTTATTTTAAAATACAATAGCTGAGAACTTCCCAAACCTGGAGAAGGAACTGTATATACAAGTCCGCGAAACTAAGAGAATACCTAATTATCTCAATGTAAAAAGACCTTCTTCAACACACATTATACTTAAACTGTCTAAAGGCAATGACATTAGAGAAATGCAAATCAAAACTGCAGTGAGGTATCACCTCACACCAGTCAGAATGGCCATCATCAGAAAATCTACAAACAATAAATGCTGGAGAGATTGTGGAGAAAAGGGAACCCTCTTGTACTGTTACTGGGAATGCAAATTGATACAGCCACTATGGAGAACAGTATGGAGGTTCCCTTAAAAACTAAAAATAGAACTACCATATGACCCAACAATCCCACTACTGGGCATATACCCTGAGAAAACCATAATTCAAAAAGAGTCAAGTACCACAATGTTCATTGAAGCACTACTTACAGTAGCCAGGACACGGAAGCAACCTAAGTGTCCATCAACAGATGAATGGATAAAGAAGATGTGGCACATATATACAATGGAATATTACTCAGCCATAAAAAGAAATGAAATTGAGTCATTGGTAGTGAGGTGGATGGACCTAGAAGCTGTCATACAGAGTGAAGTAAGTCAGAAAGAGAAAAACAAATATCGTATATTAATGCATATATGTGGAATCTAGAAAAATGGTACACATGAACCAGTTTGCAAGGCAGAAATAGAGACTGATAGGGATGCATTGAATGATAGGGATTGCATTGAATCTGTAGATTGCTTTGGGTAGTATAGTCATTTTCACAATGTTGATTCTTCCAATCCAAGAACATGGTATATCTCTCCATCTGTTTGTGTCATCTTTGATTTCTTTCATCAGTGTCTTACAGTTTTCTGAGTACAGGTCGTTTACCTCCTTAGGTAGGTTTATTCCTAAGTATTTTATTCTTTTTGTTGCAATGGTGAATGGGATTGCTCCCTTAATTTCTCTTTCTGATCTTTCATTGTTAGTGTATAGGAATGCAAGAGATCTCTGTGCATTAATTTTGTATCCTGAAACTTTACCAAATTCACTGATGAGCTCTAGTAGTTTTCTGGTGGCATCTTTAGGATTTCCATGTATAGTATCATGTCAGCTGCAAACATTAACAGTTTTACTTCTTTTCCAATTTGTACTTCTTTTATTTATTTTTCTTCTCTGATTGGTGTGACTAGGATTTCCAAAACTATGTTGAATAATAGTGGCGAGAGTGGACATCCTTGTCTTCTTCCTGATCTTAGAAGGAATGCTTTCAGTTTTTCACCATTGAGAATGATGTTTGCTGTGGGTTTGTCATATATGGCCTTTATTATGGTGAGGTAGGTTCCCTCTATGCCCACTTTCTGGAGAATTTTTATCATAAATGGGTGTTGAATTTTGTCAAAAGCTTTTTCTGCATCTATTGAGGTGATCGTATGGTTTTTATTCTTCAGTTTGTTAATACGGTGTTATCACATTGATTGATTTGCGTATATTAAAGAATCCTTGCATCCCTGGGATAAATCCCACTTGATCGTGGTGTATGATCCTTTTAATGTGTTGTTGGATTCTGTTTGCTAGTATTTTGTTGAAGATGTTTGCATCTATATTCATCAATGATATTGGTCTGTAAATTTCTTTTATTGTAGTATCTTTGTCTGGTTTTGGTATCAGGGTGATGGTGGCCTCATAGAATGAGTTTGGGAGTGCTCCTTCCTCTGTAATTTTTTGGAAGAGTTTGAGAAGGATAGGTGTTAGCTCTTCTCTAAATGTTTGATAGAATTCATCTGTGAAGCCATCTGGTCCTGAACTTTTGTTTGCTGGAAGATTTTTAATCACAGTTTCAATTTCATTACTTGTGATTGGTCTGTTCATATTTTCTATTTCTTCCTGGTTCAGTCTTGGAAGGTTGTGCTTTTCTAAGAATTTGTCCCTTTCTTCCAGGTTATCCATTTTTTTGGCATAGAGTTGCTTGTAGTAGTCTCTCATGATGCTTTGTATTTCTGTGGTGTCCATTGTAACTTCTCCTTTTTCATTTCTAATTTTATTGATTTGAGTCCTCTCCTTCTTTATCTTGATGAGTCTGGCTAAGGGTTTATCAATTTTGTTTAATCATCTCAAAGAACCAGCTTTTAGTTTTATTGATCTTTGCTATTGTTTTCTTTGTTTCTATTTCATTTATTTCTGCTCTGATCTTTATGATTTCTTTCCTCCTGCTAACTTTGGGTTTTGTTTGTTCTTCTTTCTCTAGTTCCTTTAGGTGTAAGGTTAGATTGCTTATTTGAGATTTTTCTTGTTTCTTGAGGTAGAATTGTATTGCTATAAACTTCCCTCTTAGAACTGCTTTTGCTGCATCCCATAGGTTTTGGATCGTCGTGTTTTCATTGTCATTTGTCTCTAGGAATTTTTTGATTTCCTCTTTGATAGCTTCAGTGATCTCTTGGTTATTTAGTAATGTACTGTTTAGCCTCAATGTGTTTGTGTTTTTTACATTTTTTTCCCTGTAACTGATTTCTAATATCAGAGCATTGTGGTCGGAAAAGATGCTTGATATGATTTCAATTTTCTTAAATTTACTGAGGCTTGATTTGTGACCTAAGATGTGACCTATCCTGGAGAATGCTCTGTGTGCACTTGAGAAGAAAGTGTAATCTGCTGTTTTCAGATGGAATGTCCTATAAATATCAATTAAATCTATCTGGTCTATTGTGTCATTTAAAGCTCATGTTTCCTTATCAATTTTCTGTCTTGATGACTGGTGTGAGTTGTTAAAGTTCCCCACTATTACTGTGTTACTCTCGATTTCCTCTTTTACAGCTGTTAACATTTGCCTTATGTATCGAGGTGCTCCTATGTTGGGTGCATATATATTTATAATTGTTATATCTTCTTCTTGGATTGATCCCTTGATCATTATGTAGTGTCCTTCCTTGTCTCTTGTAACATTCTTTATTTTAAAGTCTATTTTATCAGATATGAGTATTGCTACTACAGCTTTCTTTTGATTTCCATTTGCATGGAATATGTTTTTCCATCCCCTCACTTTCAGTCTGTATGTGTCCCTAGGTCTGAAGTGGGTCTCTTGTAGACAGCATATATACAGGTCTTGTTTTTGTATCCATTCAGCCAGCCTGTGTCTTTTGGTTGGAGCATTTACTCCATTCACATTTAAGGTAATTATCGATATGTATGTTTCTATTACCATTTTCTTAATTGTTTTGGGTTTGTTTTTGTAGGTCCTTTTCTTCTCTTGTGTTTCCCATTTAGAGAAGTTCCTTTAGCATTTGTTGTAAAGCTGGTTTGGTGGTGCTGAATTCTCTTAGCTTTTCCTTGTCTGTAAAGCTTTTGATTTCTCCGTTGAATCAGAATGAGATCCTTGTAGAGTAATCTTGGTTTTAAGCTCTTTCCTTTCATCACTTTAAATATATCATGCCACTCCCTTCTGGCTTGTGGAGTCTGCTGATAAATCAGCTGTTAACCTTATGGGAGTTCCCTTGTATGTTATTTGTCATTTTGTCTTGTTGCTTTTAATGATTTTTCTTTGCCTTTAATTTTTGTCAATTTGATTATTATGTGTCTCGGCATGTTTCTCCTTGGGTTTATCCTGCCTGGGACTCTGCACTTCCTAGACTTGCATGACTATTTCCTTTCCCATGTTAGGGAAGTTTGCAACTATAATCTCTTCAAATATTTTCTCGGGTCCTTTCTCTCTCTCTTCTCCTTCTGGGACCCCTATGATGTGAATGTTGGTGCGTTTACTGTTGTCCCAGAGGTCTCTTAGGCTGTCTTCATTTCTTTTCATTCTTTTTTCTTTATTCTGTTCCATGGCAGTGAATTCCACCATTCTGTCTTCCAGGTCATTTATCCGTTCTTCTGCCTCAGTTATTCTGCTATTGATTCCTTCTAGGGTAGTTTTCATATCAGTTATTGTATTGTTCATCTCTGTTTGTTTGTTCTTTAATTCTTCTAGGTGTTTGTTAAACATTTCTTGCATCTTCTCAATCTTTGTCTCCATTCTTTCTCCGAGATCCTGGATCATCTTCACTATCATTATTCTGAATTCTTTTTCTGGAATGTTGCTTATCTCCACTTCATTTAGTTGTTTTTATGGGGTTTTATCTTGTTCCTTCATCTGGTACATAGTCCTCTGCCTTTTCACTTTGTTTATCTTTCTGTGAATGTAGTTTTCGTTCCACAGGCTGTAGGATTGTAGTTCTTCTTGCTTCTGCTGTGTGCCCTCTGGAAGTCAGAAGTTTTTAATCAAGGTGTCAGTAGGGCCACACTCCTTCTAGATCCTCTATTGGAGATTCTGTTCCTGCCTCTTCCAGCTTCTGGTGGCTTTTGACATTCCTTAGCTCGTGGCTGCATCACTTCAAACTCTGCTTCTGACTTCATGGTCTCCTCTTCGGTGTGTCTCTCTTTTATTTTCTGTCTCATATAAGGGCACTTGTCTTTGGATTTAGGACCCATCAGGTTAATCTAGGATGGTCTCATCTCAAGATCCTTAACCTAATTACATCTACAAAGATCCTTTTTGCAAATGAGGTCCCAGTCAAAGGTTCTAAGACTTAGGACATGACATATCTTTTGGGGGATTACTATGCAACTCACTACACTTAGCATCTAGATAGTAGTGCATTTATGATTTCATTAAGTCCTGACAGTTACTGCCATTTCTCAGATTTAAAAAACTTTAATAAATAAAGTGGAAAAACTAGCATTTGAAATTCAGTCTGTCAGGATTTAAGACTATGCCCCTAACCTGGCACTTTATTGCCTACAAAGCAGACAGGGCCACTTTCTGAACTGCCCAACCTTGAAGGCTGAATATACCAGAGTCCTGAGCCACCACTAAATCCCTTGTTTCCCTTTACCTGCTTACATAGCATATGGTCCACCTGGAGTGCAAAAATAGAAGCTATTTCACAATTCCCAATTATGTTCCAGGCTAATCTAACACTATTAGCCACCTTCTCTAAAATTAAGTTCCTGTTTCTCTTAGTAGATTTTGCTTGATGCTTCAGAGTGTTCATGGCAAATTAACTCACTGCATATCCACCACTGATAAGCAGTGTGTATAAGAAATTCTAAAGGGTTTTTTTATCTTTACTCTAGCAATCTTATAAAAGTATGGATTACTTTTTTCTTATTGGGATGTAAATGACACTGGAGCATCTCAAATGGAGACACGGAAGTAGGACATAATGAAGGAATTCTCTGGCCACTTTGAATTAGACATGCCAATGACCCTCTAGTGGATATAAACTGTGTGAATTTCTCCATCCCCCTTCAAATCACGTAGCTCAAAATCTACATAAAGTTAGTCCCTTGTGAAAATCACCCTCCTAGTGACATGAGAGAATAAATGTACTTCCATAAGTAAACAATCTGCTCCTTTCTGCAGCTGGATCAGAACTCTTATACATCATGCCAACTCAAGGGGAAAATACAGTCAAGGAAATGGAAGGGTCAAAAGCCAACCACCTGGAAATTTATGTCAGTTTTTATGCTTAGGCTCCTTCACCATGAACAAATATCACACTTTAATACCACTGCACAACAATGGAAAACCTTTGACTTGTGGGCTTGTGGAAAAAGCAGAATAAAAAAGCATCATTCATGTGAGAGTCAGAACCTATCCTGCACTTTGGTGAAGAATAAAAAGGCTTTTGTGCTATGCCCTTTACCTCTGCTGGAGCTGGGGCTCAGGCTGACTCTATGGACAGGGAACAGACAATGACTGGGCAATTTCTGCTTACTTGATTGTTTCATAATTTTTATATCATTTAATCCTCACAACTAACCTTGAAAGTAGGCAAAATGCCCTCATTTTAGAATTGAGGAAATTAAAACTTAGAAAACCTAATGATTTACCAAAGGTCATGCAGTTAATTAGCAGCGATGTCAGGTAAGCCAGAGATTCCCAAAAGCCGAGCTTACCTGTATCAATGTTTTTTTTTTATGCTCCTGCCAGTATATCTAAATATATGCTTTTAAAATAATGACATGCTAAATCTTGCAATCAAGTTATTATAGTATTCTGATAAGTCTGTCAGTGACATGCTGTTTCGCTCAAGACGACCAGGATATGACATTGTCTCCTCCTATTATGCCCAGCCAGCATACTGACTGTCAAATACCCGCTGCTGTGATCTGTTTATCAAGGTCAGCTGCTTGATTGCTATGAATAATTGGACGCCATTAATAATGGTCAGCTACAGGATATAGGAAGGTGTTCAAGTGTGGTAATTGTATTTTGAATTCCAGCAGATTATTTCCTAGGGAGTAGGAAGACAACCACTATGTGGGATACAGCTTCTCTAAGTACAATAGAGATAATTGCTTCTCTAAAAGTGAAGGGAACAGTCCAAGGGCTCCCTTAATAACATGTGTGACTGACTTTATAAAGAAACATGGAGGTCAAGGATTTGCAAGATATGGCTAATACTGGAAAGCCTGACCATTACTAAATGTCTTCACTAGTTAACTTTCTCATTCCCTTGTTCAGATTAACACTTGAGCTTTATGTGTTGGGGGGTGGGGATCACTAAGTTTGGAAACACCAATGAGGTCAGATCATTGGCTAATTAGTAAATTTAACCCAGTTGATATTCATCTGAAAAGGCCAAGCATAAATCTTTTGCTGTTTAACATATTAAGAGCTGTAAATACTGCAGAATAATTATATGGAACAACATTATTATCTTTTTTTTTAAATCCCTGTCAAAGAATGAAGGATTTTTAAAATATCGTCCAGAACATAATAATAAAAATGAGAAACTAAAGAGATTAGGAAAAGGCACATTTTATAGTCATGTGAAAATGATAAACTGAAAATGATTTTAGAGGATGATAAAAGACTAGGGTTTTGAGAAAAAAAAAAAGACTAGGGTTTGGGTAGTAAGTAGACTAAAGAGCAAAAAAATCATAGAAAAATATAATAATTCAATAGCAACAAGGTATGCTTTATTTCAATACCCATCAGCTATCAGTTCCAGACTTGAATATGGAAACTATTTCTTAAATTGACCAGCAAAGTGAGAGAACAAAATTAAAATTAAAACGTACCATAGCAGGGCTTCCCTGGTGGCGCAGTGGTTGAGAATCTGCCTGCCAACGCAAGCGGCACGGGTTCCAGCCCTGGTCTGGGAAGATCCCACATGCCGCAGAGCAACTAGGCCTGTGAGCCACAACTACTGAGCCAGCGCGTCTGGAGCCTGTGCTCCGCAACAAGAGAGGCCACGATAGTGAGAGGCCCGCGCACCGCGATGAAGAGTGGCCCCCGCTTGCCACAACTAGAGAAAGCCCTCGCACAGAAACGAAGACCCAACACAGCCAAAAATTTTAAAAAAATAAAAAAACAAGCTTCTCTAATGTCAGCGTTAGGAGAGCAAAGACCTCTGTTTAAAAAAACAAAACAAAACAAAACAAAAGTACCATAGCAGAGGTATAAGTAAAGAAAACAGATAGGAGCATGGACTCATGATACAACTGATTGAAACAATATTCAGCACATACTGCAATCCTTGTCAACTTTTCCATTATTTGGCTCTACTAGGAGTTGGGTCATTTTGACCATTTCTTTTCAAGGATATTATTCAGTGTTTAGGTCAACTCTGAAATGAAAGACAAACAAATGGATCACAGACATAAGATAAAAGCTAAAACTATAAAACTCTCATAAGAAAACATAAAGAGTAAGTCCTCATGACCTTGGGTGAGGCAATGGTTTCTTAGATATGACACCAAAAGGTGGGTAACAAAAGAAAAAACATAGAAATTGACTACCTCAAAATTAAAACTTTTCACTGCAAATGATACCATCAAGAAAGTGTAAAGACAATTCAGAATGGGAGAAAACCTTTGCAAATCATATATGTGATAGAGGATTTTTATCTCAGTACAAACAATCAAAAAGCAGAAACAACCTAAATGGCCATCAACTGATGAATGGATAAAATGTGATATAACTATGCAAAGGAACATTATTCAGCCATAAAAAGGAATGTAGTACTGACACATACTACAATATGTTTAACACTTGAAAACATTATGCTATGTGAAAGAAACCAGTCACAAAAGGCCATATATTGTACAAATCAATTTACAAGAAATGCCCAGAATAAGAAAATGTATAGAGACAAACAGTAGATTAGGGGTTGTTTAGGGCTGCGGGAAGAAGACAGAAGGGAAATGGGGATTTAATGTTAACGGGTATAGGGTTTCTTCTGGGGGCCAGGGAGGATGAAAGTGTTCTAAAATTAGATTATGGTGATGGTTGCACAATGCTATGAATATACTAAGAAACATTAATTTGAAACTGTAAATGGGTGAATTGTAGGCATGTAAATTATATCTCAATAAATTCAAAGCTGTTTTAAAAAACAATCAAAACAAAGAAAAATATCAATAGGTATAAGCTATTTCCCTAGTGACAAAATTACTTTATTTTTAGACTAGAGGTCCAGAAAGAGAAGCAACTTACTCAAGGGCCCATATTGAGCCAGTAGCTAAGCAGGATCCCTAAGATTTCTGCTTCAAAGATTCCCTAGACCTCAGTGCCATCAGAAAATTTCTTACCCTTTATGTTCTATTTTTGGTGGGTCGGAGGGAGGGTCTTTTCCTCTCAATAACAGTAGCCTTACCAGCTGATTCATTTACCCAGAGGCATTTCCATCAGCTGATATAAACTGAGGACACTATAACCTACAGAAAGGAGGCAGTATCAACCTAACAGGAGTCTACTTTCCTACACAATAGTAAAGAACTGCTAAAGAGTCCCCAAACCTGGGCAAGGTCTAAACAGTTCCCTGAAAGGAGCATCAGATGGAAGCTTGCAAGGTTTTTAGGCATGAGAATACTATATAAAAAGATAATGATCAGTTTCTAGAAATGAGGACCCAGAACCCAGATTTCTCAGTCCTTAAATATGCCTCACAGTCTAAGCAAGAGACTGAAACCAGAGTACAGAGGGTCAACTCTTTGACCTTTGCTCTTAAGTTAAAGCCTTTTCCCTGTAGAGAACATCCATTGCTTTCAAGAGCCCCTTTAAGCCCACACAAGGCTAAGGCAGCAAAAAAGGAAGATCCTCATCTCAGTTGCAATATTTTCAGAACCTTCAAGCAGCTTATATTACAAACAGAAGATTGAGAAAATGCCTGGGATACCAGTGGTTTCCTCATTTGCACAATGAAGAAAGTGAATATCAACTACTTAGAGAACTCAGTGAAAATGTGGTACAAACCCAAGTAAGAAAGAGTAGCAGAGATACCTGTGTCTGGGTGTCTGTGTGTGTGTGCCTGAGCACACCAGGGAGGGAGGGTGGTGAAGGGGTTCAGGGAGAGGTAAGGCCGAACATCAGGGCCTGAGAACATTTTGAAAGTTTTCTAGAATAGTTCAGAGATGATACAGAAGTTCCTTATGCTTGAAAAGGAAACATACAAGAGGTGGAAGAGTGGGAAGTGTGTCTTTGTTCTCACTACTGTACTCTAGGCTTAAAACGAAATTTAATCATTACAGAAAATTCAGGATTTTTTTTTTTGTTCCTATGCTAGTTCTTTTATTTGTAATAAATTTGCAGTTTTCAAGTTTCTATTGTACTTGTTTTCTTTTCCTTCTACATGAATTATTTTTATTTCTTTTCATAAGATAAAAATGTATCTTGAAGAGAACACTCTATCTTGAGATAGAGAAATTAACCAGTAACATTTCCCTGCCAATTTTTCAACCACAACAAATTCACCTGCATGTGAGAAGAAAAGGTGAGAGAGGATATTGATAGTATACAGAGCTCAATGTTTTATTCATCTCTCTAGAAAGCTGTGGATATTAACCAATTACCCTATACTATGCATCTGTAGGATAAAGAGGAGTAATCCAGCTGTCCCCCACTTTAAGAAAAACTAAAATTGATTTATAAAAATCAAAATTTGTCAAAAGTATAAATATGAAATGAATCAGAAAACATATTCATAGAAGGATTCAAGATAAAGTAACAGTTTTTAAAAGAATGCTCTTGTAGTACATTTGAAATATGACTTCATTTATAAAACCTGAATTACTCTTTCACCAAAACCCATTATTAAAAATTCCAAATTTATAAAGGCAGGTGCATTAGGGGGTTAGTTGTTAAATTCATAAAAAGTTTTCTTTAAAGAGCATGCCACCTCTACATCCTACCTCCATGTACTAGAAATATGATTTGATTTGCCAGCAATTGATTAAATGCAAATTTAGGGAAACACAGCCATTGTTAGAGCTAAATATGCCTATATTTGGCTGTTTCTGTGGGCAAATAGAAAAATTGAATATCTGAGTAATTAAATAGTCATTCTCAGATTAAAGCTTATAATTAGGTTCTCCTAGTCTCTTATCTATGAAGTATCTGTCTGTCTACAATACTAATACACAGATAGATATAAATTACTCATGCCAATGGAAGAAGCAGAGAAACATAACACCAAATAATGGATAGTTCTAAAATTATTTCATCTTAGCTTTGGCTATATTTTATTTGCTTTAACAACACAAAGATAGGCATTAGAAATCTCATTTCTCATGCACATAAACTGAAGTTCAGTAATATTAAGCAGAATGTCTATGAGAAGTAGATTCAGAAATTAGAACCCCAACACATGCTATAATCTGAGGGGAAGTCTTGAGAAAATATGGAGGCTGACAAAAGGCAAGTCCTCTTATTTCAAAATGAAATAAAAGATTTTAGAGGTAGGTACCATATACTGATACTTTTCAAATAAATCAATTTCACTTTTTAAAAACTTTTTTATTTATTGAAGTAACATTGGTTTTCAATATTATATAAGTCTCATGTGTACAACATTATATTTCGACTTCTGTATATACTATACCATGCTCACCACCAAAAGTAGTTTCCATCTGTCACCATACAGTTGACCCCCTTTAGCCATTTTGCCCTCCCCCAACTTCCCCTCTGGTATCCACTAATCTGTTCTCTGTATTGAACAAATATCATTTTTAAATGGAACCTCAAAAAGAATCTGTACTTTCAGCATTCCTTTGATTGGCCTGGGGCTGACTTTTACAAGGAATAAAGATGAATTCATTGGCCAGCTTGCACTTGTGCTTTTAGAGGCAAAACACGAAAATAGACTTGCTCTGTCTGGTCTAAAAGGTCCCAACTACTGTGTAGCCCCCTAGGAGATCATGGCCTTGGTGTTTAGAAATTTGTGCAAGCATCATCATCTCCCAAAACAAACTTTAAAAAACCAATTCAAGATAAGAAATGAATACCATAAACTCTGTTAAGATGGATTATCAGAAGTCCAGAGAACTTGAGCCTTGTGGCAATAAGGCTGAATGTTCACCAACAAGAAAGCAATGTAACCAATTTAAAACTGAGTATATGGCCATATTCTAAATAATTCCAAGGCAGACAAAACACTGAGCTTCATATAAGATTCTAATCTTGACTAAGATTTTTATCTTATTAATGCACTCCCTGTCTAATAATCAAGTCTGACAAGGCCAGGTAAAAGGGAATATATTTCTTGACAAAATAGGAGCATGGGACTAAATAACACAAGGGAATAAAATTGCTTCTAACAATCTATTTAAAGATTCCATTAAGTAATTCTGGTTCATTTTGAAACTTGATAATGGAGCTACATTTGAGTTCCACGTGAATATGGAATGATTAAAAACAATGCTCTCAGACAATGGTATTAAAGCTGGTCATGTTTGTGGAAAACAGATAAGGGACCTTTGGTGAAGCCAAACCACTGAAACTGAATACACATATTGGGTATTCTATGAGAGGGAGGCTATGGTTGAATGGAGATTTAAAAAACAAAACAGTGCTATGAATAGAGACAGCCATGCATGTAATTTTTGTCAAGACAAATTGGCTGATTAAAGTTGTTAGATATTGTGATAATACAAAAGGGAAACTGGTGAGAAAATTCACTAAGCTCAAATGAATAATAAAACTGGAAATGAACAAAGATTATAACATCACTTCAAAAAATGGAGCTAATAATAATGCTCTTTGTATCCATAGCACCCTTTATTTTAGCAGTTCAGAGCATTTCACAGAATCACTGAATCATGACTTCTACGGTTGAAAGTGACCAAAAAGATAATCTAGTCCAAACACATATCCAGGCTTCTGCCTCTTCTGTGACGTCTCCCCCACACAATCATACAACCTATTTGAACTCTCCAGGAATCTCATTTCCTCCTGAGTACACAATCTCAGATCCATACCACAAAAAAAATCCAGAATATTTGTATTTGTCATTTTCTTTGCATTGAAGCATACAGCAATTTTTCTCATTAGGCAGAGCTGTAAGTTGGTAGGTCAAGAAGACAGGAGAACAAGAGTGAACTACAAGATTTTGTAAGATAGAAAATATGTAATAGGTAATTGACTTTGCAGATCTTAGAAAGTGTGGAGAAGGTCTATTTAGATAATAGAGGATTGAGAGCCAAAAGAAAGGAAGACTGTTCTCACCTCAGGAGCCTGGAAAGACTCAGAAATTGTAATACCTCTGAGAGCGGGGTACAGACTGTGGTTATAAACCTGGTGGGGGTGATTAGGACTCTGTGTAAGGAGAAGCCAAACCTCCAGAACCATCTCACCCTCCCATCCCGTACACCTAAACAATGGTGGCACATGGCAGAAGATTCATGTGTTCAAAATTGTACTGAATGACTACTATGTGCCAAGCATTGGTCTAAGAACTGTGGCTATGGCATCGAACAAAATACAAAAATCTCTGCCCTCATAGAGCTTATATTCTAGATATAGGCAGCAAAAATAAATAAAGGAATAGCAGATGGAGATAAATGACAGGGGAAAAAAAATCAAGCAGAGAGGATGGGGGGCAAAGGGGAAGGAGATCATTTTAAATAGGGTGGTCAGGAAAGGCTTTCCTGAGGGTGACAACTGAGCAGAGATCTGAGTAAGGTGAGGTGACTATCTGGGGAAAGTTTTAGGCAGTGGGAAGAGCAAATTCAAAGACCTGAAGAGGGAATGTCCTCATGGACAGAGCGGGGAGACATTCTCCATGAGGAGACTAAGTTGATTCTGGTAGAATGAGTGGGGTGGGGAATGATAGGAAACTGGGTCTAGAGTTAATGAAGGGGCAGGAGGGGAAAAAACAGGTCGAGCAGAAGGATTGCCAGAGCAAAGGCCCTGAAAGAGAATTTAGCTGGAGAACAGTGAAAAAGGGACAGAGGAGAAGAGGATGAGGTCTGAGGGAAGGCCAAACCTAGAGCACAGAAGGCCTCCTCCATCTTAGATGAGGTTGATTTTACTCTGCTTGCCATGAGTAACTATTGGCGCAGACTGTAACAGAATCTGCTCTGGAGTCCTTTCTGTAACCCCTTAGAGCAGCTCCTGTAATAAAATGTTCTCTTTAAGCTCCAGGACCCATAATATTGATCAATCTTGGCTTTTGAGACCTAGACTCCGTGTCTTCAACTTGAGCCCCCTTGTCTGCAGTCCCTCTGTGAGGCCATCATTCCTCTGTGCACTGAGACAGTGGGAAGGTGCTCTGACATCCTAGGCAGGAAATGGATCACTCATTCTGGCCATACCTGCGTACTTCCCATGTAACATCGTTAAACATCTCCCAAAATGAGTATCTGTTGCTTCATGTCTAATATTATGTGGGTTACAATGGCCTGATGTTTACAAATGAAAACTAGCCCAGAGCAAGAATCATCCCAAGAGACAGAAAGTCAATTTTATTTCTTCTAAATTACCTTGATGTGTGAATAAATGTTCTTCTGGTTTGGGATGCTGCCATTGGAACCACCCTGGTGCCATTATGATGCACATGTGCAAATTATTTCAGCTCACAGTGACCCTGCAAGTGGTCTCTTCTAAGGCTAGGACTATGGGTCAATGGGGAAGCAGGTCAGTTCCAGAAGACTATATGGATTCTGAGCCTTAATGCAGGTGATCCTGATAATGTCCAGTTCTGTACTGATTACCCCAGCATACCCTCAGAATACATAAAGCTCTAGGCTTCATTAAAATTATCCTGTTTCCTCAGGGATGTTTTAAACTCTAGGAAAAGAACCCAGAATCAGAGTACATCCTACCAATTTGGGGATGGGTAGGCTGGCCACTTAATCTCTCTATTTCAGGGACCAACTAGAGCAGAGATTCTTAACTCTTAACCCAAGACCAGTGAACAGAAAATAGGAGGTCTGTGACCTTGAATGGTTAAAAAAATTAAATCTTTATTTTTACTAACATCTGACTGAAATTTAGCATGGTTTAAATTATGAATAAGCAAAAAAAAAATCAGTAAAATCAATGGTACTTGTGACTTTATAACCAATAGAAATCATAAATATTTTCATATTATATTGCAAATGATCCAGATATCTCAAAATAGGTTCATACCATTTCAATACAATGGAAATTATCAGATGTATCACTAGATCTCATTATTTAATATATTAATTAAGAAAGCACATATATTGCTGTACCACATTTGTTATTTAATATGTGAGTAGCATATTTCATTATTAATAGGTTCCATTGTAGTCCTATGGATTTCTATTTACACTTCACCTGCCCTGCAAGGTGACTTGGTACATAGGGGCACATGGTACCGAAAGAAGAAGAGGAAGAAGGAGTAAGAGGAGAAAAAAAGACAGAGAGGCTCCAAGACTATCTTCAGGGCTGATGTACTTTGGGGGTATGTTGTCCAGGTTCATATACGCTCCTGCAGGAGAAAGAAGGGCACTCAGATGCTTACAATGATGATCCTCATAAAACAGCACTTGATTAATGCTGTGCTGCTACCAAGAACCAGAGATCCCTTCTAGAAGTCTGTGCTAGCACATGCAGCCTACTTCCAGAGAAGAGTTGGGCCCTCAGCATTATGACAAATCAGTGAACAAGCACAAATGAGCATATCCTGTCACTCTCCCCTACCCCTGTCATCATGCATTCCAGTGTTTGTTTGCTATTTCATCACATTAAATTAGAATTATCTCTTCTATGCCCTCAAAACCTCCTACCATCTACAGCATAGCTTGACTGCCTCTCACTTTTCTTTTTTTCATCCTGTCCCCATTACTCCTTTGATCTCCCTGGTTTTCCTGTCTTGTACCTCTGCTTTCTTATTCTCCTTGCTCACCCGTGGGTGATGCTGATAGCCATCAGCAGCTCTTTGGGAGCCTGCCACATTAACAGCTACAGACGTCCCCAAACCACACCAGCTGTCCCACAACAGGTCAGCTGGTCATCGAAACACAAAGACCAGAACAGATGAGCACCAGCAGATGAAGGCGACATAGCCCCTTCTCCAAGAGCAGCCTTCTGTGGGTGAGTCTGGCTCACAACAGCTACCTCAGGCAAGCAGCAAATATCTGCTAGCCTCCCATTCATCTGCCAGGTTCCGATTTCCCACCCACTGTCGCTTTTGAATTCTGATAACTGGGGGAGTTTATAAGCAGACAGTGAAATCAGTGCCCAGAAAATATAATTGGAACAGGCTGAATTTGCATGAAGGAAAGACCACCTATTGACAGAAAATGCAGAATGCCTTTTTCACTAGAAGGAAAGAGAGAAGGGTAGATAGAAGGAGGGAAGGAAAAGAGTCAGTAAGAAAGGAAGCTGTATATCACTTCTCATGAGAACATCATCCAGATTATCTGAACAGTGGAGAAACAGAGGGGAAATGACAAACAAGTGGCCAAGCTTCTTGACACACTAGATATGAGTTAACTACAAGCAAAGCTTAAATAGATCCTTATTAATATAAATAGTCTAATTTTCTGTATTAATATAAATAATCTAATTAATATAAATAGTACAGCAATTCTTCAAAAACTGATTTTAAATTGATCACTCCACAGACTACATTGCTCCCTTCTGCCTCACAGGAAGATGCTCATGAGAAGCATCTTTGTGAGAAGAAACACAAAATTACAATCATTGAAAGTGGTATGTACACTGCAAAATTATTATTTGCCAGTGCCAATCAGACCATGTTACTCTCCTGCACGACACAGGCCAGGAAAGTCACAATGCCCTGAGAATCAATGCCAGCCTCCCTTGCACACTGGGCCAGGCCTTCCGCGACTGGCCCCTACTGACTTCTCCCATCTCATTTTGGTACATGACCCCTCTTGTTCATGACATGTAGCCATACTGGCTTTTTGTTCCTCAAACAAATCACAGTTTCCCACCCAGAGCCTCTACTTTACTGTTCTTTTGGTTGGACTATCTAACCCCCCAATGTTTTCATGACTAACATCTTCTATAATGGTCATTTTGCCTCAACTTGACTGGGCTAAGGGATTTCTGGATAGCTGGTAAAACATTATTTTGAGGTGTGTCTGTGAGGATGTTTCTGGAAGAGTTTAGCATTTGAATTGGTGGACTGAGTAAAGGTCACCACCTGCAACTGGGCATCATCCAATCTATTCAGGGTCTGCATAGAACAAAAAGCAGAGGAAGGGTGAATTTGCTCTCTTGCTTGGGCCAGGACATCCATCTTCTCCTGCCTTTGGACATCAGAACTCCTAGTTCTTGGGACTTCAGACTCAGACTCGGACTTACAATACTGGCTCCCCCGGTTGTCAAGGATTCGAGTTTGTTCTAGAATTATACTACCAGCTTTCCTGGGCCTCCAGCTTGCTGATGGCAGATTCTCAACCTCCATAAACACGTGAGCCAATCCTTTATAATAAATCTCTATCTATCTATCTATCTGTCTATCCACCTATCTATCCATCCACCCTATTGGTTCGATTTCTCTGGAAAACCCTGACCAATACAGCTTATCATACAGCTTATATGTCACCATAGTAAGGAAGCCTTCCCTGAGCACCAAACTAATGCTACCCCACCCCCAGTGCCCTCTATCCTGTTACCTTACTTCATTTTCTTTAGAGCATCAATCCTGTATGAAATTCTTATTTCTCTGCTTACCGTCCCCTGTCTTCTCCATGAGAACAAGGATCTTATCAGTCTTTTTCACTGCCATATCCCCAGCCATTAGAAAAGCACCAAGCACATAGTAAGCACTCAATACGTATTTGTATGGACAGAGTCAATATTAAGTGACTGTACTTGTTTGGAATGAGTCAATGGTGTCACCTGTTTGCCAAGTTCTGATAGTTGGAGTTTGAACCAGACATGATAGATCAACACACAAGCAACACACAAGCACTCACAGCCCCAGAAGAAATCTCTTTTCTGGAGCTAAAGTATATCAGTGATAGTCAGATTATTTTATTTTGTACCATTTAGTTAGGCTTATCAGCCATTCCCACCAATCATGGGAGGAGCAGTGGGGAGGATCACAATGGAGTTAAATTCTGAACTATGGTACAAATACACTAACTTGACAGGAGAAAAATACTACTGTTGCCACTTTATACACTAATTTCACACACTAAGAATCAGCAGGTATTACAGAATAAACATGACTTTTGAAGTCAGGCAGATTCAGGTTCACAGCCCAACTCTTCCATTTCTGTTTCAGACTGAATTGTGTCTCCCCAAAATTCATATGTTGCAGCCCTAACCCCAATGTGACTGTACTGGGTGAAAAGACCTTGAAGGGGATAATAAGGTTAAATGAGGACATAAGAGTGGGCCCTAATCTGATAGAATTGGTGTCCTTATAAGAAGAGAAAGAGACATCAGAGATCTCTCTCTCCATGAACACACAGAGGAAAGGTCATATGAGGACAGTTAGAAGGTGACCATCTGCAAGCCAAAAAGAAAGGTCTCACCAGAAACCAACACTGTTGGCACCTTGATCCTGGACTTCTAGTCTCCAGAACTGTGAGAAAACAAATTTCTGTTGTTTAAGCTACCCAGTCTGTGATATTTTGTTATGGCAGACCAAGCAGACTATCAGAACCTCTAACAGTGTGATCATGTACAAGTTATTAAATTTTCTAAGCTTAAAATTCTATAACACCAGAGGGGAAAACTCAGTTTGCAGGATTTTTGTGAGGATGAGGGATAGGTTTATACAGTTTCAAAGTAGATACTGACAAGTCATCATGGAGCGCACTGTGGTCTGCCAACCCATGGATCACCCTTTAGCACCCTACTGATCACTGAAGATATCTGTCTACAAAGCTAACTGAATCACCAGTTAAGAAACCAAAATGGTTCATCAGTACCATAGAGGACATACAATTTAGTGGTAAGACTAAATTCACTACCAAATGAATAAATAAATAGGAGGGAGGCTTTTAAATTCCAACCAACTGATTTATAGACAAAGATTTATATGTCTTTATAGGTATAGCATGTATCAATTTGAAATACTCAAGAAATAAAATAAATTATCTTGTAATAAATATTCAGTAATTATCAGAATACCAAAGAATGTGATTTATTTTATCAGAAATGTTATGCCCTTAGGTAACTCATATCACCTGTCTGGGTCTCAGTTTCCTCACACATAAGAAGGTGGATTTGGTCTACATTATTTTAAAGGTCCTTCTAGCTCTGAGTCTAGGGTACTATAGGCTGCTCTTCTTTGAAAGATAAGGCTACTGACACACGGCCTGCAGTTATCCACTCCAGGGATGTTTTTAGTAGAAGACATAGATCTGAAAAAGTTCATCCATACCCACTCTGACCTACCCCTGCCACCCCCTCTTTCTGATGAGGTGCACACATTTAAGGGTCAGCCACCCAGAGCTGGCAGTACGGTCTGGAGCAATGAAATCAGACAAAGTGTATGTCTTCACATATCCCCAGTACTTTAGTCTCTCAGTAATACAACCTGTTCTAAAACTACAGATTGGAGGGCAGCATTAGCATTTAACTCTTGGGCTTGTGTTTATTATCTGGTGAGGAATGTAAACTGTCAGTGCTGATAACATGTCTTTCATGGCTCAGATCATCATCATTGAACCAGAAAACCTGTTTTGATATAATTTAGTCCTTCCCTATGTGAGCTAAATGCAAAATGCAATTCAAGATTTATGTGGTGTCATGTTCCATCGGAGTATGCAAAGAGCCTTAGTGCCTGGGAAAGACTTACAGAAAGAGGGGTTATGGGTGCTTACATCTAGATCCTGAGTGCGTGACAAAAGAGGACTGCATTTGCTGCATATTCACTAAAATACCCCAAAGGCTGTGCTTTTCTCTTTTGAAAAGAGGGTGTTAACTGGGTATTTTTTTTTCCTGAAATATTTGAACTTGCATATGAAGCATTTGGTCAGACAACCAAAAGGAATTGTGTCCCTTCTGATAAAACACAGAATTGTGTTCTATGCCCTAAGGAAGTCTCCACAGTCTTCTCTTGATGAGATCTCAAGTCAAGAGTGTGACAACATGAAAAATCACATTTGGTCCCTAACACTTTCCTACTGCTGAAGCTTCCAACAGCATATCCAGAATAGTTCCTGATATTTATTCTGTGCACTTTACTTATATCACTGCGATAGGAAGACTGTTTTCCCACTCATCTTACCACAGTAAAACCCATTTTATAGCATAATTATTAAAACAACATTTAACTTAAATATTGCAATTCTTGTTTATTTGTTTATGTATCTGTATAGTTCAAAGATTGTTTATAAAAACATGCAAGTTTTATTTCTTCCTTTACAAAATGATACCATTTACTAGATACTTTTTCTCAAATGACTCTAAAGCAAGGGAAAAGATTCACTGGTATGAAAATGCTAACACTACATACATATATACACATACACTATATACATATATGTATATACACATACACTATATATATATATATATATATATATATATATACACACACACATATCAGACATCAAAGTGAGTTTTAAGTTAACTATACTTCAATTTAAAAAATGATTTTAAAAAGATAAGATTTCTCAATCTAGATAGGTGATTTTTATCTTCTTTATATTTATGGTATGTATTTTCTGATTTTTCTGTAATTGCTACAAATTACTTGTAAAATAAAAATGAAAACAAATACCCAAAAAAAGCGAGAGCCACAATAAGTCCCCTTTAGAGAGTGTCACACATTGGATATTTTGATAAGACAGGTAATTACCCTCAAAAAATAGAACGTTTCATTGTGCTCTAAATGAAGAATAAGGTACTTTTATGGGAAGATCTAAACCTCCCCAAAACTCAAAACTGTATTTACGGTTATCCAGAAGTACCACAAAAGACAATAACGAGTAGAAATGGAAAGACTCAGAAGGCATGAAATGGTACTCTGAATATTATTTTAGCCTACATCAACCTAGAACAGTTTCCCAAACATGTCCTGTAGGACACTGGTGGTCCTCAAAAAGTAAATGTTCTTCCAAGAAAACAGAATTCTAGATCCTATGGTGAAATACATTTGGAATAAAAGGTAAGACAAAATTACACTTTCATTTACAGTAGGAATTCTCTGAGCCTTTAATATATTCACAGCAATTATGACTCTTAGGGGAGGACCTGTATCTGGCATGCACTGAAATAAAGGAAATATTCTAAGATTAAAAAAAAAAAGTAATACTGTTTATGGTATAAAATTTTAAGCAGAATGAAAGAGTATAAGATAAAAAGTAAAACTTTATTCTCTTCCTCATTTTCTATCTCTACTCTCCAGTAATAACTAGTGTAAACAGTTTTTTATGTGTTCCTCCAGAATTTTTTCTAAGCAAACACAAGTGTGTGTGTATATGAATATACATATACAAATATACATGTATAAGCATGCATATATATACACACGTATGTATGTATTGTACACATACGACATAAATTTGTATTAACTGGGCTTCCCTGGTGGTACAGTAGTTAAGAATCCGCCTGCCAGTGCAGGGGACACGGGTTCGAGCCCTGGTCCGAGAAGATCCCACATGCTGCGGAGCAACTAAGCCCACGCACCACAACTACTGAGCCTGCGCTCTAGAGCCCACAAGCCACAACTGCTGAGCCCACGTGGCACAACTACTGAAGCCCACGTGCCTAGAACCTGTGCTCCACAACAAGAGAAGCCACCACAATGAGAAGCCCGTGCACCATAATGAAGAGTAGCCCCAGCACCACAACAAAGAGTAGCCCCCGCTTGCCGCAACTAGAGAAAGCCCGCACGCAGAAACAAAGACCCAATGCAGCCAAAAATAAATAAATAAATAAATTTATTAAAATAAAATTTATATTAACTAATGTTGACAACTATACTAGAATTAATCATATTAACTGATTTTTTGGAAATCCAGGAATAACGTCCTCTCATTTTTAGATCATGTCAGGATTTCCTCATAGGGAAAAAAATCAGACTTAACAATAGAAACTATAATAATAGCTACTCATTATTTAGCATGTGCTATTTACCAGTCCAGTGCCTAGCACTAACCAAACTTATTACATAAATTATCTCACTGAAACCTCACAATACAATATGGGCAAATAGAATCAAGCTATGTAAAAAAAAAAAAAAAGTACCACAACCAAACATAGGATATCCCAGGAATGTAAGACTGGTTTAAAATGTGAAAATAAATCAGCATTATCCACCATATAAACAGTGTACAAAAGTAAACTATGTGATAATATCAACTGAAACAAAGATAGCATTTGACAGAATTAAACAACCATCCATGATAAACACTCTTAGCAAATTAGAAATAGAAGGGAGGGAGACCTTCAAGATGGCGGAGGAGTAAGACGTGGAGATCACCTTCCTCCCCACAAATACGTCAGAAATACATCTTCATGTGGAACAACTCCTATAGAACACCTACTGAACACTAGCAGAAGACCTCAGACTTCCCATAAAGGCAAGAAATTCCCCACGTACCTGGGTAGGTTAAAAGAAAACAGAAAAAACAGAGACAAAGAATAGGGACGGGACCTGCACCAGTGGGAGGGAGCTGTGAAGGAGGAAATGTTTCCACACACTAGGAAGCCCCTTCGCAGGCAGAGACTGCAGGTGGCGGGGAGGAAGCTTCGGACCAACGGAGGAGAGTGCAGCAACAGGGGTGCGCGAGGAGAGGGGATTCAGAGCACCGCCTAAACGAGCTCCAAAGATGGGCTTGAGCCGCAGCTATCACAGACCCCAGAGACGGGCATGAGACGCTAACCCTGCTGCTGCAGCCACCAAGAAGCCTGTGTGCAAGCACAGGTCACTATCCACACCTCCCCTCCCGGGAGCCGGTGCAGCCCGCCACTCCCAGGGTCCCGTGATCCATGGACAACTTCCCTGGGGAAACACACATCATGCCTCAGGCTGTTGCAACGTCACTCCGGCCTCTGCCAGGCTCACCGTACCCTCCCTCCCGCCCCCGGCCTGAGTGAGCCAGAGCCCCGTAATCAGCTGCTACTTTAACCCCGTCCTGTCTGAGCAAAGAACAGACACCCTCAGGCAACCTACACGCAAAGTCAGGGCCAAATTCAAAGCTCAACACCAGGAGCTATGTGAACAAAGAAGAGAAAGGGAAATCTCTCCAGGCAGCCTTAGGAGCAGTGGATTAAATCTCCACAATCAACTTGATGTACCATGCATCTCTGGAGTACCTGAATAGACAACTAATCATCCCAAAATTGAGGCGGTGGACTTTGGGAGCAATGATATATATTTTTTTTTTCCTTTTTCTCTTTTCCTGAGAGTGTATGTGTATGTTTCTGTGTGTGACTTTGTCTGTATAGCTTTGCTTTTACCATTTGATATGTCCTAGGGTTCTGTCTGTCTGTTTTTTTGGGGGTTTTTTGTTTTTTAGTATAGTTTTTAATGCTTGTTATCATTGTTGGATTTGTTTTTGGGTTTGGTTGCTCTCTTCTTTCTTTTTTTTTTATTTTTAATAATTATTTTTTTATTTTTTATTTTAATAACTTTATTATCTTTTCTTCTTTCTTCCTTTCTCTCTCTCTCTCTCTCTCTCTCCCCCTCCCTCTCCCCCTCCCTCCCTCCTTCCCTTTTATTCTGAGCCATGTGGATGACAGGGCTTGGTGCTCTGGCCGAGTGTCAGGCCTGTGCCTCTGAGGTAGGAGAGCCGAGTTCAGGACATTGGTCCACCAGAGACCTCCCAGCTCCACATAACATCAAACGGCAAAAATCTCCCAGAGATCTCCATCTCAACACAAAGACCCAGCTCCAATCAACGACCAGCAAGCTACAGTGCTGGACACCCCATTCCAAACAACTAGCAAGACAGGAACACAACCCCACCCATTAGTAGAAAGGCTGCCTAAAATCATAATAGGGTCACAAACACCCCAAAACACACCACTGGAACCGGAACTGCCCACCAGAAAGAAAAGATCCAGCCTCATCCACCAGAACACAGGCACTAGTCCCCTCCACCAGGAAGTCTACACAACCCACTGAACCAACCTCAGCCACTGGGGGCAGACACCAAAAACAGCAGGAACTACCAACCTGCAGCCTGAGAAAAGGAGACCCCCAAAACAGTAAGTTAAGCAAACTGAGAAGACAGAGAAACACACAGCAGATGAAGACGCAAGGTAAAAACCCACTAGACCAAACAAACGAAGAGGAAATAGGCAGTCTACCTAAAAAAGAATTCAGAGTAATGATAGTAAAGATGATCCAAAATCTTGGAAATAGAATGGAGAAAATACAAGAAACGTTCAACAAGGACCTAGAAGAATTAAAGAGCAAACAAACAGTGATGAACAACACAATAAATGAAATTAAAAATTCTCTAGAAGGAATCAATAGCAGAATAACTGAGGCAGAAGAATGGATAAGTGACCTGGAAGATAAAATAGTGGAAATAACTACTGCAGAGCAGAATAAAGAAAAAGAATGAAAAGAATTGAGGACAGGCTCAGAGACCTCTGGGACAACATTAAATGCACCAACATTCAAATTATAGGGGTCCCAGAAGAAGAAGAGAAAAAGAAAGGGACTGAGAAAATATTTGAAGAGATTATAGATGAAAATTTCCCTAATATGGTAAAGGAAATAGTTAATCAAGTCCAGGAAGCACAGAGAGTCCCATACAGAATAAATCCAAGGAGAAACACAGCAAGACACATATTAATCAAATTATCAAAAATTAAATACAAAGAAAAAATATTAAAAGCAGCAAGGGAAAAACAACAAATAACACACAAGGGAATCCCCATAAGGTTAACAGCTGATCTTTCAGCAGAAACTCTGCAAGCCAGAAGGGAGTGGCAGGACATATTTAAAGTGATGAAAGGAAGAAACCTACAAGCAAGATTACTCTACCTGGCAAGGATCTCATTCAGATTCAACAGATAAATTAAAACCTTTACAGACAAGCAAAAGCTAAGAGAATTCACCACCACCAAACCAGCTTTACAACAAATGCTAAAGGAACTTCTCTAGGCAGGAAAAAGAAGAGAAGGAAAAGAACTATAAACACAAACCCAAAACAATTAAGAAAATGGTAATAGGAACATACATATCGATAATTACCTTAAATGTAAATGGATTAAATGATACAACCAAAAGACACAGACTGGCTAAATGGATACAAAAACAAGACCCGTATATATGCTGTCTACAGGAGAGCCATTTCAGACCTTGGGACACATACAGACTGAAAGTGAGGGGATGTAAAAAGATATTCCATGCAAATGGAAATCAGAAGAAAGCTGGAGTAGCAATTCTCATATTAGACAAAATAGATTTTAAAATAAAGACTATTAAAAGAGACAAAGAAGGACACTACATAATGATCAAGGGATCAATCCAAGAAGATATAACAATTGTAAATATTTATGCACCCAACATAGGAGCACATCAATACATAAGGCAAATGCTAACAGCCATAAAAGGGGAAATCAACAGTAACACAATAATAGCAGGGGACTTTAACTCCCCACTTTCACCAGTGGTCAGATCATCCAAAATGAAAATAAATAAGGAAACACATCCTTTATATGATACATTAAACAAGACGAACTTAATTGATATTTATAAGACATTCCATCCAAAAACAACAGAATACACTTTCTTCTCAAGTGCTCATGAAACATTCTCCTGGATAGATCGTATCTTGGGTCACAAATCAAGCCTTGGTAAATTTAAGAAAATTGAAATCGTATCAAGTATCATTTCCGACCACAACACTGTGAGACTAGATATCAATTTCAGGAAAAAATCTGTAAAAAATACAAACACATGGAGGATAAGCAGTACACTACTTAAGAACCAAGAGATCACTGAAAAAATCAAAAAAGAAATCAAAAAATACCTAGAAACAAACGACAATGAAAACACGATGACCCAAAACCTATGGGATGCAGCAAAAGCAGTTCTAAGAGGGAAGTTTATAGCTATACAAGCCTACCTCAAGAAACAAGAAAAATCTCAAATAAACAACCTAACCTTACACCTAAAGCAATTAGAGAAAGAAGAACAAAAAATACCCAAAGTTAGCAGAAGGAAAGAAATCATAATGATCAGATCCAGAAATAAATGAAAAAGAAATGAAGGAAACAGTAGCAATGATCAATAAAGCTAAAAGCAGGTTCTTCGAGAAGATAAACCAAATTGATAAACCATTAGCCAGACTCATCAAGGAAAAAAAGGGAGAAGACTCAAATCAGTATAATTAGAAATGAAAAAGAAGTAACAACTGACACTGCAGAAATACAAAGGATCATAAGAGACTACTATAAGCAACTCTATGCCAATAAAATGGACAACCTGGAAGAAATGGACGAATTCTTAGAAAAGCACAACCTTCAGAGACTGAACTAGGAAGAAACAGAAAATATAAACAGACCAATCACAAGAACTGAAATTGAAACTGTGATTAAAAATCTTCCAACAAACAAAAGCCCAGGACCAGATGGCTCCCCAGGTGAATTCTATCAAACATTTAGAGAAGAGCTAACACCTACCCTTCTCAAACTCTTCCAAAATACAGCAGGAGGAACACTCCCAAACTCATTCTATGAGGCCACCATCACCCTGATACCAAAACCAGACACAGATGTCACAAAAAAGGAGAACTACAGGCCAGTATCACTGATGAATGTAGATGCAAAAATCCTCAACAAAATACTAGCAAACAGAATCCAACAGCACATTAAAAGCATCATACACTATGATCAAATGGGGTTTGTCCCAGAAATGCAAGGATTCTTCAATATATGCAAATCAATCAATGTGATTAACCATATTAACAAATTAAAGTAGAAAAACCATATGATCATCCCATATGATCATCTCAATAAACGCAGAAAAAGCTTTTGACAAAATTCAACATCCATTTATGATAAAAACTCTCCAGAAAGTAGGCATAGAGGGAACTTACCTCAACATAATAAAGGCCATATATGACAAACCCACAGCCAACATCGTCCTCAATGGTGAAAAACTGAAACCATTTCCACTAAGATCAGGAACAAGACAAGGTTGCCCACTCTCACCACTATTATTCAACATACTTTTGGAAGTTTTAGCCACAGCAATCAGAGAAGGAAAAGAAATAAAAGGAGTCCAAATCTGAAAAGAAAACGTAAAACTGTCACTGTTTGCAGATGACTTGATACTATACATAGAGAATCCTGAAGATACTACCAGAAAACTACTAGAGCTGATCAATGAATTTGGTAAAGTAGCAGGATACAAAATTAATGCACAGAAATCTCTTGCATTCCTGTACACTAACAATGAAAAATCTGAAAGAGAAATTAAGGAAACACTCCCATTTACCACTGCAACAAAAAGACTAAAATACCTAGGAATAAACCTACGAAAGGAGGCAAAAGACCTGTATGCAGAAAACTATACAACACTAATGAAAGAAATTAAAGATGATACAAACAGATGAAGAGATATACAATGTCTTTGGATTGGAAGAATCAACATTGTGAAAATGACTATACTACCCGAAGCAATCTACAGATTCAATGCAATCCCTATCCAACTACCACTGGCATTTTTCACAGAACTAGAACAAAATATTTCACAATTTGTATGGAAACACAAAAGACCTCAAATAGCCAAAGCAATCTTGAGAAAGGAAAACAGAGCTGGAGGAATCAGGCTCCCTGACTTCAGACTTTACTACAAAGCTACATTAATCAAGACAGTATGTTACTGGCACACAGACAGAAATATAGATCAATGGAACAGGATAGAAAGCCCAGAGATAAACTCACTCACATATGGTCCCCTTATCTTTGATAAAGGAGGCAAGAATATACAATGGAGAAAAGACAGCCTCTTCAATAAGTGGTGCTGGGAAAACTGGACAGCTACATGTAAAAGAATCAAATTAGAACACTCCCTAACACCATACACAGAAATAAACTCAAAATGGATTAAAGACCTAAATGTAAGACCGGACACTATAAAACTCTTAGAGGAAAATATAGGAAGAACACTCTTTGACATAAATCACAGCAAGATCCTTTTTGACCCACCTCCTAGAGTAATGGAAATAAAAACAAAAATAAACAAATGGGACCTAATGAAACTTCAAAGCTTTTGCACAGCAAAGGAAACCATAAACAAGACGAAAAGACAACCCTCAGAATGGGAGAAAATATTTGCAAAGAAACCAATGAACAAAGGATTAATCTCCAAAATATATAAACAGCTCATGAAGCTCAATATTAAAAAAACAAACAACCCAATTTAAAAATGGGCAGAAAACCTAAATAGACATTTCTCCAAAGAAAACATACAGATGGCCAAGAGGCACATGAAAAGCTGTTAAATTATTAGAGAAATGCAAATCAAAAGTACAAACCACCTCACACCAGTCAGAATGGCCATCATCAAAAAATCTACAGGGCTTCCCTGGTGGCGCAGTGGTTGAGAATCTGCCTGCTAATGCAGGGGACACGGGTTCGAGCCCAGGTCTGGGAAGATCCCACATGCCGAGGGGCAACTGGGCCCGTGTGCCACAACTACTGAGCCTGCGCGTCTGGAGCCTGTGCTCCGCAACAAGAGAGGCCGCAACAGTGAGAGGGCCTGCGCACCGCGATGAAGAGTGGCCCCCGCTTGCCGCAACTAGAGAAAGCCCTCGCACAGAAACGAAGACCCAACACAGCCAAAAATAAATAAATAAAAAATAAATTAAAAAAAAAAAAAAAAAAAAAGCATTGCCTTGCTTTAAAAAAAAAAAAAAATCTACAAACAATAAATGCTGGAGAGAGTGTGGAGAAAAGGGAACCCTCTTGCACTGTTGGTGGGAATGTAAATTGATACAGCCACTATGGAGAACAGTATGGAGGTTCCTTTAAAAACTAAAAATAGAACTACCATATGGCCCAGCAATCCCACTACTGGGCATATACCCTGAGAAAACCATAATTCAAAAAGAGTCATGTACCACAATGTTCATTGCAGTTCTATTTACAATAGCCAGGACATGGAAGCAACCTAAGTGTCCATGGACAGATGAATGGATAAAGAAGATGTGGCACATATATACAATGGAATATTACACAGCCATAAAAAGAAACGAAATTTGAGTTTTTTGTAGTGAGGTGGATGGACCTAGAATCTGTCATACAGAGTGAAGTAAGTCAGAAAGAGAAAAACAAATACCTTATGCTAACACATATACATGGAATCTAAAAAAAACCAAAAAATGGGATGAAGTGAGAGAGTGGCATGGACTTATATATACTACCAAATGTAAAATAGATAGCTAGTGGGAAGCAGCCGCATAGCACAGGGAGATCAACTCAGTGCTTTGTGACCACCTAGAGGGGTGGGATAGGGAGGGTGGGAGGGAGGGAGATGCAAGAGGGAAGAGATGTGGGGATATATGTATATGTATAGCTGATTCACTTTTTGATACAGCAGAAACTAACAGCATTGTAAAGCATTTATACTCCAATAAAGATGTTAAAAAAAGAAAAAAAAATAGAAGGGAATTTACTCAGTCTAATAAAAGGGCATCTACAAACACCAACAACAAAACAAACAAAATAGGGAATGCAGTGCCCATTCTGTGTGGTCAGCTCTGGTACACACAGGTCAGCCAGTGCCCGGTGTGTGTCAGCCTATGGCCACTGACTACACTGTCCTGCTCTGTTCATGACAAGAGTGAGGCAAAAAAGGAAGGAAGGAAGGAAGGAAGGGAAGGAGGGAGGGAGGGAGAGAGGGAGGAAGAAAGAAAGAATGAAAGGAAGAACGAAAGGAAGGAAGAAAGGAAGGAAGGAAGAGAACGGAAGAAAGGAAGGAAGGAAGAAAGGAAGAAAGGAAGGAAGGAAGGAAGGAAGGAAGGAAGGAAGGAAGAAAGAAAGAAAGAGAGAGAAAGAAAGAAAGGAAGGAAGGAAAGAAGGAAAGAAAGAAAGAAAGAAGGAAGGAAAGAAGGAAAGAAAGAAAAGAAAGGAAGGAAAGAAGGAAAGAGAAAGAAAGAAGGAAGGAAAGAAGGAAAGAAAGAAAAGAAAGGAAGGAAAGAAGGAAAGAAAGAAAGAAGGAAGGAAAGAAGGAAAGAAAGAAAAGAAAGGAAGGAAAGAAGGAAAGAGAAAGAAAGAAGGAAGGAAAGAAGGAAAGAAAGAAAAGAAAGGAAGGAAAGAAGGAAAGAAAGAAAGAAGGAAGGAAATAAGGAAAGAAAGAAAGAAAAGAAAGAAAGAAAGAAAGAGAAGGAAGGAAGGAAGGAAGGAAAAAAGAAAGAATTAGTTTTTGTTTTGCCCTGAGATCAGGAACAAGGCAAAGATGTCCCCTCTATTCATTCCTATTCAACATCGTACTGGCAGTTCTAGCCAATGTAATAAAATAAGAAAATAAATACAAGACATAAAAAACTAGAAAGGAAGAAATAAAACTGTTCCTATTCAGGGATGACATAAAGTCTATGTAGAAAATCCCAAGAATTCTACAAAAAAGTCCCAACACTTGTAAGATACAAAGTCAGAACACAAAACTCAATCCTCTTTCTATATGTTAGCAATGAACAACTGAAACTCTAAATTTTAAAAACATTTAAATTATAAATATTATTTTCAACAGCTCTCCTCAAAAATGAAATACTTAGGTATAAATATAACAAGACATGAATTGGATCTATATGCTGAAAACTGCAAAACACTTATGAAATAAATCAAACCTTATCTAAATAAGTGAAGAAACATATTTGTTTCATGAATTGGAAGACTCAAAATAGTTATGATGTCAATTGTCCCCAAAATGACCTGCCAATTTAATGCCATCCATGTAGGAAATTTTGTAGATATAGACAAGCTGATCCTAAAATTTGTATGGAAACGTAAAGGAACTATTGTAATTAATTGCTGGTTAATTGGTGTAAAACGGTGCAGCCATTTTGAAAAGAGTTTGGCAGTTATATTAAAAAGTTGAACATAAACTTACCATACAACCTGACAATTCCATGCCTAGGTATGTACCAAAGAGAAATAACTTATGTCCATGTAAAGACTTGTATGCAAATGTTCTTAGAAGCATTATAGCCCAAAACCGAAAACAATTCAAAAGTTCATCAAGCTGTGAATTGATAAACAAAATATGGTATATCCATATAATGCAATGCTATTTGGCAATAAAAATCAACAAACATATTAAAATATAAATGGAACCTTAATGGCATTTTTCTAAGTGAAAGAAACTAGATGCAAAAGAACAAACACTGTATGATTCTATTTATATGAAATATGCACGGGACTTCCCTGGTAGCGCAGTGGTTAAGAATCCACCTGCCAGTGCAGGGGACACGGGTTTGAACCCTGGTCCAGGAAGTTCTCACGTGCCACGGTGCAATTAAGCCAGTGCGCCACAACTACTGAGTCTGCACTCTAGAGCTCGCAAGCCACAACTACTGAGTCCATGTGCCACAACTACTGAAGCCCGAGTGCCTAGAGCCTATGCTCTGCAACAAGAAGCCACTGCAATGAGAAGCCCAAGCGCTGCAACAAAGAGTAGCCCCCCGCTTGCTAGAGAAAGCCCGCACGCAGCAACGAAGACCCAACACAGCCAAAAATAAATAAACAAATAAATAAATTTATAGAAAAAAGAAAGAAATATGCAGGAAGGGCAAATTTCTAGATACAGAAAGGTAAGTGGTTTCCTGGGGCTATACATAAGAGGTGGATTGAAAGCAAATGGACATGAGGGAATTTTTTGAAGTAACAGAAGTGTTCTAAAACAGGATTATGGGGATGGTTGTACAAGTCTATAAATTACTGAATTATAAATTTACAATGGATTAATTTATGGAATGTAAATTATGCCTCAATAAAGCTTTGAAAAACAAAAACAGCAAGGAGCAGGCTATAGGGAGTTATATATGAACCAAGATTGGCAATACATTGATAACTGTTGAAGCTAGGTATTGAGTGATGAGGATCATTATACTATTCTTTCCTCTTTTGTTTATGTTTTAAATTAGGAATACTGATATACATAAATATCAGTATACTTCATGCTCATAAGTGGCCCTTTAAGCAATTAACGTTGTTATATAGACTTCCAAGAAGGCTCAGAGTGGGACTGTTCTCCTAAACATTTTGATGCCTGCAAGATAATTTACACAATATGATATTAATGATAGCTGAACTTCCTAAGGAAGTTCACATTGTATAATTCTATTTATACGAAATGTCTGGAAAAGGCAAATTTATAGATTTTTAGATTCTACTAATGAATGAATCTTGGCAGGTTCTTTTCTACTAAAAGCTTGCCAGACAAAGACATTAAGTTACTTGAGATTCTCTCAACTAGGCTGTAGTTGTGGCAAAAAACGTCAGCATTTTAACAAGCTCTTCTGCTAACTAGACCCAACACTTCCAAAAATGTCCTGTTTTTTTCTGAGAGTTGACATTTTTTGGAGTTTTTGCATTTAAGATGATCCCTACTTTTCTGGAGAGAAACTAAAATGGTGTAAAGTCTATGGAATTTGGATTCAGAACTGGGTTAAGTCAAGTTCCAAAGCTGACCAGCTGTTTGACCTTCAGCAAATTATTTGTTCTTCACCTATAACACATATAACAAATCTGACCTTGCAGGGCTATTGTGATTACTGAAGTATATAAACTATATAAAGCAGCTAATAACCTGGCACATAGTAGGTACTGAATAAATGATAGTTTATTTACTGTCTAGTCATTTTCTAAATGAGTTTATCTCATAATAAAATGTAGTTACTATTGTTACAATCTTAGTACCATATATAAGATACCCAGAGGTTTTCAAATCTAACTTTACCAATGAGGATGCTAAGTTTTGAGGACTTCAGAAATCCCAAATTTAGAAACCAAATCTGGGCTAGAACCCAAGTCTTGACTCTTAAAGTCAGTTTAGCAAAATGATTAAATGACCGCTTTTAATCAGATACTTTGGGTTTGGTTTCTAGCTTTGCCAATGAACACTTAGCCTCTTTACACCCAGTTTCCTCTTTTGTAAAATAATAATAATAATATTAATAATAATAATAATAATACTAACGGCAGTTTTCTCAAAGGTTTGTTGTGATGATTAAATGAAATAAAGCACACCAGGACTTAGAATATAGGACTTAGAATATAGGGTCCCAATAAATGTTAACTATATGCACTATATTTTCAGAATTCTAAGATATATTTTTATATGTTCTATCTAAAGTCAGTGTCTTAAAATTGAAATTTATGTTAATTTTAGTAGAGTTTGCTTTTTCCCCAGAAAGTTACTATGAATTCTATTTTTTAAAACTTATGCTTACTTAGACTCAAGGAAATGTCAAGTTACCAGCTTAACTGGGTTCTGTTTCCTCTACACTTTAATATATCCAAGAAGTTATTAAGATCATAAGGTGAGCTGAAGGCTGGGACCATGTCTTGCTCATGCTTGTAATCCCAATACCTAGCGGTGAAGAGTGGTTCAATAAGTATATACTGAATGAATGAATAAATTAAAAAAGAAGACAGAGAGGGAGAAAAAAAAGGAGTTTTGAATAGGTGAAGAAAGATAATACAACGGGAAGAACAAGAGATCAGATACCAAGAAGATCTGAGTTCAAGTCTTAGAATTGCCATACATTGTTAGATGATATTGGATAACATCTAAACCACCTTTTTAAAAAAATTTTAGGCAGGAATAATGATACCTACATAACAGGGTTACACTGAGGATTAAATGACATGATTATTGTGATAGACACATATACCCAATCATCGACTTTACATCTCCATTTGGATGTCTAGTCTTGAACTTACTATCTCCAAAGCTGAACTCTTGATTCAAGTCCCCAGCTCAGCAAATACCACCTCTATCCATTCTTTTTTCAAACCAAAAACATTGGCATGTTACCTGACTCCTCTCTTTTCCTTATTAACTATATCCAATCCATTTGCAAGTGTTCGCAGCTCTGCTTTAAAACTATATCCCAAATCCTGGCGTTGTTTACCACCTCTGCTACTACCAACATAACCCCAACCACTGTCACATCTTGGCTAGATTTCTGGTGTCCTCCTGCCAGATCTCCTTGCTTCTACTCTTGCCTCTCCACAGAGCAGAAGTAATTCTTTTAAAAGGATCTGATTAAAATATAAACCAGATCCAGTAATTCCTCTGATCTAAATTTTAATTAGCTTTACAACTTAATTAGAATAAAACCGAAAGTAATTAAAGAGGCTTGTCATTCCTACACCCCCACCACCACGCCCACCTTACTTCCCTGACTTCATCCCTATCACCTCCTGCAGGCTGAGCTCCAGACACACGCACAGGCCTCCTTGTTGTTCCTCTGTCTGCCACCCTCTTGCCCTGTGAATCCCATGTCTGGAGTGGATAAAGTTTGGTTGGGACCTGAAGCTTATATAATTATGTCAGGGAATGCTCTCTTAGAAAAATAAATAAAACCACAAATACAAAATTAGGTTAATAGTTATTTAGAATGAGAACAGAAATTACAGAAAATCGTTGGAGCTCCAGAGATTACTTTGGAGTAATCATTCAATCTCTTTGGAAGTATCTTCAGCATTCTAACAGAAATGCTTACATACACAAGCTTCCTGATGGCAATCCAGTTTCCCCTCCCTGTAAGAACAATCTACAGTTCCCAGCACTTCCCATCACTCCCAGAGATTCTTGCAAGTGAAAGTTCCTGAAGCTTAAGCTTCATTTGCTTCACAATAAGTCCACCTCTGCTCTGTGCTCACTCTCTCACTCCTTCAAGTCTCTGAAGGAAAGCCACCATCCCATTTCACTCACCATTCTCCTACCCTGCTTCCCATTTTTTCACAGTACTACATACTTTGACAGCACCTGAGATATTATATATTTGTTACAGTTTTTGCTTACTACACCTTACTGGAATATGAGCCCTAGTATTAGGGTAGGGTTTGCTTTATCCCCTGTATCATTGGTGTCTAGAACAGTCAGCAACATATAGTACATTCTCAAAAAGAACCATTAATTGAGTTAACAAATAAATGAAAATTAGGTTGAAATATTATATTATGGCTTGAACTAATTATTTGCCTGAAGTGCTTTTCCTTTTGTGGGGTGAATATCTACAATAAATGCCTAGAAACAAAAATGATATATTTACAAATATGTCAATTTCCAAGAATCTGGAATAAATTAATTCAATTTTGATGTTGTAAGCAAAATAATTGCAAATTTAATAAATCTCTTCAAAGCAGATAATCCTAGCAGTCATCTGATATCTTTTTCATACTGTACAAATATTATGATGCTTGAAACTGCCAACATTATGATGATTGAAACTGCACTGATTAATTTATGTTTTAGTTTCTTAACTAATCTACTAAATTTACTAAATTAGCTAATGTAGTTTACAGAATGACTAACAAATACAATTCAGAAATATGGTGAACTTGAAAGTGATTGGCATGGGAAGAAAAATAAAAATATAATTTCTTTGCAAACTCAATATCCTGTTTTCTTCAAAGGGACTTTAATGAAGACAGACCACACTCTAGAAATGGTGCTATTTCAGGTTTGGAAAGGCAGTTTGGGACTACCACTGTAGCCTTTCAACTCCTCCTTCCTCCCTTATTCAACTAAGGAAAATTGGGATAGTGAGAAAAGACAGTTTAAGAAGATCCATATCCTGTCAGTTCTTAGAAAGAAAAGAATTCATAATTCATTTCAAAACCCTAGAATAATCATAGTCAGCTTGAGCAACTGATAATCCAGGAATCAACAAACTCTTACTAATGATGTCTCCTTATTACAATATAAAAAAGCAAACTGCTGTTATAATTATTTATCTTTATCATTTATCCCACTTCCCTGTGGATAACCCATGCATAGCTGCATAAACTTATCAGATGTGGAGAAAGAGTTGTTATTAGGGAAGACTGCAGATTGAACACTCATTGAATGCCTTCAAGACATGGGTTAAATGTAACTGTCTCAGTATGTCCATCTTGGGATTCATCAGGCTTCTGGGCTTTAAGCTTCTTGATGTCCACTGTGCCTTGATCCATCTGCTATTTCCCAGGAAGTCACTTCTCTGACTCCCAACATTTTCTCATTGAGGCCAGTCTTCCATATTCCCTAAGGTTCAGGACCTCCCATAACCCATATACCTCAGCAACACCTTCAGGAACCTCATTACTTGTAAAAACTTTCCCTTGTTATCATCAGCTTACTCTTATTAACCAGATGTCTGCATGTGCAGAAGAGAGGGTGAGAGGCTAATTAAAGACCAGAAATTAAGTTAAGAAATCTGGAAAGAAAGTAGGTCAATGCCTTTGTTCTTTTCTCCTACTTTCCCAGAATGTATCAGTTGTTGCAGAACAGGGTCAAATAGAAAGGACTAGCATTAGCACTAACAGGTCACTCGTCAAGGTTGGATTCTTTTAATGAATAAATTTTAATAGCTCTGTATTAGTATATCACTAAAATATTTTAGCAACACCCAGATAGGTCTTCTTTCCTAGTGTGAAATGCAAGGGGCTATTATTCCACTTCAACTATAGACAGGCTTTCCACTGGATCTTGAAAGTGTAATTCATTTGTTAAATATCAATTCTAAAAACTCAATTACAAGCCAAAACTTAGGTAAGAAGGACTTTCAGAAAATAATGGTATAGGTCTTAGCCTAAATCCCTCTTTGGGGTTTAGCAGGGTGCTTCTTTGCACTATCCTTAGCAGGGAGGATTCAAACCTATCCTCCTGCATTCTGGATTTAGTCCTTTCTGCCTTGACTGCTCCAATATGTTATTTGCTTGTGCTAGACACATGGAAAAGGCATGGACACTGTCCACATGTGAATCAAAGGATGCATTTTATCTACCAAACTTGATAGTATCCCTAAAAATTAGGGGTCTCCATCCTCAAAATGTCAAAACTAGATGACTGAATAAACAAAACTTCCAGGCATGTGATCAAAATTCTCACATTTGGCATCAAGTATACTTAGCTTAAATCAGTGAACAACTGTTGTGGGTTGAATAGTGTCCCCCCAAAATTCATGTCTACCCAGAACCCCAGAATGTGACCTTATTTGGAAATAAGGTCTTTGCAGATATAACTGGTTAAGATAAAGGCAAACTGGATTAGGTTGGGCCCTAAGTCCAATGACAGGTGTCTTTACAAGAAGAGGAAAAAACACACAGAGATTCAGAGGAGAACGCCATGTGAAAACAGAGGCAGAGATTGGAATGTCTATAAGCCAAGAAAGGCCAAAGATTGCTGGTATTCACCAGCAGCTAGGAAAGAGGCAAGGAAATCTTTTTTTCTGGAGCCTGGGGAGGGACATGACCCTGCCAACACCTTGATTTCAGACTTTTGGCCTACAGAACTGTGAGATAATAAATTCCTGTTGTTTTAAGCCATCCAGTTTGTGGTAATTTGTTATGGCAGCCCTAGGAAACTAATACAGCAACCAACACAGAAGATTCCAAAAACTCAGGCTGACTTTGGGAGGATTTTTCCTTGAGAATGGAGTTTGAAAAACAAAAATAAACTATAGACTAAATCCACATCAGAAGCAAATAGTTGTCTTATCCTCAGAATGGGAAAATAATACAGATTCTGTCGACTGAAAAAAAAATGCACAAACTAAAAGTTGAGAGTTATGTTTTATTTGGCAGACATTCTTAGGACTTCAAGCTGGGGAGACAGCCTCTCAGAAAACGCGGAGAAAACTGTTCCTTCTGAGGAGGCAAGGGGGGAGCCAGGATATATAGGAGTTTTCACAACAACACCAGGTAGTCAGAACAAAAGATTACTGTTAATAAAAGAAAACTAGATTACAGTGTCTCAAGTTAAGGAATTTAGCGCTTTTCTATGTATGGGAAGATGCAAGAGTTTGGGCTCACTGAAATCATTTCATTGATATGCACTTCAGCTATCTGGGGCCAGTATCCTGTGTTTTCTCATCCTGAGTTTCCTCAGGCTGCACCATCAGGGGTGGCTGCAGGCTGATGACTGCTAGATGGCAGGCATTCTTTGCTTCCTTCCTGAGCTCCCATAGGGCTCACCTTCGAGGTAACTGTAATGTGGTGGCTAGATCCTTTGTTTACTGATATGGCAGGCAATATTTTATTTCTCAGTTTCTATTGGGAGAGGCTTCTAGATACCTCTCAGAGCCATATTTGCCTTCACTTAATTCTTTCTCATTTCTCTTACCTTACATTTTTTGATGAAGACTGTGCTACTAATTACTATTTTTCAAATGGAGACATAATTTTTGATTCAGGGTCTTCAAGGTCTTGTTTTCAGCTCTAAGCAACACTCTGTGAGGCTATAATTTGGTGCTCAGAGGAGGCAGACTGGATGGTTGCTGTTACAGGTTGTAATTTCCTGGGAAATGCTGCAGAATGTTCCAGAATGTCAAGAGTTAACCAGAGTGAAATAAATCACAAACAAAACCATCCCTCCCAAAATAAGGTGGAAAAACTTGAGGGAAATATAAGTAAGTCAAATTTGCAACTTTGTTTACATATAAATTAGATGTGAAATTGAGTGCTGCTGGCCAAAGGTTAAGGAATTTGTACCCAATTTGTAACTCGTAGTTGGCGGCAAACAGGAAAAAACAAAGACAAAAATTCAGCTTTCCAGATCCTCCCTGTGTATCTGCCCAGGGAAGTTTTCTCACTGACTAATGGCCCTCTTCCAATGTTCTGCACATCCTGCTTCAGTACCCTAAGCACAGCCACAAGTTTCAAAAGTCGTTTTAGCCACAGAAGATGGACCCAACTTGTTCTGGTGCTGGCTTCTGACAGAGTTAGAAAGGGGGAGAATTATGTTGTTTTAACTCATGCTGAGCTTTTTTAATGTCAGAGTACTGAATGAACCTTTCAAAGGAAAAAAAAGTAACAAAGGAAAAATAATCAGTAGTAAAAGCCAACTAATGGCTAACAACTATAAATGTTTGCTGTACACAATACATAGCTGCAGGAGGGGAAAGAAGAGAGACTGAAATGCTGATCAACAGAGTCCTGTTCAATTAAAAGAATGGGAAGTGAGACTTTAAAATGAGATATCAAAGAGTCCATTCAAGTTCCTTCTCTGCACTGACCTCTCACATGCCCATCTTCAGAGTCCTTTCTGAAAATCAGCTGCAGATTATTTCTGAATTTCTCTTGGAGGAGGAGGGGAAATACGGGCTGGTTTTCTTGATGCACATCGACAGTGATTCAGGTTTGGATACAACCTGGATTCTAACTCTTTCCTTCCTTTCTCCAGGTCTGCATCCTTTCCCTTTGAGCTGTTATCAACAGCTCTATGAACAGAGCTGGGAAGATGCCATGTAATCCTGTACCTCTGATTTGTTTAAAAAAAAGCTGAGTCACAGTGAAACAGCAGTCCCTGCAGGACCTATATGAAAAACTCTAAGAGAGACTGACTGGCAAGGCAAGTGCTGAGACTGTTAAAAGATAAACTAAGGCATATTAAAAACGTTAAGAGCCTATGAGCAAAGACTGACCCGAATCAGGCAGCACCAAACAGAAAGTGGTCAGGAGCACTCCACCAAGAGGAGCCTGGGGAAAGACCTTTATACAGAAAAGGCAGAAGGAAAGCATTGATTGGCTATAGCTTAAAGCCCAGTTGGCTGTTTGTGACTGGTTGTCCTTGGGTTTTGATTTCATAACCTCGAGATATTTACAGGCTTAGTGTTCTTACCTAGACCTCCGTGGCATTAAAGGTACATCAGTCTAACGGCCTCCTTGCTTTTTTTTTTTTTTTAATTTTTATTTATTTATTTATTTATTTATTTATTTATTTATTTTATTTTTGGCTGTGTTGGGTCTTCGTTTCTGTGCGAGGGCTTTCTCTAGTTGCGGCAAGCAGGGGCCACTCTTTATCGCGGTGCGCAGGCCCTCTCACTATCGCGGCCTCTCTTGTTGCAGAGCACAGGCTCCAGACACGCAGGCTCAGTAGTTGTGGCTCATGGGCCCAGTTGCTCCGCGGCATGTGGGATCTTCCCAGACAAGGGCTCAAACCCGTGTCCCCTGCATTGGCAGGCAGATTCTCAACCACTGCGCCACCAGGGAAGCCCCCTCCTTGCTTAATTAATTTAACAAGACTTAATTATAGATAAAGAGAAGTGAAAAAGTTAACTGGATAAAGGATGGAATTTGGAAGGAAACGACCTGGGTTAAAGTCCTGCCCTTGCCCCTCAGCCCTCACTCAGTTGCCTTGGATATTCCCTTTAGCATGTGGCTAACTGTAACAACACCGGTCTATAACAGTATCTGGTATATGGGCAAGGGCCAATTCTGTTGATAAGGCACGGTGATAACCTCTGTAATTTAGCCACAATTGGATTATTTCTGGGTTCCATGTCAAATGGAAACAAAGCTAATCACCCTGTTTTAGTTCACAGACTTAGACTGGTTTCCATTGTGTGCTACTATATAACAAGGTCAACCTCCTTCTGAAGACATGGATAATAGTTCCTATACTATCTCTGCTAACTGTACTATAGGATATGTCTTATTCTGATGTATTCTTGGGGCCAGGGCAGTCATAGTGCATCAATGTAAATTAAAAGTGCCCTTAGAGAATAGCCATAGGTTGGAAGGCCCTAAGATCCCCATAGTTGTGTCCCTTGAGCCTCAACAGTTAGAATGGGGACCACTGCCCAGGGCTAATTTGAACTCCTCTGTATTAAAATACTCAAGAAGTCTTGTTGGATCAAAGCACAAGCCCTTTCCCAAAACTGAGTCCTAGCATTATCCAGCATTATTTTAGAGTCTGCCTGTCCTACTTCACTAAACTTCATCTTCTTTCCAGGCTGACTCCCATCCCTTGCCTTCCTCCTGGAATAGAATTCCCCCTAATCTGTTTATTCTAGTTAATGGGTCTTTTCCTACGAAACCTGTTTCTCATCTAAAGAAAATTTAGCTTGTTCCATGATGCCCAGACAGGTATCTATCTCATCTAAAACTCTTTTCATGTCTAAATCCACCATGCATGTTGTTGCCACTGTGTACTAATGGCCTGAGTGCAAATCAAGATACATGTTATGTCCCCAAAAAAGGTTGGGCCACCCAATACTAGGGTTAGATGAGTAGCAGTCACACCTAGATTTAATTTACTTTACTTTGATTAATCCATAAAGCCTTCCTCATCTCAGGATGGGGCTATTCCAAGGGGAAATTCAATTCCCATGTGATGCCTACTGCTTTAATTGCATCAGGAACTGATTATGTCTTCTTATTGTGCTTAAATCTTTCCATCCACAAAAACAAGAATGACGTGTATTTGTGGATAGCACACTGTGGCAGGTCAGGCAAATCACTGCTATATTTTTTCCACTATAGCCAGGAAACTTTCTAAGCATTTTATTATCAAGGTTTATAGTTACACAGTAATGTCTGCCAAGAGTTGTACCACCACAGGGTGTAATGGGAGTAGTTCTTGGAAATTCTTTCCCAGATATACCCTTTGTAGCAGATGTAACCAGAAATTACAGTCAATGGACACTAGCATATTACTAGAGTTCCGCTCAGTAACTAACAGTTGATCCAGTTGATTATCATATTATGTGACCAAAATACCTCCAGAGCAATACCACTCAAGTTTTCAGGCTTCCATTGGCCTTGTCAAAAAGCAGGTTCAAAAAGCAGGAGCAATCCCAGAAAATATATGGTTCCATTCTTTCAGGTATCTGGCATAAATGTGCTAAGAGAAAATACTGTTCTCTTAATCTGAGCCTCTCTTGAAGGACCAACGTAATCTTGAATTTCCTTTGTTCCATAACCTATTTATTAATTCCTTTACCCTCAGCTACTATTTCTCCTTCTCGCCATTCGTCATTGATTTTTACCCAAATTTTCCATCTTTAAAATGGATGTTAGGGGGCTTCCCTGGTGGCACAGTGGTTGAGAGTCTGCCTGCCAATGCAGGGGACACGGGTTCAAGCCCTGGTCTGGGAAGATCCCACATGCCACGGAGCAACTAGGCCCGTGAGCCACAATTACTGAGCCTGCGCGTCTAGAGCTTGTGCTCCGCAACAAGAGAGACCGCGATAGTGAGAGGCCCGCGCACCGCGATGAAGAGTGGCCCCCACTTGCCATAACTAGAGAAAGTCCTCGCACAGAAACGAAGACCCAACACAGCTATAAATAAATAAATGGATCATCACGTTTAAAAAAAAAAAAAAAGAAGTTAATCAGAATAAAAATGGACGTTAGGTTCAGCCACTGCACTGTTCCAGATTGCCAGCAACAATGCCAGTCTACCAAGTGCCTTCCCCTCAATTCATTCCCATCCATATTGGGTATGAGTACATAGGTACAACTTAGTGGGCTACCTCAATCACTGAGCAATACAGCTACATTTACTGTCAACTCCAATTTTGTCAGATAAGATAAAGGCACAATCCATCCCATCAAGCCCTTAGGAATTTTGACATAAAGGTTTAAATGTATAGTTACAGTTTCTTGCATAGAGACCAACCCTGTTTCTGGCATGTGCAGTTGCAGCCTTGGTTCCAGGAACACTTCATCATGTAGGAAAAAAGAATGGTGAGGTGATATGACGAAGAATTGCATAGTTGTACAGTTCCAGCATATTCCCCCACCCCCGCTTCTACGAACCCCACAGAAAAGTGGAAAAATCTATCTAGATAAACTTACATGCCTTCTGGTTTATAATACTGAATAAGGAAGTATCCCAGAATCTTACATAATATCCATCCCAATAATACATTCAGGTAAAGGAGACACAATCAGTTCCCACAAAGCCAATTCAAACATTCCAATTTTCTTCCAAACTTTTACCTAAAGCCCATCAACCACTGCATCCTCATATCTTCCCAATCTAACTGAGCACCTGTTAGGATTTTACCAACAGCTTTTAGAATCACAGTGCGTTTCATTCCCATATCAAGGAGTCCCAGAAAAGTTTCTTGTCCAGTCCCTGGCCATTTTACCCACATATGTGCATACGGCCTTGAGTCCCCAGCCACGGCTTGAACTAGAAAACCCTCATTCTTTTATCAATCCTCACTTTGATTAACTTGCCAGATCATTGCCCCCAGCAATTAAAAATCAGTTTTCTCATTTTCACCTTTGCCTTTCAACTTTTAAAATTCCTCCAACCTAGAGTAAATAGAGCAGATTTGTTTAGGGCCCTTCAACAATGAGGAACAAGAGCTCCCACTGGTCCACCCAACTTTCCATAGTGCTGCATTAAGACCTTGTTTCAACCCCATCAATGTCTACTTTATTCATCCTATTTATTAATAACCTTCTAAAGATTTCCACCCTTCTGAGATGAGTCCCTTGAATCTCTTCTTTGTCTTTCTCCCATTCTCTTGTGAACCATTCTAATTTTCTTAGCATTTGTAAGGCCCACAGGGGAAGCTAAGACAACAAATCTGATAAGGCCTCTCAGACCACTCAGAGCCATGCAAAAGGGGCTCCCTCAATCATAGCATTTGCCATAACCTGCTTAAGGGGCATATTAAATGGATAAACATCTTGATCATCATGAAGTCAATCCAGCATGGCTTATATACACAACACATCAGCCACTTCATCTGGGGAGTTTCATTTAGCATTTAAAGAAGAAGAAGGACAATCCCTCTTCTCAGAGTAAACAAACACTACAATGACTTTTGTCCACCCAGGTATTAACCTGCTGTGTGTCTAGACCATGTACAGCCATCTGTGACTGTTCATCAGTGTGCTGTGTCTCCTGTATCAATCAAAATATGTTCTTCCATTCTGCAGCATTCAAAACCAAGAATACTGCCCCTAAGTTGGCTACTTTCACAATTTATTTTAGTAACATTTCTTTAGGAAGCCAATGATATCAATCCCACAAAATGAGACAACTCCTTCACATCATACCTCCTGCTTTTAGTAATTTCTTGGTTTTGCCCTCCCCACAACTGGATTACTTTCTTGGTGAAGAGAAGTTGTAGAGGTTCTAACTGTTGTCCAAGAATAATTTATCTCTGGTGGTGGCTGTGATGCCAGAGCTATACTTTGGACTGGCTGAAATCTGAACTTGGTGCCACATCAGGATCTACTGCAATACTCTCCTTTACTTTTATTTTAGCTATTATAGATGACAATAACTAAGGGATTGTATATTTAGCTTATTTCCTGTCATTTTGTATTTCTTTATGTATCCACTGAACCAAGTCCTCTGGAATTGGGTTTATCATTTCTAAATTTGACTGGTAAGTTTTACATATAGTACCTAATCACAACACAGCTGCTGTTTCATACCATGGGTGACCATGTAGCTATCAAGAAATCAAAAGTCTGTCAACCCCTGTCTTCTCATTCTTCCTTTATTTCAAAGTATGCTTTCATCATGTTTCAGTGAGTCAGGGACTCATGGTTTTGGTTTATTACCATGAAAGAATACCAATTAAAACCAGCAAAAGACAAATGCACCAAGAGGGACCAAGTACAAGCTTCCAGCTGTCCTCTCCCAGTGGAGTCACACAAATAGTGTTTAGTTATCTCAGCAATGATGTGTGACAACATGTGCAAAGTGCTGCCAACCAAGTTCACCTAAGACTCGATGTCCAGTGTTTTTATTGGGGGTCAGTCAGTAGGCGCAGAATGCTCCTGTGGCTGACCTTACCTACTCAGTCTCCGGGATCCCTAGAGGTCAAACTGACGCAGCACAGACCAGGACTCTAGATGAACAAAAACAGGCATTTACCATAAGTCACATTCTTAGCATAAATTCTCTGGTGTGCCCCAAAGCCTCAGGTATATAAAGACACTCTTATCAAGCAGAGTATTACAAGGGCCTAGAGGTTATCTCCCAGGAGAGGGTCAAGGGCCAGTCTTTTCTTTGGCATGTGCAGGGTTTGAGCAAACCAAGCCTGCTAAGCTAACACTTTATTGCACATCTTTTAACTTCTAGTCAAGGTTTTCCTGAAACAAAATACGTATTTCCCAAACACCCAACAATCAATTGAAGAAGTTATCTATGAAGCCTCAAGAGAAACAGAAGCTTACTTGTGACTTAGCTACACAGGTATAAGAATTTATGCTGAAATTGAAACTTTTCACAATAATAATCAATAATAATGATTTTACACATTTTTAGCATAAATCAATACAGAGAACATTTATTATTGACATTATGTAAATTGAAGAACACTTCATTGTATTGATAAATTCAAAATTGTTTGTCAAGTTATATAATACTTGTTCAATTAAATGTTAATAATACTGAGATGACAAAATAGTGAAGTTATTTAGCTTTGATAGACATGATTTTGAAACTGATGTGTTTTTGCTTCAAAATCAAATCAATTCTAAAAATGATAATGTGGGCATGAATATTAAAGGAAAACAATTTTTTGATACTCAATTCAATTACTGGAAAACTTTTAAGTATTTTTGGAACAACTCAGTATGTGATTCTATTTTTTTTAATGTAATTTTTCTTGAATTTAAATACAGGTGAAATATCTAGAATGATAACTTAGTGTCAAAATGAAAACATGTTTTAAGTGTAAAATACACACAAGATTTCAAAGATTCAGTAGGAAACAAAAAATGTAAACTATCATACTAATAATTTTTGCATTGACTATAATCCAAACTAATATTTTATCATTATTTATAACAATAAATAATATTTTTATTTACAATAATAAACAATAATATTTTATCATTATTTATAATAATAACAATATTTTGAATATATTGGGTTTAATTAAATTTGCTACTAAAATAAATTTCTTTTTTGTTGTGTTTAATTTTGGGGGCTGTTAAATTTCTTTAATTACACACATACTTATATTTCAACTGAACAGCACTATTCTAGATAACTACTGAATTAAATAAGAAATCACACTAGAAATTAGATTATGCCATACCAAATGATAATAAAAATACTACTTATCAAATGAATTCCTTAGAAGGAAATTTATGATTTTAAGTGTTTATATTAGAAAAGAAGAAATCATTAATAAGTAATAGGATAAGCAACACAAAATCAACCCAAAGATAAAGGAAATATTATGGATAACATTAGAAATTTCTGGACTAGAAAAAAAGATGCATTATAGAGAATCAACAAAAGAAAAAGCAGGTTCCTCGAAATGACTAATGAAATAAAACTCATGTCAAGATTGATTACAACAAATAGAACGATAAAATAATATCAAGCATGAAAAGGGGAAATAACTATAACTACAGACAAAATTTTTAAAAAAAGAACAATTTTATGTTAAGCCAATAAACTTGAAAATCTAGCTATCATGGACAATTTCTTAGAAATGTAACATACCAAACTGACAAGAAGAAATAGAGAAATCTAAATTTTCCTATATTCTTTAGAGAAGTTGAATCATAGTTAAAACCCATTTACTGATGAAAGCTCCATTCCCTATTTTAAAGGTGATTTCTAGTTAATTTTCAAAGAAGAGACAATTCCAACATTACCCAAATTCTCTAAAGAACAGAAAAAAAATGAAATGCTTCTCAATTCACAGTATGAAGCCAGTATAACTGATATCAAAACCAGGCAAGAATAATGTGAAAATGAAATATTACAAGCCAATCTCTTTATGAACATAGGCACAAATATCCTAAGTAAGTTATTGACAAGCTAAACCCAACAATATATTTTTTAAAAATAATATATCATGAACAAATTAGGGTTATTTATCACAGCAATGTAAGAATGATTCAACCTCAGAAATTCTAGAGATAAAATTCATCAATTCAAAAGCCTTGACAAGATGGCAGAGTAGAAGGATGCAAGCTCACCCCTTCTTACAGAAATACCAAAATCACAACTTCTGAACAACCACTGACAAAAAAAATGTTAGAACCAACCAAAAAAAATACCCTAAATCCAAAGATAAGAAAAAGCCATGAGAGAGTAGGAGGGGTGCAATCACAATAAAATCAAATCCCATACACACTGGGTGGGTGACCCACAAACTGGAAAACAATTGTACAACAGAAGTTTTCCCACAGGAGTGAAAGTTCTGAGCCCCCTGTCAGGCTCCTCAGCTTGAGAGTCTGGCAACAGCAGGAGGAGCCCCCAGAGAATCTGGCTTTGAAGGCCAGCAGGGTTTGATTGCAGGAATTCCACAGGACTGGGGAAACAGAAACTCCACTCTTGGAGGGTGCACACAGGGTCTCATGCACACCAGGACCCAGAAAAAAAAGCAGTGACCTCATAAGAGATTGGGCCAGACTTACCTGCTAGTATTGCAGGGTCTCCTGCAGATGCAGGAGGTGGCTGTGGCTCAATATAGGGACAAGGACACTGGCAGCAGCAGTTCTGGTGAGTACTCAATGAAATGAGCTCTCTTAGAGGCTTCCATTTTCTCACCAAGACCTGGCCTCACACAACAGTCTGTACGTTCCAGTGCTGGGACACCTCAGGCCAAACAACCAACAGAGTGGGAACACAACTCCACCCATCAGCAGACAGGCTGCTTAAAGTCTTCCTGAAAAAACAGCTGCCAGATAAACACCCTGCCAACACAGCCCTGCCCACCAGAAGGACAAGACCCAGCTCCACCAAACAGTGGGCAGGTACCACATCCCTCCCAACAGGAAGCCTGCACAAGCCTCTTAGACAGCCTCATCCACCAGGGGGAAACAGCAGAAACAAGAAGAACTACAATCCTACAGCCTGCTGAACAAAAACCACAATCACAGAAAGTTAGACAAAATGAGATGGCAAACGGTTATGTCCCAGATGAAGGAACAAGATAAAACCCCAGAAGAACTAAATAAAGTGGAGATAGGTAATCTAACTGAAAAAAAATTCAGAGTAATGATAGTAAAGATGATCTAAGATCTCAAAAAACAAATGGAGACACCAATCGAGAAGATATTAAGAAATGTTAAACAAAGACCTAGAAAAACTAAAGAAAAAAAACAGAGATGAACAATACAATAACTGAAATGAAAAATACACTAGAAGGAATCAATAGCAGGGTAACCGAGGCAGAAGAATGAATAAGTGACCTGAAAAGCAGAATGGGGGAAATTACTGCTGCAGAACAGAATAAAGAAAAAAGAATGAAAAGAAATTAGAACAGTCTAAGAGACCTCTGGGACAACATTAAAAGCACCAACATTTGCATTATAGGGGTCACAGAAGGAGAAGAGAAAGAAAAAGGACCTGAGAAAATATTTAAAGAGACAATAGCTGAAAACTTCCCTAACATGGGGAAGGAAACAGTCCCCCAGGTCCAGGAAGCACAGAGAGTCCCAGTCAGGTTAACCCTAGGAGAAACACACTGAGACTAACAGTAATCAAATTAACAAAAATTAAAGATAAAGAAAAAATATTAAAAACAACATGGGAAAAGCAACAAATAACATACAAGGGAATTCCCATAAGGTTATCACCTGATTTCTCGGCAGAAACTCTGCAGGCCAGAAGGGAGTGGCACGATATATTTAAAGTGATGAAAGGGAAGAAACTACAACCAAGAATACTCTACCCAGCAAGGCTCTCATTCAGATTTGACAGAGAAATCAAAAGCTTCACAGACAAGCAAAAGCTAAGAGAATTCAGCACCACCGGACCAGCTTTGAAAAAAATGCTAAAGGAATTTCTCTAGGTGGGGAAGAGACCAGCAACTTAAAACAACCTTGTACACATATAGACTGATATATCAAAATCTCATGGGAACAGCAAACCCAAAAACTACAATAGATACACACACAAAAAAGAATAAGCAACCCAAACACAACACTAAAGATGGTCATCAAACCAGAAGAGAACAAAAGAGAAAGAGAAGAAAAAGACCTACAAAAACAAACCCAAAACAATTAAGAAAATGTCAATAGGAATATACATATTTATAATTACCTTAAATATAAATGGATTAAATGCTCAAACCAAAAGACACAGACTGGCTGAATGGATACAAAAACAAGACCCATATATATGCTGCCTACAAGAGACACACTTCAGACCTAGGGACACATACAGACTGAAAGTGAGGGGATGGAAGAAGGTATTCCATGCAAATGGAAATCAAAAGAAAACTGGAGTAGCAATACTCATATCAGACAAAAGAGGCTTTAAAATAAAGACTGTCATAAGAGACAAAGAAGGACATTACATAATGATTAACAGATCAATCCAAGAAGAAGATATAACAATTGTAAATATATATGCACCCAACATAGAAGCACCTCGGTATATACGGCAAATACTAACAGCCATAAAAGGAGAAATTGACAGTAACACAATAATAGTGGGGAACTTTAACACCCCACTTTCATCAATGACAGATCATCCAGACACAAAATCAAAAAGGAAACACAGGCCTTAAATGACACATTAGACCAGATGGACTTAGTTGATATTTACAGAGCATTCCATCCAAAAGCAACAGAATACACAATCTTCTCAAGTGCACATGGAACATTCTCCAGGATTAGCCACATGCTGGGGCACAAAGCGAGCCTTGGTAAATTTACGAAAACTGAAATCGTATCAAGCATCTTTTCTGACCACAACGTTCTGAGATTAGAAATAAACAAGAAAAAAAAAACTGTAAAAAACACAAACGTGTGGAGGCTAAACAATATGTTACTAAACAACCAATGGATCACTGAAGAAATCAAAGAGGAAATCAAAAAATACCTAGAGACAAATGAAATGAAAGCACAATGATCCAAAACCTATGGGATGCAGCAAAAGCAGTTCTACGAGGGAAGTTTATAGCAATAAAATCTTACCTAAGGAATCAAGAAAAATTTCAACTAAACAACATAATCTTACACCTAAAGCAACAAGAGAATGGAGAACAAACAAAACCTAAAGTTAGTAGAAGGAAAGAAATCATAAATATCAGAGCAGAAATAAATGAAATAGAGACAAAGAAAACAATAGCAGAGATCAATGAAACTAAAACCTGGTTCTTTGAAAAGATAAACAAAATTGATAAATCTTTAGCTAGACTCATCAAGGAAAAAAAGGAAGAGGACTCAAATCAATAGAATTAGAAGTGAAAAAGGATAAGCTACAACAGACACCACAGAAATACAAAGGATCATAAGAGACTACTACAAACAACTGTATGCCAATAAAATGGACAACCTGGAAAAAACAGACAAATTCCTAGAAAGGTACAATACCCCAAGACTGAACCAGGAAGAAATAGAAAACGTGAACAGACCAATCACAAGCACTGAAATTGAAACTGTGATTTAAAAATTCCCAACAAACAAAAGTCCAGGACCAGATGGCTTCACAGTGACTTCTATCAAACATTTAGAAAGAGCTAACACCTATCCTTCTGAAACTGTTCCAAAAATTGCAGAGGAAGGAAAACTCCCAAACTCATTCTATGTGGCCACCATCATCCTGATACCAAAACCAGACAAAGATAACACACAAAAAAGAACATTACAGGCCAATATCACTGATGAACATAGACGTAAAAATCCTCAACAAAATACTAGGAAACTGAATCCAGCAATACATTAAAAGAATCTTACACCATGATCAAGTGGGATTTAGCCCAGGGATGCAAGGATTTTTCTATATGTGCAAATCGATCAGGGTAATACACCACATCAACAAATTGAAGAATAAAAACCATATGATCATCTCAACAGATGCAGAAAAAGCTTTTGACAAAATTTAGCACCAATTTATGATAAAAACTCTCCATCAAGTGGGCTTAGAGGGAACATACCTCAGCACAATGAAGGCCATACACAACAAACCTACAGCTAACATCATACTCAATGGTGAAAAACTGCAAGCATTTCCATACACAAAATAAACTCAAAATTTATTAAAGACCTAAATGTAAGACTGAATACTATGAAATTCTTAGAGGAAAATATAGGCAGAACACTTTTTGATGTAAATCACAGCAATACCTTTTTCAATCCACGTCCTAGAGTAATGGAAATAAAAACAAAAATAAACAAATGGGACCTAATTAAACTCAAAAGCTTTTGGAAAGCAAAGGAAACCATAAACAAAGCAAAAAGACAACCCACAGAATGGGAAAAAATATTTGCAAAATGCAACTGGCAAGGGATTAATCTCCAAAATTTACAAAAACCCCATGCAGCTCATACCAAAAAAAACAAACAACCCAATCAAAAAGTGGGTAGGGCTTCCCTGGTGGTGCAGTGGTTGAGAATCCGCCTGCCAATGCAGGGGACACGGGTTTGAGCCCTGGTCTGGGAAGATCCCACATGCCACTGAGCAACTGGGCCCGTGAGCCACAACTACTGAGCCTGTGCGTCTGGAGCTTGTGCTCCGCAACAAGAGAGGCCGCGATAGTGAGAGGCCCACACACCACGATGAAGAGTGGCCCCCACTTGCCGCAACTAGAGAAAGCCCTCGCACAGAAACGAAGACCCAACGCAGCCAAAAATAAATAAATTAATTAATTTAAAAAGAAAAAAAAAAAAGTGGGCAGAAGACCTACACAGACACTTCTTCAAGAAGACATACAGATGGCCAAGGGGCACATGAAAAGCTGCTCAACATCACTAATTATTAGAGAAATGCAAATCAAAACTACAATGAGTTATCACCTCACACCAGTCAGAATGGCCATCATCAAAAAGTCTACAAAAAATAAATGCTAGAGATGATGTGGAGAAAATCAGGAACCCTCCTACACTGTTGGTGGGAATGTAAATTGGTACAGCCACTATGGAAAACAGTATGGAAGTTCCTTAAGAAACTAAAAATAGAGCTACCATATGATCCAGCAGTCCCATTACTGGGCATATATTTGGAGAAACACATGGTTCGAAAGGATACATGCACCGCAATGTTCATTACAACACTGTTTACAATAGCTAAGACATGGAAGCAACCTAAATGTCCATCAACAAAGTAAAGGATAAAGAAGATGTAGTACATACATACAATAGAATATTACTCAGCCATAGAAAAGAATGAAATAATGCCATTTGCCGCAACATGGATGGACCTAGAGATTATCATACTAAGTGAAGTAAGTCAGACAGAGAAAGACAAATACCATATGATTTCACTTACATGCGAAATCTAAAAATATTATACAAATGAACTCATTTACAAACAGAAACAGATTCACAGACTTAGAGAATGAACTTATAGTTATCAGGGGGGAAGGGTGAGAGGGAGGGATAGATTGGGAGTTTGCGATTGACATGTACACACTGCTATATTTAAAATAGATAATCAACTAGGACCTACTGTATAGCACAGGGAACTCTGCTCTATACTCTATAATAATGTAAATGGGAAAAGAACTTGAAAAAGAACAAATGCATGTATAACTGACTCATACTGCTGTACACCTGAAACTAATCTAACATTGTTAATCAACTATTCTCCAGTATAAAATAAAAAATTTTTAAATAAAGAAATAAAAGACTTGACAATTTAAATACCATATAACAATCTTAATAATTGCAGCTTACTCATGATTTAAGCACTGACTCATGATTTTAAAACAAACAAACTTACTAACTAGGAAGAGAAGGTAACTCCATTAATCTGATATAGAATATTTACTATAAATTGATGTTTTAAATCATAGTTAACGATTAGACCTTTAAAGCATGCCTTTTAAAATCAGGACCAAGGCAAGTTTTTCAATTATCATTTCTGCTTTCCAACATGATTATGCTGTACACATACATAAACACATACATAGTGAAAGGTGAAAAGAAAGAAACAAGACTGTCGTTATTTCAAGATGACATTTTTTACATAGAAAGCCATAGAATTCACAAAATTTGCAGAACAATTAATAATTTAGCCAGGTTGCTAGATACAAGATCTTTGTACAAATTCAATCACTTTCCTACATACCAACAACATACAGTTAGCAAATGCAATTTTTAAACAGCCTATTTAATAGCAAAAGATAATGAAGGATTCCTAGGAATAATTCTATGAAATAATGTGCAACCTTTGTATTTAACAAATATTTATTGAGCACCTAGTGCAGATATTCCAGGAAGCAAAAGAAACAGAAACTCCAGTTCTTATGGATCATATATTGTAGCTGGGGGGAGACAGACAAGTCTAATAAAATTAGTAAATAAGATGTATGGTATACTAGAAGACGATAAATACAATGGAGAAAAATAAAGCAGAAAAGTGGCATAGGGAGAGGTGAGGGGCAGGAAAGGCAATCTTATTTGGGTATTCAGTGAAGGACTCATTGATATTTAAACAAAAGCTTGAAGGAGGTGAGGTATAAAGTCATGTATGTGTGTGTGTGTGTGTGTGTGTATATATATATATATACACATATATATAAAAGGGTCCAACCATGCCTGGCATGCTTAGGTGTAGCAAGAACAGAGTAAACATGGAGTAAGAAGTAGGAGAGTGGATCAGAGAAATCAAATGTAGCTAGATCATTAGGCCCTTGTGGGACTTTGGAGGACTTTGACTCTTATTCTGAGTGCAACGGGGAGCCACTGAAGAGTTTTGAACAAGGGAGTGATCTGATTTAAATTTTTTTAAAGGGTCACTATAAGGAAACTAACCAAGAGAGGTGCAAGTATGGAAGCACGAAAACCATTTGGAAGTCTTGTAATAGTCCAGGAGAGGTGCTGGAGGCTTGAACCAGGTGGAAGCCAAGAAATGGGGCAGCGAGGGATAAGTAGATGAAGGATACCCCTTATGGAAGGATAAGTGAAGAGTAGGAGTTTATTTTGTTTTAAGAAGAGAAATGGGAGAAATACCTGCATGTTTTTATGATTGAGTAAATGAGAGGGTATGGCATTCAGTGCACAAGTGTATGGCTTATGTATATACACAACCATGAACAGACATCTATCTAGTAGCTAGCAAGAAAGACAGGGTTTAGGTGCTGATAGGCATTGGATGTGGCAGCAGCTTGTGGAAGTTCTATTTTGCTGCTTCTATTTTCTCAGTAATACAGGAAGCAAGTCATTAGATGAGAGTGAGATGTTAGGGTTTTGAGAAGAGAGAAGAAAATACAAAAAAGAGCCATCTAAAAGAGTAGGAAGGGCGACTTCTCTGGTAGTCCAGTGGCTAGGACTTTGCCTTCCAATGCAGGGGGTGTGGGTTTGACCCCTGGTCAGGGAGGGATCCCACAAGCGTTGTGGCCAAAAAACCAAAACATAAAACAGAAGCAATATTGTAACAAATTCAATAAAAACTTTAAAAATGGTCCACATAAAAAAAATCCTTCAAAAACAATAAAATAAAAGAGTAGGAAGGTAAACAGACAAGGAGAAAAAGATTGCCAGGCAGCATTTAGGACTCATTGATATTAATGTTCATAAACTTTTAAGTGAGACCAGTAAGCATAGCTGTGTTTTTCTTCTGCCATGATGATATGAAGTAGAAGAGCTGGACTTCACCCAGGTCAAAGTTCTGTCAAGCAAATAATCATCACAAGTAAGGGCATATGGGAGTTGAGATTGTATTCAAGGAAATGTCTATAATGCCTAACGATGGAATATAAGCTGTGCAAGGAGAGTCAAAAGGACATGAGTGTGGATTAGGGCTAGTGAAAAGTCATCTCATTCAGGGATTGCAGATCCTGGGGACTGAAGGACTGTTACTAGAATGAGCAAACTGAAAAGATAGGACAGGATAAACAGGGAGGGGAATGTTTGAACCTGAGATTAGGGAAAGGTGATAAAAATATATACTATGATTATACAAATGAATGGCTAAAATAGGGTGAAGGAGAGGAAGTGAAGCAATTCAACGCCATGATGGTAGAAGAATTGTTTATGTGCATATTAAAATCATCAAGAATCAAGGCAGGAGTATTGTTGAAAAGACTCACAGTGATCAGGACCAAAAATTATTGACAAATAAGGGAGGATGAACTGAGGGACAGGAGAGTGAAGTGGGGAATAGCAGACAACAACAAGCGGGGAGAACAGGCATTTCAGTCTGATAGGATAGTCAAAACTTAGGGAGTTTGGGTAGGAGGAAACCTGAGTGGTATACATATCTCACCTCCATGGCCAAGGATATGAGGGGCGAGGGAGAACAAAACAACCCCCACTTATGAAGGGGCAAGTTCCTGTGCATAAGGTGATTTTAAAAAAACATGGACAGCATTATGCACAACAATAAATTTAAAAAGAAAACAAGTTAATGTTCCAACAGTGAGAGAATGAATACATTTTCTGAATTAAACAAAAATTAAATTTAAATCACTAAATTACAATTAAGCAAATTTTTGAATAAAGCAAAATTTGCAAAAATAAATCAAGTGGAAAGAGCAGGAGACAGAAGAATGCACACAGCACGATATAACTGATCAAATACATATTGTTTAGAGAAACATGCATATGTTACAAAATTATTTTTAAATGCTTTGTAATGCTGAATAAATTTAAAATAATTAATTCTGGAGACAAAAAGGAAGTAACTAGATCAGGGACAAGTATACCAGGGTGGGGTAGGAGGGAAATTCAAATCATCGGCAATCTTTTATTTTTTAAACTGTGTGGTAGAGACAGAAGTGTTTATTTTTAATTCTCCATACTTTTTTGAATCTCTGAAATAAATCTTAATCACAAAAGGTAAAAATGTGTAATATTTTTTATGTCTATAGGGTGCTTTCATATAAATCATTTCATTTGATGTATAGGATAAAACTCTGAGATAGTGAAAGTAATTGTTATTAATATTTTCATTTTACAAATGAAAAACCAAGACTTGATAAATATGCCACAAGTAGTAAATAGAAGTGAGAGAGGGCCAGAACTAAGATCTTTGAGGTCCAAGTCACCATACTTCTTCAATAGAGCAATATTTGGCCAGTGAGACTGTCGTCTGATCAGTCAAGGCTACAACTAACCCAGTTTATCCTTTGCTCACCTTTGTGTTAAATCAAATTGTGTTAAATAAAATCAAAACCAAAAAATACCTATTGAGGTGCTGCTGCTATGTCCAAGGTTATGAAATGTCTTTCAACCAGGTTTTCTGAAACTGTAGATATTATCAATTCCTCTCCATCATCATAAAATCAATGTAGAAGTTATCAGTTCTTATTCAGAACCATAGAATCAATTTTTTTTCTAGAAAATAAAAATGAAAACTCTCTATAGCTATTCAACTGAAAAGCAAATCAGAAAATCTGGGCAATCAGAAAGCTAAATTTTATTTTTTACTTTGACGCTGGATTTATGTTGGACTTCATTAGATCACATTGTATATGAGTCTCACTTTATCCAACTGGGATAGAAATAGACAGCTGACAATTTTAAAACCCTCAAAAGACATTGCATGATCACAAAGCACTATTAATGTACCTTTTATAGCTTGCTGCATGTTGTTTTCTTAAAGTAGAAACTATTTGGTCTGCTGATCACTAAAGTGCACTTCAAAGAGTTAATTTGTACTAGCATTTACTAAACCTTATCAAATGTCTCATGTTCTAGTTCTATAATGATCAGCCAGTTATCAGGTAAGGCAATATAGTATGGTAATTAATAGTGTGGGCTATACTGAGCTTGGTTCCTGATCTATAAAATGAGAATACTACTAACTACTTCTTAGAATTGGCACACTACTGGTTGGGCCCAATAAATTGGCTGTTTTCATTATTACACATAATCATCATACTGATACTCTTAATGGACCACTGACCAGGATTTTGAGGGTGGTAATTATTAATGTCTTCCCTGTACCATCTTCTATAAAATTGCCACTCCCCAACCCATCAGCATGACAGCAGCAAACCCTGCTATGTTTCTATAATGTGTCAGTGCCCTTTGCCACAGTTAATTGGTTCAGGGGTTACCACTTTGACCCAAGCTGGTTTGATTATTTATTCCTGGAAATTATGGAACTTGAAAGGGGACAGAGTAAGAAAAAAAGAAGAAAGTAGGACAAGTAAAGAAAAATGAAAGAGTGAAAAATCAAAAGGCTACTCTCTTTCTCAGTAACTGTACCTGTAACATGTAAAACTAAGACTATCTTGGTGCCCATGCTTCCTGCTCTGTGGAGCAGATGCTGGAGAGGCAGAAAAATAAGGCAAAGGGCAGAAAGAAGCACAGTAGAGAAAAATGGATAACCGAAGTAGCATTCAGGTCCCAGTTCCAGGTTATTCCTGAGAGGCAGATGCCTTTGTCTTTGGATATTGTGAGACATCCAAGTATTATCCTTCTTTACTTAGCTTAGCCAAATTTTGATTATGTAACTTCCATCCAAAAAATGTCCTAGTACCCATTTTTCATCCTGCTCTTCAGTTTCTCTAACGGGAATAAAATCTGTCCCCTAAGTCAACCCCCACATATCCTCCTAAATTCTCCTGTCAGGGATTAATTCCTGGCCTCCTACCACTCAAGGACAGATTCCTACCCTCTAACTCCTAGTCCTATTATTCTCTGTACCAATCCTTCCTTCTGATCCCCCTGACGGCAGGTCATGGAACAGCTGGGAAGAACAAATTAGAAATGGCTGAAGCCACAAATCTAACAAGTTCGTGGAAACTAGCTGAGAACAATCATGTCTCAGCGAATATATGTCAGTTCACAATGCAGGTTGGAACATGTGGAAACCTTCAGTCCAGACTAAGCTCCTAATCCGGGCCAATATGGCAAGGCACTGGGAAGAGGAAAGGATCAAGTATGGTAGGTAAGCATTAGGAGGGGCAAACAGAGAGAGAAAGAGTGCAGAATGGCCTCAGAGGCAGAGTAAGAGACCTCACTGATGGTTTCTCTACTCCATCTCAGTCAGAGAAGGGATTCCCCTGCAGGTCTACCTCTTTTAGCTGGAATGGACGTTGTGGGCCTCAGGTTGCCTTCAGCCTGCAAGTAACATACATACAGGGCAGAGAACAAGCAGCCTTCTGGTCAAGGCTGGGCATACTCTCACAGACTATTCATCAGCTGACTTTTTTGGATATATAAATTTTTGGACACCAAAATCCCCACTGTTTAACTAGAGCTAATTCAAAAAACTGATTGTATACTTCCTAAACCAGGGACTGGCTAGGACCTGAGGATACGAAAACAAATCAGACAATCCTTGGAATTGTGTAAAGGGCACAGAGTCATTCCAGCCTGGTTTGGTTAGTCCCACCTACCTTCTAACTGCCTTACCTCAGGCAAGGTGCTTAATCTTTGTATGAGCCTTAGTGTTCTCTTCTATAAAATTAAGATGGTACTATTGACTTTCAGGGTTACTGCATGGATTGGAATAATGTACATAAAATGTTTAGAATGTGGTAGATGCCCAATTAATGGTACTTATTATTAGTGTGTCTATTGGTAACCCTATAAAGGCTCTGGAGGAAAAAAAATCAAACTGAAAACTTACAGGTTGCTTTTATCAACATTATCCACCATCCTCCCAGTTCAGTTCAAAGGTAGAAGAAAGGTACCTATGTATTTCTAGAAATAAATTATTCTTCATTTTAGCCCATTAGCATTGTAGCCTAGCTCTTCTGACAGTAATCAGTATTCAGTGGTTATAATGCTAGAAACTTGCTACAGATGTTCCTTGTGTTCATCAGTGCAAGGTGCCTGAAATTTGAGTTTTAATGCCTAATAGAATTTAGCCTCAGGGAATCAAAAACTGACTGGACCTAAAAGCACTATTGCATTCAAATAGACTCACTGCTCTGCTCTGCCTTGTCTTCCAATAAAATGAATCTTTTACAAAACTCATTGTACACAGATTAACTACACTCTGGTCACCTTTGAGTTAGGTACATACAATACCTTTACTTTCTGATATCAGTTGATCATAAAGACCCCAGAAAATGTGATATAATCATGGAAACTATGTCAATCAGTTATCAAGTCTCCAGAATATGCACCATACAGTGTTATTTTCTGGTTGAAAATTAATTTGAAGCAGTTTGTGTGGTAGAGCAGAAAGGACTTCAGATTAGAAGTTAGGAGAAAAAGGACTCGATCCCAGATGAGCTATTAACTCATGATGTGTCAGTAGACATGTCTTTTTATGGTCCCCAATTCCCAACCCAGGGCCTCAGCTTCTAATTCTATCAAATAAAGGGGTCAGACTACCAGAGATGAAAAATGGGTCTCACCGCCTCTAATCAGCCACCATTATGACTACAGTAACTGTGTTAAGAGAAAAGTGTGGAGTTTCCAAGTTGGGGAATCATGCTTTCATTCAGTCTTTTTAAAAAAAATATCATCCCACATTTCTCTCATTAGGTATTATTTTTATAATCACATATACACACCAAAAACATTCAGAGAGACAGCAAGTTCAGTTTGATTGGCTGTAGTTAATCCTTCAAGATACATATTTCCTCCCCCAAGAAGTTTTTTTGCCTTCACCCCTTCCTCCTTTTGCCTACTCATGTTTTTTCTCTCTCAGATCAAGTTGTTCTCTTCTAGTTCTCTCCTAGCAAGTTCACTCACATTCCTCAAAGCATGTGCTCTGTCATTAATGAGTCTGTGGTGCACACTCAGCTAAGGATTCTTTAAGAGCATGGTCTATGCCATAATAATCTTGGTACCCATCCCAGTGTACACCACAGACTGTGTGGGAATGAGGATTAAGGGAAGGAACGGATGGGTAAGTATGGTACATAAACGAACAGATGAGTAAAACACCTTCAGGGCCCTCATGGGTTGGGAGACCATTATATTGAGTCCATTATATTGAACAGAAGACACTTTTCTGTCTCCTAAAATGCTACACAATGTAAAATGTTGTACAATTAAGTAAAACATTCAGAAAAATTGAATACACAAGTCTCTTTTAAGTAGGTAAAAATACAAAGACCAGTTTCTTCACTTCTTCAGATTTACCAAAGGGTATATGTACCTTTTGTTTCTGACATCTGGACCATACAAGCTGAATTTTCCAGTAGCAAAGGGGATTGGATGGCAGGGATAGAAGGCAAACCAAATACCATAATAAAGTATTTTCCATCTAAATACCAAGACTCATGTAATTAAATTTTCTTTCCAATATCCTTTCTTTTCTTCTATTTAATGTACACCAATTCGATTTTCCCAAGTATTACTGCTCTTCCCAGCATACAATAGGCAATATTCATCAAAGATGACATGTTCGCTTCAATGGTTTTAAAAAGCCTTATAAACACCCTCTAGGTGGCGCTCGTCCTAATGTGAGAGAAAGTCCTGTGGTAGATATCATGTGTGTCCTGCTCCTATGAACATATTGGTTTTTAAACTGCACAAATTTCTGTTTTCTTTTCCCTAGTCAAAAGTGCATCAAAGATGAAGCAGTTGGGGAACCAACAGAGGCCAAGTTTCTTCCACGTTTTCCTCAGGCAAGGTTTTTTAATCTTTCGTTTGCTGAACTGTGGCTTCACTATTGGCCTTTGTTGGAATTTGATTGATTTCTGTAGCTTTCAGTACAGCTAAAAAAGGGTCATAGATGTGTATGTATAACACCCCAAAGAAATTTCCATTGAAGTCTACCAGAGCTAGATTATGGGGTAGGCCAGCCAGGCAGCTGACTGGGGCACCAAACAGTAAGAGGCATTAAAACACCACTGAAATGTAATTACATGGAGAAGCTTGCATTTACTAGAAGTCCTATCAGGAAGACCACAAGAGTTTGGAAAGAATCTCTGAGAAGCCAATTGGGATGAGACTTGAGACCTCCAGGTGGCACACCCCAGACAAGTAAGGAATTAGCATTACCACTGATTTTTTTTTTCTTTTTTTAAATTTTATTTATTTTTACTTATTTATTTTTTTATACAGCAGGTTCTTATTCGTCATCCATTTTATACACATCAGTGTATACATGTCAATCCCAATCTCCCAATTCATCCCAACATCACCCCCACCCCTCGCAGCTTTCCCCCCTTGGTGTCCATACGTTTCTTCTCTACATCTGTGTCTCTATTTCTCCCTTGCAAACCAGTTCATCTGTACCATTTTTCTGGGTTCCACATATATGTGTTCATACACGATATTTCTTTTTCTCTTTCTGACTTACTTCACTCTGTATGACAGTCTCTAGATGAATCCACATATCAACAAATGAACCAATTTTGTTCCTTTTTATGACTGAGTAATATTCCATTCTATATATGTACCACATCTTCTTTATCCATTCATCTGTCGATGGGCATTTAGGTTGTTTCCATGACCTGCCTACTGTAAATACTGCTGCAATGAACATTGGGGTGCATGTGTCTTTTTGAATTATGGTTTTCTCTGGGTATACGTGCAGTAGTGGGATTGCTGGATCATATGGTAATTCTATTTTTAGTTTTTTAAGGAATCTCCATACTGTTCTCCATAGTGGCTGTATCAATTTACTTTCCCACCAACAGTGCAAGAGGGTTCCATTTTCTCCACACTGTTCTCCATAGTGGCTGTATCAATTTACTTTCCCACCAACAGTGCAAGAGGGTCCCCTTTTCTCCACACCCTCTCCAGCATTTGTTGTTTGTAGATTTTCTGATGATGCCCATTCTAACTGGTGTGAAGTGATACCTCATTGTAGTTTTGATTTGCATTTCTCTAATAATTAGTGATGTTGAGCAGCTTTTCATGTGCTTCTTGGCCATCTGTATGTCTTCTTTGGAGAAATATCTATTTAGGTCTTCTGCCCATTTTTGGATTGGGTTCTTCAATATTGAGCTGCATGAGCTGTTTATGTATTTTGGAGATTACTCCTTTGTCCATTGATTAGTTGGCAAATATTTTCTCCCATTCTGAGGGTTCTCTTTTTCTCTTGTTTATGGTCTCCTTTGCTGTTCAAAAGCTTTGCAGTTTCATTAGGTCCCATGTGTTTATTTTTGTTTTTATTTCCATTACTCTAGGAGGTGGGTCAAAAAAGATCTTGCTGTGATTTATGTCAAAGAGTGTTCTTCCTATGTTTTCCTCTAAGAGTTTTATAGTGTTCGGTCTTACATTTAGGTCTCTAATCCATTTTGAGTTTATTTTTGTGTATGGTGTTAGGGAGTGTTCTAATTTCATTCTTTTACATGTAGCTGTCCAGTTTTCCCAGCACCACTTGTTGAAGAGACTGTCTTTTCTCCATTGTACATCCTTGCCTCCTTTGTCATAGATTAGTTGACCATAGGTGCGTGGGTTTATCTCTGGGCTTTCTATCTTGTTCCATTGATCTATGTTTCTGTTTTTGTGCCAGTACCATATTGTCTTGCTTACTGTAGCTTTGTAGTATAGTCTGAAGTCAGGGAGTCTGATTCCTCCAGCTCCCGTTTTTTCCATCAAGACTGCTTTGGCTATTCAGGGTCTATTGTGCCTCCATATAAATTTTAAGATTTTTTGTTCTAGTTCCGTAAAAAATGCCATTGGTAATTTGATAGGAATTGCACTGAATCTGTAGATTGCTTTGGGTAGTATAGTCATTTTCACAATATTGATTCTTCCAATCGAAGACCATGGTATATCTCTCCATCTGTTGGTATCATCTTTAATTTCTTTCATCAGTGTCTTATAGTTTTCTGCATACAGGTCTTTTGTCTCCCTACGTAGGTTTATTCCTGGGTATTTTATTCTTTTTGTTGCAATGGTAAATGGGATTGTTTCCTTAATTTCTCTTTCAGATTTTTCATCATTAGTGTATAGGAATGCAAGAGATTTCTGTGCATTAATTTTGTATCCTGAAACTTTACCAAATTCATTGATTAGCTCTAATAGTTTTCTGGCATCTTTAGGATTCTCTATGTATAGTATCATGTCATCTGCAAACAGTGACAGTTTTACTTCTCCTTTTCCAATTTGTATTCCTTTTATTTCTTTTTCTTCTCTGACTGCCGTGGGTAGGACTTCCAAAATTAGGTTGAATAATAGTGGCAAGAGTGGACATCCTTGTCTTGCTCCTGATCTTAGAGGAAATGCTTTCAGTTTTTCACCATTGAGAATAATGTTTCCTGTGGGTTTGTCATATATGGCCTTTATTATGTTGAGGTAGGTTCCCTCTATGCCCACTTTCTAGAGAATTTTTACCATAAATGGCTGCTGAATTTTGTCAAAAGCTTTTTTGCATCTATTGAGATGATCATATGGTTTTTATTCTTCAATTTGTTAATATGGTGTATCACATTGATTGATTTGTGTATATTGAAGAATCCTTGCATCCCTGGGATAAATCCCACTTGCTCATGCTGTATGAACCTTTTAATGTGTTGTTGGATTCTGTTTGCTAGTATTTTGTTGAGGATTTTTGCATCTATATTCATCAGTGATATTGGTCTGTAATTTTCTTTTTTTGTAGTATCTCTGTCTGGTTTTGGTATCAGGGTGATGGTGGCCTCATAGAATGAGTTTGGGAGTGTTCCTTCCTCTGTAATATTTTGGAAGAATTTGAGAAGGATGGGTGTTATCTCTTCTCTAAATGTTTGATAGGATTCACCTGTGAGCCATCCGGTCCTGGACTTTTGTTTGTTGGAAGATTTTTAATCACAGTTTCAATTTCATTACTTGTGATTGGTCTGTTCATATTTTCTATTTCTTCCTGGTTCAGTCTTGGAAGGTTATACCTTTCTAAGAATTTTTCCATTTCTTCCAGGTTGTCCATTTTATTGGCATAGAGTAGCTTGTAGTAGTCTCTTAGGATGCTTGGATTTCTGCGGTGTCTGTTGTAACGTCTCCTTTTTCATTTCTAATTTTATTGATTTGAGTCGTTTCCCTCTTTTCTTGATGAGTCTGGCTAATGGTTTATCAATTTTGTTTATCTTCTCAAAGAACCAGCTTTTAGTTGTATTGATCTTTGCTATTGTTTTCTTTGTTTCTATTTCATTTATCTGTGCTCTGATCTTTATGATTTCTTTCCTCCTGCTAACTTTGGGTTTTGTTTGTTCTTCTTTCTCTAGTTCATTTAGGTGTAAGGTTAGATTGTTTATTTGAGATTTTTCTTGTTTCTTGAGGTAGGCTTGTATAGCTATAAACTTCCCTTTTAGAACTGCTTTTGCTGCATCCCATAGGTTTTGGATCGTTCTGTTTTCATTGTCATTTGTCTCTAGGTATGTTCTGATTTCCTCTTTGATTTCTTCAGTGATCTCTTGGTTATTTAGTAACGTATTGTTTAGCCTCCATGTGTTTCTGTTTTTTACGGTTTTTTCCCTGTAGTTCATTTCTAATCTCATAGCATTGTGGTCAGAAAAGATGATTGATATGATTTCAACTTTCTTAAATTTACTGAGGCTTGATTTGTGACCCAAGATGTGATCTATCCTGGAGAATGTTCTGTGCACACTTGAGAAGTGTCATCTGCTGTTTTTGGATGGAATGTCCTATAAATATCAATTAAATCCATCTGGTCTATTGTGTCATTTAAACCTTCTGTTTTCTTATTTATTTTCATTTTGGATGATCTGTCCATTGGTGTAAGTGAGGTGTTAAGGTCTCCCACTATTATTGTGCTACTGTCGATTTCCTCTTTTAGAGCTGTTAGCAGTTGCCTTATGTATTGGGGTGCTCCTATGTTGGGTGCATATATATTTATAATTGTTATATCTTCTTGGATTGATCCCCTGATCATTATGTAGTGTCCTTCCTTGTCTCTTGTAACGTTCTTTATTTTAAAGTCTATTTTATCTGATATGAGTATTGCTACTCCAGCCTTGATTTCCATTTGCATGGAATATCTTTTTGCATCCCCTCATTTTCAGTCTGAATGTGTCCCTAGGTCAGAAGTGGGTCTCTTGTAGACAGCATATATATGGGTCTTGTTTTTGTATCCATTCAGAGAGCCTGTGTCTTTTGGTTGGAGCATTTAACCCATTCATGTTTAAGGTAATTATCTATATGTATGTTCCTATTACCATTTTCTTAATTGTTTTGGGTTTGTTTTTGTAGGTCCTTTTCTTCTCTTGTGTTTCCCACTTAGAGAAGTTCCTTTAGCATTTGTTGTAGAGCTGGTTTAGTGGTGCTGAATTCTCTTCGCTTTTGCTTGTCTGTAAAGCTTTTGATTTCTCCATCGAATCTGAATGAGATCCTTGTTGCGTAGAGCAATCTTCGTTGTAGATTCTTCCCTTTCATCACTTCAAATATATCATGCCACTCCCTTCTGGCTTGTAGAGTTTCTGCTGAGAAATCAGCTGTTAACCTTATGGGAGTTCTCTGGTATGTTATTTGTCGTTTTTCCCTTGCTGCTTTCAATAATTTTTCTTTGTCTTTAATTTTTGCCAATTTGATTACTATGTGTCTTGGTGTGTTTTTCCTTGGGTTTATCCTGTATGGGACTCTGCGCTTCCTGGACTTGGGTGGCTATTTCCTTTCCCACGTTAGGGAAGTTTTCAACTATAATCTCTTCAAATATTTTCTCGGGTCCTTTCTCTCTCTCTTCTCCTTCTGGGACCCCTATAATGCGAATGTTGTTGTGTTTAATGTTGTCCCAGAGGTCTCTTAGGCTGTCTTCATTTCTTTTCATTCTTTTTTCTTTAGTCTGTTCCGCAGCAGTGAATTCCACCATTCTGTCTTCCAGGTCACTTATCCATTCTTCTGCCTCAGTTATTCTGCTACTGATTTCTTCTAGTGTAGTTTTCATTTCAGTTATTGTATTGTTCATCTCTGTTTGTTTGTTCTTTAATTCTTCTAGGTCTTCATTAAACATTTCGTGCATCTTCTCGATCTTTGCCTCCATTCTTTTTCCAAGGTCCTGGATCATCTTCACTATCGTTATTCTGAATTCTTTTTCTGCAAGGTTGCCTATCTCCATTTCATTTAGTTGTGTTTCTGGGGTTTTATCTTGTTCCTTCATCTGGTGCATAGCTCTCTGCCTTTTCGTCTTGTCTGTCTTTGTGAATGTGATTTTTTTTCCACAGGCTGCAGGACTGTAGTTCTTCTTGCTTCTGCTGTCTGCCCTCTGGTGGATGAGGCTATCTAAGAGGCTTATGCAAGTTTCCTGATGGGAGGGACTGGTGGTGGGTAGAGCTGTTGCTCTGGTGGGCAGAGCTCAGTAAAACTTTAATCCGCTTGACTGCTGATGGGTGGGGCTGGGTTCCCTCCCTGTTGGATGTTTGGCCTTAGGCAACCCAACACTGGAGCCTACCTGGGCTCTTTGGTGGGGCTAATGGCAGACTCTGGGAGGGTTCATGCCAAGGAGTACTTCCCAGAACTTCTGCTGCCAGTATCCTTATTCCCACGGTGAGCCACAGCCACCCCCCACCTCTGCAGGAGACCCTCCAACGCTAGCAGGCAGGTCTGGTTCAGTCTCCCCTGGGGTCACTGCTCCTTCCCCTGGGTTCCGATGCGCACACTACTTTGTGTGTGCCCTCCAAGAGTGGAGTCTCTGTTTCCCCCAGTTCTGCTCAAGTCCTGCAATCAAATCCCAGTAGCCTTCAAAGTCTGATTCTCTATGACTTCCTCTTCCCGTTGCCGGACCCCCAGTTGGGAAGCCCGACGTGGGGCTCAGAACCTTCACTCCAGTGGGTGGACTTCTGTGGTATAAGTGTTCTCCAGTCTGTGAGTCACCCACCCAGCAGTTATGGGATTTGATTTTACTGTGATTGCGCCCCTCCTACCATCTCATTGTGGCTTCTCCTTTGTCTTTGGATATGGAGTATCTTTTTTGGTGAGTTCCAGTGTCTTCCTGTCGATGACTGTCCAGCAGCTAATTGTGATTCTGGTGTTCTCGCAAGAGGGAGTGAAAGCACGTCCTTCTACTCCGCCATCTTGGTTCCAATCTCCCCATGAATCTTCTGTCTTCTTGAGAATGGAAACCCAGGGAATCAGAGGGGCTATTGTATAGCAGCTTCCTCCTGAGACTTAAATATTTGGCAACTTCAGGCTTTGCATGAGGACAGCCCGAGAGGCTTGTCTGCTCACCCGCCGGGACAGGTGGGGGCTGGGAGCTGAGACTCCAGCTTCAGAGGTCAGATGCCAGGGAGAGGATTGGGGTTGGCTTCATGAACACATGCTGAAGGGGGCTAGTGTGCCACAGCTAGCTGGGAGGGAGTCCGGGAAAAACTCTGGAGCTCCCGAAGAGGTTTTCTTGCTTCTTTGTTTCCTGGTGCGCAAGGAGAGGGGATTAAGAGCGCCACTTAAAGGAGTTCCAGAGACGGGCACGAGCCGCAGCTATGAGCGTGGACACCAGAGACAGGCATGAGACGCTAAGGCTGCTGCTGCAGTCACCAAGAAGCCTGTGTGCAAGCACAGGTCACTATCCACAACTCCCCTCCCGGGAGCCTGTGCAGCCCGCCACTGTCAGGATCCCGTGATCCAGGGACAACTTCCCATGGAGAACACATGGTGCGCCTCAGGCTGGTGCAACGTCACGCTGGCCTCTGCCGCCACAGGCTGGCCCTGAACTCTGTACCCCTCCCTCCCCACGGCCTCAGTGAGCCAGAGCCCCCGAATCAGCTGCTCCTTTAACCCTGTCCTGTCTGAGCGAAGAATAGACGCCCTCCACCACTAAATTTTGATGTGTCCAGTCAGCTGTACATTTTTGCTTTGCTGAGTGTGATATGAATGTCTGGGGCCAGACCTGACCACAGAGGAGAGAATAAGTGCCACTGCCAGAGAATCTCCTTCTCCCCTTTCCCTCACATTCTCTGCCTTCCTTCCAAATAAATAATGAATGACTTTTTGAAGAATATTATTTCCAAGGGACATCTAATTATTGACATACCTGTGGGATTCATGTGTCCTGCTCAGGGGAACATCCATGGGCAAATGACTCTTAAGCCTCAAAGCATTAGCAATTTTTAGAAGGGTAGGCTGGGGAACAGTATCCTTCAGGGTCTCAGGAAGTGATAAGAATGCTTCCCAGCTGCAGGTGGCGATGACTCCCAGGAATTTGGCTATTCAATGGGTCAGAATTGATGCAGCAATGGGTTCTGGACAGGGAAACACGTTGATAACCTCCGAACCTTTGTTTCTAAGTTGTTTTCATGATGTGATCTGGGATATAGCAGACAGAGAGATGCCCCAAGTGGGGCTGCCTTCTGACCTATGCATCTGAAAAGGCTGAAGGTGTCCTTCCAACAGTACATAGAGGTTAAGCAACTTGCACTCAATCCAATTCATGGTATTTCCTGGCTGTTTGGTCCATGGCCTCAGTGAGGTTGCCCATAGCAAAGAAATTAAGCAATATAACATGATAATTTTAAATAAAATCATCTTCAACTGGGTGTTTTTTCTGCCCAGTGAAAATTATTAAAGCCCAAGGATTATATGAGCCTTTCATTCTTCTAGGAATTCTTAATTTTACCCCTGGACCCAGTTAATCAATAGGGAGCAATGTATTCTGATTTCATTAGCTAAATCCTCAAAGAAATAACTTTGCTGATTAAAGCTTTAGTATTATAACCTCATAATGTATTGTTCCCGCCCCCAATTTTTTCCCCTTAGCTGCCAGGAAGACCTGAGCCAAACTTAATTTTCAATTGCTATAACAACATTAACCTACATTTTGGTACATACATTTCTCCCCACCTGTATAGTTTGTTGCTGTTGTTAATTGCTTTCTTTCTGATTAACAGTGTTATTATAAATGTGTCTTTTATTTGTAAACTTCTCAAATCCTTTATGGAAACAAATGAGAACTATATCATAAATTGTAGATACAAAAATATCATATTTTGTCATTCATTATTGATATTTAATGTATACTCCCTTCTGAATTTCTAATTAGGAAATGAGAAATTTTGCTATTATTGATATTCCAGATCAGAAATATAGACTATCCAGAGAGATTTTTTAATCCCTTTTTTATTGATATAATGAGGGATCCACATTTGACACTCTGTAACAGTGGAGAATCCTAGAATGCTCAAATGAGGCACAATTTCAAGTCTGGACAGGTAACTTGAAGACAAATAAGAAGGAGTACCATATTTACAAAACAGTACATGTTTTTAGTTATATTACTTCTAAGATATGATTCAAAATTTAAAAAATCCAAGAGTTAAGAAAGATTTACAGAAATTTCAGGATGGGATAATAGAGTCATAATAGATTAACAAGAAAAACCCAAGATCTTTTTCTGAGGCATCACAAACATTTGGAAATTAACATCCCACAGGACAAACACAATTCCTACAATGCATCATTCTCTGTTGTCACTTCCAGAGGGAAAACTGAATTGTTAAGATCCAAGGATGAAACAGAGAATTTGCTTCATGTCCTGACACTGAATGAAGTCTTTACTATGCACCAAGTCAATTCTCAAGCTTTGTTCTGTGAAGCATTGTGGTTCAAAAAGATAGTAATAGAGGTAGGTACGCAGAAAGGGAATTCCCTGATCAAATAAGTTTGCGAAATGCTCTATACCATGACTTCATTCTTTGAGATTCAAAATATCATTAACATATGAAAGTCTTTGAGAAATCTTGCAGTCAAGAAAGTTGTTTCACTTTCCTTAACCTAGCTTCCAAAAGCTTTTTTCAGTAAGAAAGGCTGTTTTCCTGGAATCCCTATAAACATTCTGCACTCAAATCTGTGAAACTACTGTACAAGTAGCCCACCCCATTTTCTGACTGAACTGAGTGAAGGAATGCCAGGGACTCTTTGCAGTCTTACCTACCATGTCTATAGAGTCCAGCAGAGCACGAGTACTGCCAGCCCAAGAAAGAAGAAATGCCTGGAGAGTCAATGACTACACTAGCTTATCTTTCTGAACTACTGCAATAGCAGGGAAACTGCTATTATTCCAATTCACAGATGAGGAAATTGAGGCTCAGAAGAGTCAAGGTCACATGCCTAGCATGTAACGGAGCTGAATTTTAAATCCAGGTCTGTTGGACCCCAAAGACCATGCTTTTAATCTCTGGAGAATACAGGAGAGTTTTAGAAAACTATCTCATTGAGGTGGGTGTACACATATACCCATATTTCTAAGTGGTTATAAAAAGCTGCCACAAGTGCTGTAAGTAGTAGGCACTACTTACCCATTCGATTCTGAGGGAAGGGAAATTATAAAAGCCAGGTGATTTTCCCTCTCAATTCCTGGCTGACTAATCTACTTACAATTTACTGATCATACTATTCCCTTTGAAAACTCGCCTGCCTTTCTTTACAGGTACTAATCCCTTTATAAGGGTAGTTCTTCCCACACTTCAGTTCCCGGGAAATTCATTCTTTCAAAAGCAGCTCAAATGTCACTTTTTCGGTGAAGGCTTCCCTAATTGCTATCCTCACACTTTCATTCCCCCACCCCTCCTCTGTGATCCCAAGCACACTGTACATACCTGAACACTGCACAGCTCAGATTGCAGAATCTCTGCCTGTTTATATACCTGTCTTCCACATTATACCACAGCCATGTCATATTTATTTCTGTGTCCCAGCACTGAACATGGGGCTTGACAAGCTGGAAAGCACTTTATAGATATTCCTTGAACAAATGCACTCATACATGTATCAATAATCAAATAGCCACCATGGCTACGGTAAGTAACCTGGGAGCATTTTATGGTTAAAAATGTACAAAACAGGGCTTCCCTGGTGGTGCAGTGGTTGAGTATCTGCCTGCCAATGCAGGAGACACGGGTTCGAGCCCTGGTCTGGGAAGATCCCACATGCCGCGGAGCAACTAGGCCTGTGAGCCACAACTACTGAGCCTGCCTGTCTGGAGCCTGTGCTCCGCAAAAAAAAGAGAGGCCACGATAGTGAGAGGTCCGCGCTCCGCGATGAAGAGTGGCCCCCACTTGCCGCAACTGGAGAAAGCCCTCGCACAGAAACAAAGACCCAACACAGCCAAAAATAAATAAATTAATTAATTTTTAAAAAAATGTACAAAACAGAAGGAAAATTGATCCTTTGAATAAATATTACAACCCTTCTAATGACACACTCAGTTAAAAGGAATGAACAAGAGCTACAAGCATCAACATCGGTAAATCTCAAAATGTTGAGCTAAAAAAGTATGTTGTAAAATTCTATAGGATACTATTCATATAAATTTTTGAAATAAAAAACAGTGCTCTATATTATTTTTGTATAGTAATGATAATTGATTAACAACATGCACAGGAATGACAATCACTAATTCAAAGTAATGGTTACTTCTGGGGCAGAAAGAATAGAATCAGTGAAAGCCACTCATGATGCTTTAACTACCTGTATGTTTTAATTCTGAAAAAAATCTAAAGCAAATATGGCAAAACAAATAGACCTGACCTGGTGGGTAGACAGAATTTGGTAATGTGTTTCTCTATAATATTCTGCATGTTTGAAGTATTTTATAATAAAATATTTATATATCATTAAATATATCTGCCATCTTAGGGAAGAGCATGACCCTGGGCATATAGAACTGGGGGAACAGGTGATGCTGCAGTTCAGGTGAAAAACCTGACAGTCACAGGGACTTTGCAGTGGAGGACTAAGGTTTGAAACTGAAATTGGAATGAGTTTTCTCAGGGGAGGGGGTGCCCACAACTGAGGCATTTATTTCACTGTTGGGCTTGAGGCTTCCTTAAAGAAAATGTCATTGTCCCAGTCCAGGGGCCCTGGGCACCTGATGGGGCTTCAGGAAACTCCCCCACATACCCCTGCCCAGTGCCCTCTCTCCATCCAGAGCCCTATGCACAGCAGTAAAGGGCCTCCCCTCTGGGCACAAGCAGCCCAGATGGACCAGAACTGGACAAGCAAGTGGCACCTTTACTCAAAACTATCAGCTCACCCTTTCCAGGTCAGAGGTAGCCAGGGCACCTGGCTCAGGAGCTGAGCTCACTCCGTGGGGGTCTCAGCCCCTCCAAACGTCATCTGTACAGTGACTGAACTACACTGACCAGTGAGGCCCCGCTTGTGCTTTTCCTAGCTCTGCAACCAGAGAATCCCCAGGCCTCCCTCCCATACCCTTTCCCCTCCAAATCGAATGGGGGAAGGGGTACCAAACTTATGTCTAGGTGTGGGGTGTTCATTTTCTTGGGACTGGAGTCTCTTCCCACCAAGTGAGAGGGAGAGAAGGAGGGAGGGAGGGAAGGAGGAAGAAAGGGACTGAGGGAGGAAGAGAGGGAGGGACTAGAGTCTCTTCCCAGAGAGAAAGAGAGAGAAGGAGAGAGAACAAAGTGGGGGGGGGGGGGCATGGAAGAGGAGATCAAGATAGTATTCAGTTCCTCCTGACACCCTGCCCCTCCTCTAGTCCCCACCTTTTTCCCAACCTCCCAAAAGGAAGCCCCCAGGATGCCACTAAAAACAAGTACCACCTCCACCCCAATCGACCTGGTTGGCCCCCCAGGAAATGAGAATAATCTTTATACTTTTCATCTTCTTTCAGGCCTAAAGCTTTCTTTTATTCTCAAAAAGTGTTTTTTAAAACATAATGTTTTTATATTGTAATTTCATAATAGTACTAAAAATTGAAATTTAATATCCCCACTAAAATCACAAATTGATACTTGTTTAATCAAGTCTCCCTAACAGTCATCACTCAAACACATGACTACGTTAAATTCGATGGAAAAAAATCTTTTTAGTAGGTTCATTTTACATAAGCCAAACACAATTTTTCATAGTCACAGGTGAGATTAATTATTATTCCAAATCACAACTGTGTATTTGTATATATCATTTATTAAGTCAAGATTTGTGGGAGTTGCTGCAGACACAGAGATGAATAAGACACAGTCTATGCTATCAAGAATTTGCTATCCATACATTATGAATGACTATTCTCACATAGCTTATAGCTTTTAAATGTATTTGACAGATCCCATAAACAGTATCATTTGAACTTGCAACTGGAAATTAGCTATTTGCTTTGATTTGACTGGATTGGATGGTACCATAATTATGTCTTTTACATTTCTGTTATGATTACTTTCCTGACCTGTACTGAACAGAGCCCACAATCAGTAGATTAGTAGTAAATCCAGAATACGCTTCAAACTGATTAAAGAAATGTAATTGCCACTTACAGGAAGGCAGAGGCCTTTGTAGCAGCTACAAGTATTGGTAAGTGTGTGGCCACCAATCACTCATCATTATCTAAATTATGAAGGTTATCGACAGGGAAATATACAAGGATGGCTGAAACACTTGACCTGCTGTAAATTTGGTAAAACAGAGGTCAATCTAATAAATATATCCAGGAATATAAGTATAGAGTATCTTCCCCCTTTCAGAATTGTGTAGTCCTAGAGTGACTAGCACATTAATGTTAAACATTGTCCTATAAACCAGTAACTGAACATTAATGACCTGTACCTCTTATTTAAAAATCCATGTATAGATATAATTTATATAAAATACCAAATGCCTCCAGATATGATGGCCAGAGACATGCATTATGTCACTGAAAATAATATGAGATATCCAAAATGACAACACAGTACCTTCTTATAATAGGAATGTTTACCTCTTCTTTGGGAAGACCACCAAACCCTACAATCAAAATTTTTCAGGAGAAACTTTTATGTTCCTTCCCATTTAAGAATCCTATCTACAACATCCCCAGCTGATGGTTATCTAATGTCTGCTTAATAAATCATGGTGGCGAGCTCAGCACTTCAGAAGTAGACTTTTATATAACCTAGTTCCTGAAACCTTTCATTGCTCTTCTTCACCACTGCAACGCATCATCATTGTGAATATTTGGAATTTAGAGCCAGAAAAAAGCTGGATCTGAATCTCACTTTAGCAGTGTGATCTTAGGCATAAGTCTCAGTGTCCCAATCTGTAAATACCATTTCATAGAAATGTTGTGAGAATTAAGTGGGGAATGTGTATAAAGCACTAAACGATGAATGAAACTTAGTAAGTGCTTAATAGATACTCTTACTGATAACAATCCTAGTGATTTGTTGTTGTTGTTCTTATATTATGTGACTATTCTGGGGCATTATTCCTGTTGACCACACCTTCCTTCTTGAAACTCTCTTGCCATGTTTTCCACTATGTTGCTGCAGGGGAGGAAAAATTTTTCCTCTATGCATCTTGGGTTCTTGGCTAGGGTTCTGTAACAAAAAATAAATCAACAAGAGAAAAGCACACAAATTTATTTATAATAAGTTTGACATGACATAGGGGCCCTCATAAGTATTATAAATAAAGACCCAAAGAAGTGCCAAACCTAAGTACTTATATATTAGGTTGAACAAAGAGCGGCAATTGTGAAATGCACAATATCACTAATTACCAGAGAAATGCAAATCAAAACCTCAATGCGCTATTATCTCACACCTGTCAGAATCACTACTGTCAAAAAGACAACAAATAACAAGTATTGGTGAGGATGTGAAGAAAAGGGAACACTTGTGCAATGTTGGTGAGAATGTAAATTGGTGCAGCCACAATGGAAAACCGTGTGGAGCTTCCTTAAAATATTAAAAAAAAAACTACCATATGACCCAGCAATTCCACTCCTGGGTATTTATCCAAGGAAAACAAAATGCTAATTCGAAAAGATATATGCACCCCTATGTTCACTCCAGCACTATTTACAATAGCCAAGATATGGAAACAATCTAAATCCCCATGAATAGATGAATGGATAAAGAAGATGTGGTATATATACGCATATATACATATATATACATATGTATATATATACCTAGAGTGTATTATGTTAAGTGAAATAAGCACTTAGAAAAAGACAAGTACTATATGATTTCACTTATATGTGGAATCTAAAAAAAAAAACAAAAACAAATGAACAAACAAAACAAAATAGAAACAGAGCCATAGATACAGAGAACAAGGATGGAATTGCCAGAAGTGAGGGGTGTTGGGAGAGGAGAGAAATAGCTGATGGAGATTAAGAGGTACAAACTTCCAGTTACAAAATGAGTCATGAGTATAAAATATACAGTGTGGGGAATATAGTCCATAATAATGTAATATCTTTGTATGGAGACAGATGGTAACTAGACTTATCATGGTGATCATTTTGAAATGTACAGAAATATCAAATCACTATGTTGTACACCAGGAACTAATATAGTGTTGTAGGTCAGTTATACTTCAAAAACAAATGCATAGAAAAATAAATCAGATTTGTTGTTACCAAAGGCAGGCGGTCAGGGAAGGGAGAACTGGATGAAGGGAGTCAAAAGGTACAAACTCCAAGGTATAAGATAAGTAAGTACTAGAGATGTAATGTACAACATGATAAATATAATTAACATGGCTGTATTTTATATATAAAAGTTGTTAAAAGAGTAAATCCTAAGAGTTCTCATCACAAGGAAAAATGAGATGACAGATAGTTACTAAACTTATTGTGATCATCATTTCATGATGTATGTAAGTCAAATCATTATACTGTACACCTTAAATTTATACAGTGCTGTATGTCAATTATATCTCAATAAAACTGGAAGGAAGGGAAAAAATAGAGGCAATTGTGGAAAAGTAACCAAAGTATATGGGCAGACTGAGGGAAGACAGGAATTATAGGATGTCTGTTTGTACAAAATTTTCTCAGCCTTGACTCCTACCTCTGGTGATAATGTTTCTTTCCTCCGGTAGAGGGAGAGCATTTTTCACATGGGAATTATATCTCCTGTTTTCAGGGGGAAAAAAAAGGTGGGGGGGGAGGTTGGAGCATCCTTCTTGTACCTGCTGTTTTTCAAGAACCTTTAGCTCAAAAATAATCTGTACGCTAAAGGATTTGGGGGTGACATATTCTGCCACCCTTCATTGCTCTCTCCTGGTTTCCCACCTATGCCCTATCTCTCTCTCCCCTTTGTGAGTTTCTCTTTCTTCACCTACCACCAAATATCAGAAAATTTAACCATTATAGAAATAAAAGATTTACAATAGGCACCACTCCATCCCTGCTCCTATAAAGAGTAAGGATTCTTACTTGCTAGGTCATCTCCTTTTCCTTCCTGTTATATGCAGAAGCGAAGTAAGAGGCAAAGAAAATAAATCTACAGAATTCGGATAGTATAGATTGATTTATAAGAAAAATAAGTCAAAAAAGGGGGAAAAAAGGATAAAAGTCTTAAAGAAGCAATTCGTGGACTGGCAAGCGTACTGAACTCTTTATAATCTTTAACCTCTTTAGTAAACAAAGAAACTCTTTAGTAGTCAAGAAAATGCAAATTTTAAAAATATATATTGTGGGGCTTCCCTGGTGGCGCAGTGGTTGAGAATCTGCCTGCCAATGCAGGGGACACGGGTTCGAGCCCTGGTCTGGGAAGATCCCACATGCCACGGAGCAACTAGGCCCGTGAGCCACAATTACTGAGCCTGCGCGTCTGGAGCCTGTGCTCTGCAACAAGAGAGGCCGCGATAATGAGAGGCCTGCGCACCGCGATGAAGAGTGGCCCCCACTTGCCACAACTAGAGAAAGCCCTCACACAGAAACGAAGACCCAACACAGCCATAAATAATAAAATAAAATAAATAAAAATTAAACTTTAAAAAAAAAATATATATATATATATTGTGTATTTATATTAAATATTTTATGTGTGTATGTATACATACATATAGTGTGAATATGTGTTTGTATACAAGCCAAGATAAAGCAAGAACATCACTTCCACATCCCATTAATGGAAGCGCAATTCTGGAAAGGAATTTTACTGAATGTATGAAAAGCCTTAACAGTCATACTCTGCCTATAATTTCACTTCTAGACTTCCATCCAGAAAATGTATACATAATGAAATGAATTGAGTCCTAGATAAATATAATCATTGCAGCATTACTTATTATAGTAAAAATTGAGAACTTGAGCATCTATTAATAAGAAATTAAATATTCCTGACATGATATATCCATAGACAGAATATCGGGCTTCCCTGGTGGCGCAGTGGTTGAGAATCTGCCTGCCAATGCAGGGGACACGGGTTCGAGCCCTGGTCTGGGAGGATCCCACATGCCACGGAGCAACTGGGCCCGTGAGCCACAACTACTGAGCCTGCACGTCTGGAGCTTGTGCTCTGCAACAAGAGAGGCTGCAATAGTGAGAGGCCTGCGCACCGCGATGATGAGTGGCCCCCGCTTGCCACAACTAGAGAGAGCCCTCGCACAGAAACGAAGACCCAACACAGCCAAAAATAAATAAATAAATAAAGGAGTTCCTTTAAGAAAAAAAATAGCATTATTTTTTAAATGTTACCAAACCATATGTCCCAAATGTGTAAAAATTGCATATATTCACCCCTATGTTCACAGCAGCACTATTCACAATAGCCAAGACATGGAAACAACCTAAATATCCATCAACAGATGAACGAATAAAGAAGATGTGGTACATATATACAAGTGGAATACTACTCAGCCATAAAAAAGAATGAAATAACGCCATTTGCAGCAACATGGTTAGACCTAGAGATTATCATACTAAGTGAGCTTGTAAGTCAGAAAGAGAAAGACAAACACCATATGATATCACTTATATGTGGAATCTAAAATATGACACAAATGAACCTCTCTATGAAACAGAAACAGACTTAACATAGAGAACAGTCTTGTGGCTGCCAAGGGGGAAGGGGTTGGGGAAGGGGTTGGGGAAGGGGTTGGGGAAGGGATGGATTGGGAGTTTGGGATTAGCAGATGCAAACTATTATATATAGAATGGATAAATAGCAAGGTCCTACTATATAGTAGAGAGAACTATATACAATATCCTGTAATAAACCATAATGGAAAAGAATATTTTAAAAATGTATATATATATATATATATAATTGAATCACTTTGCTGTACAGCAGAAATTAACACAACACTGTAAATCAACTATACTTCAATTTTTAAAGTTGCATACATTATATGTATATTCATTTTTTATAGGGAATTGAAGAAATACCACGAATGTTAGCAATAACTTAGAGCAAAGGCGATTTGGGGCTATTTTTCTTTTCTTTCTCTACATTTCTTTACAATCCAGTTTTTATAAATGTGTGCATAATTTTTTCCAGTTTTATGGAGAAATAATTGTATGTGTATAATTTTAATGGTTGGAAAAATAAAAGTAATCATTTATTGCAAAGAGAAACAAGTGTCCTTTCCCCAGAGCTCCAATCTCTTCCACACCGTGCCTGTTAGCACTGTGTTAATGCCAGGTCCTTAACAGCCTTCCCCATGTTGCCCCTTCTGCCTTTTGAGAGCTGAAATTGTAAAATATTAATCAGATGTTCTGCTTTTAGCACAGTAAAATTCTGAGTAGCTATCCAGAGAGTTGAATTGTGTTATCCTGGTACATTATGCAGTTTTGCCTGTTTTATAATCAGAGCAATATATATACAGTTCATAACTTCAACCTGCCTGTGTAGCCTGTTGACTGCTCTCATAAGAATATCCCTCTGCTTCTCTCACCTTTCATCCTCACCTATCTCTCTAGTGAGCTCCACTTTCAGATATTTGAATACTCACCTAAATACCTTTTTTTTAATTAATTTAAATGTATTTTATTCTTTAAATTTTTATTGAAATATAGTTGACTTATAATGTCATATTAGTTTCAGGTGTACAGCAAAGTGATTCAGTTTTATAATGTGTGTGTGTGTGTGTATATATATATGTATATATACACACACACACACACACACACACTCTTCTTCAGGTTCTTTTCCATTATAGATTATAAGATATTGGGTATAGTTCCCTGTGCTATACAGTAGGTCCTTGTTGGTTATCTATTTTATATATAGTAGTGTGTATATTTTAATCCCAAACTCCTAATTTATCCCTCCCCCATACTTTTCCCTTTGGTAACCAAAAATTTGTTTTCTATGTCTATGAGTCTATTAATTTTTAAAAAAAACTTTTTTTAATATAAATTTATTTATTTACGTATTTTTGGCTGTGTTGGGTGTTTGTTGCTGCACGCGGGCTTTCTCTAGTTGTGGTGAGCTGGGGCTACTCTTCGTTGTGGTGCATGGGCTTCTCATTGCGGTGGCTTCTCTTTGTTGCGGAGCACAGGCTCTAGGCGCGCAGGCTTCAGTAGTTGTGGCACGCGGGCTTAGTTGCTCCGCGGCATGTGGGATCTTCCCAGACCAGGGCTCGAACCCATGTCCCCTGCGTTGGCAGGCAGATTCTTAACCACTGTGCCACCAGGGAAGTCCCTCTATTTCTTTTTTGTAAGTTCATTTGTACCCTTTTTTTAGATTCCACATATAAGCTATATAATATATTTGTCTTTGTGTGCCTGACTACTTCACTTAGTATGATAATCTCTAGGACCATCCATGTTGCTGTAAATGGCATTATTTCATTCTTTTTATGGCTGAGTAATATTCCATTGCATATATATCCATTCATCTGTCGATGGACACTTAGGTTGCTTCCATGTCTTGGCTATTGTAAATAGTGCTGCAGTGAACACTGGGGTGCATGTATCTTTTCAAATTAGAGTCTTCTCTGGATATATGCCCAGGAGTGGGATTGCTGGATCATATGGTAATTCCATTTTTGTTTTTTCAAGGAACCTCCACACTGTTCTCCATAGTGGCTGCACAAATTTACATTCTCACCAGCAGTGTAGGAGGGTTCCTTTTTCTCCACACCCTCTCCAGCATTTATTATTTGTAGATAAATACCTTCTTACTTCCTCCTTACTATGCCACTTTACTATTCTCCTCCCAACTATATCAATTCACTCATTTACTCTTATTGAACTTTAATACTTTTTTATTAGGGGGTATTATGTGCAAGGCACAAAGATACACAAGAAACAAAAAACAAACAAACAAAAATTTCTTGCCTTATAGTATACAATCTGGTGGGAAGCCAAAGAAACAAGCGAACAATCACAATATTCTTACATGATTACTTTAATGGAGGACTGTGTAAACTTCAGCTTGAGCAACGAAGCCTTCCCTAATAGAAAGTCAGGAAAAGCTTTGCAGTTGAAGTCACATTTCAACTGACTTAAAATAAAGGAAGGGTTAGAAAGGTAGATGATCTGTCTCCAATTGAAAGAAGCAGCGGGTCTGAAAGCAAGTCGGTCAGAGATTGTATTGGAAGTACAAGTGGAGGCAAGGGGTGGGGGGGTGGGGGGGAAGGAACCCCTGGGAGATAAGGTTTGACAGCTCATAAAAGCATATCTTGCATTCTTCCACTGTGGAAGTGGTTACCCCTGTGGTCTGGGGTAACCAGAATATGTTACTTTAAAGCTGGTCCATCCGAACACAAAAGAAATGAGGCCCAGCAGTAAAGAGCAGGTTGCTGCAAGTTCACTGCCCACAGACAGCCTTGGATATTCTGTTCCTGCTCACCCGTGTATCTGATACATAAAAATAGTATCTATATAATTATTTTCCAGACTCCGCTTCATCCTTCTCAATGTGACATCTAAGCAAATGACCATTACTCCCAGTTTTACTCTATGCTCTAGTCCTGGAATATGCTTCTCTAAGTCCACTGGTTCCATAATCTAGTAATGTTTAAAGCACCAATTTTCAAATCCTGGCTCCTTAGTCCTAGCTGAACAAATTATATAGCATCTCTGAACTTCAATTTCTTCATATATAAAATAGGAATAATAATAATAGTACCTACATTGTGGGGTTATTGCAAGGAATTTAAAAAAATAGTAGGAACTTAAGTTTGAATAAAAGTTAGCTGTAACTATTAATATTATGGTTATTATTACCACTACTCAATTCCCTCTCCAGAAAAACCAACTCTCACAAATTATAACATTGGAAATACTGAAAAATCATATTAACATGTTTTTGTTGTTAAAATCTTGGTTCACTTAGCTTCTTGCCCACAATCAACCTAAGCCTTGTTCCCAGTATATAAGTTTTGCTCCATATACCTGAGAATTATTGGGTTAATCCTTGACTAAGCTGCCTCTCTTCACATTACAGATGTTGTTTTCCATGGGTATGATCTTACTTTAGGATGTCTTCTCTGTCTCAGGATTTAGTTTAAGCTTTTTCAGATTAGCAGTTCTACCAAATATACGTATCATCTATCTTCTAAATTTTGGAGTTGTACCTCTACCCTCCCAGGAAACACATAAAATCTGGGGTTTTAGATTATAGTTAAGCAACCAAACCAAATTAAACTAGACACTGCAAATGCTGAAGATAGTCTTGCCCTACATTAAATATCTGTCCATATCAAGAAAATAAAATAGAGTAAGTGAAAATGATGTAACCTGGCCACTCTAATATTGCAGCTACATGTTTTTCAGAACAATTCAACACCCTTTTAGGAAACCCCAAACCATGTTAAATTTTCTTTTAAATTTATTTATTTTTTTAAAGATTTTATTTATTTATTTATTTTTGGCTGCGTTGGGTCTTAGTTGTAGCATGCAGGATCTTTCATTGCGGCATGTGGGCTCTTCATTGTGGTGCACAGGTTTCTCTCTAGCTGTGGTGTGCGGGTTTTCTCTTCTCAAGTTGTGGCACGCAGGCTCCAGGGCACGTGGGCTCTGTAGTTTGCTGTACGCAGGCTTTCTCGTTGAGGCGCACCAGCTCAATGGTTGTGGCACACCGGCTTAGTTGCCCCACGGCATGTGAGATCTTGGTTCCTGGACCAGGGATCGAACCCGCATCTCCTGCCTTGTAAGGCAAATTCTTTACCACTGGACCACCAGGGAAGTCCCTGTCTCTTGAATTTAAATTGTGCCAAGACTTTATCAGGGTGCTTTTTCAAGTGATTTAAATGTTCTCATGTTCAGAACTCTTCTCTAAATTTGATAAATCACATACAGTTGCTTATTTCCCAGATCCGTGGATGGTTATAGAGACACGGATCATTACAAAACGTGAGGATCTTTACACCATTATATCTATTTCAGCTGTCAGAACACACCACCATCATGTTTAGCAGCCAGATATCAAAAAGTAACATCTGGTAGAGTTTTCTGTACCAAACAGATTACAGACTTGGTTATGAACCAAAAATATTTGAACAGAAATACCTATTTTAATTTACATATTTACTCCTCCAAAGCTCAGTCATTGGCAAAGATAAAGAATAAATTAAATAGCTTTGGAATAATATAGTCTTCATCAATTATTTGACCAAACTCAATATGAACTACCTAAGTGAATAACTTACTTAGAGGTGATATAAATTAGGCAAGCTACAAATAGGTACCTTTCCACTGAGCCACTGGCTCTAACATATAGGAAGAAAGCAGTAATAATATTTTTATTTATAACTGAAATTAAGGAATGAATATTTAGTAGTCAAGATTTTCATAACCTTTAAAATTTGGTTTCTAGAATGTAGGATGCCTAGTCTTGCAGGACTCTGGGTACCTCTCTAGCATATCATACGGGAGCATTCCTTAGAAAAGGCCACTGTGCTAATATATTTGAATAGTAAGGCTTTTATTACCATTAAAGATATACAAAGATTCAGAAATTCAAGAATTAAAAATTGTTCTATCCTGTTCAAACAGGAGTGGGAGATGAGGTAGAAGGAATAACCCCTTTAGGAAGTAGCTTAGAGGGAGCTGATCTACAGTCTAATGTTTTTCTCAATTAATATTCAGATTCTACATTCAGCCATGTTTAAGCCTTGCCTATGTGCCAGACACTCAGTTTTGCTCTGTTTCTATGATAGGTCCCTACCTAAAGGCCAGGTACTAAGATGACCCTTTTCTGACCATGGACACTGAGACTCTCTCTTGCTGTATCAGGAAACTTTGGGCTATTATCCAAAGCAAGTTGAGGTTCTCTTCTGAGATTTTTAAGGTCCTTGTATTTCTGTTATAGTTCCTGACTACATAGTCCACCCTATTCAGAGCAGCAGCAGCCAGAACTTCAGGCAAAAATGTTTCCAAATAAAATAAGCAGACTTTAGGAAGTAATCCTTGAAAATTCAATGTATTTCAATGACAGCAAATGCTACAACCAGTTTATCTCTTGGTGGAAAAAGAATGGTAGAACTTGATAAATAGCCAGCACTTACGTTTATATCAATTGTACCTTTCCAAATAATACTGAACTGTTGATGCCTAGCATAGGATTTATGCTGAAAATTCAATTTAGTGGCTGAACTGAGGCAAGTATTTACAATGTTTCACTGAAACCCTCTTTACCCAAACCTCCCCTGTTTTCAGGTTTGTAGAAGGTACTAAAGATGGATGAGGCCAGACATAAACCTGACTCATTCATTGATAGCCAATTGAAGGCTATCCTATGTAAACTGAGACTAAGCTATTGAACAATACTTATTTGTTCATTCAGTCATTCATTGCTTGCCTACCCAATTAATATTTATGAAATGCCTGTTTATTATTATGAGAGTCACTTCAAACAAATATTTAGAAGGAAGGGTAAAAGAATCCTTGAAATTTGTTGGGACTACAAGACCTAATTTAATTCCCTACCAAAAAATTTTCCTTACTGTTTCATCAACACGGCCAAAATGTTGAAACAAATATACAATCTATGAAACTGGATTTTAGGCTACAATTGCATGAAATAACCTCATTAAGCACCTAAAGGATTTATATGCATTTTTCTATAAGAAGAACAAACAGGCATATTGAAATCTACCCCACTGGTATATTTGAATATGTTCATGTTTGTGTACTCTGTTAAAGGTAAAGTGGTTATGAGTCTCAATATGAAGATAAAGAGACGGTGGAGAAATCCATTTCTAGCAGTATGGTGGTTAAGAACCCCATCAACTCTGACTCAAAAAACAACTAAAAAGACTAGAGAAATTACTAAAGCTTCTTTTAAGATGTTTCAGATGGACAACAAAAATGATAAGAAATATTCAGAGGCCAAAAATTAAGTAGAAACAGGAATTCAGAATAATGAGCAAATCACTGAAGTCAGATTTATTCCTGAAATCAAAACTGGTGAACTTGACCTTCTTTCGTCATGACCTCCTGGGGCACTGGGAACAGAAAATAAAACCAGGGCCCTTCCAAGTCAGGGAATCCCACAGAGGACTCCATCCATGAAACTGGCTGTCCAACAGCTATGACCTCAGAAAAAGGGTGAAGTTGGAACAGACCCACATCCTCCTCATCCCAAAGACAGCAAGAAAACATTACCTATTGAATTTCAGTGCTGAGGTGGCAGGAGAGAAATATTTCCCTCAAAGTTTTAACTACAAGTCAGTCTCCATGAGTTTTACAGCCCAAATTCATACTGTCAGACCTGAATGATCTGAAAAACCTCAGCAGAGGATTTAATGTAAAGTGCTCGGAAGCTGGAAGTTGGAAGTTAGAGTATTGACTGTTCCCAAAAGTGCCTGGAAAAATGCAAAGAATTGCCTCAGACAAAGTAGCAAGAAAATTGAATTCATAGTCAAAAACTACAAAACATACAAGAAACAGCAAATAGAAAAATCAGACCAAAAGAGATCACACTTTGGAATTATCCAACACGTATAAAATATAAGCTAACTTTATTATATATCAAGAAATAAAAGAGATGAAAATAAAGTAAAAAGCAAATATTTTTTTAAATGGCCAAGAAGATTTCAAAAAGAACAAAACAGAACTTGTATTTATTTCTACAAATGGTAATGGTAATTGTAGAAGGAGTGACATGATTAAAACATAATTGATTAGAAACCATAGTAAGAATAATTGATTCAGGTAAGAATTATCAGTGGATGCTAGATTAGATAAAAGTTTGATAAGGCACATATTTACCTAATCTAAAAGTTTCTCTCCACTGATTGCTTATTAATTGCATAAGGGAAAAATTAAAACTTCACAGTGGAATAACCTGGTTGACACCACCTTGACCAGGTGATCAAAATTAATAGTCTCAATAATGAGAAAAATTGACATTCTGATATCAGGCACTGAAAAGGGTAAAATATAACTTATACAGCATTCCTGTTAAAAGTGCAACTGAACCCACGTTGAGGGATATTTCAGAAAAGAACTGACCTATATTTTTCAAAAAATGTCATTATCGTTAAAGACAAAAGAAAACTGAGGCAATGTTCCAGATTAAAGGAAACAAGAGGGATACAACAACTAACAACTAACAAACTGGATCTGGATTCAGGGGAAGAATGCTGCTATAAAAGGAATTATTGGAACAATGGTTGAAATGTGAATATGGACTGTATCATAAATAATAGTAATATATCAATATAAAATTTCATGACTGTGATAATTATATACACTGAAATATTTAAAGGTAAACTGTCATAATATCGCAACTTACTCTCAAATGACCCAAAACAGAATACATAGGTTGAAGAAGAAAATAAAGTGAGGAATGCCATAGTATATAATAATTATTTTGAATTTATAGCAGTTAATACACCATGCTAGTGGCAGAATAGAAAAATAGACCAATGGTATAGAATAAAGGGCCCCAATAAAAGACTCTCACATATATGAAATATAGATGTCTGACAAAGATGACATTGTCAGTGAGTGTGGAAAGGATACCTTTTCCTTAAATGGCTCTGGAATAATTGGTATCCATATGAAGGGGAGGAAATTGGACCCTCACATTATGAAAAGTCAATTCCAGGGGATTAAATACTTAACTGTGGTGGAGCAGGGGGAGGGAAGCAAAACTATAAGCTTTTATAAAAAGAATAAAAGAATGCCTATTTGCCTATTTGGAGTTAGGAAGGATTTCTTACACAAGGCAAAAAGTTCAAACTATAAAGGATGGATACATTTAAGTACATTACAGTTATGATCTTCTATTCATCAAAACATTCTGACAGAAGAAAATGAATAAGCGAGTCATGAAAAGGTGAAGATTAATTCAAGATATAAAGAAATACCAACAATCAATGACAGAAAGACAAAAATTCAACAGAAAATGGTCCCAAGAATTAAATGGACAATTCTCCAAAGAGGAATCTTGAAGGACTAATAAGTTATAAATATACTCAAGTTGATTAGTAATCAAGGAACACAAAAAAAGAAAAATATAATAAACTTACCAGGCTAACAAAGAGTTACAAGGATGTGGAGCAACTGAAACTCTAATACACAGTTGCTATTAGTTGTTAATGTCATTTGGCATTTATCTGGTGAGGTGCATATATATGACTCGCCAATTATACTCAGTCTAAGGAACATGGACAAGAATAGTCCTACCACTGTTTAAAACAATAAAAACTAGAAACATAAAATACCCATCAACAGTAGAATAATAAATTGTGAATAGAATACTACCCATATATACAATGGAATAACTGCAACTTGAAATGAACAAACTACAGTAAAAGTTTTAACATGGATAAACCTCAAGAATATAATGTTAAGAAAAAATTAAAAGCACATAGAAGAGAAGCAAAAGCTCAGTTTGATTCCTCTTACGTAAAGTTCAAAAACTAAATAATTTATTATGTAAGAAGAAAGAAGAGAACGGTATAGAATTGAGGAAGAGAAGAAAGGAGCCTTCAAAATTACTGGTAATTTTCCATTTGTCATATTAGGTGGTGGGAACACCGTTTTCTGTGTATCTGTTATGCTAAAAACGTATTTTTAAATACTCTTCTATCTACTTAAAATAGAAAGAGAAAAAAGCACTTGTATTTCTTATGAACAATCTTAGTCAGAAAAAGCAGGTTATACTTCTTCTATTGAGATTCTTGACCAGGACACCTATGCTCTTCCAGAGTGTTATGCATTTTTCTTTGTAATCTTTCTCTAGCAGACCCTCAAAGCCAGCAACAACAACAACAAAAAGTTTAAATGCAAGCTGAAACACATACTCATATAAAATAAGGTTAGAGGGACTTCCCTGACGGTCCATTGGTTAAGACTCCATGCTCCCAATGCAGGGGGCACGGGTTCAATCCCTGGTCAGGGAACTAAGATCCCACATGCTGTGTGGCCAAAAGAAAATAATAAAAAATAAAAATTTTAAACAAGGTTAGAATTGTATTTAAAACTATGAGGAGAACAAGAAAGTAAGATGCATCACCTTGAGGAAACCACTTACATTTGGTACTCATCTAGAAGGTCTGATTGGATTTGGGGATAAATAGGCCTACGTAAATGCAAGATGCCATGTTGTTGTAGATTATTCATTATAAAGATATATATTACATCTTCAAATGTGTAGTATATTTCATGTGAATGAGTGTCTTGGCACTCCAATAAGAATTTCAACTGAGTGCTGGATTTTTTAGAGGTCTTCTCTCCTAGAACACTTGTGTTCTTTCTTACTCTGTATTTTATCTATGTGATTTTCACTTAGGATCATTGCTCCTCCTTAAGATTACGATCACCCTCAACCATCTTCTCTATGGACAATTTCTTCACCTAAGATTGCCAAACTCATATTCTTTTATTCTTTCAAAAGGTTCTAAAGTCCCAGATTTTCCAACCTTCCACCCAAGTAATGGGAAAATAGCTGGTATTCACCCATTGGTTCCCTTTAGTGAACATATCATAGTCTTCATTCATTACCTCTGGCACAGTATTCCAAACATTACTATGAATGTTTTTAATGCAATAAAAAATTTAATTTATATTTTCATTTCAACCCTGACATTCATAGTATGTGCCATACATAATGATTTCAGCAAAGCCTTGACAGAAGTTTCCCATGATAAGGCTGAAGACAGACTGAACAAAGGGGATGAAAGCCTAGCTGTTATTTGTTGATTACTATGGTACCTTACATATCTTTTTCCACCTAAAGGCTATGACCACTCAAGACAGTAACCATGTTTATTTATCATGGTACCTTAAAATCCCAGACACTCAATAAATTTTGTAGGATGGAAGAATGAATAGATACTCAATTGTAAAACCTTTATGTTAGATACCTTCTGTTTTTGCTGCCACGTACTCATTTCTCCTGCTGGTAATGGCATTCTAGCATCATGGGAAACCACCTCTCGCACACTTTTGTGCCTGTGGTTTGGGCTTCAGCTATCTCAAAGCTCCCAGCTTCTGATATAGGCATATGAAATGGCCTGGTCTCTTAGCTCTGGCCATAGTAACTTATTCAGGGATGGTCACAAGACACAGTCCAGGCCAATGGGACTCAAATCCAGGATGGATGGAACTGTTGGGAAGGAGAAGCACTCTTTACACTGAGAATGCTAACTCTATGGATACTATCAATCTGGAGCTACCAGAGGCACCAAATTGACAAAGCCTTCCTGAGAATACAACCAACACAAAATAAAGAAGCATCAAAATAGAAGGAGAATCACAGCCAAAGTTCTGCTGCCATTCGTTGAGCCCTAGATCTAGCAATGAGTGCTGCTGATCTACATTGCAACTTCTCAGTAATATGAGCTAATATATTCTTTTTTTTAAGCTAGTTTGAGTTGTGTTACTGACCCTTGTAATGAAAGTATACTGATTGACACTGATAAGCTTATAACTAGTGGCTTAGCCTTACGTGAGGAAATAAAAACATTTTAAAGGGTTTTGAAATATAACTTACACTGATTTATATAAACTTCTAATTAGGAGCTCCATAAAGCCCCTGACAAGAGACTGTATAATTAAGTAGCCTGAGCTCACTGAGCCTATAAACAGGGGTTAAAAATGAGGACAGGGATGGAGATATATAGGAAGAAGAGCTTAAAAGCAGTGTCTGGAGGAAAACAAACCAGGGTGTCAGCAGAATGAGTCTTGTGGCAGAAGATGAAAACATTAGTCTAAGGCAGAGACAATGGGAAGCAAGAAGAGAACATAACACAATTCTTTTTAAAGAAGGACTTGGCACATGGCTGGTACAATAATGCCCTTGGCTCCTCCAGGTTTATTTCCCACCACTGCTCCTCTCTAGCTCCATACTTCAAGCCATTTCCAATCTCTAGTTGGTGACCTGTATAGGCCTTGTGGATTCTTCCCTCTGTGCCTTTGCATATATGCCTTTGCATCCCTATGCCTAGATGCCCTTTCTCTTCTTTCACTCAGCCTTCAAGACCCAGCCTCAGTCTCCCTCTGAGAAGCTTTGAGAGGCCCCCACTCTACCTTGTGATCCACCCCCATGTGAAGGCCTGGACATCTGGATGGCTTTTCCTTGTTTTCATATTTGTCACTCATCTATGATACAAGCTCCTTTAGTAAAGGGAACTTGTCTAATTCACTTTAACATCCCAGCACAATGTCTGATCCACAATGCATACTTCAAAAATATGAATTGATAAAATTAAATTGCATGAAAAAAGATTATAGATGACCAGCAACAAAATAGTACTATAGGTTCTGTACTTTCATCAACCCCAAATAAAAGACTAAAACAAAACACCATCATACTAGAAGGTCAAATAAATATATTGAGCATTTATTATGGCCATAGCACTGGAAAAGAAATTTCTCTACATTCTCATCCAACCACTAACCATCCCCAAATGCAAAGCAGACCTTCCTCCAATTTCTTCATTACTCTCTACCCCATAGAGTTGCCTCTATGCCAGAACAAGGCATTCTCTGTGAGCTGAATTCATCTTTAAAATGCAGCGTGTGCTCAGCTGCCAGAATGCTTTTGCTTTCTGTCAGCCCCATTATTCGCCTCCTCTATATTATAAACAACCATAGAATAATGACCAAATATCTGTGTGTGCCATTTTGTTGTAAAGCACTCTACATAACTGAGTTTTTATTGAATAGTTTTAGTGATCATAATTTGACATAAGAAAATGACAATTCCTTCAGGTTCTTTAAATTTTTCATAAATAAAAAAGCAAATTTTATTTTAGACTGAATATTGCTTAGTATGGATTTTTTTAAATCTTAGAAGGGAACTAAGGAGCTTATTTCAAATATTTAAAGTGCTAACATGTAGTAGAGGAATTAAAGTTAACATGTTTTCAGAGAATAAAACTACAATAAATGTGCAGAAATTAGCAGAAGACAGATTTTAGCTTAAAATAAGGAAAAATTGTCCTGCAATTAAAGCTGTCCAGTAATGGAGGGGGCTGAATTACAAAGCAGAGAGACTTTAGCAAGAGTCATAAAAATAAATAGTCCCATAAATTTTATGTCTTACAGATATTAGTTCATTAATGTTCATGGCATTTTGAAATCTGTAACAAGGCCATCAGTCTCCCTTTTGTAGATGAAGAAATCAACAGACAAATGATTTGCCCAAGGTCACATATTGACTGATACAAGTCTGCTGTTCTCTTTCTTATGTAATATTTGTTTATTGTCTTAGAAAATAATAAGCTTCCTGCAATTATACATGATGTTACTTATTGCTATTTAATTTTTGATCTCCTAAGCAAAACTTGGAATTTTATACCTAAGAGTTGGCCCTCTTGGAATCTTTTAATAGATAAGGCTTTCATAGTTCTGCAAAGTCTTAAGCATGGCACTTTAATTTTAATAACTGTTTTGAATCAAAAAAAAGTCAGATGCTAATGATTAGCCTACAAACTGCTAGATCATCTGTAACAAGTGTTAAAACCATTAAATGTCAACATGTCATTATAAATCCCATGGCAGTTGGGGGAATAAATGTCAAATTTTTCATTATTTTTCTTCAGAGTTTAAAAAGCAACTTCCAATGTTAGCCACAGTTAATAGTCCAATCTTTTTGCTAAGGAATAAGCACTTGCATTGAACCACAAAGCAAAATGAGATAAATTTCTCTCAAATCCCTAACATTTACAGAAAACTCTTTCTTCCATAGAAGGGTCACAATTTCAAATTAAATTAGAATTACAAACCTGTTGGAGGGTGGGGGTAACTAAGATCCACAAAGGGAAAAAATTGGGGGGGGGATAAATAGACAATTTAAAGAATAAAATTAAAAACAACCAATAAACAATAAATGAAACTTCTTCTTCATTAGTAATAAAAGAACTAAAAAATAAAATTACAGTGAAATATGATTATTTTTACTTATCAAACTGAAAAGGTTTTAAAATATAAAAACAGGGCTTCCCTGGTGGCACAGTGGTTGAGAGTCTGCCTGCCAATGCAGGGGACACGGGTTCGAGCCCTGGTCTGGGAAGACCCCACATACCACGGGGCAACTGGGCCCGTGAGCCACAACTACTGAGCCTGCGCGTCTGGAGCCTGTGCTCCGCAACAAGAGAGGCCACGACAGTGAGAGGCCTGCGCACCGCGATGAAGAGTGGCCCCCGCTCGCCACAACTAGAGCAAGCCCTCGCACAGAAACGAAGACCCAACACAGCCAAAAAATAAATAAATAAAAATAATAAAAAATGCTAAAAAGCCCATAACTTGGGCCCACATATCTGAGGGGTGAGACTAGATTATTTAAAAAAAAAAAAAAATATATATATATATATAAAAACAAACAGTGCTGGTGATGATGCAATGAAACTAGTGCTCTGTGGTAGGTAGCCTTGAAGATGGCTGCCATGATTCCTGCTTCCTGGTATTAATGCCCTGTGTAGTCCCCTTACCTCAAGTGTGGGCTTGACTTAGTAACTTGCTTTTAACAGAATACAGAAAAAGTGTGAAATGTCATTTCCAAGGTTAACTTACAGAAAAATTGTGCCTTCCATATTGCTTGTTCTCTTTCAGTCTCTTCCCTGCTCACTCAGAGAAGCCAGCTGCCATATTGTGAGCTGCCCTATAGAGAAGCCAATGTGGCAAGGAAGGAACCAACAAGGACTTGAGGTCTGCCTACAGCCACATGAGTGAACTTGAAGGCAAACGCTCCCTCATTTGAGCCTTGACTGTAGCACTAGCCAATACCTTGACTGCAGCCCTGTGAGAAACCCTAACTGAGTAGAATCATGCTGGGCTATCTGACCCTCAGAAACTGGGAGATAATAAACACTTAACAGTTGCTAACTTTGGAGGTAATTTTTTTATATAACAATGACAACTAATACATCCTCTCACATACTTTTAGATTCTGGAAAGTTAGTGTGACAATATGCATTAACAGCCTTGTAGAAAGCTTATTCATTTTTATCCAATAATCTCACATCTAGTATTCTTTATAAAGAAATAAATTGAAGTGTGGTAAAAGACTATTTACAAGAAAATGTAAACATTATTTTTGATAGTAAATCTTACAACTATCACTTACAATGGTTAAAATTTTTAAATAAACCAAATGCCCCCAAATATGGAAATACATAAAAATACCAAGACTTTTGTAAAAGAGACAATTCTGGAAAAAATGAAAGTAATGAGGGAGCACTAGTCCTATCCTATATTAAGACATATTTTAAAGTTACAATAACTCAAACAGAAAGGTACTGGCACATGGACAAATGGATCAGAACAGACACTCCAGATATAGACACAAATAGATACAGAAATTTAATGTGTTTAAAGTGATATTCAAAACAAGGAAGAAAAGGCAGCTTACTTAATATGTAATTAAACAAGTAGTCATCTGGGGGGAAAAAGCACTTTAATTAATGCCTCCAATCTTAACCAAAGTAAAGTTAAAATGAAACAAAAAAAGTGAAACATGAAAAAATCATATATAATTTTAGAAGGAAATTATTTCCACAGAAAATGCAAACTCTAGAATGCACACAAGAAAATATTGATAAATTTGATGACACAAAACCCTTAAAAAATACCTACACGTGAGGAAAAAAAACTAACAAAATTAAAAACACCCTTGACCATAGCAAAGTGGAAAAAAAAATTGCAAGAAAGCAATTTAGAATTAAAGGGCTAACTTTCTTTACTATTCAAAAGGCTCCTAAAAATAAATTTTAAAAAGACAATAAAAGGTATAGAAAAATGTCTAAGTGATATAAAGAGTGAATATAGATAAAAAGGAAATTAAAATAGCTCTTAAACATAGGAAAAGATGCTCATACTCTTTCATAATGTGAAATGCAAATTCAATGAGATAACAACTGTCACCCATCAGAATGACAAGGTCCAAAGCGTTTAATAATATGAGTGTGTGGGAAAGCAGACACTACCAAACACTGCTGATGGAAATATTCATTGCTATAACCTCTCTGGAGAGCAATTTGGCTATAACCATCAAACTTCTGACCCTGCTAGCACTGTATCCTGCAGAATCAGTCACATTTGGATAAAATCAGACAGGTACGGGGATATTCAGTGTCACATTTTTAATAACTAAACATGTGGGACAATTTAAATAGGCATCATTTGGGAACTAGTTAAATAAATGAAGGGACTTCATTACAATGCAATAATATGCAGCCTCAAAAAAGAATGAAGTAGCTCTGCATATACTGATATACAGTGACTGCAATATATACTGGTAAAATAAATGTAGAATTGTGTGAATATGCTCTCACTTGTATCTGAAAAAAAAGAGAATATATATTCTATGCACATATCAACATATAATTTATCACTGATTGCAGAAAATGTATATGTATTAATAATGAGTTTCTCTGGAGGGTGAAATTGCAAATGGTTTTTATTTTCTTAATAAATTTCTTTTCCCACATTTTCTAAAATTACTACACATAATATTCAAAGAAAAAGAAAAAAGACTTTCAAAATATGCATGGACATATTAGAAAATATTAATGGTAAACATTATGTCCAATATTGATTTAAGGGATAGGAGGAAAGTCTGTTTTTTTAAAGATTCTTATAGCTGAGCATTTTTTCATGCAGTCATGAAAAATGAACGTTATACTAATTTCACATATGTCACATAAAATTGATAAGGACAGAGAAATGGAAGAAAGGGTATAATCAATCTTTAGATGTACAGTTAGCTTTTCTGTTAAATGCCTTTTCCAAAAGCAATTACTAAGGAAGAAGTGAAACGTGAACCAAAAGAAAAACAAACAAGTTAACATAAGCCTTCAAACACCTTTGTAAGTTAAGTAAGTTAGACTGAGCAAGTAACTGTCTCTTTCTGTGGAAACAGAATGCATGATGCGAGCAGTATATTTGGTGGTTTGGGGAAGGTCCACACTAAAAGCAAAAAATCTTTACTCACTAATTTCAACCTGCAGCAATGTGAACCACCTATTGGCCAAACTATAAAATGGAAAGAGACACTATTCTGCAGATTTATAAATCTACTGAAATACATATAATAGTACAGAAGCACCTTCCAATTTTGCATCATCCATTGGTAAGTACTATGGTCTGAATATTTTTTTCCCCCAAAACGCATATGTTGAAACCTCCAAAGGTGAGGGCACTAACAGGTAGGGTTTTGGGGAGGTGATTAGGTGATGTGTGTAGAGCCCTCATTAATAGGATTAATGTTTATAAAAGAGATCTCACAGAGCTCCCTATCACCTACCACCACATGAGATACTACAGAAGTCTGTGACCCACAAGAGAGCCCTCACCTGACCATGCTGGCACCCTGATCTTAGACTTCCAGCCTCCAGAACTGTAAACAATAAATTCCTGCTGTTTATAAGCCACCCAGTCTGTGGTATTCTGTTATAGTAGCCCCAAAAGACTGCAAACAAAAAGTTAATCTTTCTCTTCAGGATCCATCTGCCACCTTAAGGCTTACTTATGACGGTAAGTTCAAGAAGGAATGTATGGCATGGAGAAACTTTTTTTCCTCTAATGACTGGTTTTCTAGATTTTACTGATGCATGGGGAGAAGAGAGCAGGCATCAGGAGAAGCAGGGTATGAGATGCATAGAGTCTGGCACAGTAAGCAACAGGTGCTAGAGAAACTAAAGGGAATTGGAGGGCAGTGGTGAGGGATGGGCTGCCCAAAATCATGTTTGGGACTCTGAGAAAGAGTTGCTTCCCAAGATAACCCCATCCCACGTGCATGCTCACAGATACTGGCAAGTATGGGAATGCTCAGCTTTTGTTAAGCAGGTAGAAGCCTAGAGCCCAGCTTTTGTTAGGATGAGATGATTCCATTGTCATAAACCAGATCTACTAATCAGAATTTCCAAGGTGAGGTCTCGTAACCTGTGTTTTTTTAAACTTCCTAGATGACTCTGAGTCATGAGGACCATCATCCACTGTTTGAGAATGACTTTTCTATCACATCTTACTTTGAATGACTCCTATATTATACATCTCATTCTTTTCCAGTCATAATGCTGTTATCTTTCAGACCAGTTCATTGCTTTGACAGGCTAAATTCTGAATTTTTCATTGGCCAACATTATATAAACAGTTGCTAAGCAATTAAATCATTATTACCAAAAAACAAATTTCAGTAATATACCACTAGATTAAACCTACACAAAAGACAGGATGTGTGATCAATCAGTATTTCTAATCCCTTTCGCTGTCAACTACAAGTTTTGAGTACTACAAGAAAATCAGAATATAATTCTATTTTGAGTCACCAAGGAAACAGAATAACTGAATCTCATAAACAGAAAAGATCTTAGGGAGGAACAAAGATGGCAGAGTAGAAGGACGTGCTCTCACTCCCTCTTGTGAGAACACCAGAATCACAACTAGCTGCTGGACAGTCATCAACAGGAAGACACTGGAACTCACCAAAGAAGACACCCGACATCCAAAGACAAAGGAGAAGCCACAATGAGACGGTACGGGGGTGCAATCACAGTAAAATCAAATCCCATAACTGCTGGGTGGGTGACTCACAGACTGGAGAACACTTATACCACAGAAGTCCACCCATTGAAGTGAAGGTTCTGAGCCCCACATCGGGCTTCCGAACCTGGGGGTCCAGCAACAGGAGGAGGAATTCCTAGAGAATCAGACTTGAAGCCTAGTGGGATTTGATTGCAGGACTTCGACGGGACTAGGGGAAACAGAGACTCCACTCTTGGAGGGCACACACAAAGTGGTGTGCGAATCGGGACGCAGGGGTAGGAGCAGTGACCCCAGGGGAGACTGAACCAGACCTACCTGTTAGTGTTGGAGGGTCTCCTGCAGAGGCGGAGGTGGCTGTGGCTCACTGAGGGGACAAGGACACTGGCAGCAGAAGTTCTGGGAAGTACTCCTTGGCATGAGCCCTCCCAGAGTCTGTCATTAGCCCCAACAAAGAGCCCAGGTAGGCTACAGTGTTGGGTTGCCTCAGGCCAAACAACCAACAGGGAGGGAACCCAGCCCCACCCATCTACAGTCAACTGGATTAAAGTTTTACTGAGCTCTGCCCACCAGAGCAACAGTCAGGTCTACCCACCACCAGTCCCTCCCATCAGGAAACTTACACAAGCCTCTTAGATAGCCTCATCCACCAGAGGGCAGACAGCAGAAGCAAGAAGAACTACAATCCTGCAGCCTGTGGATCAAAAACCACATTCACAGAAAGACAGACAAGATGAAAAGGCAGAGAGCTATGCACCAGATGAAGGAACAAGATAAAATCCCAGAAACACAACTAAATGAAATGGAGATAGGCAACCTTGCAGAAAAAGAATTCAGAATAACGATAGTGAAGATGATCCAGGACCTCAGAAAAAGAATGGAGGCAAAGATCGAGAAGATGCACGAAATGTTTAACGAAGACCTTTAAGAATTAAAGAACAAACAGAGATGAACAATACAATAACTGAAAACTACACTAGAAGAAATCAATAGCAGAATAACTGAGGCAGAAGAACGGATAAGTGACCTGGAAGACAGAATGGTGGAATTCACTGCTGTGGAACAGAATAAAGATAAAAGAATGAAAAGAAATGAAGACAGCCTAAGAGACCTCTGGGACAACATTAAACGCAACAACATTTGCATTATAGGGGTCCCAGAAGGAGAAGAGAGAGAGAAAGGACCAGAGAAAATATTTGAAGAGATTATAGTCAAAAACTTCCCTAACGTGGAAAAGTAAATAGCCACCCAAGTCCAGGAAACACAGCAAGTCCCATACAGGATAAATCCAAGGAGAAACACGCCAAGACACATAGTAATCAAATCGGCAAAAATTAAAGACAAAGAAAAATTATTGGAAGCAGCAAGGGAAAAACGACAAATAACATACCAGGGAACTCCCATAAGGTTAACAGCTGATTTCTCAGCAGAAACTCTACAAGCCAGAAGGGAGTGGCATGATATACTTAAAGTGATGAAAGGGAAGAACCTACAACCAAGATTACTCTACCCAGCAAGGATCTAATTCAGATTTGATGGAGAAATCAAAAGCCTTACAGACAAGCAAAAGCGAAGAGAATTGAGCACCACCAAACCAGCTCTACAACAAATGCTAAAGGAACTTCTCTAAGTCGGAAACACAAGAGAAGAAAAGGACCTACAAAAACAAACCCAAAACAATTAAGAAAATGGTCATAGGAACATACATATTGATAATTACCTTAAACATGAATGGATTAAATGCTCCAACCAAAAGACACAGGCTTGCTGAATGGATAGAAAAACAAGACCCATATATATGCTGTCTACAAGAAACCCACTTCAGACCTAGGGACACATACAGACTGAAAGAGAGGGGATGGAAAAAGATATTCCATGCAAATGGAAATCAAAAGAAAGCTGGGGGCTTCCCTGGTGGCGCAGTGGTTGAGAATCTGCCTGCTAATGCAGGGGACACGGGTTCGAGCCCTGGTCTGGGAGATACCACATGTCACGGAGCAACTAGGCCCATGAGCCACAACAGCTGAGCCTGTGCGTCTGGAGCCTGTGCTCCACAACAAGAGAGGCCACAATAGTGAGAGGCCCACGCACTGCGATGAAGAGTGGCCCCCGCTTGCCGCAGCTAGAGGAAGCCCTCGCACAGAAACGAAGCCCCAACACAGCCCAAAAAATACATAAATAAATAAATAATAATTAAAGGTGCTAATAATTAAAAAAAAGAAACCAGGGATCTCTGGCTGGTTTACCTTTAAAAGAAAGCTGGAGTAGCAATACTCATATCCAATAAAATAAACTTTAAAATAAAAAATGTTACAAGAGACAAGGAAGGACACTACATAATGATCAAGGGATCAATCCAAGAAGAAGATATAACAATTATAAATATATATGCACCCAACATAGGAGCACCTCGATACATAAGGCAGCTAACAGCTATAAAAGAGGAAATCGACAGTAACACAATAATAGTGGGGGACTTTAACACCTCACTTACACCAATGGACAGATCATCCAAACAGAAAATTAATAAGGAAACACAAGCTTTAAATGACACAATAGACGAGATAGATTTAATTGATATTTATAGGACATTCCATCCAAAAACAGCAGATTACACTTTCTTCTCAAGTATGCACAGAACATTCTCCAGGATACATTACATCTTGGGTCACAAATCAAGCCTCAGTAAATTTAAGAAAATTGAAATCATATCAAGCATCTTTTCTGACCACAGCGCTATGAGATTAGAAATCAATTACAAGGAAAAAAGCGTAAAAACCACAAACACATGGAGGCTAAACAATACGTTACTTAACAACCAAGAGATCACTGAAGAAATCAAAGAGGAAATCAAAAAATACCTAGAGACAAATGACAATGAAAACAGAACGATCCAAAATCTATGGGATGCAGCAAAAGCAGTTCTAAAAGGGAAGTTTATAGCTATACAAGCCTACCTCAAGAAACAAGAAAAATCTCAAATAAACAATCTAACCTTACACCTAAATGAACTAGAGAAAGAAGAACAAACAAAACCCAAAGTTAGCAGGAGGAAAGAAATCATAAAGATCAGAGCACAAATAAATGAAATAGAAACATAGAAAACAATAGCAAAGATCAATACAACTAAAAGCTGGTTCTTTGAGAAGATAAACAAAATTGATAAACCATTAGCCAGACTCATCAAGAAAAGAGGGAAACGACTCAAATCAATAAAATTAGAAATGAAAAAGGAGACGTTACAACAGACACCGCAGAAATCCAAGCATCCTAAGAGACTACTACAAGCAACTCTATGCCAATAAAATGGACAACCTGGAAGAAATGGACAAATTCTTAGAAACGTATAACCTTCCAAGACTGAACCAGGAAGAAATAGAAAATATGAACAGACCAATCACAAGTAATGAAATTGAAACTGTGATTAAAAATCTTCCAACAAACTAAAGTCCAGGACCGGATAGCTCACAGGTGAATTCTATCAAACATTTAGAGAAGAGCTAACACCTATCCTTCTCAAACTCTTCCTAAAATTGCAGAGGAAGAAGCACTCCCAAACTCATTCTATGAGGCCACCATCACCCTGATACCAAAACCAGACAAAAATACTACAAAAAAAGAAAATTACAGACCAGTATCACTGATGAATATAGATGCAAAAATCCTCAACAAAATACTAGCAAACAGAATCCAACAACACATTAAAAGGATCATACAGCATGAGCAAGTGGGATTTATCCCAGGGATGCAAGGATTCTTCAATATACACAAATCAATCAATGTGATACACCATATTAACAAATTGAAGAATAAAAACCATATGATCATCTCAATAGATGCAGAAAAAGCTTTTGACAAAATTCAACACCCAGTTACGATAAAAACTCTCCAGAAAGTGGGCATAGAGGGAAACTACCTCACCATAATAAAGGCCATATATGACAAACCCACAGGAAACATCATTCTCAATGGTGAAAAACTGAAAGTATTTCCTCTAAGATCAGGAACAGGACAAGGATGTCCACTCTCACCACTATTATTCAACATAGTTTTGGAAGTCCTAGCCACGGCAATCAGAGAAGAAAAAGAAATAAAAGGAATACAAATTGGAAAAGAAGTAGTACAACTGTCACTGTTTGCAGATGACATGATACTATACAGAGAATCTTTAAAATGCCACCAGAAAACTACTAGAGCTAACCAATGAATTTGGTAAAGTTACAGGATACAAAATTAATGCACAGAAATCTCTTGCATTCCTATACACTAATGATGAAAAATCTGAAAGAGAAATTAAGGAAACACTCCCATTTACCACTGCAACAAAAAGAATAAAATACCTAGGAATAAACCTACCTAGGGAGACAAAAGACCTGTATCCAGAAAAATATAAGACACTAATGAAAGAAATTAAAGATGATACCAACAGATGGAGAGATATACCATGTTCTTGGATTGGAAGAATCAATATTGTAAAAATGACTATACTTCCCAAAGCAATCTACAGATTCAATGCAATCCCTATCAAATTACCAATGGCATTTTTTACGGAACTAGAACAAAAAATTTTAAAATTTGTATGGAGACACAAAAAGCTCCGAATAGCCAAAGCAGTCTTGAGGGAAAAAAATGGAGCGGGAGGAATCAGACTCCCTGACTTCAAACTATACTACAAAGCTACAGTAATCAAGACAATATGGTACTGGCACAAAAACAGAAACATAGATCAATGGAACAAGATAGAAAGCCCAGAGATAAACCCACGCACCTATGGTCAACTAATCTATGACAAAGGAGGCAAGGATATACAATGGAGAGAAGACAGCCTCTTCAATAAGTGGTGCTGGGAAAACTGGACAGCTACATGTAAAAAAATGAAATTAGAATACTCCCTAACACCATACACAATAATAAACTCAAAATGGATTAGAGACCTAAATGTAAGACCGGACACTATAAAACTCTTAGAGGAAAATATAGGAAGAACACTCTTTGACATAAATCACAGCAAGATCTTTTTTGATCCACCTCCTAGAGTAATGGAAATAAAAACAAAAATTAAAAAATGGGACCTAGTGAAACTTCAAAGCTTTTGCACAGCAAAGGAGACCATAAACAAGACGAAAAGACAACCCTCAGAATGGGAGAAAATATTTGCAAACGAATCAATGGACAAAGGATTAATCTCCAAAATATATAAACAGCTCATGTAGCTCAATATCAAAAAAACAAACAACCCAATCCAAAAATGGGCAGAAGACCTAAATAGACATTTCTCCAAAGAAGACATACAGATGGCCAAGAAGCACATGAATAGTTGCTCAACATCACTAATTATTAGAGATATGCAAATCAAAACTACAATGAGGTATCACTTCACACCAGTTAGAATGGGCATCATCAGAAAATCTACAAACAACAAATGCTGGAGAGGGTGTGGAGAAAAGGGAACCCTCTTGCACTGTTGGTAGGAATATAAATTGATACAGCCACTATGGAGAACAGTATGGAGGTTCCTGAAAAAACTATAAATAGAATTACCATATGATCCAGCTATCCCACTACTGGGCATATACCCAGAGAAAACCATAATTCAAAAAGACACATGCACCCCAATGTTCATTGCAGCACTATTTACAATAGGCAGGTCATGGAAACAACCTAAATGCCCATCGACAGACGAATGGATAAAGAAGATGTGGTACATATATACAATGGAATATTACTCAGCCATAAAAAGGAACAAAATTGGCTCATTTGTTGAGACGTGGATGGATCTAGAGACTATCATACAGAGTGAAGTAAGTCAGAAAGAGAAAAACAAATATCGTATATTAACACATGTATGTGGAACCTAGAAAAATGGTACAGATGAACCTGTTTGCAGGGCCAAAGTTGAGACACAGATGTAGAGAACAAACGTATGGACACCAACAGGGGAAAGCCATGGGGGGGGCGGGGGGCGTTGGGATGGTGGTGTGATGAATTGGGCTATTGGAATTGACATGTATACACTGATGTGTATAAAATTGATGACTAATAAGAACCTGCTGTATAAAAAAATAAATAAAATTCAAAAAAAAAGACAGATTGCCTACATGTAACAGCTACGTACAAAAAAGTTATAAAATTGTCCTTTGTTTTACAATGATAAATGAAAAACATTAAAATTGTCCAATCGAAAAAAAAAAAAAAAAAAACCAGAAACGACCTTAAAAGTCATTTAGTACAACATCCCCTGTAATGCCTAAATCTTTACTACAGCACTGCTGACAGGTGATTTTCTAGCCTGGGACAACCAGAAAACGGGAACTTATTAGTTAATGCCAAAAGAAGAAAATACAAACCTGCGGATGAAAAACAAAATTATAAATACTTATGTGAAAGCCATCTCAGTTACCCAGAAAATTACAAGGCTGGAGTTTTGCTCATGTTTTCCTGGTGTTAGTTTGACACATGAATTTAGAGTTGGCCTAAATAAGAGGACAGCATCAAAGCACTAGACTATCCACACAGGATGGGCTTCCTTGAAAATATTGCCCTGATACTTATGCACTATAAAATTCACAGATTGCCAAAAGTTCTAAAGTTGGCAGCACTGAGACAATAGACCACATTCTTACTGCACTACACATCCCTTTTTATAAAAGATAGATAGACGGGCCAGAGGAGGGTCTACACTGGCCATGACAACAATTTAGCAGTTTAAACTAAGCCTGACTCTCCTCTTGTTCACAGCATTCATCTGGCCTTTATTATGAGCTGCCAAGGACTGCTGCAGGTCTTCACAAGTGACTCCATCTTCCCAACAAGGTATTCACTACAAGAGTTAAGGCATCTTCCTTTGGGACTAGGTTTGCCAAGTAAAATACGGGATGCCTAGCTAAATTTGAATTTCAGATAAACAACAAACAGTTTTTTAGTATAAATATGTCCCATGCAATGTTCCAAATTCATTCAATGTAGAGGATGTCAGCTGCAATTGTGCTACTTAACACCCAGACAGTTTCTATGCAATCTAGAAAAAACTTTCCATGCAATATTTGGAACTTACACTAAAAAGATATTGTTTATCTGAAATTCAAATTAACTACGTGTCATGTATTTTTATTTACTAAATCCAGCAACCTTATTTGGGACATCTATATCACTTTAAATGCCTAGCATAGGACTCCAGGGTAGCAAGTGCTCGACAGCCTATGCTGATTAGTTTAGCTACTGTAATTTAATCTAGATGAACCTGAGAATGACTATTACAGAACACACCATCTCCAGCACTTGGCCCTTGGTTCCTCCCTGTTCCAAGAGACCAACCCTTTATCCAACCTGACCTCTCCTCTGGCTGAGCTGACCAAGAATCTGACCTAGGCTGGGTTAGTTCCAAACAGTTGTTGTGAGGATAGAAGCTGGAAGGACTGGTCCAATGCTGAGACCCAGGGGAACAAGTCCCAAGCCCCAGACAAGGTAGGCTCCATGGGGGCCACCCAAGGGTCAAATGTAGATGAGAAGATAAAGCTCTGTGGCAGGAGGGTGACCGACAGAATCTCATAGAGTAGCTGCAGCCAAACCAACAACAGGGAGCAGGTGTCCAAGGCACTGAGCCCATTTGGACAAAATCCCTCCCTCAAGTTCACTGAGCTTGGATACACTTACCATAACTTTTCTCTGTGCTTTTCCTTATACTGCTGTTACCTTTCTCCTGAGAAAGTGATACAGCTGTGTCTTTCCAAATTCATGTCTCACCAGAGACAGTGGTAGGAAAACAGATCCATGATCCTTAAAAGAATAAGATCATATTCCCAAGGTGGTACTGCATTAAACAGGCTAAAAGTTTCCTGCAGCAGACCCAGGGAGCCAAGCATAGTCAGAAGGTGTGTGTTAAGTTGTGGGGGAATGGTAAGAGGGAGATCACAAAGGGAGGAGGTGGCACACAGGTACTTTTTAGATACGCCTTTTAGACGTCACCTTCCCCTGTGAAATTCCTGAAATCCTTCCCGGAGCACACTGTGGTTGTTTCATCCTCAGTGGTGCCCTGACTACCTTCCTCACCGGATGCTTTCTCTTCATTTTCACCAGGTTCACCAAAACTCTTGGCCAAGAGCCAACAGGCCACAGAGCAGTGTTGCTGCCTGTCTGATGGACCCTCCATAGTTGGTTGGTGCACTAGATGCTGCCTGGACTGTGAAGCCAGAAAGGCCTGTGTTCAAATCCCAGCCCAGCCACCTTTTCACCATGTGCCAATAATAAAGTTGCTTAACCTCTCTGCACCTCACCTTCAAAAATCTACAAAAAGGAGGTTAGAAAATCTCCTAACATGGGGGTGCTGCCCATTGAATGGAATATTAACATGGTTAAACACAGTGAGACTCAATTAATGTTGATTAATCTCCCACCCTCTACAACAATTTATGGAGGCAGGAGGAGTCCATCTTCAACTCTGAAAGACTCTAAATATGAACAGTTAATAAGTGATGATAATCTTATCAAAAGAATTTCTTATGGAAAAGTAGAAGTGAATGAAGAGCTAGAAAATCTGAGGATGTATAAATTAGCAGATCCAGATGACATGCAAGGTAAGGTATTAATAGAACAGACCGACACACCTACAGCATCCTTTCTTATTCTGCCTCAAAGGCTTGTGTGAAACCGAGATGACTAGTACAGTACTGAGGAATTGGTGTTAAATCTTTATATCTTAATAAAGATCCAGGAGAAAGAGTGATCATCAAGTTAGTGAGATTTTCCTGATGTTACTAACCTAAGAGATGTTGCAAGTATCAGTGAGAAAAGATAAAACAGTACAAAAAATAAAATAAAATGAGCTTGGAAACACAGGTGAGATACAGCTGTGTAAAACTCAATGTGAAAAATGCTAACTCATTCAACTGAGAAGTTTGCTGTGCCTAAAGTACTGGGGGAAATATGGAACTAATAATGAAAAAAGACACCAAGGGGCAAACAAGAATAGCAAATTAGAGAGAAGTTTATATTATGAGCTTTGCCAGGGAGAAGAAGGAACACCATTGTTTGAGTATATGTATAAAATTCTATTATTCCACTGTGGAAAAAAAAAATACATATTTAGCAAAAATCTACTGAGATTTCTCTGAAGATGACATACCAAGTTTGGGGATTCAGAAGGTCACAGTTATATCTAAAGTGAGGGGAATGAGAGACAAGGAATAAAAGTATAATAAAAGAAATGATAATTCCCAGGGAGAGAAACAAGCACAGCTGAGTAGTTCATAAAAAATAGGCGGCACGTGAATTTAGTCCATAAATATGGTAAAATGATGTGTAATGGGGGATGGCATTTTTGTCTGAAAAGAAATTAAGAAAGAGGAGGGATTTCAGAAAGAGAAATGGAGTGTAATAACCTGGTAAAACCATGAATAGTGAAGTCATGAATCTAACTCTGCCTAGGGAGCAAGGGCAAGCCCATGTCTCCAGGCCTTTAAACCAGCTGGGATCAGGTGCTAGAGAGTGTCCTTCCTCCTGCGACACAGCCTTGTTGGCGCAATGGGCCAAACGGCCTATAGGTCCCTTCCTGGGGAAAGGTTTATATAGGAAGAAACATATGTCCTGTTCTCTGAGGGAACATCTCTCAAATAATAATGAAGCAGAAATCCTGGCTCCCTACAGTTATTACATGTTCCAAGACCCTGTTTCAGCAGTGACCCAAATCCCAAGGCAAATTCAACTTAATATGTGACACTTTCATTAGCAAAGGGGACATGTGGCTTCAACACATTTCTTCTACTGAGAAAGTTTCAGACAAAGGTCAAATGATGTAGGAGAATTACTGATGTGTTCCAGAACTCCAGAATAAGGAAGAGTTACAGTAGTAAAAAAATGAATTAAGTGCTAACTATTATAATGTCAAAAGTGACAGAATTATAAAAGTTATATCCGGGAGTCCTGGGACGTAGGGTGAAAAGGGCAGGGATTGCATTAAGAAGTTTAAGAAATAAGGAGGAGACAGGGTCTTTCCACAGTCAGGCAGGACAGACTGGGGTAGAGAGAGCTCATAAATATGTAAAGGAAAGTAGAAAGGCAAAGGGAAAGGCAGGAAGGAGGGAAAAAAAAGATCCACACTAGGATTCTCTCTGTGCCATTAGCTGGGAGCTCCCATAGACTGCAGTGAGTGGGATTCAGGGCCCCTCTAGAGCTCTGACCCAAATTATCTAGTGATGCATAAATTGTCTACAGCAGAAGAGCACATTGTAAGGAGCCTATAGCTATCCCCAACAGGGAAAGTGGCCTCAAAGATTTTATAATAAAATCATGCACTCTCTGTTAGATAACTATTCTCATTTTTAGAAACCACTCTTGGCCTTCTACTGGTAGAAACTGAATGTCTTATAATGGAAAACCAGGAGACACGAAACTAGGTGCTATTTGATTTTAACAACCCACAAATGTAAGTATGCCCTGCGGCACCCAATTATCAAACAGACGAGGTATTTATAAGATCTGGCTTGAGCAGATCCTGAAAGCATAAGCAGGTGGCTCCCCCTCCTGGTGTGGCTGCTCCTAAAGTCTCATTCCTAAAGACTGTGTAACCACCTCTCTATCAACCTACTTTTAAAGTCTGGAGAGAAGTTCTCTAGGTTCACTTGACTAAAAGGGCATTTTAAGCTTGGCTTACAATTATTTCTATCCAATCTGTCGGCAGCGGAAATGGACTGCTGCAGTGAGTAGGCCTTTGAGCAGTTCTTTCCATGGGCAACTTTGCCTAGGAGCAAAGAAGATCTAAGGTAAGAGTTTATATCAAGTCATGGATAGTGGTTAACGGTTTCTGCAGATTGCCAGGAACTTGGAAGGATCAAGTTTCTCCGGAGATTCAAGAAAAGGAGATTTGGGAAATCTCCTATCTCCTGTACATGGACCTATCAGAATGGATCCACAGTGCAAGAATATCTTTGTTCCGTATGAATGATGATCAAAGGGCCTCTACCACGGAGGAGGCTTTCTATAAACAGTTATTTGTTAGCTTCCTTTCCCCACCAACCCATGCTTGCTCACTGGGTTCATGAATAAGGTGACTATGGAGACAAGAATAGAAGTTATGCTTGGGTTCAACAATATGAACTTTCTCTATCCTCTAGGATAGGGAAAGAGAGCAGAGTCAAACAGGGTGTGAAATGAGTTTGGGGAGTTAGTAGAGATAGATCATAGCAGGCCTTGTAGCACAAGGATGGTCCTTATCTAAGAGAAGTGGGAGCCATGACAGTATTTCAAGTGAGGAGAGAGAGGGGCATATATAATTTGCTCTGGGTGCAAAATATTTTGGAGAGGAGGAGGTTCCAGTAGCCCAGGCAAGAGATGGTGTAGCCTACATTCAGGTACTGCAGTAAACAGATAAGTAAGATGATGGATTGGAGAAATATTTGGAAGTTAACATTTATCAGGATTTGTGATTGATCAGGTATGCAAGGTGAAGAAAACAGGAAGGATGAAGGAGCCCCTTGCCAAGACAGGAAAACGCTGAAAAGGGACCCGAGAGGAAAGGAACTGTCTTTTAGACGGACACCTACTCCCAACTAATATACCCAACTCCCTCAACCAACCACCTCAAAAGATTAAATCAACTTTAAGTGATCAAAAAGCAGAGTCAGGCTCTGCCCTCAAAAATATATGCCCACTACTCACTGATACCTAATCTTTTATAAAAAATAAAAAATCAAAGCCTAAGTCACCACACTTCACAGTTAGAAGTAAAGGGCATTATACTGGTTTCCTAGGACCCCACAACAAATTACCAGAAACCAACTGGTTCAAAGCAAGAGAAATTTCTTCTTTCACAGCTCTGGAGCTAGAAGTCCAAAATTATCAGCAAAACCATGCCTCCTGCAAAGGCTCTGGGGAAGAATCTTTGCTTGCCTCTTCCAGCTTCTATTGGTTCCTTGGCTTTGACAACAAAGCTTCAATCTCTGCTTCCTTCTTCATATGGCCTTCTTCTCCCTGTGTATCTCTGTGTCATTTCCTTTTCTATCTCCTATAAGGATGCTGTCCTTAGATGTAGGGCCTACCCTAAAACCAGAATGATCTCATTTTGAAATCCTTAACTTAATTACATTTGCAAAGACTCTATTTCCAAATAATATCACACTCACAAGTACTGGGGGTTAGGACTTGTCCACATCTTTTGGGGGCCACTATTCAATCTATTACAGCTATGAAATATAAACAGATTGCTTAGATATACTTTGCTTAGGCACACTTAGATGAGTTTCAGCTAAAATAGCATTCTCCAGAGTGTGTCAGATGACATAAATTCCTGGAGATGCTCAAAATAAATTTTTACTATGGCAAAATAAGTTTGGGAAACACTGAATACTATATACCTCTCTTATGATTCATCATTTCCATATACACATTTCAGTTTCTGAGAAGTCCTGCAGTAATGAAACCTATTCAAGTTGTTCAACGTTGAATTTTCCAAACTTATTTGACCTATAACGTTTTCCTTTTGGTTACATGGAGCCCACTGACATCAGAAAAACTGTGGTCCATGGAGCATACTCACAGATATGTTGAGTTAAAATATAATCAATTAATAATCAGTAAGCATAAATGGTCTGGGTTTTTGGATGCCTCTCAATTTTGATGGGGAAGAAGAAGACATGAAAGAAGGTCTTGAACCTTGAGGGGAAAGGATGGAGTGACCACTGAATTCAGGAGTGGGGTTTTGCTGGAGTATGTAGGCAGTATGCTGGGGAAGATACAGAAAGATGAGACTGGAGGCTCAAAAGAATTTTTCTCAAAGAATTCTTTATTCACTTCAAACTGTGCATAGTCAACACAAACTGTGAAACAGAGGTTTTTGGTTGATTTCTTAAATTTTTTATTTGTTGGTGTGTTTTTTTTTGTTTGTTTTTGTCAGTCAAGTAAAAGCATGTACAGCAACTTGGTGATTTATAGTCCTTTTTGTTTTGTATTTTCTCAAACATGATGATTTCCTTGTAAAAGGGCATATTTCCCATGGGTTTTATTAATCGAAGTGCCACTGTAACTGCATTTCTGTTATTCTGCCTTCTCCCTGTGGTTGCTGCTAAAAGAAGTAGTCTTTCTTTACTTAGCTCCTCAACTACCAAACATATGTAACAGAGTGATGTATTGGTCAGTGTGAATCCTGATTCTTCATCTGAATTAGCTATAAACCTACATGTCTCTGCCTTTTGGCCAAGGTGAGCAAGTAAACCCCACTTATCTGGAGATCTGGTCACTCCCAACAGCCAAGATCAGATTGGAGGCCAAGTTCCCAAAGAAAACACAAGTCTCACATCCACTGGGGGTTCCTCCCAGATTCTTGCACCACCTGCAGTGCTGTCACCCTGCCTCTGTGCCATTCTTTGTCCGTGTGAAAGAGATACATCAGATCTCTCAGCCTCTAGTATCATTTCTTCATTGGCCACACCAAAGCTGAGGCTTAACTTCCTCTTTCCAGGAAGAAAGATGATGTGTACTCTTGGCTCCTCATTCACTGAGACCCTCATACTTCCCCCTCAGTAGACCAGAAGACTGAGACAGCAGTCAGTGGGTAAATGTTCTGGATCCATTCACTATTCTTTTCCCACCTCCAGATTTTAGCCAGAACTTTTGCTCTCAAAGGTTTGTGTCACAGCAAGCTCAAAACACTATCCAAGAGTTTCCCAATATGGAAGTCCTGTATCATTAGGGAAATGAAATATCATTTTATTTAATACAAGAATAATCGTGGTTTATTGGTTATGAGTTTACCTTAACGTGCATTAGAAAAAAAGAAAAGCAGCACACAAAATCTGATTCCATGAAGGTGAAGCAGAGTTAGCCTAATTTTTTTTAATATACTTGGCTTAATTTGAAGTTTATTTAATGAAAACAACAATAATCATACAGATGGTACATGTATGTGAGAGATCTTATCTGACTGAGATTCAGGAAGCACCACTATATCAGGTACTAAGCATCGCCACAGAATCTTAGACTGAGAGGGACTTTCATGGCAGCCCCAAGAGCAGGAGTCCTTTCTCTAAACTTGCCCTGACAAATGGATTCTGCCCTGAGTTCAATCTCTGTCAATGTGGGAGAAATTCTAGGGAAAAGAGTTTTCCATCACAGACGAGTTCTTATTGAATGGCAGTGCTTTTCTTTCTTAGGAAAAAAAAAATTTTTTTAAGCCAAATTGCCCTAAAGCAGGAGCCAAGGTTGACAAATGTCAGGTCTTAGGGGAAACAGCAAAAGATTTTATTTTGGAAGTTGTAACTTCAGAGAATAACACTAACAATCCAATGATTCGAATTCAAAGGGTATTTGCTTCTGAACACTTCTGAGTAACTTAGAAAACTTATCTGCAGTGTCCAATTATCCATGAATAGAAGAGTTCTTGCCCTTCCTCTAAACATCTCTACACTTTTTTTTCCTGAATCCAATACCCCATCCCTACTTTGCATATGTGCTGCCAATGCACTTTGCTCAGATGTTCCAAGGAGAGCCAGAATCATTGACTCCTTCCTGGATTATCAAAGCAGGTCCCACTGGCACCAAGCTCTCCCAGAGCTTTTTTTTTTTTTTTTTTCCCACTCACATGTCAATGTGAGATTCTTTCAAAAAAGACATTACTCATGTATATACCCCCCACTAGGAAAATTCTGATGGCTCCTTGTTACCAAAGGGGAGTTATTCATCTATTCACTGAATATTTTTTGAGTGTGTACCATATGCCAGACACTGCTAAGCAGCATCCTCATTGCTTAAAAGTACCTGCACAGGATAAGGATCACTGTGGAGAATGATCTGGAGTTGGGCAGAATCTGGTGCCTAAGAAACCACTGGGCATGTGCTTGAGAATGTTCTCCTTGTTCTTACTTTCCTGGAAAACACCCATGCAATTATTAAGAATAATGCATATGTCCTATGACACCTTTTAGAACTCATGAAATTATGTGTTTATAAGTCTACCTTCCCCAACAATACGTGAGCTCTTCAAGGGTAAGTACTTTGCATTTCTCATCTTTATATCCTCGGTGCCCAGCATATACTAAGCATGACTTTATCACCTGAATATGTGAACTGCTAAAAGAATATAATGCAATCCAAAACTCAAAAAATAATTCACTAATTAGTCATTGTTTTGAGTTACTCCCTTCTGTTATGTGAGAAGAATCACATCCACTCTTTTGAAATAATAATATTTTAGATGTGCCCAGTTAAAATAAGAAAAAGGAGGATAGAAATTGAGCTCAGGATGGACTCAAGAATGGAATCAAGAGAAAAGCCATGAATTTGGAAAAAGCAAACAATCTCAATGAGAAGGAATTTATTAAAAACTTTCAAAAGGGATTATACAAAGAAAAACATCTTTCCTAAAGATGTAGTAGTTCATTCATTCAGATACTCATTCAAACATTAAATGATGCTGGGAGACATCTAAACAAGGAAAGACATCTAAAACTAGAGAGTTCAAGAAAGGGAGGATGTAAGAAAGGAAAGGAAGAAGAGGGTAGGGAAGGGAAATACCCAATGGCCGTAGTGTTATGCAGAGATCTGAAATAGAAAAAGTGAGAGTGATCAGTGATTGATAACTATTTTAAATGGATTGTCAAGGAGGGTTTCTCTAAAGTCTAAATGATAATAGGGAGCCAGCCAGGTATGATAATGGAATAAAAGCATTCCAGGCAGAGAGAATATCTAGTACAACATTGTAATTCCTATAAAATGAAAACAAAAAACATAATTGAAAAACAAAACACACATACAGAAATGCATAAAAGTTTCTTCAATTTCTGATTACTATGAATTCAGACTTTAATTGGAAGTACAGAATAATACTCTCATCATTGAGTGACAACTTAAACTGGAACATTTAAACTGGAAAAAAAAAAATCTGAAAACTTAAACTGGAAAAAAGAAATCTGAAACAAGAGTTTTAAAACAAACAAAAAAAAAGTATAAAGAATCTTTTAGGTTACTTGGCTAAGTAACTTAATCTGGCCAAAATATGTTATCTTGAAAAGGATACCATAACTTAGATTTTTAAATGTTCAATTTCCCACCATTTTGTCAAGTCTTCAATTTTTCTGGAAAATCTGTAACTTCCTCTTGGACTGACTACCAACAGGATACAGAAATTCTGGTTCATTACTAAACTGAAAAAATCAGAAATTCTAGCCAAGTATGCAGAATGCTGGGCTTTCTTCATGGATGAGGACATCTGGTGAATTTATAGTATCTCATCAATCATCACAACCTCTATTAGGTTACAAAAATCATGGTATTTAAAGTTTCCAATTCCATAAACATGCAATCAGAGGCACTGAATAGACAAGTAAAATGGTTGACTTAAAATCACTGATAAAAGCATTGACAAATTATTCAAGAAAACCTAGGCACTAGGTCACAACTCTATATATCACTCTACATTCCTACATACTCTAAATACAAATGAGATTCAATTAAGGAAATCCCAATGTACTCCTCCTTTCAATATAAATAAGACTTTATTTTAATTGGATAATGAGGATTATAAAGAATGAGGTCTGTGTTGTGCTTTTCACATTCAAGGAATTTTGGTAAGAAAATCAGTTTAAACAAAATTCCACAAGGTCTCTGTATCTCAGTTACATCTGTCCTTCGCAACTTCCTTCTACAAAAGTCATTTTCCTGTAGCTATAAAAAAACAGGATTGGGTCAACTTCAAGGGAACTTAAGTAAATGCAGGGGAGTAAATTCAGCAACAAGGCTGAATAAGACGTCCCTCAGTGTTTCCTTGCTCAACAATTTGGCATCCATTCTTGAACAAAAATGCCTTTGTAGGAGCTGTGGAATCCAGCACTGAACTCCAAGGAAACTGGGAGGAGTCTCACCCACCCATATATGGGATAATACGCACACAGAGACCTGGACCCCAGCTGCAGACCCTGCAGTGGCCTGTGAACTGGCTCCTGATCCTCTAGGCTGTGGTCTGGGAGCCCCAGGAAGACACTGACTTAGATAATCATCCACGAATGAAAGAATCTTTGTGGAAGTCCAGATTTCCAGTGGAAAAGTTTCAGCTTACTGTTGAAACAAAAAAATACAAGTTTGGACACACTGGAGGGGGTAAGAGGAACAGTTTGACTACCCATGTTACACCTCCCCCAACGTGGTACCACTCAGTGCCAAGTGACACCTTCTCAGACCACGACTTCTCCCCCAGGGGAAAGTAAGGGCATGTGAGTGAGCACCCACATTCCCCAGCTGTCTGGGACACTGCCAGAAAAGCCCATGACTAGTTCCAGTCCAAGATGGCAACACAGGAGGCTCCTGAACTCCCTTCTTCCCACAGACACACTGAATGTACAGCTACACATGGAGCAATTCCCTCTGAAAGAAACCCAAAAGCTAGCTGAGCAACTCCTACACATGAAGCAAACAAGAAAATACCCACACCAGAACAGGTAGGAAAGACTGAGAAAAACTCGTCATCAACCCCAACCCCCAGCACAACACCGTAAAATTGGGAGGGAACTCCCAACTCCCAGCTTCTCCCTGAGGAGCAAAAGGTTTGGACTCAACATCTAGCATCCAACTTTTAAGATTCTCACCTAAGGGATGGGGTCCCAAAACACCTAGCTCTGAAATCCAATGCAACTTTTATCCACAAGACCCACAAGTTTACAGAAAACAAAGAAACAGTTCTTAACTGGCTCCAAGGATTCAGTGTGCCTATACCCTCAGGCTCAGCACAGAGGGAGCAGATAAAACATATCCACCTCCCAGTGTTTCCCTGAAAAGGGACTATTTGTATATATTAAAAGCAGCTGCCTGAGGGTCAGGCTTCTAATTTAGCACACATCTAGGGGCTGACTGCCACTCTCCCTGGAGACTGGGAAAGCACGTGGACACCTCCCTTGCCTTTTCCCTATACCCTGCTGCAAGTCATCTGTATCTCACTAGAAGGAGCTTGTAAATGCATCTGATGTTCCAGTTTTTCTGGCTGCTGCCCAAGAGACAGGCCCCTAGAATTCCTGGCTCTGATAGTCAACAGGGTTTGCACTCAGAAGTCCCACAGGACTGTAGCAAACAAAGAGGCACTTCTTAATGAGCACAGGACATTCCCCCATGACTGGCTATATAGCCAGGCAAGTGTAAAAACACCCATCTCCCAGTGTTTCCCTAGAAGGGGTCTAACTACATATTTTCCCAGCTGCTATCTGAAGGTCTGGCTTCCAATCAACCTGAAACTAGGTGCTGACTGCAATCCTCCCCTTTTGGACACTATCAGGTCATGGCACACTCTCCACTACTGCAAGGCTCCAAGAACAAAGACGACAGCTTGAACAATCACAAAGGTTTGAGAGACAGTAAAAACTCAGGCTCAGCTGATTGATGAGGTTCATATTCTACATAAAACCACTCTGTCAAGACTGGGAGAGGGGGCTAATGCACAAAAAACAACACAGAGACTCAAAGAAGATGAAGAAATAAAAATATGTATTCCAAACAAAAGAACAAGACAGAACTCCAGAAATAGATCTTATGAAATGAAGATAAGTGATTTACCTGATAGTTCAAAATAATGGTCATAAACAGGCTCACCAAGGTCAGGAGAACAATGCATGAAACAAGTGAGAATTACAACAAAGAGAAAGAAAATACAAGCATACCTCAAGAGGGTTCCAGACCACTGCAATGAAGTAAATATGGCAATAAGCAAGTCACATGAATTTTTTGGCGTCCCAGTGCATATAAAAAGGAAGGTTTACATTATAATGTAGTCTATTAAGTGCAATAGCACTGTCTAAAAAACGTACCTTAATTAAAAAATACTTTATTGCTAAAAAATTCTAACCATTATCTAACAACACTCATGGTCGCTGAAGGCTGGAGTGGCTATGGCAACTTCTTAAAATAAGACAACAATGCCATTTGCTGCATCAATGGACTCTTGCTTTCACAAACAATTTCTCTGTAGCATGCAATGCTGTTTGATAGCATTTTACTCACAGTAGAAGTTCTTTGGAAACTGGAGGTGATTCTCTCAAACCCTACTGCTGTTTGAACAACTTAGTTTATGTAATATTCTAAATCCTTTGTTATCCTTTCAACAATCTTCACAGCATCTTCACCAGGAGTAGATGCCATCTTACAAAACCACTTTCTTTGCTCATTCAGAAGAAGAAACTCCTTGGGCTTCCCTGATGGCGCAGTGGTTGAGAATCTGCCTGCCAATGCAGGGGACACGGGTTCGAGCCCTGGTCTGGGAAGATCCCACATGCCGCGGAGCAACTAGGCCCGTGAGCCACAATTACTGAGCCTGCGCGTCTGGAGCCTGTGCTCTGCAACAAGAGAGGCCGCGATAATGAGAGGCCCCCACTTCCCGCAACTAGAGAAAGCCCTCGCACAGAAACGAAGACCCAACACAGCCATAAATAAATAAATAAATTTAAACAAAAAAAAACAGAAGAAGAAACTCCTCATCTGTTAAAGTATTACCATGAGATTGCAATAATTGTCACATCTTCAGGCTCCGCTTCCAATTCTAGTTTTCTTGCTATTTCTACCACATCTGCAGTTACTTCCTCCACTGAAGTCTTTGTAAAACATGGAATGCTGCCCACCATCCAGATCGAGAAGGATCAAATCATTAGCCACTGCAGTCACAGTTTTGTTTCACAGTGACCTCTGATCCTATTTAACCAAGTGTTTTTAAAACTTATTGATATCTTTGACAAACTTCCTCAAATCAAGTTCTAAATGAAGTTCTTTTGACCTCTAGCTAAACTTGGGATGCTTCAGAGGGCACCCAATACATCTCATTGAGAGATATTAAACTAATTAGGCTTATTTGGTATGTTAAATTACATGGAGACATTGTCAAATGAGTGGCAATAAACCTTCTTAGGTTATATTGTATGAGTAAATGCCATGAATATAAATGTTCTAGAAAATACATGAAATTTCTAAAATTTGAATATGTCCTGGTATAATGTTATTAGTCATAATTCTAGTTATAGTAATATTGTACGTCACAAAAATAACCAATTTGACAACTGCATTGTAATCAGGTCTTTAATCGTGCATTTTTTTTGTCTCCTGTCATTTATATACAGTTACTGTTTTACTCTGATGTTTTTACAAAAATGCTTCATCTTCAAGAAGATTCATAGAAAGAAGAAAAATACAGGTTTCTGATAACTTTCAGATCATACCACTGAACTGGGTAAGAAAATTAAAGCATTCTAATGGAAAACCTGATGGCTTCATAAAACTGTTAAAAGAAGATAAAAATAACAAGAATTAGTTACATAGAGCCGACTGATAATTTTTATGACTTTGTCTGAAATATTACTGGCTTTAATCTTTGTTTTCTAGATATAAGGAAACCTTTCCCCTTAAGCTAAATATGACTTACAGACCTTCATAAGCACAAATGAAACGTTTATCTTTTCTCTCTACTTTATCCCTCCAGAATTTTGAAACACTTAGTATTCTTATTTTCATGGCAGTAGTTATTTGCATAAGTTCAATTGAATCTGTTCTCCTTAAAACAGGGCATAATTGGAGAAATTGGTTATATTACCATGGCTTTGGCTGGAGAATACGCAAAAATTAGATGTGACCAGGCAGATTTAAAGAACTAAGGCAGACTTTATGGAGCCATAAAGCCCCTTGGAGAAACAACCTAGTACTTTGCTTACAGGGTTCCCAGCAGCCTTAACAGGTGAATAAGGAAAGCCACTTCCTGGCAGATGCGGGAATTGTAAGATATTTGGGGTAGCTCTAGAAGAGAGGAACCCATCCAAATCTGTAGATTTTGCAAGTGGAATCTGATGGAAAGTCTTTGGCATGGATTTTCTGGCCTTTTAAAGTTCAATCAGAGATTCCTCATGAAACATTCCAACAAAGCTAATATTAAAAGAACCTATATGATCAATTACACATATAAATAACCAGGCCAATTTTATTGACACCAGACTTATTTTGTAAATAAACTAGTCTTAATTTGGCTGTGTTTGATAGAAATGAGGGTAATTTTAGAGAGAAAAAAAATTACATTTCAGTGGGTATTGAATTTTAATGTTGTTAACTGTCTTTGAGGTTTTGAATTTGCTGCCTAAGACTCACTTCCTAGATGGCTCCTTGTTACTATGTTGCATTACTGTATGGTTTAATTGAATTACTAAAAGGACATTCTAAATTTGTTTCTGAAGCTTATCCTAGTAATCTATTTTTGGATGAAGATAAAATGCTCCATGACCTGCAACCAACAGATTATGTATACTGGAAGGCATCATCTAAAGAACTCTCTCCATCCTAGATGGAAGGACCTTTATCAGGTACTCTTAACTAGCTCATGGGCAGAGAAACTAAAGGGAATTAATTCTTGGATTTATATTTCCCATTTAAAAAAGGGCCACTGCACCAGAATGATCTATAGAGAGAACTGTTGATCTCAAACTCACCTTAAAACAATAGTCAAACAGAGTAGAAATGACACACACAACAGGACAAGAAGAAGACAACATCAGAAGTAGACAGGTATCTCAAGATGCCAGACCTTACCTGAATGACTATTTATAGTGTTTTCTTTATTTCTTGGACTTTTGCATATGAATCAAATGTTTTTCTATTATGCGCACAACCCTTTGCAAATTTTAGAAATCAATCCAATTGTTGAGTCTGTGGTCAATTACCTATGTCCAGTATCCCTGGTACACATTGGTGGATTTCTCCTCTCCAAGGCTCTGATTGGATGGCCCTTAGAAAATTTATTTCAGAAGAAGTAGTTCTGTTTGGGCCACTACTGATGTTACTACATGGGATCCCCTCACTTGGCCAATCAATCATACTCACTCTGACACTGACCATAAATATGAATTTTCTTTTAAAGTTACTCAAGCTCAATCAGTGCAATGAGCTAAATTTCAGTCAAAGAATATAACTTCTCAATTATTAAGAGAGACTCTCCCTTGGTATTAGGATGGATTTAGATGGCTAACACCAGGCTATGGTCATTTAATTTTAAATCCCCTCCCCCCCATGTTGGGAACAATTAAATCATACTAAAGGTAATCAGCCTAAAAACACTAGAAAATAAGGCTGGGTCCCTTATGAAAAATGCCAAAATATCATTTCTTTTAAAGGTAACGATTGCTATGGAACAGCCTGGGTCAGGCAAACAGAAATATACTGGGTTGTATCTAATGGAATTCAATGGCTTTACAGCACCAATTTGCGACCCTGGCTTCCACCACGATGGATAGGAAGACGTACCCTAGAATTCCCCTGGGCTCAAGACCACACGCATGCCAATTTAGATATTGAAAATATTTGCAAATGAATCAATGGACAAGGGATTAATCTCCAAAATACATACACATCTCATACAGCTCAATACCAAAAAACAAAAAACAAAAAAAAGACCCAATCAAAAAATGGGCAGAGATCTAAATAGATGTTTCTCCAAAGAAAGACATACAGATGGCCAAAAAAACACATAAAAAGATTCTTAACATCACTAATTATTAGAGAAATGCAAATCAAAACTACAATGAGGTATAACCTCACACCAGTCAGAATAGCCATCATCCAAAAGTCTACAAAAAATAAATGCTGGAGATGATGTGGAGAAAAGGGAAGTCTCCTACACTGTTGGTGGGAATGTTAATTGATACAACCACTATGGAGAACTGTATGGAAGTTCCTTAAAAAACTAAAAATAGAACTACCATATGATCCTGCAATCCCACTCCTGGGCATATATCCAGAGAAAACCATAATTCAAAAAGATACATGCACCCCAATTTTCATTGCAGCACTATTTACAATAGCCAAGACATAGAAGCAACCTAAATGTCCATTGACAGAGGAGTGGATAAAGAAGATGTGGTACATATATACAATGGAATATTACTTAGCCATAAAAAAAGAATGAAATAATGCCATTTGCAGCAACATGGATGGACCTAGAGATTATCATACTAAGTGAAGTAAGCCAGACACACAAAGACAAATATCATATGACATGACTTATATGTGGAATCTAAAAAGATGATACAAATGAACTTATTTACAAAACAGAAACAGACTCACAGACATTGAAAACAAACTTATGGTTACCAAAGGGGGAAGGTGGGGGGGAGGGGTAAATTAGGAGTTTGGCATTAACATATACACACTACTATATATAAAATATCAATAGATAATCAACAAGGACCTACTGTATAGCACAGGGAACTCTACTCAATATTCTGTAATAACTTATATGGGAAATGAATCTGAAAAAGAATGGATATAGGTATATGTATAACTGAATCACTTTGCTGTACACCTGAAACAAACACAACATTGTAAATCAACTATACCCCAATATAAAATAAAAATTAAATTAAAAAATAATATAAAAAAAGAAGGAAAAAATCTGCAGATGAGGAGGAACAATAAACAGAAGCCAAAAGTTCTGCTTGGCTTAATTAAATGTCACTCTACACCAGCAAACAAAAGGTCTTAACAATGAGTCCCACGGATTCCTACTCACCCAGCCTCCTACAGAGTGAACCACTGACCCTGAAGTGTAAAATGAACAGAAGCCAAGGGTAGCTGGGCCCCAGGACAGAGGATTCATCATATGTAATGGCAAAGAATGTGAAGACAACACACCAGAATTAAGACTCCTTATTTGTCCCTCTGTCCCTCAAGAAGGTGAAGAATTAAACAGAGTTGAACTCTCCACCTCAGAGTTCAGTGGCATAATTTTTAAGTTCCCAAATAAAGTAGGAGAAGAATGATTTAGAGTAAATAACAGGTCAAAGAAAGCTGCCCCATTCAGAGGGGATGAATAATGTGAAGTTTCAAACAATTGCACCTGTGCAGAGTTTACACCAAAACAAAAACAGGAGGAAAAAAAAGAGGAAGAGAAAGAAGAAAAAGCTCCAATAAGCAAAAGGAAGATGAAGAACAGACACTGGGAGAACAGTTATTCCAAGTAACACTTCTTTATAGAATAGAAAACTTTTCTAGGTAAGATTTTCTCAGTGTCTTGGAAAATCAAAGAGGACATGGACTTTACAAAAATGAACATCAAGGAAGAGACTCATGAAATCAATAAAGAGATAAACAATAAAATAAAATAAAATAAAGAGGAAAAATAAGATTAATTTTAAAAAGCATCACATAATGAAACCCACTTTAGTGGCAGTAGGAAGTAAGATCAGTATTAGTAAAAACAGTCAGTGATGTGGAGGACTGGCTTGAGCAAGAAGATAGAATGCAAAGGGAAAACACGTAAAAGTGAATAGAGATAAAATGATAGGTATGAAATAAAGATAACAGACATCTAGCATCTGAACTGTAGTCCTAAAAAAAATGCAGAGTAGGCAGAATGGAAAAATATTGAGTGTAATAGAAAACCATTTTCTAAAATAAAAGAAGATAGGAATCTGCAGATTGAAAGGATTTACACATATAAGTAAAAATTATGAGTAACATTATTAGGAACATAGTGAAGCTATTGCACTTTAAAGAAAAAAGTCTATAAGTAATTAGGCAGAAATAGAGAATCTGCAAAAGAAAAAAAATCAGGCTAAATTCATACTTTTCAGCAACATTAAATGCCAGAAGGCAATAGCGTAATATGTACAGATTGAGGGAAAAAATATGTCATTATCTTTGTTTATTGTATCATTCAGCTTTTCTGGTCTATACTATAATCAAACTTTATAAATTCTTCACGAGTCCTTAAGAAAACAAAAGTAATCCCTCAGGGGACCCAGGGAATATTTTTTTAATGAGAATATAGTTATGTACTAAAGGAAACCTCAATACAACTTTTAATAAAACAAATTTTCTGACCAGAATGCAATAAAATTAGAAATCCATAAAACAGGTAGAAATTAAAAACCCAGATACCTAAAGCTTTTTAGGATAAATTCTTCCATACATTTCTTGGGTCAATGAGTGAATCAAAAGTGCAGTGACAGAGCAATCAGACACTTATCAAAACCTAAGGGGATATTCTCGCCTCCTCTGTCATAGATTAGTTGACAATAGGTGTGTGGGTTTATCTCTGGGCTTTCTATCCTGTTCCATTGACCTATATTTCTGTTTTTGTGCCAGTACCATACTGTCTTGATTAATGTAGCTTTGTAGTATACTCTGAAGTCAGGGAGCCTGATTCCTCCAGCTTCGTTTTTCTTTCTCAAGATTGCTTTGGCTATTTGGGGTTTTTTGAGTCTGCATACAAACTTTAAGATTTTTTGTTCTAGTTATGTGAAAAATGTCATTGGTAATTTGATAGGGATTGCATTGAATCTGTAGATTGTTCTGGGTAGTATAGTCATTTTCACAGTATTGATTCTTCCAATCCAAGAACACGTATCTGTATCTGTTTGTGTCATCTTTGATTTCTTTCATCAGTGCCTTATAGTTTTCTGAGTACAGGTCTTTTACCTCCTTAGGTAGGTTTATTCCGATGTATTTTATTCTTTATCTTGCATTGGTGAATGGGACTGTTTCCTTAATTTCTCTTTCTGATCTTTTGTTGTTAGTGTATGGGAATGCAAGAGATTTCTGTGCATTAATTTTGTATCCTGCAACTTGCAAAGCAGGCAAGAATATACAATGGAGAAAAGACAGCCTCTTCAATAAGCGGTGCTGGGAAAACTGGACAGCTACATGTAAAAGAATGAAATTAGAACAATCCCTAATACCATACACAAAAATAAACTCAAAATGGATTAAAGACCTAAATGTAAGACCAGACACTATAAAGCTTTTAGAGGAAAACATAGGCAGAATGCTCTATGACATAAATCACAGCAAGATCTTTTTTGACCCACCTCCTAGAGTAATGGAAATAAAAACAAAAATAAATAAATGGGACCTAATGAAACTTAAAAGCTTTTGCACAGCAAAGGAAACCATAAACAAGACAAAAAGACAACCCGCAGAATGCGAGAAAATATTTGCAAATGAATCAATGGACAAAGGATTAATCTCCAAAATATACAAGCAGCTCATGCAGCTCAATATCAAAAAAACAAACAACCCAATCCAAAAATGGGCAGAAGAACTAAATTGACATTTCTGCAAAGAACATATACAGATTGCCAACAAGCACATGAAAGAACGCTCAACATCATTAATCATTAGAGAAATGCAAATCAAAACCACAATGAGGTATCACCTCACACCAGTCAGAATGGCCATCATCAAAAAATCTACAAACAATAAATGCTGGAGAGGGTGTGGAGAAAAGGGAACACTCTTGCACTGTTGGTGGGAATGTAAATTGATACAGCTACTATGGAGAACAGTATGGAGGTTCCTTAAAAAACCAAAAAACTACCATATGACCCAGCAATCCCACTACTGGGCATATACCCTGAGAAAACCATAATTCAAAAAGAGTCATGTACCAAAATGTTCATTGCAGCTCTATTTACAATAGCCAGGACATGGAAGCAACCTAAGTGTCCATCATTGGATGAACGGATAAAGAAGATGTGGCACATATATACAATGGAATATTACTCAGCCATAAAAAGAAATGAAATGGAGGTATTTGTAATGAGGTGGATGGAGTTAGAGTCTGTCATACAGAGTGAAGTAAGTCAGAAAGAGAAAAATACAGTATGCTAACACATATATATGGAATCTAAGGAAAAAAAAAAAAAAGGCCATGAAGAACCTAGTGGCAAGATGGGAATAAAGACACAGACCTACTAAAGAATGGACTTGAGGATATGGGGAGGGGGAGGGGTGAGATGTGACAGGATGAGAGAGTGTCATGGACATATATACACTACCAAATGTAAAATAGATAGCTAGTGGGAAGCAGCTGCATAGTACAGGGAGATCATCTCGGTGCTTTGTGACCACCTTGGGGGGTGGGATGGGGAGGGTGGGAGGGAGGGAGATGCGGGAGGGAGGAGATATGGGAACGTGTGTATATCTGTAGCTGATTCACTTTGTTATAAAGCAGAAACTAACACACCATTGTGAAGCAATTATACTTCAATAAAGATGTTAAAAAAAAAATCTACAAACAGTAAATGCTGGAGACGATGTAGAGAAAAGGGAACCCTCCTGCACTGTTGGTGGGAATGTAAATTGATATAGCCACTATGGAGAACAGTATGGAGATTCCTTAAAAAACTAAAAATGGAAGTACCATATCACCCAGCAATCCCACTACTGGGCATTACCCAGAGAAAACCATAATTCAAAAAGACACATACACCCCAATGTTCACTGCAGCACTATTTACAATAGCCAGGACTTGGAAGCAACCTAAATGCCCATCGATAGATGAATGGATAAAGAAGATGTGGTACATATATACAATGGAATATTACTCAGCCATAAAAAGGAACGAAATTGGGTCATTTGTAGACACATGGATTGACCTAGAGACTCATACAGAGTGAAGTAAGTCAGAAAGAGAAAAACAAGAAGTACACGGGAAAGCTGAAGTAAAATACACTGAGAATTCTCACTAATACCCCAATTCAAAGAGAAGCAAACTGAATGACCAAGACTATGTCCCTGAAAGACTTGGACAAACAAATTCTGAAGGGGGCAAAAGCCCTTGCCAACTTTCTGTAGGCTACCAGTGAGGTGGGAGGAATGGCCGTTACTCTCTCTACAGACCAGGAGGAAAGTGGAGAGGGGAGGTGGATCAATCAGGTCTCCTCAGACCTAATTATTCCCCCAAACAAGGACTTAGCCGGATTGAAAACAAAGAAGAAAATTAATGGCATGAGATCCTCTGAGAATAAGTCAGTAGACAGAGGAAAAAGAGAGGCCTCAGTCAAGTTCTTATCACCCACCCCATACCACACCAAAGGGGAAAAAATCAACAGTAAATAAGGTTGCATTTAGCAAATAAAATTATAGGACACCCAGTTATACCTGGACACAGTTATACTAAGAAAGTATTCATTGTTTATCTGAAATACAAATTTAACTGGGAGTCATGGATTATATCTGTCTGCTCTAATAGGACCAGAATCAGGGAGGTCCCCTTATTATTTCCCTTTTGTCAGCAGTTAGAGTGGGAACAGCTTTGGGGAAAAGATGGGTGAGTGAAGATGAAATGAATCCAGGAGCTTCTCCTCTCTGACAGAAATGCCATGGTATCATTAGAAAGTAATGATAAAATGAAATGAAGTAAAATTAAATAGGCTGGTCTTAGACTTTTCTATAGAAGCATTCACTGACAGAAGCTGACATTAACAATATATGCAAATTTCTGAGGGAATGTGAAAATTCAAGAACCTATCCAAGAGCTTGATTAATTATAATGTTCTCAACATAAAAGAATTTAGGAAGTAACAGCACCCACAAGACTTTCTTGCAAATTCGACTGAACAATGGAAACAAGGCAACTGAGGTGAATAAAGACAGCTTGTTAAAATGAGAAATCATGAGTAAAGAACAGAAAGTAAGCAAAAAAAATATAACTTAAAATAACCTAAAACTAATAAAAATAATGACATGAAGGACAGGAATTATTAAAATGCTATTTAATCAATATTACCTAAAAGTTGAGTAAAGGTAAGTAAAAAGCAAGTAATGAATATAATAATCTAACTATCCTTTTTTATGGAATTGTTTTTCTTAAATCATAGGGGCGCCTTTTTGAAATTAATATTTTATGATAAAAATGAATCTAAATTTCTGAAATACTGCCAGTTTCAGTTATTTTCAATTATTTGTTTTTAATCTGTTAAAATCAAGTAAAATTAATTTTGTTAATTTTTATTTAAAATAAATATTAATAAATTTTAATAAATAAAAATAGAATTCAGTATGATCTCATGTTTGCAAAATTAATTTCATCTAATATTCTATTCATTCAATAAATGGTATCATTAACTGAGCACCTACTATGTTCCAGGCACACTGTTCTTTGTACACACACAAACACATACACACAAACACATCACAAGATATCTGGCACCATGTCTTCCATCTAATATTAATGATAGCTATTTTTAAATTATAGAATTTGGAGTGAGTCTTCATTTTGCTTTGTTTTTTCTTTCAAACTTCAATTATTTATAAGGAATAGGAATCATTTTTATAAAAATAACAAATTATAAAAAAGGAGAAAAAAAATAACAAATTATCATAGAACATGGAGAAAGGGGGAAATGACATTTAATTTTAAAAAGTCAACATAACACATATCAAAACCTGACAAAAAATGCACCAAAGGGCAACAGCATGCAAATTTCACTTATGAATATTTAAGCAAAAATCCCAATTAAAATAGAAACATATAGTTAGATAGTTCAATGAAAGAATAATACATGGTAAGAATGACAAAATAGTCAATACGTATTAATATACTTATCAGTAAGTTTAAAGGAGATAAATCATAAAATCTTGTTAGATACTAAAAGACATTTTATAAAATGTATAATTCACTACAAATATTAATGAATAATAAGCCAGTAAAAAATATATAATTTTTCAAACTAATAAAACTGGAGGAAAATCAGGAAAGTAAGATGTTCCAAAATTCAAGTGAAGACATTATTCCAGGAAAGCAGTGACCCACCCTGTTGAATGTTGCTGAGATTCATGTAAAATAAAAAATGAAAAAGGATCATTGGAGTGATGGCGTGGAAATCATTGGTGATCCTGATAAAAGCTGTTTCTTGTCATGGTGAGGATAAAATTTTTATTGAAGTGTTCAAGCAAGAATGAAAGAGGAGGGACTTCCCTGGAGGCCCAGTGGTTAAGACTTCGCCTTCCAATGCAGGCGATGCAGGTTCGATCCCTGGTCAGGGAACTAAGATCCCACAAGCCTCGCAGCCAAAAAACCAAAACATAAAACAGAAGCAAGGGCTTTCCTGGTGGCGCAGTGGTTGAGAATCTGCCTGCCAATGCAGGGGACACGGGTTCGGGCCCTGGTCTGGGAAGATCCCACATGCCGCGGAGCAGCTGGGCCCGTGAGCCACAACTACTGAGCCTACACATCTGGAGCCTGTGCTCCGCAACAAGAGAGGCCGCGATAGTGAGAGGCCCGTGCACCGTGATGAAGAGTGGCCCCCGCTTGCCACAACTAGAGAAAGCCCTCGCACAGAAACGAGGACCCAACACAGCCATAAATAAATAAATAAATAAAAATTAAACTTAAAAAAAAAAAGAAACACCACGATGGTAGAGAAACAGACCCTTAGGAACAAACATCTTTTAAAAAAAACAGAAGCAATATTGTAACAAGTTCAATAAAGACTATAAAAATTGTCCACATCAAAACAAATCTTTAAAGAAGAATGAAAGAGAGGGACTTCGCTGGTGGCACAGTGGATAAGAATCCACCTGCCAATGCAGGGGACACGGGTTCAAGCCCTGGTCCAGGAAGATCCTACATTCCACAGAGCAACTAAGCCCATGCGTCACAACTATTGAGTCTGTGCTCTACAGCCTGTGGGCCACAACTACTGAGCCCACGAGCTGCAACTACTGAAGCCCGTCCTCCTAGAGCCCATGCTCCACAACAAGAGAAGCCACTGCAAGGAGAAGCCCACACACCACAACAGAGTAGCTCCCGCTCGCCACAACTAGAGAAAGCCCGCACACAGCAACAAAGACCTGACGCAACCAAAAATAAATTTAAAAAAACAAGAATGAAAGAGGAGAAACAAGCATGAGACAACAAGCATGAACAATCTTTGGAAGAGTTTTACTACAGAGAGAAAGAGAAAAATAGGGTCATTGCTAAAAGACGGTGTGGGGTCAAGGGGGTTCTTTGGTTGCTTGGGGTATATTCTAACACGTATGGTGATTCTGTAGAAAGGAGAAAAAACTCCTATTGCCAGAGAGGGAACAGTTCCAGGAGGAGTATCTGTGAGTAGCAACAGAGTAGCTGGCCTTAGGAAAGAGCAAGAACAGTTCTTGCTTTGTAAAAAGGAGTAAGGGCAGAGCATAAAGGTATATCATGCTGATAGGATGGAAGATTTGATGATGCAACGAGGAGGTAGTTCTATGGTCGTTATTTTCCCATTGAAGCAAAAATCAAAATCATCAGCGACAGTAAGAAATCGTGAAGGATGTTAAAGGTTTGAAGCGGGTAGTTAAGATGAAAAATAGTCTTTTGGGATCATGGAAGAATGACAAAAGGAAGAGGGAAATAATTAGGATCGCTGGACTGGGTTCAGGACCAACATGGGATTTATGGTCATAAATTCAAAGTAAGGCCAGTCAATGGTTAGATGCTTTGTCTCAGGTGTATTCAGCCCAGGGGGCAGATGCAGAATGGGTAGAGTGGGTTCAAGCAGGGTTGGGCCTTTTCTAGGTGAGTAAAATGAAGAAAGAGGCCCAGAAGTTAAAGGTACAAGCAAAAAGTGATTGAGGTGACATATGGAAATCTAAGCTGAGTAAGAGGGGAGAGAAGACAAGGTGAAGGCAACAAATAGTGAAAAATTCTGCATTAAATAGATAAAAGGTCCTAATGTGGTTACAAACGGTCAGAGATGGGATATTAGAATAAAACAGGAAAGACAGGAGGTAGATGGTCAGAGAGTGGGATACTTAAAATGGAGATTTTGAAGGTAATAGTAAAGGAGTAGAGAAAAAGATCATTAGAAGTGAGGAAGATGAGGCACAAGGAGGCCAGGATGACTTCCCATCTCACTCAGTGCAAACTGCAATGTCCTTACGGTGATCTACAAGGCCTTAAATTCTGCACCCACTTCCCCTAACACTCTGATCTTGTCTCCTACTACTCCTCCTTCCATCACTCTACAAACCACACCCACCCTGTTGCTTGTCCTTAAACTTGCTAGGGACGTTCACTTCTCATGTTCCTTTACACTCGCTACCTCTGCCCAAAATGCCCATCCCATGTCACCACTTCATCTAAAATTTCCCCACCACACCCCAACATTTCCTATCCCCCTTCCCTGCTTATTTTACTCCATTGCACTTATCACAATCTAACATGTATCTTACTTAGTTTTCTGGCTTACTCCCTTAACTCCCCTGGTAACCCATAAGCTCCACGAGGGCAATGATTTTGCCTCTTTTGTTGGTTGCTATATCTCCAGCAACTAGAACAATGCTTAGCACAGAGTAGGTGATAAACAAATATATGCTGAGAGAGAGAGAGAGATGAGTAAGGGCAAGAATGACTGAAGAAATATATGAAGCTCTAAAAGCTGTGCTAAAACTGAGGAAGATATCACTAATTCCAGAATCATATGACATGCTTTTATGTGAAAGTTTAGCATCCATCAAACTATCCTATTTTTGAAAAAAATTGTTCACTAAAAGTGAAGAAACTTACAGATGACATACAAAACCTCTCCGGGAATGTTTAATTTTAGTTATTCCACTCTCAGTCCTCATCTAACCCACTGAGCCCTTCCTTAAAAATACTTCTCCCAAGAGTCTTGTATAGTTTTAAATGAAACACGCAAGTTCCAATGAAAATTAGAACTGCAAGTAAACTCTGAACTTAGAAGTTTTTTTTATTTTAGTTGCTAAAGTTTGCATCCAAATCATTTTTAAAACTTCAAGGTTTATCTAAGCCATCCAGTCTAATATGAGGAGATGGCCCAGGAATATTCAAATATAGATTTATAAGATTAGAAAACTTAATGAATTTGTCCTAAAACTCAAGGCTATTCTGAAAGAAGACAAAAGTGGGGTGGATTCCCAAATGGAAAATATGCAAGAGAGACCACAGGTTCCAAAAATGAAGTCTAATGCCACTTATTTTCTGGTGTTCTCATAACTGCATGCATATTAAAGATTTGATCCAAATATTTAAGAACAAAAAGTAGGAACAACCTAACTCTCCCTCAGTAGAATACTGGATAAACTGTGGGTCTTTCATGCAATGGAATAATATGCACTAGCTAAAAAATGGAAGAACGAAAAGCTCAAATCCCTCTTCCCATTCTTTTCTTCTTCCCTTCTTCTCACTTTTTCTCTTCATCTTTCATCCCCTTCTCTTTTATTTCCCTCCCCATTCCTCTCTTCTCTTCTCTTCTTCTCCCTTCTTTTCTCCTCCCTTCCCTTCCCTTTTCTTCTTCCAGATCACGTCCCTTCCATTCCCTTTTTGGACAATTCAATCTAGAAATCTTTAGGGGACACCAAGCAAGGAACCCATCCACACTTCTTACAGGTGATAGGAGTCCACAGCTGCCAGGAGTAGTGTCAGAGCCAAGCAGGGTGAGGAGGGTTTCAGCCCAGTAGATTCCTATTTATCTCCAAATTCCAATCCAGAAGTCACCTCCTCCAGCAAGCTTTCCTTTCCTTTCCTTCATGATCCAAACACAAGTGGATTTAATTTTCCCTCTTCTGAGCTTCCAGAATATTTTGCCCATGCCTCTAATAAGACACTCTTATTACAGCTGGTGTTTAAATTGGTTCTTTCTTCTGCTAAATGGTGAATTCTTTGATAACAGTGACTATATCTAATCCATTTACATCTTCAGATCCTATGATGCCTTGAATTTGTAAAATGGAGTTGAGTAAATGAAGAGCAGTGGCAAAGGAAGTATGGGTTTTGGATCTAGATAGATAAGAACCCAAATACAAGTAACATCAATGACCATACTCAACAACACTGAACCTCAATTTTCTCATCTATAAAACACTAAAATACTGGAGGGGGAAGACAATCTCCAGGTTGTTAAGATGGTTAAATAAAATAGCACATAAAGTACTAAGCACAACGCAAGCCTGGTAGTCACACAATAAACACAACATAACAGTGTCTTTGCTGCATACAGGCTGTGATTCTAGAAACAATCAGTTGTGTGGCGTTAGGCTAACATTTTCCTCCTACCACCTCTGTTGTATTTATATCCATTAGTTCACATGGGATGAGGTTACTTCTAGGGAAAGAACTCCTGTGGTCCCCATAACAATTTAACTGGAGAAAACTGGTGGAGGAAGGGGAGAGAGGAAGTAGCAGAAGACAAATTGTGAAAAGAGGAACCATCAGGTCTAGAAAAAAAATCCCACCCTGGGGTGGGATATGTCAAGTTTGTAACTCTTATAATTACATAGAATTGAATATACTTTCTCAAGTCACGTATCTTCAGGTGACTACCCACTGGACATTGTGCCTTCAGTGGAGAACCACTGTTCAAGAGAGTCTCAGTAGTAGGACCTGGGGTTAGAAGGAAGCAGTTGTCTTGATTATAGCACTTGGATGTCACCTGAGCCTCCCACCCCACTCACCTAAGAAATCAGCATATCCTCTGGAAAGACAGAAGTTGTAGTCATAACTTAAATAGGCATCTCATTAAATCTTCTAACTCCTTAAGGGCCAACTAACCTGTTGCAACTAACCCTAAGTGATCAGAGAGGTAACATTCTCCTGTGGTATCAAGAACAGTTAATTGGTTTTAAGCAATGAAAACAGACTCTGGATATCTTAGCCATAGAAGGAAAGTTGATCCACCTAAAGCCAGAAAGGACAGAAAGCAGAGTAGCTCCAGGACCACTGTCAGAATCTCATAGATAGTCTCTTGGAGGCAATACCACTGGAATAACAACCTCCTTCCAACAATGTGTCCCTCTACGCAAGGTGCAAATTTCCTGGAGACTGAGTCAGCCCATCCTAGCTTCCATCATGGAGACACCTGTAGGCCATGTGTGTGCAAAGCACTGTGATAAACAATCCCACTAGACCACATGGAAGGGGGGGGGGTAGGTCCACAAAGAAACGGTAGGATGAAGAGTATAAGAAACTGGATAAACATAAACAGCAGTCTACTACAATTCCTTTGGTCTGAGCAAGCTGCCAGGATGGTGCAACAGTATTAGGACCAAGACACTTTGTAGCTGGACTCTTGGGGGGGAATCAACACCAACAGAAGGGATTATTAAGCAGCATGGTGGCTGCAGGAGACCACCAGTTTGGACAGGCAGGGTCCCAGGGCAGGGCAGTAACATCTCATCACATTGCAGGTATCTTGACAGCAACAGCATGACACAGACTAGTCTAGTAGCAGAAGGGAACAAAAGGGTCAATTTGGGAGAACACGGAAGACCTCCCCTGAGAACTCTAAGAAGTACATAAAAAGTGGAAAGACTTGAAAGTCTGAGGTCCACCTGTCAATTATGGAAGAGCCAATGAGTTCGTGCAATTCAGGAACTAATATTGAGGCACATTTGACTAGGAAATTTCAACTGACTCTTAGTTCTTTTCTGTTCTCCAAGAACAGAAAGGAAAAGGAACTGGATTCCAATGCCATGCTTATTCATGCATGGCTCTGAAAAGGAGGCACAGCTGCTAGTAACAAGTAGGGAGCAGTTCCTCCTCCCTGACAGATTCAGATACAAAAGAACAACTGACTCCATGAATAGGACTTGCCACATACAGGGCTCTCCCTACTTAAGTGTGAAGGAAGAAAAATCAGGCAATTCTCAAATTCAAAATCCTTCCTTGGGACTTCCCTGGTGGTACCGTGGCTAAGACTCCATGCTCCCAATGCAGGGGGCCTGGGTTTGATCTCTGGTCAGGGAATTAGATCCCACATGCCGCAACTAAGAGTTCGCATGCAACAACAAAAGATCCTGCATGCCGCAACTAAAAAAAAAAAGAAAGAAAGAAAAGAAAAACGATCCCACATGCTGCAACTAAGACCTGACACAGCCAAATAAGTAAATAAATATATATTTTAAAAGATCCTTCCTCACCCACACTTCCTACGAATATAATTTTGCAAAGACATACTGTGTCCATAAGTCAATTCAAAAGGAAGAAGGGATGGACCCTGCTTCGAGTTACACAGTAAGCTCACATCCTTGCCTCACTCTAGCCATGCCCCTACACACTCACACACACACACACACTTCCATGCCTGTAAGAGTTAGTCAAAATGAACATCTAGAGCAGGATTAAGGGAGAAAAAATTTTTAATTTCAAAACCTGAAAATAGGGAATGAAGGAAAAGCAAGAGGTCACATATACACACACACGCACACACATGCACTCACAGTTTGCCTAAATCATGGGTATGTTGATCACCAGATTAGAAGATGATGAAATAAGCAACAACTTCAGGTCTTTTTAATATATCAGTTAATTTAGCCTCCTTCTTGCCACCTGGGACCCTCTTGAATCTTTTCTGCGGCTGGCCCCCAGTAAGACAGCCTCTAAAGGGCAAGCCCAGCTCATTGTAAACTTTGGGTCAGGACTGCAGGAACAGAATTTCCCTCTACATCTTTATTCAAATCCTGTGTTACTTTTAGAAGGTATAGTAAATAAAATTCTCACATTGCAGATGAGAAATCGTTCCAAAGGGGCTACGAGCAAATGAATTGTCCATTGCTTCTCCCCTCCACCACAGAACATTTGGGTAGGCCATTTAGGGAACCTGCTTAACTTGATTATTTATATAACCCATCGTATACCAAAGTCTTGTCAAACGTAAGAGTATTTAAAATCTTCCGAGCACTGTTCAATACTAACTCCATATTACTAAAAGGATCACATTAATTTCTAAAAATATTCTTCTATTTGATCCTGGCATTACTTAATTAGGAACCTTTTGCATGGATGAAGACCTTAAACTCCACTTCAACTCTATATTTGGGTTTCACTATTTACACAAACTTAACTTCTATGTTTGTAGCAGCTAAATATTTGCCATAAGATTATCTCTGCAGATCAGAATCTAATTTCTCCTGACTTTAAGAAGACCATGGCTTCTTCCATGAATACTTTATAGAGGTTCAGTTCTCAAGCCTTCTGGTTATCAACCTTCAGAACCCTTGAGAGACCAAGGAAAGACAAGTTCAAAGATGAAAATTAGAATGTAAATCACATGAAAGCCTAAGAGTTTCCTCAGTGAGAGGAAAAAAAAAAAAAAAAGGCAAATCATCATGTTCATAAATTCTGGAAAAAAACAATGAAAAATATTCTATACATGTTTTATATTGTTTTGCATCTTATTGCTATAAGTGATAAGCAACTTTAGAATAATATCTTCAATAAAAGTACCTTTAGCCCATGAGAGCACTAATAATTTATATATTAAAAAAGCAACATTTCATAAGAAACATGCAGTTCCATTAGAACTGCACATTCTTTGAGTCCTTTATGCTTTCCAGCAGGATTTTGAAATGTCTTTATGATTGTGGGGCTGTTATTGCTTGTCGTTTCACCAAATACGGCTTCACTGTCTCATAATTACTACTCAGAGATTTGATGGACCCACATGGAATTTGTTGTATTCTAACACAGAAATAAGAATCTCATTTTAAGTCGCCAGCAAATACAAATACAAAGTTTGGCATTGTACAGTACAAAAATATCTTTTCCTAAAAGAGACAAGGGTTGCTAGGCAACCACGCAGCACAAGCTTTAGCATTCAAGGTAACAAAGAGACTACTGTGCTGCTACCACCTAAAGGTTCTTGCTTAAAGCAATGAAAGAAAACTGACAGTGAGAAGTTGAAACAGAGCTCAGAAACACTGCCATTCTCCCAAAACTGTATTTGAGCATGTTTTATTGAGTTTAATATGTTGATTTACAAAATAAGTAAAATAAGTACAATAGACCTTGTTTGGATTGTATTTCAGCTTTTAAAATTCAGCTGCCATTTGCTGCATGACTCTGGGTGTTATTTTCTGTGCACTCTAAAGTTTATACTATCCACAAGCTTTTCTTTAAACAGGGTCAGTGGGAGGGAAAATACCTCTAAGAGAAATTTGCCTGTGGTGGCTTCAACTTGGTCTCCTGTCTTCAGAGTACCCTTGACTCCCAGACATCCAGTATCTGAGGTTGGTTTTACAGAATTAAACTGTTTCAACAATCCAATATCTTGGTGAGAATTAGTTCAAGTGTCTGGTGTCTTGTGATATTTCTGCCCCTTAAAAGAGGCCAGCTGTGAGAGAAGCCTGAAGAAGGAATCTCAAAGGGTTGAATTTCAGAAAGAGCAGCCCCTGGGTGAGGAGAACAGAGCTTGGCAGGCCACCACCCATTACTCCATCAAAAGCCCAGTACTGGGGGTAAAAGGATTACAATCCTTTAGATCTATAGTACAGAGCAGTGTATAATTACGTACATAGTCTAGAGGCAAGCTGCCTGATTTAAGTCCTGGCTGTACCACTTACTAGCCTTGTGACCTCTGACAAGATGCTTAATCCCCTAACCATTAGTCTCCTCATCTGCAAAAAGGGTGGGAGATGGGGGGTGGCGGGGAACTTACCTATCATATGATATTCGAGTGTTAATTGAAATAATGTATGTAAAGCCCTTTGCATAGTCGCTGACATGTAATAGGTGCACAATAAATGTTTATATTATTGATATTATTATGAAGGTCAATAACAAATAATGCTCAATCTCATTTCTTTAACTAAATACTTCCAGGGTACTTATTAACTAAATACCTAATGTGATAATATTTTGTTCCAGCACACAATGTAATGTAGGAATAAATGACATGGGGCAGGAACACAGAAGTGGCACAAGATCAATGTGGTAAAAGACCATTAAATGTAGACCTGTACCTTTCATCATCCTGCACAACTTGGGGCCCTATTATTAAGAAATGGTGAAAAAGATAAATGAACCCTAAGACAGGATGGCCTACATATCTTGGTTCTATCTGAGTTCCTTGCATTTATGTAGATCAAGCTACAAGGAATTATGTATACTTAGGTCACCATGGAATTTCAGATTTTGGGCTATATATCTAAAGGAAAATTTCATCTATAGAAAATCAGGAACTACACTGGAGCTGAGGTGTCTCTAAGGGCTCAGCCACAGGAGTTCAAACATCCTAACTCCAGCTGGTGACACCATTCTGTGCTCTCTGGCCTGCTTCAAGCTCTTCCTTGTGTGCTCACAGCTTCTGGGTTTTTTTTTGTTGTTTTTCTTTTGGCCGCACCGCATGGCAGGTGGGATCTTAGTTCCCCGACCAGGGATCGAACCCACACCCCCTGCATTGGAAGCGTGGACTCTTAACCACTGGACTGTCAGGGAAGTCCCTCACAGCTTCTGTTATATGACATTAACTTCCCTACACCTCTTGATGGCCTTGCTGGCCCCTTCTTCACAATGACTTTCACTCTCTTCCATGGACAATGATAATGCACACATTACCTACTTTAAATCCCAAAACAGAGATTCTGGTTGCCAGCAAGAAGGTGAAAAGCACTGTAGTGGACAAATACTGGGATGTGTCACCCATATCCCCTTCCAAAATAAAGGGATTTTTCCCCTAGCCACAGCTAGTGCTGCTGGCAGACAGCCCCCAGCCGTCAGCCCCCCTCAGAGATACACAGATTGCCTCAGCTAAAGAGAGTTGCCTCATCCAAGGCACTGTCCCCTTCCTGAGCAGCTGGCACTTAGAGAGGATAAAGGCCTAGTCCTCTTGTCCTGATTCAGGACATCTCTGAAGGGTCACTCCAGGTCCAGAACTCCCTACAGTATCTGCTGAGCCCTGCACTGAGACTGCATCACCATTCAACTGCTCCCTATGCCCACTCCTGCTTCCTTCCTTCTCTTCCTTCCCTTTCCCTTCCTCTCCTCCCTTCCTTTTCCCTCCTCTTTCCCAGATGTACATCTCCAGATCACTCCTGGCGGACCTCCCTGTCCTTTGATCATCTCTGAGTCTGCTTCATGTGAAACCAATCAGTGAAGTGAGCATAACTCATAAATTGTACACATCGTATCTTCAAGCCAAACCATCTAGGTTGTCAACAGCCAGCTGAAGTACTGCCTGCCCTAGATTAAGTGCCCACTCCTGATCCAATAAGCTATGACCCAATAACCCCAAGATAAGGTTATATGTAGGAAACACCATTTTCAGAGTAGCAGGAGCTTTGAGGTAAGGGTGTGGCTCTTAGAGGGCGACAGGGTTGACTTTCCCTTACCATTTCCAGGGTAGATCCATGGATTTGTCCCTTTCTTTCTACAATCCATAGAATTCAGTCTGAGTCCTTTTCTTTTCACAGCTATCACCACACCCTCTGCTTCTTGGAGATCCTTCCCTATGCAAGAATTTCTACCCTTCTCCCCCGCCCCCCCCCCCCCCCCCCCCCCCCCCCGCTGTACCGCACAGCATGTGGGATCCTAGTTCCCAGACCAGGGATTGAACCCTCGCCCCCTGCAGTGGAAGTGGAGTCTTAACCACTGGACCACCAGGGAAGTCCCGCAAGAACTTCTAGAATAAAAACATCTCCACTTTACTGCTATCTAAAAATGTTCACTTTTGAGTTTGAGGGGTTTACTGCTAATCATGACAGGAAAACAGAAAGGAGATATGTAAAACATCAAATATAATTAATACGTTAAGAAGAGTTGTTAAAGAGATTTTCAGAAATTCAAGCTTGTGTTACTGCACTAATTAAAGACATTTCATGATACTTCTTATAAAATTTTTAAAAATCCCTTCCTCCTCACGTTAGTAATGACTGTATCTTCATTAAGAACAAAGACTTTATTTTGTTTAAAATGATGTGTGCTCATTATGAAAATTAAAGTGGTACAGAAAAGTCTAACAGAAAGAAAAAATTGCCTAAAATCCCACCACCTATAAATAGCCGTAATTAACACTATGTGAATATTATTCTAGTTGTCTGTCTATTCTTATATGCAGAAAGATTGATTGACTTTTATTAAAATGAGATCATAATATGCATGCTCTTTTAACTTTAAAAAATATTTTAAATTTTATTTAACAAAAAAATAAATATATAAATGAAGTAAAATTGAAGTATTCCTGAATATTAAATATTTCTCCACTATAAGAAGTATTTCAAAAAAAAATCTCTCCGGTCAAAAAGTGATTACAAAAAGCTCTAAGTTGAAATAATTTCAATACGTGTTTCAACTTTAGATGCTTCCAATGGACTGACTTCCTACTATAAAAATGTGAGTGTGGTAAGCAGATCATAACACCTTCTGTTTCCCTCCTCACTCTTTGGCTCAGATTATATCATTATTTTTACATTATGAAGTGTGGCAAAAACTGCTTCTTCTTCCCCAATCTCCATTTTCCCTTTTTTCAATTGTAATATAAGTTTGAGCTGAGTATAAAACATCCCTGCTAAAGACTACATTTCCCTGTCCCCTTTGCAGGTAGGTGTGGCCAACCAACCAAATTCTGGGTAACAAAATGATGGAGAAGTGATGTACGCAATTTCTGGGCCAAGCCTTGACAGAGAAGGAAACTGGCCTTGCCTAGATCCCTTTTCCACCTTTCCACAGGCTGGAACGCAGACCTGACGGTGGCTGCTGAAGCATCCATGTGGGAATATGAGATGAAAGCCACAAGCTGATGATGGCAGAATAACAAAGCAGAAGCCTGGGACCCCAATACCCTCAGCCACCAAACCAGCCCTGAATTGTCTACCCAGAATTTTGTGAGAATGAAATAACATTTCTATTTTATTTAAGCCAAATCATTTTTAGGTTCCTCATTATAGTATCCTAACTACATTCTAGCTAATATGTCAACTAATCCATCAACAGACCATACAATTATTGTCTATCCTGAAACCATAATTCCTAGAGTTAATGTGTCTTAGTTCCATATTCAAAGACAGTCAATGTTCACTGCCATATCCTTTTACCATGGTGGCTCCATCCTAAATTCTGGGAGATTTCTTTCTTTCTTTGTCTTTATTTGGTTGGTTGGTTGGCTTGGTGGTATATTATTTTTCTGTTGCTACTGTAACAAATTACCAAACAAAGCTTAAAACAACACAAATTTGTTTTTCTTACAGTTCTGTACATCAGAGGTGCAAAATGGATTTCACTAGGCTAAAGTCAAGGTGTCTGCAGGCCTGCATTCCTTTTGAAGGCTCTAGGAGAGAATCCATCTCCTTGCCTTTTCCACCTTCTAGAAGCTATCTTCATTCCTTGGCTCATGGCCCATTCCTCCAACCTCAAAGTCAATAGAATAGTATCTTCAAGTATCTCTCTGATTCTGACACTCCTATCTTCCTCTTTCATGTAAGAGGAAACTTCTGATTACATTGGGACCACCAGGATAATCCAAGGTAGTCTCCTCTCAAGATCCTTAACTTAATTGCATCTACAAAGTCCCTTTTGCCATATAAGGTAATATATTCACAGGTTCTGAGGGTAAGGACGTGGGCATCTTGGTGGGGAGGGGGATAGTATTCTGCCTACCACAGGTGGTTTGGTTTTGTTCTATTTCTTTAATCTCATCCAGTTGTTTCTAGAAAGGGTTCATGAGTGTTTTATTGTCTGAAGTATTTGATACACTGGTGAGAATGTATGTTTCCTTTCCACTTGAAAACAACCTGTCTGAATATTGTAATATTAGACCACTATTTTTTCAATATGGCACTTATTGCTATACTAAAAAACCCTGAAGACAGCATGTAATTTTTCTCTTTGTATGTGATATTCTTTTTCTACTTTGATTTGATACCTTAAGAATTCTCTCTTTATCCCTGAAGTTCAACCTAACCAGGCTATGTCTAGATGTCAATTGCTTTTTATTATTTTTTCCTAGAATACAGTATCTTTCTCCAATTTATTCATTCAGTTCTTTATTTCATGGAACTTTTCTTCTATTGTATCAGTCTCTGAATACATTTTCAGTTCCATTTGTTTAATTATGCATTTCAGGGTCATCTATCATGCTTGCACTGGACTGAATGTCTTTGCCTATGCTCTGTGTCTATTACTTTACATTTAATTCCTTAAATATCTTATTCTTTTTCATCTACATTCATTATGGTTATCTCAAGCCTTTTGTATACATCAGCATTTTTATTTTCACCTATGCTAGTCTGTTTCCTGATGTTTCTAATCACTTTATTGGCTCTGTGATGTGTTGGTTTGGTCCTCAATTTGTCTTATGTGCTCCACAGCATCCTCATTATGATATCTATCATCCCTTCCCTGAGATAGTACATGACTGTCATTTCTATTAAGTTGCTAAATAACACAGGGCACTGTGGGGAATTTTCTTTTGTTCTGGGTCATGGTATCTCCCAGACTGAATTTATTGTTTGTTCCTTTGTATTTTTGTTCATGTTTGCTTTTACTGTTGCTGAAATCTGTTTTTATAGTTGCATTCTCATTTCTTCTCATACTATTCATATTCAATCTGAGCTGCTTTGTCCCAGTAATTTTTCTCTGATATAGTGTGGGATACTGTTTGTTTTATCCCCTCAGATATAAGTTCAAAGCTGGATATCTCATGTTTAATCATAGACTGAGTCACAGCACGCAGGTAGTGGGGTGAGTAAAAGACAAGAAAGAGCTCAGCTGATGCTATGAACAGTCTCTTAAAGAATACATGAGCTCCACTCTCTTTTCTGAAAGTGTTCACTCCATCTATTTGGAGAAGGAGATTGAAGGACATGAGACAGCACGTCGCACAGGATCAAGGGTAGAGCTGGGTTTTGTGGAACATAAAACTTATACAATTTGAGGGACTGTCTTTAAGAAAAAGCATACAAAGTTATGGTACAAAATTAAATATGAACATGAATTTTTATTTAGAATGAAAAAAGAAACCAAAACATTGTAGGTATTAAAAGAATAGAAAATACCACAAAATCATAATATTTAGAATTATAATAGCTAATAATTAACTACCTACACACTTCTGTTTTTTCCCTACATTTTTGGCCACAGTCTTTCATTCACCTCTTAATATGATGACAATTTTTTTAAATCATTTTCTGTGGAGAGACTAGAAAAATAATTTAGTCTCTGCTAGCATATTTATCAAAATTTTCTTTTATTATTGATAGCTTTATCATTGAGAATTTCTTTTATCTTCAAAACTCATTCTTGGTAATATATAAACTTGGGGGAATATTATCAAATTTGGGATTCTCTATCAAAGTTCTTTCATACATAAGCTATCATATTTGAAGCATTTTCTATCTTCTGGCTTTTGGTTCCAAATTTTTCAAATCTTGTTTCTCCTGCAGCAGCCCCATATTTCCAGTGCCAGTTACCACAGGACACTCTCATATCATGTGGCCTCTGGCTTTGTAATTGCTTAAAATGACTCCAGTAGGGCTTACACAGCAGAAGGTAGAAGTATTCCTGAAGGCAATTTCTACACTGGTCCAGCTAACAATAACATAAATATTTATAGATATTGCAAACCGCTTAAATATATCCCACTAAATCTAATCTCGTTATATCTTCAGTTCAATTTTCCCTTAACTAATTCACACACACACACAAAAATCACTGGCCACTCCACTGCTACCCAACACAAGGAGAAGCCAGAGTGGGAAAAGCAGCTCTCTTAACTGATTGCAGTTAAAATATGTTCCTTTTGAAAATTTTACAAAAACACAAGATAATGTGAAATGATTGTGCTAGGGCACGTCCTGTAGCATTGGAAAGGACCTATAACAATGGGAGTATCTGAAGCTTAAACTTTATTACCTTCACTGTAAATCTACCTCTAAGTGAATGGACATTCTGAGGTCTTAGAGTGTCTCTCCAATTCATATGAAATCCTGGACCCTTCCCTTCCTCACATTTCTTCCATTTACTCTTCTCTCCTCATTCCAATACTTCCAGTCAGAGGAGGGAAAAGATAAATCTACTCTTCATCTTCTTTCCAGAATTGAAGGTAATAGACATTGTTGCTATGATGATGTGTTCCTGCTAAACTTTATTTTCTGCAAAATTATGCACTAAAAATTAGAGAGTTTATGGGGAAAAATTACATTTGGAAGAGTTCACGCTAAACCTGTGCAACTTCGTAAGCAGAGCAATAACACAACCAATATCAATCCAATACAAATACTAACCACAGTTAAATATCCACTGGCATTTGCTGCAAGATAATTCTCCATGGATTCCTTACTTTCTTACATAGTCCAGGCTTTCTGAGCAAAGGGCACTGACAAGCTCTGTTCAGGGATGACTGGTTAGCCAATCCAGGATAGAAAACATCTCCTTCCCCCGAGACATTCCAGAATAGTAAAGTCCCCCTTCTCTTCCCTGAGAACATTTAAATATGTTCCAGGGATATGAGTAATAGCTCTCCAGTGGAGAGGATGGACAGGTCATCAGCAACTCTGATAAAAGCTCAGTCTCCTAATTCAAGATTTGTTTCCTTAATGAAAACCCACTGTATGTGCAGGCAGTATCTGTCCTTCATTTGCATCTCCCTGTGGGGAATTGGGGGATGGGGAAATGATACAAGATGTCGCTCTGGCTATTTCTGCTGTGAGTAATAAACCATCTGCACCTCTGACCCAAGGGTCTTGTGTTCTTCTATACACACACATACATATATACACATATACTATACACACACACATATAAGGTATATATATCCTGTGGCAGGTTAACATATTAGATTGCAAGTAGAGTAAAAGCTTAGACCCTTCACAGTCTGGTTTAATAGCATTTCACCCAACATCATAGTTATTCCTTAAATCTTAGGAATTTCTCTTTCAGATTTGGGTCATTAAGAGACCAATTTCATCAAAATTAAAAATCTGATCCAGTGTATAGCCTTTTCAACAATCAATTTTAACATAGAAGGTGATGTCCTTACAGTTTCTTCATCTGCACTGACAGATTTAACAAAGGGCTTTGTGTTTTAGAAAACGTAGTAGTTCTTGAAGACTAAACTAACTACGATTTGCACTCAGAGAAGAAATATTTATAAGATTTAAGACTTTTTTCTTAGGGTCTTTTATGTATTACCTAAGTACCTATAAGTTTTCTCTTTTTTTTTTTGGCTGCACCATGCAGCATGAGGGATCTTAGTTCCCCGACCACGGATCGAACCGTGCCACCCGCAGTAAAAGCGCAGAGTCCTAACCACTGTTCCGCCAGGGAATTCCCTAAGTTTTCTCTTTAATTGTGAGAAAGTCTGGCCCTGATCACTTCAAAATATTAATATGTTGAGGGGAAATCACACATGAACCAAAAAAATTTCCGTCATTCTATATTAACAAAACTACATTTAAAAAATATGTCGTAACGGAGAACACTGTGCTAGGAAAAATTCTCAGGGTTTGGTTTTTTGTTTGTTTGTTTTGTTTTAGCTGGTTTAACCTAAGCAGCATAGTATCTAGTTTATGAGCTATACCCTGTTGCTCCAGAGTATTCATAATCTTTCTTTAGCCACCATTTTTTATACTGATATTAGCTTGTTCTCCTTTGTTTCTTGGTTGCTACGTGAAACAATTTTTGCTGGCTTTTTTTTGTGGGGGGGAGGCCACAGGTAAAATTTGCTTGATGCGGTTCTCTTTCATGTTTCAAAAATAATTTTTCAGTAGCTAGTCATGACGCTATATAGTGCAACATAAATAACAACAGGCTAAGAATTAGGACACCTCCATTTTAGTCTAGTTTTCTGCCAAGAACTAACTAGGTAGTCTTAAGAACACAATTAATGTTCAGAACTCCATCTGGAACATATGAGATTGGACTTAGATATCTTTAAGATATCTAAGTGTGTGGTAAGTATGTGGTAAGAATACTAAACATGAGATCTACCCTCTTTTAACAAAATTTTAAGTGTATAACACAGCATTGTTGACTATAGGTACAATGTTAAATGTCTTTTAGGTTCCTTACAGTTTACAAAGTCTATGACCCACAGAAAAATGATGTAGACATACATTTCCTATTCCTCCCACTAAGTACAACTAAAAACTTCGGACATCTTTAAACAAACATAAGAAGACTCTGAAAGATGGAGAGAAGCAGGCAGCTCTTGTGATCTGAGAAATAATTCAGTGGTGAGCATCTTGAGTTTTCTTTTTGCCACATATATCCCAGGCTAGGTACTAAGAAGCCAGAAACCCAGAAATGTCAATGACTGTAACAAAGCCAATACCCAATACTCCTGGCAGATGGTGTCAAAGAAGGCCAGGTAGGGAAGTAGGACTTCAATTTCCACCAGGTGGTAACTTGTCCTCTCCCTTGGTGTCTGGGGAGACTGGACCTCCATCACCACCTGGCAGCAAAAGGCATCCCTCTCCTTCCCCAGTGGGACAGTGTCAGATTGGTACTAGTGGCAAGTCAGGACTTTTACCATTGCCCAGTTGTAATGAGGTCTCATCCCCAAGCCCCATGAAGTCAGTGGAGGCCATGTGAAGATCAGTAGCAAAGTGCCCCTCCTCCTCCCAGCCAGTGAGAAAACAGTAGAGGCCTAGGAGGGAGCTGGAACTCCCATCCCCACCCAGCAGTAATGAGGAGTCCTCCCATCTCAGTTGTCAACAGAGGTTGAGAGAGGAAGCTGGAATTCTACCCACACCTGGCAGTAATAAGATGGTGTCCCCCCAGTTCTCTGGCCAGAGCAGTGTCAGAGAAGCCAGCTAAAATAAAAGGTTTTTTAAAAAATGAACAAACAAACAAAGGTTTAAATAGGATCCAGAGTCTTATATTACCCAAAATATCTAGGTTCCAATAAAAAATCATACATACCAAGAACCAGAAAGATGTCAAACTTAATTTAAAAGCACAATCAACAGATGCCAACCCCAAGATGACAGAGGAGTTTAAATTATCTGACAAAGATTTTAAAGCAGCCATCTTAAAAATGCCTCAACAAGCAACTACAAAACACACTTGAAAAAGTGAAAGAAAAAAAAGAAAGTCTCAACAAAGGAATAGGAGATATAAAAAAGAAACAAATGAAAAACTTTCAACTAAAACAATCAATACACAAAATAAAAAATTCAATGAATAGGCTCAACAGCAGAACAGAGAAGACAGAGAAAAGAATCAGTGAACTTAAAATCAGACAAGAGAAACCACCCAATCTGGAAAACAGAGAAAATACATGCTGAAACAAAGTAAACGAACAGAGGCTCAGGGACCTCTGGGACTAAAATAAAATCCAATATTTGTGTCAACAGAAGGAAAGGAGATAGAAGAAGGAACTGAAAAGTATTCAAAGGCAGAATGGATGAAAACTTCCCAAATTTGACAAAGTATATAAATCTACATATTCAAGAAGAGCTCAGTGACCCACAAACAGGATACATCCAAAGAAATCCACATCAAGACACATCATAGTCAAGCTTCTGAAAATTAAAAAAAGAAAAAGTTTTGGAAACAGCAAGAGAGAAATAACACCTCACCTATCAGGGAAAAACAATTCAAAGGACAGCAGATATCTCATCATGGAAACTGGAAGGAAAGACACTTTTCAAGTGATGGGGAAAAAAAAAGAATTGCCAACCCAGAATCTTATAATCTTATATCCAGCTAAAATGTATTTTAGAAATGATGAGGAAATCAAGGTATTCTCAGATGAAGAAAAACTAAGAGAATTTGTTGGAAGCAGGTCTACCATAAAAGAATGAATGGTTAAAGTTCTCTAAATAGAAAGGAAACAGTTGAAGAAGGAAACCCGAAACATCAGGAAAGAAGAGAGAACGTGCTAAGCAAAAATATGGTTAAAACAACTCCCCTACTCCTGAGTGTTCTAAATTATGTGTGATGAGTGAGGCAAAAATTATAGCACTGATGTGGTTCTAAATGCATATAGAAGAAATATTTCAGACAATTATATCATAAATGGGGGAGAGTATAGGGACATAAAGAGAACTAAGGTGTTTACGGTTCACCCAAGCTGAAAAAATGTTGACACCAGTAATCTGTGATAAATTACATATATATATGTAACACCTATAGCAACTACTTAAAAAGCTATACAAAGAGATACACTCAAAACACTATAGATAAATCAAGATGTAATTCTAAAAATGTTCAAGTAACCCACAGGAATGAAGGAAAAAGAAAACAGAACAAACAAAAAATTAAAAGTAACACAGCAGATTTAGGTCTTAACATATGAATAATTACATTTAATGTAAATTATCTAAATACGCCAACTAAAAGACAGAGATTGGCAAAGTGGATTTAAAACCATGACCCACTTATATGCTGTCTATAAGAAGTTCACATCAAATATAATGATCTAGGCAGACTGAAAATAAAAGTATGGAAAAATATAATATGCAAACATTAATCAAAAGAAAGCAGAAGTGGCTATATTAATATCAGATAATGCAGACTTCAGAAAAAAGAAAATTACCAAAGACAGAGAGGAACATTATTATGTGATGATAAATGGTTCAATACTCCAAGAAAACATAGCAATCTTAAATATGTATGTACCAAACTACAGAGCTGCAAAATATTTGCAGCAAAACTGATAGAGTGAGTGGAGAAACCGACAATTTCACATTTACAGTTGGAGAATTCCACACCCATCTCCCAAAAATTGATAGAACAACTATACAGAAATTCAGTAAGAATATAGAAGGATATTGATGTTGTGCAAACACAACATCAGCCAACAAGATCTAATCAACATTGACAGACCACTCCACCTAACAACAGAGTACACATTGTGTTCAAAGAACATATACCAAGACAGACCATATTCTGGTCTATAACCTTACCTCTTCCTCATGTCAATACCACCCACAGAAAGGCAACCTACCTTCTCAACCAATCTCTCCTCATTCAAACTTAGACAGAGACGCAGTATAAATATATATATATATACATATATATATATATATATATATATATATATATATATATATATATATATATATGACTACAAATTTCCATGTCATTGCTCAACCCCAAGGGATATGTGTGCATGTACACATACACACACACACACACACACACACACACACACACACACACATATCGCTTTAAGACATTTTAGTCACCAGATCCCATGGAGGAGGAAAAAAGAAAAGGTAAAGGAGACAAATAAATATCCCCAAAAGACACAACTCCATTCACTCTAGAATTCCATGGCTTGTTCAGGAAAGAAGTAGGATTAAATGGAATACTGAATCCAAACTTTGTAAATGGCATAGATCAGAGCTATCAGGGTGTTGCACCCCCTGAAGAGGAAGGCTTACTGAGGGTATCTTCCAAGACTGGGACTGATCAAGCATTAAAAAAAAAAAAAAAAAAAAAATCAAATGACTGGTATGGCTGGTGTTTTAATTAGATTTAGCCATTGCATTTCATTGTAAGGCCTGAACCTTCCACTAAGGAAAGGGTAAATGATTCTCTTTCAAATGTGTATTAATTTTAGGATACTATTTAGAAAATGACCTCATCCAATGTACTAAATGACACTCAAATTGCCCAGAAGAGTTATTATATTTCCCCAAAGTGAGAGATTTATTATTTTCTAACCAGTTGTATCAGGTCCAATTAGAAGCAGAATATAACTTCTAGATATTTAAAGTAGGACAGGCAAGTATTATAAAGGCCAACTGAGTAATTTATAGAAATTTTTTAATATACTGGTAATACTCCATCAAGATAAGTTAAACTGCCATTTTGGAGAGTAATTTTCATTATAGAAATACAAGATATACACGCTATACTTTTTCTTCATTCTCACTCCCCAAAGGCTGTGTATGTTTGTGTGTGTGTGTGTGTGTGTGTGTGTGTGTATAAGTTTTGGTGTCTGACAAACAGAAATTTAGTAGTCATTTCCAAACTATTCTGTTGAATTATTCTTTTTTCTTATTTTTGCTCTTTCAATGCATGTTTTCTCCACATTATCCATATGCTATGACATCATAGAATAAGTACATCAACACACTCTTTCCTCTTACATAAATTACTGGTTAGTGAAAATATATACACAGCTGTTTTGGGAGACAAATCTAAATCGTAAAATCAAGTTTTATCCAAGACTCTACCTAAAGTACAATAAGAATTTGTGGGGGAAAAAATGTATCCCACTGTTAGTTGGGCAACAAGAATGTAAATGTCTCCGTTTAACCACTGAGGTCTCCAGTTTCCCACTGTAGAATATGAATGCTGAGATCTGCCTTCTTTCTGCCTCATGAGGGAATTGTGCAATTTAAATAGACTCATATGCATGAAGCACACTGGGTCCCTTGGGGTCAGGAGATGACATGGAAATTCATAGTCATATTATTTCTGGTAACAACTACATTGTGTTTCATCCAAGAAAGTCTTTATAAACCTTAATTAGTTTCCTTAAACCCCTGTGGATAAGTCTGTTTTGCTCATTTCACAAGTTAGAATTCAGACACTGGGAAGTTAAGTGGTTTGCCCCAACCATATAACCCCCTGGAATTCGAGCAAAGGGTTCCTCACACCCATTGCTGTGAGGAAGCAAACTGAAGGATCCAGGGGCCTTGTGAGCAGAATCATTGTATAGGAACTTTAATGTGTGGTTGAGTTACATGCCTCTGTTGCAGGGAGCCAGAAAGATTCTTTTAAAATTTTATTTTTGGGACTTCCCTGGTGGCGCAGTGCTTAAGAATCTGCCTGCCAATTCAAGGGACACGGGTTCAATCCCTGGTCCGGGAAGATCCCACATGCCGCGGAGCAACTAAGCCCATGCGCCACAGCTACTGAGCCTGCACTCTAGAGCCCACAAGCCACAACTACGGAGCCTGTGAGCCACAACTACTGAAGCCCATGCACTTAGAGCCCGTGCTCCACAACAAGAGAAGCCACCGCAATAAGAAGCCCACGCACCACAACGAAGAGTAGCCCCCACTCGCCGCAACTAGAGAAGGCCTGCGCGCAGCAACGAAGATCCAACGCAGCCAAAAATAAATAAATTTTTTTTTAATTTTTTATTTTTGATAGACTGGGGATTTTTCAATTGGAAAAAAATAGAGAAAGAGAGAACACTGAGCAGCGGGATTGAAATAATAATCCCTGTTTTTAATGGAAATATGAACTCAAGATTTTACCTTTGCTTGCCCCTGCTCGAAATCATGCTCTGAGGGAAGGCTGCCTCCCTTCTAACCAGCTGGTACTGTGTGCTTTGTTTTAATCAGTTGGGCTCAAACATGCTCCTCTTTTAACACTCTCCCTAACAAAGCATTTTGTAAAAGAAGCTGTTATTGACATGAAGCATGTATGTTTCCTAGCACAACTGTTAAATATTGACTAGCTGAAGCTGTAAGAAGAAAAAAATGTACAGTGTTTCCCCTCTGCATTTTGGAATGGTTTACAGTCAGTGGAACTCCACAAGTCACTACCAAGGAATAAAACTGGATGCTCTCTTTGGTTTGTTTGCTCTTCTCCACACTGCCTCTTACTTGTATGAGCTGCAGGCCTTTGCACAGGTGGATGGGTAAAAAGAGAAAAATTGACACAAGCAATAAAATAGCAGTGGCCCTCAAACCATTTCTCTCTTGCTTTATGGTTGTTTGTTCGTTTTTCTGGCACTTATTTTCTTGATTTTATTTTCAGTTCCTTGACAACACAAGAGAGAAAGATTGAGAGGAGGTATTAAACTTTGTGAAGCTTCAGAAGAAATCACAAAATATTCTTTTAGATTACTATTTTTTTTAACCCAGGCACTGATACATAGAGGATTTGGAATTGAGACAAAGAACCGGGAAATGTAGACAGATTTCCCCTCATCTTCCTTCTTTGAGCTGTAATATGGAAATATGTAACATGTTGCATTTCCAGGCAGTAATGTATGTTGTTAGGGCAAAATTCTGCAAGCAGAGGGCCATTTACCTGGTTATACCCACTCTGGATCTCATCAGTAAGAGCCCAACAAGTTAATCTGGACCCAAGAAGTTGCATAAAAATGTGATATTTCATGAAGGCTGGATTTGTGAGAATGTCAAAAGTAACATGAAAAAGTTGTTACAAGTTCAGCCTCTGAATCATCTTAGATCTTTATCATCTTAAATCTTCACATATTAGATCTTTCATCTCTTAATTGCATGACACTGAGCAAATTACTTACTCAAGTAATTTAAGTATCAAGTCTCTACCTTCATAGAAGCATTATTCATAACAACCAAAAAGTGTTCATCAACGCAAACGTTCATGAACTGATGAATGGATAAGCAAAATGTGCTGTATCCATACAATGGAATACTATTCATCCATTAAAAGGAATGCAGCATTGATACATGCTACAAAGTAGATGAGCCTTGAAGATATTATGCTAAGTGAAAGAAGTCAGTCACTTCCATTTATATGTATGATTCCATTTATATGAAAAGTCCATAATAAGTAAATCCACAGAGATACAAAGCAGATTAATGGTTCCCAGGAGCCAGTGAAAGAGGACAAATGAGAGTGACTGCTTTGGGGGTAATAAAAATGTTCTGAAATTAGATTGTGCACAGCCTTGTGAATATACCAAAAATCACTGAATTATATACTTTAAACAAGTAAATTTTATGGTGTGAATTATTTTGCAATTTGGAGGGGAAACCTCTGTTCCCATCTGTTAAAGTAGATTAATAATAGTTTCCCTCTCATAGGATTGTTGTAACAATTAAATAAAATAATGTAAGTAATGCACATTAACACAGTGACCAAATTAACAAGTGCCAAATTAATGTTAATTATTAATGAGAACTTGATTCAACTCACCATTCATAGTTAAAATACAATGAACTATGTAAGAAATATGCAGTGGGTTCTCATCTAACCTCCAGATTTTCCCCCACAATGATCTGGTGATTGATCTAGCCAAAACAGTGGCTAGAGAAATAGTTCTAATCCAGTCTGCATCCTCTTCTGAGAATTCCATGCTTATCTTGCCCCAAAGTAGAATGACCAGATTTAACAGCTAAATATATAGGAAACCCAATTACATTTTAATTTCAGACAAACAACTAAAGATATTTTTCTTAGTATAAGTATGTCCCAAATGTTCCATAGGTCATACTTACATTTAAAAATTATGTAACGTTTGGGACATACTTATACTAAAAAAATGTTTTGTTGTTTATCTAAAATTCAAATTTAGCTGGGCATCTGGCAACGCATGAGGTCTGGACTAGGTTGGAAGTCCTCTTTCTGGTGCCACAGAAGGCCCTTATTATGAAGCCTTAGTAAATGTCCATGTTTAAAGCCAACCCACGGGGTATTGCATATTTATTAACAGATTTCTACCATTAATCCATTCCAATATGCTCTACGAAATGATGGCCTTGCGCCTGGAGTCCTGCAGTTCTTCTACTTCTCGGTTGTCCATGCCTATGTGTTTGTTTTCTAAAGAGAAGCTATTTCCCAAGGAATCAGCATTTGTCTGCACCATGGCAATAGACGAGGTAGATTAATCTCTTTTATTTGGAAAATGTATTCCTGTTGGGGGTAGAACAACTCCATTTGTGTAGATCCTTTTTGGGTAATATCTACCTCCCTTCCCCAGCAACAACTGGGGAGAACTTAATACCAATATCTGTGGTTTATACAAAAACCACAAACATATGCAAAAATAATGTGTGAGTGCAAAAATATATTCCAAATGGCCATTGTTGACTATAACCTCAGTCATTAGGTATGGTTAAAACATCAATTGCCAAAACCACACCTGTAGGTCTTTAAGAATAAGGTAAATGTAAACATTTAATCACATAAATGTAATGAATCTATCTGGAATTTAGCATTCAAAAGCAGCTCATTACTGTTCAGTTTGGTATTTTCCCATTCTTTTAGAAATGTTATTCTACCAGGAGCTTCTCACATTTTCACCAAATGTTTCAACATTGTGGACCTCAGGTACTGGTGAGAATCTGAATTTTATTCAGAGCAAGTGATTGCCCCATGTCAGTCTTGGACCACTCAAGTCATAAATTATTCAGGAAAGTATCACCGACAGGACTGGCTACAAAATTTGCGGGACCCAGTGCAAAATGAAAATACAGAGCCCCTTGTTCAAAAATCATTAAGAATTTCAAGACAGTGAGAGTACAGCATTAAACCAAGTGTAGGGAACTCTGTGAGACGTTACACGCTGCATGCCTATGAAGTCAGCCTTAGCCACAGGTATCACAGAAGCCAAACTGAATCAATATTTTGAAAGTACACTTACTGGCATTCCTCTTTCTCCAAGCCCAGTACTAAAATCGTCAGATGAACTGTATTTGTTTTTTCTTTATCTCATTTGATAGTTTCACCTAATCCTCAGAACCCTAAAAGAAGACTGTATGTCTTTTTGTACCTTATGTATTTCAAACTATGTGATATGAATGTATTATCTAGTCAAAATGAATAAATTTAAACAGGTTTAGAGTCCCAAATCAAACCCAGCTGAACAAGCCACATGTGTTTTGAATGTATCAGGAGCCACCACTGGGGTGTTTTTTCAATACTTTTCTGTTTTTCATGCAGTATGCCTCAATGGAAAGGTATTTCTTAAGAACGATAATGAAATATTCTAGGACGCCTTTAATAGAATTTACAAAGTAGACTGAATAAGATAAAACTACTTCTGTGCCCCACAAGGTGCTTCACGCCCTAATGCATGATATGTTTCCAGTCTGAGGTTGTTGTGAATTATGTGAGAGAATACAGTTCCCACTTTGATTTGGCAATTAAGGACCTAATTCAAGCTCAACACTGGTAACTGTTGGAGCCCTTTGGGCTATATTTCTGTGTTCTAGAACTTCCCCTTTGGTTTAAACCTTTATCTTAGGATTTACTTTTCATGATTCCATATTCATATATCTTTGTATTTTCTTCTTTTATTCTATGATCCTTTTAAATCACAAGAACTACTTTATGGAATGAGGTGGATAATTCTCAGCATTTATCCCAGAAAGTAACCATGAATATAAGAGAACTGAGTTAAAAGTGTTTTGCGCTGTTTTTTGTAGTATCATCAGGCCCTGTTTGTGTCTTAAAGAATAGCTCACTAGACAAGGAAAGAGAATACTGAATTAAAAACAAAACTGTATTCATTGTAAAAGCTTGGAAACAAGCTCCAAACCAAGCTACAAGTTTACCATCAGATAAATATTTACAGCAAAGCATAAACTTCCAACCTCCTAATAACACAACTACCAGACTTGGCCCTGATCAGATTAGGACAAATATCTGGGAATATTATATCACCTGGGAATATTATATCACCTGTAAATCACAACTGCACATATTTTCTATTCATACCATTTATTGATAAGTAAATTATCTATCCAAAGAACAAACTATTATGCAGCCACTAAAAACAATTCTTTCAGAAAGTGTAATGACGTGATGACTATATTAACACTGCTCTATGGTAGATTTGAAAGTTGCTAAGAGAGTAGATACTAAAAGTTCTCATCACAAGGATAAAACATGTTTTCTTTTTTATTTTTGGTATCTATGTGAGGTGGTAAGATGTTAACTATACTTATTGTGGTGATCATTTCACAATATATGTAAGTCAAGTCATTATACTATACAGCTTAAACTTATACAGTGTTGTGTGTCAATTTTATCTCAACTAAACTGAAAAAAAATCCAAAAAAAGTGTAATATCATGGTAAAAATTTCAGATATAACGGTGAGCAGACAGAATATATTTTGTTAAATTGATCCAGGGGAGAAAGGTTAAGGAAGACAATAGTTATGTGTGCTTACACACACGGTCAAATTGAAAGTAATTTTATTTACTTTATAATAATTTCTTCCAGTTTCAAAAACTTTTGCAATAAACATACTTTATTTTATAAAAACAAGGAAAGTTATTTTTTTAAGACAAATCAAGGTTTTCCACAACCAAACCCTTGAATACAGTAAGTGTGCCAATATGCAGGCATCCTTCCTGAATTACAGCTCCATTCAAGTCACCCAGGGGAGAAATAATAACTAATCTCCTAGTGTCCAACTACAAAATGCAGAAATAGAAGATGTGCCTCAGAGAGCTACAGAAACACAACCACCAAATTAATTAAGGCAACATATATGGACTTGGTTCTTAAAATCAGCACTGCAGAATAGCAGGCACATAAATAATGAGCAAGTTGACCAAACTGAACACATTATTATTGTCAGTGATAAAGGCCCATATATAGGCCTTTTAAAAAGAATGGTAAATAAGGACATGTTTTGCAAACCAGGGCCCTCAATGTTCTTGTCACTGGACTCCACATGGAAAGGACATGAAGATTCGTTTCAACACTTTGCATTACGTGGGTAATACTACCAGCAGCTAGTCACTTCCTGCAGCACTCAGCACATGAAGGAACACACTGAAAGTCTGACCTGGATTCATGGACCCTAATGAGCAAGAGCCTCAGTGATACAAAGGCAACAGTTTGCAAACTTTCTTCATCCTTTTTCTTCTATGGAAATAACATTTTTTACTCAGGATTTCAAACCTTTGGCCATACCTCCAAACAAATAAATCAACAGTATTGCACGCATACCTGCCCACCAATGTGATAGTTGCAGGTGGTGTTTTAATGCAAATACAAGGTGGAGAGAAGTATCATTACCAAGTGTCTACCTTGTGCGGGGCAGAAGGCTGGGGTCTGGAGTCTAGACCATAACAGCCTCCCTAGAACCCCAGGAAGGTAATTTCTCCTGCACACATGGTTTTGTGTGTGAGTGAATGGCTTTCAGGGGCTCAGAAAGAACATGCAGTTTTCTCTGAGGTCTTTTCCTACTTCTTTTATTTTTTTTATTCCCTTTTTTTTTCTTCTTAATTTGATTTTTTTGTTTGTTTTTTGGCCACGCCACATGGCATGCAGGATCTTAATTCCCCAACCAGGGATAGAACCCGTGCCCCCTGCAGTGGAAGTACAGAGTCGTAACCACTGGACCTCCAGGGAATTCCTTCCTACTGCTCTTAAAACCATGCTCTCATTTTCAATGCAGCAGAGGATGAAGCAGCTGTGTTTACAGGCTTGAGACAAATGATTTCTGCCTTAGGAAAAAAAACTTCTCAGAATATTTAATTCCTAAATATTACTTTGAATGAGGGAATAAATAAATGACTGAATTTATGAGTGGATGAATGAACAATGAACAAATGAATGAGAGAACATATAAAGAACTTTGACAATCGGGTCTTCAAAAGAGTCAGGACACCTGTGATTCCACTAAGAGCCAGATGGTGGATACACAAAGCAGATGCAAAGAAAGGCTGAAGGTTAGCCCATGACCATGCTCCTCACCAACTCCACAACAGCCTACACCTCCTAGAGACCAAACTGGCAAGTGTGTAACCCAAGGAATAACAGACAAGAGGATAAGTTTATGACCAGGAATTTGTCTGGAGCCACCCTTGGCCAGAGATCAGTTAATAACAGTAGCAACAACAATAGCAGTAGTAGTAATAGTAATAATAGTTAACATTTTTAAGTCATTGCCATGTGCCAGGCACTGAGGTAAGATCTTTGTATGAATTATCTCAACCAAATGTCACTACAATCCAATTAAAAGTACTATTAGCTCCATGTTACTGATCAGAACTCTGGCTTAGAGAAGGTAATTAACTTGGCCAAAGTCACATAGCTATGCTACACTACACATATGGTAATTAATTATAGCATGTCTAAATAGTATTTTATATTTTAGAAGGAGTTGGATTAGATCAATGTTTCCCAGTCCAGCTGCCCATTACCACCATGTAACAGCCTTCAAATTTGTACATCTACCAATGGTTTCCTGTATGTCAAGTTAAAATACCATATTCAATTCTTTTCAAATGTTCTGGGTCATCCTAAGGCAGGAATACCCTTTGAAGGAGTTAGCCAGTTGCTCAGGTACACAGACAAATTGTAACTAACTGACAGGTGTATGGGACTGGCCCTCATTTGCATATCAACTGGCAGTCCAGTCAATGCAAAAGTGCCTACTCTCTAGCTATATACTGTTACAGATCTCAAAAGGGTAAAATTGTGATGTTTATTTCTTCCAGTTACCTAATTAATATATAAATTGCCAATTGGCTAAGGGAAGCATCATTAACATTTTGTTTTGTGGGTGGGTTGTGGGTTTTTTTTTTTTTTTAGATTCCACATATAAGAGAGATCATACCATATTTGTCTTTCTCTGACTTATTTCACTTGACCTAATGCCCCTGAGGTCCAACCATGCTGTCATAAATGACAAGATTTCATTCTTTTTTATGGCTGAGTAATATTTCATTGTACATATATACCACAATATATTTATCCATTCTTCCGTTGACTGACAATTAGATTGTTTCCATATCTTGGCTATTGTAAACAATGCTGTAATGAATATTGGGGGGGTGCATATATATTTTCAAGTTACTGTTTTCATTTTCTCTGGATAAGTACCCAGAAGTGAAATTGCTGGTTGATATGGCAGTTCTAATTTCAATTTTTTGAGAAACCTCCATACTGTTTTCCATAGTGGCTACACCAACTTACATTCCCACCAACAGTGCATGAGGGTCCCTTTTCTCCACATCCATGTCAACACTTGTTATTTATTGTTGTTTTGACAGTAGCCATTCTAACAGGTGTGAGGTAATATCTCATTGTGCTTTTCATTTGCATTTCCCTGATGATTAATGATGTTCAGCATCTTTTTATGTACCTGTTGGCCATCTGTATGTCTTCTCTGGAAAAATGTCTATTCAGATCTTTTGCCCATTTTTTAATCAGATTGTTTGGTTTTTTGCTATTGAGTTATATGAGTTCTTTACATATTTTGAATATTAGCCCCTAACCAGATATATGATTTACAAATATTTTCTCCCATTTAGTAGGTTGCCTTTATATTCTTTTCTGTTCGTTTGTTTGGTTTGGGTTTTTTTTTAATTTTTGTTTTATATTGGAGTAGAGTTGATTAAGAATGTTGTGTTAGTTTCAGGTGTACACCAAAGTGGTTCAGTTATACATATACATGTATCTATTCTTTTTCAAACTCTTTTCTTTTTTTAAATAAATTTATTTACTTTATTTGTTTATTTTTGGCTACAATGGGTCTTCGTTGCTGTGCATGGGCTTTTTCTAGTTGTGGCGAGCGGGGGCTACCTTTCGTTGTGGTGCGCAGGCTTCTCATTGCGGTGGCTTCTCTTGTTGTGGAGCATGGGCTCTACATGCGCGGACTTCAGTAGTTGTGGCATGTGGGCTCAGTAGTTGTGGCTCGCAGGCTCTAGAGAGCAGGCTCAGTAGTTGTGGCGCACGGGCTTAATTGCTCCGTGGCATGTGGGATCATCCCAGACAAGGGCTCGAACCCGTGTCCCCTGCATTGGCAGGTGATTCTTAACCACTGCACCACCAGGGAAGTCCACCATCCTGTTTTAGTTACTACAGCTTTGTAATATAGTTTGAAATCAGGGAGCATGATGCCTCCAACTTTGTTCTTTCCCAGGATTGCACTGGCTATTCAGGGTTTTTTGTGGTTTCGTTATTAACATTTTGAATAAAAAGACTGGAGTATAATAGAAAGTTCCTTCCACGGGGTGGAAAAAAACTAACTCATAGACTGTGGAAGCTGGGGGAACATTTATAGATCATCTAATCCAATGTTTCTCAATCCTGGACACACAGTAAAATCACGAGGAGAAGCTGTTATGTAATGTTAATAAAAATGCCAGATCCCACCCCACAATGTCTAATTTAATTGATCTGTGATAGTGTCTGGGAATTGGTATTTTTAAAAACTCCCTAAAGGATTCTTCAGCTATGATGAAGAAGCAATGATTTAACCCAGCTCCTCATTACCTGTAAAATGGCTTTCCTGAGGCCATTTAAGATGGCCAGGACCACAAAATATCTCTCTAGGCTCCCTTGAATCTGCATTGAACCAGAACTATGGCTTCTTTTCAAAAATACTCAAGAAATTCTCATAGAAAAAGTGCTAGCTGTAAGACTTAAGGAAAATAATAATCAAATATGATTACAAATATATATACACTAATAGTTAATACACTGTATCACAATAGTTATCTTCCAAACACACACACAGTGAGGCCAAATAATACTGAAACATGAAAAGCTGGAGTTTGGAGCAGGGAAAGGTTTATTACATGGCCACACAAGGAGACCAGTGGCTCATGCCTTAAAAACTCCCGAACTCTCCGAAGGCTTTCAGCAAAGCCCTTTTACAGGCAAGGTGAGGGAGAGGTGTGGTTAGTTGTTGCAAACTTCTTGGTGTCGGATCCTTTGTTCTTGCAGCTGTCCACACAGGTCAGGTCACAGTCAGGTCATGATGTTCCAGCCCGCAGCATCTTCAACTGGCCTTTCATGCCAGCAGAGGGTCTCCTGAATCCATGGTTAGACAGAGCATCACCATCTCCACCAGTCTGTTAGTCTACCTCTCAGTGCGCCTGCCCTGACACATTTCTCTCCCAAGACGAGAAGCTGCAACGTGTGCGGGCTCCTGACGCTCCTGCAGCCTTCCCCTTCAGTCCCCTTCCTCAGCACACTGCTCTGTCAGGCTTAGCTTGGCGACTGCTCCAGTGAAGGCAGTGAGCACCCAAATGCGGGAGAGGGAGTGGGGGTGGTGTCCAGGGATCACTGAGATGCTTACGGTTGGCAGGGCTGGACCAGGAAGGGCAGCACACTAATGGCCATTCTCCTGCCCCGCCCCTATTAAAGAGCCAGTATATTAATTGTAATTGCTCAGTACAGGTGTTCTATTTTCCTTGTTTCCATTATAGAGTGTGAAAATTTTCAAAGAAACCGAATGAAAAGGTGATTGCCCAGATGCAGGCTAACTGGCAACGCCTTTAACAGCATAGGGATACATATTCTGTATGAGGCACTAAAAACCATTCAGTTAATGAGCTGATCCTAATTGTATTCATCTCCCAGCAACTACAATGGGCTTGTATCCTGGGAGACAGAATGTGTTTCTGGTCACTAGTTCTAATCCCAGATATCAAGGAATATAAGAGACTGCCATAGAGGCCAGATCAACCAGGTAATACTGTGACAAGAGAAGCACTTTCTGTAAATGCCAGGGAGGAGCAAAGAGAAATAAAGAGAAAAAGAGAAATTTTTTTTCTGTTTATAAACCCCAAAATCTGAGACTGTAGGTGTACGTTTCAGGCTGCTAAAATAAATTATTTCGACCCACAGCGTAAAGAAGATAAAATGTCAACAGCGAGATCCTACATTAGCGTAGTATCTTTGATCAGACATTTAGGAAGAGGTCAGTTTTATGGAAATGATGTTTCAAACAAATCAAGAAGGTTAAAGACAGCTGGGTTAAAGATAATGTTTAATTTTACTTTTGAGGACACAAATTTTTAAGCCCATTAGCTCAACCATCTATGCAAAGTGCTCATTAAAAATGTTATCTATAGGGGGCTTCCTTGGTGGCGCAGTGGTTGAGAATCTGCCTGCCAATGCAGGGGACACGGGTTCGAGACCTGGTCTGGGAAGATCCCACATGCCACGGAGCAACTAGGCCCGTGAGCCACGATTACTGAGCCTGCGCGTCTGGAGCCTGTGCTCCACAACAAGAGAGGCCGCGATAATGAGAGGCCCGCGCACCACGATGAGGAGTGGCCCCCACTTGCTGCAACTAGAGAAAGTCCTCGCACAGAAACGAAGACCCAACACAGCCATAAATAAATAAATAAATAAATAAAAATTAAACTTTAAAAAAAAAAAAGAAGTCTGAATTCTAACTCAGGCAAGATGTTAAAAATGTAATCTATATATTTTTAAAAGGCTTTCTCATTTCTTGCATAATATTAGAATCCAATACATTCAGCAAACATGGATTGTAGTGTTTACTACGTGATTTATTGAGAACATAATGTAACAGGGTGACCAGCTGGGAAATTAATGTGTGCTTTGTTTCCTATTGCTGTGGATTCATCTGAAAGGAAGGAATCAAGCATCTGCATTCCTCAAGTCAGGTCCTTCTCACTCTCAGGAAAGGACGACAGTTTCATTTGCTGTGGGTCTGAGGCATGCCACTCTGGGCCATCTCTTTCTCCCTCAAGCACTGTTGATGAAAGGAGCAGGATGAACATTTTCTGTATTAGAGAGATTGAAAGGGGAGAGGGAGACATTGCTCCACAGAACTGGGAATAACACAGAACTGGGAATAAGAATAAGGCCTGCAGATTCTGCAGTGACTTAAGGGAAAGGGCCTTGGATGTATCAAGGCCCATAAATGGTACAGGACAGGATACGGGGAGACCAGCCTGTCATGTGGAGTCTCTGGAGAACTAGGCAAAGACCTGGATCTGGAGACATGAAATGGCAATGCTAGGTCCACAAATGGAACCAGCCCCTTAATCATGGGATAATGTGACCATAAGTAATAACAACCTCAGCACAACCCTGGCCTGGGACCAGGGATTTGCCCCACCCAAGAATCGGGAGGCTGAAGGACCTCTTTTCAGGATGACAGAAGCCCACAACATGATAATACAACACAAGGTCAGAGAACTCTAAAAATGATTAACATTGGACTTCTCAGTAATTTAGACATGTAGCGGCTAATACTAGTTCCAATAAAGTCCTTCTGAAAAATGATAAAATTACTTACTAAGTATTATGAAGAAAATTGGCATCTATTATATATGTGTAAGAAACTTTATAAACAAAAAACTTGTCACTAAATTCACTTGTATGTAATACAATTATATTTTTTTAGCCATAATCTAATTCAGATTGTTCTGTGACAATGCAAGGAGAAAAATGGATTTCTGGGTGGATATCATTAAACACTACTCTCCACATAAATCCCTACCTCTCATTGAATTAGAAAAGAATTTCCTGGGGTCTTGCTAGAGACATCTAAAAGGTACTTAATTTTAATTTGAACACCCTCTCTCACACAAAATCTCATTTATTTATTTTTTGGACAAATATGTGTGTTAAATTCCCACTGCATGTCAGACAAGTGTGTATTAAACTCTCATTGGATGGCAGGCTACACCAGGTGCTGGGGATACACTGGAGAGAAAGAGAAATGTGCTTCCATCCTTACAGAGTTTTCAGTTCAGTGAAAAACCAACAAAACTTATGAAAAATAAAAGTAAAATTTTGTAGGTAACATAATGGGAGAAGGGCATGTTCTACAGTAGCAAATAGCAGACCATAATAAACTAGGCAGGGATGGAGATCTGGAGGAAGTGGAAAACTGAGAAAAGAAGATAGAATGAGTCAGCCAGGTGACCAACACATATGTTACAACTTCAAACCATCTTTTCAACCACCAGATGAAAACACGTCTGTTTCAACATAATAAAATCCTTCAAGTCCAGATAAGCCCCTAAATCTATAGCATATTTGAACCTAGAGAATTATTCAGTAGACTAAATGGGGGAGAAGGGGCACATGCCTCATGCAGAGCCCAAGCTCTCTAATATCTGCATTGCTCTCCACTTCACTTCCCTCCAGAAAATCCCTCCACTTGAGCTGTGAGTCCATCCTCTCTGACCATCTCAAGGATTCACTTCTGGAGTCACTTGTTCTTCCTCTATGCATCCACTCTCCGCCTGTTTATTCAGAAAGTATTTGGAAAATCAAGGCTTGAATGATGACTGGCCTTCAGGGTAAGACAGCTGACTGAGGAGAGGGAAGGCGCACTTTTGATCTTCCCTGGTACATGCTGAGGGCATGAAGAAGAGATGAAAACCAAGGGTCATAAACAACCATGTGGCTGACAGGGTCATGGTGTTCTGACCGGGTGTCAGGCCTGACCCTCTAAGGTGGAAGAGCCGAGTTCAGGACACTGAACCACCAGAGACCTCCTGGCCCCACTTAATATCAATCAGCAAGAGCTCTCCCACAGATCTCCAACTCAACCCTAAGACTGAGTTCCACCCAATGGCCAGCAAGCTCCAGTGCTGGACACCTCATGCGAAACAACTAGCAAGACAAGAACACAACCCCACCCATTAGCAGAGAGGCTGCCTAAATTCATATTAAGGTCACAGACACCCCAAAACACACCACCAGACACAGCCCTGCCCACCAGAAAGACAAGATCCAGCCCCACCCACCAGAACACAGGCACCAGTCCCCTCCACCAGGAAGCCTACACAAGCCACTGAAGCAACCACACCCACTGGGGGCAGACACCAAAAACAACAGGAACCATGAAGCTGCAGCCTGTGAAAAGGAGACCCAAACACAGCAAGTTGAACAAAATGAGAAGACAGAGAAATATGCAGCAGATGAAGGAGCAAGGTAAAAACCCACCAGACCAAACAAATGAAGAGAAAATGGGCAGTCTGCCTGAAAAAAAATTCAGAGTAATGATACTAAAGATGATCCAAAATCTTGGAAATAGAATGGAGAAAATACAAGAAACATTTAACAAGGACCTAGAAGAAGTAAAGAGCAAACAAACAATGATGAACAACACAATAAATGAAATTAACAATTTTCTGGAAGGAATCAGTAGCAGAATAACTGAGGCAGAGGAACGGAGAAGTGACCTGGAAGATAAAATAGTGGAAATAACTACTGCAGAGCAGAATAAAGAAAAAAGAATAAAAAGACTTGAAGTCATTCTCAGAGACCTCTGGGACAACATTTAACACACCAACATTCGAATTATAGGGGTCCCAGAAGAAGAAGAGAAAAAGAAAGGGACTGAGAAAATATTTGAAGAGATTAGAGTTGAAAACTTCCCTAATATGGGTAAGGAAAGAGTCAATCAAGTCCAGGAAGCACAGAGAGTCCCATACAGGATAAATCCAAGGAGAAACACGCCAAGACACATATTAATCAGACTATCAAAAAATAATACAAACAAAAAATATTAAAAGCAGCAAGAGAAAATCAAAAAATAACATATAAGGGAATCCCCATAAGGTTAACAGCTGATCTTTCAGCAGAAACTCTGCAAGCCAAAAGGGAGTGGCAGGACATATTTAAAGTAATGAAAGGGAAAAACCTACAACCAAGATTACGCTACCCAGCAAGGATCTCATTCCGATTTGACGGATAAATTAAAACCTTTACAGACAAGCAAAAGCTAAGAGAATTCACCACCACCAAACCAGCTTTACAACAAATGCTACAGGAACTTCTCTAGTCAGGAAACACAAGAGAAGGAAAAGACCTACAAAAACAACCCCAAAACAATTAACAAAATGGTAATAGGAACATACATATCGATAATTACCTTAAATGTAAATGGATTAAACGCTCCAACCAAAAGACGTAGACTGGCTGAATGGATACAAAAACAAGACCTGTATATATGCTGTCTACAAAAGACCCACTTCAGACCTAGGGACACATTCAGACTGAAAGTGGGGGGATGGAAAAAGATATTCCATGTAAATGGAAATCAAAAGAAAGCTGGAGTAGCAATTCTCATATCAGACAAAATAGACTTTAAAATAACTACTATAAGAGACAAAGAAAGACACTACATAATGATCAAGGGATCAATCCAAGAAGAAGAAATAACAATTGTAACTATTTATGCACCCAACATAGGAGCATCTCAATACATAAGGCAAATGCTAACAGCCATAAAGGGGAAATTGACAGTAACACAATAATAGTAGGGGACTTCCAACACTCCACTTTCACCAATGGACAGATCATCCAAAATGAAAATAAATAAGGAAACACAAGCTTTAAATGAAACATTAAACAAGATGGACTTAATTGATACTTAAGGGATATTCCATCCAAAAACAACAGAATACAATTTCTTTTGAAGCGCTCAGGGAACATTCTCCAGGATAGATAATATCTTGGGTCACAAATCAAGCCTTGGTAAATTTAAGAAAATAGAAATCGTATCAAGTATCTTTTCTCACCACAATGCTATGAGACGAGATATCAATTACAGGAAAAAATCTGTAAAATACCAAAAACATGGAGGCTAAACAATACACTACTAAATAACCAAGAGATCACTGAAGAAATCAAAGATGATTCAAAAAATACCTAGAAACAAATAACAATGAAAACACAACGACCCAAAACCTATGGGATGTAGCAAAAGCAGTTCTTTTTTCTTTTTTTTTAAATTTTATTTATTTTTTTATACAGCAGGTTCTTATTAGTCATCCATTTTATACACATCGGTGTATACATGTCAATCCCAATCTCCCAATTCATCACACCACCACCCCCACCCCCCGCTGCTTTCCCCCCTTGGTGTCCATACTTTTGTTCTCTACCTCTGTGTCTCAATTTCTGCCCTGAAAACCAGTCCATCAGTACCATTTTCTAGGTTCCACATACATGCGTTAATATACGATATTTGCTTTTCTCTTTCTGACTTACTTCACTCTTTATGACAGTCTCTAGATTCATCCACGTCTCTACAAATGACCCAATTTCGTTCCTTTTTATGGCTGACTAATATTCCATTGCATATATGTACCACATCTTCTTTGTCTATTCGTCTGTCAATGGGCATTTAGGTTGCTTCCATGACCTGGCTATTGTAAATAGCACAGCAATGAACACTGGGGTACATGTGTCTTTTTGAATTATGGTTTTCTCTGGGTATGTGCCCAGTAGTGGGATTGCTGGGTCATATGGCAATTCTATTTTTAGTTTTTTAAGGAAACTCCATACTGTTCTCCAAGTGGCTGTATCAATTTACATTCCCACCAACAGTGCAAGAGGGTTCCCTTTTCTCCACACCCTCTCCAGCATTTGTTGTATGTATATTTTCTGATGATGCCCATTCTAACTAGTGTGAGGTGATACCTCATTGTAGTTTTGATTTGCATTTCTCTAATTATTAGTGACGTTGAGCAGCTTTTCATGTGCTTCTTGACCATCTGTATGTCCTCTTTGGAGAAATGTCTATTTAGGTCTTCTGCCCATTTTTGGATTGGGTTGTTTGTTTTTTTGATATTGAGCTGCATGAGCTGCTTGTAAATTCTGGAGATTAATCCTTTGTCCATTGATTCGTTTGCAAATATTTTCTCCCATTCTGAGGGCTGCCTTTTAGTCTTGTTTGTACTATCCTTTGCTTTGCAAAAGCTTTTAAGTTTCATTAGGTCCCATTTGTTTATTTTTGTTTTTATTTCCATAACTGTAGGAGGTATATCAAACAAGATCTTGCTATGATTTATGTCAAACAGTGTTCTTCCTATGTTTCCCTCTAAGAGTTTTATATTGTCCGGTCTTACATTTAGGTCTCTAATCCATTTTGAGTTTATTTTTGTGTATGGTGTTAGGGAGTGTTCTAATTTCATTCTTTTACATGTAGCTGTCCAGTTTTCCCAGCACCACTTATTGAAGAGACTGTCTTTTCTCCATTGTATATCCTTGCCTACTTTGTCATAGATTAGTTGACATCAGGTGCGTGGGTTTATCTTTGGGCTTTCTATGCTGTTCCATTGATCTATATTTTGGTTTTTGTGCCAGTACCATATTGTCTTGATTACTGTAGCTTTGTAGTATAGTCTGAAGTCAGGGAGTCTGATTCCTCCAGCTCCGTTTTTTTCCCCTCAGGACAACTTTGGCTATTCGGGGTCTTTTGTGTCTCCATACAAATTTTAAGATTTTTGTTCTAGTTCTGTAAAAAATGCCATTGGTAATTTGATAGGGATTGCATTGAATCTGTAGATTGCTTTGGGAAGTATAGTCATTTCCACAATATTGATTCTTCAAATCCAAGAACATGGTATATCTCTCCATCTGTTGCTATCATCTTTAATTTCTTTCAACAGTGTCTTACAGTTTTCTGCATACAGGTCTTTCGTCTCCTTAGGTAGGATTATTCCTAGGTATTTTATTCTTTTTGTTGCAATGGTAAATGGGAGTGTTTCCTTAATTTCTCTTTCAGATTTTTCATCATTAGTGTATAGGAATGCAAGAGATTTCTGTGCATTAATTTTGTATCAGGCAACTTTATCAAATTCATTGATTAGCCCTAGTAGTTTTCTCGTGTCATCTTTAGGGTTCTCTATGTATAGTATCATGTCATCTGCAAACAATGACAGTTTTACTTCTTTTCTGATTTGTATTCCTTTTCTTTCTTTTTCTTCTGTGATTGCTGTGGCAAGGACTTCCAAAACTATGTTGAATAATACTGGTGAGAGTGGACATCTTTGTCTTGTTCCTGATCTTAGAGGAAATGCTTTCAGTTTTTCACCATTGAGAATGATGTTTGCTGTGGGTATGTTGTATATGACCTTTATTATGTTGAGGGAGGTTCCCTCTATGCCCACTTTCTGGAGAGTTTTTATCATAAATGGGTGTTGAATTTTGTCAAAGGTTATTCTGCATCTATTGAGATGATCATATGGTTTTTCTCCTTCAATTTGTTAAGATGGTGTATCACATTGATTAATTTGTGTATATTGAAGAATCCCTGCATCCCTGGGATAAATCCCACTTGATCAGGGTGTATGATCCTTTTAATGTGTTGTTGGATTCTGTTTGCTAGTATTTTGTGGAGGATTTTTCCATCTATATTCATCAGTAATATTGGTCTGTAGTTTTCTTTTTTTGTAGTATCTTTGCCTGGTTTTGGTATCAGGGTGATGGTGGCCTCATAGAATGAGTTTGGGGTTGTTCCTTCCTCTGCAACATTTTGGAAGAGTTTAAGAAGGATGGGTGTTAGCTCTTCTCTAAATGTTTGATAGAATTCACCTGTGAAGCCATCTGGTCCTGGACTTTTGTTTGTTGGAAGATTTTTAATCACAGTTTAAATTTCATTACTTGTGATTGGTCTGTTCATATTTTCTGTTTCTTCCTGGTTCAGTCTTGGAAGGTTATACCTTTCTAAGAATTTGTCAATTTTTTCCAGGTTGCCCATTTTATTGGCATATAGTTCTTTGTAGTAATCTCTTATAATCCTTTGTATTTCTGCAGTGTCAGTTGTGATTTCTCCTTTTTCATTTCTAATTTTATTGATTTGAGTCCTCTCCCTCATTTTCTTGATGAGTCTGGCTAATGGTTTATCAATTTTGTTTATCTTCTCAAAGAACCAGCTTTTAGTTTTATTGATCTTTGCTATTGTTTTCTTTGTTTCTATTTCATTTATTTCTGCTCTGATCTTCATGATTTCTTTCCCTCTGCTGACTTTGGGTTTTGTTTGATCTTCTTTCTCTAGTTCCTTTAGGTGTAAGGTTAGATTGTTTATTTGAGATTTTTCTTGTTTCTTGAGGTAGGCTTGTATAGCTATAAACTTCCCTCTTAGAACTGCTTTTGCTGCATCCCATAGGTTTTGGATCATCGTGTTTTCATTGTCATTTGTCTCTAGGTATTTTTTGATTTGCTCTTTGATTTCTTCAGTGATTTCTTGGTTATTTAGTAACGTACTGTTTGGCCTGCATGTGTTTGTGCTTTTTTACATTTTTTTCCCTGTAACTGATTTCTAATCTCATAGTGTTGTGCTCAGAAAGATGCTTGACATGATTTCAATTTTCTTAAATTTACTGAGGCTTAATTTGTGACCCAAGATGTGATCTCTCCTGGAGAATGCTCTGTGTGCACTTCAGAAGAAAGCCACCCCACCCCTTGTAAGACCTCTCTGCCTTGTGCTCATCTTCCTGGATGAAGTCAAAAAGTCATTCTGCTGGCACAACATAGTGTCTGGTTGGATGAGGTAACCCCAAGCTCCAAGCTCAACACGTGGCATAGCAGAAGCTTAGGTAATTATTGAAAGTCAAGCAGAAATGAAAAATTTTTTCCATGTATTAAGCCAGGGGAACCAGACAGTGGAGTGTAGGAAACAGTAATTGGAAAGGAAGATAGCTTTGGGACCTAGAGTCTACATCAGTGTGTCAGCCTAGGAAGCTAGGAAAGGACTAGTTATGAAGACTAGATCTGAGTAACTTGATTGTGTGTAGTAAGCACACATTTGGATGCTGGTAATAGCTGGCAAAAATTTCTCACTACTCTGAAGTAAGTCAGAAAGAGAAAAACAAATATCGTATATTAACATATATATGTGGAATCTAGAAAAATGGTACAGATGAACCGGTTTGCAAGGCAGAAATAGAGACACAGATGTAGAGGACAAAGGTATGGACACCAAGGGGGGAAAGTGGGGGTGGGGGGTGATGAATTGGGAGACTGGGATTGACATATATACACTAATATGTATAAAATAGATAACTAATAATAACCTGCTGTATAAAAAAATAAAATTAAAAAAAAAAAAAGACACTACCTAGTGAGGAGGAAACCATGAAGACGGCTTAAATGGCAGGACTCCCTGTGCTGGTGAGAACATGTGAGGAGAATAATTCTTACTCCTTGGCACCATATTTAATGGAACCACTTGTTGATAAACCAGAGCAGAGGGCAGCATCCTGGAGGCTGAGGAGCCTGGAAACCAGGTATCTAGAGAGAGCTCAGAGGATGCTTGGTCACAAGCAGAGGGCATTAGGGACACGTGGCATGGAGGGGTGGGGGGTTCACATCTGAAGGGCTGTGCCAGTGTGGGGGTAGACTGCTCTGGGTGAAAAACAAAAAATTCACTCTACTCCATCTCATCTGACTTCAAAAGAGCTCTGTTTCAAATTCGTATAAAGTAAGCTTACAATAAGCCCCCTACATACTCCTGATCTACTTTACCTTGTTCTACCTTTTATTTTTCCATAACACTTATCACCTTCTAACATACTATATTATTTCATTTATTTAACTATTTTTTGTCTATCTGAAATAAAATTAAGTTCCACAAGGGCAGGGATCTTTGTTTTGTTCACTATTCCATCCTAAGTGCCTAGAACAGCATCTTACATATAGTAGACGCTCAAATAAATATTAGTTTGATAAAATAATGAGAGACAAGTGGCTTGCCTAAGGCAGTATGCATTGCTTTATTTTAAGAGTATGTCCAGGAATTTCTCTCACAAAGATGTAGACCATCACAAATTTCGCACTCTGAGGTCCTAGAGAAAGGCAGAGCTATAAGAAAGGACTGTGAGTCCTTGAAAGCCACCTCTACCTGCTGACCACCTTGCTAATATATGAATAAAATAATAAATTTCTATTTGGGTAAGCCTCTGACATTTTGGAGTTTATTTGTTACAGAAACTAACTAGTACACATTTGAACATGAAATTCTGCACTATGAAATGAATTCATGTGCTTTAAGGAAATCTGCATTATTCGTTAGACAAACATGCTGAGCTCTTGCTGTGGGCCAGGAACTCTGATGGGCATAGGCAGCTCAAAGATGAGTAATAGAAAATAACTTCCCTCCAGGAAACCAAAAATTTACAATATCATGTTGTAAGTTCTGTTTTAGAGGAAAGGAAAAGGGGCTGTTTGAGTCCAGGGGAGAAAGCCTAATACTGCCATGCAGAGGAGAAAAGAGGAACTGGGACATGGGATGTGACATTTGGGCTCAGTTTTGAATTACGAGTCTGATGAAGAATGAAAAAAGAAAATATATCATTTTTGTAAAATGTTACTTGACAAATTCGGTTCCAAATTATTTGGCCTTTTCACTCTATACAATTGCTCCTAGAGTTTCATTATATACAATTCATATTCACTCCAGAGGTGAAATTGAACGTCAGGGTAGTATATCACAAGTGGATTTGGATATAACATTTTTCTACTCACTGGTAGAGTTGTAACATGAAGAAATAAAAAAGATCAATGTGAGAATGACTGTCAGTCATTATTGATATTTTTTAAATATTTAATTTACTCTAAAAGAAGAATAAATAAAATTCCTTTCTACTCATCTGGGAACGCACTAGCAGGTATTTCAGAATCTTTCACACTGGCGAGGTGAGAGATTTTACTGTTTCAGGGATCTTAGAGTATTTGGAATCTATGAACCAGAAAGACCTTTTGCTTACCTCTTAATAGTATTTATTTTATTGAACTTTAAGGAGACCTTCCTAATGACTCATGTATGCTTTCAAGACATACAAGTTAACCTTGACATTTATTAATTTCTTATACTTAATGACTGATTAAGGTTCAGTGAAGACAAATACTAAGCAATATACTAAATAAGGAAGAAGTTTCCACAAACACACATGGGATATCTGGAAGTGGTCCAGCAGGTAACCCATGAAGTGATGTGTGTCGCAAAAAACTAATCCATCTCATTATGTTTGGCACTGATTGGATCCTTAGTTAATATGTCTTACCTGGTTCTCCTTTTTACAAATAAAAGAAATGTGTGTAATTTAACATGAGGGCCAAAGAAAGCATATGCATAATAATGATTAAATAACTTCCTATTGAGAGACCTTTTTCTCTCCCAAATATTTCACATTTGCTATCTCATTTGGTCTTCATACAACTTGAAAATATATATATATATGAGAAGTGAAAATGGAAGTAAAAATCTTTTCTAAACCACTACGCAAAAAAAGTCCAAACTCTCAGTCATATTTCAGTTCCCCAAACCAGGGTCAAGCATTATTTCTCTCTTCCACTGGTATCAACACTGGGCTGAATACTTTGGGGACAAGTTGGGAGGGGCAGCAAAAACAGAGATAATTAATGCATATTCCCTTCCTCAGCAAGCTCATATTTTAGTGCAGTAAGATGAAACACATGCAAGATAGCACACTCTGCCTGGCATTATTCTTTACTGTCCTAAAAGAAGACAAAATTGTTCCCCATCTCAGTGAACAGCACCAAGATTTTCCCTATTGAACAAGCCATGAAACTCAAAAATCCTCCCTGATTCTTCCTCCTCCCTTCTCAGCCACATCTGATAAGGTCCAACAACAAGTCCTGTCAATTTTACCTCCTAAATATTTCTCAAACATTCTTTCCATCACCATTGCCATCAACTGAGTTCAGGCCACCATCATGTCCCATTTGTATGAATTATAACTGCCTCCTGAATAGTCTCCCTGCTTCTATTTTGGACCCACCCAATATATTCTGCATGCTGCAATTGGAGTGACCTTGTAAAAATACAAATCTAATCGTAAGTTCTCCAACTCAAACCACTCCAGAAACTTTTCATTACCCTTACGGTAAAACTCAAATTCCTTAAGTTGGACTACAAGGCCTTGTTTGATGTAGCTCTTAGACTACAAGGACTTGTTTTATTGTAGCTCGCTCCTGCCTAACTCTCTTGACCCACCATCTACCACTTCCCCACTCTCTCTTTGCTGTCTGCTACTCTGGCCTTCCTTCAAGTCCTTGAATATTCCTTAGTCTTCACACTGTCTGGCATTTCCACTTGTTCTTCCCTTTACCAAGAATGCTCTGCCCCTACCTCATCCTCTACTCACAGCTCAATTATCACTTAGTCATGGAAACCTTCACTGACTTCCCAGAGACAATCAGTTCCTCTCATAAGACTTCATACTCTTCTTTCATAATATTCATCACAACTTATAACTATATATTTATTGTGCGATTATTTATGTAACATCTAACTCCTACTTCTATCCTGTTCCCACTGCACTATAAGATCCATGAGGGCAAAGACAATGTCTTCTTTGCTTTCCTTTCTATCCTCACAGCCTAGCATTTGCCTGGTACATTGTAGGAGCTCAATAAATACATACTGATTCAACAAAAGTATGATTAAATGAAGAAATATTAAGATAAAGATCACATGAATGAGGTAACACTGGAAGTGAGTGGTGAGGGAAAAGTAAGATTGTGATAATCAGAAAAGGGTAGGGAGGGACTTTCAGGTTCTAAGAACAGTGAGAAGCAAAGACACAGAGTTAGACAGTCATAAAGCAGGAAAGGGACCATGAGGAATCCAAACTTACTGGGTTAAGTGTAGGGTGCAATGGAATACTTGCCCAGAAAGATATGGTTCTGTTGCAGAAAGCCTGGAAGGGAGGATAAAAATCGGTACCTAATGACATAGTGAGACATTGCCGTTTTACGAGCAGGAGGTGACATGTAAAAGTGAAATTTAGGTTGCCCATTGATTAAGAAGGTAAGACAATAAAAAGCCTATACTAATATTACCACAGAAAACAAAGTTATTTTTAAAACCTACTGCTATCATACATTTAAAACATAATAGAGATACTGACTGTGACCTTGAATAGAGTATAGATAAAAGAGAGATTTCTGAGGTAGTAGTAACAGGAATGAGATTTCTGGGTAAAGTGGTAGGGTGAAGCAAGCTTATTTATAATACGGAATCCCCCAAAGGCTCAGGAATTGGCAGCACCAGGTACTTCTAGAAATGGAGTTGAAAGTAAAAGGACTGGTTGGCGGTCTATATGAAAAACAGATCACCAAAAGCCCTTCTTCCCTTCAAAAGGAGGTTTATTCTGTGAAAGGGGTAAAATAGAGGATCTTCACAATGGAGGATTTCTGACACAAATAAGAATAGGAGTATGATACTGAAAATGCAGGTATAAAATTAATGTTTACATATCCAACGCTAAGATATCAAACTCTCTTTCCCATTTTGGCTTCCAGAATTATAACAACAAACATATATCCTCCAAACAGGAGATGAAAAGATTCTTTTCTGGTGAATCTGACCAGCCCAAATGAAGCTACAGATACTGACATGAGAAGTCCTTCAATGAAAATGTCCAGCCAGAACATCCTGTGGTGCATCCCATAGATGACAATCACCAACCATGCACTCAGGTTTTCTAATCAGGTCTAATTTCCTATTCTTACATATGAGGATTATTAGATACATGAGAAAAGTACCTATCATGAATCACAGAAACCAAAAATTAATTAATTAGCTAATTAATTAAGAAAAACAACTTGGAGGAAATGAACTCTTCAAGGATCAAAGGGAAGAAAACTAATGTTAATAAACTTAAGAGAAATAAAAAGAGATATATCCGTGAAATAAAAACAGAATGCTATTAAAACAAAAAAGAGAAAAGGAGAGTCAAAGCAAAACTCATTAAAAATGTGATAGTAGAGATGAAAAACTCAGCAGATAGTATAGAAAATGAAGATGGGGAAATCTCCAAGAGAGGAGAGCAGAAAAACAAGCAGACAAGAACCATGAGAGGGAAGACAGGAACATTAGAGATAGTCCAGGAGATCCACCAGCCAAATAGTAGAGTTTTCAACAAGAAAAAACAGAAAACAGAGGGGAAGAAATTGTTAAAGAAATAATTCAAGAAAACAGCCAAGACTAAAGGTCATCATTTTTGAGATTTTAAAGGCCAATCCGAGAGGCCAGCACAACAAATAAAGATAGACATCACTGTGAAAGTTCAGAACACTGAGAGAAAAAAGAAAATCTTACAAGCTTCCAAGGAGTGGGAGGGAGAAAAACACGTACAAAGTCTCAGGAATCAGAATGGCTTTTAATTTCTTAACATTAACCTTGAAAACCCTACAATTAACTATTCTGGGGAAAAAAAAATTGTTTTAGAATTCCCCCAGCCAAAAATTATCAATCAAGTATGAGAGAAGAGTAAAAACATTTTCTTCTCAAAGTCTTAAAATAAGTCTCAAAAAATTTCACCTCCAAGCACCCTTTCTCTGGAAGACAATGACTCCATCAAAATTAGGGAGTCAACCAAGAAGGAGGAAAACATGGGGTACAGCAAAAAGGGGGCTCTTTCCATGCAGGATAAGGATCACTAGAGAACAGGAAATCTCAGAATGTCATCTGTGTACCAGCTGTAGAGGCAACCAGTCCAGACAATAGCATGTCAAAATAACCAAAAGATTCTAGGAGAGCATTTCTTCAAGAAAATGAAATTGATAAATTAACTGATACACCTAAAGAAAGAATTGAGACTGAGAAAAATATAGAAGAGTTTTGGGTTGAATTAATGATGAGTATGTACAAAGAAAATAAAGAAAACATACACACAAACAAAAAACATAATTATTAACTATGGGAAAATCAAAAGTTGGGAAGGAAAGTGCATACTGTATGCTTCAACTCAAATAGTCATAATAACATAAGACTGAATAATGCTTTTAACCTAAGTTATAATATAATGAGGGAGGAGATGAGAGAAGAGACGGTGAAAGTAGTGAAAGAACTAAATCCTCATCATGGGAAGTCAACATATCATTCCTAAATCTGAAAAATTAAGCGCTAGAGATATGAACCTGCTATGTAGAAGTATAATGATATATACACACCAGATGAAACAGCCAAAAGAGTTTAAATAGAGGATATGAAGAGTAGGTTTTCTTGCTGTTTTCACAAGTCTAAAATCATCTGCCTTTTAGGGAATTCCCTGGTGGTCCAGTGGTTAGGACTCCGCGCTTCTACAGCAGGGGGCCCAGGGTTCAATCCCTGGTCAGGAACTAAGATCCTGCAAGCCTCATGGCACAGCCAAAAAAAATCATTTAACTCTTGAACTGTGTGCTACTGAGCAAAGGGCCTGCTGCCCAACATGCATATAAGCCAATACTATGGCATTGGCTTTTGACGATACAAAAACTTTATTGCAAGGTGGAGAGACAAGGAGACAGGAGGTATGGCTCAAATCTGTTCCCTCAATCTGAGGTTCCATCAAACTTGTATGAGTTCAGAAAGGAGGGTTGGTATGTGGAAATGCTGGCGGGGCAGGTTTCTATTGGAGGGCTTTGGAACGTGGCCATTTATGCTAAGGTATGGTAAAGGGGATGTCAGCCCCAGATCTTCCTGGACAACAGAGCCTTCAATTCTGAAAGGGTTTCAGTGTTCAGGTTCTGATCATGTCCTGGTCCTTTGGTTCCTTGTTGGGGGAGGGTGCGGGGTAGAAATTTTGGTTCCAGGTGTTGTTTGAAGTCAAAATTTTCTCCTCTGCACATGCTTCAGCTGCCTGACTTGCAGTTTTGTTCTGTTGTCTCTGAAAAGCAACTCAGTATCTTGTTAGAAACAGAACAGGGCCAGTTTAGGGCCGGTTCTGCTGCTACATGTGCATGTATAACTTTAATAAAAATAAAGACTGAATAAAAGACTAATTTAACTTAAAAAACCAACAGGCTGAGGATGAGGGAGGGATATGTACGAGAAAGAGAGAGAGATTGATCTGTATTTATTTAGACTCAGATTTTCAGATTTAAGTGACTGGGAAGATGTGGAGGTCAAAAGGAAAGCTTGGTTTCAAAGAGAATAGCAATTATGATAAAAACGTGTAGAGCGTCTATGGCAACAAAGAACCACCTAGTGACACAAAATCATAAAAAGTCACTCTCTCTGTGCTTACAGAACTTTAAGGCTGCAAGATCATCTTGCTTCTGTTTCTTGAATTCCTTCAGGAATCTCTTTTGCCAAAGCTATCCATGGTTTCTTTGAACACCTAGAGGACTGAGCATTCACCACATCCTGAGGCATTCCATTTCTACCTTGAGCTTCTCTAATCACTGACTGGGAATTCCTTTAATAAAGCCAAGTCTGCATACACATTGGCCCCACTTCTACTCTGTGGTTCTTTACTCTCTTTTCTGTTGCTTGAAGAAACTGCAGATCTGCCCTAAGTATCCTCAGCACCTTTGATAACTACCCAAACACTTTCCTGTCTATTCTCTGAACTCTTAATTGAATCAGAAGACCAAACATTTTAGTAAAGAATCTAAATATTTAAATATAGCTAAGTGAATTTATATTATTGATGTCCATTTATTCCTGGCTACTAACAAGGACTTGAATAAATGACTTCCAAAGATTCCTTCCATTCTTCTCGAACAAACACAGTAAGTGCTTCCTGGACAGGATCACCATATAAGGTACAGTGACAGAGATGAAGCAGGCAGAAGAAATCAAAAGAAAGTGAAAAGAAGTCTCTTCCCTCTATGCCTTGCCCTGCACAGGCCCTTCTGAAGTCAGCAGTTGTCACGAGGCTAGATGTTAAATCTGTTTCTAAGAGCTGAAGTTCAAATTAAAGCCAAGTACAGCAGTGCTGTTTCCAGAATAATTTGAATCTTCAAGCTGTACTAAGTGTCTTTTTGCCTCTACACTTGAAAATTACTACATTTTTCAGTTTGTTTCTATTTGAAAAAAATGGGTTAGGTGATTATAGAGGAGTAGCAGCTTGTCAATTCTGCACAAATTCCACACGTGATTTTTATGCTAAAATTCCCAAAGTCTCTTTAATAGATAATTTATGTTCCTCTAAGATAGTTTTATTTTAGAATAATAAAAGCCCTCAAACATCCCAGAGACAAAAAAAAAATGATATCCAATGTGAGATCTAAGAGCTAAGCTCTTGCCAGAGGCCTATCCATCTTAACATGATCAAGAGATAGTCTCCAGTAGTTCTCTGTGAGTGACTGAAAACTGTAGAAGAGTGATAAGACACAAACCCTCTTCCTGGACTTGAGTCCCACCAGTGTCAAAAGCAAAAGATAAGAATTCCTCAGGATCCCTCATTTGGAAAATTCCACCTGATATCCATTCTCTTAAATTTAATTTTTATTTATTCATTTGGCAAAGATTGAGCATCTACTGTTCTGGGTGCAGGGGATGCAGATCCCTGGAGTTCACAATCTAGGAGTGGGGAGACAGATAATGAGATTTGTATTCATCTTGTTCTGCTATAAAGAAAAAGAAAACAGGATGACGTCCTGGACAGTGACTGTTGGGGCTCAGAGCAGATTACAGAGGGTGAACAGAAGAGCCTTTTTGGTGGAGGTATTAGAAGTAAAAACCAAGTGACAAGAAAATCCAGCCACACAAAAGGGCTGGGGAGAGAAAGAATACTGCAGGCAGAGGAAGAGCAAGTGCAAAGGCCTAAGAGAGCTGTTCTCTGAGCATGATTACTCTACAAGAATGTTCTCAGGAGAATTTTTAAATCTTTAGTGATAGTGGATGCCTTGCTTCATCTGAGCACTCGTTCCCCCAGCTGCCAGACTTCTGCAACTGATGGTTCTTAGCTGAGTCCCACTCCAGGAATTGCCCACCCCACAAGAGTCTCCCCCGTCCCTGGGGACAGTCTATATCCAATGACTGGCCTCAGAGGTATAAAGATCTAGCTCCCTTGCCTTTAAGGGCCAACCAGCTCCTAAGCACCCCATGAACTGGCTCTGCGTGATTGCGTCACTGCTCAACCCCTCCCTCTGCCCAGTGCTGCATCCTTTACTCCCCTACAGGTATTGATGCTAAGCGTACTTCCCAATGTACCTTCTATATGCAGATCTCCATCTCAGCTGCTGTTTCCCTGGGGAATCCAGCTAAAGATCTAAGTTGATCATTTAAGGCACTTAAAAATATTAAAACATTACAGCAGTAACACCACCAAATTTAGCAATTATTTAAGAATGCCAGTGCCTCCTTAATCTGTTTGTGCGGCATGAGGTGCTAACTAGTTTCCATGCTTCTGATATTGCTGCTCTGAAATCTGTCGCCACACTGCTGACTGATGTTTCCCAACCACAAATTTGATCATGGTGATCTCCTGCTGAAGCCCTTCAGTGGCTCTCAGTGGCCTTCAAATATCTGAGCTCCATGATCCACAAGTCTCTTCATGACCTGCCACGAGCCTCTTCTGCTACCTTGTAAAACCTTTCTACCCAACTTCTCTTACCCTGGACCCATGGCATTTTGGCTATGCTGTTTCACATCCTCTTGCCTGTCTTTGAACCTGCAATTTCCTCTGCCTAGCAAATCATTTTTTATGCTTTAAAGGCACTTTCTTTGAAAGCCTTCCTCAGCTCCTATACCCAGATTTCCTAAACCCACTTAATAGCTCTATTCTATTTTGTGTACTTTTTTATTATTGCACCTATCACTGTAACATCTGCCTATTTTTGCTGTCCAACTGCACTACCGTTTGCTATAGAAGTACATCTAGAAACTATGTCCTATTCAGTGCTGATCCCTCCCTGAGCATCCAACACAGTTCCAGGCATTTTGTAGACACTCCCAAAGGCTATCCCTTTCTAATTTAGTTTTAGAAAAATGGCATAGTCACAAAACATACCTGTAACATAGATAAATGCCTTGTTAGGAACTATTTTGCAGTAATAGAATCCATCTTAGTCAAAAGATTACCTTTCACTGAGCCCTGAGACAGAAGGGGCAGGACTAAAGCACTGCAGACACTTACCTATGATGCCATTTGTGTTACAAAAGTAACTACCAGGCCCCAATCCCTGCAAGTCTCAGGCATCTGAAATCTTAAGGACACCACAAACCATGATATTTCCATACCCACTCACTTCAGTTATAGTCTCCTCAAGTGCTTCTTTTTTTTGTTTTGTATGTTCACAAGTGTAAAGACTACCAAAACAGTCTATGAACTGAAGAAAACTAGAGTTTTCTTGGTTTGGTAATTGACAAAGAGAAGGCTATTCTTCCAGAAACTTTGCTGGGGACACTGCATTTAAACACTGACCACTGCTAATGGTAATGATGAGCCCAACAGAAATATAATCTTCCCCTACTTATAATTCCAATGTGCAGAAGAGGCAATGGTATAGCAGGAAAAACAGGGGTCTTCAAGATAGGACACTTATGCTTGAATTCAAGCCCTGCCTCTTAGCAGCATATGATCTTGAGCAAGATATTTAATTTCTTGTAGCTTGACTTTCCTCATCTATAAAATGGAGATTACCCCTAACTCACACCATCCTTGTGAGAATTAAATAAGTCATAAGTGAGAAGGTGCCTAGTGTAGGCTCTGACCCCATTAAGGCCACAAGAACTATTCACTGAAAGCAACAACAAATGTTTTCACCAAAAGCATTTCCTATGTCCTAAAACCCAAGCAGAGAAGATGAGAAGAAACGGATTCTTATGGATTAATAATATCACCCTACCCTACATGAGTTTAAGATATGCTGATTTTGAATTTCTCATTCAGTCTTATTTCTATACAATCAGAAAATCTGTTTATTTAAGAAACTATACCAAACTGTCATCCATATACACTGGGCTTTAGTACATTTGATTTCTTTTTCCTAAATAAGTGGTCTGAAGAATGACAACTAGATAGTAAAAAAAACAAATCAAACCCCCAGGAAGGTTAGTAGCTTTATAGACTTTTATATCCCAGAATATCATAAGCAGATTAAAACCCTTCTGCATTTCTTAAAAACACATTTTGATCTGACCACCTGCATGACAAATTGTACAATAACGAAATTTAAAAGGGTTAGGATAGACCAGAGGGCAGACAGCAGAAGCAAGAAGAACTACAACTCTGCAGCCTGTGGAACGAAAACCACATCCACAGAAAGATAAACAAAATGAAAAGGCAGAGGACTATGTACCAGATGAAGGAACAAGATAAAACCCCAGAAAAACAACTAAACGAAGTGGAGATAGGCAACCTTGCAGAAAAAGAATTCAGAATGATAGTGAAGATGATCGAGGACCTCGGAAAAAAAATGGAGGCAAAGATCAAGAAGATGCAAGAAATGTTTAACAAAGACCTAGAAGAATTAAACAACAAACACCTAGAAGAATTAAAGAACAAACACAGACGAACAATAACTGAAATGAAAAATAGTCTAGAAGGAATCAATAGCAGAATAACTGAGGCAGAAGAACGGATAAGTGACCTGGAAGACAGACAGTGGAATTCACTGCTGCGGAACAAAATAAAGAAAAAAGAACGAAAAGAAATGAAGACAGCCTAAGAGACACCTGGGACAACATTACTCACACCAACATTTGCATTATAGGGGTCCCAGAAGGAGAAGAAAGAGAGAAAGGACCCAAGAAAATATTTGAAGAGATTATAGCTGAAAACTTCCCTAACATGGGAAAGAAAATACCCACCCAAGTCCAGGAAGCACAGAGAGTCCCACACAGGATAAACCCAAGGATAAACACACTGAGACACACAGTAATCAAATTGACAAAAATTAAAGACAAAGAAAAAGTTATTAAAAGCAACAAGGAAAAAACAACAAATAATATACAAGGGAATCCCTATAAGGTTAACAGCTGATTTCTCAGCAGAAACTCTACAAGCCAGAAGCAAGTGGCACGATATATTTAAAGTGATGAAAGGGAAGAACCTACGACCAAGATTACTCTACCCAGCAAGGATCTCATTCAGATTCAACGGAGAAATTGAAAGCTTTACATGCAAGCAAAAGCTAAGAGAATTCAGCACCACCAAACCAGCTCTACAACAAATGCTAAAGGAACTTCTCTAAGTAGGAAACACAAGAGAAGAAAAGGACCTACAAAAACAAACCCAAAACAATTAAGAAAATGGTAATAGGAAAATACATATCGATAATTACCTTAAATGTGAATGGATTAAATGCTCCAACCAAAAGACAGAGGCTTGCTGAATGGATACAAAAGCAAGACCCATATATATGCTGTCTACAAGCGACCACTTCAGACTTAGGGACACATACAGACTGAAAGTGAGGGGTTGGAAAAAGACATTCCATGCAAATGGAAATCAAAAGAAAGCTGGAGTAGCAATTCTCATATCAGACAAAATAGACTTTAAAATACAGATTATTACAAGAGACAAGGAATGACACTACATAATGATCAAGGGATCAATCCAAGAAGAAGATATAACAATTATAAACACACAGACACCCAACACAGGAGCACCCCAATACATAAGGCAAACGCTAACAGGTATAAAAGAGGAAATCAGCAGTAACACAATAATATTGGGTGACTTTAACACCTCACTTACACCAATGGACAGATCATCCAGACAGAAAATTAATAAGGAAAAACAAGCTTTAAATGACACAACAGACCAGATAGATTTAATTGATATTTATAGGACATTCCATCTGAAAACAGCAGATTACACTTTCTTCTCAAGTGCACACGAAACATTCTCCAGGACAGATCACATCTTGAGTCACAAATCAAGCCTCGGTAAATTTAAGAAAACTGAAATGATATCAAGCATCATTTCTGACCACAATGCTATGAAATTAGAAATCAATTACAAGGAAATAAATGTAAAAAACACAAACATAGGGAAGCTAAACAATACGTTACTAAATAACCAAGAGATCACTGAAGAAATCAAAGAAGAAATCAAAAAATACCTAGAGACAAATGACAATGAAAACACGATGACCCAAAACCTATGGGATGCAGCAAAAGCGGTTCTAAGAGGGAAGTTTATAGCTATACAAGCCTACCTCATTACAACTAAAGTAACTAGAGAAAGAAGAACAAACAAAACGAATAGTAGAAGGAAAGAAATCATAAAGATCAGAGCAGAAATAAATGAAATAGAAACAAAGAAAACAATAGCAAAGATCAATAAAACTAAAAGCTGGTTCTTTGAGAAGATAAACAAAATTGATAAACCATTAGCCAGACTCATCAAGAAAAAGAGGGAGAGGACTTAAATCAATACAATTTGAAATGAAAAAGGAGAAGTTACAATGGACACCACAGAAATACAAAGCACCATTAAAGACTACTACAAGTAACTCTATGCCAAAAAAATGGACAACCTGGAAGAAATGCAGAGATTCTTAGAAAGGTAAAACAGTCCAAGACTGAACCAGGAAGAAACAGAAAATATGAACAGACCAATCACAAGTAAAAAAATTGAAACTGTGATAAAAAATCTTCCAACAAACAAAAGTCCAGGACCAGATGGCTTCACAGGTGAAGTCTAGCAAACATTTAGGGAAGCACTAACACCCATCCTTCTCAAACACTTGCAAAAAATTGCAGAGGAAGGAACATTCCCAAACTCATTATACGAAGCCACGATCAACCTGATACCAAAACCAGACAAAGATACTACAAAAAAAGAAAATTACAGACCAATATCACTGATGAATATAGATGCAAAAATCCTCAACAAAATACCAGCAAACAGAATGCAACAACACATTAAAAGGATCAAACCCCATGATCAAGTGGAATTTATCCCAGGGATGCAAGGAGTCTTCACTATACGCAAATCAATCAGTGTAATACACCACATTAACAAATTGAAGAATAAAAACCATACGATCATCTCAATAGATGCAGGAAAAGCTTCTGACAAAATTCAACACCCATTATGACAAAAACTCTCCAGAAAGTGGACATAGAGGGAACCTACCTCACCATAATAAACGCCATACACAACAAACCCACAGCAAACATCATTCTCAATGGTGAAAAACTGAAAGCATTTCCTCTAAGATCAGGAGCAAAACAAGAATGTCCACTCTTGCCACTATTATTCAACATAGTTTTGGAAGTCCTAGCCACAGCAATCAGAGAAGAAAAAGAAATTAAAGGAACACAAATCAAAAAAGAAGTTAAAAAAAAAAAAAAAAAGAAGTAAAACTGTCACTGTTTGCAGATGACATGATACTCTACATAAATAATCCTAAAGATGCCACCAGAAAACTACTAGAGCTCATCAATGAATTTGGTAAAGTTGCAGGATGCAAACTTAATGCACATAAATCTCTTGCATTCCCATACACCAACAAGGAAAGATCAGAAAGAGAAATTAAGGAAACAATCCCATTCACCACTGCAACAAAAAGAATAAAATTCCTAGGAATAAATCTACCTAAGGAGGTAAAAGACCTGTCCTCAGAAAACTATAAGACATGGATGAAAGAAATCAAAGATGACACAAATAGAAGGAGAGATATACCATGTTCTTGGGTTGGAAGAATCAATATTGTGAAAATGACTATACTACCCAAAGCAATCTACAGATTCAATGCAATCCCTATCAAATTACCAATGGCATTTTTTAAAGAACTAGAAAAAAATCTTAAAATCTGTATGGAGACACAAAAGACCCCAAACAGCCAAAGCAATCTTGAGGGAAAAAAACGGAGCTGGAGGAATCAGACTCCCTGACTTCAGACTATACTACAAAGCTACAGTAATCAGGACAGTATGGTACTGGCACACAGAGAGAAATATAGATCAATGGAAGAGGATAGAAAGCCCAAAGATAAACCCACGCACATATGGTCCCCTTATCTTTGATAAAGGAGGCAAGAATATACAATGGAGTAAAGACAGCCTCTTCAATAAGTAGTGCTGGGAAAACTGGACAGATACATGTAAAGGAATGAAATTAGAACATTCCCTAACACCATACACAAAAATAAACTCAAAATGGATTAAAGACCTAAATGTAAGACCGGACACTACAAAACTCTTAGAGGAAAACACAGGAAGAACACTCTTTGACATAAATCACAGCAAGATCCTTTTTGACCCACCTCCTAGAGTAATGGAAATAAAAACAAAAATAAACAAATGGGACTTAATGAAACTTAAAAGCTTTTGCATAGCAAAGGAAACTATAAACAAGACGAAAAGACAACCCTCAGAACAGGAGAAAATATTTGCAAACAAACCAACAGACAAACGTTAATCTCCAAAATATACAAATAGCTCATGAAGCTCAATATTAAAAAAACAAACAACCCAATTAAAAAATGGGCAGAAAACCTAAACAGATATTTCTCCAAAGAAAACATACAGATGGCCAAGAGGCACATGAAAAGCTGCTAAATTATTAGAGAAATGCAAATTAAAACTACAATGAGGTACCACCTCACACCGGTTAGAATGGGCATCATCAGATAATCTACAAACAACAAATCCTGGAGAGGATGTGGAGAAAAGGGAACCCTCTTGCACTGTTGGTAGGAATGTAAATTGATACAGCCACTATGGAGAACAGTATGGAGGATCCTCAAAAAATTAAAAATAGAATTATCATGTGACCCAGCATAATTCAAACCATAATTCAAAAAGACAGATGCACCCCAATGTTCACTGCAGCAGTATTTACAGTAGCCAGGTCATAGAAGCAACCAAAATGCCCATCGACAGCCAAATGGATAAAGAAGATGTGGTACATATATACAAAGGAATATTACTCAGCCATAAAAAGGAACGAAATTGGGTCATCTGCAGAGATGTGGATGGACCCGGAGACTGTCATACAGAGTGAAGTAAGTCAGAAAGAGAAAAACAAATTTCGTATATTAATGCATATATGTGGAATCTAGAAAAATGGTACAGATGAACCGGTTTGCAAGGCAGAAATAGAGACACAGATGTAGAGAACAAACTTATGGACACCAAAGGGGGAAAGCGGGGTGGGGGGTGATGGTGGTGGGATGAATTGGGAGATTGGGATTGAAATATTTACACTAATATGGATAAAATAGATAACTAATAATAACCTGATGTATAAAAAATAAAATTCAAAAAAGAAATAAATAAAAAATAAAAGGGTTAGGATAGTAAATCTCTCCAATCAACATATTATAAAAACCAATACCACCAAAAATCTCACCTCTCCAGTACAGTATTAAAAGACAACAACTTAGAACTGATGGGTGTAAAAGGTTACGGTTATTTTTTAAAAGTCATGTTACTCATTGGATGAAAGGTACAATGCTTGAACTGGGAAAAAAATAATTGACCACCTTTGTGTCTTTTGATATGCAAAATGATAAATCCTGTCAAGTGGACTACAAGCTAGAGCTAATTTTTATTTTTTAAAAAAAACTATTAATCGGCCCTTGGTGTAGCCCTGCTTGATGCAAATTATACTACTTGTCAAGACTTTTGTTTAATCACAAATAAAAGGCTTAGTGGATGAAGGTTTGGCCTTTCACTACAGGTTTTCTGCCAAACTGTGTCCTGAAATGAATGAATTGGTATTGAGTGGGGCCTCCTGACTCTGTAATTTAATGCTGACAGTAATTAGCTAAGAAGAAGGTGTTATAATGAAAGCCCAGGGCACGGTGTTTATGTTTTTATACAGCTTCAATAGATGGCACCTCCCTTTTCAGTCTTTTTCATTTACTACCTCTGAAAACGGAGAAGGTACAAGTCATAAAGGATACTGGCTGCTTAACTCTCTGAATAATCTCTGGACAGTGAAGACCTTGGGTTTAAATTAGCTGTCAGGCTTCAGCTGTCTCACTCACTAGCTCACTCTGAAGTCAGCAACAGTGCAAAGACATTATAAATGGATTCATATGTCTTGATTAATGCCTTCTTTTGTAAACAGACTTTCTGCATAGAGCCGTGCCATAGCAGATGCCCTGTTCTAAAGGTTAATCTTTACATCAATAGCATATTCAAGACATTCTGCTTTTTCACAGTTCTTCTCCTTTCTTTTTGAATTTCAAATTCTCTTAGGATAAATGAGAAATCGAAGCCCTAACAGCAAAATCAGAATCTACCGTTAGAAACTCCCTGCGTAAATAAAGGATCATTCCTGCATATCTGATTATTTCATAGAACAAAGGAAATCCTCTGCATGATTCCACACTGAAGCCTTTCCTTGTTGACCCTTAAAAAATTGCTTCAACAGGGAAGGCTCACACCTAAGTGACCCCTCTGTGTCTGTAGCTTTGGATAACTTGCCTGATAGACTGGCGATTTTGTAAAAAGTAGTCTGATGTTAGATGCTGGCGAGTATCCAACTGTATAACCAAACACTAGAGGCCTTTCCTTTTCCAAATGCTGCCAATCTTTGTGTTGTCTGGATGTCACTTTACTACTACAGGATAAAACTGGCGAGATAGGGATGCAAGAAAATTGTGTGCTAGTACATTTTACTTAATCCAAAGCTTTAGTTCAGGAAGGAACTGTTGATATGAGATTTTTGTCACCTCAATTATTTACAATGAATTGGAAGCAAATCTTCAAGTGTTTATTGACATTGCCATTTACTCAGCTTCGTAAAGTGTTTTGTTGACATAAATGAGACCTTCATTTACTCTATTTCAGGTAGGGGCAAAAATAAAAACTATGATAAAAACAACTATCTAATTACTTCACTATCCTAGAAAATCAGCGATTCTACCTAAGATTAGTAGGTTACATTAGCCCATTTCGAATGGCAATATAGTAAGAAAACAAGAATTAAGTGCAGGGAATTGGTTATTAATTCTAGTTTTTCAGGGCCTTTTTTCATCTATATACAGACCATGCATAATTTACTTTGTATTTCTAGAACATCTATTCTCTCCATGTTCAAATGAAAGAGACAGTACAGCTCCGCAAAACTGAGATATTATTTGGCATTTGCCACTGTTCACCTCCAATTACTGCATAGACCTTTTTTTTTTTTTTTTGGACACACCACTCAGCTTGTGGGATCTTAGTTTCCCCACCAGGGATTGAACCCGGGTCCTCAGCAGTGAAAGTGCAGAGTCCTAACCACTGGACCACCAGGGAATTCCCATATTTCATATTCTTACTCTATGCCATCTTTCTTCTTCGGAAATAGAATCCTGCTCTAATAAAGAGTCTTCTCATGTAATCTGAGTGAAATCATTGGTCAGTTGATAGAAAGGTTCACAGAGATCCATCTACTACTCTCCTGTCTTTATGACTGAGGCCTCAGAAAGGAACCCTCATCCAATAGAAGAACCATAAGAACTAAAACTGGCAGGAGAGAAATGCATTAGGAGTCCTTCCTCGGGAAAATTGGGGCCAAGTTGTTAAGCAAGATCCAAGAATGTGGAACAAGGGAACACATTTTAGGTCCTGAGGAACAAAAAGCCCAGAACCGGTCCCAGTCCTTTAACCAGGCTCCAACTATAGTACAGCTGTAGACCATGCCTCAGCAAATAAAGTCATGACACCACTAAATAGGATGTGTGAGCCAACAATCAACCAGAAGCAGAACAAGTAAAGCGTTCAGCAGAAAACAGGTAATACTTCTTTTGGCGAAAAATTAGGATATGACATTTGAAAGAATTAAGGGTTCTTTTTAATGCACCCGCTGCCCCAGAGCCTTTTGTGCCTGTAAAGTTGAAGTACTCAGCACCATATAAACAAGGATCATTAAAGAAAGAGCAATATATGCCAGAGTACCCTTTCTGTAAAATCCCAGATCCAAAGTTATAGTGATGGGATAAGCCTGGTAGCTTACATTTTGGACAGGAAAGTATTGGCACAAAATAGGAATAAGGATGTGTCTTTAAAAAGAAAAGCACATATTTTGTAAATGTTGTAGTAGGCTGAACAATGGCCCCCAAAGATATCTAGGTCCTAATCCCTGGAGCCTGTGAATATTTCTTTCTATGGCAGAAGAAACTTTACAGATGTGATTAAGATTCTTGTGATGGAGAGATTATCCTGACTTTTCTAGGTGGGACCTAAACATAATCACAACTGTCCTTATAGGAGGGGGGCAGAGAGACATTTGACGACAGAAGAGAAGGAAGTGTGATGATGGAAACAAGAGAGCAAAGTTATTCGAGGAAGGAATCAAGAAAAGGAATGCAGGCAGCCTTCAGAAGCTAAAAAAGGGAAGGAAACTCATTCCCCCATAGCCTACTAAGGACACCAACCCTGCTGACACTTTGACTTTTCACTGATTTCAGACTTTGTGCCTCTAAAACAGCAAGAGAACTCGTGTTGTTTGAAGCCACTAGGTTTGTGGCAACTTGTTACAGCAGAAAGGAGACACTAAGACAAATATGTTCTGGGTTTAATTCAGGTAGCCAGAGACATAAGAAATATAATATAATATAATATAAGGCAGAAATGCAGTAGTAAATTCTCTAGTATTTCAAAGAACAAAAGGTCAACTGCTAAACCTAAAGCATCATTCGCCCAAAGTTCATTTTGACCAGTGCTTTGGCTTCTGAAGTCATGTTATACTGGCTATCGATCAGTAACATTCCAGCACTCTTTCGTACATATTCTCTTGGTACTGCAGGGGCTAGAAGCTTGGGAACTACATTTCTCAGAACCTCTTGATAGTAGGATTCCAACTGAGATTCCATCAAAAACAAGCACTTGCATAAGATTTGGAAGGCAGTAAGGAGGCAGAATCTACTCTTCCTCACACAGCATTTCAGACTTCTGCAGCCGTGGCATCAACAACCACTTGCTTCTTGGGCTTTATGGTCTACCATCAGGCTTCAGCTGGAATGTAGGCAGCAGCTGCCTACAATTTTCTCATTTCTCGAAGACCCCCACCCCACTTCCTCCTTCTCTTCTTCTGGCCTTTCCTACAATTTTTTAATCCAATTTTTATTGGATTATAGTTGATTTACAATGTTGTGTTAGTTTCAGGTGTACAGCAAAGCGATTCAGTTATACCGGCCTTTCCTACAATTTTTAAGTACTTAATTCCCTGAAAAAAATTATTTTCTCCTTGAAAATCTTGAAGACATCTAGGGTAACTTCTATTTTTCTCACTAAACCCTGATTGATATAAATGAGAATTTAGAAAAGGAAACTGTCCTGTTTTTTTAAATCTAGTTATGTTTCTCAGTTAAAATAACTATAAAATATGCTGACATTGTTTACACTTCTAAAATATTTGCTAGTACACAAGAATTCAGAATAAAAAGGGAGAAGTTTCTTTCATGCGCCTTGAGATTGACTATATGTGTGTAAAGAACGGTAAAGACCGTATGCTAACATATATATATGGAATCTAAAAAAAAAAAAAAGAATGGTTATGAAGAACCTAGGGGCAGGACAGGAATAAAGACGCAGATGTAGATAATGGACTTGAGGACACAGGGAGGGGGAAGGGTAAGCTGGGACGAAGAGAGAGAGTGGCATGGACTTATACACACTACCAAATGTAAAATAGATAGCTAGTGGGAAGCAGCCGCATAGCACAGGGAGATCAGCTCAGTGCTTTGTGACCACCTAGAGGGGTGGGATAGGGAGGGTGGGAGGGAGATACAAGGGGGAGGAGATATGGGGATATATGTATATGTATAGCTGATTCACTTTGTTATAAAGCAGAAACTAACCATTGTAAAGCAATTATACTCCAATAAAAGATGTTAAAAAAAAAAAAAAGAACGGTAAAGAATAATATGGAAAGTATAGGGTTAGGGTATGTGAGTAGCAACAGGTTGAATATTCACCTTATAAATATTGTATTACACAGGCCCATTTGCACAAGTTTGTGATACTGGATAGAATGGAAAGCTAAGTCCTGGGTGAGGGAACAAGAAACCTTGAAGTGGCATCTTGCTTTTTTGCCTCTTCTCTTTAGTATTCTTTGATCACCTCTGAATAATTTGAGGTTTTTGATAGCTTGTTTCTATGCTATCTAATACTATAAGAATTAATCTCTTGCCCATATCCCTCATAGGTCTGTATCAAAGTTAACTATCATCCTCCTAGTATAATATTTAGATCATATTACATACATAATGTATGTAATATGATCACCCTTTTAAAGTACATAATTCAGAAGTTGGTAGTATATTCACAGAGTTGTGCAACCATCACCACTGTCTAATTTCAGAACATTTTCATCACTATAAAATAATTTTTTGCACCCATTAGCAGACTCTCCTCATCCCACCCTATCCCAGCCCCTGGCAACTACTTATCTACTTTTGGTCTCAATGGATTTGCCTATTCTGAACATTTCATGTAAATGGAATCATATAATATGTACCCGTTTGTGATTGGCTTCTTTCACTTAGCATAATGTTTTCCAGGTTCTTCCATGATGTAGCATGTTATCAACACTTTATTCTTTATTATTGCCAAATAATATTCCATTGTACAGATATACCACATTTTGTTTATCCACACTCATCAATTTATGGATATTTGAGTTGCTTCCACTTTTTCAGCTATTATGAATAATGCTGCTGTGAACATTAGTGTACTGGTTTTTACGTGGACATATGTCTTCAATTCTCTTAGGTATATACCTAGGAGTAGATTGCTGCATCATAAGTTAACTCTAAGTTTAACATTTTGAGGAATTGCCAAACCGTTTTCCAGAATAGCTGTACCATTTTACAATCCCACTAACAATGTATGAGGGTTTCAATTTCTTCACATCTTTGCCAACATTTATTATTTTCCTTTTTAAATTATTATTATTATAGGCATTCTAGTGAGTGAGAAGTAGTATCTCACTGTAGTTTTGATTTGCATTTCCCTAATGATTAATGACATTGAGCATCTTCTCATGTTCTTATTGGATGTTTGTATATATTCTTTGGAAAAATATCTGTTCAAATCCTTTACTAATTTTTTGGGGGGTTATTTGCCATGTCATTTTAAGTTATAGGAGATAATTTTATATTATGGATACTAGTCCCTGTATCAAAATAGGATTTGCAAATATTTCCCCCCATTCTGTGGGTTATCTTTTTAACTTCTTGATGGTGCCCTTTGAAGCACAAAAGCTTTTAATGTTGGTGAAGTTCAATTTGTCTATCTTTTTCTTTTGTCACTTGTACTTTTGGTGTCATACTTAAGAAACCATTACTTAATCCAAGGACACAAAGATTTACTCATATGATTTCTTCTAAGAATTTCATAGTTTTAGCTCTTACATTTAGGCCTTTGATCCATTTGGAGTTAAATTTAGTATATGGTGTGATGTAGTTTTACTTCTTCCTTTCCAATCTGGATATCATTTATTCGTTTATTCATTTGTTCATTCATTCATTCATTTTTAGGATACAAAGTGTGCTTTAAATATTTGTTTGGGGATGTGGACACCACACTTTTACTCAATTAAGAAAAACATTTTTACAGTCCAGAGATCTTTTATTTTTTTTTTAGACCTGTCATGCCATGAATTTATTGGGTTTCAGCAGCTCAGGCCCTTTCTACTGGTTCTTACAAACTGTGATTCTCTAGGGAATTCTCTGTCAGTCCAGTGGTTAGGACTTGGTGCTTTCACTGCCGTCAAACTAAGACTCCACAAGCCACGCAGTGTGTGCTGCTCTAGGTGGAGCAGGCTGGTGCTTCAGTTGAACCCAAGTACCTTTCTCTTTGGTTTCCTTCTTTTTCTGATCATTCTCCTTCACATGTTTCAGGAAGCCATCTTGGCTCTTAGAGTGCTTAATATGCTCAATATGTACATTCCTTGGCAAGAATCTTGCCCTTGTTTGTTTACAACAATGCGAACAGCATGCTGGGGACACATGTTATAGATTCTTCCAGTTTTGCCATGGTAACATTTGTGGGGCATTCCTTTTTAAACAGTGCCCATTCCCTTGATGTCTAACAATGTCACCTTTCTTATAGATTAACATGTATGTGGCCAAAGGAACAACTCCATGTTTTCTAAAAGACCTAGAGAACACATAGGTGCCTCTCCTCTTTCCTTCTATGTTGGTCATGTTAGCAAATTACTGGAAGATGGCAGTTCTGGCCAAAAGGCTAGATGTCTTTTATTTCATTTTCTTGCCTAATTACCCTGCCTAGAACTTCCAATCCGATGTCAAATTGAAATGGCAAGAGCAGGGACTTCTCTGGTGGTCCAGTGGGTAAGACTTCGTGCTCCCAATGCAGTGGGCCCGGGTTCGATCCCTGGTTGGGGAAATAGATCCTGCATGCATGCTGCAACTAAGAATCCACATACCACAACTAAGAAGTCCACATGCCTGCAACTAAAGATCCCGCATGCTGCAACTAAGACCTGGCACAGCCAAAATAAATAATAAATAAATAAATAAATATTTTAAAAATATATTAAAAAAAGGAAATGGCAAGAGCAGACATTCTTGTCTTGCTTATGACCTTAAGGGGAACGTGTTCAGCATTTTACCATTACATATGATGTTAGCTGTGGGTTCTTCATGGTTATCCTTTATCTGTTTAAGGAAATTCCCCTTTAATCTTATTTTTCTGAGAGTTTTTATCATTAAAGTGTACTGGATTTTTGTCAAAATGTTTTTCTCCATCTAGAGAGTTGGTTAGTGGGTTTTGTTCTTTATTCTATTAATATATTATAATTCATTGATTTCAGATATTAAACCAACCTTGCATTCCTGAGATAGTCCCTCTTGGTCATGTTGTATGATTTTTTTTTTTTATATTACTGGATTCAATTTGCTAGTATTTTGCTGAGGATTTATGCATCTATATCCACATGAGATATCAGTCTTTGTTTTCTTTTTTCTGTGTCTCTGTCCAGTTTTAGCACCAGGATAATACCAGCTTCACAAAATGAGTTGGGAAGTATACTGGTTTCCTATAGCTGCTATTAAAAATTATCACAACACAGGTGGCTTAAAACAACAAAAACTTATTCTCCTAAACTTTCGGAGGTCAAAAGTCCAAAAGCAGTTTTGCTGAGTTAAAATCAAGATGTTGGCAGGGCTATGCTCACACTGGGAACTCTAAAGGAAAATCCATTCCCCACCTCTTTCAGCTTCAAGTAGTTACCAGTATTCTTTGACTTGTGGCTACACCATTCTAATCTCTGCCTCTATCGTCACATGGACTTCTCCTCTTCTGTTTAAAATCTCCCTCCCTCTTCCTCTCCTTTATGAAGACATTTATGACTGCCTTGGGCTGACGTAGATAATCTAGAATAATCTCTACCTTGGTGTCAGGATTCCTAACTTAGTCATACCTGTAAAGACCTTACCTAAAAGGTAACATTTATAGGTTCCGGGGATTAGGACATGAATATCTTGTGGCAGGGGGGTGGGGTGGGGCTATTTTTTAGCCTACCACAGAAAAGTGTTCGCTCTTCTTCTAAATTTTAATTTGTAAGGGAGTGGTATTCATTCCTTTTAAACATTTGGCAGAATTCACCAGTGAAGCCACATGGGCCTGAACTTCTCTTTGTGGAAAGTTTTTAAATTAAATGTCTAATCACTTTACTTGTTATAAGTATTTTCCAATTTTCTTTTTCTTCTTGAGTCAGTTCAGTAATTTGTGTCTTTTTAAGAATTTGTCCATTTCATCTAAGTTATCTAATTTGTTGGGATATAGTCATTTACGTATTCCCTTATAATCATTTCATTTCCTTAAGGTCAGTAGTGACTTCTCTTTCATATCTGGCTTTAGTAATTTGAGTCCGGTTTTTTTTTTCTTGGTCAGTCTAGCTAAAGGTTGTCAATTTTCTTGATCTTTATAAAAAAATATTCCATTTCATTGATTTCTCTATTACATTTCTATTCTCTACCTCTTTTATTTCTAAATCTCTAATCTTTATCATTTCCCTTACCAGTGCCCTTTATTTCTTCATGTGGATTCAAGTTAGTTTCCAGGGTCCTTTTGTTTAACCTAAAGCAGAGGTCCCTGACCCCTGGGCCGCAGAGCAGGAGGTAAGAAGTGGGCAAGCAAGTGAAGCTTCATCTGTATTTACAGCTGCTCCCCATCATTCGCATTACCGCCTGAGCTCTGCCTCCTGTCAGATCAGTGGCGACATTAGATTCTCACAGGAGTAAGAACCTTACTGTGAACTGCACATGTGAGGGATCTAGGTTGCACGCTCCTTATGAGAATCTAATGCCTGATGATCTGAGGTGGAGCTGAGGCGGTGATGCTAGCACTGGGGAGTGGCTGCAAATACAGATTATCATTAGTAGCTTATCACTGACTGCACAGAGACCATAATAAATCAATAGCTTGCAGAGTCATATCAAAACCCTATCAGTGAGTGGCAAGTGAAAACAAGCTCAGGGCTCCCACTGATTCTGCAGGATGGTGAGTTATATAATTATTTCATTATATATTACAATGTAATAATAAAAGAAATAAAGAGCACAATGAATGTAATGTGCTTGAATCATCCCGAAACCATCCACCCACCTCCAGTCCATGGAAAAATTGTCTTCCACAAAACCAGTCCCTGCTGCCAAAAAGATTGGGGACCGCTGACCTAAAGAATCCCCTTAGTATTTCTGGTATGACAGGCTTGCTAGCAACAAGTTCTCTCAGTATTTATTTCACTACTTTGAATATGTCATACCACTGCCTCCTGGCCTCCCTGGTTTCTTCTAAGAAATAAGCTGTTATTCATATTGAACACCTCTTGTGTGTGATGAGCTGCTCCTCTCACTACTTTCAGTAGTCTCTCTTTGTGTTTGTCTTGCAACAGTTTGATTCGGATGTGTCTAGATGTGGATCTCCTTGAATTTACTCCACTTGGACCCTGTTAAGCTTTTTGGATGTGGAGATTAATAATTTTTATCAATTTGGTAAGTTTTTGGACATTATTTCCTTAAACATTCTTTCAGCCCCTTTTTCCTTCTCCTCTCCTTCTGGTACTCCCATTACGCATTTGTTGATATATTGATACTTCATGGTCTCCCCATATCTCTGAAGCTCTATTTATTCTTTTTTTTTTTTCTTTCTGTTTGTCAGACTATAAAATCTCAGTTGACCTATTTCCAAATTTTCTGATTCTTTCTTCTGCCAGGTCAAATCTGCTGTTGAGCTCAAGTGATTTTTTTTTTTAATTTCAATTATTGTACTTTTCAACTCCAGATATTCCTGTTTTATAATTTCTACCTCTTCATTGATATTCTCTATTTGACAAGACATTACTCCCATACTTTTCTTTAATTCTGTAGACAAAGTTTCCTTTAGTGCTTTGAACATATTTATAACAACTGATTTAAAGTCTGTCTAGTAATTTATGGTGTTCTAATAATATCTGAGCTTCCTCAGAGTCAGTTACTATTGATTTGTTTTCCCCCTGTGCATGGGCCATACTTTCCTCTTCTTTGCATGCCTTGAAATAATATATTACGGCAACAACTAAATATTTTAAATAATATGGCAACTCTGAAAATCAGATCTTCTCCCCAAGGTTTTTCGTTGTTACTGTTTGTTTAACAGGTTTTCTGGACTAATTCTATAAAATCTGTATTGTTTGCCATGTGTGGACACTGATGTCTCTGCTCAGTTAGCTTTGGATCAGCTAATAATTGGATAGAGATTTTCTTAAATGTCTAGAACCAATAAGTCTCCTAGCATTTGCTAAGGGGTTCTGTGTGGGTTATGCCTTCAATGCCAGGCAGGTAGTTTACTACCTCTGTCTTCACTTCCTGCTTGAGCAGAACTTCAGGTCAACCAGAAGTGAGACAGAAGAGCCTTCTCAGGTTATTCCTAGACATGCACAAAGCTTTGCATGTGTGTGGCCTTCTAGATTCCCAGGAATGTGTCAGAGCTTTTTAAAGACCCCTAAGAACATCTCATTACCCAGCTTTTCCTTTTAAGTTTTTGACCAGGTTCCTGTGTGGCCCAAATATTATCACCTCATCAGGCAGCTACAATTCTAAATAATTGCCATTGATTATTTTCAACAAATGCTTCAGAGGAAAAGGCTGTTAGCATTGAACCAGTTAGGTCATATAAAGACAAGCCCTGGGGCTTCCCTGGTGGCACAGTGGTTGAGAATCTGCCTGCCAATGCAGGGGACACGGGTTCGAGCCCTGGTCTGGGAAGATCCCACATGCTGCGGAGCAACTAGGCCCGTGAGCCATAATTACTGAGCCTGCGCATCTGGAGCCCGTGCTCCGCAACAAGAGAGGCCACGATAGTGAGAGGCCCGTGCACCGCGATGAAGAGTGGCCCCCGCTCGCCGCAACTAGAGAAAGCCCTCGTACAGAAACGAAGACCCAACACAGTCAAAAAATAATAATAATAATAAATAAATAAATAAAATAAATTAAAAAAAAAAAAAAAAAGACAAGCCCTGCCAAGGAGGTTTCCAGGGAACTGACAGACAAGCCATATGATGACAATTATCTGGGAATGGGGTTTTTTAAGAATCTTCAAACCTGTTCTGTCCCTCCCAGTAACTACTAGGCTGTTGATTCTCTTGGCTACCATGATTTCAAGGCCAGTTACAGGGGGATAGGATACGGCAAATCAAAACACCACAAAACTCACTGTTCTTACCAACATTTAAACATTTTTCTTGAATAAATGGTCCTCATATTATTGCAAGCCTTTGATTAATTTCCAGAGTTCTGAAAATGTTGATTTTGATCATTTTTGTCAATGTTCTCATTGTTTTTTATAGAGGAGTGGATTTTCAAGGGTTCTTACTCCACTAATGTGGAAGTGATCTCCTAGATCATATTATATTAAAAGACCATCTCTTTCCTTCCTGACCCTAAGTTACATCACCAGGCCCCCTCCTATTCTCTTTGGCTTAGGAGGTACCAAGCCCTTTCATCCCTTTGTGATCCTTGATATTTTGGTTTTTGATTTTACCATATCAGGTGGGGAAAAAGCAATTCAAACACACTTGTTTTTGATCTTTCTTATTTCTCAGCAGTGAAAAAGTAAATATAGAGAGGAAGAGGAAAAGGAAAAACTAAATTCAAATAGCTTTTCCTCTGCTATAGCTTTGGGACTTGTTTTTAATGAAAACTTGCCCAAAAGAGTTTCATTTACATCACAGATTTTCTCTTATCAGTCCCAAAGTGTAACTGGGTCAAACTTTGTATCTATAATTATACATAATATACCTAACATAAATAGTAAGCATAGGCAGGGTTAAACTGGAACATACCTAAGGACCTGATGAAACAGGGTGGGGGGGGGCGAGTTAGAATAGAATAGAATCGAATGACATGAAAATTGGGTACTTTACATTTTGCATCAGTTCAAAAATAAACTACAACAGTAAGCCTAACAGTTTGATGTTGCCTACCTATATCTTATCACATCCATGTCAGCATTGTTTAATTTACTGCATACTTGTATAACCTTATTTTTGTGAGGCTGTACTCTACATAGTATTCTCTTAAACCTGTAAAATATAAAGCACTGTGTTTCTGTGTATGTCAGCACCACCAAAAGCTAGAAAAGAGAGCCTGTCCTGACTTTATATTATTCACTAAGACTAATTCGGCACAGGATATAGACAAACAAAGGCAGGCTGAGTTCATTTCATATCACCTTTTAAGACGGAACAAAGAAACTGGTTTTTGTTATTCAGCTGAGGAAGATGGTATGATCATCACTAGGGAATATGAATGAAGCAAAATGATGCTATCTTGGCATTATCAATTTTTACCTAGATGAATGCATGAATATAGCTTCCAAGAGAAAACAGATAACCAGTCCTATAGTTAACCCTAAATACATATTAAAAATAAAGATATTTTGGCTATACAATGTAAAACATTTCTAATGATTGCTAATTATAGTGATTCATGCAACTTTAAAATGTCCATAGAAAACACCATAAACCACCCTTTCAATTTGTGCTTCTGTCTACTAAATGCATGGCTTATTTGTCTTATTAGGTCTTTTGCTTATTCACAATTCTATTTGCAGCTAATTCTTTTTTTTTTTCAAATTTCAAATCATGAATTTGTATTGAACACTATGAAGTGCGCAATACTGTGTTAGATACCTCACAGAGGAAATTATAAGGTAAACTTTCTTTCATCAAGGAAACTAATTTCAATGTGGAGATAAGATGGTAGCAATGGGGGAAGGAAGATAATTTATTCCATGTATTAACACTTAACACAAAAATCTTAAAATGTTGACCCAGGACATTTGTAACCAAAAAAAAAATTAAAAAAATCAAACCACTATTGGCATTTTCCTGTCCCCAACCTCTAAGAGTGACCTTCTGTCTGACTCTCAATTATATCCATTAGAAGTTAACCATTCCTGAGGATACAGTTCAGGTAATGTTTATTAAAATACACAGCACCTAGTTTCTGAACATAACTCTCACTCAAGCACTGTCAGTTAATACTTGAAAAGCCACTAAAGAAGAGACCCCAGACCCAAGGAGGGCACTACTGTAAGCAATGGTCCAAAGATGAAAAAGGATCCTTTATAAAATGTTGCTTGAAAGATAGAATCTCACTTATAATATGGACTTTTTTCTTGACATCTAAGAAAGCTGAGGAAGAAAACATTTATACACAGAGAGGTAAGATTTTTAGGACAGGCCATTATTTGAAAGAAGTGCATTCATATGTGAAATACAAAGCATCTATTTGCTTATGACATAGTAGATGAAACTATAACAACGTAAGAAACCTGGAAATAAAATTAAGATGGAAAAGAAATGAAAAGCACCAACAAAGATTTACAGTTGAAAGGACTTTATATAGAAGTATTTAGGATGATATAAAGGCAGAAAGAGTAAAGGGCACTGTAAAACATTCCATTTCATTCCATTTGCAGCCTCCTTTCTTCTTTTGCTTTGCTCAGGAGTAAATAGAAGCCAAACTTTCTCATCTAATTACATGCCTGGTTAAAGGCCCATTCTGTGGAGTCACCCATTCAAATTTTACTATTCATACAAACCACCTGGGCATTTTGTGAAAATGCAGATTCTGATTCAATAGCGCTGGGTTGGGGCCCCCACGTGCTGCTGATCTGCAGGCCCCCACTTCAAGTAGGGAGATATAGGAGACTCCCTCAGTAGAGGAAACCTTAATTATCAGCCTAGTTAACATTGAGAATTTCCCTATTTCCCAATATCAAAGTAGGAGCAGCATTACAACATCGTGATTTTTATCTCAATCAAAAGATGATAAAATATGATTTAAAAAGATTAATCATGTGACATTACAGACTCATTGATTTATTAATTTCACAAATAATTATTGAGCACCTACTTACTTTGTGCCATGCACAGTTCTACACTCTAAGGATAAATCTAAACCAAATCAAAGTCCTGTCCTCAGAATGACACTTATATTTTAGTGGGGGAAACACATTAAAAGCAAATAAATACACAACACAAAGCTAGATGGTGAAAAATAAAAGCAAGGTAAAGAAATAGTGATAGAAGCGTAGGTGGTTTTACTTTGCCAAGAAAGACCTCTTTAGTTTTTCACCCTATGAGTCTAATCCAACTTTCCTTTCTTTGGGGGAAGTACCAGTCAAACTATATCACTCCTTCCCAATTCACTTCTACTAACCTTACAACAAGAGTAAAAAAAAATCATCCAAACTCTCCAGCTGTGTAGAACCAACCAAGTCATGAGTATTTAGCCACACCAGGTAGAGCTTGCCAAGTTTTACTAAGTATCAATATATATCCCTATCCCAAAGCCAGGCTGGAGCAGCAAGAAGAAAGATCAAAGGAATGATTCCGCCCTTCAAGTTTCACCAGCCACTGTCCCAACATACTCCTGACTCAATACGACACTTACTCTTAATTTCTCCAGCTGGCTCAAGAGACTAGGAGGCTTTATATAGATTAAAAATAGAGACAGGAAAACAAAGTCTACAATCCAATACACTTTATAAGCCTTCATTTCTATTGCTTTGTCTCATCTGTTTACAGAATATTGTTTATGTATCCATTTATTTATATTTGTACAAGACATCCCACAATACACATTAATTCATGCTTTCCTGATACGAGAACTCAATATATAGAAACATAACTCAATGACTTTCCCTGCCCACCCCACCCCCACCCCAAGAGATGCCCTGGGAAAAATACCATATTCTGAGAGCTGCACGGTTTATATCTCTATTTGTCAGAGCTAACTGTAAACTGCAAAAATGTCCATACTCTTTCCTTGTTATCTCTTAACATGGATGAGAATCCACAATATGATATGTATCTTCAACCAAAGAACAAATAATCCCAAGGGCAGGAAGCCTTTGGTTTTGTTTGCACCTGTCTAATTTGACTTATGCAGAATTGTGCCCCCTCCCACCACAACATTTTAATAAGTGTTTACACATTACCATTCCCCAAAGACTCAGCTGATAAAACTCTGCCTTGGAACTAATTATACTTCAAGACAATCTTACTCATGAATACACTCTGAGATAGAAACTGCAAATCCTGATGCTTAAATGAGTTCAGAGCTCCTCCTTGTGGATTCTATCTGTGAATGCTCCTCCTTCCTAAATATTGATCAATTTATCAGAGGAAAAATAATCTAAGTGGTACCTTTGTAAAGAGAGCCTCCAATATGAGAACACATGTGTGCAAAATTGAAATGTCTGTCTAAAGTATAAATTATACCGCTAAATGAATGCTCCTTGATAACATATTTAATTTTGGATTATATCCTGTTGTTGGTTCACTGTCTTGATGGATCAATGTTCAATGAATAACCTTTTCACATATGTTTAGTGGCTACTATGGGGTTCAGAGACAATGAATGGGGCATAGCCTTTCATGAGGAGTGATACAGTGTTATGCTATCCTTCCAATTCTTAGAGGATTTACTAGCTTGATCCTAAACACTATACTACATAACAGCCACGTCTCAGGGATTGCATGAAAGGCCGCCTCTATGGGCATGTGACCAGTACAGTAGCACAGAGGCACACATCCAGAAGGGTCCCCTGTTTGGAGTTCAAGGCACTGCAGTCTTTGTCTTAAAGTTCTTAATAATTTTATCTTTGAATTTGTATTGTGTAAGTGAAGTCCAATGGGACAATGCAGCATGTGCCAGGGGGTCTGGAGGCCTGGCTCAATGGCAGTCCTGCTGCCCCCTGCCTCCCTGGGATGGGTTCTCAGCTGCCCATCTCCTGACTCCATGGTGTTCTGGGCCCCACTCAACCTCCCAGTGGGCCAGAGTGTGGGCATGGGGGGCTTCAGGGTGATGCGTACAAGAGGGCACACACCCTTTTCTCAGGGAAGGGCATGGTGGTGGCCATCCCCTTTCCGGGCTGGCAGCACCACAGCAAGCTTAGCAGGAGACAAGGAGGGCAACCTTCTCATTCACCCCTTATCCAGGTACCTAGCACATCCCAGTGTGACACATACAATCACTTAGGGATCACCTGTCCACTGCTGGTTAAGGTAGCAATCCCATGGGAAAAGGGAGATTGATCTCCCATGGAGGTCTAGTGCTGACAAGAAGGGGAGCCTGGCAGCCAGTAGTGCGGTCCCAGGCATCTGTGAGGATCTGCACTCAACCAACAAGTATCCCCATGCTCAAGGGACTGTGACATTAAGTAGCAAGAAAAAGACACTATGACAGGTCAAGAGAGACTGCAGAAGGGGAAAGTTTTATATTTCAGTACCTCCAATGGCACTTTTTTCTTGGGTTTTTTTTTGGGGGGGGGGGGTGCCACACCTCACGGCTTGCAGGGTCCATAGTTCCCAGACCAGGGATCAAACCCCCACCCTTGGCAGTGAAAGCGTGGAGTCCTACCCACTGAACCACCAGGGAATTCCCTTTTCTTGTTTTTAAACAAGGGCTCCTTCACATTTTCATCTTGCACTGGGTCCTGCTGATTATGTGTCCATAGTAAATTTTGCTTGTGTCCCCACAAAATTCACATGTTGAAGCCCTAACATCCTCTGTGATGGTATTCGGAGATGAGGCCTTTGGGGTGATTAGGTTTAAATTAGGTCCCACCCTCACAATGAGATTAATGTCCTTATAAGAATAGGAAGACTGAGAGAAAGGCCATGTGAACACACAATAAGGCAGTGATTTTCTGTAAGACGGTGAGCAGCTCTCCCTGGGAACCAAATTTGCCGGCACCCTGATCTTGAACTTCCCAACTTCCAGAACTGAGAAATAAATGTCTTTTGTTTAAGCTGCCTGGTCTATAACATTTTGTTAGAGCAGTCTGAGCTAAGACACCAGCCCTGAAAATACACTTTAACCAAAATGCTTTCAAAATTTTTCCAAAATTCCACATCTTTTCACTGTTGAATTATTTGTCTAACTGGATATAGCAAAGCTATTAAAGATTGAGTGTATGAAAAGAATGATTCCTTGTTAGCCAACCCAGTGGATGTGTTCTGTAGCTCAACTTCACAAGATTTAACTTTAGCTTCAGAAACCACCTTTGTAATTTTTGATAAAATATTTCATGGGGTAGGGCCAGTTGCACATGAAGAGGCCACCACTCAAACACTTATAGGTGACTTAATCCTTTCTTGAAATGGTTGCAATTATGAATCCTCATTTTTATGTAACAGAAGTGTTAGCACTGAGGAGAAATACCCTAACTGGTTGAGGCTTTTTAGCCTGCATTTTCTTCTAAATAATTGAGAAAGATTTTATAAAAGGTACAGATTAAAATCTGGAATATGAAGTCATGTTTCTAGAGTATTACGGAAATAAGATATTGGAGAAAGCTTAAACAATGGCTTACAGATGAAAGACTTCTGAGGGCTACAGAAAGAACAGGAAAGTGTATCTTGGGATATGAAGAATTAATGAAGTGAAAATGATGCTGGGTATGACTCTAAGCTAATGTGATAAGATTGAATTCTAGAAGCCACAAAGGAAAATCAGTTCCATTGGTCTATAGCCACATTTTATATATCATGTGAGGTCAGAAATGACCAGGGACTGGAGAAGTAACACGGCAATATAGATTAAGAAGCGGAAAACCCCTATCTGATCAAGATCTAAGGACTGAGCGCACAGAGTGGCATAAATAAAAAGTTAACACTGATTCTGAGGTGCAACATCAGAGGAACAGTGGTGCCACTGAGGCACTAAGGAGACAAGCTTCTAAGAGAGATGAAGGAAAAGCTTGAGGGAGCGGAAACAGTTCTTCCCAGTGAGTGAGCCATTAGCTGAGCAGGAGAGAGTTCAGGGCCCTAGCAGCAGACCTGTTGATTTTCCACATGCAGATGAACAGGAGGCCTCCTAAAACAAAGTAACAGGCATGAGCCTGCATTCATGTATTCACGCATTCATGCCTGGATTCCTCCAGCAAAAAATCCTTCCAGATGAAGGGCACTGACCCCACACCCAGAAGCTCTAACTTTCCCACTGGTGAATGGTGCAGAATGAGGAGCACTTAGCACCATCAGTCATTCTTTAAACACAGAGACTATCATTCACATCTAACAAATAAAATGTAAAAGCCTTTACAAGATTGAGGAAAAGTGCTGTAGTGTTTTCTACCAAGTAGACAAATAATAAATCTCTCACTTCTTCCCTCAATTCCTCTGAGTTCTTAAAATTCTCTTTAAATATATTGTTTAATCTAAACTGACATTTTTAGCAAGAAACAGGGAGAATCGGGAGAATACACTGGACATATTAGTCACATAAACCTTTGCCAAGGTTCATAGTTAAATGGGAATTAAAAGTGGGCAATGTGTAAGGAGACACATTTAAGGTATTAGTCACAACTGGTAGTTACTATGTCTGTAAGAAGTGTGTCTACAGATATAACATTTACTGATGAGTCTACCAAATTCAAATAATTTGAAATTACTATTGTTATTCATTATAGTTTGATTTTCTTCTCAATTTTATAGTTTTAGGATATTGTATTATATTTTTTACCACACAAACTTTTAATATTATCTTACTCACTGTATTATAACTCACTATAAGTACATTTCCCAGTATTTAAATAATTGTAGTGACTTTAATGATGATATATTTAATTGCTGATTTTAATACAAATATAGAATTATCTTTTCCATTCAAGCCTTTGAACTCTCCATATGTAATTCATACTTTGGTGATCTGGAGATTCATTCTGTTATAACGATACTATAAAGTGAATTCTATATGAAGCAGGTTCATCTTGGATTACTTCCAAGGATACTTAGGTATCAAAATGGCTTGCTTTCAAATGGCCCAACTCCAAGGTAGATTCCAGAGCATGAACTCCATGGAAATAGTACAAGGAGGCTTCCATGTAGCTGCTCTATTAAATCAAATCTGCTTCTAATTGCATAGTGTGTAATGTTTAGACTTTCCCAGATTAGTGGTTGATTTTCTGGCAAAACTTTGTAAACACCAAATAGTCAATAAATTGCCATCTATAAGTGAGGAAATTTTAAATGCATACCAAATGCAATTTCCTTCTCATAAGCACCAAAATGTTTCTGAAAGGAGCTCATTTTCAAATACAAAATATAGCATGTTGTGATGCACAATTTTCCATGCATACAAACTGCTAGAAGACTACTAATTGATTACCTTACTTATTTTGCAAGGAGCTTACCATAAATCCTAATAGTGACAATTTACTTCTTCACTCTAGACCAAGCTACACTATTAATCATGTTGGCATAGTTTGAGCTGAAAAACAAAATATTTCAGTGAGCAGTTGTTTAATGGAGAAGAAAATTTCAGTGTATTGTTCCAAGTATGATCATTTATGTAACAGTACCATCTAGTGGATTCTCTTTCACAACACAGGAAACTAACAAATTCTATGCTCTGATTCAGGGAAAGTTTAAGTTTCTTTTTAAAAAGATATTGTTGTATGTATATTTAGAAGACTTCTTACAACCTCAACAAAAGAATCTAAGCAGACATTAATAATAAAAGTTCTATTTATTAGACCTGGGATAGCTAGTCAGTATTGGTCACTTACTGTAAGTTATAATTATTTGTTATGACAAAGGTTATAATTAACTTTAGACACTTGAGCAAACAACCCACATCTCTTTCTTTAACTCAAATATTCACCACAGAATGCAGAATAAAAATGACTGTGGTATAGGTACTACACTGAATCCATTCTAATGTGTCATTCATTTTAAAGCAAATCATTTACAAGTTTTAGTACTACATTAATGGAAACTGATTTCTTGTGAGACACTTCACAGCTAATTGTGATGTATCTCTCTGTCAACACTGCAGTTAGGAACCACTTGTGTTGTTGCAGGAAAGAAAGTGGGGCCGAAGAGGACGGTCACATCCCAGGTCCCAGACGAGACCCTGGGACGCCACCGAGTGTCAGTTCTTAGCTTCGAGCAGGAAAGAATTCAAGAGCGAGCCATAGCAAAGTGAAAGAAGGTTTATTCAGGGAGATACACACTCCATAGACAGAGTGTGGGCCATCTCAGAAGGTGAGAGAGGTGCCAGGGTACGGGGGTGTCGGTTTTTTATAGGGGTGGGTAATTTCACAGGCTAATGAGTAGGAGGCTTATTCCAACTATTTTGGGGAAGGAGGCAGAGATTTCCAGGAATGGACCACCACCCACTTTTTGGCCTTTTATGGAATGGCCTCAGAACTGTCTTGGTGCCTGGGGGTGTGTCATTTAGCTTGCTGATGTATTACAGTGAGTGTATACTGAGGCTCAAGGTCTAGTGGAAGTCAATCGTCTGCCATCTTGGAGCTAGTTGGTTCTAACTAGTTTTTGTCATGTCCTCAATGGCTGTCATTCTTTTAAAGGTTGTGCCCTGCCCCCTTCCTGTCTCAGTGTGGCATACATAGGTACTCAATTTTTTTTTTAATTTATTTATTTATTTTTGACTGCATTGGGTCTTCGTTGCTGCGTGCAGGCTTTCTCTAGTTGTGGCGAGCAAGGGCTACTCTTCGTTGCAGTGCACGGGCTTCTCATTGCAGTGGCTTCTCTTGTTGCAGAGCACAGGATCTAGGCGCATGGGCTTCAGTAGTTGTGGCCCGCGGGCCCTAGAGTGGAGGCTCAGTAGTTGTGGTGCACAGGCTTAGGTGCTCTGCGGCATGTGGGATCTTCCCGGACCAGGGTTCGAACACATGTCCCCTGCATTGGCAAACAGATTCTTAACCACTGCGTCACCAGGGAAGTTCCAGGTACTCACATTTTAATTTTATTTGATGAAAGTTATAATTTCACTTAATGTGAATCTTCGAGTGTGTGAGAGAGGGAAAGAGGGATGGAAGGAGTAAACAAATGACTTTGTCATCTAGTCAAATGGCTCAACATCTCCAGGCACTGGGAAGTTGCTAACTTCTGAAGCAGGGCCCATTATAATATTAGAAACTTTTTTTGTATTTTATTTACAATATTGTTAGTCTCAGGTGTACAACAAAATGATTCAGGTTCTTTTTTTTTGGATTATATTCCATTATAGGTTATTACAAGATATTGAATACAACTCCCTGTGCTATACAGTAAATCCTTGTTGCTTATCTATTTTATGTACAGTAGTTTGTATCTGTTAATCCCATATACCTAATTTGTCCCTCCCTCCCTCTCTCTCACCTTTCGTAACCATAAATTTGTTTCCTATGTCTGTGAGTCTGTCTGTGAGAAACTTACTTCTTGAATTGAACCAAATTTAATTTTCCCTTGAAGCTTCTTACCATCCAATGGTGCATGTTCTACTTTCTGCAGCCACATAGAATTGCTTCTTTCCTGCTTACATGTGACAGTCCTAAAAATATTTGAAGAGCTACCACATTTTTTCTCTTCAAACTAAACATTGCCAGTTATTTCAACTGTATCTCTCACAATGTGATTTTTCAATCTTCACACTACCCTGCTATCCTCCTCTACTTTTCTTGCATTTGTTTCCTTTCTTTGATGCCTCTCCTACACCTAGCATTCCCACTGAGTGTGTTGGCTGCTATAGCCTTGACTATGTCAACCTAAATAAAGAGGTAAACTGAGGCAAAGTCTAATTACCAGAAATTGAGTTTATTCAAGGATAGCAGAGGAAATGCAATTCGGGAAACGCATGCTGTAGCAAGCTACAGGCAAGTCCACTCAGGATTTGGAGTGGGCTGTATTTATGAGCATGGAGTGTAAAGAGGGAAAAGTCCGGAGTCCAAGGAGTAAATTCATTGGTTTGTGGATGGGAAGAGATTCTTAGCAGATGTTGATTGGTCAGAAGATAAGTCTTGGGTCTTCTGGAAATCAGGTATTTATGGGAAATCAGTCTCTCAGTTCTTAAATTCCATTCTTCTGAGGGTGCATGCATGAGATTACCCATCTCACATCCTCCAATTCCATTTTAGATTGGGATCCTTTCACAATTATTCAGTGAAAGTGGCCTTGTTTTGCTACAGGCCAGGTCATTCATTCTGTCTAATGTTATCTTTTGCTCTTTGGTCCTCTATATTGCTGTTATCACCTTAAAATAGTGATTTTCCATCTGTGTTTCTGGTAACCCTAGGGTTAGCAGAAGTGCCTCAGGGCAGCTTAGGAGGAGCCAACAGCCGAGTGAAAACTTCCCACATCCTTGCCTCAACTAGGCAAGTACACTTTACATTCAGCTTCTGCACAAAATTTCATTTGAAAAGATTGTTTGGTGGAAAAAATGATTTTTAAAGCTTGAATAGCATCACCCTAGAACAGAGGTGGAATAGTACAAGGATGTCCACAAGACAGCAGGAATTCAGGGAGCCAAAGATTTATTCAGGCAAGAACATCTTGTCCCGTGAGCTCAGCTTCTTCTAAGCAGTGTACCAACTTGAGATCAATATAACAACTGCATTCAGAGGGTGTTTCCTCTGTTCTTTTTTTTCCCCCCCCAGTTTTATTGATATATGGAAAGGGTACTTCCTCAAATTCAGAATATGTGATGCTATATTTTCATTCCTGAAGGGCAAGATGGTCAATAGCCAGTTTTATCTAGTCAAGGATAGGGTCCCTATTTGGACGTATAACTTAGAACTACGTCCACGCAAAGGTTTAAGAAACTGGTTCTCAATTGTAACTACGCCTTAGAATCTCTGAGGGACCTTTAAGTAATACCAGTATCCAGGCACTATTCTGAGAGATTCTGATTAAATTGGTCTTAGATATGACCTGGGTATCAGTATTTTAAAGTCTCCCCAGGTGCAGGCAGAGTTAAGAACCTCTCACTGAAGATAAGACAAATTGAACATAATTTTAAGAGGAAACCATAAGTATGGAGAATCAGTGAAACTAATGGTTGAAGTGACTGAGGGATTTAATGGGGCTACAGACAGATTATTTTGTGGTGAGGGTCAGGCAAAGGGGGGAGTTATCAAAAAGTAACCATTTCATTGAGCATTTCTCTCAAGCTTCAGAGTGAACCATCTGCATATTGGGAGGGTAAGCTCGTGGTACTCTGAACATGCACCTTGGCAAGATTTCTAAACCATCACTTGTGAGCAAAGACACCAGGTGGGCCACAATCAGATGAACTATCAACCAGCTGGTGTCTGTTAAGTATAGTAGAGCTAAGCAATGTTTTGAGTCCAGAGAAATGAAAAAAGAGGGAGAACAGACTAGATCATTCAAACTACTCTCCTCCCAGAGTTCCTGAAATACTCTGCTCTGTTTAATGCTTTTTCAGTCCCTGATGCTTGATGCTCTTCCTCTCTCCACACTCTAGCATTCTGTCCCTTCTGTCTTCTGCCCAGCTGACTCCTGTACCACAAACTCACTTCCTCTCTCGATCATCGTACTTATTCCTTTATATATTACTGCTATCATTATGCTACTGACTTCAAAATCAGTATTTTCCACTCAAGCATCCCCTAAGCCCAAATCTATACATTTACCTGCCCACTAAATGTCCACCTCGATGTCCCACAAGCACAGGGAGCCCAACAACTCCAAATATCATCTCTTCTACCTCCCTAAACTGTGTTTCTCCCACACTCATATCTTATTGAAACAACACCATCCTCAGTTATCTAAGTTGTAAAATAGGAGGAGTCCTTCATGGCTGTTACCCCTTCCCCACCAACCCCCATATCAGCCAGTGAAATAATCCAGAAAAAACTCTTGATTTACTCCTTAAATGGCATTTAGTCTCTTGAGCTATATGGTCAGAATGTCATTTCATACCCTTTTGGTTGGAATTCTTTTAGCTGGGATGGCATCTTAGAACCTCTGTTTTAAGAGCTATTAATGAAACACGCATTATATAACTATGGAATTGAATACGTAAATGAAATAAAAATACATGTCTTAAGTTTTATATCTTTTTTAGAACTGCAGAACAATCAGATGCTTTTCTTAAGACAAAACATGATTCTTTCCATTTCTCCTGAGTCTGATACAAAGATCAGCATTCTTTATAATCAGTACCACTGGCAGAAATCTAATACGGAAGCAGGGGAGAGGTACATTTAGTGTTTATTTATTAAAATATAATAAGAACAAGGGCTATACATAGACCAGTCTCTGCATATAGAGGACTATGGATCACCAGCCAAACAAAATTAGAATAGTATTACAAACCTTCCTTGCATCTGTCAAGGACCATGAAAGGAAATCCATCCATAACTGAAAGCAAAACTTTATCAGTCTCTTTTCTTTTCCTCTTCTTGCCAATTCTTTCATCTCCCCACCCCAACAAACTCTCTCTCCACCCAACTAGCTAGGTATGCCCGGCACACACACACTTTCATTCTCCTACTCTCATCCAGCTCTTCTTAACCTCTTCCTTTTTTTCCTTTTCCTCTCATCTTTCTGGTCTTATCCTTCTTTACCAGTTTTCCCAATTCTAGATAATTTTAAAAGCCTGGAATCAGGCTGACAAACACAGAAATCTCCTCTCTAGAGGGAAGAATCTGTGTGAGGAAAGACAAACTCACCTTTAGCTAGTAAAAGAGTGGGAGAAGACTGAGAACACTCGTTATTAATAAATCTTGTTCCCACACATTCATTTATATTATGTAGCTGAACTGTAACATCCATACCATCTGCCCAATGACTTCTAAGTCTGGAAAGAGGCAAAGGAACTCAGGTTCAGAGTTCTATGTCTCCACCATAAAAAAAACTGCCTCGACAGAGAAAGAGAAATATCCTATGATATCACTTATTTGCGGAATCTAAAAAGAAATGATACAAATGAACGTATTTACGAAACAGAAACAGACTCTCAGACTTAGAGGACAAACTTATGGTTACCAGGAGGGAAGGGTGGGAGGGAAGGGATAGTTAGGGAGTTTGGGATTGACGTGTACATACTGCTATATTTAAAATGGATAACCAACAAGGACCTACTGTATAGCACAGGGAACTCTGCTCAATATTATATAACAACCTAAATGAGAAAAGAATTTGAAAAAGAATAGATTCATGTACATGTATAACTGAATCACTTTGCTGTACACCGGAAACTAACACAACATTAACAGCTATACTCCAATATAAAATAAAAAGTTAAAAAACATAAACTGCCTCTATCATGTCTCTCCCACATGTGTAGAGCTGTGGATGCTCTCAACAAGTCCCTCCAGCATGTCTACCAACCACCAAAATGGAGGACAATTTCCAGAACTGGGACATGAGGAGCTTGGTAGATCTACTCCCCAGCAAAACAAACCTAAGTGGTGAAAAGTATAAAAATACAACCATTTGAAAATCTCTTGAAATTGCCCTAAGGACATATAGCAAATGAAGAAACATTTATTCAAAAATCTACTAAATCTTGATAAGAGCAGTGAGAGTCTGTGGCACTCGAGCCATGACCCACTCCCTCCTTCATCCCCAAACAGCATGAGGACAGTTCTACTCTGCGTAGGTGTGCCAGGCCCACAGGGGTCCCTGTGCCCCCAGTTCTCTGTCAGAGGCCATGGTATCTCCGCAGAAGGGGGATGCTGCCAGTATTGCTCACTCCCTGTAGCCGAGGCTCAATTCTAGGTGAGTGCACCTGAGAGCTGAGGGTGCCCTTCCTCCAACAAGCAAGGTGAAGGGTCCACCCCAAGCACAGTAGGCCAGGAATACTGAGGTTCCAACACTCCTCACCCACTCATAGGGCTGCAGTTCCATGTCAGGAGAAGCAAACCAAAAAGCCAAGGCTACTGACTCACCCAGAGCACAGCTCATAAAGTGGGGGCTTCACTGTGAATGAACTGGACAACTATCTTTACTCCCAGCTTTGGAGCAGTGACTCAGAGCTTTTGCCCAGAGGTAGAGACCACAGAGAGATTAAAAGCCAAATGTCAGTGTCTAAAAGTCTTTTCTCCAGGGCTCTTAATTTCTTTAGAGAAGAATCCTTCCATTTTCTTTCTGGGGTATATCCCCCTGGTTCCAGTATTCTGGGGTCATGGAGGGAGGAGGTGGATGAGGGTCCCATATTTCAGAATGCAGGCTTCACACGGTCTCCATGCTGTCTCAAAGAATGTCTCCAGACACTAAACTCTTCCCTGTGTGTGTAGGGGGTGTTTGGAGCAATCTCGGCAGTTTGCTTACTATATGTATTTCCAGCAATGCCACCCATCTTCAGCTTTTCCCCACATCCCCACCTTTATAGTGCATAAGTTCTCTAAATTCTGAGATTTCAACCTTCTGTGTGTGGGAATTCTCCATTTTCTTTGACGGGGGTGATCCTCCCTGAGGGCACCTAGGTTGCAGGTCTTTTGCTAGGTTAAGTCAGTTATCACACATTTATTCACTTTCCTGATGACTTCTGTACCATTTTCTGGCAGATGGAATAAACTTGCTACCCAAAGGCCATTAGCATCTTGCTTCTCTACTGTATCCTCTACCAAAGAGGTTGGACAGTTAAAAATACTTACTTTCTCATATCCCCTTGAGCTAGGGCTAGCTGAGGGGACCCTGTTCTCAGCTACAAATTATAAGCAAAAGACACTAAATGGGCTGCAGGAGAGCTTTCTAAGAGAGACAGACTTAGTCCTCATGCCACTCTCTTTTCTTCCTGGAGCTGCAGGACTCATCCAAAACTTTGTGGACAGATGCCTCATGCTAGTGTATAATAGGACTTCAGAAATCATAGTGAAAACAAAAATTTTTAATTACTTAGAAGCCACTGAAATCAGTAAAGTTCCCAGAAATAGATGCAAGTCATGGAACGACACCAGAATCTTCATTCACAGAAATTTTCAGGTTTCCTAGAGCAACCCAATGAAACATGCAAGCATTTGCTGGGGGGATTTTTACTGTATTGCCCCTTGCCTCTTTGTCTTCATCCTCCTCTCTCCTGGTGCTACTTTAGTGAATAATTTCCATTAAAGGAAGAAATACATATGCACAATCTCCCAGTTAGTCTCTTCTCTTTCTCCAAATTTTCCTTTAGAAGCAGGAAAGGTGTACTGCTGTGACCCCTGAGACTGGCTCCCTGGGGGCAGTCCCTCTTCCTGCATCAGGACTCACTGTTCCAAAAATAGATCAACCTCTACCTAGCACACTGAAAAACAAATGTTTATTAATTATTTCTTAGAGAAGACTGGAAGGTTGTTTTACATTGAACACCTATGGTTAAAAAAACACAAAAAAACATTAAAATAAAAATCACCTTCAATGACCTCTGTTTTAATCCCATCAGTCACCAACCACATCGTTTTTCCCCTCTACACTCTTTCCCCCATCCTCCAGCTTCCCTGCCAGCCCAGCTTTCCGATTTTTTTTCTTTTTTTTCTTTTGGCTGCGTTGGGTCTTCGTGGCTGCGTGCAGGCTTTCTCTAGTTGCGACAGGCAGGGGTTACTCTTCGTTGTGGTACGCGAGCTTCTCATTGTGGTAGCTTCTCTTGCTGCAGAGCATGGGCTCTAGGTGCGTGGGCTTCAGCAGTTGCTGCACGTGAGCTCAGTAGCTGTGGCTCGCGGGCTCTAGAGTGCAGGCTCAGTAGTTGTGGCGCACGGGTTTAGCTGCTCTGCAGCATGTGGGATCTTCCCAGACCAGGGCTCGAGCCTGTGTCCCCTGCATTGGCAGGTGGATTCTTAACCACTGTGCCACCAGGGAAGTCCCAGCTTTCCTATTTTATGCAGAGTAATTTATTTCCTGTCTGCTTCTCATCTTCACATGCATCAGCTAATCTCTTAAACAAAAATCCATTTTTAGGATACATCCTTCTTAGAAATGAGTTTGTGAGAGGGCTGTAAATAAGAATTTTGTCTTGCCATACCAGGGCCATAGATTTTGAAATTGTTGTTGAATTTATTTTACTCATCCTCCCTCTGTGTATGGCAACATTCCTCCTCTCTCCTGCATTCCTCAACTCTTCAAACCTTGTTTTCTTCTCCATAGCTCCTGCTTCTTTTTCTTTTATTATTTCTATCTTTTTCACACTTTCATAACTTACTTCTCCCCTTCTCTTGGCAGTGGAATGTGGGTGAGAGCATGATGGGGGGCTGGTAAGGGAAAAGGGGGTGATGGTGAAGGGAGGGGTGCTGGATAAGGGGCACTAGGGTGATGGGCAAAGGCGCTGTCTTGGACAGGCTCCCAAGGGGCAGAATGGAAGATCGGGTTTGGGGTATACATGACTTGTCGAAGGAATGCACTCAGAGAAAGCATGCAGGGCTAGGAGTGAAGCTGGAAAAAAAAAGAGCAAGTGGTCTCAGGCAAAGACTGACTTTCGCTTGATGCATGGGGAGAGAGCTCTGGAGTAGAAATCACACCCAAGAACCTTTTGTGTGAAGGATCAATCATTGGCTGTGTGCTTTGCGGGTGGGTGGGCTATGTAGGGCTAAGTCCCTGGGCAAAACTCTGCCAGGGCAATTCTCTGGAGAAAAGGGGCAGCAGTGAGTGCTAAGCAGCCAAACTTCATAGAGCAAGAGGATGGGTGGCTGCAGTAAAGGGGGTCTAGGTGGGGCACTGCACAGTCTACTACAAGAACTGACATCTATTTATTAAGGAAGAGCTGCCTCTCTTTCAGTGATTATGTGATTATGTGTCAGGCACCGTGCTCAAAAATATTCTTGCAAAAAAAAAAAAGTTCTTATAGTTTCTCATTTAATCCTCACAACAGTATGGAGAGACAGATAACCGTTTCCTCCTTTTGCATATGAAGAAACTAAAGCTAAGAAACATTAAATAATATATGAAGTTACAGCTAGTAAGAGGCAGAATCTGGATTAGAATCTAAGTTGATTTACTCTAATGACCAAGCTGTGAACCATTGTTTGGTCCTAATAATAACTGTATGAGTATTATATCCCCAACTTACAATTAAGTTTGATTCAGGTCCATTCATGTACCTGTACTTAGGTACCTGGCACACAGTAAGCACTGATGACTGGCACAGAAACAGGTAATTAAAACAGCATGATAGAATACTCAATATCATTAGCCGTCAGGGAAATGCAACTCAAAACCATATGAGATACCACTTCACACCCACTAACATAGCTAAAATTTTTTAAAAAACGAAAAACAGACAATAACAAGTGTTGGTAAAGATGTGGAGAAATTAGAATCCTACACTGCTAGAGAGATTCTAAAATCCCCCACTTTGGAAAACAGATTGGCAGTTCCTCAAAATGTTAAACATAAAATTACATATGACCCAGCAATTGTACAATTGCTATAATTCTACTATCTTCTATAATATATATAGATATAATATATCCAAGAGAAATGAAAACACATGTCCACACAAAAATTTGTTCACAAATGTGCTTTAACAGCATTATTCATAATAGCCAAGGGAGTTCCCTGGTGGCCTAGTGGTTAGGATTCTGGGCTTTCACTGCCGTGGCCGGGTTCAATCCCTGGTCAGGGAACTGAGATCCTGCAAGCCGAACGGTGTGGCAAAAAAAAAAAGAAGCCAAAAAGTGGAAAAAATTCAAATGTCCATCAATTGATGAATGGATAAACAAAATGTGGTAACTAACAAACTAATACATGCTACAAAGTGGATGACAGAAAACTGCACAAGGTCCTAAAAGAAGCATAGATGAGGGGTGTAGTGGGTATCAGTAAGAATGATTTCAGCTGAAAATGAGAGAAAACCCAATTTAAGCTGGATTCAACAACAAAGGGATTTATTATCTTACACATGAAGGAGTCTGGAAGGACAGTTCCAGGTGGTTAAGTCAGCCACTCAGTGGCATCTTTAGCATTCCAATTGTTTTCATCTTTCTGTTCCTCCATTCTCCTATTGGCCTTTGCCCTCAGGCCTGACCCCTTATGATCACAAAGTGTTTGCCACAGCTCCACATGTCACTTCCTCACCAGCAACATCCACAGACTAGAAGGGAGAATATCCCTTTTGGATCCCTTTTGAAGAGTGAGATATACTTTCCCAGAAGCTCCCAGCAGACCTTCCCCTCACGTGTTGGTAATCAGAATTGCATCACTTGATCATTCCCAAAACAGTCACTTGTAAGGGGAACAGAATTAGTACTATTGGCATAATGCAGTCAAAATTCAACCCCTGGATCCAGGAAGAGGCCCAGCCACCGCTGATGCTAAAAAATCAGAGTGCCATTTGGTGGAAAGAAGGGAGGATGTGTGGAAGCAATCAACATCTGCCACAGTGGGAAACAAGGAAGCGATCCAGATAAGGCAATCCCTGAGCTAAACTTTAACATGCTAGCAGAGATGTGGTAGATTGGGTGGACCCAGGAAGGAGTAGCTTGAAGAGCAGGCAGGGAAAGAGGGCATTCTAGGAGAAGGCGGCAGAATGGGCAAAAGCATAAGGACAAGGAAGAGAAGGAAAAAATATGAGGTATTCACTGAAGTATAAAATAATGAAAGATGGGGTCACGAGCCAGCAAGCAAACTAAGTTTGTCCGTCTATGAGAAAAAGTTTATGAAACTAGAAGAAACAGGTCATACTTGCCTTGGATTTCTCTGTTCAGTAAATGACCAAAGCTTCCCTAAGAAATCAAAATAAAAAATGAAAAAAGAAAAAACTCACAAATGTAGACAGTAGCGTTAAACCAATACTCCTATTTTTCCAAAGCATATCTCCCTCCCTCCTTCCCTCCCTCCCTCCCCCCCTTCCTCCCTCCTTCTCTCTCTCTCTCTCTCTCTCTCTCTCTCATGCCAACCACCACCCCATCTTTCTTTAAAGAAGCAAGGCATGCAAGCTTGGGCCAGACCTTTCAGTATCCTGTGTTCACTGGACTGCCCACTTCATGGTGTGGTTTGAGATGAAGTGAAGACTCTTGCCATAAGATATCCCACTGTATGTGAGCTCCTTTTCCTCTAAAGCATTTCTGATGTAAGGTTTCCTAGCATGGCTATATGTTCTACTTTGACTGAGTGCTTTTAACTTGGAAAATGGAGATGGCTTAGAGAAATTCAGAAGGGAGAAATGAGGCTACCTGTCAGTAAAACTGAAGCCCATTCCTAATGGGTAACTTTGGCCTCATGGTGCTCCTATGAAATGTTAACCTGCCTGAAAATTCAACAAAATCCAACTCCCTTCCCCCCCACTCTTTTGTAATCTAATAATGTGAGCTGTGACTAGGATCCCACTCCTGAATCTGGGAAGGTATCTCTAACCAATTGTAGCACTGTTTCATATTCAGTCTAGGTGTGGCCTCACCATCTTCCAGGCTCAATGCTCTACAAAGCCAAAAACTATTTGTCAGACTTGGTATGAAAAGTAAAATCAATTTCTGTCCTATATTAGTCACAGTTAGGCAGTCCCATCTGCAGGAACAGAAGGGATAAAGAGGGCAGGAATTCGTTATGTTATTATATAGGCCTCCCAAGTAGAGGAACTTTATTTATTTACTTTATTTAAGTGCAGACAAAAAGTGAAAGAGAATAGGACCAAGGTGGAAGAGCTCTTCTCTGGTTGGAGTGGTCAGGAATCACTGTTTTGACAATGTTGAGGACGGCTAATCTTTGTATTCAAGCCAAAAAAGCCATTTATACCAATAGTCGTGATATACTGAAACTAATTAATACTGTATCCCAGGTCACTCCAGGTGACATTGCAACTGTATCAGAAAAATAGGAAAGACAGATATAAAAAATTTTCAAGTTCCCCACAAGAGAAGTAAAACCCTATAATCACTGAAAACTTCTAATTTAATAAGGAGAGAAAGCAGATTAAAACATTTACAGTTCATATCTGCCAAACAGAATTAACAACTATGCACTTTAAAACTCTCCCTTCATTGGGGAATTAGGTGCAATAAAGCCCGACACATCTTGTCTCAACCATGAAATAAAATGATCATCTGCTTCTCTATCATTTATTTCACACAGAGGACCCACACCAATAAAGCTCTGATTTTATAGACCTATAAAGGAAGATAAAACCCATAAAACATACTGTACACTTTTATGGCTTAAAGATTTGTCTCTCAGAAAGGTGAACCAAATATTTACAAACAAGCCTATCTCATTATCTTTTTTTTTCAGACTGATTTTTTTCACAATACAGTAATTCCCTGTGCTTCTGTAGGTCAGAGTCCAGCAATGCTTTAGGTATCTGAGCATGATCATTGTAATCAGAACTTCCTTATTAGGAGGAAAACGTTCTTGGCACTGTTGCCTATCTGGAGGAAGCCCTGAGCTTACAGAAGAAAAAATTGTCAGCCCCTCCCCTACACGCTGAAGCAGGAGGAAAGGATGGGACCTGAGATCATAATCCAGGGTAGGAAATGTTGCTTCCCAAAAAGACAGACAGCCTCTCTTTTGGAATCAGCACTCACTTTGGGGGATTCTTTTCCTGAATCTTTGACCCTTTGAATTCTTTCAATTTGACAGAAATTTCCTTAATAACGCTACAATCCAGGCCCTGGAGAGATAATCAGGCCTCTCAAGGAGCTTATTGTCTGGGAGGGAAACAGATGACCACAGTACAGTCTGTTAGGAGTGAAACAGAAGTGGGCACAAGCTGTAGTGGAGGATGTGGATGAGGTCAACCCTTTTGGAGACAGGTAGCATTGTGGAGATTCTGTGGAAGGGGTCCAGAAGATGATTCAACATCATTGAAGTGACGTATTATGTTGTATTAAATACTAATATTTTATATCTGTTAATGAGGTTGCAAAAATATAGACTACTTAATTTTAAGAATAATAATGATTATGTTTTCTCATAAAAGAATATAGGAAAGTATTACCTATAAGAAACCACACACCTTGACCCTAATGTCACCATAGACAGGTCTCTAATTCCTTCTCCATCTATCTTTTCACAGGATTCCTACCCTGGATGGGGATGGAGATCAGAAAATGTGATTAGAACGATGGGGGGAGAAGGAATAAAAGTGCCAGGTTTAAAGGAGGAAAGAAGTGACTATAGCCTCCCTTTCCTGACTTCAAATTTCCCATCTACAGCAGCCTAAGCTGAAGAAAGAAAGAAAGATTTAACTTTAAATCAAAATTAAACATTTTACTATGACTTGGGACTGGAAAGCATCATTGGTTATCTGAAAATAATGAGAAAAGTTATAGGAGGCCTTAAATTTCATTCAAGGGCAAAGAAAAAACTAGCCCCACAGAACAATAAAAGTAGTAGACAAAAATAAAATTGCTTCATGATTCAACTCCAAAGCAGTACGTGTTCAACATAAGATATTTAGATGAAGTGCAAGAAAGAAAGGGAGGAAAGAAGAGAAGGAGGGAAGGAAGGAAGAAGAACGAAAAGAAAACTAGAAGGGGAGAAGAGTAGTTTTAAACCACAGTAAAGGAAAACTTCCCAAAAGTAGAATAAAAAGGAAAGTCAAATGGGAGGAGAAAAAAGATAAGAAAACTAGAGAATCAATGTAAGCATTCTAACATCCAACTAACATGATTTCAAAATTAAAAACAAATGACAGCCATACGATTCAGCAATTCCACTTCCGGGTATATATCCCAAAAGAATTAAAAGCACGGACTTGAAGAGATATTAATACATCCAAGTTCACAGCAGCATTATTCACAATAGCCAAAAGATAGAAGCTACCCAAGTGTCCATCAACAGAGGAATGGATAAACAAAATGTGGTATATACATACAAAGGAATATTACTGAGCCTTAGAAAGGAAGGAAATTTTGACACACGCTACAACATGGAAGAACCTTGATGATATTATGCTAAGTAAAATAAGCCAAACACAAAAAGATAAATATTGTATGATTCTACTTATACGATATTAATGGTTAATTTTATATGTCAACTTGCCTAGGCCATAGTACCCAGATATTTGGTCAGTCTGGATGCTGCTGTGAAGGTATTTTTTAGATGAGATTAAATGCACCATAATGTGAGTAGGCCTCATTCAATCCAATGAAGGCCTTAAGAGGACAAGGACTGACTTCCTCCGAGGAAGAAGGAATTCTGCTTCCAAACTGCCTTCAGAATCAAACTGCAACATCAATTCTTCCCCACACCTCCCACCAGCTGGCTTTGCCAGCCCCCACAATCATGTGAGCGAATTACTTAAAATAATCTCTCTCAATCTTACTCTCTCTATACACACACACATACACACACACACACACACACATACACACACCCTATTGGTTATGTTTCCCTAGAGAACCTTGACTAATACAATAAGGTGCCTAGAACTGTCAAATTCATGGACACAGAAAATAGAATGGCAGTTGTCAGGAGCTGAGGGGAGTGAGGGATGGCAAAGTACTGCTTAATGGGTACAGAGTTCCAGTTTGCAAGGTGAAAAGAGTTCTGTGGATGGAAGGAAGTGATGATTGCACAACAATGTGACTGAACTTAATGATACTGAACACCACACTTAAAGATGGTAAAGATGGTAAATTTTATGTTATGTGTATTTTACCACAATTAAAAAAAAAAAAAAGGCTACCAAGAGCCACAATCAAGGTATGCCATTGTGAAATTCCAGAGCATCAAGGTTAAAGCAAAAATTATAAACGCTTTCAGGAAAAAAATATATATATAAAAGGTCAGTTATAAAGGTTTGGAAATTAGAATGACTAAGTTAGACTTCTCAAAAACAACGATGGAATCTGGAAGCAATGTTTTTAAAATTTTGAGGAAAACTGTCTTCAACCTAGATTTTTATACTTAGCCAAAATATTAATCAAGTACAAGAGTAAGTTTAAGATATTTGTTAGACAGGCTGAAGAATGTTCTTCACCAAAATAAGTAAAACGAGAAACAGACTTAGTATCCATGAAACAGGGATCTAAAAGGGTGACAGAGAATATTCTTAGAGGATGGCTGTGCACCAGGCCTAGAGACAGGAAATGTGTGGGCTCAAGAAATGTCTCCAGAGAAAAAGAGAATCTGGTGAATATCTGATGAGCTTGTCCATATGCAAAATTGTATTAAGAGAAGTTACATATATCTGCCTGAGTGGTTGAAAAGATCTCTCTCTTACTCCTCCCGCTGAAACCAAGCAGGACCCTACAGAGCCTACTGGGTACAAAAGCCCTTCCATGTCCCTCATTTCTTGTTTGTAGAAAGCGGCTTTAGTCTCCTAGGCTGTCCCTGAGTTCCAAAGAGCAGACTCAAGCAGTTATTAATTAGGGAAGTGAGAGAATGCAGAAACAAAGGAAAACCAGTCAAGAAACAATAGTTCAGCATCATAATTCCTCCTCAAGGGATATACATAACAATATGACACAAATCTCTGAGTTGTTCTTCAGGCACTAAGACCCCACCCAGGTAGAAGATGTTGAGGACATGCTGAGCACAAGCACATAGACCCCAGACTGGTAGGAACCAGAAGATTGATGATTAAGTTCCCTAAAGACCATCCTGCTACCTCACCACCAACCAATGAGAAGAAAGTCCTGCACCCTGCAGCCCTCACACCAAATTTTGCCTTTAAAAACCCTGCCTGAAAGCCATCGGGGAGTTCATGTCTTTTCAGCATGAGCTGCCTGTTCCCCTTGGTGGGCCCTGCAATAAACGCTGCACAACCTGGTGTCAGTAAATTTGCTTTGCTGAAAGGCAGGCAAACGGACAAAAGTTCAGTTCAGTAACACCTCCCTCCTTCTCTCACTCTCTCTCTTCCTCTCTCTCCACTTTTTCCAATTTATGTTTGTGTGTATATATGGTATGCAGATGTGTGAAAATATATCTATATAAATATTTTTATATATTTGCATGTACATAAAAACAAAGCAAATGAAAAATCAAGTTATTAACTTCAAGATAAACCAAAAACACTGTACAGAAAATAAAAACAAATAGTGAAAGAAAGCAACGAAGTTAGGCTGAAGAAAAACATTACTTCAAAGTGTTAAATCCTCATCTCTCATAATAGGCAATGAATAGATAACGTACAGAATTAATATATTAAGACACTGCAGTACTGTTTTAAACTATGGAGGTAGATACCAAAAGAAACAGGCAAAAGAGTTAAAAGTGTTTACCTCTGGGAAACTGGACTGGGGATTAGGAAGGGGTGAGTCCAATAGGTTGTTCTTTTTTTTAAGTCTTTTAGCTTTATTTAAATGTTAAACCCCTGTTAGAAAATTTAAAATAAAATTTTAAAATTATATAAGGACCATACACCTGTAAGAATGGGCAAAATCCAAAATTTCCTCCCCTCTCTACCAGGAAGGACAGAAGTTAATCACCAAAGAAAACTGCAGACAGCACCAGAGGAATCTACATAACAAACCTTGCTAAAACTAGTCTTTATCTTCCATTAATTTCCCCACATATTTGCCTTCCCACAATTTGCCACCCTAGAAGCACAAAGTCCTTTTCCTTTGTCTTGTCACTTCTCTAAAAATTTACTGCTCTTCTGTTTAAGATGATATATAACCCCAAGTTCTAACCACACCTTAGAGTTTCTCATTTCTGAGGGCTCCCACGTGTATGCACAATGCATATGTTAATAAACTTGTTTTTCTCTTCCTAATTTATCTTTTGTCAGTTTAATTTACAAGCCCCAGCTGGAGAATCTAGGAGGGTAGAGGGAAAAAATTCAGTTTTTCCTCTCCTACAGCTACTTACTGTATGATTCCAACCAAATGACATTCTGGAAATGACAAAACTGTGGAGACAGTAAAAAGATCATTGGTTGCCAGGGGTTAGGGGGGAGAAAAGGATGAACAGAAGGAGCACAAAATATTTTTAGGGCAGTGAAACTGCTCTATACGATACTATAATCTTGGATACATGTCATTATACATTTGTCCAAACCCATAGCACGTACAACACCAAGAGTGAACCCTAATGTAAACAATGGACTTGGGTGATAATGAGGTGTTAAGGTAGGTTCACCTACTGTAACAAATGTACCACTCTGGTGAGGGATGTTGATAGTGAAAGAGGTTATGCATGTGTGGGGGCAGGGGATGTATAGGAAACCTCTGTACTATACCTTCTGTTCAATTCTGCTGTGAACTTAAAACTGCTCTAAAAAATAAAGTGATTTTTTTTATTCTTCCCTTCCTCTTTTGTTCTCTTCTCTTGTGTTTCTTGCCAAGAGAAGTTCCTTTAGCATTTGTTGTAAAGCTGGTATGGTGGTGCTGAATTCTCTTAGCTTTTACTTGTCTGTAAAGCTTTTGATTTCCCCATCGAATCTGAATGAGAGCCGTGCTGGGTAAAGTATTCTTGGTTGTAGGTTTTTCCCTTTCATCACTTTAAAAATATCTTGGCACTCCCTTCTGACCTAAAGTGATTTTTTTTTAATGTATACTGCAAGAAGCGTGTCAAGAAAAAAATTATACAGGAACTACTCTAATTGTGGTCTTCATGTACGAGAGCATAACCAGGTGGAGCCAATGAGGAGTCATGAAAAGAACAGAGACTAGAGAGTTTGGCTCCAGCCTTGAGTCAGCACTTCACCATCTGGGTACATCTTGGGTAGATCAGTTTCCTCTTCAGGGTCCATATTCTTCCACTGAGCCACTAAAGCCACACTAGACCCATGTGTGTTTGATTAATCATGAACCTCACAAAAGGATATATTGAAAAAAATAATTTGTGGTCAAATAACTTTGGGAAGCACGATATAACTGAACTGTCTCTTGGAGACACCAATCCACATTAACAATTTAAAGGGGGTGTGAAATCTTATAATAAAGAAAGCTTTCTATTTTTTTTTTAACCTTCTTCATCAATCTCTTGGACCATGTGCTTTCCTCACCATGTTTTCTCTTTGAACCTACGGACAGGTCTCTAAACTACTGTTCTGTGAAAAACATAGGGAAACGTTACTTCTCCTAGTCAATTCAGGCTGCTATGGCAAAATACCATAAACTGGGTGGCTTACAGACAACAGAAGTTTATTTCTCATGGTCTGGAGACTGGAAGCATGAGATTAGGGTGCCAGCTTGGTCGGGTTCTGGTGAGATCCCTCTTCCAGGTTGCAGACTGCTAGCCTTTAATTATGTCCTCACATGGAAGAAAGAGGGCAAGAGAGCTCTCTGGAGTCCCTTTCATGAGGGCACTAATCCCATTCATGAGGGCCCTACCCTCATGACCTAATTACCTCCCAAAGGCTCCGTCTAATAATACCATCATAATGGGGGTTAGAATTCAACACATGAATTTGAGGTGGACACATTCAGTCTATAACACTACCCTATGATAATTTCTAAGATGAATAGTTTAAGATTCCTTTGTTATATAAGATTCCACGGCAATACTCAAACAATGGCTCTTGGATACATTTGGGAAAATGTACATTCTTAAATCATTTCTTTCTCTGACTTATTTCTTCAGTGCTGTGAAATAACTTTATAAGAAGTCATTTAATATGAGGTTATGAATGTCATTTCCAGAAATAAAATTCCCATAAAATGAATGATCATTTCAAAGCACAGCTTGGATCAACAGAATTGTTTTATATAAAAGTTTTTATGTAGCATAAGTTACATAGTAAATTTCTTCTTATCTAAAAATGAATAAAACACACACACACAGAGGCACTGCCAAAGTGTCATTCAGTGTTTTAACAAAGAACAGAACCAAGTCAGTCCTTCCTAGGCAAATAGCAAATCTTCCTCTTTTGATAAAAACAAATCTGACTAAAGAAAATATAATGTATTATTTCAAGCTGTAAACTAATTGTCTTATGAATTTTTGAACAGAGCTGAGGAGAGCCTCTATCTGTCAATGCCACAATGTAGAAAACATTGCTACCTAGAAGCAGAGAGAGAACCTTATTAAAATGCAGTCGATAAGCAGCGTCCGTCATAGATCACAGAGTGCTGAGAGGAGCTCTTGTTTTAATGCCCTGCAAACTGTGGGAGCAGATGCTGTTATTGGCTCAGGACAGTCATCAAGGAAACATAAATATGAAATACCACTTATGCAAGAATGTTTAGGGGCCTTGTGGAAGCAACGGGAGTAGGGGCTTCAAAGCATATCTATCAGGATAAGGCACGAGAGAGAAGTCTGAATTTATAACCGTCATCAGCTATAGAAGATGCCGGAGACCTTGACATCATTAACAACAACTCCAAGTAGATCTTTCCCCTGGGGGAAGTATTTATTGGTCTACTTTCAGTCATTATTCCCAATTTTTCCAATTAGGATTACATGAAAAATCCAACCTGCCAGAATTAACATTCCATAGAGGTCTGTCTTCCCAAAATCACCACCAGAACCAAGAAAAAAAAAGGTATCCCTGTCCAGGTCAATTTAAAAATAAATTGCCATCTGCCACTGGCAGGAAAACTTCATTGGCCACAGAACAAAGAAACTATTCCAAAGCCATTGCTGAGTACCTGCTGCAGCAAAGAATAAAAACCAAGTGTCCACACAGGCTCTGGGGCTCATAGTTATTAATACAAAACACACATATTTTCCACTTCATTAGGGTTCAGTCAACTAATCTTTTGTTTTCTCCGGATCCACAGGCACACAATTAACTTGAAAATGATACTTTCTCTAAATTTTACCTTTTAGGTTAAAAAAAAATATTATACATCCAGTTCTTGGTAGAGACTAGAATAAACCAACCTGGTAAGACATCAAGTAGATAAAAATTATCAAGCAGGAAAAAATATTATTAGATGTTAATGACTAAAAACTAAAAACCAAAGAGTACAAAAATTAAAAGCAAGAAACCAAGCTTTTATCCTGTGAGGCAACTGCATTTTCACTTCCAATGTGCCACGTGGACCACCAGCCCCCTCTTCACTCCTATACTGTGAGGCACCATGGAATTGACCATTAACATTAACATGGTCTATAAGCCCCAAATTCTAACTACCCCTTTGAGTTACTCATTCTGAGCACTCCCGTGAGTATGCATGGTTTTTTTTCTCTTGCTAATGTCTTTTGTCAGTTTAATTTGCAAGCCTCCAGAACTAAACTTGAGAGGGTAGAGGACAGAGGTCCAATTTGTTTTGGGGTGAATTTGGGGAAAATTCTACTCAACATGAACACACACAAATTCAAAAGTTCATGCCTCCTTTTGCATGCCCTCAAATCCCCTATTATTGGTAGCACATGGCCAAGGTGTTTGGTGCCTCAGATGAGGAAAACATTTAAATTATGGCAGCTGTCTCCGGATCCAAGGTTGAGGAATAACTTATCTAGGAGCAGACTGTCTTGTTAAGTGGGCTATGATTTGAATGGAAGCTCTTTTTGTGATGCAAGTAAAAGGCAGGCATGCAGCCAAGTCCTGGGACAAACCTGTGAGGCTTGATAAAGGCCCTCCCACCCAAGACCCCTTTGTATGTAGCATTCAGGAGAAGTTGACAATTTTATTCAAGGATCCCAAGACCCCTGGGAGGGAAGATACTTAAGCCCCACATGACCCAGGTAGATCAGAGTGGCTCAGCGTGTAGTCCACTGGTGGGAAAAGATATCAAGAGCCCCAACGTGGAATCACTATGGGGGGATGAGGAGTCTGAGCTGGTAGTCAGCAGAGCAGGTTTGACTAAAAGGCAAAGTGTGGTGTGGAGAAAGAATGTTTCCGGCCATTCCAGTAAACAACAAATGTTGCCCACCACCAAGCCATTAGCCACTGCGGCCGCCATGATGGTACACCCTGAGGGGAATTCAGGATGGAGAAAAACAGGATACTGACCCTAGATAGTCAAGATGCATATCATGGGAATAATTTCAATGAGCCCAGACTCTTGCATCTTCCCATACATAGAAAAGCACAAAAACATTAACTTGAGATGTCTGGTTTTTATGATTAGCAGTAATCTTTTTGTTTGACTACATGGGTTTTGGGTTTGTTTGTTTGTTTTCAGCAAAAACTTCTATATATCTTGGTTCTTCCCTTACACCTCATTGGAATAGTTCCTCAGAGCTATTTGGCAGTCTATATCCCGGGCTATAGTCCTCAGTAAGGTCCCCAAATAAAACATAACTCTTGACTTTTAGGTTTTGCATTTTTGTTTTTTTTTTTCAGCCAACAGTGGGAACTGACCCTAGCACAGAGTGGGGCTGACTGTGGAGCCCATCTGGATCCACTGAGGCACAGTGTTAGGCTGTGGGGAAAACAGCTGATCATGTCAACATAAGCTTGGAGACTAAGCCAGGGTACTAACTTCAGCCTTTGCAAGGATCCATGCCAAAAAAGACATCACTGAAGGAATAGACAAAAGTCCATCAGGCTGTGCAAGATACTCAGCAACAGAACTCAGCAACAGCATCTGAACAGGCAGCTAACAGGCTGACTGGACTTCCCACCTTGCTCTCTGTCTGGCGTGAGGAAAGACAGAAGCTTTGGTCCAAGGGTTCTTGGACAACTGGGAAGGGCATTAAAAAGCCACAATGGGAGACACTTGATTTCTTGACAAATAAGGTATGTGAGGATGAAGAGTATGAAGTGATGTTTTTCCTGAAGCAGGTGAAACAGGTCAGATTCATTTCAGAAAGATCATGAGTTAATAAATTATGCATATCTAATAACTGTTAATTTAAATAAAACTGTTCATCACTTTTAAATGATGAAAACTAGCAGTCATACCCACCCACCCCCCAACATGAGGGAAAAGAAAGTGCCACCAATTTGAGAAAAACACCTTCTAATTATTTTTCCTTTTTGGAAATAGATGTCAATTTCAACATTATAACCAGGGTAAAAAATTTTAAAATGAGTACGAAAACTACCTGAATTACATGTTTCTCTTTCAAGGTTATTTTCACAGGATATGGCACCGTTTTCTAAGGTCTTTGGAATCTTACAAGTTCTCTTTGTTTCAATTTTGCTTCCAAGGGCAGATTTATATTAGCAGGAAACAACAAGTTAGCAACAATTATTAATATTCACAGAAATCTATTTATTACACAAAAAAAGCGAGATTGTGAGTCTAATAAACGTTTCTAGTGCTTTATCAAATTAGATTATTTGACTGCTTTCAACGGTGCAGAAAGTTCTCTCTCCCCCAGAAGCTACAGCATAGAAAGAACCTCTCATTCTCCTCTTTTTGAGCCTCCTTCATTAAACAGAAATGCTTGCACTCACTAGAACTGTAAGCAAAAATCAGGCTGTAGATCAATTTTACTGGTAGAAACGGGGTGGGAAATGAATACAGTCTTAGATACAGATAAAAATGGATAGAGCAAGTACTAAGTGAAATAAGGAAAATAAAGCATTAATCTTTCATTTTACTAGGTTGGGAATTTTAAGATTACTTTGGATGACATACAAATTAGATAAACCAGAAAAATACGCGTACACGGCCTCCAAGCATTTTAAGAGACAGAGAGATCATAGGCAAAGAGAGATGGAGACTCCTCTCCTAGAATTTTATTTCATCAGTACTACCCAGGTTTGGGGGTTTGGGGGTTTTTAATTTGTTTTGTTTTGTTTTACTTTTATAAAAAGAGAAAGAATATAAGAAGAGAAAGTTGTGAATACAATTTTCCTTTATTAGCTCTGCAAGTTTGGATAATTTACCTCAAGCTCTCTGAGCTGCAGCTTCATCCATAAAGATGAGAAAACAGCTATTCTCTTCAGGTCTTCTGAGTGAGTGGCTTCCTCACTTCACTCTCCTAACTTCAGGCCCCCCGGCCATGCTACACCACAGGAGCCCTCTACACATCCTTTCACCACTGTCTCTATGGCCAAATGGCTCAGTCTTAGTTCTCCAGTTTTCCAATCCCAAATTCACAAAGGAGAAAAATGCTTGGCCCAGCTCACCTTTTCACGTGAGGCTACAGATCTTGGGGGCATTATTCCTAAATCATGTATTCTCCCCTCACACAGTCAACTACAACTGATGTGGGAGGACACAAGATCCTGTTGCTGGTTTAGCAACAGCAGAGAAAATTTCAATAGAAGGGAAGGTGGAAGGGGCAGTCAATGATCAATAGCTCTGGGCTAAAAAAATATTTTAAAGCTTCGATTAAAATATCTTAGAACTGCATTTAGAATATGTTTCTTAGGTTTCTTTATCACTTTTCAATACTAAACAAATTTTGAAGTATCTTCTTCTGTATCAGTGAAATTAAAAAATGAAGTTCCATAAAATTCAAATGCAGAAGGAAAAGTCAAGGCAATTCAAACAAATTTTGAGAATTTTAGTCACTTTAGAATATGATAGTTTGAGATCTGATAGATAATATGATAATGAGATCAGTCTGATCTCCCAGTCTCATCAGGGGATCAGTCTGGGAGTTCAGCAGGCTCCCCATGCCCGAGTGGGTGGGGCAAACGCCCTCCACACTCCTCTCCTGCTCCTCCCGCAGGGCCCCTCCTGCCTGCCTCTCCTGATCCGCCCCCCCCCCACCCCGCTTCCCTCCTAATGCCCCCAGGACCCACGCAGCCTGGTGGAGGCTTTGGAGTGGGAGGAACCGGCTTGGGAACTCAGCAGGCTCCCTGGCCTGAGTGGGCCAGGCGATTGCCCTCCGCTCCTCTCCAGCTCTTCCCCGAGAGTCCCTCCCACCTGCCTCTCCTGATCTCCCTGGCCTCAGGGGTGCCGATCCTGTCTGGCCTCCACTTCTCTTCCCCCCTCAGTCCCCCTACGTCCTACTGGTTCACTCTGGGGTTCCTCCCGTCTCCTTGGGCGTTAGAGTCCCCCACCAGCGGCTGGCAGGCACCCTAGTTGTGGGGACACGCTAACTCTGCCTCTTCCCACACCACCATCTTGACTCCGTCTCACCCTGTGTAAATTTAGAAAAGTATCTTATCTATTTAAAAAAAAGGGGGGGGACTATTTTTTTTTCTTATTCAAATGCACTATTCAACAGTTTATAGAAAAGAGCTACAAGCTCTGTTTTACATTTCTGCAAAATAATAATAAAAACTAACGTTTACTGATAGCTTACTATATGCCAGGCTATGTGTTCTAAACACATTGCATAGATTGTGTCATTCAAGCCTCAAAACAGCACCATGAGGTAGATCTTACTGCAATACCCATCGTACAGATGAGGAGGCTGAGGCCCAAAATAGTCATGTAACTTTCCTAAAATCATACAGATAATAAGTGATAGAGCCAGGGAGTCTGTTACCAGAACCTAGGCTTTTAACTACTCTGTCATAGATATAAAGAGAACAGTTAAGACTACCCTGCTGGGACTTCCCTGATGGCACAGTGGTTAAGAATCCGCCTGCCAATGCAGGGACATGGGTTCGAGCCCTGGTCTGGGAAGATCCCACATGCCGCAGAGCAACTAAGCCCGTGCACCACAACTACTGAACCTGCACTCTAGAGCCTGCGAGCCACAACTACTGAGCCTGAGTGCCACAACTACTGAAGCCCGCACGCCTAGAGCCCATGCTCCACAACAAGAGAAGCCACCGCAATGAGAAGCCCATGTACCGCAACGAAGAGCAGCCCCCACTCACCGCAACTAGAGAAAGCCCACACGCAGCAATGAAGACCTGACGCAGCCAAAATTAAATTAATTAATTAATTTTTTAAAAAAACTACCCTGCTTTTAGGAACTTCACATGCAATAACGAAGAAAAGCCATATGTTGCATCGTGCTATGAATTGTGGCTTAGGACACAGAAACATATTTAATAAAAGGCATAATATTGAACCTCCTGATATCTAATTCCTTCATTCATTAAATATTTATTTAATGCTTACATTGTGCCAGACCCTGTTTTAAATATCCACAATGGTAGACAGGTGCATGATATCATTAGCCAAGAAGGAAATAAAAATTAAACCACAATGAGATAAACCAAGACCAGCTACCAGAATGGCTAAAGTGAAAAAAAAAAAACAATAACAAGGGTTGACAATAACAAGGAAGTAAAGCCACCAGAATTCTCACTTATTCCTCGTAAGAATGTAAAATGCTACAACCTCTTTGGAAAACTTGGTAGTTAATAACATTAAACAACTACTCTATGACCCTGTAATACTACTCTTAAGTATATATCCTAAAGAAATTAATACAAAGCTGTAGATCTACCCACAAAGACTTAAGTAACATTTATACCATAGCAAACATAAAATACATAAGTTATGATGTACAGATTGATAAATCTTTACAAACTCCTGAGAAGCCCATGTTTTTTCCCTTCTCAGTCTCTAACCCCCCAAAGGTTACTACTACCTTGACATCAAAGATGATAGATTAGTTTTGCCTGTTTTTGATCTTTCTATAAATAGACACACACTAGTACTCTGTATCTTGCTTCTGTTTTTCAATGTTTGAGACTCACTGATATTGTGTGTAGTTATGGTTTGCACATTCTTGCTTCTGTATAGTATTCCAGTGTATAGTATTCCAGAATAACTATACATAGAGTAAAGGGAATACCCAGATCTGTAAGATAGAGTCCCAGCTGACACCAGTATGAAGGGAACCAAAATGCTGTCATGCCCACTGCCCTTTAGGGTGGAAGCATATGGAGTCATAGCTCAAATCCACCTCCAGTTTGCCCTCTACTCATTTCCCTGGCCTCTGAGTGTAGAACAGTGATGGATGTATCAGCAGCTGAGTCACATGGCTCTCTGACGTGCAGAATAAGAGTCACTATGGTGGGAAAGGCACAGAAGAAGCCCCTGAAACTGCCTCCATGACCTTCAGGTCCACCCTCTGGGAGGCTCTTCCTATTCATCATCCTCCTTAGCCACACCTGAAGTAGGACTGGGTCGAAGCCCCTCCTTGAGTACTGAGCAGCTTTCTCAGGCTGCTACCTTCCCATGGAAGGTTCAGGACCCAGGATCGTAGTTAGGCCTAAATCAGCCACAGCTTCTTTGACCAGGTGTGTGGTTCCTTTGCCAAACTAACTCCTTTCAACAGGTCTCTCGTTTTCTGATTCCTGTCAGTTCTACATCCCAAATTTTATTTTTATTTTTCCAGGCAGAGTTCTCAGAATGGCTACATTCCTTTGCTTTCTTGCCCTCAAGACACTCTCACGTAAATTAACCGCACGTACCTTGTTTATAAGGCTTCAGGGGGAGCGCCTCACATTTAATCTCTTTTCCTTGAGTCACTGGAGGGATTTACTGGGCAAGACAATTTAGGCGGATGCTTACTCTGAAACATCTTAGTTTGTTCCACTGCTTTAACATGGAGAGTTTAATGCTTGACACAAGACTGAATTTTAATTGGCTCTGAATGCTCAGAAGCCTTTTTAGTACTGGCTTTTTCTAGTTGAGATTGAGAAGCAACTGTCTCTTCCAAGAGTAAGTCCCTGAACTTGAGGACTTTCTCTGCTCCTTTTCATTGCTGACTGCAAACACAGCAATTCTTTCCTGAGTTCATCTCTTTCGAATAATACTTTGCAAATGCAGCCAAGAGAAACGTAAATAAGCTTCTAATAATCTGTTTTCCAATCTTATTCCCTAAAACTAAACTTTATTAGATGTAAGTCTCCAAAGTTATAGCAGGGAATAGTTTTATCAACTGGTTAACCACTGAATAACATGGATTATCATCCTCCCAGCCTCCAAAGCTCATCCACACCCTAGTACTGTTAAAGAAAAAAAATTATTCATGACACTTGTCATGATGGTAAGGTAGACTTTATTCAAGCAAACGACTACAAAGGGGGTGTAGGGGAACACAATTTGCCACCCCAAAATGTCTCTCTGGTATGTGGATTATTTCCAGCTGAAAACAATCAAGGCCCAAAAGACTCAGGAAGAAATTTTGACCTCCCTCCCTTCTCACTACCTAAAAGAATTTACATAGCGGGCCTATTCCTGGAATAGAGCTATCACCAGAGATATCTGCATTCTGTCAGGTACTGTTCTGCTTTCCCAAAATTCTATTATTATATTAACAGAGTGTCTGACAATAAATTCTACCTCACAATCAAATTAGTATTTTTACTACGGAAAACACCCCAGATTAAAAACCAAAGGAGTCTCACACAAGCCCCTAGTCCAATAAGATCAGCAGGCCCACATGGGGCCTGAGGGTAACCCTCTTTCAAACCTCCTCATCAACGGCGGCCTGAGGGGACCCGCAGCCCCAGGAGGACGGCCTGCTGGGGGAAGGCAGGCCCTGGCCAACAGGCCGGGAGAGCCCTGTGCCTGAGGGCAGGTGCCCCAGCGCGAGCTGCGCGTCAGGGGCTGCGGGACTCAGCGTTCAGGCTGCCCTGGGATGGTTCCCGGGTCCAGGCCTTGTAGGAATACACTGGGCCACGAGCAGGGACTTCTGAAGGGCACGCCGCGCTGCCAAGGTCCACCCCGCTTCGAAACAGAGTTACCTGTTTTCCTGAAGTTACATCTCACGGGAACGCCTGGACTCTGCCCTCCGCTGAGAAGAGACACTAAGGAACCTGACTTCCACAGAGGCCCTGTGTGTCCTCCCGGCACGGGGCTAAGAAAGGTCGGACTCCAACGACCTTCGCCACTCCGCGTCAGGAGCGCCCTGCAGGTAACGCGCTGCTCCAAGAAGCACACCAGAGGGGCTCGGCGGACCTCTCTTCTCACAGGCCTAGATGTCCCGGATGCCCAGGGCGGCGCGCGCTGACGGAACTGCGCATGCGCATGCCGCTCCCACGCAGGATACGGGCTCTCTGGGTGGGGTCTGCGTTCGGGAACATGGAGGGATAGTCAGGGTCCCAGGCAGGGACTTATGGGGGACAAGCTGTGCTGCCAGGGTCCATTCTGCTCAAAAGGTAAACAAACAAATAAATAATAATAACAGTAAAAATGTAAATGCACTAAGTTGAGAATCAGAGGGTATGGGTTCAGGTATCAATTCATCGTTACTCCTGGCCTGGAGCAGGTCAATTCACACAAACTGAGAACTCTCTTTCCTAAATAAATATACTGCCCAGGGCACATTAGCCTAGGGAACAATCACAGGTTCTAAATCTCCCTAAGAAAAATCCTCAGTCTAAAGACAGTCCTCATTAGTGAAATCCAGGTAGCAATCCGTTCCTCTCTCTCTTAACATAGCTCCTGGCATCACTTCTGGTGGAGATGTTGTTCCCATACCACTGATGTTGTCATCCATAATTTTCCTATGTCCAAGTTCTGAGTAATAAAGTGAGCAAAGAAAAGAACAAATACCTTTCCTCTCCCCCAACCCCATCATATCTTCAGGTCATTTAACAAAGCTTCCTTTTAGTCTAAATGTCTGTCATACACCTATAATGGTTTTTTTTTTTTTAATTCCTTATAGTTCTTCTTTATCTCTCTTTTCCTACTCTATGAATTAGGCTCAGTTTTCCTTTGAGCCAAGTCAAAAGTCCACGTATGTGTTATTGTCCTATAACATGCTCAGAACCATTCTTCCTGGACAAATGCTGATCAGTGTCTCTGACTAAGTTTCTACAGAGCCATGCCCTCTGCTTAGGGTGAGTTCTTTACCCAGTCTGGCTGAATGCCTGGATGTTGGGTTTTTCACTGCTAAATGATGCTGAAGGCAAGACTTCAGCTTCAGGTATTTTCTCATTGAGTCCCAAACATCTTCCCATTAGGCTCACCAGATGTGTCTGAATCCTTAGTGAGTAGCCATCTCAGGCTCTTGTGCTTGGAGCCTCTTGTACTTAGCTGTGAAATGAGGGTGGTTAAGCCATAGAGTGAAATGCTAAAGCTGGAAAAGACAGACTTCTCATCCACTGCTTTTTCAGACTGTTTATTAGTGACCTGAAAGATCAATTTACTGGCTCCCAACTAGCATTTTTAAATAAATGGAATAGAGTTTTTTTAAAAAAAAAGGAAAGAAAAAACAAAACGGTGCTAGCAAAGGTTATGTCTTGTTTCACTAAACTGTTTCAGCTGTGTATGTGTGAGTTTCCTACTGACTAGCATCAGTCTTTTTAAACAATGTAAGAGTTGTTCTAGATGTGTGTTTCTCAAATTATGGTCTCTGCACCAGTCGCATCAGCTATTACCTGGAGATTCATTAGAAATGCAAATTCTTGAGCCTTATCCCAGACCTACTGAATCAGAACCTTTAGGGGTGGGGCCTGACAATCTGTGTTTTAAAAAGCCTCCAGTCAATTCTGATAAACACACAAATTTGAAAACCCCTGGGATCTAGATAATTTAGCCTTACTCAAGCAAAGGAGAGATTTGAGCCCTAGAGAAAATGTGACTCTTTTCTCTTAGTATGATTACATAGAGAGCTGGCATTGTAGACACATAGGAGAGAAGCAAATTATCACACACAATGGATGCCTTAAGCATTAGGGCTTAATTCTGTCTTGCAGGTGGTTGAGAAGTGCTGGTCTAGAAGGGCTGGTCTAGAATGATGCCCAAAGTTTCTCTTCAGAGTCAAATTTATGTGACTTTACCTAAATTCTCCAAAACATAAAGTAATACAACACAGGGATTTGAATATAAATGTTTCTGCTTAAAATATAGTTTCTTCTTATCTCTACTGTGTTTATAAACAATGATCCTATTGTGACAATAAAGAAATTAAGTATATAACTGTTATTAAGAACTGGGAACTAAGAATTGCTGAGGACATTCAAAATCAGCCTCAAGTTCACTAATCTAATCATAATGCCATATTGACAAGCTCTCCCTAGGACAGTGATTTATAGCCTTTATCCTGCTTTCGCCCCGTTTTGTTCACAGCACACTCCCAATCACTAGTATTTCTCATCACAATGCTGCTATTCTCATGAGAACTCTTATGCAGGGAAGGGAGAGCTTGAAAAGTCTCCTTGAGGATTCTAACCCCCCACATGATAATGGATCACTACACTAGGATGAAAGACAAAGTTGCTAATAACAATCTAAGTCAGTAGAGAACAAATCGTCCTACCAGAATAGCCTAGTTTTAAATAGGCATTGACTGAGTCCCAGGATGATCCAAGAGCTCAGAGCATAATTCATTGTTGTATACTTATTTATTCCCTGCAAAGAATCACTTTATTCTTTCAGAAGAAAGCGAAGTCTGGTCATGAGAAAGGGAAAATTTTCTTGTCAATCAACTAATCTACATTTTTCATGCCTATTGTGTGTGCATCAGTGTACTAAGAAATATGTAGGAGGTGCATGGCTGTATAGCAACTGGATAGAAAAGATCAGAACATATTAAATAAGCAACATAAAAATATAACATTAAGAAATGTTAAATTATCAAGGACTAATTATGAAACCATCTGATGTGGTTTCAAGAAAAATGGATTCCTAAACCCAACCCCAGAAATACTAACCTAAGACTTATCAGAGGCAGGGCTCAGGATGAGGCCCAGGGCCCATTTAAGTCCTCCAGATGGTTATGATAGTCAAGCTAGGCACACTACCTTAGAAATCCAGAAGAGGAAAATTAATTTTAACTGGTACAGTCAAGGAACACCTCTGTGGCACAGTGAAGCTGAGCTCAGCCTTGAGGGCAGGGTAGAAAGTAAACAAAGCAACAGAGAGACCAAAGAGCATCTGTGCACTTGCCTGGAGCAGGAATGTTACCTGGGACAAAGTGCTAAGGAAGCTTTGGAAGGTAGAGAATGAGTGCCTAAAACAGTCAGAGAAGGCTTCCCCCAGACTGAGTTTTAAAGATTGGCAGGAAGAATCTGTCAAACAGAGAATGAGGGAAAGGGGATTTCAGGCAGAAGAAACAACTTATACACAGTATAGAGATGTAGCATGGCAAGATGTGTTAAGTGAAGAGCAGACGTTCTATATGACCAGTGAAGGAGATCAGAATGTGCCACCCCAAAATAATGAGAGTTTGGCATGTAGACAAAGAATGCCACCTGCCATATCAGCAAACAAAGGATGTAGTGACCATCAGCCCCTGCGGCTGCCCCCGGTGGTACACCCTGAGGGGATTCAGGATGGAAAAGAACAGGATACTGGCCCTAGATAGTTGAGGTGCATATCAAAGGAGTAATTTCATCAAGCCCAGACTCTTGCATCTTCTCATACATAGAAAAGCACTAAATTCATTAACTTGAGATGTGTGTTTTTTCTTTAATTAACAGTAATATTTTGATGTGCTGACTACCTGGTTTCTATTGCAAAAACTCCTATATACCCTAGCTCCTCCCTTTCTTCTTTAGAGCAGTCCCTCAGAGCCTTATGAGAGGCTGTCTCTGGGGCTTAAGTCCTCAGCAAGTCCGCTGAATAAAACATAGGTCTCAACTTTTAGGTTGTGCAATTTTTTCAGTTGACAGGCATATAGATTATTTTGAGCTGAAGTCAACTGAGAATCAACAGATGCAGAAAGAAGTCTTAGCAGAGCTTCCATTAAATGACTAAAAGCAGAAACTTCTAAGAAACTAGGAGTGTCATAAATCTCCACTCTGGGGGAGTTTTATGGCCATGAAGAAGAAAGAAAGTTGTGGAATGAATCTACACAAATAAACCTTACTAAAATAATGCTGATCTTCCATTACTTTCCCCATACATGTACCTTCCCACAATTTATCCCCCCTAGAAACTCAACCTCCCTTCCCTTTGTTTAGTCACTTCTTCACAATGTATCGCTCTTCACTAAAGTGGTATATAAACTCTGAAGTCTAACCATCTCTTTGGGGTTTTCACTTTATTTCTCTGAAGCACCATGAGCATTAATAATAATAACAACAGGGACTTCCCTGGTGGTGCAGTGGTTAAGAATCTGCCTGCCAATGCAGGGCACACGGGTTCGAGCCCTGGTCCGGGAAGATCCCACATGCCGCGGAGCAACTAAGCCTGTTAGCCACAACTACTGAGCCCCCGCACCTAGAGCCTGTGCTGCGCAACAAGAGAAGCCCGCGCACCGCAACCAAGAGTAGCCCCCACTTGCCGCAACTCGAGAAAGCCCATGTGCAGCAACAAAGACAATGCAGCCAAAAATAAAGAAATAAATGAATAAATTTTTAAAATATGTATATATAATAATAACAACAACATCAATAAAAATTTGTGTGCCTTTTCTCCTGTTAATCTGTCTTTGTCAGTTTAATTTGTAGGCCCCATTCATGAACCTAAGAGGGTACAGGAAAAAATTTTCTTCCCCTATACTAGAATGGGCAGAGGAGGAAGAAGGAGACCCCTATGAGAGACAGGGTAAGAGAAGTGGTCAACATGATTAAGAAGTAAAAGAATAAAACTGAACTTCTCAAACCCTCAGGGGAGAAAGTAAATTGCTGGATGTACATGCATATGATATATTGTGCGAGTGATAGGATCCAGAAACCACAAAGAATGAGTAGATTCATGTCCCATCTAAAAGAGGCAGCCTTCTCAACCCAAGCCAACAGCTGCCTTGTTGGGCATGAAGGACCTGGTGCTGCCAAGTCATCTGATTTATGTTTTCAAGAAAACCCAGAAATTCAGATTTTTAGATAATATCTCCAAACTTTTAAATAATGACTCAAAATTCTTCAAGTTATTATTTAGGCCAAAACCCCACACAACTCCTGGCCCGATATGGATGCTAGTTTATCACTTCTGGGCTAGAGTTTAATAAACTCTTACTGCATCCAAATTAGACCAGTGTCTGTGTGATTCACTATGTGCCTAATTCATGGGTTGGCAGAACATGGCAGCTAGGCTGAAGACATTTTGGGAAAGAACAAAAATCAAGTTTGGAGCTTTTATTCTGGAAAGATCTGTTTATGTCTGTATATATCTATAACCACATCTATATGATTTATATCTATGTATATATAGATATCTATATCTTCCTCAATTTAAATATAGACATTATTCTCAAACTTTGCAATATTTTTCAAAAATTGCCAGGGCTTAGAAAGTATACTATCACAGCCAGAGGCATGATTTGAAAAAAAGCATTCTTTATTAGTGAACAGGTATACCTCATTCTATTGTGCTTCACTTTATTGTGCTTCACGTTTTTATAAATTGAAGGTTTGTGGCAACCCTGCCTCAAGCAAGTCTACCAGCACCATTTTCCCAACAGCATTTGCTTACTTTGTGTCTCTGTGTCACATTTTGGTAATTGCTGCAATACTTCAAATTTTTCATTATTATTATATTTGTTAAGGTGATCTGTGATCAGTGATCTTTGATTGTAATTGTTTTGAGTTACCACAAACTGTGCTCATATGAGATGGCTAATTTAATAAATGTTGTGTATGTTCTGACTGCCCCACTGACCAGCTCTTCCCTGTCTCTCTCCCTCCTCAGGCCTCCCTATTCCCTGAGACACAACTATATTTAAATTAGGCCAGTTAATAATCCTTCAGTGGTCTCTAAGTGTTCAAATGAAAGGAAGAGTCACACACCTCTCACTTTAAATCAAAAGCTAGAAATGATTAAATTTAGTGAGGAAGGCATGTCTAAAGCTGAGAGAGGCCATAAGTTAGGCCACGTGTGTCAAACAGTCAGCCAAGTTGTGAATGCAAAGGGAAAGTTCTTGAAGGAAATTAAAAGTGCTACTTCAGTGAACACACGAATGATAAGAAAGTAAGACAGCCTCATTGCTGATATGGAGAAAGTTTTAGTGATCTGGTTAGATCACACCAGCCACAACACTTCCTTAAATTAAAGCCTAATGCAGAGCAAGGCCTTAACTCTCTTCAATTCTGTGAGGAAGGGACGTAAGAAAAGTTTGAAGCGAGCAGAGGTTGGTTCATGAGTTTTAAGGAAAAAAGCCCTCTCCATGATGTTAAAGTGCAAGGTGAAGCAGCAAGTGATGATGTAGAAGCTGCAGCAAGTTATCCAGAGATCTAGGTAAGATAATTCATGAAGGTAGCTACCATAAACAACAGATTTTCAATGTAGAGGAAACAGCCTTCTACTGGAAGAAGATGCCAGAAGACTTTTATAGCTAGGGAGAAGTCAATGCCTGGCTTTAAAGCTTCAAAGGACAGGCTGACTCTCTTGTTAGTGATTAAGGTAGCTGGTGACTTAAAATGAAGCCAATGCTCTTTTACCATTCTAAAAATCCTAGGGCCCTTAAGTATTTTGCTAAATCTACTTTGCCTGTGCTCTATCAATGGAATTACAAAGCCTGGATGTCAGTACATTTGCTTACAACATGGTTTACTAAATATTTTAAGCCCACTGTTGAGACCTACTGCTCAGAAAAAAAAAAAAAAGATTCCTTTCCAAATATTACTGCTCACTGATAATGAACTTGGTCACCCAAGAACTCTGATGGAGATGTACAATAAGATGAATGTTGTTTTCATACCTGCAAACACAACATCCATTCTGCAGCCCATAGATCAAGGAGTAATTTCAACTTTCAAGTCTTATTATTGAAGAAATACATTTTGGTAAGGCTGTAGCTGCCTTAGGTAGTAAGTCCTCTGGTGGATCTGAGCAAAGTACAGTGAAAACATCCTGAAAAGGATTCACCCTTCTAGATGCCATGAAGAACATTTGTGGTTCATGGCAAGAGGTCAAAATATCAACATGAATAGGAGTTTGGAGGAAGTTGATTCCAACCCTCATGGATGACTTTCAAGGGGTTCGAGACTTCAGTGGAGGAAGTAATTGCAGATGTGGTGGAAATAGCAAGAGAACTAGAATTCGAAGTGATGCCCAAAGATGTGACTGAATTGCTACAATCTCATGATAAAACTTTAACAGATGAGGAGTTGCTTCTTATGGATGAGCAAAGTGTTTTCTTGAGATGGAATCTACTCCTGGTAAAGACTGTGAAGATACTTGAAATGACAACAAACGATTTAGAATATTACATAAACTTAGTTGATAAAGCAATGACAGGGTTGGAAACAATAGACTCCAGGTTTGAAAGAAGTTCTGCCGTGGGTAAAATGCTATCAAACAGCATTACATGCTACAGAGAAATCATTTGTGAAAGGAAGATTCAATTGATGTGGCAAACTTTTTTGTTGTCTTATTTTAAGAAATTGCCACAGGTCCCCAACCTTCAGCAACCACCACCCTGATTAGTCAGCAGCCATCAACATCAAGGCAAGACCCTCCACCAACAAAAAGATTATGACTTGCTGAATGCTCAGATGATGGTTAGCATTTTTTAGCAATAAAGTATTTTTAAATTAAGGTATAATGCTATTGCACACTTTATAGACTACAGTATAGTGTAAACATACATTTTATACGCACTGGGAAACCAAAAGATTCATGTGAATCTCTTTACTGTAATATCCACTTTATTGCCATGGTCTGGAACCAAACCTGCAACCTCTCCGAGGCATGCCTATAAGAGTATTTGAGACCCTACAAGATTAAATTCTACATGCTAATATTTAGGGAGGAAAAAGTACTGTTTTCACTGTGCAAGCTGAAAAGGACTTTAGTAGCATACACAAACTTTAATTTCATGAGCAACATGAGCAAATCTAGGGTCTTTCTTACTTTCTCCTTGTTGGAGAGTCATTCTAAGGGCAAATTCATTAAAACTGGAAAGTGCTATATATATATTTTAATATTTATTTATTTATTTTATTATTTATTTTGGTTGCGCTGGGTCTTAGTTGCAGGCTCCTTAGTTGTGGCATGTGAACTCTTAGTTGCGGCATGCATGTGGGATCTAGTTCCCTGACTAGGGATCGAACCTGGGCCCCCTGCATTGGGAGCATGGAGTCTTAACCGCTGCGCCACCAGGGAAGTCCCTATATATTTTTTCAGACTCTTTTAATTGAGGAAAAAATTATTTATTTTAGGTGTCTGTTTAATAAACTTTGAGAAACCATTTTATGACAAATGACAAATCTTATATTCAAGTTTGTACCGACTTACTTGCCATTACAAAAATTACCCTTCTATGAATATTAGAAGTAACTTTCTTAAGAATCTCAGCTGCATAAAAATTTAACTACTACATAATTCAAAACTTTGCCTATAATCATCTTTAAGGTTATGACATAAAAAGATATTCCTCTGAAAACTAAAATCAGTTTTCATTTCAATTTTCTCCATTACTTTTTTTTCACAAGTATAAAATGTTTTCTCTTTACTCTTTACAAGAATATTTGGAAAGGCTGGACTGTAAACTAAGATTATTCATTATTTCTAGTTGAACACCTTCTAAACAGAAAACTCATCTCTCAAAGATAATCTGATGGACTTTAGACAACTCTAACTGTTAGAAAACTCTTTCTTATATTGAACTGAGGCAAAAACCAGGCTTCCTAACTCCCAGATCAGAGTTTTTTCATATAATTCAGCTTGAATAAGGTCTTTAGATATCCAGGTTACAATACAAAAAAAAAACAATTTCAAAACAAAATGCAAATGATTCCTACTAGATCCTATAGAAATGATGGCAATATTTACTTTTAAAAGCATTGATTTCATTGCAGTAAAGTCCTTTATAGAATTATTTTAAATAATAAAAAAACCACTTTGTGTTGGCTACCCTCCATTTACTCTAACAATTTGCATTAGGTAGAGAAGAATAATATATTTAGGGGAGTCATCATTTGTTCACTCACAAATACTATGTGTTATAACTTACAATGAAAAGTGAGTCAAGAATGAAAACTTCCCCCCCCAAATTGATTTTGCACTAAGTATTACTTTTTGTTTAGCACCTTCAACAACCCTATGAGAATAATTATTCCATTTTTATTGTAAGGTAATTATACACAAGATATACAAGCATACATAAGTTGAATACGTTGTTTATTCAACTAGCCAGATATTCCTATCTTTTCATATCCTGCTTATAAATCCTTATTTGACTAGTCAGATAAGAAGAAATACGGATTTAGAGATACCTCAGTCTCAAGAGCCAGGTCCTTATTGGCCTTACCATTTTTGCAGACCATTAAGCCACTGAGCCCTTAGTGTCCTCATCTGCAAAATGGGAGTAATACTTACACAGCCTTATGGTGCTTGCATAAAATAATGTTGATCAAGGAAGTAATACTATGTCAAGCACACAGTAGGTACATAATAAATGTTAATTCCTTCCCCCCCCTCCAGATGGCGCAAAATAAGGAATTTAAAAAGATACTATTAAGGATAGGGAGCATTTATCCATTAGACACGAAAATGAGAACTACAAAATTAAATCTACTGGTATCAATGTGAAAACTCTTTAAAAAATGCCTACATAGTGCAGCGTATACCAATTTATAGTTAAATATAATTTTCTAAATATGCCATCACTTTGAAAACAATTTTTCTCATTTTTTCAATAATTTCTAAGCACATACCCAGCCAGTAACTGCAAAGAAACCACAACCCATCGTGAACCAAGTGTCACACCCTGCCAAATAATGCCAAATCAACAACGGTACAACAAAAATTTATTTACTCTTTAAACTGCGTGAATTTAAATCTATTCTATTTGAGATTGATACGGAGTGAAAACCTCCTCTTACCTCCGTTGCCCCTTTAAAATAAGATGCTTAGTGTCTGGGAAGGGCTTAAGGTGCAAAGTAAAGAATGTAAACGGAGGGAATGAAACAACTTCATGAGTACATTCGTGTCAAGGGAAAGTTGACTCCTCCCTAACCCTGAAATACAGCTACTACAGCCACAAGGAAATACAATGGTATGTTATCGGCCATTTTCCGCATTTGGCCCGTCTACCCCTGTGCTAAGGAAGACCGGAGCGCACGAATTTCCCCTTTCTCCATAACCCACAGCTAAAGCTAGAACACGCCAGCAGGCTGCAGACACCCACTCGGGTGACTGAGCTCCCGAGACTCAGTTTCACAGCCAGCACCCACCCAAGTCTTAAGACCCTCCCCACCCACGACGATCCTACCCCGCCCGCCTCGCCCCAAGATTCGCACATGCGTACACCCAATTAGGAGAAGTTGGAGCGTTCCCCGACTCTCCTAGTCCCCACGCCCAGCTGCCACGCAGCCAGTCCTCTTGCCCTTCTTTGGGCCGCTAGCTTCACTATTCAGTAATACGCATGTGCAAACGGTGTCTCCGGGCCACCCGTTAGCTGGCTGGAGCCGGACGGCAGGCGGAACCAAGTTTCTTGCGCACGCTCCAGGCATGCGCAGTGCAGGGCCTGAGGCGCCAGCTGTCGATTTGGAAGTTCCGGGGAGGCAGCGCATGCGCGAGTTTACGCGTTACCGGCGAAGAGGGGAGCCTGACGACTCGGAAATTTGAATACCACAGTAGCATGGAGTGTGACCTCATGGAGACTGACATCTTGGAGTCGTTGGAAGATCTCGGGTAAGACTGCCAGGGCACGGGTCTCCCAAACCTCACGCTGCTGGCGCCCCGGGAACTCCTCCTCCGCCCCAGTCAGAGACACCTGCCTCTCCACGCCGCACCCCGTGGCTCCTGACTGTCGCCTCCCTGTAGCTCCGGGACCCCAATGCCACGTCCACTGCCTGCCCTGCCGGGTCGGGGCCCTCCAGCTGCGACACCCTAGGCCTGCCCTGTGCTTCCTGCAGCCGAGTTACCCGCAGCGTTTGTCAGTCATGCGTGTCATTGTCTGGGTTTTGGTTCTCGCCACCACGCTCCCCGAGCTCCTCTCCTTGCGCCTCATTCTCCTGCCCTACCCCCTCACTCTGGAGGTTGCCAAAGTTGATTCTCTGTTTTCCTACTTGTTCTCCAAACTTCCTGCTCCTGTCTTGAGCCCCTACTCCTACCCCATCCCCCTACTCTCAAAAAAATCTGCTTTGCCCAGTCATGTATGCATGTGCCCAGGCTGCCCTCAGCCACAAGTCCGTGCGCTGCATACGTTCCGCCCGCCAGCTCACTTGTGCACTTAACCTGTCACCACCTTCCTGGGAACCACTGGCAGTTTCCCTTGACTCTGACACTCCTTCATTGAGCCACCGTTAGCCCTTACCCTTAGGGGCATCTTCACCCACCAAGTCCCTGCATATTTGTTGTGCATTTTGTCTCTCCTCGTGACAGTTAACGCAACCATAATTTATCAGTATCCAGAAGCTGGAAATAGGGATTCTTATCTCACTGGGTCACCCAGATCAGTGTACTCTGTTAAAACTTAAGAACTTAGAATTTCTTGGGCTAAATGTGGTTCCAGAAACAAACTGTATGATTTGCCTACAGGTACGATATCAAAAAAAAAAAAAAAGAAAAACAGATTTAGGTAACCATATTTATAAAGTAACAAGTCCTTTATCAAAACCTTCCCCGAGGTTTTTCCGTACCATGGAAACCTTTGGGGGAAACCTGTCTTCTTCAGGAAAGGATACCTTGGGTTCCCAAAATCTGCCCGTTTAAGTAACTTGTCCTGGCGCAGATTTTTATGAAAGGAAATGGTAGTGCTTATCATCTTTTTTTGTCAACATGAATTATCATTGTTCTTTTCTTTGGAACTTGCTCTTAATTGTCATGACTATTCTGGACTTTAGGCGGTTTATTTCTTTGATGAGAGCCTAAGTAGAAGTCACATTCAGCAAAATGGTGTCTTTTTGGTGGTCCTCTCAGACTAAATTGCTAAGTTTCACACATGAAACCATACAGTATACATTTTTGATGAACACTTGTTCTGTTGACAGTGTTGATCTGAGCACTTAAGGGTACAGAGTGAGGTAGAAGAGAAGTTCACACTGTGAAAATATGCTGTGAGGAGAACTGAGGAGGGCCAGGAAAAGGAAAGGAAATGGGGAAGGAAAACTGGGAAAGGAAACAAGTCCTAAGCTTCCTAGAAGAAGTGACACTTAAGATTAATCTTGAAGGAGGAGTAGAGGGAGGATGGAGGTAAACTGTATTTAAATGTAATGCAGAATTTAAATTCTGCATGGATAGAGGTCCCTTAACAATTGGTGACGGATGCCATTTCTTCCCATTATTGTTCTTTTATTCTCTGTTAACTATGTTTTTCTTCTTTTGGGTACTATAAAAGTCATTGTTACTATAATAACTCCAGTTAAATAAATCATGGAGATGGGTTGTTATGTAAACCATGGATAGTCTGAAAACTTGACTATACATTTTAACCCATAACTGCCTAGTTTGGTGGCATTCAGTCATTAAAATTTAGCCTTAATTGAATGACATGTACTTTTCAAGGATTTACTGTGAAATATTAGAAATAAATGACCATTTATTTTTAACCTGGTACACAGTAGGAATTCAGTAATTACTTGTAGAATATATTAATAAAGTTTAAATGTGTAACACAAGGAGAAATTTCTAGGCCTAGTTTTTTTATTTCACTGTCTAATAATATGTGGTTTTGAATCTAGGTGCCAGGCTATATATAATCTCATTTTTTGTGTGAGATTTCTTCTGTCCCATTAAATATATAAACATATAATTATATTTTAGAAGGATTGACTGTTATCATTTCTCTAACATCTCTATACCTCTAAATATCGAGTTATCGTAAGCATATAATGTATCATATTTAATAAGTGCTTTTATCAATATTACATTTAAAAGAAGATAAAATAACCTTCTGAAGAATATGTATTTTAAAATTACCTTGAGAATGATAAAATTTTTAATTCTAGCTACTTTCTGGATTGAGGTTCATTGTTACTATTGTCTTTTATGAATGTTTGAACATTTAATAATTTTTTAAAATTACATTTGAATCACTTACAAAGGATTGGGATTCAGTTGCACCATTTCACCTAAACATCAACTCACCAGCAATTATTAAATTAATCTTCACATTTCTCTGGTACTAGTAAGTCTTACTAATCTTAACTATCATTAAATATCATTAAATATAGAAGGGGGAAATAAATGAATAATTGGAAAGCTTTTGCTTTTAAAGAAAGTCATTAAAAACCAAATCTAATTAATTTCTGGAAAAATTTCTAGAAAATATAACCTAAGTTTTATTTCTGAAATAGTCAACTATAGTATAACTGGTTATCACTTATAATCTAGTTTTAATACTAATTCAATTAAAGTAAGAAAGTAAACCTTTGTACAATAAGAGCTCAGTAAATGTACAGAGGTTGACATAATTTAGTACATGTGATTCTATTCAATATTCACATACTTTGAGGGGATTAGCTTGTTTTTTCTAATGGTTTAGTTTATTTATATTTGCAAGTTTAGAGACTGGTCATTGTAATTTATCTTTGTTAAACCATTGCTTAATTATACAAATAAAAATGTAAATACATTGTACCTGTAATGTATTAGATGTGATTTTATATTCTTCTGAAGTATAATTTCTTACTCACCAGTTACAAGGATCCCTTGTTAGAAGATGTAATGTATTAGATGTGATTTTATATTCTTCTGAAGTATAATTTCTTACTCACCAGTTACAAGGGTCCATTGTTAGAAGATGGCGCTCTGTCTCAGGCAGTCTCTGCTGGAGCCAGTTCCCCTGAGTTTACCAAACTCTGTGCTTGGTTGGTGTCTGAATTAAGAGTGCTCTGTAAACTAGACGAAAATGTGCAAGCAACTAACAGTAAGTAAACATTCAGTTTTAGGTGCAAAATGTAAAAATAAAGTTTGTATTGTCAAGTGAACATTATCAGTACTACAGCTGAAATTTCAAGTTCTTTGTAAATGTAAAAAAAATTTTGTAAAGAAACCAAATGCTTTTTTCTCCTCCATTGTTTTTAGAGATAAGGTGATTCTGAAGTTGAAAAACTGGAACGTAGTCATACAACTGTTAAAAATTTGTGGAAGTTGAAAAGGCCCTATTACTGAGACACAGAAAAATGGAGACAAGTATATATGAACTTTTCATTCTTTGTAACAACTTGTGAGATCTTAAATTGGTGGCTAGAACTAGAAATTGGGGCGTTTTTCTCTGAGGACTACCAAATTCCAGTACATATAGCATGTAAAGTAAATGCATTCCAATTCTGTTATACATAGGGAGAAAGAATACTTTATTAAGAAGCTTTCTGTGTCATAGGAATGTATCACTAGATGCATCAAAACTAGATCCAGCACCATCAGATTTATGGTGTTGAGAGCTGTTTTACATTTGCCAATTTTGTTAACTGCTTTAGCACTAGTTTTGATGCTGTGAAAGAGGCAAAAGCTTGGAATCTGATGCTACACAACCTGGTTCCCTCCTATCATAGGTAAACCCATAACAGGAGATAAAGAAAAATGCCCACCTGCTAATCCACCCTTATGGAGAACTATACACATAATCCCATTTTTTTCCCCCACAGAATCTCATTTCAAAGAGCTCACTCTTGCATATTTAGTATATTTAATGTGTATACATCAGTGGCATCCAATTCTAATTATTAAGGAGAGTATAGTGTAACAGTAGTAGCAGCAGCTTACACTTACTGAGCACTAGCCATATTCTAAGCACTTTACTAGTGTTAACTCATTTAAACCTCAGGGCAACCCTACCAGGCAACTTTTATTACTCTTTTATACGTTAAACGAGGAAGCACAAAGGTTAAGTACATTGCCTGAGGTCACACAACCAGTAAGAGCTTCAGTCCCCAGCAGTCAAGTTTGGGAGCCAGTGTTCTTCACGCTGCCTCTTGACCTAACATTTCAGAGATTGTAGGTGCCCTTGAAAACACCTATACGGTGTTAACTGTTTATAACCAGGAGCCCTGTTGTTCAAATGAAAACATCTTATAGAAGTCAATATAAAACAGGTAAAAAGTGTGGCTGTTTTAGTTGAAGTTGAGAGGGACTATTTTGAGCACAGCTGTCTCCTCCCCGGCTGCCTGTAACGGAGTTCTTTGGAACTGAAGTTCACGGAACACAGCTTGCAAAACATTGATAATACATTCTTCCCATTCTATAGGTGAGAAAATGGACTCAAATCAAGTGACTCTCAAAGTTTGTTAGTTAAATTTTATCCCTTTGTGATATTGGTTAGAGAACTATCAAAATAGTAAAGAAGAAAGAACATTGCTTTTCCTTGGTTCACCCAGTAAGCGCTATACTTGACACATTATGAGAAAACAGAAACACAGATCATGTTCGCCATCTTCAAATATAGTCTACCTGGGAATTTTAGGCACAACTGAAACAACTGGAGATTAGAACAGTAGTTAAATACTTCACTTTGTGGTTCACAGGGGAAGGAAATCAGTGAGTGTAGCAGGCCCTGGGGAAGGTTTCATCAAGGAGCAAGACCACTGGGCTTTGATGGATAGGTGGGGTTTGATAGAGGAGGAGAGAGTAGAGGGCATATCAATCACCAGGAGTCACTTAAGTGAAGACACGCAAGTAGAAATGAGACTGACTATTCCTGGGACAGTGAGGAGACTGGCCTGGCACAAATAGAGGGAATGTTTGTGGAGGTTGTAGGTAACTACTATATACATGTAGTAGGAACTACTCCTAACAATACACTGGGAAGGGCAAGCAGAGAGGCTATGAAGAATCTTTAAAGGCAAACAGAAAAAATTAGATTGGATGAGGTAGAAATTAGGAAGCCATTAAAGGTTCTCAAACAAGGCAATAACCTAATGAAAACTGTTTAAGAAAGCACATTGGCAGTGGTGTGAGAAAGAATGAATTAGAAGAGACAGGAACTTGTGTTAGGAGAATACTTTTAAAATTTTCAATTTATATATAATTACTATGCCAATGGGGAAAACAATAATTTTTATTAAATAAGATTATTTTAATTCTTAAAAGGCCCAAGTGAAGCTGAAGAATTCCAGCTTGAGGTGAGTGGGCTACTAGGGGAGATGAACTGTCCATATCTTTCACTGACATCTGGGGATGTGACCAAGCGCCTTCTCATTCAGAAGAACTGCCTCCTTTTGCTCAGTAAGTTCATGGCTACTAGAATGTAGTCATTCTTTTTTATTTATGTTTTCCATGGCTAATAAATGGGTGTAAAGAAAACTTTGTTAAGTTTCTAACTAAGAAGCTAATGATGGGTCCATGCACTGGTAGCAGTGTCATTTTGTAATTGCTACTCTTTTATGGTTTGAATTTGGTGTGGTGTTCAGCCTGGTGTGCTTCACCTAACATGACCAGAGGTAGTGCTGGAGGGTTATGCAAGTGTGTGATCACCACACCTCAGTGTTCTAGACTAGAAACACATTTTAAAGTTAACTAGGAAGATATTGTGGGAATAATGAAGATTTTTTTTTAATTAATTTATTTGAGGACAGTAACCATTCTAGGTGCAGTAAATGGTAAATGTAATTATTTAAAGTATTTTGTTGATATTTCTTTGTGGCTGGGTAATTGTTTGGGGATTTTGGTTTTGTTTGTAAAGATGTCAAATTACAATGTAAACATTTCTGGAATACTATTTGGATTGTTCCTGTACTTACTGATCATTCTGGGAAGTAAATTTTTAGGAAAAATTCTCTCCTTCCATGTTTTTTAAATATACTAACTACTGTTTCTCTCTTCACCCTGAGAAACAATAAGTAGACTCACAAATTTTATTGCCTTGTATAAACTCTCCAATAAACACCACCAGTAGTCTTAAACTCAGAATTTTTGTAGCATTCTGAGACACGCTTAGAGGAAACTTTGGTTAACTGAATATTATAGTTCTTATTATGACAAACGCCATTCAGAGGATCTTTTAAATGTTCGTCTTTACAACTGAACTTTGGCTTCTGAAAAGTGATGCAACTCCAATTTTGAAGGTTCAGTCAAAGAAAAAAAAGTGTGTTCACAGCCATTATACTTAGGAACTAAGGTATTCCAAAATCACTTTCTTAATTTCCCCTTTGTCAGATGATTGTTACTAGGTGGGTATGGGGGCAGGGGATAGACACATAACGTTAGATATTGCTTTAGATATTGATATTGCTGCATATAGTTCTTATGCATGCATTCATTATCCTTCAAATTGTATAATTTCAATAACTGGCTCAGCCACAGTATACTCACTGAATCTTCCTTTGTAGCACTGCTTTTCCTTTCCAATACCTGATATTTGGCACTTAGAATATGTTATCTTACATAGGAAGACAACAGCTGTGTGGAAAGCTCAGTAATGACCCTGAATAGCTAATTCTTCCAAAGAGCTCAGAGTTTGGTCTTTTTGGTACTGATACTTATAAAAACCACTTGGAATATAAATATTTATAAAAATGCCTTTAACTCTTTCCTGTTTCTTAAGCAAGTGTCCTGAACATTATTATTTTGGACTCAGGGTCATAATTATATTTTAATGTGCTATCACCCCTCAAAAGCTTTTCAAGAATATATAACTATTTGCTCCTCAACTAAATGACTATATCAAATAAAGGTTACTCTGCTCTTCGAATTCTTCATACATACATACACACTGCTCCCTTCCTTCTCTTTATCTTTGCTTCTGCTCTTTGCCTTTTCGAAAATATTCCCTAGTTTGTATTCTCTCTCATGCTAGTATGCATTTATGTACATATACTCATTCTCTCTTCGCGCTGTATAAATATTTCTCATCTTTCCAAGTATCAGTTGTCACATCTCGATGCTATAATTATACTTGCTTCTTCCAGCACCCTTACCTTACTGATTTGAATCTTTTAATACATTGCATTCTGAGGGGGAAAATAAACCAACCACATTAGAATTGTTAGTAAAATAGAATAGTCTATTCTCTAATAGTCTGTAGTGGCTGAAAAACTCTCATGTATCGGATTAAGAACTGTTGTGGCTGTTCATTGGCCTTTGTGGTTGTTAGGATATTTCCCTTAGGTATAATTAGTCAGATATCTTTGATGCATATATTCTTTATTCCTAACTAGAGTGTAGAGATCTTTTTTGTTTGTTTTGTACAATACCTACAGTGCCTTTCCTGGTACTTTGAACACATCAGTTACAGTTAATGTTTTTCAACAGTAATTGTGTTGGTAAACTAATTTTGTGAATGCCTGAGCTATGTTGTCCCAAATTTAGAGACCAGTTTATTAAATCACATAATATATGATTTTCTAGAGCAAGGGTTGGCAAACTTTTTCTTAAATGGCCAGATAGTAAGTATTTTCAGCTTCCTGGGCCATAAGGTCTCTGTCACAGCTACTTAACCTTGCTGTTGTAGCATGTAAGCGGCCGTAGATGATATGTAAATGAATCAGAGTGTGGCAGTGTTCCAATAAAACCTTATTTGCAAAATCAGTTGATTATTTTCATGACACTGGGGTTTTACTGTTTCGATCTTTTAACTCATACAGTTTGGTATATGGAACATGTTAAGATTATATCAAACCCATTTAGAAGACCTTTCCAGAAACTTAGCTGTGTTTATTCTAGAATAGGATTTGGCAGCTTTTCAGAAATGATCTGCCAAAATTATGACCGCTGTACTTCTCACATTACACCTTGGGTGTAGGAAATGAGATATTCAAGCTGATCATTCTTTTATACTTATAATAGGGCTTAAGAGCCCAGAAAATGTCTTTTTCCAAAGCTATCTTCCTAACATTGTCAGAAGGGTCTCACTTTGTCACATAACCTGAAATCCTGAGATCCACATGATTATTAAACATCTTTTATAACAAGTTAAATGTCCTTGGGAAGGTTAAAGTAATAAGATTGAGTATTTATACCTTCAACTGAATTACCTGAAGCAGATTGCAGCCCTCATTATACCTGCCTGAAATCAACACACAAAGGGATGACATTGATACGAAAGGACTCTGTCCAGAAATGATTAGAAAGTTTTGGGGTTTTTTTTTTTTCCCCAGGGGAGGGCGTGAGAATGAGGAACATAGGAGGAAAGGGAATATTGAGAAGAATATAGATGGAAGAGGGTTTTCTGTGAACAGCTGGAGGGTGACCTTAGGCTACTGGAGACCATGTAAAAGGAATGTTTGGAACTTTAGTTGTTTCCCCCTTCTCTTGTAAGTGAAGCTTTGACTACTTAAAAATGTTCTTTCACTCTGGTCTTAAACAGACTACCTGAGTTTTGGAAGGTAAGAGGACAGGATAGTTGCATCACTGGTGTGTATCAGTTGTGAGAAGTAAAAAATATTAATAATATAACTTTTTAACTGTTGCTGAAAATTGGCCGCCTGCCACCTTTTGCAAATTTGTTAACAGATGCCAGCCCCTGTTCTGGAGGTTCCTTAATAGTGAAATGCAAGAATCCACATTTTAAGATGTGATCTACCTTGATCCTTTGATTTCAAAGAAGAATTGCTTGCTTTTAAATCAGGCTTTAAACATATATTGGTTAAATACTGAATTACAGAACCAGTTTATATGTTACATCATTTGCAGGTAAAAATTGTTTTCCTTTCTTGTTTTTATCCATTCTTGCAGCTTTAAAAGTTACATATCATTAGGTCTATAGAGTTGTGACTCCAGACTTATGACTATTAATTGTAGCTGTATCTCATTTTGAAATCTTATTTTGTTTACTTCAGCATACCTCATCTCAGAACTAGAAGCTGCCAGAATGCTCTGTGTGAATACTCCTCCAAAAAAAGCTCAAGAAGGAGGCGGTAGTGAGGTCTTTCAAGAGTTGAAAGGCATATGTATTGCTCTAGGAATGTCCAAACCTCCAGCCAATATAACTATGTTCCAATTCTTCAGCGGGATTGAAAAAAAAGTAAGACCTTTAGTACCAGATTGTAGTGTATTAAAGGCATAGTCCTACAGTTGTTTGAAATGAAGCAAGTTAATTTCTCTTAATGGGAACCTAATGTGCATATTATTAAGTGATTGTTACTAAATAAGTTTTGGGTTTTAAGTCCTAGATACCTTCAAGAGAAATTGGTATTTTACTGTTTTTTTTTTTAACATGTTAGCATGTTTCTTTTTCAAAAAGGAAACTTTGCACTTTGATTTATAAACTGAAATAAGCTAGAAATAATGTAAAAAGAATTAGGACTTGCATCCGTTTAAAAAACTTATTTTATCATTGAACTTTGATGCAATTAATTTTAAGGTCCTTATCATTAAATGTTACCACCATTCTCCCCATTGACTGGACAGAAAAGGATGTAAATGTTTGGGATTTTAATCCAGTCACTTCGAGTCTTACATGTTTCAACTGGCAAACTAGATGTGTTGACTGCTAATATAATCTAGTATGTGAAAATAAGTCAGAATTATTTTATACCACATGTTACCAACAGTTATGAGTTTTTATATAATAGATTAGGAACAAGCAATTTTAATTAAAAATTAATGAACAGAAGAGAATGATATTTGTTATAGCGGAGTTATTCTCTATATGCATATCTGCTGGACTCTAAGAATTGGTACATTTGCATTGTGGGTTAGATGGACGCCATGATGCACAAATTTGGCTGAACTCTACAGGGGAGCAGCAGTGTATCCATAGTCCATATTTTTCTGTGTGTTCATTCATTCATTCAGCAAATACACATTGAATGCCCACTGTTGTCAGGCACTGTTCTAGGTGCAGTGAAGGACTCATGCTTCCATAGACACATGAGGAGTGGGTCAAGTGAGTGTCTTTATCGTGTGGGTCTTGTACATTTCAAAACATCCTCCACCTTTGCCTCTGTCAGGAATCTTCTTTTGATGGCAAGATATGATGGGAATTGGGAAGAGGAGGAGGATGTGTGTTTTACTTTTAGATTTGTTTATTCATTTATGTTTTTGTGTCAGTTAAAGGAAACATTAGCAAAAGTTCCACCTAATCATGTGGGAAAGCCTTTATTGAAGAAGCCAATGGGACCGGCCCACTGGGTGAGTAGTAATCATCCTGAGTAAACTTTGTAAGGAGCCATCTACCTATCTCAGGATATTTATGTTTGTGTTTTTGAAGTTATATTTTCTAATGTGTAGTTTCCTAGGTGGACATCCTTAGAATCATTTTTGTTAATCTTAAGATTTATCCAAAATAATTTTATTTATGTAAGATTAGAAGCACTTCTTTCATGTTTATAAATATTTCACACAGCTGATTAAATTGAAGTTCAGTATGATGCATGTTTCTAATTGCCAAATGGGTTGCCTTCAAGCCAAACACTTCACTGGGCTGAGCTTCACACAGTGAATTATAGGAAAACTAAATGAGAATTTTGTACTTTACATATTCTTTATTATGTTTTGAGACAGCATTGTTATGCCTATCATTTCATTAGTTTATTAGTACTTCTTATTCCATTTATTAAATAACCTAATTAATTTTGTGCTGAGTGCTGGGGATTCAGTTGTGAATAAAACAGATACAGTTTCTGCCCTTTTGGAATAGGGGGTCAAGCAGATTTAAATTCTAACTGGTCTTCTTAATTTTGTTTCAGGAAAAGATAGAAGCAATTAACCAAGCCGTAGCCAATGAATATGAAGTTCGGAGAAAGCTGCTAATAAAACGTTTGGATGTCACTGTCCAGTCTTTTGGCTGGTCTGACAGAGCTAAGGTACACATTATATCACTTAAAAGAGCAGAGTATTTATAGACATGATCCTTAAACATTCCTAGCACACTTTAGACACAGTGGAGACTATAAAAGAGATACATAGGAGACACACATAGGAGTTTTTCTTTAGTGAGTTACTGAGTAGCAATTCTTTCAGCCATTCAGCAATAATAAAAACATTTATTTTTCAATTTTTTAATATTTTCCAACAAAGCTATATGTTATAAACCCTACTGGGAGTTCCCATTTGTGAGAGAAAAGGAGAGAGTATCTGAAAATTACTAAAAATAATAAATTTTACAATTATTTGTTTACTATACTTTAAGCTAGCAATTTAACTTGCTGATTAAATAAATTAATTAAATTAGAAATACTGGTTTTGGAGGACCAAATATTATGATCCATTTATAGAGAATTGGAAAATCTGGTAAGACTTTATTTCAGCTTAAATAAGATAATCCAGGTAAAGGTCTTGGTCATTCAACAGGTATTTATTAAATATCTACTCTTTTATCAGTAAGTGGTAATTAATTGGCACAATTGATTAATTTGACCTTCTTAGAACCCTGAAATGGAACTAATTCTTGAACTTATGTGGAGGTTGGTCCAAATATGTTAGTATTCGATGTTCCGTTAATAGTGCATTCATTTTTAAAAGTAGATTTTTCTCTGAATTTTAATTGACTGAGAAAATGTTTTTCTTTAGTTTAGTTCTCCAGTTATCGTCCTAATACATTAGTTTCACCTAAAATCTTTAAACCATAGCATAGTCCTGTTTAGCTGCTAAATTGACGGGGTAGATATTTTGAGTTACGGTATCTTAGTGTTGGAAAGGGGTTTTAGAGATCAGTCTTAACTCCCCTTATTTTGCAACTAAAGTGGAGAGCCAGGTAAATGGAAGGTCTTACCTAAGATCTCACAGTGAGTCAGTAGTAACATGAGGAATAAACTATTCTCTTCTGGGACTGTTGAGGAAATACCAGTCCTTTCTTAAGTTGTCTTTGATAAAAACAGTCATTTTACTCTCGGCATAATACATATACTTCAAAAACAAAAACCTGCAACTCTCAGCTTGAAAAGCATGTAATGATTGATGATGGGTGTGTATTGACCCAAGGCATTAACACTACAGTCCTGGGGTTTTGTTTGTTTGGGTTTTGTTTGTTTGTTTGTTTGTTTGTTTTTAAATAAATTTATTTATTTATTTGTTTTTGGCTGTGTTGGGTCTTTGTTGCTGCGCGCGGGCTTTTCTCTAGTTGCAGCGAGCGGGGGCTACTCTTCGTTGCAGCGCGCGGGCTTCTCATTGGGGTGGCTTCTCGTTGCAGAGCGTGGGCTGTAGGCACGCGGGCTCAGGAGTTGTGGCTCGCGGGCTCTAGAGCGCAGGCTCAGTAGTTGTGGCGCACGGGCTTAGTTGCTCTGTGGCATGTGGGATCTTCCCAGACCAGGGCTCGAGCCCGTGTGCCCTGCATTAGCAGGCAGATTCTTAACCACTGCGCCACCAGGAAAGCCCTAACTTGCTCTTTATATCCTTTGTTCATTCATCTTTTGTGGTCTTATGTTACACATGCATTAAATGTACTTCTACTAAATGGTTAAAGTAGACTCTTTTTCTTAATTATTATTTATGATAGAGGAAAGTATTACATGGGGGATCACTTTTGCAAGAAATATGTATCATGTTAACATAATTAGTTCAAATTAGTCACGGGTAACATTTTTTTACCTCATAGTAAGCAGATGAGAAAATTAAAAAAGCAAAATTGTTGAAATGGGTTTCCATTCTTATATTTAAATAGATAAAATGAAGGTGTTTGATCTGAGACCAATGGCATGGGGAACCTTTTTGTCCCACAGTCCTAAAGGGAAGCCCTTTTACCCCCATATCCCCCTCCCCCCATCATTCCCTGGGGACATGGGGGTAAAGGGGCTTTATCTCAGCTGTACTCTTAAGTTAGTTCTTCACTAGATAGGAGCAATGGTGAGTATGTAACTTTTTCTCTCATCTGGAGCCTGGTAAATATTATCATCAGAAATTTTGGAAATCTTATTTAATATCAATGTTTCTATGTCATCTTGAAAATTGACATTTGTCTTTGAACACTTTCTTTCACAGAGTCAGACAGAAAAATTAGCGAAGGTTTACCAGCCAAAACGCTCAGTCTTATCTCCTAAAAGTACTATTTCTGTTGCCCACCTTTTGGCCGCAAGACAAGACTTGTCAAAGATTTTAAGGACAAGCAGTGGCTCTATAAGAGAAAAGACTGCCTGTGCCATCAATAAGGTGATGAGAGTACCTTTAGTTTTCTTTCAGATACATTTATTTCTGTTTATAAAATAAAGTAATTCAAAATTTTAAATGTCTTTCTTATCCCATAGGTGTTGATGGGCAGGGTTCCTGACAGAGGAGGTAGGCCCAATGAAATTGAACCTCCACCCCCGGAGATGCCACCATGGCAGAAAAGGCAAGATGGCCCCCAGCAGCCAGCAGGAGGCCGCGGAGCAGGGAGAGGTGGTTATGAACATTCCTCATATGGAGGACGAGGAGGTCACGAACAAGGAGGAGGGAGAGGCGGACGTGGTGGCTACGACCGCGGTGGCTACGACCACGGTGGCCGAGGGGGAGGAAGAGGAAATAAGCATCAGGGAGGCTGGACAGATGGAGGGAGTGGAGGGGGAGGTGGCTACCAAGATGGTAGTTATCGAGATTCCGGTTTCCAGCCGGGTGGCTATCATGGTGGCCACAGTGGTGGCTACCAGGGTGGTGGTTATGGTGGCTTCCAAACATCTACATATACAGGAAGTGGATACCAGGGTGGTGGATATCAGCAGGACAATAGATACCAAGATGGAGGGCATCATGGTGATCGAGGCAGTGGTCGCGGAGGGAGAGGTGGTCGCGGAGGCCGAGGTGGTGGACGCGCAGGCCAGGGAGGAGGTTGGGGAGGAAGAGGGAGCCAGAATTATCACCAGGGGGGACAATTTGAACAGCACTTCCAGCATGGAGGTTATCAGTATAATCATTCTGGATTCGGACAGGGCAGACATTATACTAGTTGAGGCTACAGAACCTTACATTTTGCTAGAGCTCAAGTAATAGAAACTTAGTTTCAGAATCCTGAATCCAGCATTGATTTTGAGTTAATGTGAGACCACAGGTGACAGGCAGATTCCTGCTTGGCATAAGCATTTGTAGGTCTTCATACAATACTGTTCATTTTGGGTTTTGTTTTTTTTTTTAATGGACTTACATAATGCTGTTTATTTGAGAAACACAGTATCTCTCCTTTGTATGAAGAATTTCTTAAAAGGTAATTAAAATTGCCTTTAATTGACCAGTAGACTAATTCCACAGTCAGAACATGCATATTTTTCTGAACAAAATTACTTGAATAAGTAGTTTTCATGTTTTCAATATGCAGTTTTGAAAAATGAGGATTCTCCTAGATTTTTTTAGATTTACAACTAGGAAACCTTCCTCATATTAACAATCCATTTATATGTATTTTCCTTAAAGTATTCTAATGCCTATTTTCCAAGCACAGTTCTGCCCTGATTGGCTTCTTATTCTGAGAGGTTATGCAACATTTGCTTCATGATAGAACTTCGAGGTCAGTTCCTATTAAATGAGCTCTTCTGCAGATAGCACATTCAGTAGCCTTACCCTTTGGATGGAATACTGTACCATATGCTCAACTCTGAAAATCTTGAACACGGCCAAAATCCGTAAAGATTATAAAAGCAAACTAAGTTGTGAATCTATAGTACACGTAGGCATTTAGTTAAGTATAGCAATTCAAACTGACCTGCATCCATTCAAAACAAGTTCCTCCTTCAACCTTATTTTTACTTGAAATCTGCTAGAAGAAACAGCAAACTGAAATTTGTTTTATGCACGAGTTAATACCACTGGCTCAGCAAATACAAGTTAGTTTGCTTTGGGCAGGAGACTTTTTTTGTAATGGAAAAAATGCACTACCAAGTAAGAGGACAGATTTTTGCTTAGAGCAGGAGGCCCTTTATTATTGCTGCAGAAAACAAAAGCCTGGCTGCGTTGATGTTTGACAGTCACCTTTACTGAAATCTACATGACGCTTCTTGCTGGGTTTTTGTACACGTAAATATTGTCAAGCTGTGAAAGAAAATGGCTGGAGGTGTGCTTTGTGTGAAAGGTGAGCAATAAAGTATTTGTATGTTCTCTCTCTGGTTTGAGTTTTATTTTAGCCACTTTTTTAAACTGAATTATTCAGGACGCTTGCTTCAAGCTTCTGAACTAAGGCCTTTGTTCCCCAAAGATTCTCAAGTGTTTCCTTGAAACATAATTTGTAGTGAAAGATAACCCTTACTCTAGAACCTTAAGTAAGTTGAAAAATAGCTATTTCCAAATTTACCTTTTATTATAACTTTATAGCTGGAAAACTTCACTACTTACCCCTGGCCCCTAGGTGTAGCTGTTGCTGCACAGTGTGTTAGGCAAAGATCCATTAATGGCCCTGATCTTTTAGGGGCTCTTTTGTTTATTTGTTTCTCCATTCTTCCTAAGAATGAGCAACATTTTGAACGAAGTGAATTGAAAATATAAATATATGTTTGTAAAAAGAAATAGTAAGTCCTTTTCCTACTAAATTGGGCTTTTTAGAGTAAAGAATCAACTCATGGCTTACCATTAAAAATAGTTCTGTTTGCTGTTGAGATAAGCACATTCTTTTGATTGCTGAAACCATTTTAAAAAGCCTTGATCATTTTGTTAATTTTACCTGTTTATTAGATTTTTTGACTGGCATTTACCATTCTAAAATGTTCAAACTTGAAGACAATTTAACATACTTTTACTTATCATTAAAGATTTTAAGTTCTGTCTTGAAAGTTGTTAAGTGTTCGTCTCTTTGCTTGATGCTGTTAAATATGTTTAGTATGTATAGGAGTTTTCTGTTAGAAATAAAATTGTCAAGGTTTCATATCTTAAAATGATATCTTAGAATGTTTTAACACATACCTTAGCATTTGCTTTAATCTGTTTTCCAGCCTCAGACTCCACAGTATACTTAATGAATATGTTTCATTCTTTTGACACATATAATTTTGATTTATTTTTATGGTTAGTGAATTACTTTTCATATGTGATTTTCATGTGATTACTTTTCATACGTTAGCATGTATAAGAAAACAAATACACATTTCTTCACAATGCACTTTGTTTTCTGCTTCAAATGAGAACTTTTTTTTCACATTATAAACCCGTAAAAGAATTGTCTTTTAGTTTCTTTTCTTTGACATATATTAAGTTCCCTAGAAAGAGGATATTTCAAGTCACCAGTTAGTTTTGTTATACTAAAATAAAGTTCTTAGGTTTGTATAGAGTGCTGATTTTATACACATTCATAACTTTACTTGTGGAAAATAATGACTTACTGGCATAGGGAATGTGGGAATTTCTTGGAGAAACAAAATTTTTAGGAGGGAATTTTTGACATATGGACTCTTAAAATATTATTTCTTAAACAGATAGACTGAGACAGACAGTACCTTTTGTTAGTGCTTTGTTTCCTCCTCTCTCAGGAACTAGAACAGGATGTCAGTCTCTATGAAAATTATCAGAGGTATGCCACTATCACTTTCATTTCTTGTTCTGGATCCAAGCTGAGCTAGTGTCTGTTGGGGCTCCGGGCAGGCCACCCCCAAAATACCCCACAATGGCATACTGACTATTTTTGAATTAAAGTTACTTAAGAAATGGCCAATGCAAGAGGGACACTCTGACCCTCCTTTCTTTCTCACTGAAAGCAAGAAATAAGTCTCTCATGTGAAAGGTACACTCCCTGCACCTGGAAATAGAAGGACACCCTTATTGCTGGAGATAGGGAATTCGGGTTGAGAAGCCTGTATAAACCTTGTAACTTCTTTAATTTATTACCCCAAGCCCAAACTCTATTTAGAGTTTTCACTAATTAAATGCCCAAATCCTAAGTTTCTTTGTCCTGTTAATTCCTCACAATTTTTTTTTTTCTTTTGTCTAAAAAGTATAAAAGCTGCCTACTTTGGCTAGGTTCCATTTCTATGAGACCTCAGCGTGCACAAATTAAAATCTTAATTTCTTTTTCTCCTGTTAATCTGTCTTATGTCAATTTTATTATTAGTCCAGCCACAAGAACTTCAAGAGGGGTAGAGGTAGAAATTTCTTCCTTCTCAACAGGTCCAACTGGAATAGAGTTAAATAAATTCGTGCTGAGGGAAAGCATTTAAAATCATTTCTATATACAGTTGACCTTTGAACAATGTGGGGGTTAGGATTTCTGACCCTCTGTGCAGTTGGGAATTCACCTACAGTTGTCCGTTGGTATCCGCGGAGGGTTGGTTCCAGGACCCACGTGGTTACCAAAATCCAAGGATGCTCAAGTCCCATAGTTGGCCCTCAGTATCCACAGTTCTGCATCGTGCATTCAACCAACTGCAGATTGTGTAGTACTGTATTTATTGAAAAAAAATCCACATTTAAGTGGACCTTTGCCGTTCAAACCTCTGTTGTGCAAGGATCAATTTTTCCACTGCCCAAATCGCTTACATTCTTACACTTAGATGTTTTTAGGCTGTGGCCATCCTACCTTTTTGGATACTTTATTTGCCTATGTTATATCCTTTTGAAAATAAATTTTAAATGTGTGCGTATTATTTAATCATCTCCCCCTTAGGTAATTTGGATAATATTTGATTCAATTGTTTTTTTTAACAGAAAGGACTATTATGTTTACCTAAATTAAAAAATAAATTCGTCACAGGGTATCTAATGTTATGTAAAACTTTTTTCCCCTGCTTGTTTCTCTCAATCGTCACTAACATGATTATAGTCACTAGAAATGCTATGTGTTGTTCAGTGCTCCATTTCCACATTTGCATACGTTAATGTATTCCTAGGGTTCAAATCACTGATTGAAGCAGGTATGCATGTCAGTGTTTGAACTCATTCATTCACCTTGGGTGCTTTGAGTCACCTGCAAAATTATGTTGCTGAAGACGTTGCATAAACATAACTGTTGGCGTGAGAACTTCCATACTAAATCATTCACTGCCCAGTAAATGTAAATGAAGAAGCCTAGGGTAGAAATAGAAAAAAAAAAAATTTAACATGTTCCCTAGGAATTTGAGGGAAAATTTTGGGGGAAAATCTATGAAAATGACCAGTACTTGTTAATTTAAGTTGTTATACTTTCCTCAAGAAGAAGAAAAGTCTGCAGTTCAGTAAACACTTGAGTGCCTGCTCTACTCCAGGCACTATGTTGGGCATTTGAAGCACAAATATAAGTGAGAAAGTCCCTGCCTTGGAAAATGACCAGTGTCAGAGTCAGAAACAGGTCATTGTAGCATAGCATAATAAAAACTGAACGTTATACCAGGGTACTAGCCTAGCTCAGTGTTCAGAATTGCTCATATGAGGTGGAAATTGGCAGGAAAAGTTGGAAAGGTTGCAGGAGCCAGGTAATAGAGAGCACTACATACTTTCCTAAGTAACTTGGACTTAATTTATGTTCCTTAGTATGCTGAGGCTTGTAGTGTGGTCAGTTTGGGGTTCTATATAAATCACTGGCTAAAAAGTAGCGAGTAGATTTAAGGGGCGGGGGGGGGGCAAAGATTGGAAACAGAAGCTTAAAGCTTAAACTAATACAGTATAATAATAGGGATGGAGAAAGGACAAATTCAGGAAATATTTAGGAGGTAAAATTATAGTGCTTTATTGGTTAGAGTGAGAATAAGAAATTTAGTATGACTCTAGTTTTGTGTGGGTGTGTGACTGGATGACAATACCATTAATTGTAATCAGAATATAGTAAGTGGGAAAGGTATATGCAGAGTGGAAGAGGTGGTGATGATTTCAATCTGAAACTCAAGAAGATGCCTGGAGATGGGAGATTTGGGAATGATCAGCATCCAGTGACTTTTGCATTGGAACATTCAATAGAATAATGATTCTGTATTAGATCACTCAAGAGGGGAAAAAGAGCATTGGACCAAGGAAGGAATCTTGGAGAATAATCATTTAAGGAGTGATGGAGAAGGGTCACAGAAGTAAAAGGAAACCAGAGCAGTTGGCGTGTTCTTCATCAAGAGCAATGTGGTACTACTGTTACCCCCATTCCACACATAAGGAGAGTGAAGCCCTGGATGGTTGAGTAGATGGCCCACATCCATGTAGCTGGTAAGCAGGGGAGCTGGACTCAAACACAGGCTATCTGGCTCCAGAGCTCAGTAACCAACAATTCCAGATGCTACAGAGATTCAACGAACCTGGGCTTTAAAATATCCACTACATCTCCTGACCTTTTCAAGAGCACATTCAGAATAAATACTGAAGCCAGTTTTCTGGAGTTTGAGGAAAGAATGAGAGGCAAGAAAGTAAGTTGAGACTAGCTCTGGAAGTTTCACTGAGATGGGAAGGACATGGTAAAATAACAATATAAAACTTGGCTGGGTGAAATGTATTCTGAAAGGTTACAAAAAGCCAAGGAAGTTTTCAAGAAAATATAGTGATTGAATATCCTTAAAAACCCAAAAGTGTCAACTGCAGAATTCTTTAGGAATTCAAAGTAAAACTATCTAGGTTTCACTGTAACTTAATGCTATTCTTTATGAGGCATTTACAAGATGGTTAGGATTTATCGGGTTTTCTTAGGGAAAAGTCTGAAAGTGCCATCAGATCGTCAGAGCAGATAGGTTTACTCATAGTTGTATGTAGCTTCCAGCACTTACTTAGGCCTTAGCCAACACCATCTCTAATGTCTCCTAAGGCTTACCTGCTTCAGAATCCTTTCTCTGTCAATAGAGACCAGTTGTGCGGTATAGAAGACCAATCACAAGTCAACTACACTAATGTGAAAGTACAGAGAAACTTGTTTCATTCTAATTCTCAATTATCAGAAATTAATGAAGGGACTTGCCTGGTGGTCCAGTGGTAAAGAATCCGCCTTACAATGCAGAGGATGCGGGTTCGATCCCTGGTCAGGAAACTAAGATCCCACATGCCACGGGGCAACTAAACCTGAACACCACAACTACTACTGAGGTGGCACACCTCAACTAGAGAGCCTGCACCACAACTACAGAGCCCATGCACCCTGGAGCCTGCGCGCCACAACTAGAGAAGAGAAAACCCGCACGCCACAACTAGAGAAGCCCATGCGCCACAAGGAGCCCACACGCCACAATGAAAGATCCCGCATGCCTCAACAAAGATCCCATGTGCCACAACTAAGACCCAATGCAGCCATAAAAATAAATAGATAAATCTTTTTTAAAAAAGTAATTAATGAAAAAAATTGAATGAAACAAGTAGAAAGTAAACCCTAACCTAAAGGGATGAGCGAGGGCTATTTTATAATCTTATTAACAATGATGATGACCTATAACGGTTTAAAATCTTGTAGGGCTGCTATCAATTAATTGAAGTGCTCACTATGGAAAAACAAAAGTAATGGAAAGCCTCCCCTAGAGGCACTTGCTCTGTAACAAACTAGGGCAAGGAAATGTGTACCTGTATTAAAATTCAAAAGCAGTGGGTGATTGCAAGAAATACTTGCCTAACAATTCATTTAGAGCACATGGAGGCAGGTGATCTGTATTCAGAACTCTGGTGCACTAGCTCTGTGCCCTTGAGCAAGTTATTTAACCAGCTAAACTATAAACAATCTTCCAATCGGGAAAAGCTGGATAGCAATTCCCACCTTCATAGAATAGCTGTGCAGATTAAGTGTGATGATCTGTGTAAAGTGCCTACCACATTGTATGATACGTAATATGCACTCAGTATTTAGCAATTATCAATACAGAGATAATTAATACTCAGGAACAACTTAAACAGAACCTAAGGGAGAATATCTCTTTTCCCTTCCTGGTTCAAGTTTGGAACAAATGTTGTAAAGAAGTGCATAGCATTCAGTTCTCTTTTCTACAACTTCAAAACAGCCTAAAATATCCCAGCTGCCCGCACATACAGAATCTATGATGGACAGTCCTCTATGCATTCTTCTGCTTTTTAGGTTTTTTTTTTTTTTTTTTTAGTCTAACATGAGAATCTTTTCCGATGTATTTAGTGTCTGTAGAACAGAATAGCCTTGTAACAGCATCACCAAGGGAGTGAGTTGAAGATGAGGAGACTCATTGCTCATCGGCTCATGTTACAGAATTCTTCTTACATCTCTTTTGAATGTTCCCTCCAGGTGAGCATCTTTTTTAGTTGTTTTCATCAAAATCAAGCTAAAATAAGAAGGTAGGTTGATGTCTGTGGTTTGGCATAATGTTTTTCCAAAATGGTATAAGCAAGAATACACAGTCATTGCAAGGGATATGCTGCTTGAGTGGACTGCTTTTAGCAAAGGAATACATTTTCTATCCTCATCTTCCACAAGTACTCTTTCTCAAAACTAGCTGAGGAAATAAGCTTTCCCACTTTGCAAAAATAAAAATAAAAACTCCCAAAATACATCCCACATCTTCCTCTTATGAATTGCCCCAGAGTATAAAACCTTCTGGATACCAATCACAGAGATCATTTAAAATACTGGGTCAAGGAGGCCGCCTTTAAAATCTATTCAAAGCATTCTAGTCATTTAAATCCCTTTTTACTTATTTTCCCTTAAGGATCAAACTGGCCTGTCTAGGGACACTCTGAGTTCAGAACACCCAAAAGAGTATTGGTTAATTATATGAATTCTTTTAAATATATAAATAGTCTATTTTACAAGAACCAATCTATTAACACACATTGGATTAAAACTCATGGATAAAATGATCAATGACTTCTTTCAGATTCAGGGGTCTTTATGTCTTAAATAAGATAGCTAGAACTGATTTTACCAAATCCTGTCATGAGGTATGCATTCTGATCACAGTCAAAACTCATTTCATTTTACCAAAAACAAACATTTAAATTTATGATAAAACATTTTGTATATAAACTTAAAAATGTGCAGGTGAGCAGAAAGGCTTAAAGACCACTAACTGATAAACGTCTTCATGTGTGCTTTGAGGAATACTTCATTACTAAGGCATCATCCTGGACCAGAGAGATCTCTCCCTGTGTGTTATACACCAGACCAGCCCCTTTTTGAAAATATAATCTCTACTATCTTTGGAGTATATAGAACACCACCTTTGAAGTCATTTTAGCTATGGGAAAGATAAGAGTGATGGGTGATGTACTGGAAAGAGGACTATATTAGGAGCTGAAAAAATTTGTTCTTATCTCCGTTCTGCTAATAACCAATTCTATGATTTTTCTGTTTCTTTAAGTGATTATTAAATGTGTTGCTATGCATTCTTCTGTAGTCGTTCTTAGGAATTTGCTGCAAGGGGGCATTTGTCACCCTTGTTCACCCTTGCCACAATTTGTTCCTCTGTGACACAGACCCTGAGGAGGGTCCATACCATTCTTTTATTATTATTATTATTTAATTTTTGAATAGGTAATACATGGATCAAAATTCAAAATGTAGAAAAGAGTTATTCAAAGAAATCTCCTCACTTTTGCCCCTCAGCCACACAGTTCTACTGTCACAGACATCTAATTTGTTAGCGGGACGTGTGTGTGTGTTCATGTGTCCTCTTTCAGAGATATTTAAACATATAAAGAGATTAAATATATTATATTCATTCTTTTCCCCATTTGTACACAAATGATGGCGTGCAATACATACTGTTTTTCACCTTGATTTTTATTTAATATTTATTTTGGAGAACTTTCCATATCAATTCATAGAGTTTTTTTTTTTAACATCTGAATGGTATTACATTATGTGGATGTAATCATTTATTTAGCCAAGGCTTTATTAATGGATACTGGATTATTTCCAGTTGTTTCCTATCCCAAACAACACTGTTTTGAAAAGCCTAGTTCACTTTGTATTTCTCTTATGTCCAAGCATATCTTGAGAGGTCACAAGCAAGTGCCTGGATTCTGGAGATATACTGCGGGGGTTTGAAGCCTGGCTCCACCAGACTTCAAACCCCAGCAGCTGTGTGTCCTTGAGCCTGTTACTTAACTTCTCTGTGCCTCAGGTTTCTTATCAGTAAGAACTCAGGTTATTGAGAAGATGCAGTGAATCACCCTATGTAGGTTACTTGGAAAAGCGCCTGACATACAGTAAATGCTGTAAGTATTAGTTGCTGCTACTACTCTTATTGGTATTCTTATCACTATTATCTTTAGGATAAATTCCCAGACATGGAATTACTAAGTCAAAAAGAAAATACAATTCTAATTTTGATGAATATTGCCAAAATGGTCTTCAATCAAGATTCCACAAATTGGGCTTCCCTGGTGGTGCAGTGGTTGAGAATCTGCCTGCCAATGCAGGGGACACGGGTTCGAGCCCTGGTCTGGGAAGATCCCACATGCCACGGAGCAACTAGGCCCGTGAGCCACAATTACTGAGCCTGCGCGTCTGGAGCCTGTGCTCCACAACAAGAGAGGCCGCAATAATGAGAGGCCCGCGCACCACGATGAGGAGTGGCCCCCACTTGCCGCAACTAGAGAAAGCCCTCGCACAGAAACGAAGACCCAACACAGCCATAAATAAATAAATAAATAAATGAAAATGGAAAAAAAAAAAAAAAAGATTCCACAAATTAACATTGCCAGCAGTGATGTGTGAATAGAATGTCTATTTCCCCACATTCATGTGAAGGAAGTATTTGAAATTTTTGAATCTGATGAGTGAAAACTGTTATCACAGAGTAGTTCTAAGTTACATTTCATTTTAGTGAGGAGGGTAACGTGGTTTCATGAGTCCTTTGGATTTCTTTTGGTGTGAATTATCTGTTCAATTCCTTTGCCCGTTTTATTTGAAACAAGGATGTTGAATTTGTCTTATGCATTTGTAGCTCTTTATATATTAACTAGCTCTGTTAGTGATATGACTTTATACGTTCTAAAATATTTTTTGTTTATCTTTGGACCTAGATTTTGGTGGGACGAGCCACTCAGACTTTTTATTTATTTATTTATTTACACAGCAGTTTTATCAATCTTCTCTTTCAAGGCTTCTGGGTACTGTGTCCTATTTAGAAAGGCATTCCCAATCCAAGATAATAATTTAAAATAGTTATTCCATAGTTTATAATATGGTATAATTTTTTCCATTTAAATCTTTCATTCATTTGGAAATTATTGTGGTGTAAGTTTTGAGCTATAAATCCAAGTTTATGTTAAGGTTGCTACCCAGTTGTCTCAAATTATTTTATTGAGTAATATTTTTTTCTGAAATGATATGAGATGGCCACTTTATCGCATACTTAATTACCATATTACTTCTTCTATTGATATTTCTGGACTTGTTATTCTATTTCTATCGATTCATACCCTTGTAATAAACTGTTTTACTTTATGTTTTAATATCTGACAGGGCTAATTAGTATTCATTCATTGCTCTTTTTCAGATATTTCCTAGCTATTCATGTTTGTTTTTCTTCCTATGAACTTTAAATCAACTTGCTAACGCAAAAAAAGTTCTCTTTGTGTTTTTTGGGGTTCGCAGTAAGAAATTCAAAGGTTCACTTGGAAGAAAACTGAGATCTTCACGATGTTTTCTTCCTCTCCAAGAACTTGGTACCTTTCCATTCATTTCAATCTTCTTTTGTGTTTCTTGGGAGCATTTTAAAGTTTAGCTTGCTTGTTTCTTATTAAGTTTATTCCTTGATATCTTAACTATTTTTGTCACTTGTATACGAGGTCTTTTATTTTACCTTCTGATTACTGTCTGTATTTATGACAGTTATTTCTGTCAATTAATTTAATGCCCAACTATCTTATTGGTTTTTCTTTTTGTTTTTAGTAAGTTTTCAGTTGATTCTCTTGAGTTTCTCAGTATGGTCACTTCAAAGTAATTATTTTGCCTACTTTAAAATATTTATACTCCTGTTTTCTTTTTTATCTTCTGTATTACCTAACACCTCTCAAAGGCAATGAATGTTAGATAATAATGATGATAGGCCTTCTTATCTTAGATGAGTCTTTAGTAACAATTCTTACAGTGTTTTCTAAGTATCTTGCTGGTTTGTGGTTGAGATAGATAAATTTTAATCACATTTAGAAGTTTTCATCTATTTTTTTTAATCTATTTTTATTTTCAAAAGTTTTAAAATCAAAATGTGTGTCGAATTTTGTCAAATGTTTATTTAACATTTACTAAGATGGTCATATAATTTTCCTCTTTAGATTTTATTAACATAATCACATATTCATAGATAAGTGAATACTGAACCATTCTTAAATTCCTGGTATGAACCTTCATATTTTGCACTGTGCTTAAAATATTTCAGGTTTGCCTTGATATTCATAAATGAGATTATTCCAGTTTTCTTATTTGGGGCAATTCTTATTGGGTTTTGGTGTCAATATTATGTTTATTTTAAAGTTTTTAGAACTCTTTGTTGTGTTCTAGAACAATGTAAGTTACACTGAATTAATCTATACTTTAAAAGTTTCATAAAATTTTCTAGTAGAACTATTTGAGTCTGATGATAACCTTGAACAGCAGCTTTTCAACGACTCCACTTTTTTATTCTTAAGTCAGTTTTTGCAGATTGTATTTTCCTAGATATTAGCCATTTTAACTAGGTTTTCATTTTTTCCTTTTTTGGGTCTAGATTTGAGCAAAGTAGTGGTTTATTTTTATCCTTTCTTGTCTATTAATGTACTCATATATTTAACACTTTAACTTTTCCTCTAAGTAGTGCTTATGTGGAACCTGCAGGAAGTATGTATAGTGTTTTCATGATCATTTCTTATAAATTCTTCAGTTTCAATTTTCCCTTTGATTCAAGAGTTGTTTGAAAGATTTGGAAGAGGTGGGTTTTGTTTTATTTTAATTTCTGGATTTTAGAGATTTTATTATTCTGGTTTTGCCATTAAGTTCTAATTTTATAGTATTATGATAAAAGTTTTATCTCTATTATTTCCAAATTTTGGAAATTTACTGATGTTTTCCTTGTGACCTAACATATGGTCAATTTTTGTGATAGTTTCATTGAAGAAGATAGAACTGGAGACGTAGTCTGTTTTCAGAAGACAGAGTTAATATGTATATATATCAAATTTTTTTCAATATACTTATTTTCAATAAAAGTGAGAAAGCATGATTTTTTCTTTTTTTTTTTAACATATTTATTGGAGTATAATTGCTTTACAATGGTGTGTTACTTTCTGCTTTATAACAAAGTGAATCAGTTATACATATACATATGTCCCCATATCTCTTGCCTCTTGCATCACCCTCTCTCCACCCTCCCTATTCCACCCCTCTAGGTGGTCACAAAGCACCAAGATGATCTCCCTGTGCTATGCGGTAGCTTCCCACTAGCTATCTATTTTATGTTAGGTAGTGTATATATGTCCATGCCACTCTCTCACTTTGTCCCAGCTTACCCTTCCCCCTCCCCATATCCTCAAGTCCATTCTCTAGTAGGTCTGTGTCTTTATTCCCATCTTGCCCCTAGGTTCTTCATGATCATTTTTTTTTCTTTTTTTTTTTTTAGATTCCATATATATGTGTTAGCATACGGTATTTGTTTTTCTCTTTCTGACTTACTTCACTCTGTATGACAGACTCTAGGTACATCCACCTCACTACAAATAACTCAATTTCGTTTCTTTTTATGGCTGAGTAATATTCCATTGTATATATGTGCCACATCTTCTTTATCCATTCATCTGTCGGTGGACACTTAGGTTGCTTCCATGTCCTGGCTTTTGTAAATAGAGCTGCTATGAACATTGTGGTACATGACTCTTTTTGAATTATGGTTTTCTCAGGGTATATGCCCAGTAGTGGGATTGCTGGGTCTTATGGTAGTTCTATTTTTAGTGTTTTAAGGAACCTCCGTACTGTTCCCCATAGTGGCTGTATCAATTTACATTCCCACCAACAGTGCAAGAGGGTTCCCTTTTCTCCACACCCTCTCCAGCATTTATTGTTTCTAGATATTTTGATGATGGCCATTCTGACTGGTGTGAGATGATATCTCATTGTAGTTTTCATTTGCATTTCTCTGATGATTAATGGTGTTGAGCATTCTTTCATGTGTTTTCTGGTCATCTGTATATCTTCTTTGGAGAAATGTCTATTTCGGTCTTCTGCCCATTTTTGGATTGGGTTGTTTGTTTTTTTGATATTGAGCTGCATGAGCTGCTTGTAAATTTTGGAGATTAATCCTTTGTCCGTTGATTCATTTGCAAATATTTTCTCCCATTCTGAGGGTTGTCTTTTCGTCTTGTTTATGGTTTCCTTTGCTGTGCAAAAGCTTTTAAGTTTCATTAGGTCCCATTTGTTTATTTTTGTTTTTATTTCCATGTCTCTAGGAGCTGGGTCAAAAAGGATCTTGCTGTGATTTATGTCATAGAGTGCTCTGCCTATGTTTTCCTGTAAGAGTTTGATAGTGTCTGGCCTTACATTTAGGTCTTTAATCCATTTTGAGTTTATTTTTGTGTATGGTGTTGGGGAGTGTTCTAATTTCATTCTTTTACATGTAGCTGTCCAGTTTTCCCAGCACCACTTATTGAAGAGGCTGGCTTTTCTCCACTGTATATTCTTGCCTCCTTTATCAAAGAGAAGGTGACCATATGTGCGTGGGTTTATTTCTGGGCTTTCTATCCTGTTCCATTGATCTATATTTCTGCTTTTGTGCCAGTACCATACTGTCTTGATTACTGTAGCTTTGTAGTATAGTCTGAAGTCAGGGAGCCTGATTCCTCCAGCTCCGTTTTTCTTTCTCAAGATTGCTTTGGCTCTTCGGGGTCTTTTGTGTTTCCATACAAATTGTGAAATTTTTTGTTCTAGTTCTGTGAAAAATGCCAGTGGTAGTTTGATAGGGATTGCATTGAATCTGTAGATTGCTTTGGGTAGTAGAGTCATTTTCACAATGTTGATTCTTCCAATCCAAGAACATGGTATATCTCTCCATCTATTTGTATCATCTTTAATTTCTTTCATCAGTGTCTTATAATTTTCTGCATACAGGTCTTTTGTGTCCTTAGGTAGGTTTATTCCTAGATATTTTATTCTTTTTGTTGCAATGGTAAATGGGAGTGTTTTCTTAATTTCTCTTTCAGATTTTTCATCATTAGTGTATAGGAATGCAAGAGATTTCTGTGCATTAATTTTGTATCCTGCTACTTTACCAGATTCATTGATTAGCTCTAGTAGTTTTCTGGTAGCATCTTTAGGATTGTCTATGTATGTCATACATAGATAATCCTAAAGATGCTACCAGAAAACTCATGTCATATGCAAACAGTGACAACTTTACTTCTTCTTTTCCGGTTTAGATTCCTTTCATTTCTTTCTCTTCTCTGATTGCTGTGGCTAAAACTTCCAAAACTATGTTGAGTAATAGTGGTGAGAGTGGGCAACCTTGTCTTGTTCCTGATCTTAGTGGAAATGGTTTCAGTTTTTCACCATTGAGGACGATGTTGGCTGTGGGTTTGTCATATATGGCCTTTATTATATTGAGGAAAGTTCCCTCTATGCCTACTTTCTGGAGGGTTTTTATCATAAATGGGTGTTGAATTTTGTCGAAAGCTTTCCCTGTATCTATTGAGATGATCATATGGTTTTTCTCCTTCAATTTGTTAATATGGTGTATCACATTGATTGATTTGCATATATTGAAGAATCCTTGCATTCCTGGGATAAACCTCACTTGATCATGGTGTATGATCCTTTTACTGTGCTGTTGGATTCTGATTGCTAGTATTTTGTTGAGGATGTTTGTATCTATGTTCATCAGTGATATTGGCCTGTAGTTTTCTTTCTTTGTGTTATCTCTGTCTGGTTTTGGTATCAGGGTGATGGTGGCCTCATAGAATGAGTTTGGGAGTGTTCCTCCCTCTGCTATATTCTGGAAGAGTTTGAGAAGGATAGGTGTTGCTCTTCTTTAAAAGTTTGATAGAATTCACCTGTGAAGTCATCTGGTCCTGGGCTTTTGTTTGTTGGAAGATTTTAAATCACAGTTTCAATTTCAGTGCTTGTGATTGGTCTGTTCATATTTTCCATTTCTTCCTGGTTCAGTCTCGGAAGGTTGTGCATTTCTACGACTTTGTCCATTTCTTCCAGGTTGTCCATTTTATTGGCATAGAGTTGCTTGTAGTAATCTCTCATGATCGTTTGTATTTCTGCAGTGTCAGTTGTTACTTCTCCTTTTTCATTTCTAATTCTATTGATTTCAGTCTTCTCCCTTTTTTTCTTGATGAGTCTGGCTAATGGTTTATCAATTTTGTTTATCTTCTCAAAGTACCAGCTTTTAGTTTTATTGATCTTTGCTACAGTTTCCTTCATTTCTTTTTCATGTATTTCTTATCTGATCTTTATGATTTCTTTACTTCTGCTAACTTTGGGGTTTTTTTGTTCTTCTTTCTCTAATTACTTTAGGTGTAAGGTTAGGTTGTTTATTTGACATGTTTCTTGTTTCTTAAGGTAGGATTGTACTGCTGTAAACTTTCCTCTTAGAACTGCTTTGGCTGCATCCCATAGGTTTTGGGTCATCGTGTTTTCATTGTCATTTGTTTCTAGGTATTTTTTGATTTCCTCTTTGATTTCTTCAGTGACCTCTTGGTTGTTAAGTAGTGTATTGCTTAGCTTCCATGTGTTTGTATTTTTTACAGATTTTTTCCTGTAATTGATATCTAGTCTCATAGCATTGTGGTCAAAAAAGATACTTGATACGATTTCAATTTTCTTAAATTTACCAAGGCTTCATTTGTGACCCAAGATATGATCTATCCTGGAGAATGTTCCATGAGCACTTGAGAAGAATGTGTATTCTGTTGTATTTGGATGGAATGTCCTATAAATATCAATTAAGTCCACCTTGTTTAATGTATCATTTAAAGATTGTGTTTCCTTATTTATTTTCATTTTGGAGGATCTGTCCATTGGTGAAAGTGGGGTGTTAAAGTCCCCTACTATGATTGTGTTACTGTCGATTTCTCCTTTTACGGCTGTTAGTATTTGCCTTATGTATTTAGGTGCTCCTATGTTGGGTGCATAAATATTTACAATTGTTGTATCTTCTTCTTGGATTGATCCCTTGATCATTATGGAGTGTCCTTCTTTATCTCTTCTAATAGTCTTTGTTTTAAAGTCTATTTTGTCTGATATGGGAATTGCTACTCCAGCTTTCTTTTGATTTCCATTTGCATGGAATATCTTTTTCCATCGCCTCACTTTCAGTCTGTATGTGTCCCTAGGTCTGAAGTGGGTCTCTTGTAGACAGCATATACCCGGGTCTTGTTTTTGTATCCATTCAGCCAGTCTATGTCTTTTGGTTGGAGCATTTAATCCATTTACATTTAAGGTAATTATTGATATGTATGTTCCTATTACCATTTTCTTAATTGTTTTGGATTTGTTATTGTAAGTCTTTTCCTTCTCTTGTGTTTCCTGCCTAGAGAAGTTCCTTTAGCATTTGTTGTAGAGCTGGTTTGGTGCTGCTGATTTCTCTTAGCTTTTCCTTGTCTGTAAAGGTTTTAATTTCTCCGTCAAATCTGAATGAGATCCTTGCTGGGTAGAGTAATCTTGGTTGTCAGTTTTTCTCTTTCATCACTTTAAATATGTCCTGCCACTCCCTTCTGGCTTGCAGAGTTTCTTCTGAAAGATCAGCTGTTAACCTTATGGGGATTCCCTTGTGTGTTATTTGTTGTTTTTCCCTTGCTGCTTTTAATATTTTTTCTTTGTATTTAATTTTTGATAGTTTGATTAATATGTGTCTTGGCATGTTTCTCCTTGGATTTATCCTATATGGGACTCTCTGTGCTTCCTGGACTTGATTAACTATTTCCTTTCTCATATTAGGGAAGTTTTCAACTATAATCTCTTCAAATATTTTCTCAGTCCCTTTCTTTTTCTCTTCTTCTTCTGGGAGCCCTATAATTCGAATGTTGGTGCACTTAATGTTGTCCCAGAGGTCTCTGAGACTGTCCTCAATTCTTTTCATTCTTTTTTCTTTATTCTTCTCTGCAGTAGTTATTTCCACTATTTTATCTTCCAGGTCACTTATCTGTTCTTCTGCCTCAGTTATTTTGCTATTGATCCCTTCTAGAGAATTTTTAATTTCATTTATTGTGTTGTTCATCACTGTTTTTTTGCTCTTTAGTTCTTCTAGGTCCTTGTTAAACGTTTCTTGTATTTTCTCCATTCTATTTCCAAGATTTTGGATCATCTTTACTATCATTATTATTCTGAATTCTTTTTCAGGTAGACTGCCTGTTTCCTCTTCATTGTTAGGTCTGGTGGGTTTTTGCCTTGCTCCTTCATCTGCTGTGTGTTTCTCTGTCGTCTCAGTTTGCTTAACTTACTGTTTTTGGGGTCTCGTTTTCCCAGGCTGCAGGTTCATAGTTCCCATTGTTTTTGGTGACTGCCCCCAGTGGCTAAGGTTGGTTCAGTGGGTTGTGTAGGCTTCCTGGTGGAGGGGACTAGTGCCAGTGTTCTGGTGGATGAGGCTGGATCTTGTCTTTCTGGTGGGCGGTCCATGTCTGGTGGTGTGTTTTGGGGTGTCTGTGGCCTTATTATGATTTTAGGCACCCTCTCTGCTAATGGATGGGGTTGTGTTCCTGTCTTGCTAGTTGTTTGTCATAGGGTGTCCAGCACTGTAGCTTGCTGGTCGTTGAGTGGAGCTGGGTCTTGGCATTGAGATGGACATCTTTGGGAGATTTTTGCTGTTTGATATTACGTGGAGCTGGGAGGTCTCTTGTGGACCAGTGTCCTGAACTTGGCTCTCCCACCTCAGAGGCACAGCCCTGACGTCTGGCTGGAGCACCAAGAGCCTGTCATCCACACGGCTCAGAATAAAAGGGAGAAAAAAAAAGAAAGAGAGAAAGAAGAAGATAAAATAACATAAAGTAAAATAAAATAAAATAAAGTTGTTAAAATAAAAAATAATTATTAAGAAAAAAAGTTTTTAAAGTAAAAAAAAAACAAACTGGCAGACAGAACCCTAGGACAAATGGTAAAAGCAAAGCTATACAGACAAAATCACACACATAAGCATACACATACACGCTCACAAAAAGCGAAAAAGGGAAAAAAATATATATATCGTTGCTCCCAAAGTCCACCTCCTCAATTTGGGATGATTTGTTGTCTATTCAGGTATTCCACAGATGCAGGGTACATCAAGTTGATTGTGGAGATTTAATCCGCTGCTCCTGAGGCTGCTGGGAGAGATTTCCCTTTCTCTTCTTTTTTCGCACAGCTCCCAGGGTTCAGCTTTGGATTTGGACCCGCCTCTGTGTGTAGGTTGCCTGAGGGTGTCTGTTCTTCGCTCAGACAGGATGGGGTTAAAGGAGCAGCTGATTTGGCGGCTCTGGCTCACTCAGGCAGTGGGGGCGGGCGGGTAGGGAGGGGTACGGTTGTGGGGCGAGCCTGGGGCAGCAGAGGCCGGCGTGACGTTGCAACAGCCTGAGGTGCGCCATGTGTTCTCCCGGGGAAGTTGTCCCTGGATCACGGGACCCTGGCAGTGGCGGGCTGCACAGGCTCCCGGGAGGGGAGGTGTGGAGAGTGACCTGTGCTTGCACGTAGGCTTCTTGGTGGCTGCAGCAGCCTTAGTGTCCCATGCCCATCTCTGGGGTCCGCGCTGATAGCCGCGGCTCGCACCCGTCTCTGGAGCTCCTTTAAGCAGCACTCTTAATCCCCTCTCCTCGCGCACCAGGAAACAAAGAGGCAGGAAAAAGTCTCTTGCCTCTTAGGCAGTTGCAGACTTTTTCCCGGACTCCCTCCTGGCTAGCCGTGGCGCACTAACCCCTTCAGTCTGTGTTCACGCAGCGAACCCCAGTCCTCTCCCTGCGATCCGACCGAAGCCCGAGCCTCAGCTCCCAGCCCCCGCCCGGCCCGGCCCGGCAGGTGAGCAGACAAGCCTCTCAGGCTGGTGAGTGCTGGTCGGCACTGATCCTCCGTGCGGGAATCTCTCCGCTTTGCCCTCCGCACCCCTGTGGCTGCGCTCTCCTCCGTGGCTCCGAAGCACCCCCCCTCCGCCACCCACAGTCTCCGCCCGCGAAGGGCCTTCCGAGTGTGTGGAAACCTTTCCTCCTTCACAGCTTCTTCCCACTGATGCAGGTCCTATCCCTATTCTTTTGCCTCTGTTTTTTCTTTTTTCTCTTGCCCTACCCAGGTACGTGAGGAGTTTGTTGCCTTTTGGGAAGTCTGAGGTCTTCTGCCAGCGTTCAGTAGATGTTCTGTAGGTGTTGTTCCACATGTAGATGTATTTCTGATGTGTTTGTGGGGAGGAAGATGATCTCTGCATCTTACTCTTCCGCCATCTTGAAGCTCCTCCCTGTATATATATCAATTTTTAACATCATGGTTTAGAGTACAGACTCTGAAGCCAGACTAACAGGATCAAAATCCCAGATTCATTACTGGAATCTTAGGCAAATTACTTAACTTCTCTATGCTTCAGTTTCCTCATTGTAAAATGGCTATAATGATTAACATCTAACTCTAAGGATTGTTGTAAGGATTAAATGGATTAATATATGCAAAGCATTTAGAACAGTGTCTAGAATGAAATAACCACCATATACGTATTAGCTGTTTCAATTATTTAGATTTACCTTGTTGATTTTTTAGTTCTTCTGGAGCAGCACTATCCAAGTGAGATATAACACAAGTCACATATGCAATTTAAAATTTTATGGTAGCTATGTTAAGAAAGTGAAAAAAATGGTAAATAAAATATATTATTAAAAATAATTTTAACTCATTATATCAAAATGTTATCATTGCAACATGTAATCAATGTACAAAATTTCTTAATGACATATTTTACCTTCTTTGCTGTACACTTTGAAATCTGACACGTTTTATACATATAACACACCACAATTTGGACTTAACACATTTCAAGTGCTCAATAACCACATGTGGTCAGTGGCTACTGTACTAGATGGCATAGGTCTAGCAACTTATTTTTTGTACTTGGTGCTTGGTATATCATGTGCTGAGTAAGGTGAAAATAAATGTCTTATGCCATTAATATATTTCTGTGTATTTCTCCTTGAATTGCCTTTAGTTCCTGTTCTATAAATGTTGATGCTCTGTAATTTGGAGCAAAAATACTCAATTATTAAATTTTCATTGTGAATTGTATCCTTTAGCATTAAAAATCAGCCTGCCTTTGTCTCTTTTTGTGCCTTTTGCCTTGAATTTAATTTGTGTGATATTATATTTATGACTAGTTCTTTCTCTTTGCATTTGCCCATTATATCTTTGCCTATTTTTTTTTCAACCATCTGAATCACTCATAAGAAGTCTCATGTATACATCATAGAATTGGATTTTTCTTTGTTATCAGTCTGAGAATCTTTTTTAAAAATAATTGAGTTTAGCCCATTTATATTTATATGACAGATATGTTTGAACTTAGTTCTGTCTTATTTTAGGTTCTGTTTTCTACTTTTATAACTTTTAAAAGTCATAGAGAATCTCTTTGTTTTGGTTTTTGTATTTATTCTGATATTTAGAAAGATTTAGAGTTTTGTTCCAGTGTTTACCTTTATAACTATGTAGAATTGCATTCACCTTACATTTCTTTAGAAAGAATTACCAAGAAAAGTCATCCAAAACCTGGAAATAAGGCAAAAGATGGCTGCACTGTCCTTTGGATGTCATTCTAGAGCAGTGTCTAAAGAGCAGCTTAAGAGTTAGCTGACTTCCTAGAGCAGCAATTCTCAAATGCAGTACTCAACTAACAGCATCAGCACTCAGCACTGCCTGCGAACTCATTGGAAATGAAAGTTCTCAGGCCCCCCTCCCGACAGAAACTCTGTGGATGGGGTCCTGCAATCTGTGCTTGAGCAAGACCTCCACATGATTCTGATGCATGGGTAGTGGTTCTCAGACAAGAGCAATTTTGTCCCAAAGAGGACATTTGGAAATATCTGGAAGCATTTTTGATTGTCACAACTTCAGGGGGGAGACGGAGTACTACTGGCATCTAGTGGCATACCCTACAATGCACAGGACAGCCCCCACCCCTCTCCAACAAAAAATTATACACACCCAAATGTCAGTATTGCAGAGGTTGAAAAACTCTTCTAGGAGAATGTAACTTTGTTTGATACACTATTTATTATGGATTAGGGCTCAGATGCTAACTTGAAGAAAATTTGTTAAGATGCAAATGATTTTTATCTGATAGAGGTGCAAATTATTTCTGTGCAGTAGAGAAGATAATCCAAACGTTATGGTTTAATCACCAAGTAGGATATTTTGTGTAACAAAACACCCTAAAACTTAGTAGCTTAAAACAATAAGCATTCACTGACATACATACACTACCAAATGTAAAATGGATGGCTAGTGGGAAGCAGTTGCATAGCACAGGGAGATCATAGCTTTGTGACCACCTAGAGGGGTGGGATAGGGAGGGTGGGAGGGAGGCTTAAGAGGGTGGGGATATGGGGATATATGTATACATATAGCTGATTCACTTTGTTGTACAGCAGAAACTAACATACCATTGTAAAGCAATTATACTCCAATAAAGATATTAAAAAAATAGTGTTTATTATTATCATGGTTTCTGGGATCAGGAATTCATTAAGTGGCTTTAGTTCTTAGCTTTGTAACAGTGTTGTTTGTTTGTTTTTTCTGGTGAGAGGTCTCACATTTAACTATCCTTTTTTTCCCCTCTAGTATGTTCTGGGTTTTTGTTTTGTCTTAACCATTTTAATTTTGAGTTCTTATCCAAAATTTGTAGGAAGTTCCTGTAGGGAAGAAGCCAGGATAATATCCAGGCCAGGTGAAATTTGTCTTATAATCCTAGGTTTTACATGTAACTTCGCTTACCAAAGGCTAATTGTCAGGGATTGGCAACTGTGGGATTTTTTTTTTTTTTTTTCCATCACAAGGACTCTCTAGCAGTTTGCTATCTTAGAGACAGATCACTTCTTGCAAATATTCCATCTGTGTGTTCCTTCCCTACTGCTTCTCAGAACCAGACCAGATCCAGGAGGCTACCACCACCTGCTGGTATCCACTCCTTTGGTTTTAAACAATGGATTGAGGATTTGCACTTCAGACTGTGCCCCTCTGTGCTGAGAGGGGTATTTGTCGCTGCCTGCTGTTTGTTTGTTTGTTTATATTGCAGCTGCTGAATCCCTCTCCACTACAGCAACTTCTCTCCATGTTCTCCTGCAAGCCTCTCTGATCAATCTCTGATGCTTTTATCTTTCCTCTGTTGGGCCTAGTATTTCAGATCTCTTCTAGTTTCTCTGCAAATGGAGCTTGGCTTTTCTGTTTGTTTGTTTTTATTCTCATTGTTGCTGTTTTGATGAATTCCAGTAAGAGAAGCAGTAATTATTTTTTCCCCACAACTTTTTAAAACTACAAACCTTCAGAAAAGCCTTAAAAAATAATACAATGGATATCCATATCTGTTTGTCATACTAGCATTTCCTGATTGACAAACGTATGCTTTAGTCTTCCTCTCCTAAGAAGGCAAAGGTAGGTAAACTTAGACTGCCCAGCAATTAATGTTCTAATATTTTATCCTATTTGAAATGACCCAGATAGTCAATGAATTCTCTTCATTTAACTTAGTTTAGTTTCAAGTTATGAAAATCTGGAGAGACTATTTTAGTTAGACATTCCCAAAACATAATTATTCCTATAGAGTTTATCTAAAACTCTTACCTCATTTACCTCTATTTACTTAAAAGCTTTGTCATATTGTTATCTTTCTTGCTGACAAACTTTGTAACAGGAATAATAAGGTCTTATTTGATTTCTAGTAAACCTAGGTACAATAAATGTATTACACCTAAATTGATGACTCTAAAGACATGTCTGTATTAATCAAACAAGCAAGCTTAAGCTAACTTTAATACCAGATATTAATTCAATACTGAATATTTCCTAGATCACATGAACCCAAAATTCATTCTGGCCAGTCTTTTATATTTGAGTATTTATATAAGTGCTTAATTTCCTTTAAGCTAATTAAATAGAGCTCTTTTACAGATTAATTTTGACAGTGCCATGCATCTATAACACACATACAAACACAGGAATCTCATAGTTCCCATTCCAAAATTTCAGCCATGAATCAGGTACAACAATGTAAAACCCATCAGTTACAAAAGAGATTGGATTCAAACTGGGTTTCTGGCAGATGGGAGAAATCAAGATCACCTGTCTAGATGGCTAAACCCTTTTTACTAGTATTTATGGAAAAGACACTTCTATTTGTAGCTTTTGGTGATTTTAGGAGTCAAGTGGAAACTTTCTCTTCTCCCTGGGAATGTCCCACTCTTGGACAAGAACAGACAAGGTATATTTGGGTTTTTTTTCCTGATTGTTTCCTCCATTTGACATCAGTAAAAGTTTTAAATATCACAGAATTGATTTGGCTGTAAATGGAGAAACAGTACCAAACAAAATGAAAAATCCAAAGGACAAACAGAAAATCCTAAATAAACCCTCAAGTTTGGTCTTGGGGTTTTACATATACCAACGACACAGGAGACCATAAATTGTGCAATTAACACAGCAAGAGTAGCAGTACATGGTGCACAGGGCCCCAAGATAACCCTGCCTAAACTCCTGACAGGTACTACGGCCACACATTTTTACAAAAAAATATCATCTTCCTCTCACCCATGGGTTCATAGCTACAATCAGATCACTTATCCAAAATGTGCCACACAGGATTTTCTTTAGGGATAGTTGAAACATTCCCCATTTTTAAAGACAGAAATTCAAGACAAGCAAAACACAAACTATACACACAAATGCTAGCATCCAAAGAAACAAATGAACCAGTTCACAAATTGGGTAAAAGTCCAACAACTCTTCCCTCTCATCAACAGGGTACCCCACTCAAATACAAAATAAATTGGCTTATTCCAGAGAAAAAGTCCCAGGGAGGAAAGAAAGTCCCAACTGTACATACCGGAGTGACTTCCCTGCTGTCTGGAGCCCATTGGCTCCCAAGTGCTGATTCCTTGCTCCAACTGCCAAGCGTTGGGGCAACCAGTGCCACTTTGGTGAAATCTGAAAGGAAGATCTTCAGGGCAAGTGACCCCTGCAGCTGCTAGGGCCTTAACTGAAAATTCCCCAACCAGAGCTGTCTAGCCACGAGCAGCAAGGCTCATGGCTGACTGCACCAAAATTTGTTACCAAGTCCAAGCTCATACTGATCACTGCAGGACAGGCCAATAAATCAAGAGAGCTGCTGGGGCAAGGAATTGCGACTTTATTCAGAAAGCCAGCACACCGAGAAGATGGTTGACTTGTGTCCCAAAGAACCATCTTGCCTGAGCTAGAATTCAGGCTTCTTCTATACTAAAAGGGGAGGCAGTAAAGTCAAACATTTCCTGGTTCCCGTCAGCCTCCGGAGGGGATGTGTTAATTTCTTCCTGCCTGCAGTCATTCACAGGTGGGTCTGGTCAGGATGTTTCCTGTGAGCTAAACAAAGGTATTTTAGCTTAACGTTCATTACCTGGGAGGCAGGTTTCCCAGAGATGGGCCATGATGTATAATTTAAGCTTATAGGGAACATCCCTTTAGTGATTAACTTGTAATAGAATACAGAGGTTCTTCCCTATTACATACCCTCTACCTAAATTTAACAATCGTTAACATCTTGCCACATTTGCTTTATCACTCTGCATAAAAACTTTCTTTCTTTTTTTTTTTTTTTTTACTGAAGTAAATTGCAGACATTGATACTTCATCCCTAACTACTTCACCAGGTATCTCTTAAAAATAAAAACATTCTCCTACATAAACATAAAATCATTATAATACTTGAGTGAATTAACATTCATTCCATATGTCATTTAATATGTAGTTCACATTTAAATTTCCACAGTTGCCCTCCAAAAATGTCTGCTTTATTTATTTTTTGGTTCAGAATCCAATGAAGGTTTACAACGCTGCATTCTGTTGTGTTTTGTTTGATCCATAACTGCTCCTTTCATCCTGTTTCCTTTTTTTTTTTTAAGACATTTTATTTTTGAAGCATTCAGGTCAACTGTCTTATAGAATGCCCCATGTGATGCTTTCCTTATGCTATTATGTATAAACTGCAAGTCACTTAGATTCTGAATAGATGTGAATTCCAAAGTGCTTGCCATTAACATTTTAAAAAGAGAATAAATATTGTTGTTTGAGGTCTGAGTACTCTCTAAACTTCAGCAAGCAAGTTTTGGATGAAGCGTGGAGGAAGATATTTCCTGAATGAGCCTTAAATTCCAAGTAGTTTCCTATCATTACCACCTTCAATAGCTATAAAATACATTCTAGTTGTCAAATAAATGGAATCCTTTTTATTTGAAAAGTTAATTTTTATTTTCCTTTTGTCTCCCTGTAGTAAAATAAATTCTTCCAAGAGTCAGCCTCTTAAGCACATTTATACTTTGACCTATTTTTCTCTAAGCTTATTTATATTTTACCCATTTGGTTTCTTAATCTTGTCTACCTATTTTCAAACAGAGTGAGAACAGCTAATGTTAGAAAACAGAGCAGAACTGACCCTATACACACACAGTGCCAGGCATAAGAAAAACCCGTGTGAATATTTCTTTTTTTAATTGTTCTTTGACACAAAATTTAGTTAAATGTTGGATTTAGAGCCTCCAAAGAACACAGCCATGTAAACATGTAGTCTGAAGACAATTTTAGGGAAGAACCATGTTTAACTGTAAAATAATATTAATTTATAAGGTCTTTACAAAGTACTTCTACATGTACTATTAGACTTGATCCTTACAACAACTCTATAAGGTAGTTGAAGAAGGTGGTAAAATCTCTCCATCTCAAATGTGAAAATTGAGGCTCAAATAGATGTACATGACTTGCCCAGGATCTCATGACTACAACTGGCAGAGATGGGATTTAAATCTGGCTGTGGATTGCATGCCAAAGGTGTGCTGTGGAAATCTCATTTGACTGAATTTACCTCCTCATTCAAAAATCAAGGTGTTTATCTTAGGAATGCTTAAGCTTCTTGCCATCAGTAACAGTTTGGCACTTCCTTCTGTAGGAGTCCTGTCTTCAGTGTTAAGCAGCAAACCTCTCTGTCTTTTGGAGAGGCTGTTTTACCATGGAAATCTGGGGACATTATTGCTTCAGGAAAATAGCCACTCAACATAAAGTGTTCAAATACTGGTTAGGATCACTCTCTGGTTTAGGCAGATCTCAAAAAGCATCAATACAATTTGCACATCCTTCAATGAAGACTCAGTTGCAGTATCTAACATTTCCTCTCTTAGTATCTAATAATATTAACTTTTTTTTTTTGGCTGTGCCGTTCAGCTTGCAGGATCTCAGTTCCCCGACCATGGATTGAACCCGGGCCATGGTAGTGAAAGCCCAGAATCCTAACCACTAGAGCACCAGGCAACTCCCAATATTCACTGTTAAGAGTTTGGTTTTGTTTTTGCTTTGACAGTGATCATCAAACCTACAAAAGGAAGGTCTGGAGGAACCAACCATCATAGTTCTTTTTGCTCCACCATGGGTTTGCCTAATTTACTTATTTTATTGATTATAGGAAATTGACATATTGGAAACATCAGAGTCACCATTGGTTATGAGTAAATGATATTATCAAAATTATAAAGCAGCTTTATTATGGACTCAAATTCCTCTTCAGCAAAGTAATAATAGTAGTGTGTGTGTGTGTGTGTATGTGTGTGTGTGTGCCTGTGTATACATATAAACACATATATACACACATATACAAAAATAGTTCACATACATATATACACATAATATGTTAGTTTTATTATTTTTTTGGTTTGTTTTTACTCGAGGTTCATTTAGTATCTTTGTAACAGGAAGGCTGATCCTAGAAAACTCTTCTTATATGTGAAAAATCAAAAATAACCCAAACTAAGTGGCAAGTGAAATAACTGCTTTGAGAAGAAAAAGAATAGTCTTAACATTCATTAACAAAAACAACAAAAAACACACACACAAGAAGGGTTTCTTGTACTTAAATTGCCATTTTCTCTTTTTAATTTTGTTAACATGTATTTCATTGCATTTGTGAATAGGAATAGAGAGTATATATACATGGAACCAACATTGGGGATGGCTATTTGCTTTCTGAGGTGCTCGCAAATGGTGAGTTCTTATATTTTTGAGCTTAATCACAACTCCCTCACCTAATAACTTCATTTAACTTGCATTATCTCTGCAAATTGATCTCTGAATCTGTTTGGCATGATTAAGTCAGTTCTAGTGAATTTGAAACTCTATTATAAGGAGTCATCTTGCCTTAAATGCCCATGGGCTCTCAGCTCCCAAGGGCAGAGACGAAGAGTTCTTCCTCTTTGTGCATCTAACACAGGACCTGCCCAGAGCAGGTACTCAACAAGTGTCTGCTGAACAGAACTGTCTTCATTTACCTAATGGAAAATGAGAAGAAAGGCATTTTTTTATTGAAGAGACTGCCCTAAAAGAAACAAATTCAGTCTTACGTGGATTATACACACTTAAACTCCCAAATGCAGACCAGTGCACCCCTGTGGGTCCAGTTTCTGACTGGGCACTTGGTAGCAGGTCATTCTCCTCACCCATAGGCTCAAACCCATCTCTATTTTTGAACATCTTCAACCAAGTTCTTTCTCCTCTCATCATGTAAGAAACAGACCCACGTCTAGTAATGTTGGGTCAAAGGAAGATATTCAAAATACTGATACTTTAAAAGTTTAAATGAAACGTTAATCAAAGGTGGTTTGTGATGATTTGCTTTCTATGACTCTTCTTAACCACGATGGCAATTTCTTAGGAAGAGCATGAGAGCTCTCTTTCACAACCAAAAAGTTTTCTTTTATAACAAACAAAATTCTTAAAACTATTTTGAGGTTTTAATAATTGCTGGTTGAATTTTAAAAATTGCATTTCAGTAAGGGGTTTGAGGGATGGTTTGTTTTTCTTCTGAATTTTATTCCCAAAAACTTGAATTGATTTTTTAAATTGTTATTCCTACTTCTTAATAGCAGTCTTATGAAAGATGGCTAAACCTAGTGAGATGGGACATGTATTTAGTTAATTTTCCCCCATGGCAATGATAAATATTAGGATAGTTTTCATGGCTGTGTCATAGCTACCTAGTGATGCAGAATTGGCAAGACTTATATGATTACAGAAGTGTGACTTGTTACACATTATAATAGCAACTGTACGGTAAGAACAATGTAAACAGCTTCTCCTTGCAGCAGATCATCGTTAGAAGAACCACTGCCTTCCAAGTCTGGAAGAGCTTCCTTGTCCCTCAAAAAAAATAAGTCCTGGTCCCGTCCAAAAAGCACACAAAAAGACCCCTAAATCGACTCCTCGTTAAACACCCCCCTCAAAAGTTTATAAAAATACTGAAATAACATTCTCACAGAAAAAGCAAAGTCTGAGTTTAGAGAATGAATATCAAGTACATGCACAAAAGCTTTCATTTCACCCGTATATAAATGGCTCTAGAGAAAGATAGGAGAGAAAACTACCAACTACATAACACAGTCTTTGTGGCACCTCACTAGAAGCAGGGAAGGAGGAAATAAATAGTTCATAGGGTAAATCCTCTGTCCCATAGTTCAATCAGGGAGATCCCACAGTGTCACAAGGCAGTAAATGTCCAGATATCTTTTCAGATAACTTCCTGAGTTTTGGAGTGTTCTTCAGAGTGTCTCATCTTGCTCCTTCCAAATGCCAACACAATTGCCTTCAGTGTCCTCAGCCTGAAGTCAGCCTTCCTGCAATACGAATCAGAACCTGTTGTATGGCTGGATCTCATTAAAAAAAATAAGACTACTTCTAAAAAGCAGTTTATCAGATAATTTCAAGGGAACATCTCAAATGATCAGTGCCTTGTATACTCGAGATTTAGAGGGAATTAAAAGATCATGTAGTCCACCCAGCACATGATGTAAATGTTCTGAAATTAGATTGTAGTGGTGGTTGTGCAACTCAGTGAATATACTAAAAACCATTGAATTATACACTTTAAGTGGGTAAATTTTATAGTACATAAATTATATCTCAATAAAGCTGTTTTAAAAGTTGGTGTTAAAAGAAAGGAAACAATGGCTCAGCAGGAACTTACAATAAACTTCATACTACTGAAGATCATGTGCGGCATCCTTACTAATTGTCTTCGATGAGGAAGGAGCTAGAGGAATTTTGGTTAAAGGTCATTGGCGATTTTCTCATCATAGGAAACTATGGAGATTGTGTGCTTAGATCTCCTGAGGATAGGTGGAATGTGGAGGACCAGTCATAAGAGAAAAGAGCACTGGCTTGATCCAGTAGGATCTCTACCTAACCTAATACTCTGTTTATGAAAATGATTCAGTAGGGAGGCAATGGCTGCCCTCCATGACATTACTTTTAGGTTAGGAATGTGACACCAATTTCCCCAAATCCTTTTTCTTAATACACTATGGACTGTTGACTAATAAATTTATCTAAGTCCATCTTGAATCAATTTATATTTTCAGCTTGTTCTAACAAATTCCATATGTTTCCCAATTTGCTTTGGATGATTTGAACATACTTTTTGTGTGGAGGCAAAGCCTGACGTATAGAACCCTGAGGTCCCCATGTCTCTGATATTCACCACCCTCTCCTCCATGATGCTGTCAAAAGCCTTTTTTTTTTTTTTTTTTTTTTTTTTTAAGTAGGGGCAAGAGTTTACAGCTCTCCTTCTCTATCTACATGTCTTTTGCCTCCACTGCCTCCTCTGAGTTTGGACCCTGATTCTAGCTTGGAAAACTAAGCTTATGGGTATAGCATACTGTTATATTGGATACAAGCAACAGTCAAGGGTCCCTGGACATCACGTCAGTATACAGACACGGAAATCTTCACTGAGTTTTAGAACCCATTCGGTTCAGTTTTATACATCATAAAACTGATGTCCAAGGAGAAGAGACCATTTGTCCAGAGTCACATAACTAGCCAAAGACAAGACTAAAAGTGATATGTCTTGATTCCCAACCATTCTGCCTTCAAAACTACCAGGCTGCCTTGTGGACTCACTGTAACGCTCATCTCAGCTGCTTTCAGCCTCCCTCTTCTGATTTTATTTGTGGTTTGACCAGCACTGACCTCACCGTACTGTCTGGTCTCAACCATGTCAGCTTCATCCTGATCTGGTTCGAACGCAGTGCCTCGGTCAACAACATCCACACCAGCCTGCACCCTGGGCTTCTCATTTTCCCACTTGGCAAAGCCTTTGTCCTTTGCGGCTTTGTTGTGGAACTTGGACTTCATTTTGGGGAAGGTGTGGGACCCTGAGTCCCCCCAGCCAGCCTCTGACCACACAGGCTCGGTCTGGGTGGCCTGGCTGGTGGTGGCCCGCTGCAGCCGCACGGAGATCTTGCGCGAGGAGCCTGTGACCAGCGTGATGGCTCTGCTGTCCAGGTCTCGGTGTCCAGCTGCGACGCCAGGGAACTCGAACACTTCATCCTGCACTGGAAGGGGAAAGAAGACTGTGATTATTGTGATTCATCATACATCCGACTGCTTCACAGCAAACCGTCAAAGTGGGTGCAAACAGGAGTCCGACGGGCAAGGACCTAGAGGAACAGACCAGAGGCGGAATGAAATTGGCCTCAGGTGAACTGCATGTTATTGAGACCCGAAAGCCGAAAGGAGCGTGTAGGGTTCAAGGGTCTTTAGCCACTGCTGCTTACCCTGAAAACCTTCATGTATATAATGGCTCTGGCTAGCTTTAGATCCAGAACCCAACCGAAGTGCAGGCATGGAAGGCATGAGCAGAGAGAAATCGCAGTAGGAAAGAAAGTCGAGGACATTACCTGGAGGCAACGAGGGACTTCCAGGCAGTGACCCATGACCGCTGCCCAAGGAGGGCGCCCGGGCAAATCTCCGGCAGGCCAGAACCAGGAGGTCTTTGCACTGTTTATGACAGTTGGCTCCACAGTCTGAAACAACCCAGAGTATCACAGGTGATTAGTGTGAACCGCATGTCAGGTGCTGACCAGGATTCCAGGTTGGCGTTTGGGCTCTCACGCCTCCCCTCCCCCACCCTTGTTTCTGTGTTTAATCTCAGGTCCACAGGGTGTGTCTAGGGCTAGTAAAAGGGCCAGTGGGACTCTCTTCCCTTCCTGGGGTTCCTAAAGTTCTCTCTTATATTTGTTCAGCTGCTTCTTCTACACAGTTCACTGAAGTGCTGGGGAGCAACAAGCAGGGGCAGCCTGAATGGGGAGTTGCCTTTGCCCAAAACTAAATGCAAATTACATGGGACTGGGGTTCTTCTCCAGACCAAGATGGATTCCCCACAAAGAGGCTCCCTGAGCCAGAATGAGGGTGAGAAGCCTCAGCATCTAGTCTCTCCCAGGACCTACAGTTGCCTCTAAATATTTACAGCATGGTGTCCCTCCATTCAGTATTTGTCTACATTTTCTATTCTTCTTCATTTCCCAAAACCTTTTCCAGAGCAAGCGATTATATCTTTTGCTTCCTTTCTTGGCATAGAAACAGAAGACAAGGTGAGCATATGCTCAATAAACATGTCTCAGATTTGACTGTGGCTTGGAAGTGGCATGCAGCAGATTCTGTGGCCTTCCCATTAGATGCTTTAGTTAAGAAAGTAGATGTTAATTGCTACTTGGGGTACAAAATTTTGGCCACTTTGGAAGATAGCAACACAATTACTTCATACGATGAGGGTCCTACATTTCTCTTAGAATCACTGAACAGATATGATCATTTTATAGGGTATATTTCTCTCACCATCAAAGAGGAATTTTCTCATTATTTCCAATACCCATTTTCCCCTAAATGGTCTTGTTTCAAATAGTTTTGTAATAACATCAGGGAAAGATCAAATTGCAATGACATGTCTGGTCTATTTTAATTAGACTTTTCACTCTATGTGTCTTTAAGAGAAAATACCATCTGAACAGAGATCCTAGGGTTTAATTGATTTTCATCTTCACAAAATTGTGTGTGTGTGTGTTTCTATGTGTCTGTGTGCATCTAGGGGATAAGGGGCAGAAGCCAGTATCTCTGCTGCTTGAAAGTAAAAATTCAAGTTAGACTAAGTCAACTGATTCAGAGAACAAAAGGGAAGGTTTTGTTTGTTTGTTTGTTTTTTGAGCACTAAAAGGTGGCTCCCATAGAGGTTCAAGGAAGTTCCCTGTTCATGTAAAATGACAGCTAGAGAAAAAAGGCATCACAAGGGAACATTATTGATCTGAAGGCATTCTGTGATTAAGATATTTCATTTTGTGGCTTTATTATATTTTTCAAGAGCATTATCAGACTCTTAAAAGAACCAGTATAAACAGTCTGCATAAAATATCCAGCAGTTTTCTGAACACCAATGTGTAATAATCATGTATCTACAAGTAGCCAAACATTCCTATTGCATTTATCAAATATATATTTATTCAATTGCTATAAATTTCAATTAAATGGGGGAAGTATATGAACAAATTCATTGAAAGGGGCAAATGTATCTCCTCTTTTCTCATCATCATCTGTGATTTAGTAGAGGAGGGAATAGCTATGTGAGAGTAGAAAGAAATGCATATGTTTAACAGAAATGAGCATGGGTTTTTTTTTCCCTTGAAGGACAAAGTTCTTATATACAGTATTTCCATTAGGCTTGCCCTCCTCAGAATTCCCACCTTAAATGTGTGCTGATGATGGGCAAGACATCTTAGAGATGGGGGTTAGATGTGTGTGGGATAATAAGTGTGGTTTCCTTGCTCTTTGTAACAGGCGATAAAATTCCAGCCTGGGATCTCCAAAACTTCAGGGAGTCCTTTACTGGACCATTAACTCTTCAGTTGCCGGTAGCCCCAAAGCCCCAATTTCTCCATGATGCCAAGAGCTTTAAAGTTTCCCTCAGACAAATATGATTCGTGGCCCAAAAGTCACATTTAAAAATTTTAACAATGGGAGATTGGGATCGACATATATACACTACTATGTATAAAATAGATAACTAATGAGAACCTACTGTATAGCACAGGGAACTCTACTCAGTGCTCTGTGGTGACCTAAATGGGAAGGGAATCTAAAAAAGAGGGGATATATGTATACGTATAGCTGATTCACATTGCTGCACAGCAGAAACTAACACAACAACATTGTAAAGCAACTATACTCCAATACAAATTAATTAAACAAATAAAATAAAATAAAAAATTTAACAAAGTAACATTTACCTTTGCATTTGTATCCTTGCTTGATTATGCCCCAGAGCTGTAACAAAAGACAAAGGAATGTCAGGGAATCTGGAGAGAAATCTGGAAAGAAAACAAGGCCACAGAGAAGGAAGTCCTGGGAAGCGTGATGCCTGGTAGAGCACAAACAGGATGTAGCTGCTCCTGACACCCTTCCTGTCAGATAGAAGAACCCTCTCCCAGCCCACCCCAGCTGGGGCAATAACAGGAGTTTTGCTTCCCTTTTCTTTCTGGGAGCCAAACGGCAGCTGGGATGGGAAACTGATGTTGGTGCATTTATTGGACTTTGGCATAACGCGCTCTCAGCAAAACTCACAGGGAGACTCTGTCACTCTGCCTTTGATAGCCCCTGGCTCCCTCTGCTTTTTTTAAAATCACACTAGCTGCTCTTGGCGCCCCCTACGGGAAATTAAGCGACCCAAGCAATGCATCCCACTAAAGCATTTGGATTTTGCTTGATTCTTTTCTGAGAAGCATTTCTACCTTGAAAGAATACAGAAGAGGAAAAGATTTTGCATTTGTTCTTGTATTTATTCTCTGCATTTGCTGCATGTTTAGCCTGTGCTGGGGTTGTGGGAGATGCAGAAAAGGCTCAGATTCTGCCAACCAAGTAAGGAGTAGGATGTAGGAAGTGACGAGAGTCTCAGGAGGGATGTGAGGGCCTACAGTTCAACAAGGGAGTGTTTGCCCAGGCGGTTCAGGGGCATCATCCTGGTGGTGGTGTCTTCACAAACCTCTGCCACACTGTAATCTCCGTGAAGAAGGGGACTTCCCACATTCTTTCCCAGGCCTCCTGCAGCACTCGCATATGGGAACCAGGGGCATCAGGAACATACAGTGCTGATGAATTAAACGGGCTTAGCTCAAGTTGGAGAAGCGCCATTTCTACACTTTGAGTGGTTAGGCTAAGTGTCTGATATCTACCTAATAAAATAATTTTGAAAGAAACAGGGCTGGTGGGCTACTGGCATTGACAGGAGTGTTGTTCACAATGTGTTATAGGGGAACAATGCCCTGAGTGGGGGCATCGTGGCCCTAGGAGAGTAGCTGCTGATGTGAAGGGATTCAAGGCTTTGGGAAAGTTGCTCCTTACTCTCTTTCTGACAAGGAAATTCCACCAGTGGAGAGTGATTCCTTTGGGCCTTAAAAGTTATTTGGTCCTTCAGAAAACACTATTAAGATGCAAATGTCTCTTGGGACAGGGCAACACTTTGCCTTGGAGACAGGAAGGATTATTAAGACAACTAACTGGAAGCGAGGCCTCAGGTGCCTAGGATGACTGGAAAAGGGATGGGGAGGTGTCAGTACAGAAAAGGGAAGTGGGTGGGTAGGCCAATCACATCTGTCAGAGCTATAAGGATCTTAACGATAATCCAGTTTGCTTCCCTTTTATAAAAGATGAGTGTGATGATGCAGGAAGTTAAATAATTTGCAAGGTCCCACATCTGGGAAACTTTGTAGCGATGAGAAATCGTTTCCTCACAGAGTCCTTGGTAATAGTAATAACAAAAATAACAATGATAGCTAACATTTAATGAACTCTTGCTATGTGAAAGGCACAGTTTTAAGCTATGTGTAGCAATTCATTTTTTAAATTAATTAATTAATTAATTAATTAATTTATTTGTTTTTGGCTGCGTTGGGTCCTCGTTGCTGCGCGCGGCTTTCTCTAGTTGTGGCGAGCGGGGACTACTCTTCGTTGCGGTGCGCGGGCTTCTCATTGCAGCAGCTTCTCTTGTTGCAGAGCACAGGCTCTAGGTGCGTGGGCTTCAGTAGTTGTGGCACGTTGGCTCAGTAGTTGTGGCTCGCGTGCTCCAGAGCGCAGGCTCAGTAGTTGTGGCGCACGGGCTTAGTTGCTCCGCGGCATGTGGGATCTTCCCAGGGCTCAAATCCGTGTCCCCTGCATTGGCAGGTGGATTCTTAACCACTGCACCACCAGGGAAGTCCCAAGTAGCAGTTCATTTAATGTTCACAATATCCTTATGAGATAGGTAATAATAATTTTCTCATTTTTACAGATGAGGAGACTAAGCTACAGAGAGGTGAAGTCATTTGGCAAGATCTCATAGCTAGTAAGTAGGAAAAGAAGAATGTGAAACGTGTGTCACTTCAGGGAAAGAGAGGAAGCCATTGCTCCTGGGAGTTTTGTGAGTGATCAGAACAAAAGCCGCTGATCTAGGACAAGAAAGGATAAGGTTTAAGAAGCATCCGAATCTCTGGCTATGGCACGTTATTAGCATAGCTGCAGAAACTGCTTTAAAAGATAAAGTCAAGCATGAGTCCCATGAGGCGGGCAAGTCAGGGCGTTGCTTGCTAATGCTTACTTAAGAAGCAGGAGACAACACGAGGCACGAAGAGGCTCTGGGTCAGCGTGCCAGCCAAGGACAGGAGAGGGTACTTCCCACAGTCTTTGACTTAGAGACCTCAGGCTGCTGTAAGACTTGGAGTGACTGTGGTGGAAGGAGCACTGGCCTGGGAGTAAGGAGAACTGAATATGAGTCATGGCTCTGCTGCTAGTGACCCATGTGACCTTAGAGAAGTCACTTAACTTCTCCAGAGCTCAAAATAAGGGAATTAGCAAAATTCTTTCAGCTCTGGAATTCTAATTCTAAAATCAATGTATCTCAAGCAGTGTCTATTTGTCTTCCTTACCCTTAAAATGGAATTTATTCAAAAGCAGGTGGTCCAAGCACTAAAAAATAGTTCCTTCTATTCCCCCACAGTTCCTTTCAATGACCCAGCTAGAGCATGGTATTTATAAATCCCTCTGAAAACCAAAGAGCTTTTTAAAAAAGGTGTGTGAGTAAAGATCAACTCAAATTATAGCAAGGAAATTAAGTATATTTTGAAAAATAAAAAGGGCTATTAAAACTCTGAATGAGTTAATTTCGATAAAACTCCAAAAGCATAAAGGAACACTAAAAAAAGAGAAAGATTTACTCTGAGCTCTGTGGTATGCAACATGTCTGATATCATTTAATCACCACAGCAACATGGCAGGTAAGTCTTAACCCCCTCTTACAGATAGGAAAACAGAGACTCAAAGATGATCAATAATTTGGTCAAGGACATAGATTAATAAGGGGCAGAATTGAGATTCAAAGTCAGAGTTCCGGACTCCAAGTCCAGAGCTTTCGACCTGATCACAGCTGTATCAGAAACCTAGCACCAGCAAATCCGCTCTGATGAGTTGGGGAGGGAAGTGTGTGGAAGCTCCCAAGAAAGCCTACCTTGCTGCTTCTATAGAACCAGAGCCTCCATGGAAGGGAGAGACATCCAGAAGGACTGGAGAGCAGAGACAAGACCTTGAGATTTGATAAGGACCTACCAACTCTCACACCACACCATGGGTCAGATGTCTCAGCCTGACTTTTGGCTGTGCCAGGCCAGGGCCAAACAGATTCCCTGGGCCCCACTCTGCAGGAGAGAGTTACACATGGCTCCGTACCACTTGAGCATTTTTCAGGTCTAGATACAGGCAAAAATTCCCATCAGAAGACAGATACATGAAAAAGGAAAAGTATTTGTTTGATGATAAAATGGTCAGGTGATGCCATCCCAGTGGTGTAGCTGGTAGGAGAACCTCTCCTTCCCTGGGGTGGGCTAAGAGAGCTGGTTAGGCTGCCTTGCCCCTTGATCACAGCAGCTTCTATGATCACGGGGGGCCACCTTTGAGGTAACCACTGCCTCTAATTTACCCATTCTCAGAGGGGTGTGTGCTTGAATTCAGACTCCCGCCGTTTGGCTCCCCAAAGCCAGTTATTCAAGACTGAAAGAGAAAAATGTAATTTCATGGGAGGGTATATGATATGAGCTACGAATTCCATACGGGTCCACAGGGGGACATGACTGCTGAAAGAAGCTACCAAAACTGAGCTGGCATCTGGACAAATGCCACTCACCTGGCTGCTGGGCTACCCTTGTGTAGAGTACTACATTTTCCATCTTACAGTACTTGCATATCACCTAGAAGAGGTTCAGAGCTCGAGGGTCTTTGTTTAACACCAGGGCCAAACCTGACCTTAGTTGCTAAAGAATCATCAGATGTGGGGCAGTGAGGTGTACAGCCTCCACTTGTTGCAGTGGTGTAGGTGAAGCCGGAACACTTGAGTTTGGGTCCCGGCTCTAGTCATTACTGGCTGTGGAATCCTGGGAAACTTGCGTTATCCTCTCTGGACCTCTCTACCTTCATATGCAAATGGGGAGAGTAAAATGCCCACCTCATGGGCTAGTTATGAGGATTAATTACACTAATGCCTCAGGAAATATTTTATTACTGTCAAATGCCGAGTAAATGTTATTTATTATTATAACCGTCTTCTCTTCGAAAAGATTTTTTTCCTTTCTGAGTTAGGAATTATGGAGCCATATCATGATAGATTTCTAGTGACTGAGACCATATGAAACAAGAACTGAGAGGAACTGGCTACAATAAATATACCACTTAATTGCACTCAGTGATGAATGCCAGGGCTCATTGGGCAGAACTTTTCCCTGGCAGGTATTAACAGACAAACTGCTCTCCTGAGTTAATACGCCTCACCAGCCTTCCCTGTCTTCTCCAGCCCTGCATTCCTAGAAAGAACATAGCTAAATCTGCAGATCTTGCTTTTGTTTTTAATTGAATGTTTGATTTCAGGGAGCCATCATGTTTTACTTTGGATCTAAGGCAGACAATGGACTCTGTTCATGTATCATTTTCCCACATTGTCAGAATACTGCACAAATCACTACTAACAAGAGAAAGCAATGGATAACAGACTTACAAATCCTGCACAGTGTTCACAGAAGGTTGGCTTGAGATAGGTCATCTCCTGAAAATTATGGACAAATCCCGGTCCCATTTTACAGTGTAGTTGGGACTTAGCTCTCAGGAAGTAAGCCATCATTTCATCTTTACTAATTAGACCATCCCTGTGAAGAGAATCAAAGAAGAGAGGGATCTTTGAATACCATGTTGCTAAGTAGTTGCCACACTTAAATCACTCACCTCCCAAACCTTTCTGGCCAAAAGCAGGGGGGGAATGTTCACTTTCCTGTCACATCTGAAAGAGAGGACCTCAAAGGACAGCTTTCGGTGTCAAAGGCTTTCTTAGCAAGCAGAAGATATGTGTGCGTGCGTGTGTGTGTGTGTGTGTGTGTGTGTGTGTGTGGCTTGTGCACTGCAGCACAGAAAGTCTTCTTCATTACCAAATAGTAGCTTCCAGAAAGACACCCCCTTTCTAGCCTTTGGCTCACAATAGAGTTTGCAAGAATCAGGTTGCTGGAGAAAGGCAGAAAACTGTGATAACTGGACCTACCATTCTCAAATTCATTCTGCCTGATGTCATCCGGGCCACTACCATTGGTAATCTTTTCATTCATGTCTTACTGGCTCACAGACCATTCACTAGAGTGATTCTCCCAGATCTTCTCCACATAGAACCTCTGGCTGCATCTACCACCACACACCCTGACTTCTTGTTTACCAAAAAAGATCAAATCCATTGGCGTAAGGGAGCTGCCTATTGCCTTCTCTCCACACCCTTCCGTGCCAGTTCAGAATCCCTTTATATCTCGGCGGTCCTCTCTTGGGGTCATCCTCCCATCCCCAACTCTCCAGCCTCTCCAGGACCATGCTCCTCCTGCCGCATCTTGTCACCCACTCTTTCCTCTGTTTACAAATACACTCAGGACTTCCCCTCCTTAAAAATGTCTTTCCTCAATCCTGCCTCCACTTCCAACATTTGTCTTTTCCCTCTTTCTTCTCTTACTCCTGAAGTTTTCAAGAAGAGTACTCGTTAGACATTTTTTCCATTTCTTTCAATTACTCTTTCCTCCATATAATCAGGTTTCTAACCCACCATTCTACTGAAACTGTCACAGTGACATCCTCAGCAGCCTTTTCTCATTCCTTGAACTTGACCTCCTGGCAGCATGTGACATGGGACAGGTTTCCTCCTTTTTGACACTCCCTCCTCCACGGTCCCCTGTGATTCCGTGTAGCCCTGGTTTCCCTCCTGCCTCCTATGCTCCTCCTTTGCCAGCTCTTCTGCAGGATCCACGTCTTCCTTTCAGCTTCTGCACGTGGGGAGAGGAGTCCCTGAAGTTGCATTCCTCAGGCCCCCGTGCTCATGTTCCTCTAAACTTTCCCATCAGAATGTGCTCACACTCCTGGAACTCCAGCTTATGCCACTGGGCTGAAGACCTAACAATCTACATCTCTTGCCCTAACCGTTCTCCTGAATCTGGGCGCCATATCTTTGACAACTTGTTAGAATCTTCTCCTGGATGGTCCACTCTCCTCTCAAAATCAACATATCTAAGCCTGTCTGACAAAAGAAATCATGTAAACTATGAATACTTTAAACCTTCATTTTTAGGGGAAAAAAGTTTTTTTAGGAAAAAAAATATATCTGCTGGGACAGTCTCTGTTCCAAACAAGAACCGGCAGAGAAACAAAATGAAGACTGGGAAGTGATTTTAAGTTCATGTTCTACGAACATGTCACTGACAGAAACAAACTGAGGGAAGAAGTGGGTAGTTAGTGGGTAACTTAAATTTTATTTTATAAAGGAAGTGTATGTTTCTAATAACTTAAGTTTATTTTAAAAGTATTCTCTGTTATACAATGAAGATGGATTAAGGTTTTAAGACATTTATGATAAAGTACCAAGGCTTTAATTTTCGTTTGATTCTCACATCAACAAAAATATTAGAGAATTTTAATGTGATATAACTTGGACATTTAACCAATACAAAATCCAGCATTTCATTACAGATGATTTTTTAACTAGGAACTAATCTCACATAATTAAAAATGAAGTGATAAAATTATTAATGCCAGGGTTTCTTGGCAAATTTGTTTTTTAAATCATTATTTTTTTTAATGATCCAGGTTTTAGCCTCTGAAGTTATTTAATCTCTCATGAATCATTTGAAGCTAAAGAGAAATATATTTTTCCTTTGTTTCTCAAGACAACCTTTGAACTAGCAAAGGAAAAAAACAAAGCATAAACACTTCTTGGCTATCTGCAGCCATCACCTGCTCTCCTGAAGATCGTAAGTAATCTAAAAAAAGATCTTACTTACTTGATGACTTTTAATATTGCCCCCGGGTGCACTGATGCTGAGGACTCCACCATGCTAGATTTAACTATATTTAGTCTCTATTCTTTTTTAATTAATTAATTTTTGGCTGTGTTGGGTCTTTGTTTCTTTGCGAGGGCTTTCTCTAGTTTTGGCGAGCGGGGGCCACTCTTCATTGCGGTGCGCGGGCCTCTCACTGTCGCGGCCTCTCTTGTTGCGGAGCACAGGCTCCAGACGCGCAGGCTCAGTAGTTGTGGCTCACGGGCCTCGTTGCTCCGCGGCATGTGGGATCTTCCCAGACCAGGGCCCGAACCCGTGTTCCCTGCATTGGCAGGCAGATTCTCAACCACTGCGCCACCAGGGAAGCCCTCTATTCTTTTTTGATGGAGGTTTTGGGGTTGATGAACTAGCTAAGTTGCAGCAGTAATATCGGAAACGGAGAGCTGGGCTAATTTGCAAGTGAGCACTTGTACTTAATTAACACTGATGATGTGGTCTGCCCTGTGATTCCATCCAGCCAGTCATGTTTGTGGACACCAAGAAAAAAATCAGTGAAAAGACACCTTAGACACCTTTCATCAATACACTAGGATCAACTCTGTCAAGACGTAAATTAAAGGTTTCCCTGCTCTCCTTTCATAGTAATTTTCTGCTTCGGGACAGTTGCATCACAATATAACAAAATTAAACTTACTGATCTTTGTCCAGCACACAAAAGGAATCCAAGAAGGGAAAATTGGCAGCTATACTTTCAAAGTCCTCTTGGGAGATGTACCCGTCCTGGTCATGGTCATAGTTTCTAAACACAGACTGCAAAGGAAAGGCAAATATTTATTGAATGACTATTTATGAATCAGCCTCTGAATTGTTATTGGGAAAGCAACGATAACTCGCATATTATTCTTTCTATCAAGGAGCTTGGAATCTAGTGGGAGATAACAAAATTGAGGTGCCTTTATGGTATAATGAGATAAGTGCAACGCTGAGGATAAAGACAGAGTGCGGGGGGAGAGGGGGAAGGGAGATTTTAAAATGTTTCCTGGAGAAAGCAAGGTCTAAACTGAGACCTCAGGGTTGAGTAGGAGTAAGGCGTGGTGAATTCACAAATGCCAATACCATGACAATAGAAAATGAAACTTTAAAATGTTAAATTATCTCAAAAATCAAAGTACACATTTAATGCAATTGCAGTCAAAATCCCAGTGGGAATTTGTTTGAAATGAACAAATTGATTCTAAAGTTCCTATAGAACTGAACATGTTGAGAATAGCCTAAAATTGTTTAAGATGAGGAGTAATGATCTCAGGCAAGGGAAACAAAAGCAAAAACAAACAACTGGGACTGTATCAAACTAAAAAGCTTTTGCACAGGGAAGGAAACTATCAACAAAATGAAAAGGCCACCTACTGAATAGGAGAAGATACTTGCAAATGATATCTCTGATAAGGGGATAATATTCAAAATATACAAAGAACTCATACAACTCAATATCAAAAAAACAAACAACCCAATTAAAAAATAGGTAGAGGACCTGAATAAACATTTTTCCAAAGAAGACTTACAGATGGCCAACAGACACATGAAAAGATGTTCAACATCACTTATCACTCATCTCAGGGAAATGCAAATCAAAACCACACAGATACCACCTCACACCTGTCAGAATGGCTATGATCAAAAAGACAACAAATAACAAGTGTTGGTGAGGGTGTGGAGAAAAGGGAACCCTCACGTACTGTTGTTGGGATTACAAATTGGTACTGCTACTATGGAAAACAGTATAGAAGTTCCTAAAAAAATTAAAAACAGAGCTATCATACAATCCAGCAATTCCACTTCTGGGTATTTTTTCCAAAGAAAACAAAAACACTGATTTGAAAGATATATACATCCCTGTGTTCATTCCAGCATTATTTACAATAGCCAAGATATGGAAGTAACCTAAGTGTTCATCAATAGATGAATAGATAAAGAAGATGTGGTATATAAATAAAATGGAATATGACTCAGCCATAAAAAAGAATGAAATCTTGCCATTTTTTGACAACATAGATAGACCTTAGGGTATTATGCTAAGTGAAATAAGTCAGGCGGAGAAAGACAAATATCATAGGATTTCACTTGTATGCGGGATCTAAAAAACAAATGAACAAACAAAAAAAAACCAGAAACAGACTCATAGACACAGAGAACAAACATGTGGTTGCCAGAGGTGAGAGGAGTGGGAGGATGAATGAATAGGTGAGGGAAATTAAGAGATGCAAACTTCCAGTTATAAAATAAATGAGTCATGGGATGGAAAGTACAGCATGGGGAATATAGTCAGTAATATTTTAATATCATTGTATGGTGACAGATGGTAACTAGACTTATTGTGGTGATCATTTTGTAATGTGTAGAAATATTGAATCACTATGTTGTGCACCTAGAACACTTAGAAGGTCAATTATATTTCAACTAAAACAATGACAGGTAATGAGGGGCAACGTGCCCTATCAGAAATCAAAGCTACATTAGTCAAAACAACATGGTATTGTAACTTACTGCAGAGAGTACAGTCCAGAAACAGATCCACATGTATGTAAGAATTCAGAATATCAAAAAGTATCTATTCAAATCCGCAGGGAAATTATGGGTTATCTAATAATTGCTGTTGAGTTAAATGGCTGATAATTTTATAAAATAAATTGCCCCCAAACTAAATTCCAGATGCCTTAAATATTTTAATGTAAAAATAAAGTTATAAAAAACCAAAGATAAATAGATAAAAATATTTTTCATATTTTATTATCTTTGAGTAGGAAAGACCTTTCTTAGGATGACATCCAAGTCAGAGGTCATAAACAAAAGTATTTCATTACAATAAAATGCAAAATATCTGAATCAAAAAAGCTCAATTAACAAATTTAAATATAAACGACAGAGAAAATCATTTGCAACACATATGAGTGGAAAGACACAACAGGAAAACAGACGATCACCAAAGTAAAAATACAGATGGACAATACATTCGTGGAAAGACATTCAATTCTGCTAGTAATTATAGAAATACTAACGAAACTTTTTTTTTACCTCTCAAATTGGAAAGCATTAAAACAATTGATAATTTCCTAGGGTTATGAGAAAATAGGCACTCTCTTATCAAGTTGGTAAAGCAAATAGCCACAATCTTTCTGGAGGACAATCAGTGCTTACTCTGACACAGCAATTCCACTTCTAGGAATTGTTCTAAGGAAATAACTGAACAAGCTTGCTCAAAGATATACATGTATATATGCGTGTGTGTGTGTGTGGGGGGAGAATAAACTCGTACAAGATGATCTACAAATTATCAGTGATTAACCCTAGACAGAAGAAACATCAAGTACTGAAAGTAAAACTTACTATTTTCTGTTTTATGAAATGTTTTAATATTCAGCTTTTTAATTTTTCAATTTTTTATTTTTTTGCCACACCACATGGCTTGCGGGATCTTAATTCCCCAACCAGGGATTGAACCTGGGGCCATGTCAGTGAAAGTGCTGAGTCCTAACCAGTGGACCGCCCTGGCTTTCTTTATAATCAGAGAAAAATAAAAATTTTTTCCATTGCCCTCTGCTAAATTTTTCCACTGCCCTCTACTAAATTGGATTTTCAAAAAGTTTGTAAGTTCTCCCTGCAAATACATGTATGCAAACATTTGACTTAGAGTCCAGTTATAATGAAGCAATCTTTCTTTCCCCTGTGATTTCTTTTTTTTTAACATCTTTATTGGAGTATAATTACTTTACAACGGTGTGTTAGCTTCTGCTTTATAACAAAGTGAATCAGCTATACGTACACATATATCCCCAAATCTCCTCCCTCTTGCGTCTCCCTCCCACCCTCCCTATCCCAACCCTCTAGGTGGTCACAAAGCACCGAGCTGATCTCCCTGTGCTATGCGGCTGCTTCCCACTAGCTATCTATTTTACACTTGGTAGTATATAAGTCCATGCCACTCTCTCACTTCGTCCCAGCTTACCCTTCCCCCTCCCCGTGTCCTCAAGTCCATTCTCTATGTCTGCGTCTTTATTCCTGTCCTGCCCCTAGGTTCTTCAGAACCGTTTTTTTTTTTAGATTCCATATATATGTGTTAGCATACGGTATTTGTTTTTATCTTTCTGACTTACTTCACTCCGTATGACAGACTCTAGGTCCATCCACCTCACTACAAATAACTCAATTTCGTTTCCTTTTATGGCTAAGTAATATTCTATTGCATATATGTGCCACATCTTCTTTATCCATTCATCTGTCGATGGACACTTAGGTTGCTTCCATGTCCTGGCTTTTGTAAATAGAGCTGCAACGAACATTGTGGTACATGACTCTTTTTGAATTATGGTTTTCTCAGGGTATATGCCCAGTAGTGGGATTGCTGGGTCGTATGGTAGTTCTATTTTTAGCTTTTTTAAAAAAAATTATTTATTTATTTATTTTTGGCTGTGATGGGTCTTCGTTTCTGTGCAAGGGCTCTCTCTAATTGCGGCAAGCGGGGGCCACTCTTCATCACAGTGCGCGGGCCTCTCACTATCGCGGCCTCTCTTGTTGCGGAGCACAGGCTCCAGACGCGCAGGCTCAGTAGTTGTGGCTTACAGGCCTAGTTGCTCCGCGGCATGTGGGATCCTCCCAGACCCGGGCTCGAACCCGTGTCCCCTGCATTGGCAGGCAGACTCTCAACCACTGCACCACCAGGGAAGCCCCTATTTTTAGCTTTTTAAGGAACCTCCATACTGTTCTCCATAGTGGCTGTATCAATTTACATTCCCACCAACAGTGCAAGAGGGTTCCCTTTTCTCCACACCCTCTCCAGCATTTACTGTTTGTAGATATTTTGATGATGGCCATTCTGACCGGTGTGAGGTGATACCTCATTGTAGTTTTTTTTTTTTTTTTTTTTATAGCTACTTTATTTATTTATTTATTTTTGGCTGTGTTGGGTCTTCAGTTCGTGCGAGGGCTTTCTCTAGTTGCGGCAAGCGGGGGCCACTCTTCATCGCGGTGCGGGGACCGCTCTTCATCGCGGTGCGCGGGCCTTTCACTATCGCGGCCCCTCCCGTTGCGGGGCACAGGCTCCAGACGCGCAGGCTCAGTAGTTGTGGCTCACGGGCCCAGCCGCTCCGTGGCATGTGGGATCCTCCCAGACCAGGGCTCGAACCCGCGTCCCCCGCATTAGCAGGCAGATTCTCAACCACTGCGCCACCAGGGAAGCCCCTCATTGTAGTTTTGATTTGCATTTCTCTAATGATTAGTGATGTTGAGCATTCTTTCATGTGTTTGTTGGCAATTCCCCTGTGGTTTCTATTATATATCATCTGTATTGCCTTAGGGCACAACTGCTTCAGGAGTATTTTGGGAAGTAGGCAAAGTATAAATGAACAAATTACTTAATTAAAAATATGATTGTTTAGCACCCATTGCAAGTTTATCCATAGATAACTGAATTTTTTTGCAAGTCTCACTATCAATGCTTATCCATAATCAAAATTGCTTAAAAATGAACTATTATGGAGTGCTTACAATTTATAGTTTAATACCCATATTTATACTGAGAGTACAAGATTTTTTATGGAATAAAATTCATTATGGAAATTCAAATGAAACCCAGCTGTTTATTCAATTAAATCAATAGTACTCAATCTAACCAAACTGGGCCAACCTTCCCGCATGAAACTGGAATTGGAGAAAAGAGATAAGGTACAAAGGGGTGGGGGAGAAAGAGGCTCCTCTTGTGGAGCAAGGAAAGTCTGTCTGCAGAGAACGGAGTGAGCATTCAGAGAAAAGCAGAGGAGAGAGTAGGAGAGAAAATACTTCTTTCATTTCCTGATTCTAGACCTTCCTGAGCTGCAACTCCATGCACCCAGATCCTTTGCCCACCTTCCCTGGCTCCAAGTTGGGTCTGTCACTACCACATCATCACATGGTCTCCATTGGACCTTATGGCTTTCTCATCCCCTTCCCTCACCCTTTCTAATCTCCCCTTCCTGACTCCCATGCCCCATGCAACTTTTCTTTCAGCACCTCATAGTTCCATGGATGATCCAAGATATAGAACATTCTTTTTCTGTAAACATCCTTTCCCAGCAAAGAGCACATAATATCCCAAAGACTTGTTCCTATTGCATCTGAGGATGTACCAATCCATGAAGGGAGATGTTTAATCAATAATCACAGTTTCTAGTGCCTGAGATATTTCCATCTTTCCCACATTGGTGCATCTACTCTTTTTTTTGTTTTTAATACGGAAAACTCTGACACAATCTTGCCCTTCATTAAGTGATGTTTCTGACCTAAATGCTGTTGCGCTGCGGTGTCACAGACCCCCAAATATATACAGCTGGAGAAACACTCAACTTACAGTATTTTTTCCTACCCTCAGGTAACCAATTTATCCAGCATTTTATTATGACCCATGTGGGATTTTTTTTTTTTTTTCTAAACGTATTTATTTATTTACTTATTCTTGGCTCCGCTGTTTCTTCATTGCTGCCTGGGGGCTTTCTCTAGTTGCAGTGAGCGGGGGCTACTCTTTGTTGCGGTGCACGGGCTTCTCATTGGGTGGCTTCTCTTGTTGTGGAGCATGGACTCTAGGTGCGTGGGCCTCAGTAGTTATGGCATGTGGGCTTCAGTAGTTGTGGCACGCAGGCTCAGTAGTTGTGGCTTGTGGGCTCTAGAGCGCAGGCTCAGTAGTTGTGGCGCATGGGCTTAGTTACTCAGCGGCACGAGGGATCTTCCTGGACCAGGGCTCAAACCCGTGTCCCCTGCATTGGCAGGGGGATTCTTAACCACTGCACCACCAGGGAAGCCCCCCATATGGGTTTTAATGAGTAGATTCTAATCCTCAAACAGTCCCTTGGGTTGCAGGGGCAATGACAGAGTGTCAAATGCCTGGGGAAGTGAGGGGTTCTAAGTAGCTGAGAGTATTTGGGCAAGTGAGAACTGACAGACAGGAAGGGGAAAGGGGGCCTTCCTGGGAGGTTCTTCCCCAGAAGCCAGTGTCCGGTAGAGCTAAGTGTCTGCTGAATTGCTCTTACTTGCCAGAGGGCTGTTTTCATGAACTCCATCTGATTCCTGGGCAACCAGAGAATATTCTGGAAAGAGAAAGGGGCTTCCTTTTAACTGCTCACTTTTAACTGTCCCTCAACCACTTACCTCAACTAATTTCCTTATGTGCTTGTTGATGACTGTAGGATCTGGCTTTGGCATCACGCCTGAGGCCCACTCCAGGGGCACCACGGGCTTGGTGGGCGTTGTAGGGGAGGTAGGCTGCTGACAGAAAACACACACATTTTTCAACTTTATCTGGGGCCTCGAGCAGTTTGGACCAGGGACACTGAGAAAGCCATATAAGTTTTGCATATTAATATCAGTAAAAACTTCTGTTTACGTAGTACTTAAATATTTTGAAAACATCAATGAAAATTTTGTTAATGGAATATTTTGTCAGTAGAATCTAATCTGGAACTAAATACATATTTTGTTTAACAGCAGCCTAGATTGTATTATTTTAGGTGGAAAAATATATTGCTCTCTCAGCTCATCCAAAAATCCTATCCAAGTTCCCCAGATACTCCTAAAACACCCTTAAACATCTCTATAACAATCCATACAGTTTTTTGCCTTTATAGTACAAAGCATATAAAACACCAGTTATCTACTTCTTTAATAGTCAGTGCTAGTGATAAATTAGGTGTGTGCAGTAAGTGGGCAGCAGTGCACAGCCAAGTTTATGTCATCTTACCAGCATCTCTCTTAATATGCTTAATCAGTTCTTGACGGTTTGGCTAATTATTAGCTCTCTCGAGCCCCGCTTTGGTGAACTTGTTTTCTCCACAGTTCTTCCACGTTCTTGCAAGACATTTTCACTTAATAATGTGGAGAAGATGGTGGCAATAATGTATAACTTGTTTACACAACACAAGTGTGAAACACAATCCTATCGGGAGCCAAGAGTGCTGTGCACTTCGTATCCTCTCCCTAGGGATCTCATACGATGAAATATTTTTGCTGGTGCATGCATACAAACCTGTATTAGCAGGTTGTTTTTAAATTTGATACCGAGTTGGGGATAACCATTTTTGCAAGAGGAGTTGAGGCGTAACTATATGGATTTAAGCCTCTACCAATGTTGTGAGGTGGGTGCTGCTGTGAGCTACAAACAGGACAAAAAATTATCTGCCATCTGAATATGGTCACTCCCACACACAGTTTCTCTCTCTCTCTCTCACACACACACACACACGTGCTCACACATCTCGGCTCTTTCAGTAAAGCCTTTCATCTTGTTGATATAATAAAGGATTAAACCCTTGGTTCCCAAACTATACAGCAAGGCACACCCCTCCTCTGGAGCACTGCGATGAACTCAGCGGGTTACCAAAAGATATTTCAAACTTCCGAGGGAAATACAGCAATACTCAATATTTGTCAACAGCACACGAACTACCAGCTTGAAGTAGTTCACAATTCACCCATCAGCTCATGCCACATTTCTATCAATGATATCATGTCTTTGTGAAGCAAAAAAATCAATGTGGGACAAGCAATAAGGGTGACAGTATCCAATCTGATTCCAAGATTTAAGAAATTGTACCGGGCCCGACAGGCACACATATCCATTAGTAATTGTGGTTATTTAAGAATGAAATAAAAATGTTATTTTTTTCAATGTGTGTGTATTATTTTTTCAAGCAGGTACTAAGCCATTAGAACATCAATGTTTATACATATTTAGTTGCTTGGACCTAACTATTCTATAAGTGGAATTGTTAGGTATTTCTTTTGACCTAGAGGTAGCATGAAAAAACTGAGACATGAATTAAAACACGAAAAATTATGAGGCACTAAGGGTGCCATGAACAGAATAAGGTTGAGAAGCTCTGGGACTAAGTAGGTGAGGTTGGCCAGTGCTAACTGTAAACACATTAAAGCTACAGGCTCTCAGTAATATAATCCTGACGGGAAATTGTTCTTAGTTACCAGTATGCGTCGAACACTAAATACAAAATAAGGTGACATTCCACTTAGAGAAGAGACAGAAAGGGATTGGTAAATGTGTTTTCATAGATTCATGGGATATTAGCACTTGGAAGGGGCTTTGAAAGCTTCTGCTTTTACAAGAGATAAAAAGATTTTTTATGCTGGATGGAAATGTCTCGTAAAATTGGTAAAACTTGATCCTGAAAATAAACTAAAGTAAATCTAAAAGGCGCAAATCAGGCATGTGTGCTAAAATGGTCATTCTTACCCTGTTTCTGAACAAGGGGTGGTGGGAAAATAATGGGCAGCATCACGCTGTAGAAAAAGCACAGACAGTGAAGGCAGACAGTCCTGAGACCAATCCAAACTCTCCTACTGACTGGCTCTGTGGTCTGTGTAAGACACCTATGCTCACCAGACTCTGTTTCCTTAACAGAGTTAATGAGATAACATAGATACTATGACCTGCCAGGCATCCAACAACCAACAGGTGGCAGTTAAGGTGCCTAGTTATAGGTAAAGGAAGGTGCCAGGAGGCGGCAATGCTGTGTGTGCACGTACAGGACAGCTTCATCACACCAAAGCTATGGAATGAGGGAGGAGCTTACGAGTTCCTTTTTTTTCAGTAACATTACTTTTCTTTCTAGCTCTCTCTTCATCACGCTAACTTTGAAGAGTCTGGTCCTAACCCCTCCCTTTGCCTGTGCTGTATCTTCCCACATGGCTGCCTTCTGCAGTGTCCGCAGGAGATGGGCTTCTTGGGGCTGGCAGGGAGGGGAACATGGTGATGGAACCACCACAGACATTATTTTAAGAACAGATGTTACCAGGTCAACTGACTCAGACTCAAGTTCATACTCTCCCACCTGGCCTTCACTGTGAACAGCGTTCACAGTCATTCTGCCTCTTTCAGTTCGATGGTTCAGAATGGTAGTAGGTATTAATAGATGGACAGACTTAGGCCCTAGTGTTGCTGGCAACGTGCCACAGAACTCAACTGGTACGGAGGTAACGAATGAGACCTTCATAAGAAAACGGATCTCAGGATATAAGAAGCAGACAGAAATTTCTTTTTCAACATGCAAACCTCATCCTCATTGTAAAGTTCATATTCACCCAGATATTTTTTTTTTACTAGTGCAAAGCATATCTGAGCTACCGTCCACTTGCTAAGAGTAATGAGCAGTGTACATTCAGTAATGCAGTTTCTTCAACTCATTATATAATGTTTCTTTACTAAGAGTCAGCTATCAATTAAGTGAGACTCTATCCAATGTGATATTGAAATTCTGAGCTGGATGAATCATTAGTAGAGAAATTTGTGAATTATGATTAGGGTATTTAAAATTTATTAAATCTAATTTTATGTAAAATCAGTTTTTTAAAAAAAAAGCCTAGAATGGTCATTCAAATTATTGTTTCTTCTTTTTGGGGGGCAGGGCAGGTTCTCAGAGGGAACATGGAAGATCAACAATAAAACAGAGTAACTGGAAATGATGTTCTTCTTTGTTAGCTTCTAATGTGAAGAAATAATTATCTGTCAGGGCTAAGCTGTTCCATTGGTAAAATGGGAAGAATATAGATTTTTTAATTCTTCAATCTTTAGATCACAAAGCACTACTGTAATGGCCAATTATTGTAAATAAAAAATAATGGTGTTTGTCACTGAACCTGAGAGAGAAAACAATACTCACCGATTTAGAATTTCTAGGCTCCAGCACCAGTGATAGTTTGTAAATATCATCTTCTGTGTGATAGAGGTCCAGAGAAAGCTACAACAAATTAGAAGGGATAAATAAGAATGTGAATCATTTATTTACTTATTTACATTACTGAAATTTTTCCAAACTGAATGCTTAAGCTCAATGTCTAGTAACTTGAGTGAATGTAGAACATTAAAAAGATAGCATGCATAGGTGGAAAATGAAATTTTTTTTCAAAGAAGTTTTAATATTTTATTTTTTGGCCACGCAGGATGTGGGATCTTAGTTCCCCAGCCAGGGATCAAACCCACGCCCCCTGCATTGGAAGTGCGGAGTCTTAACTACCGGACCGCCAGGGAAGTCCCGGAAAATGAAATTTTGAAAAGAAAAAAGTTAAACCTAGTGTGGTCATCAGCATCAACAGGAACCATTGACTCAATTTTTCTCGATAATTATTGAGTAGCTCCTAAGCACCAAGCACTGAGCTGGAGATAAGGGATCCTTGATGTTACAGGCTAGGACCAGGGACAGGTGTATAAAATAAGACTTGGAAATGGAATAAATGGTGTCTTGGAGGTTTGACTAAAGAACTGCAGAAATAAAGGAGCAATTAATAGGTTTCTATTATTTCAGGGCACTGTGCTAAGTTCTGGTGATATAAAATGGTATAAAATCCTTCCTGCCCTCAAGGGCCAGACACTTTATTTGACTAAATAGGACCTGAACACAAAAAGACATATTCACATCAACAAAAGGCAACACATGCTAAATGTGAAGGACGTTGCCCCGCTCTAAGTGCTATAGGAATTTTTCAGGCAGGCAGCGTGTAAAGCATGAGGGAGAGGTTTTGGAGACCAGTGGGTTTGAGTTCAAATTCTGAGCCTGCCACTGGTTAGCTCTGTGGCCTTGAGCCAGTTATTTCCTCTCTGATACTCAGTTTCCACTTCTGTAAAATGGAAATGATCACAAAAGTCCCTATCTAATTGGATTTTTATCAGGATCAAATGAAATAATGCATGTAAAGTACTTCACACAGGACCTAGTACACAGTGAAATCTCAGGAAATGTAGTCTGGTGTTGTTGATGTTATTCTTATTATTATAGCTGTTACAACTACTTTTATTATTATGTGTGGGGGCCACTGAGGACAGAAATGATCAGGATGGATTCACAGAGGAACTTGTGAACTGGGACCTAACTGGGAGGACTTGGAGAAATAAAGACAGAGAGAAAGATCAGGGTAGGCAAGGATAAGGATGTAAACAAAGGTTGAACTGCGTGGACAAAATCTGCAAAACCTTAAAATGCATGGTCCCATTTACCTAAAACAGAAGTCATAAGACTTAAAATAAGCCTGGATAATTCCCACATGTGCCCTTCAATGTTAAGAACCTGATGAATCATACCATTTTATCAGCAGGGAAGAGAACCAGGTGCCCTGTCCTTTCTCTGACCATTTAAGCATGAAAATTTTCCTTTAACATATTTTGTCTAAAGATAAAGGCTTAATGTGAAAGGCTTTATTCCATTTCCAAGTCTTATTTTATACACCTGTCCCTGGTCCTAGCCTGTAACATCAAGGATCCCTTGTCTCCAGCTCAGTACCTGGTGCTTAGGAGCAAGAAAAAACTCAGAGGCACAGGATGTCTTTCAAGGATTTATCTTTCTGTTCTATCTCATTTTTTTAAAAAAGAAACTGGCATTATAAACTGTCATTTTTGCATCATTCATTCAACAAATATTTATTGGTCACCTAATATGTGGCGGGGACCATTGTAGTCACTATTCTAGCTACTAAATACAGCAGTTAAATTAAGGATTTCATATATCTGGTCATGTATTGCATTATCTAGACTTTGTCATCTAAAGGTTTTTTTAAGCATAATAAAATTGACTTTACTATAAAATTGCCCCAGTATCATTTCAGATCATGAAAATCCTGCTCACAAAGAATGCACACTGTATCCACCTTCCTCTGAACAGCAGTCACTTCTACCTCCAGGAGCCCTGCCTCTTTGCAGGAGAGGAACTGTCCCCATGTCACAAACAAATGCTTTGAGGAACCAGCCCACCATATAAAAGAGTGAAGGGAGATGCATGAAAGGGGTATTGTGAGAGAGACATTGGTATAACAATGTATTTGGTAAAAGAGTTTTGCAGATATGATTAACTTGGGGATCTCTCCTCTTGGCTCAACAACAAGAAAAATTTGTGCTGATAAGTGGAATTTGACACTGGATCTCTGGGTTAGGGAAGCAATAGGGGAAGGTGTGATCACCGATGAATGGGAGATAGCCACTACTCATCTAAGGCAAATTGTTGTCAGTTTGATGACAATTGCCACATCTCGTTTGTCAAGAGAAGTCAGAAATCTAGAGTTTTATATGAAATATCCTCATTTTTAAGCACTGGCAACTAATAACAAAATTTTTTTTTATGATTCCATGTGGGCCAAATAAAACACATCTGCCATGGGCAGTTGCCCACTGTTTTGTAAATTCCACAACAGAAGACTCTACTGGTCTCTAAGCTTCATGAAAGGAGACAGTGCATTTGTAATTCCACCTCTATAATCCCAGTCCTAGTTTGCTACCTTGCATTGTGAATGCTACATAGACAGAAAACTGACTGACTTCTTCCTTTTGACTTCCTTGTTGTCAGGAGTTAATCCGGGCTTTGCTGAGTAGGTTCCTGTCCTCCTGGCTCTTCCTCTGATGACAGCACTGGCATCTGCTGGAAAGGAGATGCCAGCAGTGCAAGAACATCCAACCAGAAACCCAAATAAGCCACACACTAAATAGGGGAGATGCTCTTTCAAAAGACACAGAACATCCCTGAGTATTTTCATATGTCAGATGGACAGATATCTGACTCTATGATGGAAATATTTTTGTCTTCTCCCAGTGTTTGCTCTCCATTTATTAGTGGTCGTATGAACCTAGGCAAGTCATTAACCTTCTTGAGTCTGTCTCTTGATCTGTAAAATGGGAATCATCAATAATAGCTCCCTCCCAGGATTGTTGTGAAGATTAAATGAGCTAATGGTGTCCAATGGGATTTGTTTAGGGGGCCACACAGATGGGAACTGCAGGGTTTGGCTCCCAATCGGTGCAGCAGCCAAATGCTACTGTGCTCATCCATGAGTGCAGAGCTGCCTTCTGGGTTACTCTAGCCATCTCTCTGTTTTCCCAGCCGCGATCCTACTTGCTTTCTCGGATCTCCTCTGGGCCTTACAGCCCTGCACAAAGTGATCTGTTCTACTTCCTATGCACATTTTAAATAATACAGGCAGCTTGTCAATGGGGTTTCAAAAATATTTATTTGTGTCTAACATATTTTAAGCTTGTTTGTTTCTAAAAAATGTTCTGAGTCACTGTTTCAGGTTGTTACTTTTACATCCAAGCCTATCAGCAAAGATGGCTGTGGATTTAGTCTGCACCTTAGGACCGACATTGTCTTGACTGGAGAATTGTAAAATAACACACACTTGGTCATCAAACTATCTCCATTCACCACTTTTGCAATTCTTCCTCTTCCTCCTCCTCCTCCCTCTCCTCCTCCTCTTCTTCTTTCTTCTTTCTTCTTCTTCTTCTTCGATTGTAAAAATACAGGGGCTTTCCAGTAATTTGCATATACTCAGAATGGTAAATGTAACTGATAGATCTAAAAATACTATGAAAAAATTCAGACTATTTCGTATACCATGAAACAAGAAGCATCAGTTTAAAAGCTCCTGGTTACATGAATTGGGATCACAATGGATAATGTCTTCTCCAGATCTTCCCTAAAAAGGGGAACAATCCAAATCTCAACAGTTTGGTGGTGTGGTCCTCTTTCCTTCATGTGCCCAGTACTGTTCAGGGGGCTAAGATTACAATGATAAAAATGGCAAACATAGTCCCTGCTCGCATAGATTTTATTTTGTAATTAACTCTTTCTTTACACACCCATGAAGAGGGAGAGAGATTATTTAATTTTCACAGATGCAAAATAAAGTAAATGTCAGCAATATTCCCACATTACAGAGTAAATGTCCATCAGAGAGAGAGAGAGAGAGAGAGAGAGAGAGAGATGCAAACTGGGATTCAGAAGTTGGCTATTTGCAAGCCTTTTGTCCGTTATGAATTGCAGCTTCTTCATTTCTAAAATAGGAAGGGGCAGGGGTGATGTTACACCCTCAGACCTGCCCAGGCTACATCACATGGTGTGTGTGAGAATCTACTGAGGAAATGTATGTGAAAAGTGCTGTGAAAACTGTAATCAACTATTACAGAAAGTTCAAGCATTGCTATACAGCCTACCGCACAGAGCAGGCATTTAGTAATTGTTCATTAACCTAAGAGTTCTCATTTTCTTTCTTCCAGGGCTCTCAATCATATATCAGCTTCCTCACCTGGGACCATGTTTAGAAGCAGTCACTTCAGGCAGAAACTTGACCTAGAGTCTTGGAGCAAAAAGAATCACCCATTCAATGCTGTGCTTAAGAATGACCTCACATGCATTTGGGCAGCTGCAGTCAATGTATGGTTCTAATCCCAACATGTATGTGGTTCATGAAATGCTCACTGGGCTCCAGTGAACACCTCCTGGGAGTCTCCTCCATCCTCATTCTGAGGAGATTAATCTGCCTATGGCCAGGAAGAATGAATGCACTGAACTTTCTCCTTGGTTGTGGGGAGAGAGGAAGGCTTTTGGCTTTAAATAGAAACTGGCTTGACAATCGTGCTCATCTGCGGAACTGTGCTATCCTGATGAACCACTGGGCTGGAACCACAGAATCAGGTTGACACTTGGTTCCTTAGTCCCAAGGCTCCACCATTCCTTACATCTAGCACCACAGAAGTTTAGAGCTGGATGAGATCTTACAAATGAGCACAAAACCCTTTAGGAAAAATCCAAAGTCAAGACTAGTTAGCAAGGAGACAAAGCTACGTAACTGCAGAGGCAGGGCCAAAAGCTATGTCTCCCGTCTGAGATTCTTGCCACTGTATTACACTATACTATACAACACTGCTGTGACTAAATATGGTGCTTGGTGGCCTCTAAATTTTCCTTCAATTCCTGAGAGAGAGAGAGAGAGACAGAGAGAGAGAGATACACAGAGAGACTGAGAGATTGAGTCATTCTTTTTTCTTTCCTTTCCAGCAAAAAGGAATTATTTCTTAGCTTTTACTTCTGGAGTTCAGATTTTCCACCTGCAGCCCCACAATTTCATTCAAAATCCTGTAGTATTTCTCAAATATCTGTCCTAATGTTGCCTGCTGCATTTACAATTCAAATTTCTTTCCCCTACTCCATCATTATCTTTTATCCGGATGAGGAATTGCCCAGCATAGGCAGCTGCTCGTGAAGTTCTCCCCCAGCTCGTGGAGGGAGCCTGAGCACAGACACTTGGAGCCTAGGCTACCCCCCGAGACTGGTCTGCAGACATCACCTGTGGCTGTGGGGTTACAGTCTGATTGGGGCTTACAACTCTGGTCACTTATTCATGGAAACAGATTTACATGGCAAATGGTTAATAAAGGCAGCTGCCTGGATTATTGTGAGGTTCCCCCACCCTAATAGAGAATGTCTGTGTGTTTACTATTTGTTACACAAACTCAGCCCCAAGAGATTTGTGTTTCTGTGTGTTGGCCACTTCTGCTTTATACTAAGAACGCAGCTGCCATTATTGCCTACACCTAGGGGTTCTCTTCTTTGGTAAACAATTCTGTGTTCTAGGAACAGTTTGTGAGAAGGTCTAGGAACTGCACTCTTATCCCAATGCAGCAGTCCTAGAGGATTTAGCCCTTCGGAGCCCCAGAGGGGTTCTTGTTTTCATTCCCCATGGCCACTGGAGGAAAGAAGTCAATTTGGTGTTGCAGCCAAGTTTCAGATGCTACAGTGTCATAAACCCAAACAAGGAAGTTGCTCCTCCACTTATTTAAGCAAGGGTGAGAGAATTTGCTTATGCCTCTTTCCCCCTGACAAAGAAGCAGCCAATGGGAAATGTTCTCTACTACACACCTGTGTGTCTAAAAGTGCTAGGACCTAGAGACCAGCTAATGGTGTGTGCTGCCAAAGCCAAAAAGTACGAGCAGTAGGTGAATTTCTTCCAACCCACTCCTAAATACAGCACCCAGTTCATCTGCTGAGCTCCTAAATATGCCAGGTATTGGGTGGGCCAAAAAGTTCTTTCAGGTTTTTCTGTTAAGATGTTATGCAATGCTATGAGAGGTGCTGGGGACGTGCGATGTATAAGGCAGGTAAACAGAAAAAAAATCTAATGTCAAGTGATCCTCCTATAGATAAGAAAGTACAAAGTACAAGGGCAACACATGTGACAGATGCCTTACTGCTTTGGAAGGAAACAGAGAATGCTCCAGAAAGATAGAGGCTTTTGAATTTAAGCTAGTCATGGTGGGGCTGGGGGGTGGGTAAGGAAGGAATTTTCCAAGAAAATGCAAAGCCAGAAAGTAGAAGGCAGCAATTTGTGGTGGAAGGTATAAGTCCCACATTCCTCAAAGGCAAGTGTGATGCGGGATCGGGTGATGACAAACGAGGAGAGACTGATAGTCAGAAAACAAGTCGTGAAGGGCTCCAATGGCAGACTGGGACCTGCATCTGGTGGTTTGGGGAGGTTGGTGGGGGTTACGGGGAGGGAGATCTCAGAGGAGGTCCCCGCATTACTCCAGGCTTCAACTACAGCAGTGCAGTGAGGATCAAGAGAAGCCGATGAGTTGAGGGCATATAGAAGGAGGTGATGAATTAGATGAGTGTGATGCATGATCATGAGGCGCTGAGGACGGGGCTGGAGGGCCTCTCTAAGAACTGCAGAAACCAGAGCCGTGGCGGCAGAGACTGGGACCCTCAAAGCAAAGGGAACTTTCTTTGCTCGGAGATTGGTGTCTCAAGTTGCTCGGGTTACAGGTGTGAGTTTCCCTCCCTTCATCCTTTGAGATTTCTTCCCATCTACTGACCCTGAATTCAACCCCTCCCCCACCCCCATTGTGAATTGCTGGCATGAATCTTCCTGCATACCCTGGGAAGTGAGGTGCAGGAGAGTTATTAGCACAAACTCCAGTCCGTTGGACTCACCGTGAGCAAGTTGATCAAATCCAGGTTGGGTTCCAAGTGGTGAGAGGCATTCTGTAGGGAGACCAGTTCACTCAAGGTAACGGAGAGCTGGTGCATTTTCACAATGTTCACTTTGTTCTCCTCCATCCAGTCTGGGAAAATGACATGGACTGCTATCAAGTCTTTCAAGTGGACGCCAAGGATTGGGATTTTGAAGCCATCACAGTCGGCAAAGGCCTTGCGGTAATTACAGTAATTGCCGTTGGAGGAGACCAGCTCCGTCATTTCATTCCAGTTCTGGGAACAGATGGAAAAGTAGTATTTTCAAACAGCCTTCCCTTCTGCCCACCCTCAGGCCCAACAGTGTGTGGCTAGGAAATTCCTTGCCTACTGAAAGAAGTATCAATTGCACCAAAGTTGATGCAGGGAAATATTAACCAGGGAGAAGAAAGTTAGAAAAACGTACTAGGCTTGGCTATGAGTTGGACAGCCTGTTCCATTCTGCGGCAAAAGAGAAATAGCCCACACCTCTGCCTACCTACTAGGGGTGTTGAGATGTTAAATAGCATCATGTATATATAAGTATTTTGTAATTCATGGAAATATTACAATCCACAAATACAAGCATGTATTGTATTGAAGTATGTAGTATATTAAAATTTCCTAGTTGTTCCAAGAAAGTTGCATTCAAGATATAACTTGAAGGGGCCAGTATGGGGTAGGAACAGTCATACTGATGTGTGAGATAGCTGTGGTTTTGGACTCTGCCACTAACTAGGAGGGTGACCTTAAGCAAGTTGCTTCACTTTTAGGGACCTCAGTTTTCTTTTCTGTAAGAAAGAGGAGTTCAAATAAATAATTTTGGAAGACATACTGGTGGTTCCAAGCGTCTATGAGCCTCCACTGAATTCTTATTCTTTACAACATTTAAAATATGTTTTGCTCTTTACTGGAAATTCAGTACTAATCTAAAGGAAAATGAAACACATAATGAGCCCCATTATACTTGGAAAGGGTGCAATGTTTGAGGTCACTCAGCAGTGCTTCTGTGGCTTATATTCTCCTGTTTATATGCACAAGCTATTGTTGGTTGCCTAACGGCAGCCATACCTTCCTAATAGACCCATGTGTCTACTTTTGATCAGTCTACTCTTTCCCATGTGACTCGGATGAAGCTGTTTCCGTGCCCAGATCCAAGGATGGGTTCTGATCTACCATCTTCATAATTCCATTCCTCTGGTTTGCGATTGGTTCAGGAACACAGAGTTAAGCCAATCAGTACACTGTATTCCTCTGGATACTGTTATTGGCCCAGGGGTGGGCATGTGATTTGAGATGGTCCAATCTGTCTAAAAAAGAAGGTCTTTTATTCCATGGGTGCAGAGCTGAAGAGAGGTTTTCCCTATCTCCAACTTTCATAAACAAGAAAGCATAATTTTCCCGTTGCTGCAGACAGCCCAGTCAGGAGGGCAACCAATCCGATGAAAAACAAAAACTAAAACAAAAACCTCATACTCAGAGGACTACAGAGCAACTGAGCCAGAGCTCTGATCACACCATGCCTGGACTTGGCCCTGCCTCTGGACTTTCAGGTATGTGAGACGATCCATTTCCTTATTGTTTAAGCAATTCCAAGATTTTTTTTTTTAACTTACAGCTGAAAGTGTCCTTACTGATATAGCAAAGTACACGCTTACAAGGAAATCTTTTCATAAGGATGAAATGTTCTTTTTTGCTCAATAAGGAAAAATATTATTGTGGTCTGGAAATAAATATGGCAGAAAAAGTTCAGTTTGGGAAACAATCATTGCTTAAAATTTTTTTTTTTATCCCTGAAAAACTGAGCTATAAATCTGAGGGCTTTCTATACAAAAGATTTCTTTCTGTCCCCCTTTCCTTTGTGTCTTGCACCGTGTTGAACACAGTGCTATGAAGAGTGCAGGTGTTCAATGACTTCATTTGAGGACGGGATGGTAGGAATGATTTCTGTCATATTTGCCTTGTAACCCCCATGTATTTCACAATGCCTATCACATAGTAAGCACCAAACACATATTTTTTGAATATTTACAACTACAGTATGTTAATGGTGTTCAAAGCATTCCTATTAGGACACTTGCTGCCACCTCTAATCTGTTTTTCCAGGTGGTATGGCTGTAACCTCCTATTGTCTAAGAAGAAAACTTTCCCCTTCTGAGTGACATTTGTTAGGATCATCCTACCCCCAAACAATCTACAAACGAATTTTTTACTTGGGTTATGATCTGATCCACTGTACCTTTGTAACTTCTGAAGAAAGATGAGAATGGGTCTCTTTGAGCCGGGAAATGGAACTATGACTAAGGCCTCCTACCACTGCCATCAGGGTGTTAAAATTTTTGAGCTGAAGGAGCTTCTGCAATAAAAAAGGTTAACTTCAATACTTTGTAACAATTTTTGAATTATTCTGACCTTTTTGAGGTACAGATGAAGTCGTACAATTTAACAACAAGGATGTAGGGCAAATAGTATCAATTCAAAATGAAGAACAAATGAAATCCACTAGAAAAATATATCAATCATTACACAGAAAAATAGCTACATTAAATGCTTCCAAATATGGCCAATTAAAAGCAATCTTCTTGCATGAGAGAAGTATATTTGCTCATTAGACATTTATGGGTAGTTTAATTGGCTTTTATATTGTGAACCCCCAATTTTTTCAATGACTTTTCTCAATAGAGTGAATGAATATCTAGAATCCTTTGAGAATCCCAGTCTAATTAACAGACATACATACCTTGGCAACATTGATAAACTTTGTGATGACTTCTGCCCTTTGCTGAGGGGTTGGTTTGCTAAGAACCATCAACTGGACCCACTTAGAGATTCCATTAAATAAAGCAATAGATCTCTCCAAGGTTGGGTTATTCTCCAGGCAGCCATGGATGACATAACTTTGGTAATCAGTGAACTAGCAAAGGAAGATTCAGAGACTCTGAATTATAATGGAGTCTTTGAAAAAATTATAAATTAGAATGTTGCATGGAAGAGGTGAGATAATGTTTCACAACAGCATAACGATTTCTTTCATTTCACATTTTTAACGGCATCTTACAAGTTTGAATATATCTGTATCTTTAACACGTTATTTTGCTGCATTTCACTCTTCCACACCCAGATGCACACTTATTACACACCACAGTGTTGATGGGAGGAGGAAGGGACAAGCCTCAAAGTCATATTCCAGTGAGTCCAAAATTTGCTGGGTCATAAGATCCACCTGGGGCATTTGCTAAAATACTGGTTTTGGGGAACATGTCAGACCTAAAGGATCACTGTTCCAGAGGAATAACCTAAGAATCTCCATTTTTCACCCACTACTGGTGATTCCAATGGTCAGGCAAGTTCGAGATACAACGGCATACATTAAAGAAGAGGAAATGAATATAAATATCATAATTTCAAGTCAGAATAAGTTTGCAATGTGTTTTCAAGAAGAAAAGAGAAAAAATAGAAATTGAGTAAGGCTGCTCTTTGGCAAAACTGACACATTTTCAGGAAGTCAGCATGGGTGTCATCAGATACATATGAGCCTCCTACCATATAAACAGAGCAGGGGATTCCCTCTCATGGCCTGCCTGTGGGGAATCAAAAGGTCCTCTCCAAGTAGGGTTACTTAGTGAAAAGAATCAGTCTTTCAGAAATCCATACTTCTAACCTCATGTTCTTCTTTGCAAGCAATAACGTAATACATTCTTAGCCATCTTGGAAAAGAAGGAGTGACTTCCCCAGAGCTTGGTTAGACAAAGACAAAGGCTGTTTGTAAACCATTGTGGAAATATCATAACAAATGGATAGTGAGTAGGTGGCTAGGAAGAGATCACAGTCAGGAGGAAGAAAAGGGATGCAGAGGAGGAACTCTATCAAGACAGAGTAGGAAAGAAAAATTTAATCCAGGATATCCATCCCTGAGAAAGAAACAACCTGATGTTGAGATTCTCCTCAAAGCTTACAATTCCTATTTTCAACCTATATCCATAGTCAGGCGTTTATACATATCCCAACCTAAATAAATATTTCTTCTCCCAAAGTGAAGGGCCCAGCTAAACATGTTCACTTGGGAGAAGTCAACGGAGCTAAATAAACTTTGAATGGTTAAATCTCCACTGAATATTTAGAAAATCATGCTTTAATCCTATGAAAGGAGACATTGAAAATAGCAACAGAAATATAGCTCCTGAGCCATAAAGTAAAGACAGGATAATATTTATCTTTGGTTAAAAGGGATTGTTCCTGTGAGTTAAGGGCACTTTTCCAGTGGAGCACAGTGACAGAGGCTGCCAACCCTTCAGAGTATGAAAATGCAGCTCTTGGTAAAGTTGGCATGGTGGTTGTTATCCTTGGAAGAATAAATGTCCAGTTTCTTACTGAGATCCTTCTAAAAGATTTATGCTCCAGAAAAGTGAGGTGCTCAGCCAATTCAATGGGCTCCAGATGGTCAAAGAGCAGACAGGCTTTTCCCTTCTTGGATACTTTTTTCCTCTGTGTGACTCTTCTCATCCAGTCATAGGAAGGACTATAAAAGAAGAGTGAGTCTGGTCAATGTGCTGAAAGCTCATTTCACTCAATGGAAGTTATTAACCTACTGACTGTGTAACTCTTGGCCTGCTTCCAGGGGCTTGTGCAAAATACACGCCCAGTCCTTCGTATTTGAAGAGAAAACCACTGACCCATTGCCAATAGAATACAAACTTCGAGTTGTTTTTCCATACAGGGTGGGTTTGCACTGATTCATCCAGAATCCCTTACTTGGTCTTTCCTGTGACCAGTAAGGTTTGGATCATGAGGGAGAGGTTAGGGCTAGGTATATAAATTTTGGAGTTATCAATATATAGGTGGTGATGGAAACCATCAAAAGCTGGTTCTCTCACTTCAGCAACATATGGATTATTTGAAAAGCTTGTTATAAAGACAGAGACCTAGACCTCACTACCAGAGATTCTGACTTACTAGGAATGAATAATCTGAATAATCTGTATTTTTTAGTATAAACATTTATCAAACTCTTAGATGTCCCAGGCACCACTATAATCACAAGTATTAACTCATTAAATCTTCACAACAACTCTACCAGGTAATACTACTATTACTCCCATTTTATAGATGAGAAAATATAGGCACAGAGAGATTAAAATTTTACCCAAGATCACACAGCTAGTAAGTAGAGGAGTCAGGATGAATAATCCTTATTTTTAACAACATCCCTAATAACTCCTGGATCACTCACCATTGATCACTCTTGAAGAAGTATTCTAAGAAAAGAGACTAGAGTATGAATGCCTAGGACACAAGAGCACATATTTGCAATATGGATAACCATACTCACAGGCCTAAAATAGTTTTGTCTACAAAGTTAGCTAGTCAATATAAAATGCTAGCCTAATTAGCCCCAAGTTCCTAATCACTGAGCTAACCCGTTCATGGCACAACTATGGTCAACATTTATACAGCCTCAGGCTGACCTCAGAGCATCTCAAACTTGAATGAGCATATGAATCAGCTGGGAATCTTATTAAAATGCAGTTTCCAGTTCAGCAGGTTTAGGGTGGGGCATGAGATTCTGCATTTCTGTTGAGCTCCCAGGTGATGCCAATGCTGTTGATCCACAGACCACACTATGAGTGGCAAGGGTACAGGAGACTAGATTCAGTAACCAAGCACCGAGCATCTATTATGTGCCAAATGCATTCACATATTATCTCAGGTATTCATTGGATGCTCATAATACCTCATGAGAAAGGACAACCCCCATTTTACAAATACAGAAATTGAAGCTTGGAGAGAGAAACTATGTCCGATGGGACTGTGCTCATTGCATCAAAGCTTTCCTTAGAGAAGCACACCTTGATTCTGAAATAGTATGGATGGAGGTCAAGTGGGGTCATCACTACTCCCTCCCTCAAACAGTGGACTCATCATGTTTAAAAGAAGCTTGTGCCACTCTTACATGCTGGATATGTCGATGAGGCTGACGTGTTTCTCATATCCTAGTTGACTAACTACTTCCCGGAATTCCTCAGTCATACGGATCAAACCAAGGTCCAAATTAAACTCTGCGGGAAACTTCAGAATCCAGTACCTGAAAGGCATCAAGTATTTTTGACAACTGGAAGATTTCAAGCTAGACCTCTATGGAAACCATGGTATCATTTTACAGATTACATTTAACAATGCATCAAGACCACACGCCAAATTAGCAATCTCCCATCCCTCATCCATCACATTGAGTCTCCCTCTTCCCTCATTTAATCAAGGACTCAAATCCACCACTCCCACCCTGAGCCTTTCTTTCTCTCTCTTCAGAACCACTGCTGAGAAGAAACCCTTATCCCAATTCATGGCAAGTAGGTGGGAATGTGTATGGTGAGGGAGTAGAAAATAATGAATGTACTCTTTCTAAGAGCTGCTTTCATTCCCTAATCACATTGACCACTGCTTGATTTACAGTCCAAAAGAACGATGAATTCTACTCCCAGGAACAGAGAAGGGCCAGTTTTAATAAAATCAATAAAAGGGGGACTTGAGTCGATTCTATTGTCAGACTAGGTCTGTTGTATGGTGAAAAGGAAACTGTCAACAATTGCAGAACTAGAAACTACAAGACAATTAAATTCGTTAATATTTACCTCATGAAGTAACAGATCTTTAATCGAAATTCATCACAGCTTTCTCCACTGGCATTTCGATACGTACACTAGTTAAAGAAAAATCCTTGCACGTTGTTTCCTTTGCACAGACCTGCAGCTGTTTGATCAATTTAGATGAATTCCTAATAAGAGGGCCATACTAGGAATATTAGGGTTATGTGAACGTTCAAATGGAGAGAAAAGTGTGCTCTGATGGCATCGGCGCTAAATAATTGACACAATGTATTATTGCTCTGGGATGTATTTTTTTGGTCTGGAAGAGAAGCCATTTATAAAATTAGTTTTACCTTCCTGAGCACTTACCAAGTGATGACTGTCAACTGTAATTACAAATATACTACCAACTATAGATGATTTAAAATCAATAGTATATAAAAGCACCATTTTAGCCAAAAAGATTTTATACATAGGATTAATGCCTTATATAAGTATTATAATTTCTTTAGTATTTGAAAATGTCATTTTTGGGTATATTAATACACATGTTGTGTTGTGATTTAGTTTCAAGTCTATTTAGTCATACTCTTTTTAACTAACATATATTGAGCTCCTGCTATATGCCAGGCACCATGGATATGCAGTGAGCAAGGAATCCAAAGGGAGGAAAATCTAAAGAAATGTTAATTCATAGGCAGTTTCAACTTTCATACAATCTGTACTTTCAGCTATTAAACTTTACTGTGCCTAAATATCCCTTTCTATTTGTGCTTCATATAGCAGCAGACATACTAATGGTGAGAGTGTTGTTTGTGGGCACATTTTTGGACAGTGTTTGGATCCTGAGGAGGGATGGACCAGACTGAGTCAGTTCCCTCCATCCTTCTCTATGTACTGCCCTTCAATAGTGGGACCTGTGGAATCCTTGGACCACTGGGTACTCGCATCTTGCTCACTTCCAGGGACCTCTGTTCAGGGTGAATGTCCCCTTATCTTCTCTAACATCCCCTTCTGACCCAAGGTTGGGGGCATGTTGGAAGAAAGAAGTAGAAAGTGGAGGAAGCTTGAAGTAAGCAGATGGAAGCCACGCTGGCCCTAATAGTACTCAATGGACCCTCTCCCTCTGAGGCTCCCCTTGTTCTGCAAGGCTTCTCACTCATCTGCAGGACCCTTGGGCTTGCAGCAGGCAAAGACTGTAGGAACCAACATTAGTGGTTATATAATAAACATTAGATCTCAGGGAATAAAACCTCCGTATAAATGTGTGACTGTTTTGTAGCCATTTTCAGCCATTTGGCTTTTAACTACCTTTTAGGACTGTACTGTGTACAAAAGTGGTGGACTGCTAAAAGCCCTTATTATAGAATGGGGTTTCTAACTATGGATGGTTTTTTTTGCTTTTATATCAGAAGAAAATTTAAGATTAATATCAATTAACAAATTGTAATAAACCTGCTAGAATATTCCTTGTGTCTTGCCAGCAAGGGAAGATGTGAAAATTTAGGTGGTGTTTATGCCTGAGCCAGATCATATTATTTTGGCTGGCATCTCCATATGTCTAAACTGTATCCTCTATGTCCACCATTCTGCGTTCCTAAAAGGAGTAAATTAGCTCTTGAATCAGTGTTAAATATTCTTTCATTACACTAACAGCAGAAATATTTAAGACAAGTTAGAAACATTCAGTCTACAACTCCTGTTTCATTTTATGTCTAGTGATTATTTCCAAGCAGAGCCAAAACATCCAGATGGATAGTTAACTATTTGGTCATTCATCCAGATGTTTTGTCTAGACATCTATATATATTCACAAAAGAGCTGGATAACTGACTGAGGACTGTTTATTCATCTTAATTTACTGGCTGTGGTTAGACACTCTATCTAAATACAGAACTTGATTTATGATTGTAAAAATTACACAGTAGTTGAAAAGATATATGCAGAGAAGTTTTTCTGCCAACTCAGTGGAAGATAAATACCATCGGTGCATAAGTAGAACTATTCTTGGCAAATAACTATTATTCAGCTCTCCATTGTCATCTGTTAAAAAATAAAATAAAATGAGAGGTGAGGAGACAACAGTACATACTACTTTTCTCTATTTCTAATATCAGTAGAGAAACATCAGTGTCAAAATTTTCTTGTAGACCCAATTATCATTTTCCTCCTACTTCTGCTGGTATTTCCTTGCAAATTAAGTGGGTAGGTCTCACCCTTCCTCTGATGTAAGGTTGCCAAATTTCACAAATTTAAATACACGACACAGTTAAATTTGAATTAAGTAAACCACAAATAATTTTTTAGTATACGTATGTCCCATGCACTATTTAGGACATACTTATACTAAAAATGTGGCTCATCTGCAATTCAAATTTAACTGAGCATCCTGTATTTTATCTGGCAACCCTTCTCTGTCTGGTTTAACTCTTCCTATAACAATCAGTTCAACAAACAACTCCTTTGTGACTCTGTTTGTGCAAGGAATAATCCAAAATGCTGAGGTAGATGAACAACATAAAAGGCATATAGCTGTAAAGTCTACAACCTAGTAGGAGATATAAGACATATACACAAAGACAGAATTCAGGAGCTTGGGCAACTCACTCTTGTCTAAGCCAAAAGACCAAAAATTATCACAGCAGCATATACCACATACCATAAGAAAGTCATAAAGGGCTGTGGGAGAGTGGAGGAAGCAATCAGCATTCCTGACAGGGGAGATTAGGAATGATATTATGAACATCTAGGGTGACATCTGAAATGAGCCCTGAAGTAGAATTTCAATGAAGTAATATGATAAAGGCATGGAGGTAGAAAGATGCAGGGAATGTTCCGGAAACATTAAGTGAACAGTATGGCTGGGGAATCAGCTGTGGGCAGTAAAGGGAAGGAAATGCAGAGGGCAGTGATACTGGGGAGACAGATTGGGGTCAATCAAAAAGGCCTTGAATACCAAGGTATGGAGATTGAATTCTGTTCCATAGCAACACCTACATCTGAACAGGGGGAAGTAAGAGTAACAAGATGTACAGAAGGGAGAAAAGGCTCATACCAAACATCTCAATGCAAGTGCTCAGCAGTTCATCTAACGTTGCCGCTTTCCCAAGTCCACTTGACCCCATGGTTATTTAGCCGTTGTCAAAAAACTAGGGGCATTTTCAACATCATGTAGACCATCTCCATAATCATGCAAGCAGGTGATACTTGTGCCTAGTGGTGGTCTCTGATCTAGAGTCTCAAGACTCTAAAGAAACAAGAAGAAAAAAATATCAGACTAGAGTTCTGCTATCTATTAAAGCATGACTTTCCTACCTGAAAAGATAATGACTTCCACTGACTATATTTCTGCAAGAAAAGCATCAAAGTGACAGAGATTGTGTGAACCACCATGATGGCGAAATGCCTGCTAATCTGTTCCTTAGCATGTATGATGCTCTAAAACCACGGAAACGTTCCCTATTAAATACCATCCCATTTAGCAGTTGAAAAATTTTTTTGATACAACATGTTACACTTCATATTCTTAAGTGATAAAGACATTCAAGAGTACATTGTTATAAACGTTACTTGGTTTAATATTATTACAAGTATATAGAGGGAGATAACTTTAAAGAGCAAATATATTGATGAGTGTTATCCTCAGGGATCATGTAAACGTTCAACAACTGGTAAAAAAAATCTTATTTGCATAACTTCTCTAATAGTAACAGTATTATTAATAGTAATAAAATATTAACAATAATCTATTGAACATCCACATTATGTACCAGGCACTACACCAAATGCTTTGCATATATTATACAACTTGATCTTCGTAACGATACTGTAAGGTAGATTATTATTTCCAGTTTACAGACAAGGTCATGGGATTCACACAGATTTAGCAACTGGTCCAAAACCATACAATTATTATGGCCTTGAATCAGGACTCCATTATAAAATAAAGTTTTTGGTTTCCCTTTTTCCCTTTTATTGCCCTCCCAAGTGGGGATATCATAAGGCTGTCATAATTTTGCCCCCTAATCTAGTGTGAAAAATAGCACTCCACACCATCTCAGAAAAAGGATATAAACCAGATTATCTGTCACAGAGGTAGTAGAAAAATGTGGGCATGACAGCTGTCCCATTTTATAGCACTGTCATGGGGAAAGTGGGATTAGAAACCTCTAAGAGATGCTTATACCGAAAGTATCCCTGTTGGAAACATACCATCATTTTATTTTACAGAGCAAGTCCTTGATGCCAGCTCCATGTAAGGCTTAGAGAAATTGAGAGGTCATCATGATGTAAGACAGTTACCCACTTTGGATAGTTTAGGAGGTAAACGTGGCCATTGGGAATTCACTCTTGAACTGTTTAAAGCCAATGTCGATTTTACTCTCAAAGTTTATTTATTCAACTGGTAGTCATGGAGCACCTGACAATTGCTAGGCACTAGGCAAGGCATTGAGGCTGCCAAGATGAACACATCATTGTCTCATCCCTGCCTCCAATGGGCCCATAGTCAACTTCAGAAGGCAAACACGTGAATGAATAGAAAAAAAAACTAAGGTCCATATGTGTGGCTGTATTAGTTTAGTGGTACCACTGAAGAGTGACATCTGAATGAGTCTGTTCACCAGCTGTATAAATCAGGTGGAAACATACTCTTGTGCTAAAGGTACTACTCTTAGAGCATCAAAAGAAGGATTATTTCATGTGTCATAAAAATAACAGAAACATTGGGTCAATGCTGTCCCACTTCTGGAAGGGGAATATTAAAGCTGTCTAGAACCAGCTCTTACATCTCTTAACCAAGTCACCTTATCGGGAAGGCCTTTCCCGACCACCATAATTTAAAACAACACTCTCCCTCCAAGCCCACCTCCCAAATGGCATGCCCTACCTCTCTTACTGGATTTATTTTTCCTCATAACACATATCCCCATCTGACATACTCTATATTTTACTTGTTTATTTACTTTTTAATCTTTCTAGCACTATAAACGTAAACTCCATGAATGCAGGAATTTTTGTGTTAGTTCTCTGGTATGCTGCCCAACTGCTAAGATTTTTGCCTCTCATATAGAAGATACCCAAAAAAGAATTTGCTAAACTCATGAATGAGTGGATGGATGGATAAAGAAAGAATAAAATAAAAATGGTAAAAAGTTTGTCTTTGAATATGTATATATTTGTACGAGTGGATACTATAAAATTTTAAAGGATTGTTTTTTAGTTTGTTTTACTTATTTAAACTAGCTTTTAGTAAACATCACTGGGACAGAAGTTTTCTAGACTTTCTGCTAACCTTCTAGATGTGATAGGATCTGCCTATACTCTATTCATAATAAGAACTTGGTACCTCTTCCAGGACATTTTGGGGCAGCATTTCTCTGATTTCCTTAACGTAAATTCTGTCAATCCCAAGAAAAGTCAACAATGGACAATTGACAGGTTTGATTACCTTCCTGTATAAACAGGCATTTTTTTTATCTTATTAATTCTTGTTACTGAATAGTAAATGTATTACTTAGAACCAAACAACCTAGATTAACTAAACTAATTCTCAGGTCAAAACCAAAATTATTCAGCTAATTTGTTTGGGGAAGATATTGACTTTCCACAAGAGGTTAGAAATAACCTGGCACCAAAGACCTGTCACCATGTTTGGAGTTATATTTGTGATCTGCAAAGAAGCCAGTACCTGAGAGCCAGGTGGGCCTCTCCAGTTACAATCTGTTTCTGCAATCAGTAGATGTGTCTGTGTCTCTGCTTAGCATTTTGTCAGCTGCATATGTACCTGAGATCTCATTTCATATGTGTGGATATTATTGTATCTACAACTGCTTTTTCAGAAGTAAAGCTTCTTTATTGCAAAGGCAATATACATTCATCATTTAAAATACGACAGTAGTGAAAAAGGAAAGAAAAAAAAATCAGCCCACAATCTCATCATCCAAAGGACTCTTGTTAATACCATGACATGTTTCTTTTAGTTTTTCTGGCATAATTATTTTGGTGAGTTTCTTACATAATCTAAAATAGTTTAAAGAAATACTTACTTACTGGTCTCACACAGGTAGATATCCAGGTCTGAAAGAATTTTAAGGGCAGTTATCATCATTGGAAAATGCATTGGGGACTCAGTCTGCTGAACTGGTTTACCCAACTCGAATAATAAGTACTTTGGAGAACCTGATAAAAGAACAGAAAGAAATCCCCAGAGTTAAGTAATAGAAACACTGAATAATCCACATTGTGTTAAAGCATTTCCAAAACCCTTCAATTATAAGTGGTTTTTGTCTAAACATCACCCACAAAATTAGTTAAAAAGAGAATACATTTGAAGTAGTGATTTGGTGCCATGACATTTTTAAGATCAAATTGTTTTTAAAACATTCAGCTTATTAAAAACGACGTGTGACCAAACTAAAATTTATACACATAGTGTAAAATACTATTTTAGTCCAAATATACTTCTATGGGTGGATTACTCATTAAGAATTTCCAAACACTGACTTTGGAATGTTAGGAAATCTCTAAAACAATTTGTTGTGGTGATCATCAAACTCTGACTCTAAATCACTCCTGACTGTCTCAACAAGAATGTCAATGTTATTTTAGTCCAGGTTGTTTAGTCTCTTGATGGCTTAGGAGTTGCTTTTGTGTTGATAGGTACGCTCTGGCTGCACTGAAAATTATTGCTCCTCAGCATAAACATTTTCTCACAAATCTGAAAAGGACACAATAAGCCAAAATTTCCCCAGGGCTTGAATTATTTCTAAGAGAGCAGGTCTCACTTCAAAAGGGCAATAGGGTTCTGTTGGGTGTGATTTCCAAAGGCCATGATGTCTTCATGCAGCAAAAAGACCATTAACGTGACTGGTGAAGACTCAAAAAAATTGTGAGGTTGCCTAGGACAATAAGAACTATGCATTCAATGTTAGAAATAGTGAAAAGGAGCCAATTCCATGCAACTATACACGAACAGATCTTAATTAGCATCCCAGGCTCTTGACTCAGAACATTTAGAAGTTTTTAAAAATTGGATTTCAACATTAGATAGACAAATGGGGAGAGTTTTACTACTTTGAGTAAAACGCCGTTAACGCTACTTACTTTACTAGATTGTTTAAGAAGTTAGTGAGGTAACATAAATGTACCCCCTGTCAATCCTGCAAAACACTGGGTGCTCGGGAAGGTGTCTCCCTTTGTCCACACTTCCTCTTCCCTTCCAGTATTTAAAGGCTTTTAAGTTGAGGACTTAAGGTGAAGTAGAAGATCAACATTTAGAAGTGACAGAAAGAGAGATGTTAGTTTCGAGAAGGGAGAAGGAAATAGGAGAAAAAATACTGTGACACTAGGGCATCTAGTAGTGGGGCAGGTGGCCTCATCAGCAATGGAATCCCATTCCCGAAAGTGCTCAAGCCAAAGTAAGGTAATGACTGTCAGAGATGTTGTAGACTAAATTCCCAGACAGTGTCTAGGAAACACACCAAAATAACAGCGAAGTTTGCTCCTGGCTCTAGGATTGCAAAATTTATAAGGTGAAACATTATATCTATTCAAGAAATAGTTTTGAAATTATATTGGCCATATTAGAACTTCCAAAGATAGTCTTGTCTATAGTACTGTCTCTATTGTAAGAAAAATCAAACAAAAACTCTTGAAGACTCTTCCCTCCTAATGGCAGATATTGTCTTTAGAGATAAATAACCATGTGTATGTTCTTACACTCATATGACCTTCATATAGAGACATGGGGTTTCTCCAGATGCCTAAATCCTTTGTTAAAATGAGTGTTAATTATTACAAACCTTTACGCTTTAAGGATTAACAACTAGGGTGTCATAGCATTTGTTATTCTGGCAACACTCAAGCTTAATCTTCCTTTCTTACCACAGACATGAGATTTTAAAAGTGCTGTCATTATATTCTCTGAGACTCCACAGGAGAATCAAGATTATTGAGTTCAGTAAGAGAAATGACAAAACTATGAAAGACAGTTAATTTATTTGGTAAATACTTACTGAGGATCTATTAGACACCAGATACCAAGCAAGCTACTAGAGTGACTGGTAGAGGAAGTTGCAGACAAGCAAAGAGAAGGATAAATTGGTGAGCAGGACAAACACAATTCTTGCTCTTATACTCCAGCAAAGAATAAAACAAGTAATTACCATAAAGTATCCTATGAAGGTGCAGGGCACTAATACATTCTAGGAGCCAGAGGAGTTTTAGCTAGGCCAAGTGTGGGTGGGAAGATGGTAATTAAGAAAAGTTAAAAGACATTTAGAATGACTGAAGTATTGAATGAGACAAGAGATGAAACCAAAAGATCAGTAGGAATAGCTCATGAACAGTATTGTAAGCTATATTAAGGAGTATGGACTTTATCTGAAGGGCAATGAGAAATCATTGTTTTAAAGGTGAGTAGGAGAACGGCATGATCATACTTGATTTTTAAAAGATCTTTCCATCTGCAGTATGAAGGAGAGATTAGTAAAGACCTACACTGATATGGGGAAATCAGTTGGTGGTCAATTATAACCATCCATGCAAGAGAAACCAATGTGTGGAAATGGAGATGGAGAGAAGTGGTTGGTCACAGAATATATCTTGAAGATAGGTCCAATGAGATTTGTTGATCTATTGGCTATGGGGAATCAGAAGAAAGGAGGAATCAGGGATAATTTCCAGATTTCCAGCTAGACATTTGGTTGGGTTATGGAGCCATTTCCCTGAGATTGAGAAACTGAGGGATGGGGGTAGGGGTAGTTAAGTTCATGGAGGGGGCAGCAAAGGATGAATTCACTTTTGGATATGTTTAGTTAGAGATGTCTGAGACCTCTTAAGGGGAATGTTGAGTTAGCTTCTGGATATCTGTTACATGATCATGTTTAAGTGTTAAGAATCAGTGGAAAGGGAAATTTAAGGGGCAGGAGAAAGAGAATTTATATAACAAGGTCTCTGGGAGGACAGGAGTGATAGACCATGCACAGGTGGAGGGATTTACCTTGGATAAAGCAGAGGGTCACCTCTTTCAATGTAACAGCATGAAAGAGGAAAAAAATGGGTATAGATACAGGTATATTCATCCTTTTGATAGCAGGAAGTCAAGGAAGTTCCTGTCTGGTGACTTCTATTTACTCTAAAAAGAAGGAGACAAGGTCATCCACTGGAAGGTCTGATGGAAACAGATCTGAGATTTATCCAGAGGAGAAAATAAACAAAAGATGTTGTGAAGAGCAGAAGAAAGAAACCAGAAGTATTGGGGTTATTTCCATCCAGAGTAGAAGGCTGATGTTTCTCTTCTTCTGGAGTTTGTTTTGAGAGGAAGTTTAGTGTTTCTTGTTCCTAGGGTGACATCACTCACTTGTGTCATGTTTCTGAAATTATTTAAGGTAACTTTTCTGGAACAAGTCACATGGCAAGTTTCTTCTGTATGGACCAGGCAATTCTGAGTTTCTGTTGTTAGAGTCTAGTCATATAAGTTTCTGTAAGTATGAACCTCAGAGCTGAAGCATGGTTGGCATTTTCTAGGTGATTTCCAAATGAGGGCATGAGTCCCTGCTCCAGTCTCACTTAGCTTTGCTTGATATGGGGAAGAAGAAGATACTATTGGAAGGGAAATTATAATAAAGAAATAATTTACCTCCCATCCTTTGACTTGCTCCAGAATATTTCATTCTGGCAACTTCAACCTCAGCCACTATTCCCATGTTCTCTACCCTCCCAGCCAATATTTCTGTATCTCTGCCTCACCATGCACAGTCTCCAATGCCCTAATTATCTGTTACTTTTTAAAAGGTCATAAATCACAAGATACATTACTGTTGTTCACTCTTCATGCATTCTTTGGGTACTTCTACATTGGTCTTGTTTTAATCTTCTTTCTCATTTCTTCCAACTTCACCTCTCAGTTCTTTGAATTTATCTTTCTACTTTATTTCCTCCAATCAGTTACTTTTCCTAGCGTGTTCTGTCATAATCTCATTGCCAACACTATCAAGGTTGATTCTATCACAAAGCAACTGGGACGGTATGAACTTAGAAAATGAGCCCAGTGCTTACAGCAAAGTTAAAACATTCTAAATGGGCCATAATGGTGACCCATAGAAGAAAGTATCCCACATTTATGGATAGTGGAGCAATATCCCTGAAGTTTATTTAAGGCTGACAGGAGGGAATAGCCATGGGTAACACTGAATTTCTCAAATCTTAAAGTAATTTTTTCATTCTTGCCTTAGATGGGTGTAATTACTGTAACAATGAGGTTTTTCTGGGTTTTAAATTGTTAGTTCTTGTTGTTTATTTATTTTTTCCTACAAAAAGCTTTTACTAAATTAATGGAGCATTAATAATCAACATTGTCTTGGATTTTAGAAAACAATAATTTCTACAAATATTACTTGTCAGTGGCATATAATGTGATAGACATAATTTTGGGAAAATTACCTATATTATGTTTAAATCTTATAACACCCTGAAAGCTAAGTGCTAGTCTCACCATTTCATACAGGAGGAAATTGAGACCTAGAGAGGCTAAATTATTTGTCCATATCATATTACCAGTTAAGTTGCAAAGCTAGGCCCATCTGACTCCAAAAATTTATATTTTTTTCCACTACTCAGACAAATGTTGGCTGTTGTTAGGGCTGCCTATTAGATCAATTTCTAGGCATTGTCTAGAACAAATGTTTACTATTCCCTTTGCTTAGCTTCTAAGCATTCTATCACTGGCCCTATTGTCTGCAAATGAATAACCATCATTATTACAGCAAGCTTGACAATTCAGGGACTAACTGGTACCAGACACTGAACAGAAGTCAATAACCAGCTCAGAGCTCATCTCATAAGGCCTCATTGCATTTTTTGGTAACAAGGTTAAACTGCATTTTATTTATTTTTTTCTTGGTTAACAGTATTTAGTATTGGCAACCAAACTAACACATTTACAGCCGCCTGACATGAGTTGAATGAGAAATTAAAGTCTTGAAGAAGCTCTAATAATAAATACAATGGAATTCTAAAGTCCAGCCAAGGAGGTGTTTCCCTAGCATTTGGCTGTAGCTGGACATGGAAGAGAACCGACATATACACATATTAGGCATTTGCAATCAGATGGCTTCCAGATGGACACATTCAACCACACGGAAGGGTTATGGCTACTACGGCAACGCCAGTGTTCAAATTGTAAATACTATCCCCCAAATAAGGCCCATAACTAGGAAATGCTTAGCTCAGAAGTTAACATTTTAAACTTTGGGAAAATAGGTTTGTTTGTTTTTTTAAGATCAATATTTTCTTCTCCTGAAGATGCCAATATTATATTCATAACAATCCTGTTTGTGGCACTAATACTTTGGAGGACCTGGTTCCAAACGCCTTGAAATAAAGTCACATTCCCTTATCATTTGATTATTCGTTTACTTCAGAGTGAGTTTGACGTTGATGACGATGATGATGATGATGATGACGACGACGACGACGATGATGATGATGATGATGAAGGAGAAGGAGAAGGAGGAAGTCATCTTACTGAGTGCTGCTATCTAGTCACCGTGCTGAGCGCTGTACCCAATGAACTTTGGAAGGCTAGGCCCCACCCCAGAAATCCAGCGATAAATAAAATGCAGCTAAACTTTGCTATTTAATTGTTACCAAAAAAAAAATTCAAGGAGGCCTTGTGAGATGAGCTCTGAGCTAGTTATTGACTTCCATTTAGTACTTAGTATCAGCACTAACATCCTCATGCCTATGTGCCCACCATGAGCAGGAGGGCATTCTCAGTACCTGGCATGGGTTAAGTAAAACTCGGGATCCTCCCGCTGGGACCAGATGACAATCTCAGGGGACAGAATCTACACAAAGGAGGCTCCAAGGGAATGAAGACACTACACAGAAAACCTCTAAGAAGCAAGAGAATGTGAACAGAAGACACAGCCTGGAGGACAAAATCTCTCTCTCATCTACCACCACTTGGAGCTGGGAGTGGAAGCTGCCTGTCTCTGAAGATACCGAGAAAGGATTTTAAAACCTGAGTTCTAAGTTGCTACACAGGAATGCAGCAAGAAGCACTAACATAATGAAAGATTGTTTTCAAAAAGTATCATCTCCATGCTCTCAGAGAAAGACATTTGTTTGATTGAGCTAAAAGGCCAATGATTATTGAATACCTATTAAATGTTCAGCACTGTGTTATGAGCTGAAGACGTAAAGAGCTATTCACAAGGACCCAAATCCCTGTGTGGGAAACACATTATAAACTGGTTATTATAAAACAATGAGCCTGTTAAGTCCAGTGTCACAGACACATGCCCAAGATGTTGTAGGAGCATAGGAATTGGACCAAATTCAACCAAACAGATCTAGGAAGACTTCCTCAAAGAGGAGACACCTGAGAGGGTTAAGTTTTATGGGTCACAAAACTAAAACAGAAAATACCAGCTAAATTCACTGGTGTCAGACAGCAAAGTGGCTAGAAATATCTGAGCATGATTTTAGAATTGGGCATAGGATAGATATTACGAACCTGCTATCAAAACTTATCATCATGTAAAAAAAGAATAAGAACACACATAAGACAATATTAGAATAAGAGCTGGTGAGAGTAACATGATTGGGATTGGGTAGGTATGAGTTGAGTTCTGAACTGTTTTTGGCTTAAAAAAAAAGCATAAGTAAATGAATGCACCACAAAAAGATAGGGACTGTACAATGCTTTATTATCACCATCATTATTATTTATTTTATCCAATTTTACTACTGACATTGATAGGCTTTAAAAACTAGATTTCTTATGCCATTTTGATGCTAATTTCTGTATACATAGATACAGACCTACTTGAAGATGTAATATTAATTTCTCCTTATCCAGTGAAACTGTACAGTGTTATCATCTAAGTGAAAACATTTTGCTCTTGTTCAGAAACTAGTATGTTTATAGCATTCTTTTATGGTACAGTAAATTCTTAGTTTGAAATTACTTCTGAAGGATTTGGAGCTACACTTTTTATTGGAACCAATTAAAAGTAAAATATAGTAACCCCCCCAAAATGCTTTTTAAATTATTTCCGTATTCTCAATTAAATTTACACAGCTTGAAGCCCATAATTAGAAGGCGCCACTTAACGACTCTGTCATTCTCTTTTATTTCAGATATTTCTCCTACAGCAAATGTTTCTTCCTTTCTCTAAAAGAAAAACAAATCTCAAGAGATGGTGATATCTCTCTTCCTCCCATCTAGGACATTAACTAATTTCACCTTACTTTCTCTAAGGTTCACTCTCATCATCCCTAACACGAGAGAAATAACATTACTCTGCCTTCCACATAAGAACGGAAAAAAAAACTTCATTTGAAAAGGTTTTAAGGGCATTTAACACAACAAAAAAAAGGAAGCCCTAAAATTACGAAATGTCCCAAACTATATTTGAAAAGTCATTATTCAGAATTTAGAATGTATTTCCCCATTAGAACAATATTATAAATGGATTACTAGTAGATTTACACACGGAGGACAAGGAGGTCGGTGGGGAGCTGTCAAAAATACTAAAAAGAACTTTTGGAATTCCCAAGAAGTTCAGAGGTTGACAGCACTGGTTCCCTATATGCCAAATTACCCTTCAGAAATTGTGTAACTCCTAGAAACATGAAACTAATGGGTATTTTTAGATCTAGAGAGGCAAAGGAGGAGAAAAAAAGATAGAGGGAGAGGAAAGTAGCTTTTCACAAAGTCACTGTTAAAGAGTTAGAGGGGGCAAAGAAATGGGAATAAGGATTTTGTTGGCACAGTTGTCAAACAAGGGAGGAACTGATGAACTGGAACTAAATCGTTAGCAGTTTAAGTAAACAGGAGGTGTCTTTCCTGGCCTCAAGCAAAAACAAAGAACACAAGCTCTCCACTGGCCATCTCTCCTGTCTTCCCATTCGTCACAGCCAAATAGAATTGGCTTATTTCATCCCCTCTCCGGACCACCAAAATCAATTCTCCCTCCACTCCGCACCTGCACACCTCTCCAAAAAGACTCTGGTAGAGGTCACTGCATTTTGTCAGAAGTTAGGTTAAGCCTCAGCAGCCATGTGTTACCTCTTGACCACACCCTCCCTAAAATTCTCCCCTTGGATGGTTTTCCTGGCATCTTCTCTTCCCTGATTTTCCTCCTGTGTCTCAGGTCACACGTTTCCAGTCTGATATGCAGACATTCCTCCTACTGCTGAGGGCTCGTAGGTCTCTACGCCTTTTCCTTTTGCCTCAGACTCTCCATGTAAACTCATCCACAACCACAGATCCAACCACCACCTCTGTGCTGGACTCCAGCTGTGTGGTGTGCTGTAGAGGACAGAGTGGGCTCTGGAGAGAGGCATGTTTGAGCTCTGCTCTTTACTAATGCGTGACTTTGGATGAGTTTTACTTAACTTTTGGGTAAGTTTTCATATCTTACCATCATGCATTGCTAGTGGAAATGTAAAATGAGGCAGCCACTTTGGGAAACAGTTTGGCAGTTCCTCAAATCTTAAACGTAGAGTTACTATATGGTCAAGCAAATTCACTCCTAGGTATATACCCAAGAGAATTGAAAACTTATGTCCACAAAAAACTTGTACGCAAATATTCATAGCATTGATATTCATAATAGCCCAAAAGTAGAAACAACCCAAATGTCCATGAACTGATCAATGGAAAAACAAAATGAAGCGTATCTATACAATGGAATATTATTTAGCCATAGAAAGAAATGAAGTACTGACACATGTTCTAATAAGGATAAACCTTCTAAAAGTTATGCTAAGAAAGTCAGACACAAAAGGCCATACACTGTAAATTCCATTTATATGAAATGTCCAGAATAGGTAAATCCAATAGGTAGAGACAGAAAGTAAACTAGCAGTTGCCAGGGGCTGGAAAGGAGGAATAGGGAGTGACTGCAAAGAGTTCAGGGTTTCTTTTTGGGGGTGATGAAAATGTTCTGGAATTGGGCTGTGGTAGTTGTACAACCTTGTGAATATACTCAAAATCACTGAACTATACATTTTAAAAATGTAGATTCTAATGGTATGTGAATTATACCAATTAATTTTTAATTAATTAAAAAATATTCCCTCTTCACTTTCCTAAACTACTACATCTCCTATATTTCCTTCCTTGATTTATGGCTCAACCTTTCTCCCAATATTCCATGCCAGAAACTTGGGGCTCACCCTAGATTTTCTGGCGCCTTCTTTGATCATCCCTCCATGTCCAAGTCTGATTATCTGTCCCTGGACAGTTTCTCACATACTTCCACTTCTTTTCCTCTCCACTGCCACTCCTGGGTTTAAGCTGTCATTACCTTTCCCCTGGTCCACTGCAATGCTTAGTTGTCAGGCTTCTAGATTGATTCTTACCTCCTGTTTATCTCTCCTCTCTATTGGTGCCAAATCAATCTTTCCAAATTATCAGATTGATCACATAACTCCCCTATCCAAAATTCTTCCACCATCCCCTATCGACTCAATCTAAAGTCTTTGCTTGGCATACAAAGCCTTTCATGAATGATCCTCACTCTGTCCACCCATACCCTCACTCTTCTTTCTTCACCCTCGCTTTACCTTTTGCTGTAAAATGAACTTCTTTTTTATAGTGCCCATGTGATAGGGACTGAATGTTTGAGTCCCCCCCAAATTCATATGTTGAAACCCTAATCCCCAATGTGATGTTATTTGGAGATGGGGTCTTTGGGAGGTAATTAACTCATGAAGGTGGTTTGTTATTTAAGCCACCCAGTCTATGATACTGTTGTTATAACAGCCTGAACTAAGACATCATGCTTTGCACATATTATTTCTTTTTTTTAGAATGTCTCTCTTCCCCCCAGTATGTCTGCATGGCAATCATATACTCACTTCTCAAATGCCTACTTGAATTCTTCTCCTCCCTCCCAATTCTTCCAGGCAGACCTTTGCACTCAATGTATTGACTTCCTTTAGGTTTTGTATGATTTATGTTACTGAATGGTTCTGTCTCCCCACTAGTTTCTTAAGAACTAGACCCTGTCTCTTGTCTTTCTATCCCCCAACACCAAAGTATGTCTCTTATCTTTATATGGTTATCTTTCTCTGCCATCTTATTCTTCCAACATGGCCTTCAAACTTCAAATTTGTTTCTTCTCCAATTTTCATCTCTAACCTTATTCTTGTCTCAAACTTTTTCTTTTGATTATTGAATGAATTTACTTCTTTTATATTAACATGCCCATAATGGAATTTCAAGACATGCCTCCAGATTTGTGGTAGCACAGATTTATGTTAGAGAGAATAAAAATACACCAAATACTTCTTCCAGTCATTTTCTGATCTATTTAATAAATACTTATTTCTGTGTCAGACAGTGTGATTAACACCATGGCAGAGGTACAAGTATATATCAGGTACAGATTGTGATCTCAGAGACCTTAGGGTCTAAAGAGGGGACACACATGAACAGAAATTATGACACAGGGCATTATGAAAGAATCATGAGAGAAGTAAAAACAAGTTCTGACTCACAGAATTGAGCTGTGCCTTGAAGCATGAGTGAGGTTGCACTGAGCAGAGAAAAGAACACTGAAAAGAAAATGCTGCAAAGAAAATGACACTGAAAAAAGCAGATAGGTGTGGAAAAGCAGGAATGCCAACAGAATGGTGAGGTCTTAAAACTGGACTTAAAGTACCTATGTGTTTATTTACTCACTCAACAAACATGGAGAGAGAGGGAAAGAGACTACCATGTTCTAAAGATCAGAACTAAAAGCCTCTGGTGGGATGAGTTGGGAGATTGGGACTGACATATATACACTACTCTGTATAAAATGGATAACTAATGAGAACCTACTGTATAGCACAGGGAACTCTACTCAATGCTTTGTGGTGACCAAAACGGGAACAAAATCTTAAAAAGAGTGGATATATGTATATGTATGACTGATTCACTGTGCTGTACAGCAAGAAATTAACCAACATTGTAAAGCAACCATACTCCCATAAAAATTAATAAAAAAGGCCTCTGTGATGGTCTACGTGACATAATCCAATGTAGCCTTTTCCTGTGGGGGTCTGTGTAGGCTTCACACATTTTACTAATTTAATGATTTCTGAGTATAGCTTAATGGTTAAGAGCCTGGATTCTAGAGCCAGAAAATTGGGATCTAATTCGACTCTTGTGCTTTCTAGCTGTGTGCCCTTGGGCAAGTTACTTAATCTTACTCTGTCTCTTTATCTTTCTCTATATGGTAGGATAATAGCAGTATCTCTGTTGGAGGGTTGTTATGAGAATTAAATGGGTTAATACAATTAAAGTGCTTATTCACTGGCACATAGTATATTCTCATAAGTGTTAGCTACTTTTATTATTTTCCTGGCAAGTAACCAAAAAGTGCCTTCAACTTATGGGATAAAATGATTCCTATATATGTCATCTCTCTCAAATTCATAAGTCACGTATATCTTACCTATATATACACATTTTGCAAGAGAGAGAGCGATAAGGAGAGAGAAAGGAAGGAAATAAAGAAGGGAGGGAAGGAAGGAAGAAAGAAAAAAGAGAAAGGGAGAGAGAGAGAAAAAAAGGGGGAAAGGCAGCATAGGCCGGAAATTTGAGTAATGAAATGAGAACTAGTTTAAATTCCATTTCTACCAACTGTGTCTTAGTCCCCAAAATTTTTTAAATGAAGATTCTGTAATCAGCTACCTACTCTAATATTCATTATTTTGGAAGGATAGACCTAGTTGTCTCTAGACATACAGCCCAACCTATTATATTTTTATTGTCAGTTACAATCTATTTTTTAAAGAAATATTTATCAAGCACGTAAGATATGTACTTAAGGGGATACAAAGACACATACATGCCCCCAAAGAGACCAGGAGAGTTCAGTAAATACATATAGAAATGCCAGCAGTATCTCGTGTGTACCAATGAGTCATGAATGGGATCCCAGTCTTGACACTGCATTCATTCTTCTGCATAATGGAAATAAATGTCAGGTTAATAATATCCTCAAAAACAATTCTTGAGAGTGGGTATTACACAAAAACATTTCCACCAGAAGTTTTGCTGATGGATCTACTTGTCACAAGAAAGATGTTGAAGGTTGAAATAGTAAGTGAAACCGAGCTGGGTGCTAAAATTAGAACAAGAAGCTCATCGGCTTCTGTGGTAATTTGTGGGGATTTCACAAGTCTGCACGTTCACACAGTTTTATACCCTTGCCAATCTTTATCTCACCACAATATCTTATCTTCAGTGACTTCTTTTCAACAATTGCTTCTAATTTCTAGTCCAGGAGACTGGACATGTATTTATTTATTTACCTTAGACCCTCTTTAACTATTAATCACATAAAACTTGAAGGTATTCACCAAGAACTTGGTAAAAAGATACTTCCTCACTACTAAATGCAACACAAATTAGTTATGGCATTTTAAAAACAGAAAAATACAAAAGAAAATGTTTAAATCCATCATTAACTTACCACTCCATAATAATGTAGTAGAACTTGGTTTGGAAGATAAAGGCAAAAGCCTACCATAAAAACATCAATGACTAGCAAAAAGTACTGGAATATCTGAAGCAGTATCTCACTGAAAAAATCAAAGAATGCTCAAGACCAAAATATATTACCTTCATGCATCTAAAGTAATGTGAAGGGAGTCCAGGTTTTGTAAAAGTGTTTCTGTTTTTCAGGAATTATAGGTTCTTTCCTAAAATCTAATTTTGATTTTGGATAAGGAGTTTTTAATTCAATAGTGTGTTGTCTATAAAGTGCCGAACATCTGTTTTATAATGTATCCAAACCTCCATATCTTCATTATAATATGGAACAACCTGAGTCTTTCCAATGAGTTTTTTGTTTTTTTTTTATTGAGAACCATATTCACACCAAGGTGACTGAACATATGTCATGCTTGACATCAGCTATATCCCACATAGATATGCTTGTGGGTCTTAACACAAAATCATGATTTCTGTAATAACTCAAGAACTCTAGCTCTGATGTTACAGCAATTAAATATGAAAGTACAGTGGCTGTATACGCATTATAAACATTGTTCTCAAATGCCCTTCTCTTTTGCATTTTTCCCTTTATCTGAGAAAGCCTACTTAAAGACATACAAATAATAAACCACAAGCGTCAGTTTTTTCTCCAAAGTGAAGATGGTGTATGTTAACAAGTTCTTTCTCACTCAGCATCTGCAGGTTATAAGATAGTGACCTCCTAAGCAGAGATCTAACTCATAGATGTATTTTTTTGTTAGGCTCACACAGGATTGGCTCTCACAAAAGTTGCAAAAATGTACAAACCCAGACTTCCACTTAAAACAACCCAGTTTTCTAGATTCTTGTGGAAACATCAGATCTACCGGCTTTAGGGCTGCATTCCCACGAGGCAACATGTGTCTGGAACTGAGCAGCAACCACCTCCCAGTTCCCCAAAGTCTCCACTACCCTCTGTTGTCTCCCCAATCTGAGGCCAAGTGTCACGGCCATTTATCATCCCACTATGTGCCTTTTCTTTTTTGGTACATTTAAGAGGAAAGTGAAATATCACTTGTCCCAAAGAGAATTCTTTTTATCCCTAATCCACATCACTTATTCCGGTATCTTCTTGGGCCCTGCAAACATTTGCCTTTGCAAGCCCCTACCTCAGGCCCACCAGGCTGCCCCCCGACATCACAGATGCCAAGGAGGACTCTTCACAATGTTCCTATTTTTGGATTAGACAAGGAAGAGTCACAAGCCCACTACTATGCCTTCTGGCCTATTTCCATTCAAAAAGTAGGTTCAGGGCTTCCCTGGTGGCACAGTGGTTGAGAATCTGCCTGCCAATGCAGGGGACACGGGTTCGAGCCCTGGTCTGGGAAGATCCCACATGCCGCGGAGCAACTGGGCCCGTGAGCCACAATTACTGAGCCTGCGCGTCTGGAGCCTGTGCTCCGCAACAAGAGAGGTCGCGATAGTGAGAGGCCCGCGCACCGCGATGAAGAGTGGCCCCCACTCGCCGCAACTGGAGAAAGCCCTCACATAGAAACGAAGACCCAACACAGCCAAAAATAAAAATAATAAATAAATAATAAATTAAAAAATTAAAAAAAAAAAAACAGTAGGTTCAAACTGCAAGACAAACCCTTGCCCAAGCAAGAAAGTAAGTTTGGGGATTTCTATAGCATTTGTCAAGGCTGGTCAGGCTAATGAATTCTTATTTATTTCCAATTATAATATGCTTAAAATGTCTAGATGACCTCCAACTTTTGCAATTTCCGCAGATTTCTATGTTTTTCTTTTACAGAAAAGTTCTTGGGGAATTCCCTGGTGGTCCAGTGGTTAGCACTCCATGCTTCCACTGCAGGGGGCCCTGGTTCCATCCCTGGTCGGGGAACTAAGATCCTACAAGTTGCACAGCACAGCCAAAAAAAAAAAAAAAAAAAAAGAAAAGTTCTCATAATCAACAAAACAGATGTTCACTAACGATTCCCAAAGAGCATGGGACTTGGTGCCAATGCCCTCTCAACACTTTACTTTGTAGATTCTGGAAAGATTATGGGAAAATAGAATGTATACTGGGATAGCTATACAAAAAATGTACCTACTCATGCTTAGAGGTAAATACATTTTCAGATTCCTCACCCCACAATAAGTATCTAGTTTCACACTCTCCCACTTCCTCTCTCTGCTGCTTTGGATTTGTTGACTACAATTAGTGACAGCTTATTCCTCCCTGTCAGATTCAAGTAACTCAGAGGTACTATGGACTTCTCAGGATAATATCCTGTGGATAATTCCCAAGATCATTTCCAGCACTTAGACAATGAGTCACTTGGATGACTAGTGACTCTATAAGTTGAGCTGGTATTCTTCCTTTGTTGTTGTTTATAATTCTAAAGAAAGAAACCAGCAATCAGGGGAGGGTTATTTACTAGTCAGTGCAGCTGCAAGGATTAGCCTCTAAACACCTGATTTCATCATTTTGCTCATTCAAGTCTTCTGATGGAGCTTTTTTTGTCTATTCAGAGAAACTCTGTAGTTCTAATAGCAAAACAGCTTGTGGTACAGGAGAGACAGAAGCAAGTTTTTCCACTTTTCAAGGGGACCTTTTGTTTATCTGGTTAACAACCTCACTTTATAAAGGAGAAGCCCAGGACCAAAAAGATAACATAATTTGCCCAAGTTTAAACAGTGAGTTAATGGGAGAAAGGAAAATACGCCATCACAGTAGAGCTTCCATAGAATCCAGGCTCATACTGGGTGGGGTCCCTGGGACATAAAAAGTGCATGTTTCAGAGGCTGATTTTGAACTAATGCATCTGCTTAAGAAAGTGTGAGTTTTCTGATACGAAGCAGCTCTTTTGCCATTTAGATATGGAGAAATGAATCAGCACTGATGATGTGGAATTTCTGCTCACCGGTCTGATTTTAAGGGAATTTGACTCTCTGATTTTGCAAAAACTATTCCAACCTAATCATCTCCCTTTGTCAAAATAATTTTTGTATTCAGGGGTCTAAAATGATAATGGAGGTTTTAAATCCCTGGTTGGTGGATGCTGGCCATCAGAAGCGGTTCTGGGTACCTCTGAGATGAGTAGAGACGTGTAGTGAAGGTGAAATTGAGAAGGTAGAGCCTTGGAACTCAAAATTCATCTTGGCACAGCTGGCTCTCTGGCTCTGATGCTTGGGTCCTAAACCCTGTCCAGTCATTTACTCTTATCACGTGGAACCCCACATATTTTCTTGGTTACCTTTGGTCACTCAAACTTTGGCTTCTCTTTTTAAGTCTTCTAGAAAAGAGCTGCACATGCTCCACTCCCCCAGTCTAAACTCGCTGCTTCAACACTGCTACAGGCTTTGAGACTCTGCCCTGCTCTCCCAGGTTTGGGACCAAATAGTCTACGAATTGCAGCTCTCATTGTCCTTGTCCTCAAATTCCACTCACGTCAGACAGCAGCAGCTTTTTCAAGAGGGATAACGATGGAGCAAATAATTCCCACATTCCCAGCAATTTGTTTTTGGCTCAGGTGGCTCCAATCTTAACTCTGGGGGAAAAGATTTCTCTACTTTACAAAAAGGGATTATTGTATTCAGGAGGATACCTGCCTCTTATTAAATATTTGAAAGAAATTCAAGGAGGCTTCTGGGCTCAGATGGACAAACTGCCCAGTGAAATGAAGGAGAACCTAGAGAAAATGTCCAAGCCCAGCATAAGAGCACATCATCCTTCTGCACGGCCTTCATACTTTGCTCTGTAGTGTGGACTCATGAAGCCCAGGGCAGACAGAGAGCCAGGCCTGGTGCTGCCAGCTGATCTCGTCCCTGTGCTTCCAGGCTCCCATACACCCCGCAGGGCAGTTCTCCCACACGCAGAAAGTTTGCTCACTGGGGAGCCCCTCCCCCAGCTCCACTCCTTCATGAATCAGTGACCATAAACATAGCTACTTTGAGGGGAAGAGCAGTTTCTAGGACAGAGACTTGTTATTAGTTTGCTCCTACTGCTATGACAAGATATCACAGACTGGGTGGCTTAACAGAAATTTCTCATAGTTCTAGAAGCTAGGAAGTTCAAGATCAAGGCCAATTCAGTACCTGGTGAGACTCTCTTCCTGGCTTTCAGCCTTCTTGCTGTGTCCTCACATGGTGGAGAGCAAGAGCTCTGGTGTCTCTTCCTATAAGGGCACAGCCCTATTGGATTAGGCCCTCATGCCTAAGGCCTCATTTAACCTTAATTACCTCCTTAACAGGCCCTATCTCCAAATACAGTTACATTGAGAGTTAAAGCTTTAACATATGAATTTGGGAGCACACAATTCAGTCCACACCAAGGCTTTTAACCAAGAATCAGAGATTTGTAAAACCCCTGACATCATATGCAGAATTTTGTTTTTGTGCCCATGAGCTTCTTTCTGGGGAGAGGGCCTCAAAGGGGCCTGTGATCAATAAAAGTTAAAGAACCACTGCTCAAACACACAGAGAATGACTGCCCTAGAGGATTTCAGAAGACACAGGAAAATCAGTATTCCCTGAGGTTGCACCATCTGATGTCATTTTTTTATATCTTAAAACAGATGAAGTTGCCTAATGCAGAAGGAGAGGAAACACAGCATTATTCCCTGATTCTCACCACCAGCTTTTTAGAGTCACAAAAATTTGAGATACAGAAATTTTCACACCCTCCCAAGAGTCCATGAGCCACCTTAGACTTAATATCCAATTAAAAAACATAAGGTTTCCTTTTTGCAGAGGCATCTATGCCCCTGTCAAGGTCTAGAAATACTACCCCTACTCCTCCCTGTGAAGTTGCTTCCTTCATACCACTTCGTTCACCTCCATTACCCTTCAGTACCTTGGTCAGACGCCATCAGCCAGGGAAGTGGGGGGTAGGCACTGTTCTGTGCGGTCCACCAGCTTCATAAGACACTTCCCACAGGGCAGGGCAGCCGAGAGGAGTGCTCTGAGGCTGCATCGACAATGATATAATTCTGGCCACTTCACAAAAACACTGTCAAATGGTCTCCTTTCAAATAGGGCGTATAACGATTTAGACCGATGACATTTTGTTGGCTCACAAACCACAGGAGTTCAGACATTAGTGCAGTGCAGTTCTCAGACTAAAGAAATTGATAGTATCTGTAATCTCTGCACCATCTTAAATGGGGCTTTGTACGTGTTTAATGTCTTCCTTCAAAGGAGGTTAAAGGGCAATAATCTAACTTTGCCCTATAAAATAATTCTGGAAAAGAGAATTAATAGTATTATTTCTATGTTATAACTAAATAAATGGGAATTCAAAGAAATTAAGTAAATATTCAATTGGTTAATCTATCCATCAATCAACAGGCATTTATTAAATATCTTGCTTTTTTCTCTTTTTTTCCCCCTCTGGGTGATGTTTAAATGCTATCTTTTAATCTAATTAAAAATATAATTCTAACAGCAAAGGACCTGATTCTTACCTTCTCAGGAAAAAAAAAAAAAAAGAGTCTGTTTTATGTTCAGTATCCCAATCCCGAGTCCTTTACTGTCTCAACAAATATCAACTGAGCACATACCTCTACCTTCCAGACATTATGCCAGGGCCAGGGTATCCAGTGGTGAATAAAACAGATCAGGTCCCTGTCCAATGGAGTGTACAATTTACCGAGGGAAACCAACATCAAACAAATAGACAAGTTGGTATACCATTACAAATTGTTATAAAAGCTATGAATGAAAATCCAAACCAGATGGTAAGCTAGAGAATAAGAGGGATTATTCTAGGTGAGTGGTAAGGAAAGATCTCTTTGAAGAGATAATACTTAAGACAAGAGCCGAAACTCAGAGATTAATTTAGAGAAAGATGTGAGGGAAAGAAAGGCTTGAAAAACTGGCTGGATCATAATTACATTTGCCAAGTTGGAGAAGGTTGACTGGATGGAGAGAGTGGGTATACTGGAAGAAATCCAATGCTTAAGATGGCTTAATGTTAACACGCCTGTGAAACTCCTGTGTGCAGTTCTCAAGAAGTTATTATTTATACAAATACGGAGCTCCAAGAAAAGTTCTGAGATGGAATTTAAAATTGGGAATTAACCCCATGTGAATAGCATTTAAAGCCATAAGAATGGTTCAGATTCTTTAGGAATAAAGTATAAAGAGAAAGGACAAAAGAGCCCAGGCTTAAGCCTCGGGCATTCCAACATCTAAAGGTCAGAGAGAAGAGGCAAAGCAGCAAAGCATCTTAAGGAGTAGTTGTTAGAGGGGTTGAAGGAAAACTTAAATCATTTTGTGCCATGAGGCCAAGAGAAGATCATGCTCATGGAAGTTAAAACAATCAACTATGTTGAATGCTACTGAGAGGTCAAATAGGAGAAGGATGGAAAACTATCTGCTTTAAAATTTTTGCTACAAGGAGATCACTGGTAACCTTGACAAGAGCAGCTTTAGCGGGCTGTTGGCAGAAGCCACGTTGGTGTAAGTTGAAGAGTGAATGGGGGGTAAAGAAACAAAGACAGCATGTGTAGAATGTGAGTTTATTGAGTTTGTCTAGGATTAGAATGAAGAGAAATTGGCAGATGATGTGGGGATCAGGGTTTTTTTTATAAGATGAGAGTTGCTGGAACATACCAGGATGCTGATGGGGATGATCTAGTAGAGAGGAAGACGTTAAAGATTCAGAAGGAGGAAGAGATAACTGAAGATGAGGGCATGGGTGCCAGTTGTAACAAAAATGAAGAAAGAAGGAGAAGATGGTTGCAAACACAGGTAGAGTATATATAATTGGTAAGGGTAAGAGGAAGGAGAATAACATCAATCAGAGGCATATAATCATCAGGTTGGCAGCAGGAGTTTATCTGATCTACCTGCTTCCAATACCCTCAGATCTCCTTCCTGAGTTTTTGAAAAGGAGAAAAGGAAGAGAGAAATGAACTTCCCAAGTCCCAGAGGGAGATGTCCCAGGATGAACCGTCCCATGACTTAGGATCTAATGATCCTTTTTCCTGCTCCAGTAAACAATGTGGCCCTAATTCCTTGGAATACTGCTCTGTTAGTTAAATATCTGTATTCTTGCCTGACAACATTTGATGCTCCTGCACACCAAAGAGTGCTGTCAGCTTGTGTTGTGAACCACTCAGCTTGGCTTTTCGTGAACCTTATTCTGAATGACTAGTCATTTTACATCTTATTTTTGCCCTGGTGATGATGCAGTAGCATTTCATTAAGAGTATTAGGTTGTCACTACTTACTGTTCGACAGCAGTTACGGAGAAGAAATGTCATGTGTAAATAATCTAAAGTTTTTTGAAGGCATGTTAGAGTAAGATTTGTAACTGACTCATATGGGTCAGGGTTTCTCAAATTTGGTATGATTGATACTTCAGCTAGATAATTCTTTGCTGCAGGGGTCCAGCCTGTGCATTGTAGGATGTTTAGCAGCATCTTTGGCCTATACCCACGAGGTGCCAGGAGCATTCCACTCCCACCCCCAATAGGGACAGCCCAAAACATCGCCAGACATTGCCCAATGTCCCGTGGAGGGTAAAACTGCTCCTAGTTAAGACCATTGATATAGACAGATGGCATAACATCAAAATGGAAACTGAAAAAGTCAATCAAACACTTAAAATTTTTTTCTAGTATCAGAATGTCTGCTTTTTGTGTAGACAAATGCCTGACTGACTGAATTTTTCAGTTTTCAAATGAATCTTAGATATCTTCAGCAACAACAAACATTTGAACAAACACATCTAGACATCATCTCAGCTTGAGTTTCAATTCTTGAACCAACTGGCAAGATTTAACATGTCAGAATTTGATTCAATTTACAACATTTCAAAGCTTTCTAAGTCTAAACTTGTTCCTCACTCTACTAACTGGCATATGTTGATGCTTGTTTTATTATGTTAATTATTTTGAGTTTCATTTTATTTTATTTTTGCTGTTTATCATAAGCTGTTTTAATCCCTTTTGGAGGCTATCAGAGGATAAATATTTATGAACAGAGGCATTTTTTTCAATATGTGAATAAAGAATCCTATTTTGTGAGAACAGTTCACTTCCTTTCCCATTGTCCAAATACTGGCTCCCCTTGAATAATCTCAGGATGATTCTATATAGAATGCATTGCCTGCATTACAGTTTTTACTTATAAATCATCCACTCTGTTCCCTTGTTACTCTGCAGAGTTGTTCCAGGCAGGGAGTGATGCTCAGTGTGAAACTATTAGAGGTGATTTATTCTCCTACCAGCTCTATCACTTACTGGCAAATAGCTTATGCTTCTGGGTCTCTCTTTTTTCACATTCAAATCCAATTAACATTTACTGAGAGGCAGGTGGTTTGGCCAAGTCAATACTTGACAGTGCCTCAAAGGCTGTTTTGTGGGAGGGTGTGTCTGCTCCATATGGCAACAACTTTTGAGGATCAAGAGGTTCTCAAACAGCTTTTCATTTTCATAAATGACCCAGTAACAATGAGCCATGAATTTTGTTAATCTTTCTTGAATCACAGTCTTTCCTTTTGGCAAAACAAATGTATAAATTTAATCTCTCTTGTGTAAAATATAAATTCTGCATAAACAAATATTGAACTCCAGTTAATGATATGTATGATGAAATGTTGAGGAATGGAGTGTACTGCTGTCTACAACTAATACTGAAAAAAAATATGGACCAATGGATGGATGGAGGAATGAATAAATGGATAGACATGTGAAAAAGCAAACATAGTAAATTATTAATGGTAAAATTGAATTGGTAGTAGATGGATATTCACTATACAATTCTTTCAACTTCTTCTTGTTTGAACATTTTCATCATAAAGCATGAAAAATTCCTTCCATTATTTTATATCTTATTTTTATGTTTTTTACAGTCAACTAATCTTTTCTAAATTGAAGTATAGTTGGTGTATAATATTGTATGTTACAGGTGTACAATGTAGTGAGTCACAATTTTTTAAAGGATATACTCTATTTATAGTTATTGAAAATATTGGCTATATTCCCCATGTTGTACAATATATCCTTGTAGCTCATTTTATACATAATAATTTATAGCTGTTAATCCCCTACCCTTATATTGCCCCTCCCCGCTTCTCTCTCCCCATTGGTAACCACTAGTTTGTTTTCTATATCTCTGAGTCTGCTTCTTTTTTGTTATATTCACTAGTTTGTTGTATTTTTTAGATTCCATATATAAGTGATATCATATCTTTATCTGTCTGACTTGTTTCACTTATCATAATGCCCTCCAAGTCCTTCTGTGTTGCTGCAAAATGGCAAAATTTCATTCCTCTTTATGGCTGAGTAATATTCCACTATATATATGCATATACATACACACACACATATACCACATCTTCTCTATCCATTCATCTGTTGATGGATACTTAGGTTGCTTGCATATCTTGACAATTGTAAATAATGCTGCTATGCACATTGGGGTGCATGTATCTTTTCTAATTAGTGTTTTTGGGTGTTTTTTTTTTTTGGATATAAACCCAGGAGTAGAATTGCTGGGTCATACGGTAGTTCTATTTTTAATTTTTTGAGAAACCTCCATAATGTTTTCCACAGTGGCTGTAGCAGTTTACATTCCCACCAATAATCTTTTGTGTTTCCATAGAAATTTTTAAATTATTTGTTTTAGTTCTGTAAAAAAATGCCATTGGTATTTTGATAGGGATTGAACTGAATCTGTATATTGCCTTGGATAATAAGGTCATTTTAACAATATTAATTCTTCCAATCCAAGACCTTCCAATAAAGCTCCTTAGGTAGGTTTATTCCTAGGTATTTTATTCTTTTTGATGTGATGCTAAATAGAATTGTTTCCTTAATTTTTCTTTCTGATAGCTTGTTGTTATTGTATAGAAATGCAACAGATTTCTGTATATTAATTTTGTATCCTGCAACTTTACCAAATTCATTGATGTGCTCTCGTAGCTTTCTGGTGGCATCGTTAGATTTTCTATGTATGATATCATGTCATCTGCAAACAGTGACAGTTTTACTTTTTCCTTTCCAATTTGGATTCCTTTTATTTCTTTGTCTTGTCTGAATGCTATGGCTAGGATTTCCAATACTATGTTGAATAAAATTGGCTGGAGTGGGCATCCTTGTCTTGTTCCTGATCTTAGAGGAAATGCTTTCAGCTTTTCACTGTGGAATATGATGTTAGCTGAGGTGTGTTATATATGGGTGCTTAGATGACCTTTACTGAGGTATGTTCCTTCTATGCCCACTTTCAGGAGAGTTTTTTAATCATAAATGAATGTTGAAATTTGTCAAAAGCTTTTTCTTCATCTATAGAGATGATCATATGGTTTTCATTCTTCAATTTGTTAATGTGGTATATCACATTGATTGACTTGTAGATATTGAAAAACCCTTGCATCCCTAGGATAAATCCCACTTGATTGTGGTGTATGATCCTTTTAATGTATTGTTGGATTCGGTTTGCTAATATTTTGTTGAGGATTTTTGCATCTGTGTTCATCAGTGATATTGGCCTGTAATTTTCTATGTGTGTGTGTGTGGTATCTTTGTCTGGTTTTGGTATCACGATGATGCTGGCCTCATAGAACGAGTTTGAAGTATACCTTCCTCTGCAATTTTTTGGAATAGTTTGAGAGGGATAGGTGTTAACTCTTCTTTAAATGTTTGGTAGAATTCACCTGCGAAGCCATCTGGTCCTGGACTTTTATTTGTTGGGTCCTTCCATTATTTTAAATTCACATCTTTCAAACTTTCAGTGTTTGGGGATTTGGTGAATAAGTCATGTTCATTAGCCTTTATGATTTTATAACTATCAGTCATATGTAAACCAAAGAGGTGTCAGTTATCAGTGGCTCCTTTCTCCCCTGGAGAATTTTAGATGCTATTCTCTGGATGTTTTCCAATTTTTGCTAATGACTTTCTTAAGGTGGAGCAATCAAACTTACTCCAAATAGTCCAAGTCTCAAAGTTTTGTTTAAGGGTAATAAGAAAATATTTTTGGATTTGTTTCCAATAGTCTCTGGCTAATGAAGAATCAAGCTAATTTCTTTTCACGGAATCCCTACACTACATCAGTTATTGGCATATTCATATGCTGACCACACAAGTTTAAAATCTCCAAGTTAACACAAGTTTAACACAAGTTAAAATTTTCTCAACTCCCTCCTCTCCTTCATCTGCATATCCAATTGCTCGCAAGAACTATCAACTTTATTTTTTAAACATTCTGAAAATTCTTCCATCCTCACCATTGGCTTGATTCATACTCATCTCTGGAGTTCTCTATTGGTCTTTGGCATTTTTTTTCTCTCCAACCTGTCTTCCTCATTGCCTCCAGAGTTTTCTTTCCAAAATGCAAATATATTCATATCACTCCTTTACTTGACAAGCTTCAGTAATCATTAAGAACTATTGTTAATTATTTGACATTTATTAATGGTACTATGGATTTTTCAAAAGAGAACTTATCTTTTAGAAATGTATTCTAAAATATTTACAGGTAGAATGATGAAATGTCTGGTATTTGTTTCAAAACTAATATGGGAAGGAGAGAACATGGGTGGGGATATAAATGAAACAAGATTGGCTATTGAAAATTGTTAAGGTCAGGTAATGAACGCATGGGGTCATTATATAATTTTGCCTACTTTTGTGTATGTTGGAAATTTTCTATAATAAAAATATTTTTTAACTTTAAATTGTTCTCAAAAATATCTAAATGCTTCAGAAGGGCAAACAGTACCCTTAACCATCTGGAACTACCTTATCTTTGAGCCTTTTATCCAGTTCCTCCTCCAACATGTACCCTATGATTCAGCTCTACCAAGTTACATGTTACTCCTGGAAAGGAATCTTTCAAAATATAGTTTTTTCATCTTGAACAATGACTACTTATCCTTTTATACCCAGTTCAAATGTCACCAGCCCTAAGGAACCTTCCTTGACTCACCCTGATATAGTCATCTCCTTTCCCCAGACATCTATAGAACACTGTACAAACCTCTTTTATAGAAAGATATTTGTAAGATGTTTGATGTAATAATTATTTAAAATATCAGTGTGCTTAACTAAGTGGTAATGTCCTGTAAAGTCTGTGCCATTATTTATGTTTGTGCAAATACTTGCCAAATGAATCATAGGAAAATATAGTTTGGATTTTTCTTTTACTTTTGTCACCCAAATGTGAATTCTGACTTCCATGTAAGAGGTCCCATAAACTAGAATGTACTTAGTGAGGTTTTGATAACTTCTGGTTGAGTGAAGTTTCCAAATATGAGGATTACAACCCTAAACCATTTTTCAAATATCTTAGCCTCTTCCACAAACTTGATGTGAGACAGTATTCCAAATAGTTGCAGAATTTTATGCATGACACATTTCTCAGTCATCCTTGTAGCTAAAAAGATAAAGCCTTAATTCTTACACAATAACACCATCAGTGGCTTTAGTCAATCAAAGTTCTTTCATCTTCCAAAGAGAGTTTGAAGGTATTTCTTGTAAAACATGGAGAATTAAAATAAGGTGAAATATGTTCCACTGGTCCTGCTTCAAGTTCTGCTCAGCCCTTCTATCTATTTGTAACTATGGCCCCAAGAAACAATTCATGGAGTGAATGTAATTGCCGTCTTGGTGCCAATAATGAGTCATTTCTTGTAAAAACCAAACATAATGTAAAGCAAACTGTCACTGCTGGTTAATCAGCCAGGTCCTAGAGTCATGATCTTTTTTATACCTGTCATCATCTGAGACAGTATAATGATTTTTGAGTGTTGCCAGAGGCTTAGCTCTGCAGGGGTACCCTGCCCAGTGTACACAGCACCACAGTTGAGGGAACACCTCAACATGGAAACAGGATGAGACTGCAGAATCCAATCTTGAATCCAGATTCCTAGGATGTTTCTTTGTCTTGCAGCATGTTTCTAATGGAAATCGTTATGCATTGGGCATGACAAGAACAGCAGAATCTGGACTCCACAGAATGGCTGCCTTTTCCATAGTGAGCATCAGTTTTTAACATAAACATAGTGATACAGACTGTGTGATAGAATAGAAAAGGCATGCACTTTGCTTCTAGGAAGACCAGGGCCAGAATTCTGGCTTTACTACTCACTGCCTTGTGACCTTGGGCAAGGCCCTCGTCCTCCCTGAAATTTAGTTTTTCTTCTGTAAGTGTCAGCAGTAGTGTCTGCCTCTGGGTGTTGTAAAAATAAACACCAGTTTCTTTCCTCTCCCAGCAGCAGATTCAGTTTAAATGCCTACTACAGAAGGAAAATAGAAAGAGACAGATTCATCTTGGAATCAGAGTGACGTGACCGGGGACAGAAAGAGACCACAGAGAAATCTCGAGCACCACCATTCAGATTGAGCCCTGTCCTAGCCATAAAAAAATAGTGATCTCTAAAATATTCTGTCAACTTATAGGATTTTGAATGGCAGTCATTCCATGCATAAATGAAATTCTATCTACTTCTAAAAAGCAGAACTGTAAGTGGAGCAGAATCCAAAGTTTAGTCAAATTGAACTCATGGTATTAGTTTTCCAGAACCAAATATGGAAATTATACTCAGTTCTTCTATTTTAAGACTGTTTTAAATTCTTGCATAGTTTATGAGCTCCAGAAATCTATATTAACTGGAGATTTGGGAATGTTCATTCTTCATAGTTACAGGGCAAGTGTTAGTGTGGCTGGAAAACAACATTAGTCCTTCCTAGCTCCTTGATCTTAGGTCTAAAGAGTTCTGCAAAACCAGGGTGGTTTTACAGTGTGTCAATTCCTAAAAAGGAATCCCTAGGTGGAACATTCCCAAAGTGAACTTAAGTAAAAGACTCCAAGGAAACTTTGTTCAGCCCATTTTGAGTTGTTGGATGAAAGGAGAAATATTACTTTCTCAAAACAAATCAGAGGAGTGACTAAATAGTGCCCTTTTCTTTTCTGTTTTTAAAAACTATGGAGTCCGATTCCATGGCTGACTGATGGACCCTTTGCCTGAGTTCTTCTCCTTCCATTTAGCCAGCTCATCAATTGCTAAAGTCTCTACCACAAATACCTCAGAGGGGGAAAAGAGAAGCAATTAAAATCACTTAGACACATTCCAATGTAGTTTCTTGTCTGTGACTTTTGCAGCAATTAAGCATCAGCAAAGTGGTGACTAAAATTAAGTTCTGTAATTAACTATGAACTTAATTTTTCCATCTTATTGATATTTTCCCTCCTTACTAGTTCTCGATCAAACATTGTACCTGGAACACATTCAAAGATGAAACTCTGAGTACGCTTATAATACTAAAGTAAACCAATGGCATAATGATCTATGGAAGGGTCTTGGAACATTTTGTGAGGTAGGGACAAGTTCACCTAAACCAACACTAAGTGAAGTGCAAAGATAGGGCAGCAACTGGCAAATAGAGAAGCCTTCAGAAAACAAAATTACCATTTTGATCACAGAGAAACCTAAAAGATGTTGCGATATTTGCAGCTACGTAAATCATTCATATATTGAGTTGAATTTTCCACTTACAATAGGGGCATTAAGTTTATATTACTTCAGGTTCCACAGACTATAACACAGGAAGGTAAGCCTTTAACCCACTATTTCATCTTTTTTCTTTTCTTTTAAAAACATTTCCCCTTTTTTCTTCTTGAAAGGTGCAGAAAGTTCTGATTATTACACTGTAATCACTAAGGAAAAATGCTCTTTGAGTCAGTTTATGAAGTAAATATTATTCAGGAGTTTTTAAATTTGAAGAAGGATATTTTCCACACTCATATTTTTAAAAAGCTACTTTAGAAAGAAAAAACATAATAGCTGTTATTATCATAAAGCTGTTCACTTGTTTCCCCCATCCTCTGCCTCTAAGCCCTAGCCATCATAACGCGCAGCTGCACTGTAAAATCACCAGGCAACACACCCTGTCATTGTTAGGACCTTGCCAATATACTGATTATGCTGTTATACAATGGACTGGATTGCTGTAACAGAAAATTGACTAGTAGTGAAGATTCTCAATTAGTCTAGCAAGCTAAGACTCTCTCAGTTGTGGGCAGATAACTTTGCAGAGGGAAATGGTGGCAGGGACTCTCTTCCTGGTGGTCAGAGTACACTATTTTCCCATGGGAATAAGGGTACTATAACCAGGCAGAACTTCCAAGAATGCTGATGGTTTTGTTGGGTAAGGGGAGTGCATAGTGGACATCAGACTATACTTTTTAATCTCAAAAAACAACAAGATCCCTTCTAAAAGCTGAATATTACATCATGCCAAGGTCGATATGACTCCAACTTAACCACATTGGGTCTGCAGGGTAGGAAAATGACCACTAAGTTCCTTTACAAATATTACCAAAGCAAATATTATTGTGTCTGTAACTAAGCTGACCCTGTTTCTGAAGCCAAATATCCAAAGGCTTTGGAAACATCATCATTGACATGTGTGAGATGGCACATCATGAATCAGTCATCCATTTACCTTTCACCCATGAGAAGATAACAGAAATTATAGCCCTATGATCACAAAGAGCAATTCCATGGATATTATTCAGAGTCTGAAGACTGGGGATTTAGTTGGGCTTGGTCCCATGACCATGGACAAGTCACTCACTTTCTCTCATTCTCAGTTTCTCACTGTAAACAATGGTAACAGTGTCTCCCCTCTTTTATAGGATTGTGGCAATGTACAAAAAAGTGTCTAATACTGGAAGAGTTCCATAAAAATGCAGGAGTTTGTCTTCTCGATACAGTAGATGGGCTCAAAAAAGATGAAAGCACAGCGAACTCAGATACACACCGCAGACTCCAGAGGTACCCTACTGTGATCATTTGAAAGCAAGAAACCCAAACTTTCAAATCCATAAAACAATGGGAATGTGACACACAAACAGCTAAACAGCTCCAGGGGGGACACATGAGCAACCAATACAAAGAGAAAGTGGGACCCAAGGGAGTTAACTCTTTGGGAAGAGGTTCTTTGGAACACAAGCTGGCAAAAAAAATAAATAAATAAAACAAGCACTGCATCACAAAATTTGTTTCCTTATAAAAGATCCCACAAAAATAATCACTTTATTTTGCTTCAAACCAGGTCTGGAGTATGACTTGTGGATTCTGCTGCGATTCTAAGTCCATCTCACGAGTCCCCATATAACACCCACCACACCACACCAATTGCTAAGAACTGGAGGTAATTTCCAGTGGCTCTGGGTTAGCAGACTGTATTGCTGGCTACTCTTGAGTTGGGCTTAGGTTTCGAAGCATCAGGCAGGTGAGAAGTAGATGAAAAATTCCCTCTTCTTGTTACAAATAGCTTGGTCTTCAAAATGTGTAATCTTGCTATAACAGCCTTGAAAAAACATTGAAGACTTTCTCAAAGACATGCCTGAATGCTCTGCTTACTAAACTTTCCTCCTGATTAACCAAAAGACCCTTCTGCTACTTATTCAGTGCTCTTTCTCATCGCCAGCCCTCATTTTGACATTTAACCACATGGAGGAACACAGAGAGTTAAATTAAATTTTTAGAAGAGTTTGAGAAGTAGGTTTTTCTCAGGGCTCTGTCTCTGGTTGATGACCCAGGCAAGCCGCAGGTTCATGGCCCACAAGTGAGAAGGTCAATCTTCAGATATGGGGCAGGTGCGGGGAGGAGTGTGCACCCAGACAAATGCAGGTGCAGGTAGCCTCCCAGTCAGCAGAGAAAAGAACATCTCTCCTCTCCCCCGCCCCCCAGCCCCAGTCCCCTGGCCAGCGACCCTCTCTCACAGCTGGGAACAAACGGAGCAAAGAGAGGGAAGGATTGCATTGCTTCTAAGTCCTAAACAACAACAACCTCTTTGGACAACCAACCTTCCAGGTTGAGTCACACAATGAACAGGATTGACACCAGTGTTATCACCACTAAGCTGGCTGTTTGGAGTGGGGCATGGGTGGAGTGGCTGTCCTCCAGAGGAAAGGAGTGACAGGAAAAACCCAGGAAAAGGCCAGCAGGGCCAGCGAGAGCAGTGCATTCTTGGGAAATAAAAAAGCTCTCAGTTGCTGTTCTGCCCAATGTGAGGGCCATCAGGGAACTACTCTCACGGAGAAAAACACGCTGCCGGTCAGTGCCGCTACATAGCCTGGGCTTGGACTGTCCCAAGGGGAAACCTCACCCTTCCTGCCATGGAGAGTTCGAAAGGGCCGTAACACACATTGCGTGTCTAATTGTATTGTGCTGAAATAGTCTCATTTGCATTTCATGAGCTTTTAAGCTTCAATGTGTGAGATTAGCATATGAGCTCCACTTTTATTTGTTTAATGTCTGACCTCGGTGTCACTTCTGCCTGTGTCATGTATAGCTGAGTGGCTACAGTCTCTGAACTTCAGTTTCTCTAGCTATAAAACTGGAATAATTATATAAAGCACACAGACTTGCTGTGAGGATTATATGGACATAAATACACTTGTACAGCACATCATTTGGCAAAGTGCACAATAAGTGTAAGTTATAGCTATTAGTGTTAATATTATGATGGTAGTAGTAGCAGAAGCCTTGAGCTCTTTTCAAGCACTACCACTCAGTAGCACTGGGACCCAGATAAATGTGCTACAACTTCCTCATCTTTGAAATGAAGGCATTAAGTTGCGTGTTCTATAATTCCTATCCTAGAATTAAAAGCTTCGGTTCTATGGACATACTATCTGCATGTAAAATAATTATCTCTGTTATTCTGCTATTGATATTTTGAAAGTCAAGATATCATTGGGTTTTTCAAAATAATCTGTGGGCTTTCAAAAATTCAACACTCTTTATAATTCAAAGGAAACTCAGATTGCCATTAAGACCCTCTCAGTTTTATGGTGTGTGACTCTATGATTCTGGAGACACAATTTCACCTGAGAGCTCTTTTCTACTATCAGCCTTCAGAAAAAGGGGAACTATACCAGAAACAAACTCCCTAAAGAATGGCCCCTTGGGCAGCCGGTGCCCTGCAGACAGGGAACTCACTGGGCCACGTGGCCACATGCTGACCCAAGGACCTCACCCAACTGGCATAAAGAGGAACAAAAGAGTTGGAAATATTATTTTCTCATTGGACATTCTAGGTTTTGTGAATCCTACATTTTAAGGGAAAGAAGGAGAAAAACCTCTCCCTGCCAGACTAGCCAGGCATCTGAATCTGCTTCCATCCCAGATCTTTGGCTGATGTGGCAACTCAAGACCATCCACGCTGAGGGAAACTTGGATAGAACCAGCGTGTCATTTTCAATCCATACTCCATACACGAGGAGAGGTGGCAGGGGTGCAGGGAGAGCGGTGCTCCCTCCGTGCAGCAGGCAGAAATTGCAAGCAAATTGTACAGCTTGAGCCTATATGACAATCCGTCAGTCACGTGGGGAAACAAGCACACTTCAGGGTGTCCTGGGTTTCTCACAAGCAAAATAACTGTTTGGTCAGAATTCAGATCAAAACACCACTCTCTGCCCCCCTCCTTAATGTCCAGGCAATCCAGAAAAATGAACTTGTTTGGTTACCTGCCCCCATTGGTCTGATTCAGAGGCCTGTCACTTTCAGAGGTTCACATCATTGATGCAGGGTTCTGCCCTCTCCCTTTCCCCTTTTCCTTTCTTCTTAAACATTCTGTCTGGTGACAACCATGGAAGGACAAAAGCCTGTGAACAACAGCTTTGTTCCAGGGTTGTGCCTGCTTTGCTGCTTTCCCAAGAGAAAGCTCCATTACTGCTGAATGAACCAAAGAAAGAACAAGTCCTCTCAGTTTTGGATGCCAGGACAACCCCCCCCCCACCCACCCTAGAGCTGATAATTGGCTTCAGACAACACTTTTATAATCCAGGTCATAAACAAGGAAGAAAGACTCTGCCCATCATAAAAACATGAACTTTCCCATATCTAAAAGAAGGAAGACCAGGGACAACTAAAAATTTTAGCTGTAAAGTGATGAAAGTGAGTTAGAAAAGCTGTAAAGTAATGAAGGTGACAAGAAAAGAATTATAAAGTATATCTTTCAATGAATTAGAAAGCATGCCTAAAATCTAAATATAATTGCTAATCTAAATATTATTTTGTTAGCTTTCTGTATTGCAGATTTTTACACATAGTTAAATGAGACAGTCTTCAAAATTGACTAGGAATGGTCCAGTCAGAAATACAACTGATTCACAAGCTATTTCTCAAACAACGTTTTCAATGGTTAAAAAAAAAAAGTTTCGATGATAAAACTGACTCAAATCAAATCTAGTCATCAACTCACTTCAATAGTCTCTACTTCGTAACCTGAATCTTGGCTTTGAACCTAAACACCGTGGACCATAAAAATTCCGAATACCAGGAAATAAACTCGCTGTTTCCTAGATAGGAATCAGGCAATATGCCTTACTAATCCTTAAAGTTAGTAAACAACGCTGCGGAAAAGAACAGTTTCTAAAAAAAAAAATCAGTAAAAAGACAGATGGTTATTAGGAACAGGAACAAATAAAATACCTCCTTTAGTGCCAGAAGGAAATCAAAATCAAAATTTAAAATTGTCAGTGGCTTGCAAAACACGTGTGCACACGCACACACACACACACACACACACACACACACACACACACACACAGAAGAAAGTTCTCCCGTTACTTACTGGGGCGGTCGGGCGCGGTATTCCTCACATCAGCACCCTGCCTGTTCAGCTGCCAAGTGCCCGAGCACTCCGCGAGCAGCTGTTTCCTTCATGCTGGGGCTCTGTGTCTTAACCAGTCACATGCACCTCCTGATAAATGCCGCCGCAGGCCAGGAGGTCAGAAACTGAAGATCATTATTCTCCTAATTCACAAACCTTCTCGTAACCCCTGTGCTGGCTCAGCCATTTCATTAGCATGTAGAGCAGTACATTCCATAATTTGTTTTCTTTTAGTGACAAAACCCAAACAGCTGTTAGGTCACCCTGGAGAGCAGGTCACTGCAAGTGGAAAGTTGATGTGTTTGTATTGGGGAGGGCGTTGGGAGGGATGGGCTGGCAGTCCGTCTGCTCTCTTATCTCCCTCAGGTTTTCGTTGGGACACGTGAACAGCTAGAAGGAACCCCAGGCAGTACAGCAGGTGGCAGCAGCTCTTCTTTCCAGGTGCCCCTAGACTACATCAATCTGCCACTTAGTTTGCTCCATCTTGGTTTCGTTTTCTCAGCATCCCAGCCTCCAGTTTGTTGGAAGAGCCCCAGACTAAGTGGACTCTTCTGAGGAGGGCAGACTAGCCGCCTAAGGATGCTTAGGTTTAGTTTCAAAGGACAGGATTGCTGTGCCCAGTGATGCGGAGCGGCAGATGTGTGTGGGGTTAATGAGGAATATCAAAAACGCAGCTTTATCTAAAGAGCTAATGGAAATGATTTCAGGCAGCCTAAGACCAAACTTCCGCATAGTTATCTGTTGGATTGTGTCAACATTTGGGGGCACTGTTGAGATTACCAGCCAGGGAATGAGAGTGGAAACAGAAATTATAGAAATTTACAAAGCACTTTACAGATGTGCTGCTGCCCCCTTTGGTATGCTAGGAAATGGGACCAGCCTGCTGTTTCCTGTGCTGCATACAGAAGTGGCAAACCATCCTGAATGCTTTGTTGAATTCATGCTTCTCACCTGAGCTGCTTTTCCCAACCCCTCCCCACCCCCACTTCCTATTCGTCCCTCTCTCCAAAGAAAGCCCTTAAACTATCTGACTTTGGGTAGTATCTAACCTTGGATATCTGACCTCTTGGTGTAGTAAGAGTGACACTTCCCCAAATCAGTGCCCAAGCAGGGTAGAGTGGAGATATGACAGAGAGAGTAAGCCCTTTTGGCAAACTGAACATCCAAAAAAGATTTTAAAAGGTTAAAATGTCCCAGGGGATTTCTGAACCATAATGAGCCTGTTAAACTTTCAACTTTGATTTTTAATAAGTGAGATCTTACTCAGTAGAAGAGCCTGTGTGGGCAATTTTTCATATCTGGATTTTGTCTCATAATTATTTACAGTGTTAGTCAAACCAGAAGTTTCCCTCCGTACGGAATATAGAATCTTTTTCCAGAATAACAGCAAAAGACTAAAAACCCCTCAGTCTTACCAGTCTTTCAGGGGATTCACTTGTTAGCAACATGTGAGAGCCCAAAGTACAAATGAAAATTTTTTTACAAGCTTCAAAATGTATCCCTTTTAAGGGTTCAAAATTAGTAATAGAAATAAGACATCAACATACAATGTGCTAAAATACATATCAGCTTCATAAACATTTTTTCCTTGTATGTTGATATGACAATCATTAATCAGAAACAGAAAAGGAGGCCTATTGAAGATTTAAAATATTATTTTGATTTATGTTTACTTTGTAACTACAGAAACTTTTGTGACCTTATGGCATCCATCAGTTACTTTATTTGCAATTGACTTGTTAATTGTTCTGAGGATCTATTGCATGCCACATCATTAACAAAAGAGAGAAACCCTTCAATAACCAATAGAAAAAAACAAACTCAGGAAACATAAACACAGAAATGCCTTTCTCCTTTTGGCAGAGAGGAAGGGATGGATCCTGAATCATACCTATGAAGCAAAATGTCAACGCAGACCAAGACCCGGGAACTTCCCGGGTCCAGGAATGTAATAGAAGGTTCTACAATGACACCTTCCAGCCTCGTGAAGAAATGGGGAGATCCCGCCTCCCTGCCCATACTGTCTACAGGTACCAATCATTTCCTTCAACTCAAAAAAAGTCGCCCTCCTCCGATCAGAGGCCATCCACCCCCTGGGTTTGTGTCTAATTTTGCAACTCCTAAATGTTTAGGATGTTTTTGCCAACAACCGTGCCTTCATTCCCTGTCTACTCACCCTCGTCATTATACAAATATGCTCACGGTTTTCTATTTCCTAAAAAAAGGATCCTTTGCTTCTTTAATTCCTGCCCTAACCCACTCATTCCCATCACAACTAAGCTTCTGGGGAAATACTCCTTGTCTCCATCATCTCGCATCCCAGTTAAGTCTCAACCTGCTTACAGTCTGGCTTCTCCCATCCATTTCACTGAAACTGCCTTCCCCAAGTCACCAAACACCAAGGCTATTGGCTCTGCTTTTATTTTACTCGACTTCTCAGCTGCATTTGACCCAACTGTTTCAAATATTCTCCTGAGACTACCGTAAAATTTTACTCCTACCTCCTTCAGCCTCCTATATGGACTTTTCTTTTACTTGCCCCTTAAATGTGAAAATCCCCTCTTTTCTTCGTGTTTTCTTACATCTCTCATATGTCTTAATTTATTACTGAATGACTATAGTGGTTTCCTAATTAGTCGCTTTGCCTCCAAAAGCCTGTCTCTGCCTTCGGTTTATTTATTTATTTTTACACTTTTAGAATGAAAGCCTCTCAGGGGCCATGGTGGTGTCTTTAGTACCTTCATATTCCCAGAACCTATGACTGGGCTTGAATTTTTCTCTTTTATTTTCTGCTGTTGTTGCATTTCTTACTCTGTATTTTAATTAGGTCTTCATGTATCTATGTTGCATCTAAACATTGACTACCTTAGAGAAAGTGTATGACTTATTCATTTTATAGCCTGCAACGCCTACTACAATGCCTGACATATAGGAGACACGTGGCTGAAACCATGCTGAATGAATAAATGAATGATTAAAGAGAAGGATTTTCTGCCTACTCCTTTAATAAATGATAATTTTTAAAGTGTGCAAAAACATTTTATATTAGGTCATCAAACCATCCTAAGCAATTTCCCCCCAAAAGAAATTATTTTGTCCACATTCTATGACCATGCTGTAGTAAAACTATAAAACAATTACAAAAGTGTAAGTTAGAAAAGAGCCAAGCTCTTGGAAAATTTTTATAACTCTTCTTTAAAAAAATCATTGACTGGAAAAGAAAAAAAAACATCTATAGAATGCTTAGATTTCAATAATGAGAACACCACATACCAAAAAGTGTGCACAAAGCCAAAACAGTTAATTAGAGGCAAACTGACTCAAAAAGAACTTGAAAAACAATAGATCAATAATCATGGAAAAAAGTAAAAGTTATTGAGAACTTGTTTCCAAGAAAACTTTTTGGTCCAAATTACTTACACAATCAAGTTCTCTTGGGGCTTGAAGCCACAGATAATTCCCAGGCCATATAAAATGTTCAAGTGGACAAAACTAACAGAAAGCTAACATAATACCCTTGACTTAAAACAAACAAACAAACTGATAAAACATAATAAAGGAAAACACAGACTAACCTCCTGTATAAACATAGTTTACCCTTGAGATGAAAAAAAAATCTCAATATTAAAGAATGCACTAGCATAGTGACATAAATATGTCAATGGAAAAAAGCTTTCAGTTTAGCACAATAGGTAATCTTAACAAGTCTTTTGATAAAATTAAATATCAATTTTTAAAAAATAAAATAGGAGAATTTTTCTTAGCATGGTAAAGATTGTGTATCTCAAACCAAACACAGGCATCATACCTAAAGGTGTAATACTAGAAGTATTAACATTAAAATCAGAAACAAACAAGAAAAGGATGCTCATTGTCACTACCATCATTTAGCATACTATTCTGGACCAGATAAGAAAAAGAAGCTAAAAAAAGAATTACGAGAGAGCAGGAGACAAAATTACCTAGCTTGTACATGTTATAATCATTTACTCAACAGAATCAACTTTTTAAATAATTGGAAATATCAGTGGGGAGACAGTTAAAAAATAAATACATGAAATTAATAGAATTTTCCACATAACAGCCAAAACCTGATAGGAAACATAATGGGGGAAAAAAAACCCTCATTCATAATAGTAACAACAACAACAAAATTTCTAGGAATGACAAAAAAAAGTGAATAACATATTAAAAAATTTTATAAAACTCTATTGAGAAAATAGAAAATATTTCAATAAATGGAGAGTTATACAATTTTCTGGGACCAGAAGACTCAACATTGTCAAGATGTCAATTCTCCCCTATTTAATTTATAAACATAATTAATTTTTGGTTAAAATCCCAAAGAGATTTTTTGAACTGCTTAAAAAAGAAATCCTGAAGTTTATCTGAAAGAATAAAAAACTGAGAATGGTAAAGAAATTTTAAGAAAACAACAGGGGGGCGGTCCTAGGTATTAAATAGGCTAAAAAAATCAAGAATTAAAAGTTTGATACTGATGCCAAAAGAGGCAGAGCAATGGAACAGAACAGAAAGCCCAGAAATATAAATACAAGTACTATAATAAAATGTTTATTTGTTAAATACAGTATTTAAACCCAGTGGGGAAAAATTATTCAGTAACTTGTTGAATAGTTAATTATTAGGAAAAATAAAGATCCAGTTATTACCTCACATCATACACAAAGTAAATGCCTAGTGAACCAAAGAGTAAAATGTGAGAATAAAACCACAAGCTTGAAGAAAATGATGTGATTGTTTTTATAACCTTAAAATCATTTTAATCATGATTAAATATTTTTATCATGAAAATTATTCTATGATCATAAAAGCAGAAACCATAAAGAAAAAATTACTATTTAAATGAATAAAATGTAAAATTTGTGTATGTCAGAAATAACCCCACCATAGCCAAAATTAAATCACAAATGACAAAATGAGATTAAAAAATGAAACCTTTATGTTAAAGGTTTAAGAGCCTTAACATATGAATAGCATTTGTAATTAACAACTAGGCAAATGATATTATAAATAGTTCACAAGGGAAGAAATATAAATGACCAATATACACCTGAAAAATACTCAGTTTCCTAAAAATGAGTACAAATTAGACAATAATACGATACCATTTATTACCTATAAGCTTGACAAAGATGGAAAATTGATACTTCCCAATGTTGGCAGGAGGTTTGGAAAATGGCACCAACATAGTCTGCTGGCAAGAGTATAAATTGTTACAACATATGAGGAAGATAATTTTGTAATATGTAGCAAAACTTTAAAAAAATATGTATAATATTTAATTCTTCAGTTCCTCTTCTAGAGATATATCCCAAAAATATAATATGGATTTTCATATATAAGGGTGTTTCTCACAGCATTGTTTATACTAGTGAAAAATTTGAAACAATCTATGTGCCAGAAGTAGTAGAATAAATCATAACACATTCATAAGTGGTAGCACTATGGAATCATTATAAAATAATGTTGAAATATATTAACATGGAAAAATATTTGGCATTGATTAAGTGAAAAACACAAGTTACAAAACAATTTATTCAGTATGATTTCATTTTTCTAAGAAAAGATGTGAACATGTAGAAGTCTGAAACTTTAGATATCAAATTTTTAATAGTGGTTATCTTTGGGAGTTGGGGTCACATGCAATTTTTCTCCCTTTTTTATGCTTATCAGCTTTTTTCTACTGTTTCCATGACAAATGTGTATCAGTTGTTCATTTTCAAATGAGATCTTTTTTATATAAGAAAAAAGATGTAGACCTATAATTCTACTTAAGTACTTTAATCATCTACGCAAAGAAGAGAAAGCCATTGACAAGAAATATGATCAAGAAAAAAGGACCAAGAGCAGGAAAGCCTCACCATCCATGAACAAAGCCAGACACTTCCTCTCAACTAAGTCTCTATTCTCTAAACTGCTGGTCCTGGATGCAATAAATATTGCAAGTCACTGAAGTGATGGAACTACCAGGTTCAAAGGATGCAGGAAGAAGAGGGAAACATGGTCTGGCTTGAACACCTTGGATTCAGTTTCTCAGAGACGTCCTGATGGACCTTTGTGCCTCTCAGAGGCATTCCCATAAGTAGAAATTCCCAAATGGTATCCATCCCATGCACACGTGATCAGGTAGCATGAACCAACCCCTGCCAGCTCCCCCCTCCTAAAGCTGCCCAGCCATCCATCTACTTTGTGCCAAACTCCAAACAAGCTGCTCCAAGTTGGTGACACACCACCTGCTGGTCAACTTGAGGTACTAATCCCATGCTGCATCCCCACTCCCACCTTCTTTTCAGGGGACATTGTAGGCAACATTACTCTCTTATTTTTTGAATTCAGTAAATTCTACCTGATCATTTCTTTCTCAGATACATATACTTTTGGGGTCCTTTCTCTCTTTCTCTTTTTCGTCCAACATTTGTCAAAGCATCATGGGGAATTTTCTCTACCCCTCTTGTTCTTCCCTTTTTCTACCCCTTGAACCATGTGTGAGCGAAAATAAATACCGAATCACCATCAATTATAAGAGCTGTGCTGGCTACATGCCTGTAACAAATAGAAAGAAAAAAATTGTGAAAGAATCAGAGTAGAGCTTTTAATCTCCAAAGCCCTTGAACAAAGCAAATCATTGTCAATAAATGAGAAAATACAGTGTCTTGTGTTTAATGTGCATTGCATTTAGGGATTCACCAAAGTACGTGACAAAAATCTCTGCTCTCAAGGCTTATAATGTCTCTGGGAGAAAAGTGGAACATGTAGAAAGCCACATATAAGGAATAATGATAATTATGTATCATAACAATCAATATCTATTAATACTGGGTTGGCCCAAAAGTTCGTTCAGGTTTTTCATTGTACAGAAAAACCCGAACAAACTTTTTGGCCAACCCGATATTATAACATACTATATTAATATATTGTTAATAGTATATAACAAGCTAACATCTTTGCAAAATGCTCCTTTAATTCTCACAGCAATGCTCTATGGAGATGCTGTTATTATCCCCAGATGACCTTTAATGAGATTAACTAGCCTGCCCACAGCTAGTAAGCAGCAAAGGAGACATTTGGATGTGACTGCCTGTCTAACTCCAAACCCTGCACATTTACCCCACAAAATGACTTAGTAGTCATAGAAGTTTTCATAGACTTGCTTGTCCTTTTCTAGTTAAACCTGCTTATCCTCAAGCACAACAGCCAAGTCAATTGTATTGCACTTTGGGGGCTAACTACTGGCATCACCACAGTAGTTTGCTGCTATTATCCATTGCAAATGTGCGCTATTTCAGCCAGTGATATTGGTTAAGTGGTCGTGAGGTGGCCTGGTAGACTGAGTGGCATTTATAACATTGCTTCTGCGGATACTGCTTCTATGGGTTAAAAACATCTTGAGTTCCAAATAACTGATTCACAAGTGAACCTTTGGGACCGAAGCCTTTCTTAAATTGGAGACGGGATGTAGAAAAATAAAGAGGAGAATGAATAAGGAGGACAGTCTTCACCAGAGGAGGCCTCAGCAGAAGATGCCCTCACACCCCATCCTCTACGCCCCTCTTTTATGCACCATCCCTGAAGAAACTCGCAAATTTCTGGACAAATCAGTCCAGAATAAAAATAGGCTTCCACTTTCAGTCTCTTTTTTTTTCCTGCCTATCTCTTCTCTTTTCTTCTTCCTTTTTATAAAATTTCATTTACTTTTAAAAAACACATTACATATTAGTATAGTTGCATTTATTCAATCTAATTCATTTAAATTTATCTTTATGGCAACATTTTTCCCTCCATCTAAGCTTCTTAGACTTCTTAGCATAGCTTCTTAGACTACGCTAGATTTCTAGCTGAAGCTGTATTCAATAACCCAGGAAGGAGAATTAAGCGTTCACGGCACAAAACACCTTACTTAGCATAATTACTTACATAATAACTTTTCCCCCAATAGTTTTATTTCAAAACCCTGACTTGACAGCAAATTTCATCAGTCTTTGAAGATCTCACCCCTAGAAACCACAGACTCGTGGTAAAGTTAAACTAAATCTAAATCTTCTAAAATGCCACTGCTGTTTCCACAATTCTTTTAGTTCTTGAAAAAAAGTGGCTTAGAGTAATAAATAAATAAATAAAAATAAAATCCCTGAGGCCGCCTCTGTGCATTTTTCTGAGAATCATTTAGTGTGTGGAAAATAATAGGAGGGGAGTTTTCAGATTTATGGTTTCCTTTCTATTTAAGGGCCAGCATCATTGCTATTTCAAAGTATAAAATACAAATCTGATTCAGTGATAAATGAGGCAAAGGAAATATTTAAATTTATTTTTTTTCTTGAAATGTGTGATAGCTAAGTGCAAGAGGTGGGGCACAGTTTGATCTTCCTAGGAATCACAGGAAAAGCGTAGTTAGAAACTCCAAACCCTCTTATTCTCATATGCAAACTATAGGCCCCCTCGGCCTCACTTCTCCCCATCCTCTCATTGCTGTTTTGCTCTTGTTAGACACTGGCCTCCTTCTGGGTCTGCTAAGCTGTCCTGGGTTCACACCACAGCCCACTGGCCTGAACTGGAGGATGATGCTCAGTGGACACTTTCTGAATGAATGAATGAATGAATTTATGTTTACACCATGGTTATAAATAGTCACAATATTTTGATACCAAATCCAATTGCTCAAAATTGTGCATAATTCTAAACAATGTCAATGTTCTACTTAATCACTTCTGCTCTTCACTTTACCATATTATCCAAACCCAGTCAGCTGACTACAAGTCCTGTTTTCCAGTCTTTTTTTTTTTTTAACATCTTTATTGGAGTATAATTGCTTTACAATGGTGTGTTAGTTTCTGTCTTATAACAAAGTGAATCAGCTATACATACACATATATCCCCATATCTCCTCCCTCTTGCGTCTCCCTCCCACCCTCCCTATTCCACCCCTCTAGGTGATCACAAAGCACCGAGCTGATCTCCCTGTGCTATGTGGCTGCTTTCCACTAGCTATCTATTTTATATTTGATAGTGTATATATGTCCATGCCACTCCCTCACTTTGTCCCAGCTTACCCTTCCCCCTCCCCGTGTCCTCAAGTCCATTCTCTACATCTGCGTCTTTATTCCTGTCCTGCCCCTAGGTTCTTCAGGACCTTTTCTTTTTTTTTTTTTTTAGATTCCATATATATGTGTTAGCATACGGTATTTGTTTTTCTCTTTCTGACTTACTTCACTCTGTATGACAGACTCTAGGTCCATCCACCTCACTACAAATAACTCAATTTTGTTTCTTTTTATGGCTGAGTAATATTCCATTGTATATATGTGCCACATCTTCCTCATCCATTCATCCGTCAATGGACACTTAGGTTGCTTCCATGTCCTGGCTATTGTAAATAGAGCTGCAGTGAACATTGTGGTATATGATTCTTTTTGAATTATGGTTTTCTCAGGGTATATGCCCAGTAGTGGGATTGCTGGGTCATATGGTAGTTCTATTTTTAGTTTTTTAAGGAACCTCCATACTGTTCTCCATAGTGGCTATATCAATTTATATTCCCACCAACAGTGCAAGAGGGTTCCCTTTTCTCCACACTGTTTTCCAGTCTTTAGTGCCAAACTACTTGCTCAAGTTTTAATCCAACCATCACCACCTGTAGGTTATAAATCTGTGAGGCCTGAGCTTCTAACCTCATTTCCATATCCTTTCCTAAGGTATCACTGTCTTTATCATTCACTTGGCTAAATATCGCCATGGTTTACTTGCACTTTATTTGCTGAAACTTTTGGCTGCATCTCAGGCTTACTTATATCCTTTGTGTGTAGAAAGCCTTTGGATAAGATATTCCTCTTTATGACTTCCTGGAAAAACACAAAGGCAACCACGAACAGAGTGGGAACCTGCCGAGGAATGAGGATCTAACATTCTTGCTACAGGATGTTTTTATTTGCAGATCACAGGGAATAAACTAAGAAAGCCCTTTTAGAAGCACATAAAAAAAGTGGTAGGGACATTTCTAGTTTTCCTTCATGTTTTAATTAAACAAGGAGTGTTTGTTCTCAGGGCTTTTCTTGGTGATTGCCATTCTTATCAGTGAAAGGCAGTAGATCCATTTATGTTGTGGTAAAACTCTCAAACTGAGAGGCAAGTGCAGGGGAGGGGTCAGAGCTGAGAGGTGGGTGCTGTTTCCTTAATACAACCATAGGAAGTAAGAAGGTCAGCCAAAGCTTCTTGGCTGGTGGAAATAAACACATGGTAGTGAGAAATCAATGCAGGAGAGCATGGGCTATAACAGCTGAAAAGCAACCTAAATGGTGAGGCTTCAATAGGTATTTGAATGCCTATAAATTCTTTTTAAATATATATTTTAATGGTCAGAAAAACTACATTATCACTTGGAAGAATGGTCTTGTTTCCCTTTACAAAATAAGAAAAACAGGATGCTTGTGTGTTTTTTAATTTATAAGATATTTAAACTTAAAAAGCAATAATGCTCATTGTAGCAAGTCAAACAATACAGAGATACACATAAAGAAAATATATTATTATGGAACCCCTCTTTCTCACTGAGATAGCACACACCTGTGAGAAATGTATCTCATACATACATACATACACACGTAGGGTTCTATTTTTCCATTAAAAAATTAATCTGTAATTTGATTTTCCCCCATAACAGTGTATCATGGTTATATATATTGGCTCCAAGATTGATAATACAGATTTAATTTATTCTTTTTAATAGTTTCATACTCCTTCACAGTGTAGTTATATTATAGTTAATTCACCTTATTGCTGAACACTAAAGATGCTCCCAGTGTTTTGCCCCTATAAACAGTGTTGCACTAAACATTCTAGCACATATATCTTAGTTTCTGGTGCTTTTATTTCCAGAGTATAGATCTCCAAAACTGGGACTCTTGGGATTGCAAAGTTATTCATTTTACTATGCATTCTCAGTTATTTTCCCAAGACTAAACTAAAAGCAATGCAAGAGTCATGGCCTTTAAAAGACTGATAAATGTCAACTTAGAGCATCAAGATTATTCATTATTCATTTTCAGAATCCTATCCTACCAGGCATATTAACTAAATCACTTGTACTGAAGATATTTGCCTGCTTTTCATGTAGAATAATAATATTTTTTTAAAAAAAACCAAAGCATCTTAAGCCAAACTCACTAAAATTGGCCAAAGTTAAAAGCTGGAGTCTATTTCTCTCTGGCTAATCCTTATTATCTGCATACACCAAAAATTCCATGAACTCTAAAGGCCATTCCAATTGTAGAATCAACTGCTGATTGATTTTAAAAAATGTATGAGCAAATGTGAACTGATAGAAAGAACAAAAATGTTAAGGTTGGACTAGAAATTTTTGACTATACTTTCAAAGCATGCAGTGGTACTAGTGTGAAAAAGGGTCTCACGCACCCTCACTTGTTTCTATCTTATTTTCTGGACTGTGGCCGTAGTAACTGAAGAGACAGCTCTTCCACATGCCATCTCAGTGAGGCAGGAACGGTGCCCACAATCCAACCATAAGGATAGGAGCACCCAAGGTCTGCAACTACACTCCTTCTGGCATGGGGTGTTTATCACACACCACCTCTTCTAATTTAAATGCTTTCACCATGTCGTTTGCTTTGGGACTTCGGAGTGAGAGTTTGGACTTTATTAGTCTGTATTTTAACAGCATATATATTCCACATTACCATTAACTAATATGGCTATACTGGCCAACACACTCTAAGACACAGGCGACTGAGCATAGGGTTCCCTGCCTTAAGGAAAAAAAAAAGTTATATTCAACATGAATTAAGGGAAAATTGTTCACATTACCAAAGCATTCGTTGTTTTAGAAAGCCACTCATTGCAGGATTACAAGAAATATGTGTACCCCTGGTGCATTAAAAATGGCATTCGACCAACCAAAATTCAACTCATATTATCCAAGAACACATTTATTAAGTAAAATAAACATGAGTCCGATTTTGGACCCAACTTACTGGCCTAGATGGTCTGTGTCTTTTCCTTCGGAACAAAAAATTAGGCAAGCAATTCCTAGCAGCCTGTGGTAGACAGGCTATTTCACAACCCCTCCAGGGACGCTTGCAAGTAACCTGCTAAAAATAGCCCCTCAACTCTTATGTTAGTGTCCTCAACTGCAGGGCCAAGTGAAACTATAAATTGCCTGAAATATGTCCCCTGCATTCTAATTCCATAGGACTACTATTAGCTGAAAATCCCCAGTAATCTTCCTGACAATTCCAACATTAATAAACTTTTTCTTTTTTAACCATTTTCCAAAGTAGTAGGAGAGGCTGAGCGGTGAGTGGTGAGGATGTTGGCACATTGGAGAACTGGGAAATCGGATTCTCATACCCTCATCATCCTTTCACTAGCTAAGTCACTTAACCCTTTAAGTACAGACGGTCCCTGATTTACCATGGTTCGACTTACAAATTTTTGACCTTACGGTGCTGTGAAAGCTATATGCATTCAGTAGAAACCGTACTTTGAATTCTGAATTCTGATCTCCTCCCAGGCTAGCAGTATGCACTCCGGTACTCTGTAGTGATGCGGAGCAGCAGCAGGAACCTGCAGCTCCCAGTCAGCCCCGCAATCACAAGGGGAAACAACCCGTACACTTAACGACCATGCTGAACCCCTACAATCATTCTGGTTTTCACTTTCAGTACAGTATTCAATCAATTACATGGGATACTCAACACTTGGTCATAAAATAGGCTTTGTGTTAGATGATTTTGCCTGACTATAGGCTAATGTTAAGTGTTCTGAGTACATTTAAGGTAGGCTAAGCTAAGCGATGATGTTCAGTAGGTTCGGTGTATTAAATCCATTTTCCACTTACGATATTCTCAACTTACGATGGACATATTGGGACATAACCCCCTCGTAAGTAGAGGAAGATCTGTGTAAGATTCCTCAACTGCAAAAGGGAACTGATAATACCCAACTCAAAGGGTGGCTATATGGTTTGGAAATAATGCATTGCGTTGCATTTCAGACTTTTAGCCTATAAGAAATATTCAATAAATGCACAAGGATATACGTAAGACAAGTTCAATGCAACACTTGTAATAACAACAATAAAAAGGAAACAACCTAAAATTAAGGGAGATTGATCAAAATAATCACAATGTATTATCAATGCTGAATAAATCATGCAGCCATGAAAAGGATGGATGGGAAGATGGCTTTGATGTAATAAGTGAAAAAAGCAAGCTGCAAAAAACAGTAAGCATAAACGATTATTGTTTTAAGCCAAAAAACAACCCCACAATGTATCTAGCCCCATTTTTATTACAATCGTTTATGTTGTCAAATGCATAGAAAATATCTGCAGTGACAACAAGCAATAAACATGTATCTAGTCTGAAGAAAAAAAAAAGAGGATTGCAAGTCTTTCCTCTTTTATACTATTCATTTTGATATTGAGTACATTCACTTATAATAAACTCGCAGTGCATTTATAATTAAAAATTAAAGACAATAAATAAATGAGAAATAATTAATGTAAAGCACTTAGCAGAATGCCTAGTGGGCTTGGATGAATGGTGATTATCATAGTTACTTCTGTCTAGAAGCAACAGAACTCCTTAAGTAAAACAAGTTTACATGCAATCAGGTATGTTCATGTGTGAACTCAATCAGTATTTTTTTTAAGGGGTTGATTACTATGTTTATTGTGGTGATACATATCATGGATGTATACATATGTCAAGACATCAAATTGTATATTTTTATTATATGCCATTTATTATATGTCAATTATACCTCAACAAAATTGTTTATAAAAAGTGGAGCTAAAATTTGCAACTGTAAGAACATAAAAGATGGGAGCCTGAGATCAGAATTAAAGGTTTCTAAGATCTTTATGTTATTCAGAAGGAGATTTCTTTATGTTATTTGGAAGATGTTAATATGAAGATATTAACATTAGGCTTTGCTAAACCAAATATGTATTTTAAAATTTTAAGTATAACTAATAAAAGAAAAGGAATAGATGACATAACTCCCAAAACACTAGAGGGGAGAAATTGGAATACAGAAAACTTGAAAAATCCAAAAGAAAGCAGGAGAGGAGAGAAAAAGAATGGTAAATAGAAAATTAAAAATACCTCAATAACCACAGTGTTGATTGTCTGAATTCACCATTAAAATGCAAAGACTATCATTAAATAACAAACAAAAAATATGGATCCATTTTTAATCCATTCAGTTCCACAGATGTAGGATATGCGTGTGTATGAGTGTAAGAGTGTGTGTATATGAGTGTATGTATGTGTGTTTACATACACAGATAAGAGGATCAGATAATGCTCCCTGACTCAACTTCTTTTAACTATTTTTCTGAAGCCTTAAAACTAATTGAAGGATACCCAAAGCAATCTACAGATTCAATGCAATCCTTACCAAATTACCAATGGCATTTTTTACAGAACTAGAACAAAAAATCTTAAAATTTGTATGGAGACACAAAAGACCCTGAATAGCCAAAGCAATCTTGCGGGAAAAAAATGAAGGTGGAGGAATCAGACTCCCTGATTTCAGACTATACTACAAAGTGACAGTGATCAAGACAATATGGTACTGGCACAAAAACAGAAATATAGATCAATGGAACAGGATAGAAAGCCCAGAGATAAACCCATGCACATATGGTCACCTTATCTTTGATAAAGGAGGCAAGAATATACAATGGAGAAAAGACAGCATCTTCAATAAGAGGTGCTGGGAAAACTGGACAGCTCCATGTAAAAGAATGAAATTAGAACACTCCCTAACACCATACACAAAAATTAACTGTGTGTGATTCCAAAAATCATGTATGTTCACCATAAAAAAAATGAAAAGTATAGAAAAGCACAAAGAAAAATAAGATCAGGTCTAATCATACCATTCTTAAAATTTTTATTTCAGTGTATATTTGTGGTCACCTGCCAATGGTCCCCAGTGATCCTCACATGCCCTGTGTTGTCCTTGCTGACTAAAGGCTGACCCAGGGCTGGCCCTGCATGACTACTGGAATACAAGAGCAGCAGTGGTGTGTAACCCCCAAGGCAAGGTCATAAAAAGCATTCCAGCTTTCATCTTAGTCAAGGATCTCTCACTCGGAAGGAAGTCAGATGCTATGTCATGAAGATATTCAAGCAGCCCACAGAGAAATCCAAGAGGAGAGGAACTGGGGGTCCCAGCCAACAGCCAACACTGACCTGCCAGCCATGGGCATGATGCGCATCAAAAGTAGGTCTTCAAGTCCCTACTTCAGTCCAAGTCTTCAGATGACTGAAACCCCACCTGACACCTGATTGCAACCCATTCTTTAAAGGCACTTAGTTTGGGAATGACTTCTTACACAGAAATAGGTAACTAATAAATATCTTTCCTATCTTTTATAAAATTTAAAATGGGCATATAGATGTTCAGTCTGCCTTTTTAATTTATCATAAATATTCCCAATGTCAATAAATACTCTCAAAGATTCCAATGTCATCAAATACTCCTCTGAAACATGATTTGTCCCATGGCTGCACAATGTTCCATCTTACCTACATAGTATATTATATTATGTCTTTTTTTTGAGACAGAAAGAGCACAAAGCTTTATTTAATGGCCAGAGAATGAAGAAGCAGGAATCTAGTTCACAAATCAACTTCTCTTTTAATATATTATGTCATAAAAGCAGATATTTGGAAAACAATGTCTCAGTTCTAAAGAATGAATCCCCAGTGATGGTAAGTTGGTGGCGGAAAAATATATATATATGAGTAGAAATTCTGTATACCTTGTTAATATTTTTATTCATTCTTTCACCAAACATAAAATTAGTATATTGGCGTCTAATACTTTATAGCAGGTACTCCACAAAAGATAAAAATGATTGACAGAATTTAGGATCTCAAATCATACCTGGGCAGCACTTGACATGTGTCTCAACACCTACCTTAGCACCAAGTACAGAGTAATTATGTTATACCTAGTATATATAACTGAGGAAACATATCTGCTCCTCTATCACATTTAAATTTGTGTCTTAACGAATCTCATTACAAATTATAATGTCGTGATGACTCACAACAAATGATAAAAGTATTACTTACACACTTATTATACATAGTATCTGGTTCCCAGGGGGAATTTTAAAAAAATAGCTTTATTGGGACATAATGCACATACCATACAATTCATTGGTTTGGGTATATTACATTATTATTATTTTAAAATTGTGGTAAGATATATATAACAAAAAATTACTACTTTGACCGTTTTTAAGTTTACAATTCAGAAGGATGTTACATTTCACAATGTTGTGCAACCATTACCATTATTTCCAAAAGTTTTTTACCACCCAGATTAGAAATTCTATAACCATTAAAGAATAATTCTCCACTCATCCCTGCCCCCAGCCTTCAATAACATCTAACTTGCTTTCTGTCTCTATGATTTGCCTATTCAAGTTACTTAACATAAGTGGAATTACACAATTTTTCTCCTTTCGTGTCTGGATTATTTCACTTACAAGACACATCCATGTTGTAGAATATATCAGAACTTCATTCCTTTCTATGGCTAAAGAATATTCCATCATATGTATATACCATTATTTGTTTATCCATTCATCTGTTGATGGACACTTGGGTTGTTTCCACTCTTTGGCTATCATGAATAATGCTTCTATGAACACTGACCTACTCCAGAGGGAGTTTTTCAAAGCACAAAACATGGCACATACCTCAAGGAATTCATAATTAGGTCGATGAGAGAAGGAACTCCTGGAAAATTAACTATATAGGCAAATAATGGCTGAATAAATGAAAGAAATACCACCAAACATCATGTGATTAAATATATTAGACAATTAGACAGTGTGTTATAGTATTTCAGAAGAGGTGATGTCACAGAAGACTAGCAATGGTTTTATCAAAGAGAGCACATCTGTGCTGCATCTGGAAGCATATGCAGGCTCTGAATTGAGAGAAAGGAGGGGGGTGGCATAACTCTAGCTGGCCAGATCAGCACAGGAAAGTCTAGAGGGAGAGAAAATACATGGCACTTTCAGGGAAAGTTAGGAGACACATTGGTTAGGGCCTGAGAGAGAGAGGTCAGAAAAAATAAGATGCCCTATTACACCTGAATGCCAGGTGTATAAGAGACAGCTTTGGCGGTCCCAGCTCAAGCCCCTCTTTGCTGAAAACTGCCCCCATCAGCAGGATTAGTATAGTGACCCCCACTCCCAAGGGCATAAATGACTAGACAAGGTATTGACACCTGAGGCAAGTATAGGTCAGCTGGATAATTAGATTCTTTCTCAAGAGAATTTGGAATTTAGAGCTATCAGTGCTTGAACAAAAAGGACAAACAGGAGCTGATGGACATCCTCTTTCTCCCTGTGCATGGTGAAGCAGGGAAAGCTGGAGAGAGAGAGAGAGAGACAGAGAGAGAGAGAGAGAGAGAAGCAGAACCTCCCAGGAGGAGTGGAGGTAAGGAACCATCAAGTTCTCCAGTCAGGTCTCAGGCCCCTGATCAGCTGGTTTCTGGAGGGAGGCCCCTGCCAGTCTCAGCTTCATTTCTTGTGCTTCTGTGAGATACACTTTTTTTCTTATAACCACTATAGCTACTTTGAATGTATTTCCATTCATTGCAACTTGACTAAGATCCCAAGCAGTTTGTCTGCCGAGTGTTTAGCTAAGCTACTCCATGGTATTGCTGCCTCGGCATCCATTTTGTTCGGCTAAGTGGCCCTCTGGGTGCCTTAAACTGACACTCGCCCCTCATACAAGGGCATGCCCTAGAAAACAGCCAGAAGAGTCACAGGTAAGTTAACTTCCTGATACGACTTCCCCAATAACCCTTGTGATCAAAGTCTCCCTTACCTCCAAGAGCCCTGTGTCCCTTAGTTAGGAGCCCCGTGGAGCTTACCAAAACCCTGCTTCTTTTGGTTTGAATTGAGCCTTAGCTCAGGAACCCCAAAGCATTCCACCCACGGACTCTACCCTAATATAAGCGTGTGCCCCAGGTCCTGTCCCTGCCTTGACCTCCCCCTCCAGGGCTGCTGAGTACTTCCCCCAGGATAAACCTCTCCATTTCAATTTCTCTTGTGGTCTTTTGTTTTGCTCACCATCCTACACCTGGGGCTCTACTTATCAAATGTTAATTCAACGAAGTCACAATAACCCCCAAGACAGATTACAGTTGGTCAGTTCTTCTGTATCTGTGGGTTCCAAAAAATTTTTTTTCGGAAGATTCCAAAAAGCAAAACTTGAATTTGCCATGCACTAGCAACTATTTCCATAGCACTTCCATAGTATTAGGTATTACACATAATCTGAGATGGTGATTTAAAGTATAGGATGTGTAGTTTAAACGCAAACACTATGCCATCTTATGTAAGGGACTTGGGCATCTGAGGATTTTCATACCAGCAAGGGTCTTGGAACCAGTCCCTACGGATAGAGGATACTAGGGGACGAATCTGCTCTCAGGCGTGTGGAGAGTTGAATGTGTGGGGAGGGGGGACCCTGAGGGAAGGAAATCAGCTGGAGTCAGTCCTTGAATAAGGGGAAAAGGAGCAAACATAGAAGCAATAGTGACGGTAAGGAAGGAATGGGATAATCGCAACTCACCGGCAGGTCCCTGAATTCTCTTGCTGATTTGTGAAATCAATCAGTGGCCCCACTCAACCCAGACTTCTTGACCTTTGCCTAAAGACCAGTTAGTGCCTAACCTTGCCACCTGCTCCTCATTTACTAGTGATAAGGAAAAGCAGCAGCAGTATCTGCAGGATCCAACAGCTAATGGAGCTCACGAAGATACGAAAGACTGACTCGGAAAGCACACTCCACAAGCAAAGGTCAGTTGCACACGCCTCCCTCCCCTCCTTTTTCCCCTTCTGGAAGCTGCACAGGAAAATTTAGAGAATGATCCAAGTCCTGGTTCCCCCGAGCTCTGCCTCCCCACCCCCGCCCACGCCCGCAGGAGGACGGAGCAAGTTGGTAGAACTCTCTTTCTCAGGTGTCCCTACATTCACTTTCACTGCAACCTTTCTCTTACCTTCTTCTCTTCTACCTCTCTGCCAAATGTGACTCAGGAAAATCACGCCCTATTTAGGAACCAAAAGAAAGCTCCTAATAATGGCTGCACCCTGAAGAGCAGCGCTAGAGGTACTCGGTCCTAAGGACGGGGAAAAAAAGGAGAATCCAAAGTTTAGAGGTTAAAATTAGACACAAATGAAAAGGCCTTCTCCACCTACGAGTCACGCAGATAATAAGGCCGTCTCCTGAGAAAAGAATTCCATCTATTTCCTCATTCTTCTCCGGTGAAGTTGCTTTCCTACTGACATTAGCAAACAAAATAAATACAATTTATCTTTTATGCTTGTCCCGGCATCTGATAGAACACCTGGCACTTCCTAGATTCTCTATCAGTGCTTTTGCTTTGGGTAGATGGAGATTGTAAGTTGATTCAATATATTATTTTTCTGTTTGGGTTAATTATTCATGCATTATTAACGTATAAATGTAATGTAGTTATTAACATAGTATTAGTGCATGGTATAATGTATTAATGTAGAAACGATACATTAATAGTTATATTTCATTGTAAATGCATTGGAATAGTTTAATAATTAATACACATTTATAATAAATTATAATGATTTAAGCATAAAGATCTAATGTAATACGTTGTGAATACATTGTAAATACACTGTAATGATTTCATTGTAAGTATATGAGATATGATATTTTAGGTGCACATACCAGTGACTCTACAACTTTGCTTCTATGGGAGAAATGAAAAGTTTATTCAGAGGGCCAAGAACATTCTTAAAAACAAGCTTTTGGAACACTTCCAATTTGTATATCATGCAATGGATGGTCATTATTTATATTTTAAATGTCTTTAACTTTTATTTTGATTTTAGAATTTTCTGATTGCTTTAAATCTAGCTCCATAACCAAACCTTCATGGAATAAGAAATGAACCCAAAATATGATCATTTCAGTTGGCTGTGACTCCTTGCCAGGACTTCAGAAGCCCTTGTTTCCAAGTCTCTGCCATTGGCGGGGCCTTAAGAACCTACAGTGTCTTTTAGTTTTATCCACTTCCATCGGTTCTATTTTTGTATCTCCATACTTAGCACACAGAACTATCTTTGTCACTCCAGCTGACTGGCATGAGAGTCCCCAGGGCATAGTAGTTATACAAGATTATTGAAGCATACTTCCTACCCTTCAAATAAGACAATGCAGACTGCAGAAAAGACATCAGAAATGGTCACAATGGTAGAAGTGTGTGTGTGTGTGTGTGTGTGTGTGTGTGTGTGTGTGAATTGCTAAAGATTTCTTTCTTTGTACTAAGTTTTATGCATTATTAAGAGCACAACATCTATAATGCTTTCTAGAAGTTCATTTTAGGCTGTGTAATATCTGTTCCCATGTCTAAATTCACTTGGAAACATCATGATAAAATAAAGTTTCTTATAATCATATAACCCAGATTTAAAAAATTGAGAGTTTTTTAAAACCTCTATTACCCTTATTCTCAACTGAAGAATCCATCGTTACTTGCAGCATTCCAATTGATCCAACGAACAGCTGGACTGTTCTAAGAGGCCAAAACTTACAAACTGCCAATCCTTTGCTTGCCTTTCAGTGATTCAGTTTTATTTGATACATGTAAGAGTGGCCTGCTGAGTACATCAGAAAGAAGACTGTGAGTCCTGAACAGACAGCAGAATCTCACAGCCCAAACTCCACATGCCATTCATGTAACCACGTAGCACTGCAGCTCTGCTGTTGAGGTTTGCACTGCCCACTCCAGTAGCCACTAGGCACCTCAAGCCACTGAGCACATGAAATGAGGCCCGTCTGAACCGAGGTATGTAGCAGGCATAAAATACACCCTGGATTTCAAAGACTTGGTACCAAAGAAGAAGGTAAGATATCTCATTAACAATCTTTTATATTGATTGCATGTCGAAATGAATAATGTTTTGGATATATTGGGTTCAACAAACGAGATTCTTAAAACTAATTTTTACCTGTCTCTTTACTTCCTTAATGTGGCCACTAGAAAATATAAAATGACATATGTGGCTCACATTTGTGGCTCACTTTATATTTCTAGTGGACAGTGCTTGGTCTAGAGGCCTCCACAATAAATTGCATGACCAGTAATTAGTCTTTCAGATTGGAAGTCAGAGCCGCTGCAGAATTTTACTCCAAATCAGGCTAATCAGAGGAGAATATGACCAGGAGTAAAGATTAAAGCAGCCCCTACATGTTTAGTTTTTCCAACCAAAGCATTTTAATGATACCCATCAGGACAGTTAAGTCATGTCTAAGGACACAAGCCACTGGTTGAGATACTGATAAATGTCACTGAAGTGCACATAGTACCTGCCTTACTTAGCTCTTTCCCAGTTGATAACACATCCTTCATTTTCATCTCAGTCGTTGTTAACTGTACTCATTTCATAGCACGGAAACAGGAGAGTGAATCATGAATTCACTTGTTTTGACTTTTTGTTGTTGGTTTTCCCCACCATTGCTGTTAAAATGAAGACAAGGGATCTTTTCACAGAAAATAGAAACGTGAATTTGATTTTTTAAAATTTAATGGAAAATAAAACTTCTAAGATTCTGTGTACGGGCAACAGGGGGCTAGTTATTATTATAGCAGCATTATAACTGGACATGTCGTGCACATGGAGAAGTTCACACTGACACTGAATATTAACATACATAAAAATTCAGTCCCAAATCACTGATGTGGGATTACCAGATTACTGAATTAAAAACACATTGGGGGTCACTACTGCCAGCAAAGAGTTGTGTAACTGCTGGTAAAAACAATAGTGATTTCAGGAGTAGATTGAAAACAAAACAAAACAATAATATCTTTGTAATGTTCTGAAATTGTTGCACTAATAGAACTAAGACAGGCTCCAATGCGTTTCCCAGTCTGATTTGCTGACCATCTTGTCTGCCCATAATTGTTTTCTGCCATTCATTTCCTCCAATTGTCAATTATTGCTAAAACAATTATGAAAAAAACAAGTGTCTGTCTTTGTTTCCTGTTGCCCATGAATACAGTGAAGTCATAGACCAGACTAGTGCATCATAATCTTTTCCATTACAATGAATTATGCTGTCACAAACAGGATACAGTGCTTTACTGGGCAAAGAAGCCTAAGTGGGGCTGAATTAGCACAAACCTAATTGTCAGCCATGACAGCAAGAAACTAGAGCACTGGGACTTAGTTTTCCACTTTTTCAAAACATACTGGTTTTTGTACCTGATTATAAAAGTACATGGATAGACCTAGAGACTGTCATACAGAGTGACGTAAGTCAAAAAGAGAAAAACAAATATTGTATAATATTGCTTATATGTGGAATCTAGAAAAATGGTACAGATAAACTTATTGGCAAAGCAGAAATAGAGACACAGTTGTAGAGAACAAACTTATGGATACCAAGGGGGTGGGGAGTGGGATGAATTGGGAGACTGGGATTGACATATATGCACTACTATGTATAAAATAGATAACTAATGTGAACCTACTGTATAGCACAGGGAAATCTACTCGATGCTCTGTGATGACCTAAATGGAAAGGAAATCTAAAAAAGAGGGGATATATGTATATGTATAACTGATTCACTTTGCAGTACAACAGAAACTAACACAACATTGTAAAGCAACTATACTCCAATAAAAATTTAAAAAATAAAATAAAATAAAAAATAAAAGTAGTACATGCTATCCCAGAGACAAAGTAGAAAATAAAAATCACCTTTACCTCACTGACCAGAGGTTCTTATTGTTAACATTTTGGTGTAGGAATTTTTAGTTCTTAACTCTTTTTCATATATACATTTATAATTTTTAAGAAAATGGGATCACACCATGTATATAATTTTTTGTCTTCTCTTTTTCACCTAACATTACTACAAAGAGTTTCCAATGCCATTACATATTTTAATGTAATTTAATGGCTATTTGTAATTCCATATTGTGGAATATTATTTGACAATTTCCTTATTTTGTATATTTGTCCAAAATTTGTCTGTTTCAAATAGATAAACTTTCTTTTACATACAATTTTGCCTCAATCTATGAATATTTCCTTAGGATATATTCCTAAAAGATAGACTATTTACTTTTTTATGTATATATATATATTTTTTTTTTAATTTATTTATTTTATTTATTTATTTTTGGCTGTGTTGGGTCTTCGTTGCTGCGCGTGGGCTTTCTCTAGTTGCGGTGAGCGGGGGCTACTCTTTTTTGCGATGCGCGGGCTTCTCATTGTGGTGGCTTCTCGTTGCGGAGCATGGACTCTAGGTGCGCAGGCTTCAGTAGTTGCAGCACGCGGGCTCAACAGTTGTGGCAAACGGGCTCTAGAGCCCAGGCTCAGTAGTTGTGGCACACAGGCTTAGTTGCTCCGCGGCATGTGGGATCTTCCCGGACCAGGGATCGAACCCGTGTCCCCTGCATTGGCAGGCAGATTCTCAACCACTGCACCACCAGGGAAGCCCCAGACTATTTACGTTTTAGTAGAAAAAATATTGTGTATTTTGAAATAAATATTTAGAATAAAATGTCTAGGAAATTTTCTTAACAATCAAGGCACAGATGTGCATTAAAAATTTAATAACCAAGCTTGATATATGTACCTTCCTAACAGGATAAACAAGTGAAATACTTTCAATGATTACAAAGTTTAAGATAAATCTAAAACGGGTCTATCCGAAATGCCCTTTGGGCCAACCAGCTGTAAAAGTCTAAGTAATTCCACGAAGTCCTTTTCCAGAATCTGTTAGCACAACTAGCCTCCAAACCTTTTAGGAGCCCACAGATGATTCTGCAGTGATTCTGTGACCTCTTAGTTTCCTAAAGAGCTTGCTTCTAGTGGCTGCCTGCGCTGTCCCTGACCTGGGCTGAGCATTGTTACCTGGTTCTGCCACTAGAGGGCAGCCAAGGACAGGGAGAGGTGTTTAACACCCTTCTTGGTCCTGTTTCCTCTTCGGTATGGTATAATCTTTATTTCATAAGATAACCGAGGAGAAATCTAAAAATGAGGCACTGAAGGGAAAAACAATTTAGGTAATAAATATACAAATAAGTAAAATCAATAAGAAAATCTCTGTGTACAAACTATTCCCGTTTCCTCAGAGAGATTAACCAAAAGGTGCAGAATTCTGAGGGCTACCGCAGTGAGGAGCAAAGACCAGGCGTCTGGTTAAAAATTGGGTTACAGCATGAACAATTGTGCCTTTAGATCTTTGCAGATGGAGAAAGTGAGTCCACAGCAGATACATACTCCACGGGAATGAGTGGGTACATGGCTTTGAGCTCATGCACACCTGGCTTCCATTTTCTGTCTCTAGGTAATCAAGGACAAGTCACTTAACCTCTCTGAGCCTTAGTTTTCTCATTTATACAATGTGGCTAGCAATGGAACCTGCCCATAGGTGGTTTTGAGCACTAAATAAGAGAATGTATATTAAAAAGCTTGGCATATAGAAAATTCTCCATCATTGTTGGCTGTTGTTATTATTTCCAGCCCTCACCTTTCTCCTAAGCTGTTTCCCATTTCCAGTTGTCCACTTACTGTTTCTACGTGATGATCCCATCATCAACTCAAATTTAATATGTCTGAAAATAAAATCCTTGCTTCCCCCACTAACTCCCTGACCTGCTTCTGTCTCTTTGGCTATTTCTTTGAATGGACTCTAAGTAAAACATAATATCCTCTGTCTAACACTTCTTCTCCTCCTAAAACCATATCCAGTTAGTTTGCAAAACATGTGGGATTTGTCCTCTAATGTGTCTCCAATCTGGTTGGTTTCTTTCTCTCTGTTGTCACCAGCACCCAGACCTTGGTGACCTGCTCTTTGCCCCAGCAGGTCCTGCCTTGAATGGGCAGATCTTATTGATGTCATTTCCCTTCTCAAAATCCTCAGTGACTCCCCAGTGTCTTCAAATTAGATTCTAAATTCCTTAGTCTGGCATTATTGTCCCACTGCAGTCTGACTTCAACCTCCTCCAGGTGCTTTCCTCTTGTTCCGTATGGGCATTGCCCCCGCTCCTATCAAGCTGGTTGACACAGAGTTCCCTGGTAGGGTTGCCAGTAGGAAATAAAAAACACAGGATACTCAGTTAAACGTGCATCAGATAAACAACAAATATATTTTGTATAAGTATGTCTCATGCAATACGCCTCATACACACCAGTGAAATAGGACATACTCTTATTAGAAAAAGTATATGTTGTTTATCTGCAATTCATATTTCAGTGGGAATCCTGTATTTCATCCAGCAACCCAAGTATCAATACATTCCTATCTCTTCCCACGCACACAGCTCCGTTCTTGTCTTGGATGCTCTTATCTCTTGCCATACCCATCAGATCTCCCTCTGCCCTTCAAGGCTCAGCTCAACCTCATCCCTCCATGAAGCCTGCCTGGATCAGGCCTTCCTTATCTGTTCTTATTATCTACATCATTCATTTGGTTCCATATATAGGATGCCTTGTGTTCTGTATAATTCCCACTCTCCAAGTAAATGTTGAGTTTATCAAAGGTAGAGAATGTATTATAAGTAGGAGAACTTAACAAATATGCTTTGGTGGTGTGGTGCTGTGCTGACCTGTAATATAGGATGTGAGGGGATGAGAGCACAGGAGAAAGAGAACATCCAGAGGCCGCTAATCTGGATTTAAGGTGCTCAGAGACCCACGAAAATCAATTTGCAACTCCCCCTCCTTCCATAGCATCAGGCCAGGTGGGTATGGCTGCCTGGCCTTGGCACGCTTCTCCCTACACCCCCCTTCAGTACATCCTACAAGTTGTGGATTACATTTGGTGACTAAATTTCTTAAAACTCCACTCTATCTGAAGAGTAATCTGATTACACTTATATTTCTATGTGAGAGTCGGGGTGGCTGTACTCTGCAACCTGTAAACACATAGTGATTATAGGAGTTACGCAGGAAATGAAGAAATAAATGACTATTTAATTAATAGAGAAGCTAAAAAAATTGGCAATTTTTTTTTCAGAATTAGCTAACTCTAATAATGTACCATATTCTCAGGAGCTTGAGAATACATCAAGAAAGCTATGAAACTATTAAGCCATTCCCAAGAAATCTATTTTAAATAACTGGCATTTCATGGATACATTTATAAGCATCTATGGGCAACCAGAAACCAATGACCAACAACAAGACTTTTAAAAGTGAAAAAATACATATTCTTAGAATTAAACACATAACTCATTATTTTATCTATTATTTAAACCTTCAGTGGTGTTTAAAACATTTTTATTCTCATCATGTAAACATATGAATGTGTCAAGTGAGAATGTTCTTTTGAAATTATAAGAGGAAAGGTTCAACATGAACAGAAATCAGGATCACTGTAAGCAATGTCCCTATTGCTAGACCCACGTGGAGTAGCAATTAATTAGGTTACCTCAGACTTTTCTTTGTGGAAATAATAAAATGGATTCAGGACTTTGCAGCACTGGAATGTCCTGGAAACAAGGGCTAAGAGTTTGTTTTATTTGTTTCTTCAGACCCATCATATTTGTCCAGATTAATTTTATTTTACTCTATTTTTTACAACTTAATTTTAACTAAGAAATATTGCTCTTTCTACTCAAGAATATTATACTTTGCTGTTTCCATGGAATGAATTATAATTTTCTAATCAGAAGAAAATAACCCTTAAATTCTTCCATGAAAGAGAACAGCCAATGCGATCCACATTGAGACAGAACTGAGCCTTGGCCTCCTGCACTAGTTGCAATCTGGCTGGCTCAGCTTCTCTGGCTTCCAGCTTTGCTATCTTCTTAAGACAGATTCTAAACATACCAGTCTCAAACTGGGATAAGCCAAAATAACAGCAACACATTTCCTTTGGCTCTTCCTTTTCAATAAACCACCAGAACCGTATTCCTTTGTTTGACATCATGGTAACATTAATCAAGTTTCTCCAGGACACAAATGTGGATATTATCAGCGGTGAATGCAAATATGGTGCATCATCTAAACAAAAGTACTTGTTTGATGGCAAAGAATGTTAAAAGAAGTTGGAATGTCCCTAGGAGCTTTCCAAGTTTTCGTGGGCAGCATCAACTGCTCTTGGATTTAATCCATTCCCTTTCGACCTTTCCACTTCCAAACCCAGGGACATTTTTTCAGGTCACTCAGAAAATATATGTTGAATGAATGTTTTGAAATAATAACTTAAATGTAAATAATTATTGTGAACAGTTTCTATCACTGGAGCTGTTAAGTGCTGTTTTTTGTGCTCCTAGAGGGTTTTTCTTGGTCTGAAAATGAATGTTCAGGAGAAGCTCTGTATTAAAAAAAATTTAATCTTCACATAATTTTATACAAAATTTAATTTTAGTTAAAATAACTTTTCTAAAATAGACCACTTTTGCTTGAGGGCCTCTCTATTAAATGTATTCTAAACCAGTATTGATTCCCCCAAAATGGTATATGGATCACTCATCAGCACTTTGAAAAGGGCAGAAAAACAGACAAATATCAAGAAATTATTTTTCAAAAATGATCTTCAATGAAATTATGTATACTGTTTAATCCCCTGGTGATAATGAAACCAAAGAAAACTTAGTGGCGATAAAGCTATCTTAAGGAAACAACTACTTTAAAAACATTATTGTTAAAAACCGAAGATGTCACAAGTGAGGCTGATTTCCACATGTTTTCAGAGATATAAGCAAAGCTTATGAGCTCTTCATGAGTGTCCACCCTCAAATTATACACACCGTCTGGGGCTAATATTCACAGTGCATAATATGCACGTAGACACAACAATAGACGGTCTTGAAAAGGATACTTACCTTAACTCGCAGGTGTGGAATCATTTCAAGCTCATCCCTCTGTTGAATCCTCTCTTTCCTTCTGCTTCACCAACCCCTAACAAGTTTCTCTTCCACGTATCTAAACACCTAGAGATTCCTGTTCTCTCTTCTAAAATGCTGCATTCACCTCCATTGCCCAAATCCAGTTCAAAAATGGGGAGAGTAAAAAATTCGAATTTGCAAGCTGTTTACGCCTGACGACGACAGTGAAGCTGCTAAGCTTTGAGCTCTCTGAATTAAAGGTTGTTTGGCTAAATGGCAGGCACACTTCCTCCTATTCTTTCTGAACTTAGTTTTCCTGCCTCCAGCGGAGCTTTTTCCTTTCCTGGGCTATAAATAGGCTGGTCGTAAGAGTCCGGAGGAAAGAAGAAGGCAGGAAATACATTTGATTTCAAAAAGCAGTCTTAGGGGGGTGTGTGTGTGTGTGTGTGTGTGTGTGTGTGTGTGTGTGTGTGTGTGTTTCTTTCAAGTGAACACCAATAAACAAGTTAAGGAAAATTCAGCTTTGGTGTGTGCACCATAGTCAATATTTTCTTTGATTTCCTATAACCTCAGTTTGGCTATAAGCTGTCATTTCTCATAAGCAAAGCTTGGGTTTAGAGAGGTATTATTTTCTATAGACCATAAAAAAATCTACATCTAAGTCTTCATTTTTCAAAGGATTGCCAAATAAATCAAATTTTCCGGGGGAACTGAGGAAAGGGGCAGACAAGAGGGGTTACCGTAGTTGTTTCTTTTCATTGAAAAGGAGGTGAAGCAGTACTTTTTTTTTTTTTTTTAATAAATTTATTTATTTATTTATTTATTTATGCCTGTGTTGGGTCTTCGTTTCTGTGCGAGGGCTTTCTCTAGTGGCGGCGAGCGGGGGCCACTCTTCATCGCGGTGCGCGGGCCTCTCACTGTCGCGGCCTCTCTTGTTGCGGAGCACAGGCTCCAGACGCGCAGGCTCAGTATTTGTGGCTCACGGGCTTAGTTGCTCCGCGGCATGTGGGATCTTCCCAGACCAGGGCCCGAACCCGTGTTCCCTGCATTGGCAGGCAGATTCTCAACCACTGCGCCACCAGGGAAGCCCGAAGCAGTACTTTTTGACGCAAGAGTCAACAAAAGGAAAATATCAGGTGAACAAGAAAAGCAGATACTTTTGCTTGGATGAAAGTATGACGTCGAATTTTAAGCCAGTTAGCTATTTGCACTAAATTAATACATTGTCCACAGTCTTGCTACTCAAAGTTGTTTAACTTCTCTCATAATTATATGCAACACAAAGTAAAATAAAAATTAGACGTCAGTTTTCACGTGTCAGAATGGCAGATGAAAATTTTGGATATTGTCTGCTACCATTGAAGTGTGGAGAAATAAGCATCCGTATAATAGTAGATGGGAGTGTAAACTGGCATAGACTATTTGACAGAGGGCAATTCTCAACCTCTTTCAAAATGTTAAGTGCACATACTCTAACAAGATACTTAAACAAGCTTGATTCTGCAAAGCGGGAGTGGAGATCTAGAAAGGGGGAACAGTTTAGTTTCTGATATACATTTTTTAAAAAATTTATTTATTTATGTATTTATTTTTGGCTGTTTTGTGTCTTCGTTTCTATGCGAGGGCTTTCTCCAGTTGCGGCGAGCGGGGGCCACTCTTCATCGCGGCGTGCGGGCCTCTCACTATCGCGGCCTCTCTTGTTGCGGCGGAGCACAGGCTCCAGACGCGCAGGCTCAGTAGTTGTGGCTCACGGGCCTAGTTGCTCCGCGGCATGTGGGATCTTCCCAGACCAGGGCTCGAACCCGTGTCCCCCGCATTGGCGGGCAGATTCTCAACCACGGCGCCACCAGGGAAGCCCTCTGATATACATATTTTGTGCTCTTTTAACTTTTATACTGTGTATGCCATGCTTTAAAAACTTATTAAAAGGTAGAATTTTTAAAACTGTTATTACTTAAGTAATAAATAATAACATAGGATTCAGAGGATTCTATTATCTATTTATTATCCATCATCTATCTGTCAATCATTATACACTTACCGTCTCAACAAGCTTTTCTTTTCATTGGTTTACATTGGGTAACACTTTAAGCAACAACACTGGAATACCCAGGAACCCCTTGGCGGGGGAGGGCTGAGTACTGAGAGCGCTGTCCGCAGATCCACGGCGTCAGTAGCCCTTTGATCAGAGTCTCCAGGGCAGGGCCCAGCCATCTGTATTTTAACTCCAGATGGTTCTCATGCTTACGAAAGTATGAGAAGCACCAGCCTATAGAATTATTTTGTTTGTTTGTTTATTAGTATCCCACCCTCTAAAAAGAATTTGAGAGTACAGCTGGGTGACAAGGGTTAATAATACCATACTGCATATTTGAAAGTTACTAAGAGAGGAAATCTTAAAAGTTCTCATCACGAGAAAGAAAGTTTTCTGTAACTATGAATGGTGGAGATGTTAACTAGACTTATGGTGGTGATCATTTCGCAATATACACAAATATCAAACCATTAGGTAGTACACCTGAAACTAATATCATGTTATATGTCAATTATACCTCAATTAAAATAAGTTAAAAATGAATGAAAATAAAAGGGCTTGAGACAAGTGATTTAATTTTATGGAAAAATAAGGATAACTTTAAACACCTAATGCCAGTTGACTCCTATTTAGAAGGCTAGAAGAGTTCTTACACATAAAGGTTAAAAAGACATACTAATTTCCCAGTTACTTTGGAAGAAGCTATCTAAAGCAAGGCAAAAGCAGTGGAAAGAGCAAGCTGATGGTATTTAAGGGAGAGGCAAAAGCACTCTCTCATCTGGGGTTAATCATAATTAAAATGGATGAATTCAAAGCAGAGTTTACTAATGTGGATGTTTGAAAATCGTTGTTACCTGAAATAAAACAAAACAAAGAAAATATGAAGAAATTAAAAGAAAAGTCTCTAAATGCAGACAAAATATTCCATTCCCTATTTTTGTTTAGTAATTTGATGACGGTTTTCTGAGCCAGCCGTTTTTTGTCTATTCGTAGCCTTAATGCAAAGCCCTATCTTTGAGAAACAATAGGTTGAACAATGAGCGCAGCCCCAGCTGGTGAGGGAAAAGCAACAGTATCTGCATCCCAGGCACAGATGGGGAGGAAAAGATTTCTTTTAAAAAAAAGAGAGAGAGAGAGAGAAAGGAATGAATGACCTCGTTGTAATAGCAGAAAGGAAGAAGGAAGTCCACGGTGGTCAGGATATAACAGCTGCAGTGTACTGAAGTGGCTAAAGGGTACATGAGTTGACTTTGGCAGAAAAATGACTGGCAACGGGGTAATAAGTTTCTGGGAGCAAACCATCCTCCCATGTGAGAAGAATGAACTCTTCTAAGAAACTCCGAGTACAATTACCAGGCTTTCATTGTTCTCTGGAAACTTTCCTTCTCTTTTTGTGGGGAAATATTTTACTTCTCAAAAAGAACAGCTTCATAGAGCTCCCCATAAAGCCCATCTCTAGGAATGAAGCATTAAAACATTTATGGAAACAGAAAGGCTCTGTACCCTTAATCTAAAATTAACGATAGACTCTCTTAAAAGGCATTAGGGGAAAAAGCCAAAGGCCTCGCAAGGAAACGTAATGTGCAAATTTCTTCAACTGCTTTGGTTTTGCAAGTGGAGGAAAATACATTTTTTTATTGCAGTCATCTACAAAGAATTTCAATATATACAATATAAAGGAAACCCAAGCAAAAGTCCTCAAGGAAAATGTGAAAGAAGTCTGCATATTATTTCTCAGATGACCTGAAAGCACTGCATGTATCTGAGCCCGTATGCCTTGCAGGTATTTTTTTAAAAAAGCCTATCTTCGTTCACAAAGTGCAGAAGTTCTAAGTGTTACCAAATTGTGGGGAACTGTGTTCCTTTGACTTGAATTGTTGTATCATACTAATAAAAATAAATCAGAGCTGCTGGAATGAGTAATCAAAAGGACAAGTAAAGGATGGGTCTCTAAATTTTAGCAGGAACATTGAAAAGCTGGTTGAAAGTCAGGAAGGAGTTCTACGTTATAAAAATAAAATATAAAAGTTAACAACACTTTGAAGGAATTAGAAGACTTAGTGGGATAAAGATGAACCTTTTCCATTAATTTCCATAAATTGTGTTCATCAGTAGTTTATTTTTTACTTAGCCTAATAATGTTAAAGTTACCTTGCAAAATTATAGTAATCCTGGCACAAATGAAACAGTTCACAGTATCTCTCAGCAGAAACCCAGCCTTGGTTAAAATTCAGTGGAGAAATCTAAATTAGACTGCCCTCACTGGGTTTGGCTTTGGACTGGATTGGTATTCTGTCAGTTTGCCATGCACCTAAAATAAAACAGCACTAGTTTCCATGTAATGATGATTTTAAAAAAATGATCTTGAAACTCTCCAGTTATGAATGTCTAGAGCTTATCAGTTTTGTCAAGACTAAAATCTGATGTCATAATAACTAAAGGAAATTCTAATTGGTGTTGTAGTAAAAGTTTTTCTATTAATTTTAAAACATGGACACTTTCATTTTATTGTTTCTATCAGTTGTGTGTTCTTTTGGGGAAAAACCTTTGGACTCAACCATAAGGTGGTGTGTGGAGCTAATCACTGATGGAGGCAAGAAGAAGCAAAACCATCACTGGGAGGAAAATATGCAGAAAAGAAAACAGATCATTGTAGGGACAGTGCATGGCACACTTCTGAAGACAGAGGGAGATTGCCATGGGCTTCAAGAGCATTGGTGCCCAAATATTACATTTTTGTGCAACATTTGGAAAGAAGAAGGGAAGGAATTAGGGGAGAGAACATGGCAGTGAAATTGATTTACCTATCTAAGGTAAAATTTATTGCTTTGGCAGACACTCTAGTCTAGTGAAGGCCAAGTGGTAGGTTGGTTGCTGATTTAATAGTTCATACAGGTTCCTTGCTTATACAATAGATTAGTTTGAATTCATAATAGAGTCAATATACTCCATAATCCCCTGAAACATATGACTATACAATTAATGAAAAAAGTATAAACTGAGTTTATATTGATGTTGTCAAGGTGAACGCAATCACAAGCTCTAGAATCCTAACATAAATTGCGGGGTGCAAATTCACACCAATTAGATGCAGCAGGTTAAAATAACTGAGTCTGGATTAAAGACCTAAATGTAAGGCCAGACACTATAAAACTGTTAGAGGAAAACATAGGCAGACCACTCTATGACATAAATCACAGCAAGATCCTTTTTGACACACATCCTAGAGAAATGGAAATAAAAACAAAAATAAACAAATGAGACCTAATGAAACTTAAAAGCTTTTGCACAGCAAAGGAAACCATAAACAAGACGAAAAGACAATGGGAGAAAATATTTTCAAACACATCAATGGACAAAGGATTAATCTCCAAAATTTACAAGCAGCTCATGCAGCTCAATATCAAAAAAACAAACAACCTAATCCAAAAATGGGCAGAAGACCTAAATAGACATTTCTCCAAAGAAGATATACAGATTGCCAACAAACACATGAAAGGATGCTCAACATCACTAATCATTAGAGAAATGCAAATCAAAACTATAATGAGGTATCACCTCACACCAGTCAGAATGGCCATCATCAAAAAATCTACAGACAATAAATGCTGGAGAGGGTGTGAAGAAAAGGGAACCCTCTTGCACTGTTGGTGAGAATGTAAATTGATACAGCTACTATGGAGAACAGTATGGAGGCTCCTTAAAAAACTAAAAATAGAACTACCATACGACCCAGCAATCCCACTACTGGGCATATACCCTGAGAAAACCATAATTCAAAAAGAGTCATGTACCACAATGTTCATTGCAGCTCTATTCACAATAGCCAGGACATGGAAGCAACCTAAGTGTCCATCGACAGATGAATGGATAAAGAAGATGTGGCACATATATACAATGGAATATCACTCAGCCATAAAAAGAAACAAAATTGAGTTATTTGTAGTGAGGTGGATGGACCTAGAGTCTGTCATACAGAGTGAAGTAAGTCAGAAAGAGAAAAACAAATACCATATGCTAACACATATATATGGAATCTAAAAAAAAAAAAAAGGTCCTGAAGAACCCAGGAGCAGGACAGGAATAAAGAAGCAGACATAGGGAATGGACTTGAGGGCACAGGGAGGTGGAAGGGTAAGGTGGGACAAAGTGAGAGAGTGACATGGACTTATATATACTACCAAATATAAAATAGATAGCTAGTGGGAGGCAGTTGCATAGCACAGGAAGATCAGCTCAGTGCTTTGTGACCACCTAGAGAGGTGGGAGGGAGATGCAAGAGGGAGGAGATATGGGGATATATGTATATGTATAGCCGATTCACTTTGTTATAAAGCAGAAACTAACACACCATTGTAAAGCAATTATACTCCAATAAAGATGTTAAAAAAAATAAAAATTAAAAAGATAAAATAAAATAACTGAGTCTTCTGGTTGTAGCCAATGTGACCCAAAGACTGTCCCTTGCTGGCTCTGAAGAAGCGAGCTGTCATGTTGTGAGCTGCCTCTGGAGAGCACCACGTGGCAAGGTACTGAAGCAGCCTCCCTCCAACAGTCAGCAAGAAACTGAGGGTTTCAATCCAGCAGCATGCAAGGACTGGACGCTGCCAACAACCACATGAGCTGGAAACAGCTCCTTCCCGAGTCAAGCCTCAGATGAGACCAAAGCCCCAGCTGAGAACTTGATTGCATCCTTGTAAGACTCTGAATCAGTGGACCCAGCTACGTCATGTCTGGCCAGGCAGGCTATAGGAGAGTCTCCTATCAAGCTGGTTTATAGTCATGTGTAAGGTCATCATATACACATAACCATGTATATTGCATCACCTTTGCTGCATTTTATTAGTGAGCAGGAAGTCATAGGTCCTGCCTATACTCGGGGGGAAGGGGATAAAAGTGTGTGAATCCCAGGAGGCAGGGGATCATGGTGGCCACCCTAGAGTTTGTCTACCACAGTGGGTAACCAACCTAGAAAGAAGAAACAAGTAGACATAATACCAAGTGGATTTCTAAAGAATAGTGAGGACAGTGTTATCCACAGGCAGAACAGACAAAACAACTTCTTAATTTTTCCTCCTTCAAAGCAGTGGGAAGTGCACTGCCTCAACAGAGAAGCAGGTCATCTCTCCACCATTATACACTCTTGAGCAACTCAGTAACCTAAATGTTCTTCTGCTCCAACTCTGAGGTCCTTTCAGTTCTAAGCTTCTGTGACTTTGGACCTGCCCCTTCAAGCCTTTCAAGACATTTTGGAATGTCACAAATCCTGGTTGTATTCATACAATGCATTTGGTGACCATTGTGTTACTGTTGAAACCTTAAAACGGGGGTGGGGGTGGGGAAGAGCATATATAAAAGCTTAATCCCTTAGAAAAGTTAAAAGACAAATCAGTTGGGGTGTTACTATCTGATCCAATGTTTGATTTTCCACTTGAATGTTTATATTTCTAAAGTATGACATCATTCTAAAAATACATGAAGATAAAACTATTAGGCAATTCACTTTGTACAGGCAAATTTTGGGCTAAAACTATGTTCTCTGTGGGGAACAAATTACATTTCACGTTACATCCAAGTAATATTGAGTGTATCAAAAATTACTTTGGCAGTATAAATTCACAGATTCTCAGGGTTAGATAGAGCCTTCACAGACATTTATCTAAACATCCATCTAATGGGCAAAAATCCTTCAGAACATGAAGAACAAATTGTCTTATTAATTTCTAAGTAAAAAGACTGTCATTGCACATCCTCCTGATATCATAAATGTAAATGACTATTAAAATAAAATTATGAATTTAATCTGGATGAGGCAACTCCAAATTGCTTTGCTCACTAGATAAATGACACTTTTTTTTCTTCAGACAAAAAATTAAATTCTAAAGTATATGGTATTTAAAAGTATATTCACAGTTATTCTTGTGTGGACAGACTACACGATGAAATGAACGTTACAAATGTTCTCCAATACTTCCTTGAGAACACATTGAAAGTTGCAAGTCAGGTTGAAACTAAGAATGCTTCATTTCCATCTAGAGGCTGAAGAGGGATTAAAAAGTTGAAAAAGGAAATGACATTTTTAGAGCTATATGAGATCAGAGGCTCTCAGAGTCTGGATTTCAAAACACTAAACACTAAAGCCACATTTTTGGAGATAGCATCACCATTATAGCTCCTTATTATATGGCTTGCTCAAATACATATTAATGCACAATTAATTCTAAAATAAACCACATGCTACAGATTGTATTTTATTTGGACAAGTCCAGCAAAATGCTTTTTTTTTTTTTAACTGTATTTTTTCAACCACATGGAAGTCCTTACTAAGTACAAATCTCTGAGATTGAGCCCAGAGAAGAAAAAATAAAATTAAATATTTGGTCTTTGCCTTAAAAGCAGCATACCTTCTAAAGCAGAATTTCTCAAACTGTGGTTCAATGACAGCCTGTTTCAACATAACATAGAGTTTATTTAACATGCAGATTTTGGGGCCTCAGACTCAAGAGGATTTCTAATTCTGTAGGCATAGGGTAAGCCTTGGAATATGCATATATAATAAGCCTGTGATTGTTATTATATACTGAAGTTTGAGAACCCATGATCCAGGGGTCAAAACATATATTTTTAACTAATACAAGAGAGTGATCCAAAGGATCAGGTTATGTAATTACTGCATGAATTCTGACTACAGCCATAGCCAACATCAAGGTTCCATATTGGAATACATGTTATAGCATAAACTTCCCTTAAAACAAGTTCGAATTTGTTGCAAATTTAATTTGTGTCTCTCAGAAAAAATCAGGATGGAGGGACCATTTGTTTTCTTCTAGGTGCTAAAAAAATTTTTTTTTCTGCATTTTTTTTATTGTGATAAAAAGCACCTAACATAAAATTTACAATCTTAACAAATTTTAAGTGTACAGTTCAGAAGTGTTAAGTATATTCACATTGTTGTGAAACAGATCTCCAGAACTTTTTTATCTTGCAAAACTGAAACTCTATACCCTTAAAACATCAACTCCCCCTTTCCACCCTCCTCCAAGCCCTTGGTAACCACCATGTTACTTTCTGTTTCTAAGATGAAGGAGCCATTTTTAAAACACTATCCAATGACAAAGTGTCAGGTCTGAGAAAAAGAGAGCAAGGAGAGTTGAGTCTAAACACCAGAATTGGGGGTTGGATTTAAGAAATGAGATCATAAAGCAGAAGGAAGGAGCAAAGCAAAGACAGATGGATGCAGAAGCAGAGGCATTTTCCAGAAATGAGTTGATATAATTTGGCCTTCTGGCTGTGGGTGTTGGAGGCCAGGGAGGTGTGCTCTCTGAAGCCAGATTAGAGCTGTAAGCCACTGTCATATCAGATAATCTTCCTACATCTTTGGTGAACAAATGACTATGATGAAAGTAGATGAGAAGGAGGTCAGAGGATGAAGACTGGGGATTATAAAGGATATTTACCACCTCCAAAATTCGCTGCGGACTTGGGAGATGGGCAGATCTGTGATAAAACCCACGGTGATAGTTTACTAGGACTGGAGTGGTTGAGGCAGGCCATGGGGCATTGTGGGTCTCTGCTTTCTGGGCACAGATGTCATTAGAATTAAGTGTCAAAAGGCACCATTCGAAATACAGAGCCATCAGAAGTTATGAAGGGCCATGGTTAATGCTTTGAATAGGCCAGGATCATCCAACAGGGTTGGGGAGATGGCCTGAGGGAAGTCAAGAACTTATATGAAGTTGTCCTCCAAGGCATTAAACTAATCAATCTGGAGAACTAGACACTTCTGCTGTGTATTGTGGGGTGGCTCTGAAGCTCATCCAAGCCATGATCTAGGAAAGAAAGCATGGAAAAAGTAGAAAGGGCCTACACTTTGAAGCCAGACACACCCAACTTCAAATTCTACTGCCGTTTACCATCTGGATGACCTTTAAACCAGTGGTTCCCACCCTTTCTGGCACCAGGGACCGGTTTTGTGGAAGACAGTTTTTCCACAGCCGGGCGGGGGGGGGGGGAAGGGAGGGGATGGTTCAGGCAGTGATGCGAGCGATGGGGAGTGATGGAGAGCAGCAGATGAAGCTTCACTTGCCTGCCCGCCACTCACCTCCTGATGTGCGGCCCGGTCCCTAACAGGCTGCGGATGGGAGGTTGAGGACCCCTGCTTTAAACCATCTAAATATCAATTTCCCTATCTACACCTCAACTTCTGACAATAACTACCTACTGGGCAAGGACCTGGGTCAAGTGCTGTGTAACGGGGAGATGCTCTCCTGGTGCAGAGGCACAGTTTCTCCTCTCAGTGATGAAAGCATCCTGCTAAGAATTAGATGCGGTAAGGATCCTAAGGTCGAGAAGGAACAAGGAAGTCTGGGAGGTATATGGAAGTCTGAGAGTTCTTTGGCTAATAGGTTATTCAGATCCCTAAGTTATGGCGTGGTTTTCATAGCAGAATTGGTGGTCCAAGTCATAGCACCAAAGGATGTCTTAAGAAGGCCATTAGCTCCCATGACATCCATTAGCCTCCACACCCAAAGTCATCCCAAATAAGCATACAAACTAAGTAAAAATAGGATGTTTGTTATGCAAAAGCAGCTTAATGACAGACTCCTTAGCTCCCCCTCCCAGCTGAATTGCTACCCCCAAGGCATGTATGGAAACTTTGATGCTGTTAGGAGCCTCTGCTTCTACTATGGCTTGAACCTGGAGGTGGGCACTGATTGTTCTGACCTCTGTGGGTGGGGCCTGGCCAGCTTCATTTTCCCAGTAGCAGATGTGTGCTGCTCAGACCAGTCCCCATATATGTGACGTGCCCCCGCACAATACACGGATGGCTATGTGCCCACCTGGAGGTGGCAGCAGAGAGTGGTGACCATAACCAGCTATTGTGACTTGCAGTTCACCCCTGGAGTTGTGTAGGCTGAGGACGGAAACTAACTCTTCAGGTAGCCATCTCCATTTGTCTAGATTTGGGGTTGATGAATTCCAAAGGCAGCTTGCAAAATGATTCCTAATGTGTGTTGCCTATGGTCATAGAGTAAGACACACCTGGAAAAGAGAGCTTTTTTTTGCCTTGTGGCTCTTTCTGGCCCACCATGTTTACTGCAAGGACCAGAATTGCTTTGAGACTGAAGTTATGAGAGCACTTACTCAATGTGTCCTCAGAATTACTACCTGAACATTGCAGAGTACTAATCCCAGTGGCCTTTTCAGCTCTAGACTGGTCCATCTCGTGGCATCTCAACATCTCCACTTGGATGTTCCTGGGCATCTCAAACTCATCATGTTCAAGATTGGATTCCATTTCTTTTTCATTCAATTTTCCCCATGGGAAGTAGGTGAGAAGCAATAGCTTTCTTCAATGCAGCCACTGAAACCAGAAATCTGGTGTCATCCTAGAATCTTCCCTTTTTCCTCTCTCTCACTGGCTTCAAACTGCTCGGATAATCTATGTGACATATCAGTGAATAAAATGAAATTTTGTTGCCTAATTGGGAAAAAAATCAGTAAAAGGTAAATCTGGGAAAGACTTTTATTCAAATGTCTCTCTTACAAGGGAATCATGAGCACATGGGGGGCGGGGCTGGTGATTAGAAACATGGGGAGAGAATTCTGAAGATCTCTAGCTCTGATCTGTGGGAGGAGTTTGAGAACAAAAATTCAAACAGTTGTTTGACTCCTGTTGCCTGATTCTGAAATGCAGAAGTGCCCGGCAGGGGACCCTGTGGAGAGTACAGACGACACCATCCTGCCATCGTCCACCCCACAAGGGGCTAAGCAACTGGAGCAGAAGGAAGTTGTGTTTTTTTGTATTGTTTTATTTTTGTCTTAAAGAGATATCCTTCTTAATATGTGTATTAAAGTCGTGAATAAAGATGTAGAGGGTATGCAAACTTGAAAGGGATAGCAACCATACTGAATGACAGAATCAGAATCTCAAAAGATCTTGACAGCCTAAAGTAAAGGGACAAATGACAGAAAGTGAAATTAATAGGACCAAAGGTAAAATTCTTCATTGAGGTTAAAAAAACCAGTTGCACAAATTCAGAATGGGGAGACATGGCTTAACAGGATCCCATACTTTTCAAACTTGTCATTGATGTTACATTAGTCAGCGTATGCTAATTGCTATAATTTCCAAGCCTCAGTGGTTTTAAGATATCCAAGGGAGGAAAAAGTGCCAAAGAGATGACAGTCTTGGCTCAGTCAATTGACTGCTTCTAGCAAGTCTTCAGACATTCCATTAACGTGTGCCCAGTAAGGAGATTTTCAGATGATATCTCATTTTAACTAGGTTAACACTCATATTGGAAAAATGGTTTAAAAAGCTTTCTGCAAAAAAGTAACTGGTGAAAGAAAGATAACAGCAAAATGAACTTAAAGAAAATGGCAGAGCAAACCTTTCTACTCTGAGTACAAGTCAGCTGCATTATGGTAAAAAAAAAAAAAAAAAAGAATGATAATGCGATTAGAACAGCAAGAAGGAGTCCCTCCAAATCTAAAATTATCAAGAAGACCATTTAAAATATGGATTTACATTGACTTACATTAATGGACGTATACATTAATGATAAAATTCTCCCTAGTTGGCTAGCATATTATGTCTTGAGATCTTATCTATTAATAATATGAATTCCAGTGATTAACCAGACATTTAAAAGCTAAGCATTCAGAACAGGAAGACAAACTTCAGCAGTTTTTTGGAGATTTTTAAAGTTATGTGGAACAAACCCAGTTCTTGACAAATCTCATAAAACCTACTGATAATTGCTTAGAAGCCTCTTTTGAGGCTTTTCACTTTACAATTAAGGAACAAAAGCCACGAACCATCAGTGTCTCTGGTTCTTCCTGCCACAGTAAAAGATGGTTGAAGTAATTATAAAACAAAAGACCAACAAACTCAAAAGCATTGCTTTGTCAGCACATTTTTGGTGAACTCACATAGAAGACATTGCTGAAGATATGAAGAAACAAATATTAGAACAGATTGGCATGTATTTGGGTGAAAGTACAAATGTTTGTAACATGTCTCCATCTATGGTACTTGTTAGATTCTATTTCAATAGTTACATTCCCAAAGAACTGCTTTTTTTGTGAAGCATTTAAAAAATCTTACTGAAAAATCCTACCAAAGAATATCCCAGTGACAAATGATTTCATAAATAAAAACAATATTTTTATGGGAAACCTATTGAAGTGTAACCACTGAATTCAGAGAATAAAAGGTATTCCTGCAGAGGAATAAAAGGATTTTGGAAACCCTGACAGGGATGTTCGTCTCTGTGGTGTTCATCCAATGTTTCATTCTTGGGGGAGCTAATTCAGTGAAGAAATACAGGCTAGAAGTGCCAGTGATACTACTTGATGCCACTGATGTGATTGGTTTTAATGAAAACCTTTAAACCATAGAACTTTACAAGATTGTAAGGAGATGGTGAGTCTGCTGAGATTGAAAATCCATTTTCTTCTTCTACCTAATATCACTTCCTTGTCATCCCTTCTACAGGCATCGTTCCCCAAAACACTCCCTAATGCAGCTCCTGTGTGATGAGTCTGCTTCCCAGGAAACTCAACTTGCAACAGTGGTAGGAGTGGCCCAAGAAAACAGATGCTCACGTGGGTTTCTGAAGCTGCCACCTGACTAGCCAGCTAGCAGTGAAGACCCTGATCATCAGAAGGAGGAGGGCTGCTCTATATAATGGGACAGAGAAGAATGTGACGGCATCCTCCTGGTCCACTGGAGTGCCTCTTGACATTTCCTTGCTCATCTTGATGATAAATGGATAAACACAGCAGTAATACTTAAGAAAAGCATGGAGATCAGGAGCTCAGAGGCCTCAGAAATGAAGATCTGGGTCTTGCCAACAGGTAAAGCATCTACTCGGCAAAGACAGTTTCTGAGAATGAGACAATCTAGAATGGGTAGTAGATGATGAGTATCCGTTGTGGTCCCAAGTGCTTGGGCTCCAACTGCTTACAGCCAGGGGTATAATTTATCCTATTAACCTTCTTATCCATTTCCCCCAGGAAAAGAGATCCAACAGAATCTTGGAGGAACTCTTCCCAGAATTTATATGAAGTGGATCTGAGTAGTGCAAATGGTGGACCATAGTGGAAGCTGTGATGTGCCACTCTGTCTCCTTGAAGACTGAAGGACTTATTCCTCCAGCTATTCAGGGCACCATTGGCTGACAGTCATCAGAAATTACTATAGGCTGGAGAGTTCTGCCTTGCACAAAGTTCCCATGCTTCCTTCCCCAGGGCAGCTCAGATCTAATAACTGGTCAATATGTAATATAAAGGCCCAAATCCCTCAGCTTATCTCAGGACATTAAAGGACATCAGAGCTTCAGGGTCCCCAGAGGGTTAGCCTAGCCTTTGCTGAGACCACACCACAGTGCAATTTCTTCTACTGCTTCCTTCTCTCCCTTTCCACAGTGTTGATCCTGGGAGTGCACCCTATAAAAATTTCTGCACACTGATCTCCATCCCAGAGTTTGCTTCCTGGGAACCCCACCCTACGACAAAAACATTGGGACACCTGATGAAATTTGAATATGGACTCTTTTTTAAATAATGGGGTTGTACCAATGTTAAATTTCCTGATTTTTGATCATATATTGTGTTTATATAAGAGAACATTTTTGTTCTTAGGAAACACACTGACAAAAACAGGAATAAAGGCACACAGTATCTGCAACTTAATTTCAAATGATTTAGAAAAAAATTGTACATGGAGAGGTGGAAGATCAGACAAAAAGAAGAAAATAGGGCTAAATGGAAACAATTGGCGAATCTGGGTAAAAACTATGGAGGTTATTTATACACTTCTTGCAACTTTTCTGTAAGTTTGAATTTACATCAATATTACAAATTACCAAAGTAAAATGACCAGACCTCATACCATTCTCAGAGATTCTGATTCCCTTGGGTGCTATTATATTTCCAGCACTCAGCTCCAGTCTGTAGGTATTCAATAAATATTTACTGAGTAAATGAATGAGTTAATGAGTAACCTTGGAAGTTAAGATAATGAGTTCAGTTTTGGATATGGAGACCTTTGAGTGCCTGTGAGTCCTCTTTTGAAAGTCCACTCTAGGGACTGAATAACCTTTTGCTCAATTCTGAAGGTAACAAGTGAAGATATAACTCCTGTGTCCTTTTTTGAGACCATTATTCTCCCTAGCATTTAGAAGTCTGAAGTCCCTATGAGACCTTGTGTAAACAATATCTCATCACTTTGGACCTAATTTGATTTTTAAATGACATAGTGACTGAGTATTGACCTTAAATGATGGAGAAATGACCTGACTTCTGTGGGCATCCAAATTTCTGTATCCTGTTTTGACCACAGTACACATAATTATCTTTCCTTTTTATATTTTTTTAGTTTTGAACTTTAGCCTAGCAAGTCGGAAGCATATCACATTAAGGTGTTCTGGTAGAAGTTAACTCCAAAAGCATGGCATTTGTAAGTGGGCAAGATGGACTAGCTAATGAGTAGAAGGGAAAAAAAAAAGTGGGGGGGGGAACTCCAAGGATTGTTACTGCCCTCCAGTGGTGGTGCTCTCAGATACAGATGGTTCAAAGCCCATCATTCATCTCTGTTTTCCACTGCAAAGTCCCAAATGCCATTCATTCAAGCTTAGGGACTAAACTGCAATGCTAACTTGCCAGGAAATTTGTATTATGGTTTTCTGATTTTAAAGTAATAAGTTCAGTTTGTCCTCTTGTGGTCCTGAAGAAGATCATAAGCTTCCAGAGCAACCACTTTACTCTGAGAGTGTATTCAATGTGGGGAGAATCTGGCCCATGAGAGCCCTTGTCTTGATGACACCCCAAACCCCTGCCCTGTTCTCCCTAGCTCTGCCCATTTACACACCCTGATAGAGAGAGAGAACATCACTGATTCACCTTTCAGTCCCCACTGGACATTTCCAAGTCATTTTTTTTATCTGTGAGCTGCTACATTTTAACTGTGAGCTCCTATATTGACTATTTCAGGGCCAGGGAAATAAAAAACGGAATTGGCTAAAGCCCAACTCATTGATTTTTAACCCAGCAAGAGCCTTTGCCTATTGGAGAAAAAAAAAAAAATCACCAAATTTAGAATAAAAGAAAAAAAATTGGCCCAAGCATATCATGTAAGTTTTATATAAAGCACACTTTTTGGCCTTGACAAACACCATCCAGTTTACACAAAGCTCATAAAAGTGTTAATGTTTCCTACTTTTAAAACTCACATATAGTGTTCTCTGTGCACTAACGATGTGTCCTGTTAACCAAAGTTTGACCTTTCTGTGCTGTAAATCCAAGCCCACACACCAGCTCGTCCAATGCCATAATCTCTGGCAGTGATGTCATTCCTTGACACTAAAAACAAACACCACCCAGATCTGTTTCCTTTCTCCTGCAGGTTTGTAGTCCATTGTAGAGATGCCAATGGGTAGGGGCTCAGGAGACCACAGGGCTTTGCTTGTATCTAGTGGCTTGAGCAGCTGGCTTCCAGGGACTGGCCCAGACCAAAAACCAAAAAGAAAACAAGAACAACAACAACAAAAACCCCAAACCACCTCCAGAGAATGCTGTGCAAGCTCTGCTTATATAATTCATAAGGATGTAAAGACCAAAGCGAACAGTTGGCATCCAATAAAAGGTCAATATATATTGTATTTACTGGCAGATAACTTATGCCAGTTTTACAAGGAAATTTGGTAGATGGGAATGTGGAGGAAAAAATTGAAATAGTTTTCATCTTACCTGTTTTAAAGAGATTTTTAAAGGAGTTCTGTAGATATAGTATTCAATATACAGACGTCCAGTTGAAAATCATTGGTTTTGATTATGCAAGAATATTCTATTAATCCTGAAAGAAAATAAATTCACATGGTTAAAGAGAAATATATCAGTGGCATTTGGTACTGAGTAGGCTATAAAACAAAACAAATTTACTGGTAAGTGAAATCCCATATCCCACATGGAATTCTGTATAAATAGATATCAATACACTCTTCCAACAAATAATGGAAACCAAAAGTTAATAACAACATGAGATAAATTTGAATAAACTTTTACAAAAGCTAAGACAAATCAACTAGCAAAACAGAATACATAAGAAGTTTCTTCTACAGTTGCAAAAGGAGTCAGTAAAAACTTGATACAAAACACACAGCAAGAAAATAAATGTGAAAGAATGCCCATTTCACACTCATACATATAGTAAAAGTAAATATTTCACTGGATATTAGTACAGTCATCCCTCCGTATCCATGGGGGATTGGTTCCAGGACACCCACAGATGCTCAGACGCCTCATACATTGATAAAATGGCATAGGATCATTGGCCCTCCGTATCTGCAGGTTCCATATCCCAGAGGATTCAACTTTTGAATCTTAGGATGCAGAACCTGTGATATAGAGGGCCAACTGTATACAGTAAACAGCAGAAAAAAATTAATGGATTCTAGTGCAAACCCTTGACACTAACATCATAGCAATGCCTCCATTGGCTCTTAGATGGACAATATCCACTTTGCTCTGATGTTGGTGTCTCCTTTTCACTAGGAGATCTCATTATTGCTATTGTCTTCCTGTTTTTTACTCCACCCTTCCTTACTTCCTCTCTACATTGTTGGCTCTTTCATCTTTAATATGGGTACATTGGGGGATGGGGTGGGGAGGATGTATGCTGCCAGAGCAAATAAAGTAAATCTGTGCTTCCTAGATGCTAGGGCACTGCATTTGACTGTTCTATGCCTCCGAACTGAAGGCTTCCTAGACAAGCCCCTCTGGAAATACAATACACTCACGGTTTTAATTTTGCACCAATGAATGTATGTACTTAGAGTTGTACACTGTTTGAGAAGTCAAGTTATAATCTCCAGTAATTGACTAACTTAGTTGCCTGCTTAAAGGGAGAATAATAAAAGATTTTATTATCTCAATCGATCTATGAACATTTTTATAAACCTATGTGACCTGGGTTTCTTGGATGACCCACTGGGTATTCCTCCCAAACAGAGGCCAGTTCAGGCATGTCAGACTTAAAGGTTTATTCTTGAGTTGCATGAGGTTTCTGTAGGCAACAAAACCAAAAGGAATATTTTCTTCAGCTGCAAAATAAGTCAATAAAATTCAACATTTATATTCATATTAAGCCCTCTAGCAAATTAGGAATAGGAAGGAACATTCACCAGATAAAAGGCATACATGAAAACAATTAAGCACACACCATATTAAAGAGGGCGACGGTAAAAGGATTTTCTTTCAAATCAGGATGGCTGCTCTCACCACTCTACAATTCAATATTGTACTGGAGGTCTTAACTAGCTCAGTAGACAAGAACCCTCTGTCCTTTCTCTCGATTTTTCAGTAAACATAAAGCTGCCCCAAAACAAAGTCTATTAATTAAAAAAAAAAAGCAAAGGTGAATATACTCCTAAAAAAAAAAGGGGGTGGAGGAACTGACCTTACCAAAAATGAAAGCTTTAAGAAAAAGCTATAATAATAAAAACCTATGGTATAGACTCAGAGATAAACCAAAAGTGATGGAATTGAGCAGACAGCTCAGAAATAGAGCCATGCATAGTGGGAACTTGATCTATGTCAGAGCTGTCACTGCAGATCAGTGGGGTAAAGGATGACCATTAAATAAAATGATTGCTTCCACCCACAGGAATATACCCTGAAATAATGCTTCCTAGTGTTTCTCAAATGATGGGAAAAAGCCTATTTCACAGATATTTATTTGGCACACTGGGGTAAGAGGGAGGAAATTTGAGGCCACTAAATGGAGCTTGAAGGAAATAAATTCATTAAAATGTCTTCACATTATACGTATACTCATTTTTAAGAAAGATGAAATATGAAAGCAGCAGGTATAATATTAAGTATGGGACAATTTTCCTAACCCTTCCTAATAAAATGTTTTTTAAAGTTTTATTGAGAAACTTGAGCTTGTAGCTGCAAACTTTAATGTTTTATCTTTTAAATGACCACCTGCAGTTCTTATCAAGACTTTTGCTTTGATCTCTCAGACTTTAACCGTCACCTTTAGTGAAAAATTCGCACAAATAGATGGCTAAAAATTTTTAAATCTTCTAAAAATCATTCAGAAACTTAAGACATTTAAAAGAATATTTAAAGAAGTTCTTCCCTTTTCACATTGGCAAATGTAAAGTTGAAATTTCTTGTCATAATGCCAGTGGGTTTAGAGTCTAATCAATGTTTTTCATGTCAAGTCTTTCAAATGTTGAAGCTCTAATCTGCAGAATGCCTGTGTATTGTTAGAGCACTCGCCACCTGTTCTTATGCATCTATGGAACACAGAAACACCCAGCTTTCCAAAGATTTTTCCTGAGATTGGTTAAGCCATTCGAAAGTACGGAATCATGCATGTGCTCACACTTAACAGGATTAAGAAATCAAGCTGGGAAAGAGAAGACATTTCGATAAAAGGAAATCGAAAAATTAGACAATTTTTGACATGGTAGGGACCTCGGAGTTCACGTTACTGATGAAAAACCAAAGTTACAAGAGATACAGGGTCTTGTTCAAGGTCTCATAGCTGACTGTGGAAGAGCCAGAAATTAGGACCAGGTAGGTAGTCTAAGATGCCAAGTTCGGTGCTCTAAGGAAGGACAGGTGAAGTGGCTGTGACTTTGCTTTCTTTTTCCTGGTGAAATTTAAGTCCAATACAATTTCAATCATCTCATCTTCTCCCTAGGGCTTCCACCCCACCCCACCCCACCCCACCCCCTCAGCCAGGCAGAATCAACTGGGTCCTCCTTGTTTCCATAACACTCAGCTCTAGCTTCCACTGAATTACTTACCTCGTTGTAGTACAGCTAGTTGGGCTCACATCTGTTTTCTGAGCTAGCTGTGGGGTCAGACACTACAAGTTATTCATCTCCATGTTCCCAGGGTCAAGCACAATACCTGGTAAAATAAGCATTTAACACATGTTTATTGGATAGATGAGATAATGGCAATTCTCTTTGGCCTTTAAAATCTCAGCAGAGGCTAATTAGTGCCCATCCAATTCTATGTGGGAAAAATCTATACAAATCATTTCCCCCTTTTCAACCACTTTCCATCTGCTCCCTGCCCACCTGTGGAGGAGGTGTACATAACACCCCAAGGATCCCACCTGGTAGGAACTTCTGGGTCTAAAAGGAAAGGAGCTGAAATGGACCCTGCTGGGCGTGTTTCCTAGTGCCCACCCCTTGCAATTGCTCTTTGGGCTTCCAAATGGTGAGAGGAAAGAGCTGTTTTCTCTTCCAAGAGCTGGCCACCTAGGGCTCAGGAGCAACGTGACATCCTCTTCTGTATGCCATAGGATGCCCTGAGAACTTTATAGCCCAGAATAATCTGTAGGGGACTGTAAAAGCCACAAGGGAAGGAACAAGCGGGGATCACCCCTATGGCGAGGAAGCGGAGTTTGCTTACAAACGGCAGAAAAATGTTTCACCATTTAGGGACATTTGAGTCTGGGAATGGAATGAAAAGTTGAGATGCCTAAGGTTGAAGGGGAACGTTTAAAAAAAATCTTAAGAAGTAGGAAAACTTTCTTACCTGGGCCCATAATCCTCACAGGAGAAGGGTTCCCTCTGCCTCTCTGAAGCCATCACTCACTGCTCTACCTGGTGGTCCTTCCACTGCACCCACACTGGCCTTGCTGGCCTGAAAGTTCCCCAGACACCCACACCTGAGCTTCTCTGTACTTCCTCTAAGACAGAAGAGTTCCTTCCCCAAGATATTCGCAGGCCTTTCATGCCCTTACTTCACTGAGGCCTTTGCTGAAATATAATCCCAGGAGATGCCTTCCCTGATATTACAGGAAATAGCTGTCTCCATCGCCCTCCATCTAACTCTATGAGTTTTTACTAGCATGATGTTATACTTATTACTGTCCCCTCACTAGAATGGAAGTTCCACGAAGACAGGAATGTTGTTTATAGGATTGCTGCTGGGTCCTAGCACCTTGTATGCCAGCCAGTACATAGCAGTACTCAGTAAATCTTTATTGAGGGAATGAATGAAGGAATGAATGAATGGGAGGCGATATATGCACTTGAGCCTGACATTGTGCTTCAGCCTCTGTGACCTGGGGCTCATTAATGCTAAGTAACCAGGAGTCTGATAGAAGACTTGCCCTAAGAGACTCTGCAGGAGAATATCCTCTACACCCACTTTAATTTCCTGATGTAAACTGAGGAGTGCATGTTTTCTTCCTAAGCAAGAGTATGCAAGACTGTGGGCAATTGAGACATGATGGATGGGAGTATGGGCTGGGAACTCAGCTGATGCTCTGGGTAATATTCCTTGTGGAACCCTGGGCCTTTCTTTAACCTCTCCAAGCCACAGTTCCTCATCTATAATATGGAGATGGAGTAAGGTTCTCATGAAAATCAGACGATAGGCTTGACACAGAACAAGGGATCAATAAGTAGCAGGTTTAATGTTTGGAAAGGGAGACCAGAAAGAGATGGCACAGAAAGTGATGGTTAATGCAGGTATGGCAGAAAGTGCTTTGCTGGGAGTGGGGCCCATAAGATCAATATGTAAAACACAACTGTATTTCTCTACAGTAACAATAAGTAAACTGAAACTGAAGTTAAGAAAACAATTCCATTTATATTAGCACCAAAAAGAATAAAATACTTAGGAATAAATTTAATCAAGCAATGTGCAATTTACATTCAGAAAACTGCATAAACTTGTTGAAAGAAATTAAAGAAGATTTAGGTAAATGGAAAGACGTCTGATGATCATGGTTTGGAAGACTTAATATTGTTAAGATGTCATTGCTCTCCAAATTGACCTACACATTCAGCGCAATCCCTATCAAAATCCCTGTCTGTGTCTCAAGATCCTGTTCAGGATGGGAGAACAAATCCGCGGTTAAACTTGAGATTTCTGCAGGTCAGTGTGGCCAGTTTTTCCAAGAGAGGAGCCAAGAAAACCTTAAACATAAAAGACCTTCTTAAAGGGGAATGATCTGAAAAATAGTTAAGGGTGTCCTCAAAGGTGTGGCTTTATTGTTATCTAATTAATACATTTCCCCTTCCACCCCACCTAATTCTATCAGTTTGAGCTGATACAGCCCTTTCTGGCCTACACAAGGGCAGAGCCTGGTGCCTTCTGGATGCCCCCCAGTTGACTGAAACAAACTCAGGTATCACCAGGAGAGCCTTGTAACAAAAACAGGCTGATTTGGGAGTTACAAGACCTGGGTTAAAATTCCTATATATGCAATCTTGGCCAACTCAACTTCATTGATCCTGTTTCCCTCATTTATAAGAAAGGATCATTCAGTGGTGCACTGGTAAATGTTTAATAATCTGCTCTCCATCTGCCAATTTCTTTGGTGTAAATACTCTCACCATGGCCAGTTTCCAGCCACCAGTGAGCTGGGAATAGATATGCACGATTAGCTCTCATGACCTGGTAACGGCCACCTCCAGCAACACCTCCTAATACTTAGGTTACAGGGTTGTTATGATGATTAAATGTGAAACGTATGAAAAATCATTAGTGGAGTGCTCTAATAGACCATCAGTAAATAAAATACTATCCAATACTATTAGATAAGGTGCAGAAAAAAGGCATTTACTTTGGGCCCACTTGGAGGGGTGAAGTTCAGACTGGTTAATTGAGGAAAAGCTGGTGGGTTGGGGGGCAGAAATAGGAAAAAGAGAATGAAACTGAGCTTTTATCTCAAGATCTGTGCCTGGAAGCTCATTGGGCGTAGGATCTTCTTGAAAGAAGTCCCATGATTTCTGGAGCCTAGTGGGCACCTCTTGCCCACCAAACAGATGGTTATTTATGGCAGTGATTCTCAAACATTATCATGCATCAGAATTCTCTGGAGGGCTTCTTAAAACATTTCTGGGCTGCAACCCCAGAGTTTCTGGTCCAGTAGGTCTGGGGTAGAGCTGAGAATGTGCATTTCTAATGAGTTCCCAGGTGATGCCAATGTTGCTGTTTGGGGCCCACACTTGGAGAACACCTGAGTTACGGCAATGACGGCCAGAGGAGCTAGAGATGGAGTTTTCTCTGTCTTGGCAGGTATCTCTGGCTTTCTTTCTCCAGGGTTCAGGGCTCCATAATCCTCCTCTTGCCCCTGTTTGCTGCTACGCCAAAAATGATTGATTATATTTGGCAGAAGCAAAATGTGTGTGGTGATCTCTGAAGGTAAGACAAGATGATTTATGTGAGTTCATTTGTTGTTTTTCTTAAACATTGATTGTAAATTTGCTTTGGAGGGCTGTGGTAGCCACAAAGACATTGTTTCCTTTGCCATAAACAACTTTCTGCCCAGTACTTCACTGGGGAACCACAGGTTGGGGGAGGGAATTGGGAGAGAATGGATCCTCGTGAAGCGTGAGGGCCAGTGTACGGTCAGACCATAGGGCTGTGCTGTCCACACTAGCCACAGGTGGCTATTTAAATTTAGATAAAATTATCTAAAAGTAGATAAAATCTAAAACTCAGTTCCTCAGTGGCACTAACTAATTTTCAAGTCCTCCATAGCCACATGTGGCTAGTGGCTATCATACAGGATAGCTCAGATATATAACCTTCCCATCATGGCAGGAAGTTCTATGGGACAGCACTGGTCCAGAGAACTAATGAAGAGAATGTGAAGAAGGATTTGAAAAGGAGGGAAGGAGTGATATCCCTCGGGAAGTGAGTTTCTGCCCCATCAACCAGGCTGGGAAGATTTTGGAGGACATTTAACTGCTCTTCAGACAATTTGCAGAAACTGCAGTGTTTTCAATTCAGTGAACAAAGGTGAAAGTAGTCCAAAGGTGTCCCGGCCCTTGTCCGGCTAAGTAATTTTGCAATTAGAGCCTGAAAATCATGAATGGCAATTGCACTGAATGATGTGAGTGCTTTTCTGGTCAACACATTGTTTCTTGGTCACACAGCTTCTTGGTCCTCAAGCTCAATGTCACGGCCTTGCTGGGAAGAAAGGTGTCCCAGGAGAACAGGTTGGGCGTTCTCAGACTGAGCCTACCACGCTATCCAGGCATTGCTTGCCTCTCACTCTACACGGTGGTGGAAGGTTTCTGGCCTATTCTCACTGAATCACCAGGACTCAGCTACACTGATGGCAGGGCCTCCCTCCTAGGGCCCTGGCTATGTCTCACGATCCCGTTCAGGGTGGGAGAATAAAGCCTCAGGTACACTTCAGATTATGTGGGTCAGTGTGGCCATTTTTCTCCGAAGAAGAGAGGATCCAAGAAAACCTTGAAAACTGAATACTTTTAAACTGTCTCAAATGACACTTAACCAGCTTGCGCAGCTAAAGCCATTTTGTTCTCCGATTAATTCCCTTTTCTCCCACACCTTCTAACACTGATTCTGCCTCCAAAATCCCATGCTTTTTTTTTTTTTTTTTTTATTAACAATGTTGTGCTAGTTTCAGGTGTACTGCAAAGTGATTCACTTATACATATACCTGTATCTATTCTTTTTCAAATTCTTTTCCCATTTAGGTTATTACAGAATATTGAGCAGAGTTCCCTGTGCTATACGATGCCTTTTTTTCAGAAGGTTTAGATGACTCCTAAATTTTACATATAACTTTTCTAGTTTGACCTTCCAAGATCTTTTGTTTCTGATCCTCCGTTGCAGCCATTTCCTCCAGAAAATTATTTCAGTATCTGGGCAAGGAATTAGGGTCTCTAGATCCTGGAGACGTGGAGAGTTTAAATGAAAGTGTATCAAAAGAAAGCCTCGGGTTTTGGAGGAAAGCAGCTGGGAAGGGAAGAGAGAAGAAGGAACCCAGACTAATTCTTTGCTGTAGTAAAAGGATCATGTAGAAGAGTCAAGGTTTTAAAGTGTTTAGCGACATGGGGCAACGAATAATCATTCCTTATCTGCGCACAGTGAATCCTGGTTTGTAAAGCTTTTTCTATACGATCTTATTTTGATCCCTTCTACACTCGTGTGAAGTAGTAAGGGCCGGTAGCATTGTCCCTATTTTATAGATAAGGAACATCGTTCAAAGAGTAACAGTTCTAAGAATTCCACTGCACCCCAGGCCAATTAAATCAGAACTTCTGGAAATAGGGCCATCAGTTTTTCAAGCTCCCCAAGTGATTCCAATACACAGCCAAACAAAACCCACTTCCTTAAAACAGTGCTTCTGAAAATTTAATATGCAGAGGAATCATCTGGGGAATCTTGTTTGTAGGCCAGAGATTCTGCATTTCTGAAGCTCTCTCAGGAAATACAGCTGGTCTGAGGACCACACTTTGAGTGTGCCTGGCTTCAGGGGTACTTGGCGGGGTTGGGGGGGGCGGAATTCTCATGCAGGCTTCAGTGAATTCTTATGTAAATACATCTGTGGGCATGGGGAGCACGTGGGGAGGCAGCATCAGGATAATCAGAGTCCTATTCAATGTTCTGTGTTTGTTCACGAGAAAGCATTGCATGTTCTAGTTATGCTTAGAGTCATCTATAAAAAAGAAAAACCCTCTTCATAAATGCCTTGGAAGATAACTGTTACTCCTACAACAATGGCTGTCCTACACTCTCAAAGACAGGTGAAAGCTGGTGATGAAACGGAGGGTAATCGTTAGTTAAATCCAATTCACCTGTAGCCTGCCTTGACCTATCAAGGCCGTTTTAATTGTTGCCACAGAAGACTTAACATGTCCTCCAAGGGGCAAGTAGCTTCAACAGCAAGATGTTTGGCCCAGGTGTCTTCCAGACACTTGGAGTCAGCTGTGTCTATTTCAGTTGAGCTGGTTAAGATGGGACCACTGACCCTTCAACTGGGCAGACGCAAGTGTCCACCTGGTGACCTGAAAGTGCACAGACCTGTAGCTTAGCTGCGCCTGTGCAGAATGACGATTACCATGATTCCCGCACCTTTTTCCAATCACGGCTCCACGCCTCTCCACGCGCGCTACGCTCCACGCTCCCCACCAGGTTCCTCACGCTGCCTGCCTCTTTATTCCTTATCTCAAACACTCTGAGCCCATGCCCTCTGGGAGGCGGATTTGAGATTTGTTCTCCAGTTTCCTCACTTGGCTGCCTTGCGAACAAGGTTTCTCTTTGCTGCAAACCTCTGCGTCTCCGTGTCTTGGCTTGCTGTGCGTCAGGCAAAACAAACCTGAGTTGGTAACAGATTTGTTGAGGGCAAGTCCAGGAGGGAAGTCCGGATGGAACTTTTGCCCATGGCTCTTCAGCCCCGTGCAGGTACTGAGAACCTGTGGTCAAGTCCCAGCAGCCGCCTCGTCCATTAGCTCTGGGACCGTCCCTGGCTTTCCGTGGTGAGGTGCCGCCGACCTTCAGTGCTTAGTTTTGCAGCGGAGAAACCAAACGGTTTTGGAGGTTCGGTTTGGAAGACATCTTTTGGGTGAGTAACTTCATTAAAGAGCCACACCCGTTTCTAGATTGTGTTTGCAATTCTGACCAGATAGTGGGTTGGTGGCCCAACTGGGCAAAAACAGTTTGGTTTTGTCTGGATTTTGTCAGACAGTATAAAAGGTTACAGCTGCTGAGGTACTCACTACCTGGGTTAAAGGCCTGGGGCTCTGGTTTTTGTTTTCATCTTGTTCGTCCATGTCCATTTACGTCTGATTGTCTTAATTGTTAAGAACTGGCTATTGAGGATTAAACTTCTTGGCTAGGACCCTCAGAAAGATTTCATTGCTGTGACCCTTGGAAGCAATGCCCCTTCAAGGTGGGAAATGTTCATTCAGTTCCCTCTTGCAGCCCTCTCTGCTGCATTCTCCAAAACTGGTACATTCAATTATGAATCTGGGGAAAAGAAAAAGATGGTATTTTCTGGTAATACTGCATGGCCACAATAGCTTTTAGACTCCAGAGCAAAATGTTCTGAAAATGGGCCCTTAAATTACAACATAATTGGGGCTTCCCTGGTGGCGCAGTGGTTGAGAATCTGCCTGCTAATGCAGGGGACACGGGTTCGAGCCCTGGTCTGGGAAGATCCCACATGCCGCGGACCAACTAGGCCCGTGAGCCACAACTATTGAGCCTGCGCGTCTGGAGCCTGTGCTCCGCAACAAGAGAGGCCGCGATAGTGAGAGGCCCGTGCACCGCGATGAAGAATGGCCCCTGCTCGCCGCAACTGGAGAAAGCCCTTGCGCAGAAACGAAGACCCAACACAGCCAAAAATAAACATAAAAATAAATAAGACCCGGCACAACCAAATAAATAAATAAATATTAAAAAAAAAAAAAAAAAGACTACCTGAGATCAGATTAAATGAGTGCAGGCCCTTCACATACCCTAATCCTTACCGCCAACCCCGCCCTTGAACCATTGCTATAAAACTCCTCACCAAATCCCTCCAGAAAGAAAAAAAGAAAAAAAAAATTACAATATAATTTTGCAAATAGACGTATTTCGTAAGTGGGGAGAAAAATGGGATGAAATACCTATGTACCGTCTTGTATGTTGTATCAAAATAAATGTGTGCAAAGAAAATAAGATTATGATCCAACAGGAAGGATTTTTTGATCTTTTTTGTTCTTCTTGATTCTAATGAAAAGGAGGACAACTTGCCGTTAGTTTGGCTGAACGCTCAGAAGGCCCCTCCTCCTGCCTTATGTTGATGCTGCAGCTGCTCCTTTGCTGCCAAGGCCTGAGCCTCAGGCTCAGCATCCCCGACTCCCACCCTCGTCTCTGAAGAGGGAGTAATAGGAATGGTCTTGCCCGCTCATACCTGCCAGGGAGCTACCCAAACTCAGGTGGGGCAATATCCATTAAGTCAAGTCCCCGCTGGGGGTGTGAATGCTGAGACTGGGCAGCTGATGGGATGGATCTGGGTCCACTCCCCTTTTTCAACTTTGGATTTATTTAGTTGGAAGAACAATATGCCAACTTAGAGATGACCCAAAGGGAATGGAAAATCTTTTTTCATCAGTTTTTTTTTTTTTTTCCTGCAACCCACAACCCAACCTAGGCAGCTGTTCAAAACGTATTAAATAACCTCCTCACTTGAGAAGAATGTAGAATGGTGCTGGATAAAGCTAGGTGAGAGGCAGGTGGGCTTCATCAAGAAACCCCCGGCAACCCAGTACTGGCTGCTGCAAGAGTAGCTGTGCCAACAGCGGATCCTAATGAAGTACGGGAGGTAAAACAGAAACTGACTTAGGATCCTTCAGAATTTCTAGAAGAGGTCTTTAAATCCTAGAAGCAATATACAGATCTACATCCTGAGGCCCAGAGAATTTATTTTTGTCTTTTCCATTATGGTTTATTACAGGATATTGAATATAGTTACCCGTGCTATACAGTTGGACCTTGTTGTTTACCCATTTCTGTACAATTGTTTGCATCTGCTAGTGCCAAACTCCCAATCCAACCCTCCCCTGCCCAACTCCCTTTGGCAACCAGAGAATTTAAATATGGTTAATGGCTTTTATTGGTCAGAGACCCCCCGATACACAGAAGAAATTGCAGAAGGTGGAAGAGGCTTTAGGACTGCGTATGTCTCTGTTACCAACCAGGGTTCTTGGCCTCCTTAATCAATAGAAATTGATAAGAGGCTGGACCAGGAATTCAGGCAAGGCTTTATTGAGGCTCCTGCTGCGCACAAGGGAGCAAAAACTAGTAACAGGTTCCCTTGGTTACTCCTCGAGGAGGGGCAAGCTGGTTCCTTATATGGGGTGAGTGTAGGGGTGTGTCCAGGGGTCGGGCTGGAGGGGTGGCTTAGGTGTTTTGCCCAGCCCTTCGGTGGTGTTGTGTGCAGGGGGCATGCGCAATACCCTGCTTTTGCTCTCAGCTCTTCAGAAGTGGCCGTTGGGTTCTTTTGGTCTTTTTGTATCTTGTTGCCTATAATTTGTCCCAATTGCACGCAGTTATTTTTAGTTCCTTATAATTTCTTTGTATTCTGTGCTCGAGGATACGTTTGTCCAGGTGAAGCACAGCAGCAAAGGGTCCCAGGTTCCAGCCTGTCTCATCTCAACTTGTTGAAATTGCCTTCGAAGTTTTTAACGACAGCGACCAGGTTCAGGAAAAAGGAACAAAAAAGAATGAAATAGGCTATTCTGATTGAAGCTGTCTTAATACAGGGAAGAGCCAGACCCAATGAAGCACCCCAGCAAGGGACTCAGCAAAAAGTAGGAGGCCCCAAGCCCCTACCTTCCACTCGAATGAGGCACCCGATAGTAGGGGCCCGCCAGTGTGCATATTGCAAACAGGAGGGACATTGGAAAAAAGACTGTCCCATCCTGAATAAGATTCTTGAAGGTAAATAACAGGCGGCACATCAGATGCCCATGTAAATGAGAATGACAGTGACCAGGAATGACAACGGGGCCCAGGGGTTCCTTTAAATCCCACTGAGTACATCAGTATTGGAATCCCAGGTGACTATGATGGTGGGAAATCAACTTTTGGACTTTCTGATCTATTTGGGGGCCCCTTACTTGGTTTTAAATACCCGACTTTCTAAACTTTCTTCTGAGACTTAGTAACTGGGGTATCCAGAGAAATCTTGGAAAAGCCTTTTTTCCAGCCGATAAACTGTCAAAAGGGGAGACCCATCTGAAGCATAGTTTTCTTTTTTTTTTTTTTTTTTTTTTTTAAAGTATTTGTTTATTTATTTATTTATGGCTGTGTTGGGTCCTCGTTTCTGTGCGAGGGCTTTCTCTAGTTGCGGCAAGCGGGGACCACTCTTCATCGCGGTGCGCGGGCCTCTCACTATCGCGGCCTCTCTTGTTGCGGAGCACAGGCTCCAGACGCACAGGCTCAGCAATTGTGGCTCACGGGCCCAGCCGCTCCGCGGCACGTGGGATCCTCCCAGACCAGGGCTCGAACCCGTGTCCCCCGCACCGGCAGGCAGACTCTCAACCACTGCGCCACCAGGGAAGCCCTTTTTTTTTTTTTTTTTTGAAGCATAGCTTTCTATACATGCCTGAATGCCCCATTCCCCTTCTGGGATGAAATTTACTAACTAAATTAAATGCCAAGATTACATTTGCACCTGGATGAATGGACAAGATTACATTTGCACCTGGATGAATGGACATTGAAGAACCACCAGAGCAGGCTCTTATGCATTGCAGACTTTATTGCTCGAAACCCAAAGAGAATGGCCAGCAACCATTCTGGAAGAGATACTACAGAAGGTGAGCCCAGAGGTATGGGTAGGTGGGACCACCAGCAAGAGCAAGGAGGCTATGTCTATAAAGGTTAGTCTTCGCCCTGGGGCAAAAATTCCAAACATAAAGGAGCAGGCGAAGTGTGGAGTTCAACCCCTGCTAACAGACTTCCTTGAATATGTTTTAATATGCCCCTGCTGGTCACCTTGCAGTACTCCAATTTTATCAGTCCAGAAACCAGACACAGATGAATATAAGTTTATGCAGGACTTAAGAGCAAATAATCAAATTCTAGAAGATATTCATCCAGTAGTCCCTAACCCATACACTCTGCTCACTGCTCTGTCCAGAGATTTTTGTTGATTTACCATATTGGATTTGAAGGATGCCACCCCACCGCCTTTTATTTTGGTATACCCTTCAGTTTTGAATCTTAGGAGTTGTTTGCTTTCGAATGTGAAGATCTAGATACAAAAGTTAAACAACAGTACTGATAGACAGTACTGCAAGGATTTAAAAATTCCTCCACAATATTTGGAGAAATCCTGGCAAAAGATTTGAGGGACCCTTAACTAAATGAGGGAACCCTGCTCCAGTATGTGGATAATACTCTGATTGCTAGTAAGACAAAGGACACCTCCGACCAAAATACAGTTATGACTTTGAACTTTTTGGTTGAATGAGGCTATAAGGTGTCAAAGAAAAAGGCACGGATTTCTCAGCCTTCTAAAATCTTTGGGTTTTGAACTGACGGAAGAAATTTTGACATATTGAGGTATGGGAAAATCATTCCGGCTTACACGCGATTTAACTTGAATTTTATACTAAGTAAAACAGCCTGTTTGTGTCCTATCAAACATATATTGTACATCTGCTTTTTTAAACTATTTTTTAAAGTTAGTTTTACAATATTATATAAGTTATAAGTGTACAATATAGTGATTCACAATTTTTAAAGGGTTATACTCTATTTATAGTGATTATAAAATATTGGCTATATTCCCTGTGTTGAACAATATATCCTTGTAGCTTATTTTATACACAACAGTTTGTACCTCTCAATCCTGTCCACTGGTAACTACTAGTTTGTTCTCTATATCTGTGAGTCTGCTACTTTGTTGTTATATTCACTAGTTTGTGGTATTTTTAGATTCCGCATATAAGTGACATCATACAGTATTTCTTTCTCTGCCTGACATTTCATTTAGCATAATACCTCCAAGTTCATCCATGTTGTTGCAAATGGCAAAATTTTCTTATATTTTATGGCTAAGTCATCTTCCGTTGTGTATACACCACATCTTTATCCATTCATCTGTTGATGGACACTTAAGTTGCTTCCATATCTTGGCCATTGTAAATAATGCTGCTATGAACATTGGGTGCATGAATCTTTCTGAATTAGTGGTGTTTTTTTTTTTTTTTTTTGTGTTCTTTTTTGCTATATATCCAGGAGTGGACTTGCTGAGTCATATGGTGGTTTATTTTTAGTTTTTTTTTTTTTATAAATTTATTTATTTATTTATTTATTTATTTATTTTTGGCTGTGTTGGGTCTTCGTTTCTGTGCAAGGGCTTTCTCTAGTTGTGGCGAGTGGGGACCACTCTTCATCACGGTGCGTGGGCCTCTCACTGTTGCGACCTCTCTTGTTGCAGAGCACAGGCTCCAGACGCGCAGGCTCAGTAGTTGTGGCTCACGGGCCTAGTCGCTCCACGGCATGTGGGATCTTCCCAGACCAGGGCTCGAACCCGTGTCCCCTGCATTGGCAGGCAGATTCTCAACCACTGCGCCACCAGGGAAGCCCTATTTTTAGTTTTGAGAAACCTTCATACTGTTTTCCACAGTGGCTGCACCAATTTACATTCCCACCAACAGAGTATGAGGGGTCCCTTTTCTCCAGATCCTTGCCAACATTTATTATTTGTAGACTTTTTGATGACAGCCATTCTGACGGATATGAGGTGATATCTCATCGTGGTTTTGATTTGCATTTCCCTGATGATCAGTGATGTTGAGCATCTTTTCATGTGCCTGTTGGACATCTGCATTTCCTCTTTGGAAAAATGTCTATTCAGGTCCTCTGCCCATTTTTTTTTGAACTATGGTTGGTTTACAGTACTATTTCAGGTGTATAGCAAAGTGATTCAGTTACACGTATATATGTATTTTTTCAGATTCTTTTCCATTATAGGGCATTACAAGATACTGAATATAGTTCCTTGTGCTATACAGTAAATCCTTGTTGTTCATCTATTTTATATAATAGTGTATATCTGTTAATCCCATACTCCTAATTTATTCCTCCCCTCTTCCTCTTTGGTAACCAAAACTTTGTTTTCTATGAGTCTGTTTCTGTTTTGTAAGTAAGTTTATTTGTATTTTTTAGATTCCACATACAAGTGATATCATATAATATTTATCTTTGTCTGTCTGACTTAGTATGATAACCTCTAGGTCCATTCATGCTGCTTTAAATGGCAATATTTCATTTTTATGGCCAAGTGATAGTCCATTTTGTTTGTGTGTGTGTGTATGTATAATATATATATCTCATCTTCTTTATCCATTCATCTGTTGATGGACACTTAGTTTGCTTCCATGTCTTGGTTATTTTAAATAGTGCTGCAGTGAACATAGGGGTGCATGTATCTTTGAGTTTTCATTTTTTCTGGATATGTCCAGGAGTGGGATTGCTGGATCATATGGTAACTCTGGGGTTTTTTTGTTGCTGTTCACTGTTTTTTTAAATACATGAGTTAAAAGCATTATAACTCTTTTGGCCAACAAATTATTCTCCAATTGTATGGGGGGATGACAAAGCTGTACAAAAAGCAATCAACAGTACTCTCATCAGTGTACCAACCAGTGAGAGACCCAAGTGGTTCACAAGGGTTGTGAGGTTAAAATGGAGTTCCCAGGGAATTCCCTGGCAGTCTAATGGTTAGGGCTTCATGCTTCCACTGCAGGGGCCCCAGGTTCGATCTTTGGTTGGGGAACTAAGATCCCGCAAGCTGTGTGGTGTGGCCAAAAATATAAAATGGAGTTCCCAGCATCTGAAGATTAATTTGTTTTCTCAGTTCTAAATCTAAATAGTTTACTCCTCTATGGAGTAATTGCCTCTTGGCCTTGTCAACCACTGGTATAGAGGGCATGGCAATTTGGAATCCAATAGCAGTATCCCTTTTGTGCAGAGTTCATCACTTAAGAATGTCTCTTATTAATTCAAGAAATATTACTAAGGGCCTACCATTCATTAAGCACTGTGTATAAAGATAAATTTTTAAAACGTGGAGTTTGCCATCTTATAAGAAAAACGACTATAAAGCAGTGTTTTATGATGACATGGGAGGGGGCGACTAAGGGAGCAGAAACAAAGGAACATGTAACTTTGACTGAAAAGGGCTGGAAAAATCCTATGGATACAGTATCACTGGAGATGAGTCCTAAAGAATAAGTAGGTATTCACTTGGCCACAAAGAAGGGCAAAGCATTCCAGGCAGAAGTAACAAGGTCTGCAAAGGGTATTGGGGGCGGGAAACACAAAGCACATTGAGGAAGGAACTGGAATACTTGCGACTGATCATGATGGTCCAAAAGGAGTGGGGTGAGCATGGGCAGTCTGTGATTTAAATCTTTATACTTTAGAAAGCACAAGGTATTTTCATAGTAAAACTTGTTAAAAAACTAAGTTGAATAAAAATCTTAGCCGTGTAAGGATAAACAAGCAAAGGGAGAAATTGAGCCTCTTGGGACAAGGAGAAATCTCTCCCCATCAGAATGTTTATCAAAAAGGAGCCTGACGGACAGAAAACTCTTGGACATAAATCACAGCAATATCTTTTTGGATCCTAGATTAATGGAAATAAAAACAAAAATAAACCAATGGACCTAATTAAACTTAAAAGCTTTTGCACAGCAAATCATAAACAAAACGAAAAGACAACCTACAGAATAAGAGAAAATATTTGCAAATGATGTAGCCAACAAGGGATTAATCTACAAAATATACAAACAGCTCCTGCAGCTCAATATCAAAAAAAAAAAAACCCACTCAAAAAATGGGCAGAAGACCTAAATAGACATTCCTCCAAAGAAGACATATGGCCAAAAGGCACATAAAAAGATACTCAACGTCACTAATTATTAGAGAAATGCAAATCAAAACTATAGTGAGGGGGTTCCCTGGTGGTGCAGTGGTTAAGAATCTGCCTGCCAATGCAGGGGACACAGGTTCAAGCCCTGGTCCGGGAAGATCCCACAGGTCATGGAGCAACTAAGCCCATGCGCCACAACTACTGAGCCTGCGCTCTAGAGCCCGTGAGCCACAACTACTGAGCCTGCCTGCCACAACTACTGAAGCCTGTGCACCTAGAGCCCGTGCTCCACAGCAAGAGAAGCCACCTCAGTGAGAAGCCCGCACACTGCAACGAAGAGTAGTGCCCCACTTGCCGCAACTAGAGAAAGCCCACGCGCAGCAGCAAAGACCCAAAGCAGCCAAAGATAAAATAAATTTATTTGAAAAAAAAAACAAACAACAACTACAGTGAGGTATCACCTCACACCAGTCAGAATAGCCATTATCCGAAAGTCTACAGATAAATGCTGGAAAGGGTGTGGAGAAAAGGGAACCCTCCTACACTGTTGGTGGGAACATAAATTGGTACAGCCACTGTGGAGAATAGTACAGAGTTTCCTTAAACTAAAAATAGAGCTACCATATGATCCTGCAATTGCACTCCTAGGCATATGTCTGGAGAAAACCATACTTCAAAAAGATACATGCATCCCACTGTTCACAATAGCCAAGACATGGAAGCAACCTAAATGTCCATTGACAGATGAATGGATAAAGGAGTGTGTGTATGTGTGTATGTATGTATACAGACACACAATGGAATATTACGCAGCCATAAAAAAGAATGAAATAATGCAATTTGCGGCAACATGGATGGACCTAGAGATTATCGTACTAAGTGAAATAAGCCAGACAAAGACAAATATCATATGATATTGCTTATATGTGGAATCTAAAAAAATTGATGCAAATGAACTTATATACAAAACAGAAACAGACCCACAGACATAGAAAACAAACTTGTGGTTACCAAAGGGGAAAGGTGGAGGAGAGATAAATTAGGGGTTTGGTATTAACATATACATGTTACTATATATAAAATAACCAACAAGGACCTACTGTATAGCACAGGGAACTATACTCAATATTTTGTAATAACCTATAAGAGAAAAGAATCTGAAAAAGAATAGATATATATGTATAACTGAATCACTCTGCTGTATACCTGAAACTAACACAACATTGTAAATCAACTATACTTCAATTAAAAAGAAAGGAACCTGCAGAACACTGGACAAGAACATGATCACACAGGATGAACTAGAGATGAGGCTGGCAAGGTAGGCAGAAGAAACTAGGTTACGGCATTCTGTGTTGCCCTGCCTTATGGAAGATTGAAAAAAGAGAAACCATGCACTGGAAAAAATTTTAGATGAAAGATGAGGATTAGTTGTTTGAACATACTGAGTTTAAAATTACTATGGAATGTATAAGTGAAGATATTAAATAGGCAGTTAGAAAGAAGGTTTAGAGAGCAGGAGAGAAGCTGGGATTCATGTTGCAGGTTTGGGAATCAGCCTAACATTATAGGTGGTAGAAGCCATGGTTATGAATAACATCACATAAGAGTATAGTTGACTATTGAACAATGAAGGAGTTAGGGGTGCAACCCTCCTAGCAGTCAAAAATCTAAGCTATAATTTATAGTTGGCCCTCCATATCCGTGGTTCCTCCATATCTGTGGATACAACCAACCATTGATTGTGTAGTACTGTGGTACTTACCACTGAAAATACCCTATATAGTCAGACCCATGTGGTAACTCGAGTTTTTTAAGCAACCACCATACTGTTCTCCATAGTGGCTGCACCAATTTACATTCCTACCAACAGTGTAGGAGTGTTCCCTTTTCTCCATACCCTCTCCAGCATTTATTATTTTTGATGATTGGCATTCTGACCATTGTGAGATGATACATCATTGTAGTTTTGATTTGCATTTCTCTAGTAAATAGTGGTGTCGAGCATATTTTCATGTGCCTTTTGGCCATTTGTATGTTTCTTTGCAGAAATGTCTGTTTAGGACTTCTGCACATTTTTTGATTGGGTTGTTTGGTCTTTTTGATACTAAGTTGTATGAACTGTTTTTATATTTGGAGATGAATCCCTTTTAGGTTGTATCATTTGCAAATATTTTCTCCAGTCTTTGCAAAAGCTTATAAGTTTGATTAGGTCCCATTTGTTTATTTTTGCTTTTATTTCTTTTACCTTGGGAGACTGATCTAAGAAAATACTGCTACAATTTATGTCAGAGGATGTTTTATCTATGTTCTTTTCTAGGAGTTTTATGGTGTCATGTCTTTCAGCCTTTAAGCCATTTTGAGTTTATTTTTGTTTATGGTGTGAGGGAGTGTTCTAACTTCATTGATTTACATGTGGCTATCCAGCTTTCCCAACACCACTTGCTGAAGAAACTGCCTTTTCTCCATTGTGTATTCTTGCCTCCTTTGTCAAAGATTGACCATAGGGGTATTGGTTTATTTGGGGGCTCTCTATTCTGTTCCATTTATCTATATGTTTTCGTGCCAGTACCATGCTGTTTTGCTTACTGTAGCTTTGTAGTATTGTCTGAAATCTGGAAGCATTATACCTCCAGTTTTGTTCTTTTCCTTAAGATTGCTTTGGAAATTCTCAGGCTTTTGTGGTTCCATAGAAATTTTAGGATTATTCTAGTTCTGTGAAGAACATCACCTGTAGTTTAATAGGGATTGTATTAAATCTGGAGATTGCTTTGGGTATGGCCATTTGAACAATATTAATTCTTCCAATTGAAGAGCATGGGATATCTTTCCATTTCTTTGTATCATTTTCAATTTTCTTTATCAGTGTTTTATAGTTCTCGGCGTATAAGTCTTTCACCTCGTTGGTTTGGTTTATTCCTAGGTATCTTTTTTTTTTTTTTTTTGCCACGCTGCACAGCATGTGGGATCTTAGTTCCCCGACCAGGGATTGAACCTGTGCCCCCTGCATTGGAAGCACGGAGTCTTAACCACTGGACCACCAGTGTAAAGAAATGCAACAAATTTCTGTATGTTAATCTCGCATCCTGCTACCTTACTGAATTCATTTATCAATTCCAATAGTTTTCCTGTGGAGTCTTTAGGGTTTTCTATATAGAGTATGATGTCACCTACATATAATGACAATTTTCCCTCTTCCCTTCTGATTTGGATATCTTTTATTTCTTTTTCTTGTCTGATTGCTGTGGCTAGGACTCCCAATACTATATTGAATACAAGTGATGAGAGTGGGCATCCTTGTCTTGTTTCAGATTTTAGCAGGAAGGCTTTCAGCTTTTCACCATTGAGTATTACGTTGACTGTGGGTTTGTCATAAATAGCTTTTATTATGTTGAGATATTTTCTCGATACTCACTTTGGTAAGAGTTTTTATCATGAATGGATGTTGAAATTTATTAAATGCTTTTTCTGCATCTGTTGATGATCGTGTGGTTTTTGTCTTTTTTATGTGGTATATCACATTGATTTTGCATATGTTGAGCCATCCTTGTGATCTTGGATGAATCCAACTTGATCATGGTGTATAATCCTTTTTATGTGTTCTTGGATTCGGTTTGCTAATACTTTGTTGAGGATTTTTGCATCTGTATTTATCAAAGATATTGGCATGGAATTTTCTTTTTTTTGGTAGTGTTTTGTCTGGTTTTGGTATTGGGGTGATGGTGGCATCATAGAATGACTTTGGGAGTGTTCCCTCCTCTTCAATCTTTTGAAAGAGTTTGAGAAGGATAGGTATAAGTTCTTTGTATGTTTTGTAGAATTCCCAGTAAAGCCATCTGGTCCTTGACTTTTGTTTGCAGGAGTTTTTTTTTTTTTTTTTTTTAATTACCAGTTCTATTTCAGTCTAGTGATCAGTCTGTTCAAATCACCTCTTTCTTCTTGATTCAGTTGTGGCAGGCTATATGTTTCCAGAAACTTATCTGTTTCTTCTAGGTTGTCCATTTTGTTGGCATATAACTGTTCATAGAATTTTTTTTGTATTTCTGCCATATCAGTTGTTATTTCTCCCCTTTCATCTCTTATATCAATATTTGGGTCCTCTCACTTTTCTTCATGATGAGCCTGGCCAGAGGTTTGTTGATTTTTGTTTATCCTTTCAAAAAACCAGCTCTTGGTTTTATTAACTTTATCTATTTTTTAATCTCTTTTATTTATTTCCTCTCTGATCTTTATTTCTTTCCTTCTGCTGGGAAAGAAGAAGGAAAGAAAGAAAGGTTTTATTTGTTCTTTTTCTTTTAGGTGACACATTAGGTTATTTGAGATTTTTCTTTTTTGAGGAAGGCCTGTATCACTATGAACTTCCCTCTAAGAAGTGCTTTTGCTACATCCCATAAACTTTGTATGGTTGTATTTTCATTGTCATTTGTCTCAGTATTTTTTAATTTCCTCTTTGTTTTCCTCATTGAGCCTTTTTTTTTTTTTTTAGTAGGATGTTTAGTCTCCATGTTATTGTTTTTTTCTTGGTTCTCTTTCTGTGGTTGATTTCTAGTTTCATGCTGTTGTAGTCAGAAAAGATGCTTGAAATGATTTCTATCCTCTTAAATTGTTGAGGTTCGTTTTGTGTCCTAGTATGTGGTCTATCCTAGAGAATGTTCCATGTGCACTTAAAAAGAATGTGTATTCTGGTTTTTTTTTGGATGTAGTGTCCTTTAGATACCAATTAAGTCTAACTGTTTTGTCATTTAGTATCTCTGCCTTACTGATTTTTTTCTGTCTGGAAGATCTGTCCATTGATGTCAGTGAGGTGTTAAAAGTCTCCTATTATTGTATTCCCATCAGTTTCTCCTTTTATGTCTGTTAGTATTTTTATGTATTTAGGTGCTCCTATATCTTTTTTTTAAATTGAAGTATAGTTGATTTACAATGTGGTGTTAATTTCTGCTGTACAGCAAAGTGACTTAATTATACATATGTATACTTCTTTTTTAAATATTATTTTCCATTGTGGTTTATCATAGGAAACTGAATATAGTTCTCTGTGCTATACAGTAGGACATTGTTTATTCATTCCATATATAATAGCTTACATCTGCTAACCCCAACCTCCCACTCCACCCCTCCCCCAACCCCCTCCCCCTTGTCAACCACAAGTCTGTTCTCTATATCCATGAGTCTGTTTCTATTTCATAGATAGGTTCATTTGTGTCATATTTTAGAGTCCACATATAAGTGATATCAGATGGTTTTTGTCTCTCTTTCTGACCTACTTCACTTAGTATGATAATCTCTAGTTGCATCCATGTTGCTGCAAATGGCATTATTTCATTCCTTTTTATGGCTGAGTAGTATTCCATTGTATATACATACCACATCTTCTTTATCCATTCCTCTGTTGATGGACATTTAGGTTGTTTCCATGTCTTGGCTATTGTTAATAGTGCTGCTATGAACATAGGGGTGCATGTATCTTTTTGGATTGGAGTTTTGTCTGGATATATGCCCAGGAGTGGGATTGCTGGATCATATGGTAATTCTGTTTTTAGTTTTCTGAGGAACCTCCCTACTGTTTTCCATAGTGGCTGTACCAACTAACATTCCCACCAACAGTGTAGGAGGGTTCCCTTTTTTCCACATCCTCTCCAGCATTTGCTATTTATAGATTTTTTAAATGGTGGGTATTCTGACCAGCGTGGGTGGTACCTCATTGTAGTTTTGATTTGCATTTCTCTAATAATTAGTGATGTTGAGCATCTTTTCATGTGCCTATTGGCCATTTGCATGTCTTCTTTGGAGAAATGTCTACTTAGGTCTTTTGCCCATTTTTCAATTGGGTTGTTTGTTTTCTTGTTGTTGTGTTGTATGGGTTGTTTGTGTATTTCGGAGATTAAGCCCTTGTTGGGATCATCGTTTGCAAATATTTTCTCCCATTCTGTAGGTTGTCTTTTCATTTCATTTATGGTTTCCTTTGCTGTGCAAAAGATTGTAAGTTTGATTAGGTCCCATTTGTTTTTATTTCTATTGCCTTGGGAGACTGACCTAAGAAAACATTGATATGATTTATGTCAGAGAATGTTTTGCCTTATGTTCTCTTCTAGGAGTTTTATGGTGTCATGTCTTATGTTTAAGTCTTTAAGCCATTTTGAGTTTATTTTTGTGTATGTGTTCTAACTTCATTGATTTACATGTGGCTGTCCAGCTTTCCCAACACCACTTGCTGAAGAGACTGTCTTTTCTCCATTGTATATTCTTGCCTCCTTTGTTGAAGATTAATTGACCATAGGTGTTTGGGGTTATTTCTGGGCTCTCTGTTCTGTTCCATTGATCCATATGTCTGTTTTTGTGCCAGTACCACTCTGTTTTTATTACTGTGGTTTTGTAGTATTGTCTGAAGTCTGGGAGGGTTATGCCTCCTGCTTTGTTCTTTTTCTTCAGGATTGCAGAATTGCCACAATTCTGGGTCTTTTATGGTTCCATATACATTTTAGGATTATTCTAGTTCTGTGAAAAATGTTATGGGTAATTTGATAGGAGTCGCATTAAATCTGTAGATTGCTTCGGGAGTATTGCCATTTTAACAGTATTCGTTCTTCCAGTCCAAGAGCATGGGATATCTTTCCGTTTCTTTGAATCATCTTCAATTTCCTTTATTAATGTTTTATAGTTCTCAGTGTATAAGTCTTTCACCTCCTTGGTCAGGTTTATTTCTAAGTATTTTGTTTTTGGGGGTGTGGTTTTGAAAGGTATTGTTTTTTCACACACCTTTTCTGATATTTCATTATTAGTGTAAAGAAATGAAACTGATTTCTGTATGTTAATCTTGTATCCTGCTACCTTGCTGAATTCATGTATGAGTTCTAGTAGTTTTTGTGTGGAGTCTTTAGGGTTTTCTATATAAAGTATCATGTCATCTGCATATAATGACAGTTTTACCTCTTTCATTCCAATTTGGATACCTTTTATTTTTCTTGTCTGATTGCTGTGCTAGGACTTCCAATACTATGTTAAATACAAGAAGTGAGAGTGGGTATCCTTGTCTTGTTCCAGATTTTAGCAGGAAGGCTTTCAGCTTTTCACCATTGAATATTATATTGGCTGTGGGTTTGTCATAAATAGCTTTTATTATGTTGAGATATGTTCCATCTATACCCACTTTGGTAAGAGTTTTTATCATGAATGGATGTTGAATTTTATCAAATGCTTTTTCTGCATCTATTGAGATGATCATGTGGTTTTTGTCTTTCATTTATGTGGTGCATCACATTGATTGATTGCATACATTGAACCATCCTTGTGAATTTAGGATGAATCCCACTTGGTCATGGTGTACGATGTTTTTTACGTGTTGTTGGATTTGGTTTGCTAATACTTTGTTAAGAATTTTTGCATCTATATTCATCAAAGATATTGGCCTGTAATTTTCTTTTTTGGTGGTGTCTTTGTCTGGTTTTGGTATCAGGGTTATTGTGGCTTCATAGAATGCCTTAGGGAGTGTTGCCTCCTCTTCAATTATTTGGAAGAGTTTGATAAGGATTGGTATTAGATGCTCCTATACTGGGTGCTCCTATATGTTAACAAGTGTGATATCTTCTTCTTGTATTGATCCTTTTATCATCATAGTGTCCTTCTTTGTTTTTGTTTATGGACTTTGTTTTAAAGTCTATTTTGTATTGCTACCCCCACTTTCTTGTCATTTCTAGAATGACAAGAAATATCTTTTTCCATTTCCTCACTTTCAATCTGTCTATGACTTTTGCCCTAACGTGGCTGTCTTGTAGGCAGCATACTGTAGGTTCTTTTCTGCCCATTTTTAAAATCGGGTTTCTTTTTTTTTTTCTTTGACATTGAGTTGTATGACCTGTTTATGTATTTTATGTCTTTTGGATATTAACCCCTTATCGGTCATATAATTTGTAAATATTTTCTCCTATTCAGGTTGTCTTTTCATTTTGTCAGTGGTTTCCTTTGCTGTGGAATTAAGTTTAATTTGGTCCCATTTATTTCTTTTGCCTTTATTTCCTTTGATTTAAGAGACAGACCCAAAGAATTTTGCTACTATTTATGTCAGAGTGTTCTGTGTTTTCCTCTCGGAATGTTATGGTTTCTGATCTTCCATTTAGGTCTTTAATTCATTTTGAGTTGTTTTTTTTCTTTTCTTTGAGGGATGTGGTATAATTTTTTTTTATTGAGGTATAGTTGATTTACAATGTTGTATTAGTTTCAAGTGTACAACAAAGTGGTTTATATATATATATATACACACACACACACACACATACATATACACACACACACGTTCTTTTTTCAGATTCTTTTCCCATATAGGTTATTACAGAATACTGAGTATAGTTCCCTGTGCTATACAGTAGGTCCTTGTTGTTTATCTATTTTATATATAGTAATGTGTATATGTTACTCCCAAATCCTAATTTATCCCTCCCACCCCACCTTTCCCCTTTGGTGACCAAAAGTTTGTTTTCTATGTCCGTGAGTCTGTTTTAGTTTTGTAAATAAGTTCATTTGTATCATTTTTTAGATTCCACATATAAGTGATATCATATATTTCTCTTTCTCTGTCTGACTTGCTTCACTTAGTATGATAATCTCTAGGTCCATCCATATTGCTGCAAATGGCATTATTTCATTCTTCTTTATGGCTGAGTAATATTCCAATGTATATATATATACCACATCTTCTTTATTAATTCATCTGTCAATGGACATTTAGATTGCTTCCATGTCTTGGCTATTGTAGATAGTGCTGCTATTTACAATAGTGAACACTGAGGTGCATGTATCTTTTCAAAGTATGGTTTTCTCTGGATATATACCCAGGAGTGGGGTTGCTGGGTCATATGGTAGCTCTATTTTTAGTTTTTTAAGGAACCTCTATACTGTTCTCCATAGTGGCTGTACCAATTTACATTCCCACCAACAGTGTAGGAGGATTCCCTTTTCTCCACACTCTCTCCAGAATTTATTATCTGTAGATTTTGGATGATGGCCATTCTGACCAGTGTGAAGGGATACCTCATTGTAGTTTTGACTTGCATTTCTCTAATAATTAGCAACGTTGAGCATCTTTCATGTGCCTTTTGGCCATCTGTATGTCTTCTTTGGATAAATATCTATTCATATCTTCTGCCCATTTTTTGATTGGGTTGTTTCTGTTTTTCTTTGATATTGAGCTGTATGAGATGTTTGTATATTTCAGAGGTTAATCCCTTGTCAGTTGCATCATTCACAAATAATATTTTCTCCCATTCTGAGTGTTGTCTTTTCATTTTCTTTATGGTTTCCTTTGCTATGTCAAAGCTTTTAAGTTTAATTAGGTCCCATTTGTTTATTTTTTATTTCCATTACTCTAAGAAACAGATCCAAAAAGATATTGCTGTGATTTATGTCAAAGAGTGTCTTGACTATGTTTTCTTCTAGGAGTTTTATAGTATCCAGCCTTACATTTAGGTTTTTAATCCATTTTGAGTTTATTTTTGTATATGGTGTTAGAGAATGTTCTAATTTCATTCTTTTACGTGTAGCTGTCCAGTTTTCCCAGCACCACTTACAGAAGAGACTGTCTTTTCTCCATTGTAAATTTTTTTTAACTTTATTTATTTCTGTTTTTCTGTCTTAATTACCAGCAGTATAATGGTATTTAAAAAATAAAACAAAAAAATAAATAAATAAAACAGCTTTATGGAGATATAATTCATATACTATAAAATTCACCCATTTAAAATGTACAATTCAGTGTTTTTTAGTATATTCATGGAGTTGTGCAATCAATTTTAGAACATTTTCATCATCCCCAGAAGAAACCCCAGACCCATTAGCAGTACTCCCTATTCCTACTTGCTCCCAGCCCCTGGTTCTACTTTTCTCTCTATGTATTTGCCTATTATAGATGTTTCATAAAAATGATATCATATAATGTGTGACATTTTGTGACTGTTTTTTTTCTTAGCATAATGTTTTCAAAATTCTTCCATGTTGTAGTATGTATTAGTACTCCATTTCTTTTTATTGCCTAAAATATCCCATCATTCCATTGTATATTCTTGCCTCCATTGTCATAGATTAATTGACCATAAGTGAGTAGATTTATTTCTGGGCTCTCTATTTGGTTCCATTGATCTATGTGTCTATTTTTGTGCCAGGAACATACTGTTTTGATTACTGTAGCTTTGTACTATAGTCTGAAGTCAGGGTGCATGATTCCTCCAGCTCTGATTTTTCTCAAGATTGCTTTGGCTATTCAGGTTCTTTTGTGTGTCCATACAAATTTTAAAATTGTTTGTTCTAATTCTGTGAAAAATGCCATTGTTATTTTGATAGGGATTGCATTGAACCTGTAGATTGCTTTGGGTAGTATGTCATTTTAACAATATTCATTCTTGCAAGAACATGATATATCTTTCCATCTGTTTGTGTTGTCTTCAATTTCTTTCATCAGTGTCTTATAGTTTTCCAAGTACAGGTCTTTTGCCTCCTTAGGTAGGTTTATTCCTAGGTTATTTATTCTTTTTTGATGTGATGGTAAATGGGATTGTTTCCTTAATTTCTCTTTCTGATAGTTTGTTGGTGGTGTATATAAATGCAGCAGATTTCTGTATATTAATTTTATATCCTGTAACTTTAGCAAATTCATTGAGCTCTAGTAGTTTTCTGGTGGCATTTCTAGGATTTTCTATGTATAGAGTCATGTCATCTACAAACAGTTTTACTTCTTCCTTTCCAATTTGGTTTCCTTTTATTTCTTGTCTGATTGCTGTTAGGCTAGGACTTCCAATACTATATTAAATAAAAATGGCAGGAATGTACATCCTTGTCTTTTTCCTAATCTTAGAGGAAATGATTTCAGCTTTTCACTTTTGAGTATGATGTTTGCTGTGGGTTTGTCATATATGGCCTTTATTTTGAAGTATGTTCCCTCTTTGCCCACTTTCTGGAAAGTTATTTTATCATAAATGGATGTTGAATTTTGTCAAAAGCTTTTCCTGAATCTATTGAGATTATCATATGGTTTTTATTCTTCAATTTGTTTATTTGGTAAATCACATTGAGTTGCAAATATTGAAAAATCCTTGCATCACTGGGGTATATCCCACTTGATTATGGTGTATGATTCTTTTAATATATTGTTGGATTCAGTTTGCTAATATTTTTTTGAGGATTTTTGCATCTATGTTCATCAGTGTTCTTGGCCCATAATTTTGTTTTTGTGATATCCATCTGGTTTTGCTATCAGGGTGATGCTGGCCTCATAGAATGAGTTTACAAGTGTTCCTCCTCTGCAGTTTTTTGGAATAGTTTGAGAAGGATAGATGTTAACTCTCCTCTAAGTGTTTGGTAGAATTCAAACATTTAGAAGCCATCTGGTCCGGGACTTTTGTTTGTTGGGAATTTTTAAATTATTGATTCAGTTTCATTACTGGTAATTTGTTCATATTTTCTGTTTCTTCATATTTCAGTCTTGGGAGAATGTACTTTTTAAGAATTTGTCCCCTTTTAAAGGTTGTCCTTTTTATCAGCATGTAGTTGTTCATAGTAGTCTCTTATCCTTTGTATTTCTGTGGTGTCAGTTGTAACGTCTCCTTTTTAATTTCTGATTTCATTGATTTAGGCCTTCTCCCTTTTTTTTGTTCTTGATGAGTCTGGCTAAAGGTTTATCAATATTATCTTTTCAAAGAAACAGCTTTTATTTTCATTGATTTTTTTCTATTGTTTTTTAGTCTCTATATTATTTATTTCTGCACTGATCTTTATGATTTCTTTCTTCTACTAACTTTGGGTTTTGTTTGTTCTCCTCTAGTTCCTTTTAGGTGTAAAGTTAGGTTGTTTATTTGAGATTTTTCTTTTTTCCTGCAGTAAGCTTATTTTGCTATAAATTTCCCTCTTAGAACTGCTTTTGCTGCATTCTGTAGGTTTTAGATTGTCCTGTTTCACTTTCATTTGTCTCTAGGTAATTTTTAATCTCCTCTTTGATTTCTTCAGTGATCCATTGGTTGTTTAGTGTCATATAGTTTAGCCTCCACGTTTGGTTCTTTTTGCAGCTTTTTTTCTTGTATTTGATTTCTAGTCTGATAGCATTGTGGGTGGAAGAGATGGTTGATTATGATTTCAAACTTACCGAGGCTTGTTCTGTGGCCTAGCATGTGAGCTATCCTGGAGAATGTTCCATGTGCCCTTGAAAAGAATACGTAGTCTTCTGCTTTTTGATGGAATGCCCTGTATATATAGATATCAAGTCCATGTAGTCCAATCTGTCATTTAAGGTCAGTGATTCCTTATTTTTTTCTGTTTGGATGATCTGTCCATTGATGTAAGTGGGGGGTTTAAAGTCCCCTAGTACTATTGTGTTACTGTCAATTTCTCCTTTTATGCCCATTAATATTTGACTTACATATTTAGGTGCTCCTGTATTGAGTGCACATATATTTGCAATTGTTATTTTTTCTTGGATTGAATCCTTGATCATTATGTAGTGTCTTTGTCTCTTGTAACAGTATTTATTTTAAAGTCAATTTTTGTCTGATATAAGTATTGCTACTCTGACTTTCTTTTGATTTCCATTTGCATGAAATACCTTTTTCCATCCCCTCACTTTCAATCCCTGTGTGTCTTTTCGTCTGAAATGAGTCTCTTGTAGGCAGAATAAATATGGGTCTTGTTTTTGTATCCATTCAGTCATTCTATTTCTTTTGATTGGAGCATGTAGTCCATTTACGTTTAAGGTAATTATTGATATGTATGTTCTTATTTCCATTTTGTTAATCATTTTGTGGTTGTTTTTGCAGGTCTTTCATTTTCCTTCTTTTGTTCTCTTGTGATTTGATGACTATCATCAGTGTTATGTTTGGATTCCTTTGTGTGTGTGTATATACTACAGATTTTTGGTTTGTGGTTACCATGAGGTGTATATATATGTATGTGTGTGTGTGTATATATACACACATGATTGTTTTAAGTTGCTGATCTCTTAATTTCAAATGCATTTTTTAAAACCCTGCATTCATACTCTCCTCCACTCATGATTACTCTTTTTGATACCATATTTTACAGCTAATTTTTTTGTGTATCCATTAACTGCTTATTGTGGATATAGATGATTTTACTACTTTTGTCTTCTAACCTTCCTACTAGCTTTGTGCATGGATGATTTCCTACCTTTACTGTGGGTTTGCCTTTACCAGTGAGCTTTTTCATTTTGTAATTTTGTTTCTAGTTTTGGTCTTTTTTTCCCCCCAACTAGAGAGTTCCTTTTAACACTCTTTGTAAAGCTGGTTTAGTGGTGCTGAACTCTTTTAGCTTTTGCTCGTCTGTAAAGCTTCTGATTTCTCCACCAAATCTGCATAAGAGCCTTGCTGGATAGAGTATTCTTTGTTGTAGGTTTTTCCCTTTCATCACTTTAAATATATCATGTTACTCCCTTCTGGCCTGCAGAGTTTCTGCTGAAAAAGCAGCTGATAGCCTTATGGGAGTTAACTCGTATGTTACTTTCCCTTGCTGCTTGTCGTATCCTTTCCTTATCTTTAATTTTTGTCATTTTAATTACCATGTGTCTTGGTGTGTTCCTCTTTGGGTTAATCCTGTGTGGGACTCTCCGTGCTTCTTGGGCTTGGATGATTTTTTTTCCTTTCCCAGGTTAGGGATATTTTCAGCCATTATGTCTTCAAATATGTTCTCAGGCCCTTTCTCTCTCTCTTCTCCTCTGGGACCCCATAATGCAAATATTAGTGTGCTTGATGTTTTAATTTGCTAACTTTTGTCAAAAATTTTAACTCCTTGCTCTGTGCATCCATTCTTCTCCTCTTTACAATCATTACCTTGAACTCTTTCTTGGGTAGATTGCTTATCTCCACTTCACTTAGTTCTTCTGGGGTTTTATCTTGTTCCTTTGTCTGAAACACGTTCCTCTGCCCCTTTGTTTTGTCTAAGTTGCCATTTGTAGTTTTATGTATCTGTAGGTTAGTTACATTTTCTGACCTTGGAGAAGTGGCCTTCTGTAGGAGGTGTCCTATGCATCCCAGCAGCACACTCCCCTTTTGTCACTCAAGCTATATGCTATAGGGGTTCCCTCTCTGAGGGCTGCGTTGGTCCTTCTGTTGTGGTGGGCTGACTACGTGGGTGGTCTGGTAGGCTTGGTTGGTCCCTAGTCCATTTGGTTGCCAGGCCCCACCTTCTGCAGAGGCTGCCAGCTGCAGGTTGTAGGTCCTGGTCATTAGGCGGCTGACTACAGAACCCTAGGAGGCCCTGGGGCTAGTGCTGGCTCACTGGTGGGTGGAGTCAGGGTCCAGAAGACTCAGGGGCCATTGCCCTCCCACTGGTGGGTGAAGCCAGGTCCTGGGATTAATGACAGGCTACTGGCAGGCAGAGCTGTGTCCTGGGTTCTGGCTGCAGGGCCCAGGGATCCCAGAGCTGGTGTCAGATTGCAGGTGGGTGAGGTTTATTTATGACACAGTTGGATATGCGGTCCAGGGTGTCCCAAAGCTTGTGCTGGCCTGCTGGTGGACAGGGCCGGGGCCTAGCTGGTCCTGGGGCAGGGTCTGGCCTTCTGTGGGCAGGCTGGGTTGGTAGGCTGCAGAACTGTGATTTTGTTGTATCTGGTGTCTGCTCCCTGGTGGGTGAGCCTTGTCCAGAAGCTAAGGCAGGCTTCCTGGAAGGCAGGGCCAGTGCCTGCCTGTTGGTGGGTGGAACTGTGTCCTGGACCTCTGGGCAGGGCTGCTTCTAGACGTGGCTGTGGGTTCAGGAAGCTTTTAGGCAGCCTGTCTGCTAATGGGCAAGGCTGTGTCCCCACCCAGTTAGTTGCTTGGCCTGAGGTATCGCAGCATTGGTGCCTAACTACAGGCTATTGGGTGGGGCCAGGTCTTGGCACTAATGAGTTAGAGGGAGGATTTTGCATGTGGCACCTGGCAGCGCTAGGGTCCACATGGTAGAAGGAGCTCCTAAGAATGGCTGTGGCCAGGGTCTATATACCCAGGGTGAGCCACAGCCATGCCCCATTTCTCAAAGACTCTCCAAGACCAGCAGGTAGGTCTGGCCCAGGCTTCTATCAAATTACTGCTTTTGCCCTTGGTCCAGAGCATATGAGGTTTTGTGTGTGCTTTTAAGACTGAAGTCTCTATTTCCCCCAGCCCTCTGGGGCTCCCGAAATTAAGCCCCCTTGGCCTTCAAAGCCAAATGCTCTTGGGGTTCATATTCCTGGCGCAGGACTCCTAGGCTGGGGAGCCCAATGTTGAGCTTGGAACTCTCCTGTTGGAGAACCTCTGCAATAGAATTATTCTCCAGTCTGTGGGTCACCCACCTGGGAGTATGAGACTTGATTATATTGCAAGTCCGTCCCTCCTACCCTTGTTGTGGTTCCTTCTTTATGTCTTCAGTTGTAGAAAATCTTTTCTGGTAACTTCCAGTCTTTTGCATTAATGGTTGTTCTGCACATAGTTGGGATTCTGGTGAGCTCAGGGGCTTTCTACAACATCTTGGCCTGATCTCCCCCGCCCTGCTTTTATTAAAGAAAAGGATGTATTGACCAGAAGTAAAGAATGTTCATGTTTAAAAATAAAGATTAAATGCCTCTCTTCCTGGGATGCCAGTGGTGGGACTCCTTTGATGAGACTCCTTTCCCAGGTGCCAAGGCCATACTGACTCACTGTGTACATGCTGTTTTTTTTTGTTTTTTGTTTTTAATCTTGACTGTATCCCTGACTTATTTGTTCTTTGTTCTGACAAGATACAAAACTGCTGAAATCATACTACTCCAGAGCAGTTTCCCAGAGTTAACAGAAGAGACAAGGCCTCAGGGGAAGCTCTGAGTGAACTGGGTTGGCTGAATTTTTTATTTTTTTTTTAATGTGGCTTAAAGTTGGAAAGATTTGTACCATATAATAAAACAAAACTGAAAAAAAGTGGGAAATTGTGTTTCTAAAGCTTACCAGCTCCCGGATAGGCAGCTGCCCACTGAAACTCCAGCTGGTTTCTATAATTGTTACGGAGCCAATACTTGAAAATACTTTTCTAACCCTAAAACAGCTGGAGTAGAGCTCTTCTGACATTCCAGAACTCATTTTTGCCTACACATTTAATGAAAGCTGGCTTGATGAAACACACTTTGAAAATTCTGTTCCTGAGAGAACAAAAGTATTCCAGAGAAAGCTTGAAATCGTAACTCTTAAGTCTTTGAAATGTAAACACAGGCCACATTGCCTGAGACTATAACCTTGACTCAACTAGTAGAACCTAAAACTGAAGGGAAAAAAAGGAGAAGAGGCCTTTTAAAACTCAAGCAGGAAAACTGAGATCTGTCTCTCTGGATTTATGTATATCTGTTATAAATGTTTTTACCTCTGGATGATATTGTTAACTTATGAAAGAGCTCTATTGAATTGACTTAAAAGTAAGCACTTACAAATCAAGTATTTCTAAATATAACAAAAAACTAACCCAAATTTTTAAGGAATCATGTGATCTAGGATTATCTTTAATGAAAAACAAGTTCAAGTTGTTTAATACAGACATGTCTTTAGAGTCATAAACATTAAGTACAATACTTTTATTGTACCTAGGTTTACTAAAATGTCTGTAAGCTCATAAATTTGTCAACAAGAAATTGGTATGATATTTTCATAAGTAATAGAGTTAAATGGGATAAAAGTTCTTAGGTGAACTCTTTAAGAATGGTTATGTTTTATGGTATGCCTAGTTAAAAATAGTTTCTCCAGACTTTTGGTAACTTGAAACTTTAGTGTTTGCTAAATTAAGTTAGATGATGGGAATTCACTGAAGATTCAGATCATTTCTAATTAAGATAAAATACTGACAAATCAATGGCTAAGCAAATCTAAGTTGTCCTACTTTGTCTTATTGGAGAGAAACTAAAGATGTTTGCGCTTAACTGGGCTCATATCTTGTACCCATTAAGAAAAGAAATTCTGTTCTGAGAAAATGTATGTTTCTAGAGGTTATGGAATATGTTCATAAGTTTGCCAATCAGGAAATGCTAGTATGAAAAACAGTTTACAATTTCTTGCTTCTTGGGTTTTGCTAGAGATTAAGGTTTTTTTAAGGGTTAAAAATTACATGTAATTTTAAGCTACTAGAAATAATAAGGGAAATATTTCAATTTACTGGGAGAATAAGATGTGTGTTTTCAGCAAAGGGTATGAAGAATGGAAATGCATTTTAAGGGAAAAGAAAGTGACTTTTTTTTTTGGTCCTGAAGCATCTCAGAGATTAATGAGTCTTATTTGGTATGTTAAATTACATGGGAAACATTGTCAAAAGGTAATATTAAGCCTTTCAATGCCAGTACAGTATGTATTATAAGTGCTCCAGAAATTATGTGAAATTCCTGGAAGTCTTATGTGTCCTGATATAAAGTGTTACCTGGTATCAAAACTGAGGGTCACACTAAAGGGCCTGAACACAAGTATCAGGGAAATGCCCAGCTGACTTACATGCAAAGGCAACAACAACAGAATCTGTCAAGATTATGGCATGTATAAAGTCCATTCTGCTCCTGCAAAAAATTAACCCCTCATTGTCAGACTTTTTCTATCTTAATGTCCCTGTAACATGGCAAGAGTCTGCTCCTAAATCAGAGAAACTAAGTTGGGAAATCAGTAGCTGTGAATTAAAGCAATCAGTGCTACAGGAAACCCAAGGCAGCCACATAGCTCGTTCTGCCTCTCTGGCAAACCCCATTTTTTTGTATGATGGGTTAAACCCTTCCCTTGCTGCAAGGCTGATGCCCTCACAATGACAAACTGTTAGATGTGTTTTCCACTTGGGGTACTTTACTCAGTCTCCAGTGATCAAGGCACCCAGTTCACTGGACAAATTGTACAAGCCTTAACAGAAACCTCACAAACTTCTTGAAATTATCACTGTCACTATCACCCTCAGTCATCAGGCAAGGTCGACAGAACTAATGGAGAAACTGGACTCAAGCAGAAAAAGAATTAGTTTCATGGAATTGAATGAATTGATAAATAGGATAATTTTTATGACTTTTTTTCTGAAATATTACTGAACTTTAATCTTTGCTTTACAGATATAAGGGAACCTTTCCCTTTAAGCTAATTATGACTTGCAGCAATTTAGTAAGTTATACATTTATAAATAGAATTGAAGCATTTATCTTTATACCTGATCCTTCCAGAATTTGGAAACTCTTAGCTTCCCAACAGCCTTTCCAAGTGAATAAGAAAGGGCACCTTCTGACAGGTACAAGAACCTCAAGAAGAGAGGAATCCACCTACATCTGTAGGTATTGCAGGCAGAATTTAATGGCATGGCTTTCCTGGTCTTGAGAGGCCTTTTTTTTTAAAGTTCAATTTGAGTTTCCTTAGGAAAAGTTCCAGGAAAGCCAAATTTAAAAGAGCCTATAAGGGTATTATCAATTACCCTTATGTAAATAATCAGACCAACTTTATTGAAGCCAGATTTATTTTGCAAACAAATTAGTCTTAATTTGACTATTAGATAGAAATAAGGGTAATTTTAGAGAGAAATTTCAACAATACACCTTTGTAGATATTTCTAGTGTTACTATCTTTGAGGTTTGGTATTTTCTACCTTAAACTCACTTCCTAGAAGGCTCCTTGTTACTATGTTACATTATTGTAAAGTTTAATTGAATTACTAAAAGGATATTCTAAGTTTGTTTCTGAAGCTGATCTCGGTAATCTACCTTTGGATGAAGATCAGATGCCATGTGACTTATAACCAGGAGATCATGGAAACTGAAAAAGACATCATTTAAAGGGCTCTCTCTAACCGAGATGGAAGAACCCTTATCAGGTACTCTTAACTAGCTCATGCACAATGAAACTGAAGGGAATTGACTCCTGAATTCATACTTCCCACTTCAAAAGAGCCTCTGCACTGGACTGACCTATAGAGAGAATTGTGAAACTCAAACTCACCTTAAAACAACCATCAAGCCAGGACAAGATGACAAAAGTGGTAGACAGCTCACTCAAGAATCTGGACCAGGCCTGTAAGACCCACCCTATTAGCTCAGTTGAACTGTTTACCAAATATTTGTCTCCTTATGAAAATTGAAAATTATTGTTTTCACTTTGTCCCAATGTTCAGGATAGAAAGAAAATTCTTTTGTAAAGTTGTCACAAAGTACAGCTACTGGGATAGAACCCTCATAATGCCTATTACTGACTCTTCAGATATTCCTAACATTACCACTTACCTAGACCAACCTCTCTCTGGCCTAACCTCTCGGGTTCAAATTCTTCAACATATTAATAGGTCCATTCTTTGTCTGATACTATCCTTAGTCATTAGAGACCAACCACAACTTACCCCAGGACCCCCTCGCTCTGTCCCTTATTTAATGGAAAAATGTCTTAACGGGAAAAAAGAGTAAATTAAGCCAGTAACTCCCATATATTAAGTACCATGCAAAAGACTTTTGGAAACACTACGAGAGAAGAGATCCATAGTTGAATATTGTGTTGATGAAGCTTCCAAAAAATGAGGCTATCAATGAGAGCATTCTAGGAGGAATCGTTTGTGCTCCCCCAGGTTTTGCCTTCATATGTGGTATTGGAATTGATCCACCTTTCCAAGGATGGGCATATACGTGTTTTTAATAGCTGCGCAAATACAATGATGATGTTTATTGGGACATTATGTTACCCCATTGTCTGTACATAAGGAAATAGATAAACTTCTTTTTTCTCCTCATTGCAGAGTTGAGAGATCCATGTTACCAGGATATAAACAGGTGGCAAAATGCTTCGGGGATCTTGGTTCTTAATGAATGAATATATGCAAACAGATGATCAGAAATCTGTCAGCCACCATTGGTCAAATAGCCGAAAAGATTACAAAAAGCATTGCAACACAACAGACATCCCTAAATTCCTTAGCCCAAGTAATAATAGATACCAGGGTTGCCTTAGATTTTCTACTGGCTAAACAAGGAGTCATTTGTGCTATCGCTCAGACTATTTGCTGCACTTTTAATCAATACCCCTGGAGAGGTTGAGACACGCCTAGAAAAACTTTCGCAAAAGGTGCAATGGGCTACAAGATGTAAAAAACAAAAAAACTTCTTTATAAAATGATCTGTTCAATTGGCTTCCTTCAGGAATAGACAGTCTTTTTTTCAGTTTTTATCTTATGTTGGAGTATAGTTGATTTAACACAACTAATGTTATGTTAGTTTCAGGTGTACAGCGAAGTGATTTTGTTTTATATATATACACATATATATACATATATAACTAAATCTTTTAGATATATATATATATATAACTCATTCTTTTAGTTATATATATATATAACTAAATCTTTTAGTTATATATATATAAAACTAAATCTTTTAGTTATATTTATATAAATCTAAATCTTTTTCATATTCTTTTCCCATATAGGTTATTAGAGTATTGAGTAGAGTTCTCTGTGCTATACAGTAGGTCTTTGTTGATTATCTCTCTTATATATAGTAGTGTGTATATATTAATCCCAACCTCCTAATTTATCCTTCCTGCCCCCCACCTTTCCCCTTTGGTAACCATAAGTTTGTTTTCTGAGTCTGTTTCTGTTTTGTAAATAAGTTTATTTGTATCATTTTTTTTAGCTTCCATATATAAGTGATATCATATGATATTTGTCTTTGACTTAATTCACTTAGTATGATAACCTCTAGGTCCATCCATGTTGTCACAAATGACATTATTTCATTTTTTTATGGCCGAGTAATATTCCATTGTATATATGTACCACATCTTCTTTATCCATTCCTCTGTTGATGAACATTGAAGTTGCTTCCATGTCTTGGCTATTGTAAATAGTGCTGCAGTGAACATTGGGGTGAATGGCTCTTTTCGCAGTATGGTTTTCTCCAGATATACGCCTGGGAGTGGGATTGCTAGATCACATGGTAGCTCTATTTTTAGTTTTTAAGGAACCTCCATACATTCTCCCTAATGATTGTACGGATTTACTTTCCCACCAACAGTGTAGGAGGGTTCCCTTTTCTCCACACCCTCTCAAGCATTTATGGTTTGTAGACTTTCTGATGATGGCCATTCTGACTGGTGTGAGGTGATAAGTCATTGCAGTTTTGATTCGCATTTCTCTAAAAATTAGCGATGCTGGGCATCTTTTCATGTGCCTTTTGGCCATCTGTCTTCTATAGAGAAATGTCTATTTAGATCTGCCCATTTTTTGATGGGGTCGTTTATTTTTTGATAGTGAACTGCATGAACTGCTTGTAAATTTTGGAGATTAATTCCTTGTTGGTCACATCATTTGTAAATATTTTCTCCCATTCCGTGGGTTGTATTTATGTTTTGTTTATGGTTTCCTTTGCTGTGCAAAAGCTTTTATGTTTAATTAGGTCCCATTTGTTTATTTTTGTTTTTATTTTCATTACTCTAGGAGGTGGATCCAAGAAGATATTGCTGCAATTTATGTCAGAGTGTTCTGCCTATGTTTTCCTCTAAGAGTTTTATAGTATCCAGTCTTACATTTAGGATTTTAATCCATTTTGAGCTTATTTTCATGTATGGTGTTAGAAAATATTCTAATTTCATTCTTTTACATGTAGCTGTCCAGTTTTCCCAGCACTAATTATTGAAGAGACTGTCTTCTCTCCGTTGTATATTCTTGCCTCCTTTGTCATAGATTAATTGACCTTAGGTGCATGGGTTTATTTCTGGGCTTTCTGTCCTGTTCCATTCATCTATGTCTGTCTTTGTGCCACTACCATACTGTTTGTTTGTTTGTTTGTTTCACATTAAGAAAACGTTTTTTATTTTATTTTATTATTTTAATTTTTATTTTTTTTATGGTTTTCAGTTCCAGTTTTAATAGCATGAATTTTTTTTTAATCAGTCATCAATTTTGTACACATCAGTGTATTCATGTCAATCCCAATTGCCCAATTCAGCACACCACCATCCCCACCCCACCGCGGTTTTCCCCCCTTGGTGTCCATACGTTTGTTCTCTACATCTGTGTCTCAACTTCTGCCCTGCAAACTGGTTCATCTGTACCATTTTTTCTAGGTTCCACTTACATGCGTTAATATACGATATTTGTTTTTCTCTTTCTGACTTACTTCACTCTGTATGACAGTCTCTAGATCCATCCACGTCTCAACAAATGACTCAGTTTCGTTCTTTTTTATGGCTGAGTAATATTCCATTGTATATATGTACCACAACTTCTTTCTCCATTCTTCTGTCGATGGGCATTTAGGTTGCTTCCATGACCTGGCTATTGTAAATAGTGCTGCAATGATCATTGGGGTGCATGTGTCTTTTTGAATTATGGTTTTCTCTGGGTATATGCCCAGTAGTGGGACTGCTGGATCATATGGTAATTCTATTTTTAGTTTTTTAAGGAACCTCCATATTGTTCTCCATAGTGGCTGTATCAATTTACATTCCCACCAACAGTGCAAGAGGGTTCCCTATTCTCCACACCCTCTCCAGCATTTGTTGTTTGTAGGTTTTCTGATGATGCCCATTCTAACTGGTGTGAGGTGATACCTCATTGTAGTTTTGATTTCCATTTCTCTAATAATTAGTGATGTTGAGTGTCTTTTCATGTGCTTCTTGGCCATCTGTATGTCTTCTTTGGAGAAATGTCTATTTAGGTCTTCTGCCCATTTTTGGATTGGGATGTTTGTTTTTTTAATATTGAGCTGCATGAGCTGTTTATATATTTTGGAGATTAATCCTTTGTCTGTTGATTCGTTTGCAAATATTTTCTCCCATTCTGAGGGTTGTCTTTTCATCTTGTTTATGGTTTCCTTTGCTGTGCAAAAGCTTTTAAGTTTCATTAGGTCCCATTTGTTTATTTTTGTTTTTATTTCCATTACTCTAGGAGGTGGATCAAAAAAGATCTTGCTGTGATTTATGTCAAAGAGTGTTCTTCCTATGTTTTCCTCTAAGAGTTTTATAGTGTCCAGTCTTACACTGAGGTCTCGAATCCATTTTGAGTTTATTTTTGTGTATGGTGTTAGGGAGTATTCTAATTTCATTCTTTTACATGTAGCTGTCCGGTTTTCCCAGCACCACTTATTGAAGAGACTGTCTTTTCTCCATTGTATATCTTTGCCTCCTTTGTCATAGATTAGTTGACCATAGGTGCGTGGGTTTATCTCTGGGCTTTCTATCTTGTTCCATTGATCTATGTTTCTGTTTTTGTGCCAGTACCATATTGTCTTGATTACTGTAGCTTTGTAGTATATTCTGAAGTCAGGGAGTCTGATTCCTCCAGCTCCGCTTTTTTCCCTCAAGACTGCTTTGGCTGTTCGGGGTCTTTTGTGTCTCCATACAAATTTTAAGATGATTTGTTCTAGTTCTGTAAAAAATGCCATTGGTAATTTGATAGGGATTGCATTGAATCTGTAGATTGCTTTGGGTAGTATAGTGATTTTCACAATGTTGATTCTTCCAATCCAAGGACATGGTATATCTCTCCATCTGTTGGTATCATCTTTAATTTCTTTCATCAGTGTCTTATAGTTTTCTGCATGCAGGTCTTTTGTCTCCCTAGGTAGGTTTATTCCTAGGTATTTTATTCTTTTTGTTGCAATGGTAAATGGGAGTGTTTCCATAATTTCTCTTTCAGATTTTTCATCATTAGTGTATAGGAATGCAAGAGATTTCTGTGCATTAATTTTGTATCCTACAAGTTTACCATATTCATTGATTAGCTCTAGTAGTTTTCTGGTGGCATTTTTAGGATTCTCTATGTATAGTATCATGTCATCTGCAAACAGTGACAGTTTTACTTCTTCTTTTCCAATTTGTATTCCTTTTATTTCTTTTTCTTCTCTGATTGCCATGGCTAGGACTTCCAAAACTGTGTTTAATAATAGTGGTGAGACGGGGCAGCCTTGTCTTGTTCCTGATCTTAGAGGAAATGGTTTCAGTTTTTCACCATTGAGAATGATGTTGGCTGTGGGTTTGTCATATATGGCCTTTATTATGTTGAGGTAGGTTCCCTCTATGCCCACTTTCTGGAGAGTTTTTATCATAAATGGGTGCTGAATTTTATCAAAAGCTTTTTCTGCATCTATTGAGATGATCATATGGTTCTTATTCTTCAATTTGTTAATATGGTGTATCACATTGATTGATTTGCGTATTTTGAAGAATCCTTGCATCCCTGGGATAAATGTCACTTGATCGTGGTGTATGATCCTTTTAATGTGTTGTTGGATTCTGTTTGCTAGTATTTTGTTGAGGATTTTTGCATCTATATTCATCAGTGATATTGGTCTGTAATTTTCTTTTTTTGTAATATCTTTGTCTGGTTTTTTGGTATCAGGGTGATGGTGGCCTCATAGAATGAGTTTGGGAGTGTTCCTTCCTCTGCAATTTTTTGGAAGAGTTTGAGAAGGATGGGTGTTAGCTCTTCTCTAAATGTTTGATAGAATTCACCTGTGAAGCCATCTGGTCCTGGACTTTTGTTTGTTGGAAGATTTTTAATCACAGTTTCAACTTCATTACTTGTGATTGGTCTGTTAATATTTTCTGCTTCTTCCTGGTTCAGTCTTGGAAGGTTATACCTTTCTAAGAATTTGTCCATTTCTTCCAGGTTGTCCATTTTATTGGCATAGAGTTGCTTGTAGCAGTCTCTTAGGATACTTTGTATTTCTGCGGTGTCTGTTGTAACTTCTTCTTTTTCATTTCTGATTTTATTGATTTGAGTTCTCTCCCTCTTTTTCTTGATGAGTCTGGCTAATGGCTTATCAATTTTGTTTATCTTCTCAAAGAACCAGCTTTTAGTTGTATTGATCTTTGCTATTGTTTTCTTTGTTTCTATTTCATTTATTTCTGCTCTGATCTTTATGATTTCTTTCCTTCTGCTAACTTTGGGTTTTGTTTGTTCTTCTTTCTCTAGTTCCTTTAGGTGTAAGGTTAGATTGCTTATTTGGGATTTTTCTTATTTCTTTAAGTAGGCTTGTATAGCTATAAACTTCCCTCTTAGAACTGCTTTTGCTACATCCCATAGGTTTTGGATTGTCGTGTTTTCATTGTCATTTGTCTCTAGGTATTTTTTGATTTCCTCTTTGATTTCTTCCGTGATCTCTTGGTTATTTAGTAACGTGTTGTTTAGCCTCCATGTGTTTGTGCTTTCCATGTTTTTTCCCCTGTAGTTCATTTCTAATCTCATAGCGTTGTGGTCAGAAAAGATGCTTGATATGATTTCAATTTACTGAGGCTTGATTTGTGACCCAAGATGTGATCTATCCTGGAGAATGTTCCGTGTGCACTTGAGAAGGACGTGTAATCTGCTGTTTTTGGATGGAATGTCCTATAAATATCAATTAAATCTATCTGGTCTATTGTGTCATTTAAAGCTTCTGTTTCCTTATTTATTTTCATTTTGGATGATCTGTCCATTGGTGTAAGTGAGGTGTTAAAGTCCCCCACTATTATTGTGTTACTGTCAATTTCCTCTTTTATAGCTGTTAGCAGTTGCCTTATGTATTGAGGTGCTCCTATGTTGGGTGCATATATATTTATAATTGTTATATCTTCTTCTTGGATTGATCCCTTGATCATTATGTAGTGTCCTTCCTTGTCTCTTGTAACATTCTTTATTTTAAAGTCTACTTTATCTGATATGAGTATAGGTACTCCAGCTTTCTTTTGATTTCCATTTGCATGGAATATCTTTTTCCATCCCCTCACTTTCAGTCTGTATGTGTCCCTAGGTCTGAAGTGGGTCTCTTGTAGATAGCATATATATGGGTCTTGTTTTTGTATCCATTCAGCAAGCCTGTGTCTTTTGGTTGGAGCATTTAATCCATTCACGTTTAAGGTAATTATCGATATGTATGTCCCTATGACCATTCTCTTAATTGTCTTGGGTTTGTTTTTGTAGGTCCTTTTCTTCTCTTGTGTTTCCCACTTAGAGAAGTTCCTTTAGCATTTGTTGTAGAGCTGGTTTGGTGGTGCTGAATTCTCTTAGCTTTTGCTTGTCTGTAAAGCTTTTGATTTCTCCATCAAATCTGAATGAGATCCTTGCTGGGTAGAGTAATCTTGGTTGTAGGTTCTTCCCTTTCATCACTTTAAATATATCATGCCACTCCCTTCTGGCTTGTAGAGTTTCTGCTGAGAAATCAGCTGTTAACCTTATGGGAGTTCCCTTGTATGTTATTTGTCGTTTTTCCCTTGCTGCTTTCAATAATTTTTCTTTGTCTTTAATTTTTGCCAATTTGATTACTATGTGTCTCAGTGTGTTTCTCCTTGGGTTTATCCTGTATGGGACTCTCTGTGCTTCCTGGACTTGGGTGGCTATTTCCTTTCCCATGTTAGGGAAGTTTTCAACTATAATCTCTTCAAATATTTTCTCTGGTCCTTTCTCTCCCTCTTCTCCTCCTGGGACCCCTATAGTGCGAATGTTGTTGTGTTTAATGTTGTCTCAGAGGTCTCTTAGGCTGTCTTCATTTCTTTTCATTCTTTTTTCTTTAGTCTGTTCCGCAGCAGTGAATTCCACCATTCTGTCTTCCAGGTCACTTATCCGTTCTTCTGCCTCAGTTATTCTGCTATTGATTCCTTCTAGTGTAGTTTTCATTTCAGTTATTGTGTTGTTCATCTCTGTTTGTTTGTTCTTTAATTCTTCTAGGTCTTTATTAAACATTTCTTGCATCTTCTTGATCTTTGCCTCCATTCTTATTCCGAGCTCCTGGATCATCTTCACTATCATTATTCTGAATTCTTTTTCTGGAAGGTTGCCTATCTCCACTTCATTTAGTTGTTTTTCTGGGGTTTTATCTTGGTCCTTCATCTGGTATATAGCCCTCTGCCTTTTCATCTTGTCTATCTTTCTGTGAATGTGGTTTTTGTTCCACAGGTTGCAGGATTGTAGTTTTTCTTCTGCTGTCTGCCCTCTGGTGTTTGAGGCTCTCTAAGAGGCTTGATGGGAGGCTCTGGTGGTGGGTAGAGCTGACTGTTGCTGTGGTGGTCAGAGCTCAGTAAAACTTTAATCCACTTGACTGTTGATGGGTGGGGCTGGGTTCCTTCCCTGTTGGTTGTTTTGCCTGAGGCAACCCAACACTGGAGCCTACCTGGGCTCTTTGGTGGGGCTAATGACAGACTCTGGGAGGGCTCATGCCAAGGAGTACTTCCCAGGACTTCTGCTGCCAGTGTCCTTGTCCCCACGGTGAAACAGAGCCACCCCCCGCATCTGCAGGAGACCTTCGAACACTAGCAGGTAGGTCTGGTTCATTCTCCCCTGGGGTCACTGCTCCTTCCCCTGGGTCCCGATGCACACACTATTTTGTGTGCACCCTCCAAGAGTGGGGTCTCTGTTTCCCCTAGTCCTGTCAAAGTCTTGCAATCAATTCCCACTAGGCTTCAAAGTCTGATTCTCTATGAATTCCTCCTCCCATTGCCAGACCCCCAGGTTGGGAAGCCTGACGTGGGGCTCAGAACCTTCACTCCAGTGGGTGGACTTCTGTGGTATAAGTGTTCACTAGTCTGTGAGTCACCCACCCAGCAGTTATGGGATTTGATTTTACTCTGATTGCACCCCTCCTACCATCTCATTGTGGCTTCTCCTTTGTCTTTGGATGTGGGGTATCTTTTTTGGTGAGTTCCAGTGTCTTCCTGTCGATGATTGTCCAGCAGCTACTTGTGATTCTGGTGTTCTCGCAAGAGGGAGTGAGAGCACATCCTTCTACTCCGCCATCTTGGTTCCTCCTCCCTACCATACTGTTTTGATTACTGTAGCTTTATAGTACAGTCTGAAGTCAGGGAGCCTGATTCCTCCAGCTCTGTTTTTCTTTCTCAAGATTGTTTGGCTATCCAAGGTCTTTTGTGTTTCCATACAAATTTTAAGATTTTTTTGTTCTAGATCTGCAAAAAATGCCATTGGTAATTTGATAGGTGTTGCATTGAATCTGTAGATTATCTTGGATTGTATAGTCATTTTGACAATATTGATCCTTCCAATCCAAGAACATGGTACAATATATCTTTCCATCTGTTTGTGTTGTCTCTGATTTCTTTCATCAGCGTCTTGTAGTTTTCAGAGTACAGGTCTTTTGCCTCATTAGGTAATTTTATTCCTAGGTATTTATTCTTTTTGATGTGGTGGTAAATGGGATTGTTTCCTTAATTTATCATTCTTACCTTTTGTTGTTAGTGTATAGGAATGCATCAGATTTCTGTGTATTAATTTTTTTTAACATCTTTATTGGAGTATAATTGCTTTACAATGGTGTGTTAGTTTCTGCTTTATAACAAAGTGACTCAGTTATACATATGTATATGTTCCCATATCTCTTCCCTCTTGCGTCTCCCTCTCTCCCACCCTCCCTATCCCACCCCTCTAGGTGGTCACAAAGCACCGAGCTGATCTCCCTGTGCTATGTGGCTGCTTCCCACTAGCTATCTATTTTTGTGTATTAATTTTGTATCCTGCAAATTTACCGAATTCACTGATGAGCTCTAGTAGTTTTCTGGCAGCATCTTTAGAATTTCTATGTATAGTATCATGTCATTTGCAAACAGTGACAGTTTTACTACTCCTTTTCCAATTTGGATTCCTTTTATTTCTTTTTCTTCTCTGATTGCCATGGCTAGGACTTCCAAAACTATATTGAATAAAAGTGGCAAGAGTGGGCATCCTTTTCTTGTTCCTGATCAAGGAACAGTAGACAGTCTTTTCCACTTTGCTTTGTAGACAGTTATCATTGTCACAGTACGTATTATTTTCCTAGCCATCAAACTACTCACGACATAGATCACTGCTTGCTTTAAGCCTACTGCTAAAAGCATATATACAATGTTTGTGTGACAATCAGTGTAATTGATAAAATGTATAGCCTACAAAATATCCCCATTAGCTTACCTCTGTGCTTGTTCAATATACCTGATTATTTTCCACCCCCCAACGTGGATAAGTAGGCCAATCTCTCTCTCACTCTCTCTCTCTCTCTCTCTCTCTCTCTCTCTCTCTCTCTCTATATATATATATATATATATATATATGTATGTATGTGTGTGTGTGTGTGTGTGTAAACCAATAAAAGAAGGCTTAGCACTGAGGACCATGAAGAACCCAGGGAAGGCGGCAACCACCCTGGCAGTGAAGAACAAATATTTTGATCATCAGTGCTTTCTATTGAAAGACTTATGTTCAGAAGAGAGAAGTGATAGAAGATATTTTCACATAGTGAGGAATGGGGAAGTCATTCTGGCTTATACATGATTTAACTTGAATTTTATACTAACTAAAACAGCTTATTTGTGGCCTATCAAACATTATACACCTGCTTTAATTAGTAAAGAAAAGGGTTCATTGACCATAAGTTAAAAAAATAAAGATTAAAATGCCTCCCTTTCTGGGATGCCAATGCTGGTATTCCTTCAATGATTAGACTCCCTGCTCAGTGCCAAGTGCATACTGACTTGATGTGAACATGCTGGGGTTTTTTGTTTTTTGTTTTTAAGGTTGAAGGAAGGTATCCTTGACTTGTTTGATGTTCTTTGCTCTGATAAGATAAAAAATAGTGCTGAAAAGAACCATGCTTCTCCAGAGCAGTTCCTCAGAGTTATCTGAGAGGCTGCCTCCCAGGCTATAGTCCTCAGTTTGGCTCAAATAAAACTCTTCTATTACTATTATACATCTTTTATTGATTGTTTTCATTGTCAGAACTTTCACAAGGACAGAAACTTGCTCCCTGACAGAAGGGAAGTTCTAGCTAGGGTTGCAGTTCCCACTACCAAGAGACAATTATAGGGATTCCTGGGAATGACTGGGTTCTGCTGCATTTGGATACCCAACTTTGGATTCATAGCAAAACCCCTTTGTGAAGCTCTTAACTGGACTGGGGGAATGCCATAAGGAATTCCAGGTTATCAAAGAAAAAGTGCCCTGGTTTTAGGTCTTCCAGATATCAGAAAGCTTTCTGACTTATTTATGAGACACAAGGAGACAGCCTTGGAGTTCTAAGTCAGAACCTGGGCAGCATAAGGAGACCTGTTACATATTTCTCAAAGCCAGTAGATAGAGTCACTAAGGGATGGCCAGTCTGCCTGTGTAGTCCCCTCACTGTGTACTCCCTCCCCCGGCCCCTGCACTAGAACAGAAGAGAGGATATAGGTTAACTTCAGGAAGATTGAGAAAATACTAGGCTTATATTATTGGATAATCCTGCTGTTACTCTGAAAGCAGTCTTTATCTTGAATCCTACCACTTTACTCCTGATGAATGCTAAATTGCCTATGCATGATTGTATTCAGATAATTCAGATAATTGAACAGATCTATTCCAGCCATTCTGACCTGACAGACTGGCCATTGAAGGGCCGTTTTCCAGACCTTGAGATGTTCACAGATGGAGAAGCTTTATGGACCAGGGATGACACAAGTCTGGGTAGATGGTAGTGACTCATCAAAAGACACTGGAAGCAGAAGCTGTTCCACCAGGTACCTCCATACAAAAGGTGGAGCTTATAGCCCTGATGAGATCCCTCTATCTAGGTAAGGATAAAAGTAATTTTTTTCACTGATTCCAAATATGCATTCTTGGTGGTCCATGCCCATGGGGCCATTTGGAGAAAGAGAGTTAACTGCAGAGAAGAAGGAAATTAAACATGCCAAAGAAATTTTAAACTTATTAGAAGCTTTCATGGAGCCAAAAGAATTGCTATTGTCCACTGTCCAGGACATCAGAAATTGACTGCTTGAGGGAAGAATCCAGCAGATCAAGTGGCAAAGCTAGCAGCCAGGACAAAAACACATAGATCCCTGATGTGAATTTGACAAGATGCTATCCAGAGTATTCTCCCGAAGACCTACATAGTACCAATGAATGCGGATTTGATTGGAGTCCTGGCCATTCTCAGGATGCTGCCTATAGGTACACAAGGAAGGGTGGATTTATAATAGACGAGGCAAGGTCCTCATACGCAAACAGCTTATGGAAGATGTAATAAACTACATACACCAGAGTACCACTATGGTAGAGATGCCACCCTCCAGTGGATTCAGAAGTTCGTTACAGTGCCACCCTCCAGTGGATTCAGAAGTTCGTTATAGGACCAAATATGCAAAGACAATTAAAAAGGTGATACAGATATGCATCGTATGTGCTAAAAATAATCCTAAAACTGGGCCACCGCCAATCGTCAAAGGAGTTCAGACTCTAGGTGCTGGACTCAAGCAAATACTGTCAGGTTGATGTCAGTGTGATGCCACGAGCCACTGGAAACCTTGGGTATTTACCAGTATTTGTGGACACTTTTGCTTGTTGGGGTAGAAGCATTTCCTTGCTGGTCTGAAAAAGCCTGTGAGGTTGTTAACACCCTACTGAAGGAAATAATTCCAAGGTTTGGGTTACCTGTACCCATTCAGAGTGACAATGGAGGGGGTCTTCATAGCAAGAATAATTCAAGTATCAGGAGCCTTCATCAGAAATTTCATGCTTCTTTGTGACCCCAATCTACCAGAAAAAATGAAAAAGATGAATCATACTCTTAAAAATACTGTAGCTAAAATTTATCAGACTAATCTTGGAATAAGGCTTTACCAGTTGCCCTGCTTCAAGTGAGGGTAACCCATAAAAGCAGGCTCCAATTGAGCCCCTACGAAATGTTGTATGGGAGACCCTTCTATGTTCCAGAAATGGTTTAGGAGATCTGGAAGGAACTCGAAGTAAGGAACTAGACACTGTCAAGTATGTACAATTATTGGGAGCTACTCTGATATAAATAAGTTTGCTTCTAGAAGGTTAATGTTTCCCACAGATGTTCCCCTCTGCCACTTCTGTCCTAGAAACTGGGTCCTGCTGAAATCTTGGAAGAATAAACATCCAGAAAACCAGCTTCGTCCTTGCCGGACTGGACCTTATGAAGTGCTACTCGTGATCCATTCTTGGTGAAGATGAAGGGAATTAAGCCATGGATCCATCACACTCAAGTTTAGCCAGTCCTGCAGAGATAACGGAGACACCCATCCTATCTCCAGGAACGCAACAAGAAAGGGAAACCACACTGCAGAAGGGAACCGGGATTGAGATCAACCAAACCTTGGCTGATTTTGCACCCCTGATACTGGCTTTCCTGCGTGGAAAAGTGAAGCCCTAATGCTCTTAAATGCTTTCCAGGAGTTGAAGGGGATTGCTGCAGTGGTGACTGGTAAAGTAAAACTCTTTAGAAAGCAATCTAAATAACTTGTTATGTTACCAGAATGACTGTTCTTTTTTGTTATGCTTTCTTTTTGTTTCCAACCTCCCAGGCTTGGAAAGACAATTCAGTGATTAGGATTTCTCAAACTTTGGTCAAAGCAGCTAATCTCTCTAGCTGTTGGGTAAGTCATCCAAAACTTTTTTCTGTATTTTATCTTGTTGCCCTTTTGGTTGTGCTGTGATCAGCTTCTTGACTGTCCCTAACTTCACTGTGATTTATGATAGAAAGCCCTCAGATATAACATACCAGGTTAGGTTAATAAGAGAATTTCCTGCCTCCTGCTTTTTCTTGACTAGGCCAAAATTGGGTCTTCTCCTCATATCCTCAGATTAAAAATGACATGACCCTGGCATCTACCTCTGTCAAAGTTCTACTTGGTCAAAATACCGTAGAAACTGTACTTATTTTTCGCAGCTTATGTCTCTTCCATATTTAACACCTAAGTGTTTCAGCCAAACTGATAGTGATTGAGACACTCTAATATGCAAAAAGGTAAAACATACTCTCAAGGGTCACCCACACCTCTGCTGATTTTCAAATTAAACGATTCCTTCTGAATGTAGCCTTACACCTATCCCTGGCTTGACCGTGTCCTAGACAAAATTCCTAAAAATAAGAGCCTAAGTTTTAACAATTCGTCTGGTATTCTGGGTGCCCCCTCATGGTACATCTTCGTCTGCAGTTTTGATGATCAGTCTTGGGCCTGTGAGTGCCTCAACATCTGGTGCATAGGTGGTATTTGTTTATTGGGATACTTAGTCACTCCCTTTTCTATCCACAATCCAAATGAGACCCAACATTGGACAGTTCTTTAAAATTGTTCTCTAGAATAAAAAAGACCACCTATTTCCCTGGATATCAAGAAGATAGGTTTTGGTACATATTCAGTAGAGCACTTTCACCATGGTGGGGAGTTGGATCACATGAGCACATGATTAGAAACCTTTCAGCTACCCTACAGGGAGTAAGCCAATGAAAGTGCCTTATCTATGACTAGCCTATGGAAGGAAATGGACTCGTTAGCCAAAATAGTCCTAGATAACCATATAGCTCTAGATGTTGTACTGGCAAGACAGGGTGGGATTTGTGCTATTGCTAATATCTCTTGTTGTGAATATATTAATGCTCTGTTGAAAGAGAAACCCATATAGACAAAATTAAGCAACAGGCTACATGGCTACAACAAGTATTCCTGGAAGTACTGGATCCAGACTGATTTTTAGGACTAGTTTCCTGGATTCTCCAAGAGATTAGACCTATTCTTCAGGGACTATTAAGAAATGGGTTATCTATACATCTTATCCTCTTATTTTGGTTTTTAGTTATAAATTGTGCTCTTAAATGGTGTACCAAGACTGTTAAGGTATAAAAATTCTAATTATGCAAAATGTTAACTTGAAACCAGGAACAAAAGGTTTTCTGATGAATGCTAACCATTGTTAGGTGTGTACTCCTTATCAACAAGAAGTAGCCAGAGTGGTCATTGCCCCTCTTCCCTCAAGATTAAGGAATGATCAAAATATGCCAGGACTGAAACCAAGGGTACGCATTAGTTAAATCCACTTCACCTGTAACCTGCCTTTACTAATCAAGGTCATTTTAATTGTTCCTACAAAAGACTTGCATGTCCTCCAAGTGGCATGTAGCCTAAACAATGAGATGTTTTTCCAAATTGTTCTCAAGAAGCTCTGCATCAGCTGTGTCTAGTTCAGCTGAGCTGTTTAAAACTGGATGGGACCACCAACCCTTCAACTGGGCATGTGTGTGTCCACCTGGTGACCTTTTGAATGTACAGATGCCTGTAGCTTCATGACACTGGCACAGAGTGATGATTATCATACCTTTTTACAATCACTGCTCCCTGTGCCTTTATTCTTCATCCCACAAATACCCTAAGCCCCTTGCCGTTGGGGAGACATATTTGAGAGTTGTTCTGCAGTCTCCTTGCTTGGTTGCCTTGCAAATACATCCTTTCTTTGCTGCAAATCTCAGCATCTCAGTGTTTTGGACTGCTGTGGATCAGGCAAAATGAACCTGGGTTGGTAACGTATTCAGCGAAGGCAAGTCCATGAAAGGAGTCTAGATGGACCTTTTGCCCATGGCTCACTGGTCCCTTGCAGGTACTGAGAACCTGTGGACAAGTCCAAGCCCCTGCCTCATCTGTTAGTTCAGGGACCGTCCCTGGATTTCTCTGGTGGATGCTGCCGACCTTCAATGCTTTGTTTAGTTTTGCAGCGGAGAAACAAGTTGTTTTGGGGTTTGGGTTTGGAAGACGTCTTTTGGGTGAATAACCTTGACAAAGAAACACTCCTGTGCCTAGGTGGTCTTTGCAATCCTGACCAGATGGTGGGTTGGAGGCCCACCTGGCGGGATTTTGGCTGACAGTATAAAAGGTTACAGCTGCTGAGGTACTCACTATCTGTGTTAAAGGCCTGCGGCTCTGTTTTTTGGTTTTGTTTTGGTCTGTTTGGACATGTCCATTTATGTCTGAGTGTCTTTATTATTAAGAAGCGGCTACTGGAGATTGAGCTTCTTGGTGACTGTAGCAAGGACCCTCAGAAAGATTTCGTTGCTGCAACCCCCGGAAAGAAAAGCCCTTTCAAAATGGGAAACATTAATTCAATTCCCTTTTGCAGCCCTCCAGGCTGCATTCTCCAAAATTGGGGAACTTTCAGTTATGAATTTGGGGAAAAGAAAAAGATGGTATTTTTTGGTAACACTGTATGGCAACCATATCGTTTAGATTCTGGAGCAAAATGGTCTGAAAATTAATCCTTAAATTACAATACAATGTTTCAACTAGACTTATTTTGTAAATGGGAAGAAAAATGCGATGAAATACCTTATGTAGAGTCTTGTGTTTATTGTAACAGAAAAAACCCGTGCAAATAAAATAAGATTGTTCCAATAGGAAGGAAAGGCAAAGAAACCTGTCTGGCTTGATTCTAAGGAAGAGGAGGATGACTTGCTATTAATTCAGCTGAACACTGACTGCTCTCCCTCCACCTTTACATGATGCTGCCACTGCTCCTTTGCTGCCAGCGCCTGAGCCACAGCCTCAGGCTTGCCCTGCCCACCAACCCACCCCTTGTCTTTGAGGATGGAGAAATAGGAATGATCTCCCCCTCTCACACCAGCCAGGGTACTCAATTTGGCCAGGGAGCTACCCTAACTCAGGTGGGACGATATCCATTAAGTCAAGTCCCCATTGGGGGTATGAATGCTGAGACTGGGCAGCCGGTGGGATTGATCTGGGTCCACTCCCTGTTTTCAACTTCAGATTTATGGATTTATTTAATTAAAAACAGTATGACAACTTAGATGACCCAAAGAGAATGTAAAATCTTTTCTCATTTTTTTTGTTGTTGCAACACACAACCCAACCTGGGCAGTTGTTCAAAATGTATTAAGTACCCTCTTCACTTCAGAAGAATGTAGAATGCTGCTGGATAAAGCTAGGAAGGAGGTAGATGGGCTTCATACAGAAACCCCTGGCAACCCACTACTGGCTGCTGCAAGAGTAGCTATGCCAATAGTGAGTCCTAATTGGGATGTAAATGGAGGGGAGAGGCCAAAACTTGACCATTATGGAGACTGCACTCTTGTGGGATTGTGAAGAGGGGTACCAAACAAAGAAGCCTTAATAAAGTGCAGGAGGTAAAACAGAAACCCTGAATGAAGATCCTTCAGAATTTCTAGAAAGGGTCTTTAATGCCTGTTGGCAATATACAGATCTAGACCCTGAAGCCCAGAAAATTTATAGATAGTTAATGACTATTAGTCAGAGAGCCCCAGATACACAGAAGAACATGCAAAAGATGGAAGGGACTTTTGGACTGCCTATGTCTCAACTTGTTAAAATTGCCTTCAAAATTTTTAATGGCAGGGACCAGGTTCAGGAGAAAAAGGAACAATGGAGAATGAAAGAGACTGCTCTGCTGGCAGCTGCCTTGACATAGTGATGAGCCAGACCAAATTGAAGACTCCCACAAGGAACTCAGCAAAAGGTAGGCCCTAAGCCCCAAACTTCAACTCAAACGGGATACCCGATAGTGAAACCCTGCCAATGTGTATATTGTGAACAGGAGGAACACTGGAAAAGAGACGGTCTCCAGGCTCCCCATGCCTCAGACCACCGTGCTTTATTCTTTACCCCATAAATACTCGGAGCCCCTTGCATTCCAGGAGGTGGATTTGAAATTTGTTCTCCCATCTCCTTGCTTGACTGTCTCTCTTTGCCACAAACCTGGGTGTCTCAGCATTTTGACTTGGTGAGAGTCAAGTAAAACGAACCTGGGTTGATAACATTTAGGGAAATCTGAGTCCTATGACTGTAAATGTTTTGTCCTAAATTAGGAAGCTATTTTCCCTGAGAAATGTCTTATCAGATTGTAATTTATTCTTGCACTTTGCGGATACCTTCTTATACTTTTTCTCATAGTTGCAATTACCCATTACTTTGATACTGATTCATGACAGCCATCTTTACTTTCTTCTTTTCTTTCCTCTCTTTTTAAAACAAATTTATTTTTTATATCAGAGTATATTTATTATTATTTATTTATTATTTATTTTTGGCTGTGTTGGGTCTTCGTTTCTGTGCGAGGGCTTTCTGTAGTTGCGGCGAGCGGGGGCCACTCTTCATCGTGGTGCGCGGGCCTCTCACTGTCGTGGCCTCTCTTGTTGTGGAGCACAGGCTCCAGACGCGCAGACTCAGTAGTTGTGGCTCACGGGCCTAGTTGCTCCGTGGCATGTGGGATCTTCCCAGACCAGGGCTCGAACCCGCGTGCCCTGCATTGGCAGGCAGACTCTCAACCACTGCACCACCAGGGAAGCCCTATATCAGAGTATATTTGATTTACAATGTTGTGTTAGTTTCAGGTGTACAGCAAAGTGATTTAGTTATACATACACATAAATCTGTTTTTTCAGATTCTTTTCCCATAAAGGTTATTACAGAGTATTGAATATACTTCCCTGTGCTGTACAGTAGGTCCTTGTTATTATCTATTTTATATTTAGTAGTGTGGATATGTTAATCCCAACCTCCTAATTTATCCCCCCACCACCTTTCCCCTTTGGTAACCATAAGTTTGTTTTCTAAGTCTGTGAGTTTGTTTCTGTTTTGTAAATGAGTTCATTTGTACCATTTTTTTTAAGATTCCACATATAAGGGATATCATGTGATATTTGTCTTCCTCTGTATGGCTTACTTCACTTAGTATAATAATTTCTGGTTCCATCCATGTTGCTGCAAATGGCATTATTTCATTCTTTTTTTATGGCTGAGTAATAATCCATTGAATATATGTGCCACATCTTCTTTATCCATTCATCTGTCAGTGGACATTTAGGTTGCTTCCACGTCTTCGCTATTGTAAGTAGTGCCGCAATGAACATTGGGGTGCATGTATCTTTCTGAAGTATGGTTTTCTCCAGATGTACACCCAGGAGTGAGATTGCTGGATCAGATGTTAGCTCTATTTTTAGTTTTGTAAGGAACCTCCATACTGTTCTCCATAGTGACTGTACCAATTTACATTCCCATCAACAGTGTAGGAGGGTCCCTTTTCTCCACACCCTCTCCAGTATTTATTGTTTGTAGACTTTTGGATGGCCATGCTGACCGGTGTGAGGTGATACCTCATTGTAGTTTTGATTTGCATTTCTCTAATAATTAGCGACATTGAACATCTTTTCATGTGCTTTTTGGCCATCTGTATGTCTTCTTTGGAGAAATGTCTATTTAGATCTTCTGCCCATTTTTTGATTGGGTTGTTTTTTTGATATTGAGCTGTATGAGATGTTTGTGTATTTTGGAGATTAATCCCTTGTCAGTTGCATCATTTGCAAATATTCTGTGGGTTGTATTTTTGTTTTCTTTATGGTTTCCTTTGCTGTGCAAAGCTTTTAAGTTTAATTAGGTCCCATTTGTTTATTTTTCTTTTTATTTCCATTACTCTAAGAGGTGGATACAGAAAGATCTTGCTGCAATTTATGTCAGAGAGTGTTCTACCTATGTTTTCTTCTAAGAGTTTTATAGTATCTGATCTTACATTTAGGTCTTTAATCCATTTTGAGTTTATTTTTGTGTACGGTGTTAGAGAATGTTCTAATTTCATTCTTTAACGTGTAGCTGTCCAGTTTTCCCAGCACCACTTATTGAAGAGATTGTCTTTTCTCCATTGTATAGTCTTGCCTCCTTTGTTGTGGATTAATTGGCCATAGGTGTGTGGGTTTATTTCTGGGCTTTCTATCCTGTTCCATTGATCTATAAGTCTGTCTTTGTCAGTACCATAGTGTCTTGATTACTGTAGCTTTATAGTATAGTCTGAAGCTGGGGGGCTGATTCCTCTAGCTCCGTTTTTCTTTCTCAAGATTGTTTTGGCTATTCATGGGTCTTTTGTGTTTCCATACAAATTTTAAGATTTTTTATTCTAGATCTGCAAAAAATGTCATTGTTAATTTGATAGGGATTGCATTTAATCTATCACCCTGGGTAGCATAGTCATTTTGACAGTATTGATTCTTCCAACCCAAGAACACAGTATATCTTTCCATCTGTCGTGTCATCTTCAGTTTCTTCCATCAACGACTTATAGTTTTCAGAGTACAGGTCTTTTGCCTCCTTAGGTAAGTTTATTCCTAGGTATTGTATTCTTTTTGATGCGATGGTAAATGTGATTGTTTCCTTAATTTCTCTTTCTAATCTTTTATTGTTAGTGTGTAGAAATGCAGCAAATTTCCATGTATTAATTTTGTATCCTGCAACTTTACTGAATTCATTGATTAGCCTTAGTAGTTTTCTGGTAGCATCTTTAGAATTTTCTATGTACCTTATCATGTCATCTGCAAACAGTGACAGTTTTGCTTCTTCTTCTCCAATTTGGATTCCTTTTATTTCTTTTTCTTCTCTGATTGCTGTGGCTAGGACTTCCAAACCTACATTGAATAAAACTGGTGAGAGTGGACATCCTTGTCTTGCTCCTGATCTTAGAGAAAATGCTTTGTGTTTCACCATTGAGAATGATGTTAACTGTGGGTTTGTCATATATGGCCTTGACTATGTTGAGATAGGTTAACTTTCTGGAGAGTTTTTGTCATAAATGGGTGTTGGATTTTGTCAAAAGATTTTTCTGCATTTATTGAGATGATCATATGGTTTTTATTCTTCAGTTTCTTAATGTGGTGTATCACACTGATTGATTTGCAAATATTGAAGAATATTTGCATCCTGTGATAAACCCCACTTGATCATGGTGTATGGTCCATAATGTATTGTTAGATTTAGTTTGCTAGTATTTTGTTGAGGATTTTTGCATCTATGTTCATCAGTGATATTGGCCTGTAATTTCCTTTTTGTGTGTGTGGTATCTTTGTCTGGTTTTGGTATCAGGGTGATGGTGGCCTCATAGAATGAGTTTGGGAGCATTCCTTCCTCTGCAGTCTTTTGAAATACTTTCAGAAGGATAGGTGCTAACTCTTCTTTAAATGTTTGCTAGAATTCATATGTGAAGCCATCTTGTTCTGGACTTTTTTGGGGAGTTTTTAAATCACAGTTTCAATTTCAGTGCTTGTGATTGGCCTGTTCATATTTTCTATTTCTTCCTGGTACAGTTTTGGGAGAATTACACCTTTCTAAGAATTTGTCCATTTCTTCTAGATTGTTCATTTTATTGGCATATAGTTGCTTGTAGTAGTCTTTTATGATCTTTTGTATTTCTGTGGTGTCAGTTGTAACTTCTCCTTTTTCATTTCTACTTTTATTGATTTGAGCCCTTTCCCTGTTTTTCTTGATGAGTCTGGCTAAAGGTTTATCAATTTTGTTTATCTTTTCAAAGAACCAGCTTTTCATTTCACTGATAGTTTCTATTGTTTTCTTCATCTCTATTTCATTTATTTCTCCTCTGATGTTTATGATTTCTTTCCTTCTGCTAACTTTGGGTTTTGTTTGTTCTTCTTTCTCTAGTTGCTTTAGGTGTAAGGTTAGGCTGTTTGAGATTTCTTTTTTCCTGAGGTAAGATTGAATTGCTATAAACTTCACTCTTAGAACTACTTTTGCTGTGTCCCATAGGTTTTGGATCTTCGTGTTTTTGTTTTCATTTATTCCTAGGAATTTTTTGATTTCCTCTTCGATTTCTTCGGTGATCCATTGGTTGTTTAGTAGCATATTGTTTAGCCTCCCTGTGTTTGTTTTTTACAGTTTTTTTTCCTTGTAGTTGATTTCTAATCTCATAGTGTTGTGGTCGAAAAGATGCTTGACATGATTTCAATTTTTTAAAATTTACCGATGCTTGATTTGTGACGCAAGGTGTGATCTATTCCTGAGAAGGAAGTGTATTCTGCTGCTTTCAGATGGAATGCTCTATAAATATCAATTAAGTCCATCTGATCTAATGTGTCATTTAAGGCCTGTGTTTTCTTATTGACTTTCTGTCTGGATGATCTGCCCGCTGATGTAAATGGGGTGTTAAAGCCCCTCTCTATTATTGTGTTACTGTCAGTTTCTCCTTTTACGGCTTTTAGCATTTGCCTTATGTATTTAGGTGCTCCTATGTTGGGTGCATAAATATTTACAGTTGTTATATCTTCTTCTTGATTGATTCCTTGATCATTATGTAGTGTCCTTCCTTGTCTTTTGTAATAGTCTTTATTTTAAAGTCTATTTTGTCTGATAGGAGTATTGCTACTCCAGCTTTCTTTTGATTTCCATTTGCATGGGATACATTTTTCTATCCCCTCACTTTCAGTCTGTATGTGTCTCTAGGTCTGAAGTGGGTCTCTTGTAGACAGCATATATATGGGTCTTGTTTTTCTATCCATTTAGCCAGTCTATGTCTTTTGGTTGGAGCATTTAATCCATTTACATTTAAGGTAATTATTGATATGTATGTTCTTATTGCCATTTTGTTATTGTTTCGGGATTGTTTTCATAGGTCTTTTTTCTTCCCTTCCTCTTTTGTTCTCTTCTATTGTGATTTGATGACTGTCTTTAATGTTGTGTTTGGATTCCTGTTTCTTCTTTGTGTGTATATCTATTGTAGATATTTGGTTTGCAGTTACCATGAGATTTTGATATAGCAATCTATACAGTAAGTCCCCTACAACCTTCAAGTTGAGAACTTTCAAAGATGCAAATGTGCATTCATGTCTCCAGTCATGTAAGTTAGTTCACATGTCTGTTGTACATTGTCACGTGCATGCATCCTCTACAAGTGCTTGTGCTTTTGTGTATTTTATAGTCCTATAGCATTTGTTGTAAAGCTGGTTTGGTGGTGCTGAATTCTCTTAGCTTTTGCTTGTCTGTAAAGGTTTTAATTTCTCTGTTGAATCTGAATGAGATCCTTGCTGGGTAGAGTAATCTTGGTTGTAGGTTCTTCCCTTTCATCACCTTAAATATATGATGCCACTCCCTTCTGGCTTGCAGAGTTTCTGCTGAAAAATCAGCTGATAGCCTTATGGGGATTCCCTTGTATGATATTTGTTGCTTTTCCTTTGTTGCTTTCAATATTTTCTCCTTGTCTTTAATTTTTGTCAGTTAGATTAATAAGTGTCATGGTTGTTCCTCCTTGGGTTTATCCCTTATGGGACTCTCTGCGCTTCCTGGACTTGGGTGACTGTTTCCTTTCCCATGTTAGGAAGTTTTCAGCTATTATCTCATCAAATATTTTTTCAGACCCTTTCTGTCTTCTCTTTCTGGGACCCTTGTAATGGGAATGTTGGTGTGATTAATGTTATCCCAGAGGTCTCTTAAGCTGTCCTCATTTCTTTTCATTCTTTTTTCTTTATTCTGTTCTGTGGCAGTGATTTCCACCATTTTGTCTTCCAGCTCACTTATCCATTCTTCTACCTCATTTATTCTGCCATTGATTCCTTCTAGTGTATTTTTCATTTCAGTTATTGTATTGTTCATCTGCTTGTCCTTTAAATTTTCTAGGTCTTTGTTAAACATTTCTTGTATCTTCTCAATCTGTGTCTCCATTTTTTTTCTGAGATCTTGAATCATCTTTAACTATCATAACTCTGAGTTCTTTTTCACGTAGATTGCCTGTCTCTGCTTCACTTTGTTGTTCTTCTGGAGTTTTTAATCTTGTTCCTTTGTCTGTAGTATATTCCTCTGCCATCTCATTTTGTCTAACTTTCTGTGTTTGTGGTCCCATAGGCTTCAGGATTGTAGTTCCTCTTTCTTCTGGTGTCTGCTCCCTGGTGTGTGAGGCTAGTCTGAGTCTTGTGCAGGCTTCCTGGTGGAAGGGACTGGTGCCTGCCCACTGGTGGGTGGAGCTGGGTCTTGTCCCTCTGGTGGGCAGGGCCATGTCAGAGGATGTATTTAGTGCTGGCTGTGGGCTCAGGAAAGCTTTAAGCTGCCTGTCTGCTGATGGGTGGGGATGTTTTCCTGCCCTGTTTGTTGTCTGGCCTGTGGTGTCCCAGCACTGGAGCCTTTGGGCTGTTGGGTGGGGTTAGGTCTTGGTGTCAAATTGGTGGCCTCCAGGACAGCTCACTCAGTGAGTACTCAGTAACTCCACCACCAGTGCTCTTGTCCCTGCAGTGAGCCACAGCCACCCCCAACTCCCCACGAGACCCTCCAAGACCAGCAGGTAGGTCTGTCCCAGGCTCCTATGAAGTCACTGCTTTTTCCCCTGGGTCCCAGTGTACATGAGACCTTGTGTGCGCCCTCCAAGAGTGGTGCTTCTGTTTCCCCCAGTCCTGTGGAGTTCCTGCTATCAAGCCCTGCTGGTCTTCAAAGCCAAATGCTCTCGGGGCTCCTCCTCCTGATACCAGACCCCCAGATTGGGGAGCCTGATGTGGGGCTCGGAACTCTCACTCCTGTGAGAGAACTTCTGTGATATAATTATTTTCCAGTTTGTGGGTCACCCACCTGGCAGGTAAGGGATTTGATTGTATCATAAATGTACCCCTCCTCCCCTACCATCTCACTGTGACTTCTTCTTTGTCTTTGGAAGAATATCTTTTTTGGTAGGTTCCAGTCCTTTTTTGTTGGTGGTGGTTCAGCAGTTAGTTTTGATTTTGGTGTCTTCATGAGAAGAGATGAGCTCAGGTCCTTCTACTCTACCATCTTGTCCCAAAATTGACCAGAATCTTTACTTCCTTCTTGCCAAAGATTTGAGTAGTAAATCATAGGTGTTCTAGTACATATTTAAATCATTCTTATTTGAGAGTCGAAGAGATGATTAGAAAGTGTTTTAGTGCTGCACTTATTAGAGCAATTCCTAAACCCATGGTTATGGTTTGTCCCCACAAGGAGGGGCATATGGCATTGACAGGCATGTTAACTGTCTTCTTGTACTGTTGACCCAACTGAAATGTTCATGAACCTCATTTTTTACATTTAGAGTTATTTTTGCTAATATGAGAACATTAAGATTTACCAGGAGAATTCAAATACATGTTAGAGTAAGAAAATTAGTCCTTTGTGTGTGAAAACACGAAAGCTAAACTATGGTATTCCTTTGAACCTATAAACATTTTTATTAGAGACATGATGAAATCATGCAAAACAACATTGATACTTAAGGGTTTGGTTTGCTGGATTTGTACTTAGTACTCATTTCAACAAATATTGCAGAGTTGAAGAATGTAAATTCAAATTGCATAGGCTTAAATTGGATAGCCAGGTCTAGTTTTGGAACAATGTTTCATTTTTATGCCAAAAGCATAGAATGTTACTAACTGCTAGTATTTTAAGGTACAGAGAACAGTTCTGTGGATGGACAGAGGAAGAGACCCCTTACTCAGGCAGCTGGAAAATACATATATTAGCATATTGGGTTAAATAAAATGGACTAGAAGGTACTTACTACATGCTGTCTCTTCACGGCTAATAAATTAGGAGCACGGCCACATAGCCACAGAATCCCAATCTTGAGACTTGGAGGACAATTTGGCATTAAAAGTAAAATTGTGTAACTACTGAAAAGAGCTAAAAGAATCATATATATTATAAAAATTTTTTTCCAGGGCTGTGAAACAAAACTTAACTTGAACTGTAACTTCTATTTTGTCTGTGTATCTTCATTACATATATGGGCATCTCCTGCTTAATGTTAGTAATCTGTGAAAATGAAAGGTTCTGTGTGAAAATGCTAAAAGAATTTATGATTCACTGCAGCTAAAATCCCCCAATCACTTTCCTAGAAATACAATTAAAACACAATAAAATGATGCTGGAATGTAATATGCTTAAAACACCTCTTCTTGATCATCAGTGAGGTTTCCTTAGTGTGCAGTAGTCTTTTCTGTTGTGGTTGCTTACTCACATGGATTCCTTCTCTACAGTTTGACACTTGCTCAATCTTATTTGTGACTCCATATCACTGGGAGAAAACAAGAGCTAGTTGGCCATGGGAAACACTGTGGAAATGCATTCAGGACCAGCACAGGAGCTAGTGGCTGGTCATACTAAATATTGATGTGCCTGGCTTCTTAGTGTCAGTGATGTCCCAGTGCACATCCACTTGGTTGATAGTGTTTGTGCTCTTCAAACATCTATGATTCCAACTATTATATTTGGAATATAACTCAAGACTGTGCCAACATCATTTAAAATGCTGTATTGAATTGTGGGGATATGAATCTTTACTATATAAACATTAGTTGAAAAATGTTGAGATAGGTACATTCTATGACGCTGGGGAATTATTTTAGCTTTCTAGTGCTGCTGCAACAAATTACCACAAACTTAAGTGGCTTCAAACAACACACATTTGTTATCTTACAGTGATATAGGTTAGAGGTTGACACAAGCTTCACTAGACTAAAATCAAGGTGTTCGCAGTGTTGCATTCTGGAGTTGCTAGGCAAGAATAACCACACCTTGCCTCTTCCAGCTGATGGAGACTATCCACATTTCTTGGCTTCTGCTGTCTCCCCTTTTCTCCATCTTCAAAGCCACCAGTGGCAGGCAGTCTCATGTCACATCTGACTTCTTCTGTACTCACACATCCCCCTGACTCTCCTCTCCTGCTGCCTTTTCCTTCTACTCTTGCAGTTACAGGGGGCCCATCTGGATAATTTCTATTTTAAAACTAGCTAATTACCAACCTTAATTCCCCTTTGACATATACGGTAACATTCACAGGTTCTAGGGATTAGGACATGGACATTTTATCTATCTATCTATCTATCTGAAGTATAATTGATTTACAGTGTTGTGCTAATTTCTGCTGTACAGCAAAGTGACTCAGTTATACACACATATATATTCTTTTTTATATTCTTTTCCATTATGGTTTATCCCAGGAGATCGGATATGGTTCCCTGTGCTATACAGTAGGACCTTGTTGTTTATCCATTCTAAATATAATCGTTCACATCTACTAACCACAAACTCCCAGTCCATCTCCCTCCCTCCCTCCTTCCCCCTTGGCAACCATAAGTCTGTTCTCTATGTCTGTGAGTCTGTTTCTGTTTTGTAGATAGGTTCATTTGTGCCATATTTTAGATTCCACATATAAGTGATGTGATATATGGTACTTGTCTTTCTCTTTCTAACTTCACTTAGTATGATAATCACTAGTTGCATCCATGTTGCTGCAAATGGTATTATTTCATTCTTTTTTTATAGCTGAGTAGTATTCCATTGTATATATGTACTACATCTTTATCCATTCCTCTGTTGATAGACATTTAGGTTGTTTCCATGTCTTGGCTATTGTGAACAGTGCTGCTATGAACATAGGGGTGCATGTATCTTTTTGAATTATAGTTTTGTCTGCATGTATGCCCAGGACTGGGATTGCTGGATAATATGGTAATTTTATTTTTAGTTTTCTGAGGAACCTCCATACTGTTTTCCATAGTGGCTGTACCAACTTACATTCCCACCAACAGGGTAGGGAAGTTCCCTTTTCTCCACACCCTCTCCAGCATTTGTTATTTGTAGACTTTTTAATGATGGCCATTCTGGCTGCCATGAGATGGTACCTCACTGTAGTTTTGATTTGCATCTCTCCAATAATTAGTGATGTTGAGCATCTTTCCAGGTGCCTACTGGCCACCTGTATGTCTTCTGTGGAGAAATGTCTGTTTAGGTCTTTTGCCCATTTTTCAGTTGCATTGTTTGTTTTTTTGTTGTTGAATTGTATGAGCTGTTTGTATATTTTGGAGATTAAGCCCTTGTTGATATCATTTGCAAATATTTTCTCCCATTTCGTAGGTTGTCTTTTCATTTTGTTCATGGTTTCCTTTGTTGTGCAAAAACTTTTATGTTTGATTAAGTCCCGTTTTTTTAGTTTTGTTTTACTTCTGTTACCTTGGGAGACTGACCTAAGAAAACATTGGTATGATTTATGTTAGAGAATGTTTTGCCTATGTTCTCTTCTAGGAGTTTTCATGGAGTCATGTCTTATGTTTAAGTCTTTAAGCCATTCTGAGTTTATTTTTGTGCATGGTGTCAGGGTGTGTTCTAACTTCATTGATTTACATCCAGCTGTCCAACTTGCCCAGCACCACTTGCTGAAGAGACTGTCTTTTTCCCATTTTATATTCTTGCCTCCTCTCTTGAAGATTAATTGACTGTAAGTGTGTGGGTTTATTTCTGGGCTCTCTATTCTTTTCCATTGATCCGTATGTCTGTTTTTGTACCAATATCACACTGTTTTGATTACTTTAGCTTTGTAGTATTGTCTGAAGTCGGGGAGGGTTATGCCTCCTGCTTTGTCTTTTTTTCCTCAGGATTGCTTTGGCAATTCTGGGTCTTTTATGGTTCCATATAAATTTTTGGATTATTTGTTCCAGTCCTGTGAAAAATGTCATAGCTAATTTGATAGGGATCACATTAAATCTGTAGATTGCTTTGAATAGTATGGGCATTTTAACAATATTAATTCTTCCAGTTGAAGATCATGGGATAGCTTTCCATTTCTTTGAATTCTCTTTAATTTCCTTTATTAATGTTTTGTAGTTCTCAGCATATAAGTCTTTCATATATATATATATATATATATATATATATGTATATGTATATATGTATATATATTGGGTGCGATTTTAAAAGGCATTGTTGTTTTACATTCCTTTTCTGATATTTCATTGTTAGTATAGAGAAATACAACTGATTTCTGAATGTTAATCTTGTATCCTGCTACTTTGCTGAATTCATTTATCAGTTCTAGTAGTTTTTGTGTGGAGTCCTTAGGGTTTTCTCTATATAGTATCATGTCATCTGCAAATAGTGTCCGTTTTACCTCTTCCCTTCCAATTTGGTTACCTTTTATTTCTTTTTCTTGTCTGATTGCTGTGGCTAGAACTTCCAATACTATCTTGAAGAGAAGATGTGAGAATGGGCATCCTTGTCTTGTTCCAAATTTTAGCAGGAACGCTTTCAGCTTTTCACCATTGAGTATTGTGTTGGCTGTGGGTTTTTCATAAATAGCTTTTACTATGTTGAGATATGTTCCCTCTCTACCCACTTTGGTAAGAGTATTTATCATGAATGGATATTGAATTTTTTTTTTTTTTTATTAAGTAACTTGTCCGAATTCACACAGCTAGTAAGTGGCGAAGCTGGGATTTGGACCTAGGAGTTTGGTTTTTACTATGACATACACTTACATCTAGGGAGGCATGAAGGACATTAATTTTTTTTCAATAAGTCATCAATTTTATACACATCACTGTATACATGTCAATCCCAATCGCCCAATTCAGCACACCGCAGTTTTCCCTCCTTGGTGTCCATACGTTTGTTCTCTACATCTGTGTCTCAACTTCTGCCCTGAAACCCGGTTCATCTGTACCATTTTTCTAGGTTCCACATACATGCGCTAATATATGATATTTGTTTTTCTCTTTCTGACTTACTTCACTCTGTATGACAGTCTCTAGATCCATCCATGTCTCAACAAATGACTCAATTTCGTTCCTTTTTATGGCTGAGTAATATTCCATTGTATATATGTACCACAACTTCTTTCTCCATTCTTCTGTCGATGGGCATTTAGGTTGCTTCCATGACCTGGCTATTGTAAATAGTGCTGCAATGAACATTGGGGTGCATGTGTCTTTTTGAATTATGGTTTTCTCTGGGTATATGCCCAGTAGTGGGATTGCTGGGTCATATGGTAATTCTATTTTTAGTTTTTTAAGGAACCTCCATATTGTTCTCCATAGTGGCTGTATCAATTTACATTCCCACCAACAGTGCAAGAGGGTTCCCTATTCTCCACACCCTCTCCAGCATTTGTTGTTTGTAGATTTTCTGATGATGCCCATTCTAACTGGTGTGAGGTGAAACCTCATTGTAGTTTTGATTTGCATTTCTCTAATAATTAGTGATGTTGAGCATCTTTTCATGTGCTTTTTGGCCATCTGTATGTCTTCTTTGGAGAAATGTCTATTTAGGTCTTCTGCCCATTTTTGGATTAGGGTGTTTGTTTCTTTAATATTGAGCTGAATGAGCTGTTTATATATTTTGGAGATTAATCCTTTGTCTGTTGATTCATTTGCAAATATTTTCTCCCATTCTGAGGGTTGTCTTTTCGTCTTGTTTATGGTTTCCTTTGCTGTGCAAAAGCTTTGCAGTTTCATTAGGTCCCACTTGTTTATTTTTGTTTTTATTTCCATTACTCTAGGAGGTGGATCAAAAAAGATCTTGCTGTGATTTATGTCAAAGAGTGTTCTTCCTATGTTTCCCTCTAAGAGTTTTATAGTGTCCAGTCTTACATTTAGGTCTCTAATCCATTTTGAGTTTATTTTTGTGTATGGTGTTAGGGAGTATTCTAATTTCATTCTTTTACATGTAGCTGTCCGGTTTTCCCAGCACCACTTATTGAAGAGACTGTCTTTTCTCCATTGTATATCTTTGCCTCCTTTGTCATAGATTAGTTGACCATAGGTGCGTGGGTTTATCTCTGGGCTTTCTATCTTGTTCCATTGATCTATGTTTCTGTTTTTGTGCCAGTACCATATTGTCTTGATTACTGTAGCTTTGTAGTATAGTCTGAAGTCAGGGAGTCTGATTCCTCCAGCTCCGTTTTTTTCCCTCAAGACTGCTTTGGCTATTCGGGGTCTTTTTTGTCTCCATACAAATTTTAAGATGATTTGTTCTAGTTCCATAAAAAATGCCATTGGTAATTTGATAGGGATTGCATTGAATCTGTAGATTGCTTTGGGTAGTATAGTCATTTTCACGATGTTGATTCTTCCAATCCAAGAACATGGTATATCTCTCCATCTGTTGGTATCATCTTTAATTTCTTTCATCAGTGTCTTATAGTTTTCTGCATACAGGTCTTTTGTCTCCCTAGGTAGGTTTATTCCTAGGTATTTTATTCTTTTTGTTGCAATGGTAAATGGGAGTGTTTCCATAATTTCTCTTTCAGATTTTTCATCATTAGTGTATAGGAATGCAAGAGATTTCTGTGCATTAATTTTGTATCCTGCAATTTTACCAAATTCATTAATTAGCTCTAGCAGTTTTCTGGTGGCAGTTTTAGGATTCTCTATGTATAGTATCATGTCATCTGCAAACAGTGACAGTTTTACTTCTTCTTTTCCAATTTGTATTCCTTTTATTTCTTTTCCTCTCTGATTGCCGTGGCTAGGACTTCCAAAACTATGTTGAATAATAGTGGTGAGAGTGGACATCCTTGTCTTGTTACTGATCTTAGAGGAAATGCTTTCAGTTTTTCACCATTGACAATGATGTTGGCTGTGGGTTTGTCATATATGGCCTTTATTATGTTGAGGTAGGTTCCCTCTATGCCCACTTTCTGGAGAGTTTTTATCATAAATGGGTGTTGAATTTTGTCAAAAGATTTTTCTGCATCTATTGAGATGATCATATGGTTCTTATTCTTCAATTTGTTAATATGGTGTATCACATTGATTGATTTGCATATATTGAAGAATCCTTGCATCCCTGGGATAAATCCCACTTGATCGTGGTGTATGATCCTTTTAATGTGTTGTTGGATTCTGTTTGCTAGTATTTTGTTGAGGATTTTTGCATCTATATTCATCAGTGATATTGGTCTGTAATTTTCTTTTTTTGTAGTATCTTTGTCTGGTTTTGGTATCAGGGTGATGGTGGCCTCATAGAATGAGTTTGGGAGTGTTCCTTCCTCTGCAATTTTTTGGAAGGGTTTGAGAAGGATGGGTGTTAGCTCTTCTCTAAATGTTTGATAGAATTCACCTGTGAAGCCATCTGGTCCTGGGCTTTTGTTTGTTGGAAGATTTTTAATCACAGTTCATTACTTGTGATTGGTCTGTTAATATTTTCTGCTTCTTCCTGGTTCAGTCTTGGAAGGTTATACCTTTCTAAGAATTTGTCCATTTCTTCCAGGTTGTCCATTTTATTGGCATAGAGCTGCTTGTAGCAGTCTCTTAGGATGCTTTGTATTTCTGCGGTGTCTGTTGTAACTTCTTCTTTTTCATTTCTGATTTTATTGATTTGAGTCCTCTCCCTCTTTTTCTTGATGAGTCTGGCTAATGGCTTATCAATTTTGTTTATCTCCTCAAAGAACCAGCTTTTAGTTGTATTGATCTTTGCTATTGTTTTCTTTGTTTCTATTTCATTTATCTCCGCTCTGATCTTTATGATTTCTTTCCTTCTGCTAACTTTGGGTTTTGTTTGTTCTTCTTTCTCTAGTTTCTTTAGGTGTAAGGTTAGATTGTTTACTTGAGATTTTTCTTGTTTCTTTTTTTTTTGTTTGTTTCTTTAAGTAGGCTTGTATAGCTATAAACTTCCCTCTTAGAACTGCTTTTGCTGCATCCCATAGGTTTTGGGTCGTCGTGTTTTCATTGTCATTTGTCTCTAGGTATTTTTTGATTTCCTCTTTGATTTCTTCAGTGATCTCTTGGTTATTTAGTAACATATTGTTTAGCCTCCATGTGTTTGTGTTTTTTACGTTTTTTTCCCTGTAATTGATTTCTAATCTCAAAGCATTGTGGTCAGAAAAGATGCTTGATATGATTTCAATTTTCTTAAATTTACTGAGGCTTGATTTGTGACCCAAGATGTGATCTATTCTGGAGAATGTTCCGTGCACACTTGAGAAGAACGTGTAATCTGCTGTTTTTGGATGGAATGTCCTATAAATATCAACGAAATCTATCTGGTCTATTGTGTCATTTAAAGCTTCTGTTTCCTTATTTATTTTCATTTTGGATGATCTGTCCATTGGTGTAAGTGAGGTGTTAAAGTCCCCCACTATTATTGTGTTACTGTCAATTTCCTCTTTTATAGCTGTTAGCAGTTGCCTTATGTATTGAGGTGCTCCTATGTTGAGTGCATATATATTTATAATTGTTATATCTTCTTCTTGGATTGATCCCCTGATCATTATATAGTGTCCTTCCTTGTCTCTTGTAACATTCTTTATTTTAAAGTCTATTTTATCTGATATGAGTATAGGTACTCCAGCTTTCTTTTGATTTCCATTTGTGTGGAATATCTTTTTCCATCCCCTCACTTTCGGTCTGTATGTGTCCCTAGGTCTAAAGTGGGTCTCTTGTAGACAGCATATATATGGGTCTTGTTTTTGTATCCATTTAGCAAGCCTGTGTCTTTTGGTTGGAGCATTTAATCCATTCACGTTTAAGGTAATTATCGATATGTATGTTCCTATGACCATTTTCTTAATTGTTTTGGGTTTGTTTTTGTAGGTCCTTTTCTTCTCTTGTGTTTCCTACTTAGAGAAGTTCCTTTAGCATTTGTTGTAGAGCTGGTTTGGTGGTGCTGAATTCTCTTAGCTTTTGCTTGTCTGTAAAGCTTTTGATTTCTCCATCAAATCTAAATGAGATCCTTGCTGGGTAGAGTAATCTTGGTTGTAGGTTCTTCCCTTTCATCACTTTAAGTATATCATGCCACTCCCTTCTGGCTTGTAGAATTTCTGCTGAGAAATCAGCTGTTAACCTTATGGGAGTTCCCTTGTATGTTATTTGTCATTTTTCCCTTGCTGCTTTCAGTAATTTTTCTTTGTCTTTAATTTTTGCCAATTTGATTACTATGTGTCTCAGTGTGTTTCTCCTTGGGTTTATCCTGTATGGGACTCTCTGTGCTTCCTGGACTTGGGTGGCTATTTCCTTTCCCATGTTAGGGAAGTTTTCGACTATAATCTCTTCAAATATTTTCTCTGGTCCTTTCTCTCTCTCTTCTCCTTCTGGGACCCCTATAATGCGAATGTTGTTGCGTTTAATGTTGTCCCAGAGGTCTCTTAGGCTGTCTTCATTTCTTTTCATTTTTTTTTCTTTAGTCTGTTCCACAACAGTGAATTCCACCATTCTGTCTTCCAGGTCACTTATCCGTTCTTCTGCCTCAGTTATTCTGCTATTGATTCCTTCTAGTGTAGTTTTCATTTCAGTTATTGTATTGTTCATCTCTGTTTGTTTGTTCTTTAATTCTTCTAGGTCTTTGTTAATCATTTCTTGCATCTTCTCAATCTTTGCCTCCATTCTTATTTCGAGGTCCTGGATCATCTTCACTATCATTATTCTGAATTCTTTTTCTGGAAGGTTGCCTATCTCCACTTCATTTAGTTGTTTTTCTGGGGTTTTTTCTTTTTCCTTCATCTGGAATATAGCCCTCTGCCTTTTCATCTTGTCTATCTTTCTGTAAATGTGGTTTTTGTTCCACAGGCTGCAGGATTGTAGTTTTTCTTGCTTCTGCTGTCTGCCCTCTGGTGGTTGAGGCTATCTAAGTGGCTTGATGGGAGGCTCTGGTGGATATTGAATTTTATCAAGTTCTTTTTCTTCATCTGTTGAGATGATCATGTGGTTTTTGACTTTTCTTTTGTTAATTTGGTGTATTACATTGATTTGTGTATGTCAAACCATCCTTGTGAACTTGGGATGAATCATACTTGGTTGTGGTGTATGATCTTTTTTTATGTGTTGTTGGATTTGGTTTGCTAATATTTTGTTGAATTTTTGCGTTTATATTCATCAAAGATATTGGCCTGTAATTTTCTTTTTTGGTGGTATCTTTGTCTGGTTTTGGTATCAGAGTGATGGTTGCTTCATAGAATGTCTTTGGGAGTGTTCCCTTCTCTTAATCTTTTGAAAGAGTTTGAGAAGGATCAGTATAAGTTCTTCTTTGTATGTTTGGTAGAAATCGCCTGTTAAACCATCTGGTCCTGGGCTTTTATTTATAGGGATTTTTAAAAAAAATATATTTCTTCTTGATTCAGTTTTGGTGGCTGTATGTTTCTAGAAAGTTGTCCATTTCTTCTAGGTTGTCAAATTTCTTGCCATATAATTGTTCATAGTATTCTCTTTTTTGTATTTCTGCAGTATCAGTTGAGATTTCTCTTTTTTTCTTTCTTATTTTATTTGGGTTCTCTCTCTTTTCTTCTTGGTGAGCCTGGCCAGAGGTTTTTCAGTTTTGTTTACCCTTTCAAAGAACCAGCTCTTGGTTTTATTGATTTTTTTTCTATTTTTTTAATCTCTATTTTATTTATTGCCTCTGTGATCTTTATTATTTCCTTCCTTCTGCTGACTTTAGGTTTTATTTGTTCTTCTTTTTCTAATTCTTTTTTTCTGAATTTTTGAATTTTATTTGATTTTTTATACAGCAGGTTCTTATTAGTTATCTATTTTATACATATTAGTGTATATATGTCAATCTTTTTCTAATTCTTTTAGGTGGTAGTTTATGTTGTCTATCTGAGATTTTTCTTCTTTTTGAGGAGGGCCTGTATCACTATGAACTTTCCTCTAAGAACCACTTTTGCTACATCCCATAGATTTTGTATGGTTGTGTTTTCACTGTCATGTGTCTCAAGGTATTTTTTAATTTCCTTTTTGATTTCCTAATTGACCCAGTGGTTTTTAGTAGCATGTTGTTTAGTCTTTATGTAATCATTTTTTTCTCATTTCTTTTCCTGTGGTTGATTTCTAGTTTCATGCTGTTGTGATCAGAGAAGATGCTTGACACACTTTCTATAATCTTAACTTTGTTGAGGTTAGTTTTGTGCCCTAGTATATGGTCAATCCTAGAAAATGTTCCATGTGCACTTGAAAAGAATCTGTATTCTGGTTTTTTTGGATATAATGTCCTGAAAATATCAATTAAGTCTAACTGTTCTATTGTATCATTCAGGATCTCTGTTGCCTTATTGATTTTCTGTCTAGAAGATCTGTGCATTGATGTGAATGTGGTGTTAAAGACTCCTACTATTATTGTATTCCCATCAATGTCTCCCTTTCTGTCAGTATTTGTTTTATGTATTTGGGTGCTCCTATATCAGGTGTATATATGTTGATGAGTGTAAAATCCTCTTCTTGTATTGATCCTTTTATCATTATATAGTGTCCTTCTTTATCTTTCTTTAGGGTGTTTGTTTTAAAGTCTATTTTGTCTGATGTGAGTATTGTGACTCCTGCTTTCTTGTCATTTCTATTTGCATGAAATGTCTTTTTGTATCCCCTCACTTTCGATCTATGTGTGTTCTTTCCCCTAAGGTGGGTCTCTTGTAGGCAGCATATTGTAGGTTCTTGATTTTTTATCCAGTCTGCCACTCTGTCTTTTGACTGGAGCATTCAGTCCATTGACATTTAAGGTAATTATTGATACATCTGTATTTATTGCCATTTTAAACCTTGTTTTCCAGTTGATTCTATGTTTCTTCTTTGTTTCTTTTTCCTTTTTTCTTTTTGTGGTTTGATGTTCCTTTTATATTTGCGTTCTCTTCTTTTTGGCTTTTATGAATCTATTGTATGTTATTGATTTGTGGTTACCCTGTTTTTCAGGTATGTTGACCCCTTCCTATAACTGCTTGTTTTAGACTAATAGTCTTAGAATAGACATTGTAAGAAAAAAAAAAAAAAGAATCTACATTTCTTATTCTCCTTCCCCACATTTTGTGATTTTGATGTACTTTTTTACATCTTCATGTTTATCCTTTTGCTGTTCCGTATGTTTATCATTGCTTTCACAAATAGGTTTTTTCTTTTTAATCTGTATACTGGCTTAAGTGATTTACTTTCCAATTGTGATTCCCTCTTTCCTATATCTTCTTGCTTCTTTTCTATTTAGGGAAGACCTTTCAATATTTCTTTTAAGATAGGTTTAGTATTGCTGTATTCTTTTAGTTTTTGCTTATCTGAGAAATTCTTTTTTTTTTAAAATTTATTTTACTTTTATGGCTGCGTCAGGTCTTAGTTGTGGCATGCGGGATCTTTCGTTGTGGTGCACGGGCTCTTCGTTGCAGTGCACAGGCTTCTCTCTGGTTGTGGCGTGCAGGTTTTCTCTCCTCTAGTTGTAGTGCGCAGGCTCCAGAGAGCGTGGACTCTGTAGTTTGCGGCATGTGGGTTCTCTAGTTGAGGGGCGTGAACTCATTAGTTGTGGTGTGCGGGATTAATTGCCCCGCAGCATGTGGGATCTTAGTTCCCTGACCAGGGATCGGAAATTTGACCCCTGCATTGGAAGGCAGATTCTTTATACCACCAGGGAAGTCCCTGAGAAATTCTTTCTCTCCTCCTAAGTAATAATCTTGCAGGGTAGAGTATTCTAGGTTGCAGATTTTTCCCTTTCAAGATTTTGAATATATTTTGCCACTCCCTTCTGGCCTGCAGCGTTTCTGTAGAGAAATCAGCTGATAGCCCTATAGGGGGTTCCCTTGTAATTAACTTCATCTCGTGCTGCCTTTAGAATCCTCTCTTTATCTTTAACATCTTCCAATTTTATTATAATATGTCTTGGTGTAGGACTGTTTGGGTTCATCTTGTTTGGGACCCTCTGTGCTTCCTGTTTCTGGATATCTGTTTCCTTCTTTAGGTTTGAAAAGTTTTCAGCCATAATTTCTTCAAATACATTTTTAATCCCCCTTTCTCTTTCTTCTCTTTCTGAAATCCCTATTATGCATAGACTGGCATGCTTTCTATTTTTTTACATTATATTGGTCATATTTATTATATTATTCCATAGGTCTCTTATATTGCTTTCATTTTTTTTCATTTGGCTGTTTCCTGTTCTGATTGGGTAATTTCCATCACTGTATTCGATCTTGCAGATCACTTATTCTTTCTTCTGCATTATGTACAGTAAGTCCCCTACATACAGATGAGTTCTGTTCCAAGAGTGCATTCATTAAGTCTCATTTGTTCATAAGTCCAACAAAGTTAGCCTAGGTACCCGACTAACACAATCAGCTATATAGTACTGCACTATAATAGGTTTATAATACTTTTCAAATAATACATGATGTATTTACAAATAATACATAAAAAACAAACAAAAATGAAACTTTTAATCTTACAGTACAGTACCTTGAGAAGTACAGTAGTACAGTACAACAGCTGGCATACAGGGGCTGGTGTTGAGTGAACAGGCAAGAAGAGTTACTGACTGGAGGAGGGAGAGGAGGTGGGAGATGGTAGAGCCGAAGGATCATCGGCAATAGGAGATGGAGGGCAAGCTGCAATTTCACTCACGCCTGACGTTGATGGAACGCACGTTCACATCTTGGAAAGTTCGCAACTTGAAGCTTCGTATGTAGGGGACTTAATGTATTCATCTTGCTATTCATTGCCTTGAGCTCAGCTTTTGTCTTGGCAAATGAATTTTCTAATTTTTCTTGGCTCCACCTTAGTTTCGAGTTCCTTTTTACAGTAATCTGCATTTCTGTTGATAGCCTTTCTTAATTCTTTCAGTATTTTCATTACCTCCTTTTTGAACTCGGTGTCTATTAGACTGAAGAGGTCTGTTTCATTGTTTGTTCCTTCAGGGGAATTCTCTTGGTCTTTTAAGTGGGAGTGGTTCCTCTGCTTCTTCATTTTGCTTATACTGTATTTTTCTTACTCTGTGAGTTGGGGAGAAACAATTATCTACTGTAATCTTGGAGGTCTATTTATAAGTGGGAGTGTCCCTGTGTAGCTTGTGTGGGTTTAATATTTTTTTGGTGTGAGAGCTGCTTTTAGTTTGGGTGTCTCTTTCCTTAGCGTGTGTTGGCCATTATCCCCTTGACGGGGGGGTGTGCAGGTGCGCGGCCCGTGCAAGCTCCTGGGAAGGCAGGGACAGCAGTTGGTGCCCGGTCATAGGACTCTTGGTGGTAGACAACATGGACATTTTAGATGTACCATTCCTCCTATGGCAGATACTAAAATCCAAAAGCCTGTCTTACAAGAAAATGTTAAATGGGGACATTTTCTGCTGAGTATGCCTATCCATAGTTTGTTTTTGAAAACTCAGATGCTCTTATTAAAAATGATTCTGAGGGATTTCCCCAGTGGTCCAGTGGTTGGGACTTCACCTTCCAATGCAGGGGGTGCGGGTTTGATCCCTGGTCAGGGAGCTGGGATCCCACATTCCTCACAGCCAAAAAGCCAAAACATGGAACAGATGCAATATTGTAACAAATTCAATAGAGACTTCGAAAATGGTCCACATCAAAAAAGTCTTAAAAAAAAAAAAGATTCTGAAATTCAGGTTAAATAAGACAACTGTATGACTGTGGATTTGTATTAAGTAAGGCTTGGAACACTGAGAGCTAGTCTTCCTATGTTATGCATCTGTATTCATTTGCTAAAGGCTGTCAAAGTACCACAGACTGGGTGGCTTAAATTTATTTTTAATTCTGGAGGCTAGAAGTTCAAGATCGAGGTATTACAGAATTTTCTTCTTAGGCCTCTCTCCTTGGCTTGTAGATGGCTGTCGGCCCCCTGTGCCTTCCCAGCATCTTCCTGTGTATGTCCTAATTTCATATAAGAGCACCAGTCCTATTGGATTAGGGCCCACCCTGGTGACCTTCTTCAACCTTAATTAGCTCATCTAAAAATACAGTCATAGTCTGAGGTACTGAGGGGACATGACTCAACATGAATTCCAGGGACACAATTCCACCCATAACAGTATCTAACAAATTTAATAATTAACCTGTAAAAGACTCTACATTCATAGAATACCATTGATAGAGTGGGGTAGTTGGGAACAACTTGTGTGCATATGGTCATTGACATTACTCGGATGTAGAAATTTTCTAAAAAAATGGTGATTTATTTTGCTTTAACATACAATGGTAAATATATTGGGATCATCAAGTTTTAAAATTTGCTGGTCCTACTTCACACATTATAATACTAATGTAAGCTCATTAGTTCTTCCATTTCATTGTAGGAAAGGGATCCAATTAAGACCTACCAGCAGCTTGGCTAAAAATGGACATTAAAATCAGATAACACATTGTAAATATAAAGTACTTTTCTCCAAATGTGTATAAAAGTTTTGAAACAATCACTGCCTGCTCCACAGGACAATTTGGATTTTAAAAATGTTCCAGACCAGGAATAGCATAGCCCTGTGTAACAATACTTATAATAGTTTAAACAATATTTTATCAAAGGCTTTTGCACTTGACATTTGAAAGAGAGAAACAGTAGCCAAGGAACTGCATAACCAAAAAATGAAAATTATATAAAATATTTCCACCACTATTTAAATGCCAGATTTAATCAAGCAATAGTAAAAAATATCAAAACAAAAAACATAATAATACAACCTTCTGTTTAAAATAATAGCACTGTTCTGCCTCTTTTCCACTGAATTTTACATATGAACAGACTATATATACTGTTTTTTCAGAGAAATGTCCATTTGGTCTGTCACACAAGTCAGGCTCACACTGAATCCTTTCGCTTCTGAGGATATACAACTCCATGATGTTTCCATATTTCCAACATTCTGGGTCAAGTGCAATGTCTGAAGTATAATACATTTCTCTTTCTCCTTTACACAGTGCAGAGTATACAGGCTTAGGTTATGTAGCTTCACTTTTACTCCAGGTCACTGTCTTTTTCTAAATTCAAGGCGGTATTCAACGGAGTGCAGTAGTTTGGCTTGTCGGAAGGTACAAAGCCGGGCAGACACACACACTTATAGGAACCTTCGGTGTTGATACACTTGGCATTCTTGCAGAGAGACATCCGGTTGTTCAACTCATCACATTCGTTGACATCTGCAATAAGCCAAACCATGCAGGTAAGCAAGCTTCAACATCACTCCGGGAGGAAATGCAATTTACACCCTACCTGAGGCATCCGGCCTGAACACAGCCTGGCTATTCTGTGCTCTCCCCACAGTAAACTGCATAGTCTTTCCCATTATTGTCCGTCTGTTTCAATTACGTGCAAGAGAAATACTACTTTCTAGATCTTAAAAAGGTGATTATCCAGGAGGTTCTAGAATTTCTTTCCCTGTTTGTTATTTAACACAACAGGGACCATTTTGTCAGCTTGACTTTTTATAGTCAAACCTTAAGAAAGCTGGAACAACTATCCTACTTCTAAATTCCTCTCTGCACATACAGAAGAACTGTTAGGTTGTCAAGAGACATACAGAGAGCCTCTGAGCAGCCTCTCTAAAGGTTTAAGTTACTTTCTTAGATTTCTTTCCACAGGAAAGAAAGGCTCTATGCACTGGAAACACCTTTAATAACCCAGGTTACCTTTTTTTTTTAGACCCACCTCAGATTGAGACTAACAAAACTGAAGTGGGGAAACTACACGACGGAGCAAAACAGCCACAAAAATAGAGGAAAAAAAATGCTACAAGTCAAGGGTCATTTAGGAAGGAGGCCAACAGGCTCAGGAACACAGCCTCAATCACACGGTAAGGATAAACATATTTTTACTGTTCTCTTAAAAGTAAGAGGGAAGGCAATGTGAGAGTTGTGAAAAGAACTTTCTCTAAAATGGAAGTTGTATTTTCTTTTTCATCTGTATTCCCCTCTTGCTGGTGTCAGGTATTCAGGGAAAACATTTGCTGCAGAGTCAAAAGCTCAATTTAAAAGAGTCAAACTAATTACCCCAGACTTTCTGGCCTTTCCTCCATAGGTATGTACCATTTATATGAATTCTTAAATATCAACTTTTTAAAAATTTGTGGTAAAATATATGGAACATAAAATTGACCATTTTAACCATTTTTGAGTGGATAGTCCAGTGGCATTAAGTACCTTCACATTTTTGTGTAATCGTCACCACTATCCATCTCCAGAACTTTTCTCATCTTCCCAAACTGAAACTCTGCAAATCTTAAATGTACTAGATTGTCTGAGGTCCAGCCACAGGGCATTGAGGAAAAGAGTAATTTCCCATCAAATACATATGATTCTTACCAACACAGGTCATCTTGGCCATATCCAAGTGATACCCATCAAAGCAATCGCAGGTGTAACCTTCCTGCACCCTGACACAGCGCCCGTTTTCACAGCCATTGAGGATGCCACATTCTTCAGCCTGCAACTCCTCAAAGCTATTTAAAAAACCTGGAAGGGAAAGGACAGGAGGCAGGTTAGGAATTTTCAACCTCTTACACCGTTTTTTAAAATGACATGATCATTAAGGTTATGGTTCATCATACATACATATTTCCAATTCCTTAAAGATAGCATTAAAATTTAAGCGAATATATCTGTACACGATATTAAGCAAACTATCACCAACCTTGGGTAGGTTGTACAGATTAGCCCCACATCTTGAATTCTGATGTGCTACATTAAAATCACATAAAACGACACAGCAAGTAGGGTATTTGTTTTTGCCCTTAATTATTAAAATGTTTTGTCTAAGATTTTAAATTTCCTGAGTTCTCAGTAGGGTAAATGTCAGAACATCTTTCAGGATAGAACCGATGGAACTCACTCTGAGAGTAGATATTTGCTAAGACGCACAAGCATTGGAGGCAGTGCTCTTTCATTGGGAGTTCCCAGGCGTGGAGAAAAGCCAGGCTGGCCATGTGAGGTCTGTTTGCTCTGGCTTTGGAATGAGCCTTACAAAAGGGCTCTTGGGGGATCAAAGGATAAAAGCAGTAAATGCGACTCAAAACATCCTGATAAATGAGAAATACATCATATTTCTGTTTAGAAAACCAAAATTCTTTTAAAGAAAACAAAGAAGCTCTTGTTTGGCTCCTTTTTTTTTAGATATCTTTAAACTGATCCAGAGCTAGAGTTTAGAAATACAAAAATAATGTAGCCAGGCATCAAGAATATTTTCCTCTGTTTCTAGAGAGGAAAGTTGTAAATATAAATCCACGGTGACCCAAACACACTGTTGATGTTGGGGGTCTCATCCTCTCCCCCACCTTCTGAAGGCACCATGTATTTGCTTTTTCTTTTTTTATATAAATTTATTTATTTATTTTTGGCTGCGCTGGGTCTTCGTTGCTGTGCAAGGTTTTTTGTAGTTGCCGCGAGCGAGGACTACTCTTTGTTGCGGTGTGCGGGCTTCTCATTGCAGTGGCTTCTCTCGTTGCAGAGCACGGGCTCTAGAGCACAGGCTCAGTCATTGTGGTGCACGGGCTTAGTTGCTCCGCAGTGCGTGGGATCTTCCCGGACCAGGGCTTGAACCTGTGTCCCCTGCATTCGCAGGCAGATTCTTAACCATTGCACCACCAGGGAAGCCCCACGTATTAGCTTTTAAGGGGGAAAAAAAAAATCAACCTAGAGTCAGAACTCTACATCTGGCCTTTGAAGTAATTCTCCAGTCGAACTGCAGGGGGCAGCAAAATATCATTTCTTATGCAGGGCTGTAAGGTCTAACAATGATTTTAAAAATTAAGTAATACATCTAAAAAGGAAAAAAAATACGACTGGGCATCAAGACTGTCAGCAGATCCTGAAGCCAGTTTGAGAAATATTGACAAGAAAGTCAACCTATGGAAATATTTCAAAGTCCAGGTAACACAGCAAAGTTCATTTTAACTAGTAAAATTATGTTTATTACAGAAATTAAAACATGAAATTAAAATTTGAAACTCCTATACACACATTAAGCAGACTCCCCAAAATACTTCTACAGGACTCTAAAACAACAGCAGTCAGCAAAGGACAGCCCGTGCTCTAAAGTGGGCCTGCTACCTATTTTTATAAATGAAGTTTACTGGAACACAGCCTCACCTATTTGCTAATATCTCTCTGTGGCTGCTTTCCTGATTCCAGAGCACAGTTGAGTAGCTGCAAAAGAGACTATATAGGCTGCAAAGCCTACAAATTTTACTATCTGGCATTTATAGAAAAAGTTGATCTCTGCTCTAGAAAATTCCGGTTTTAGAAATACTGCTCTAACTAAAGGTGATACCAGTCATTAGCCCAACTTTCTTAAACAGAAAGGCACAAGATGATGAATAATAAAGGTGGTGTGATTCAGCCTCTCTTTTACCACCTTACCCCATACGATTAAGTCTTCAGTAGGGCCAGAGAGCCTTTGATCCTGGTCTAGGAAGGAAGAGCTATTTCTCCGCAACTTGTAAGAAATTTAAAGGCCCTTACATAGTCAAAGCTGGGGGTCTTCCAACTGCATCTGCAACTTCCTATGTTGCTAAACAGGAAATTGACCTGATACCAACATGCTTATTTCTTAACATTTGTAGTGAATTTTAAAAGTTTTAAAGCAATGACAGCTTTAAAAAATAAAAAACAACTACATAAGCCAGAACATTTCAACATTAAAATTCCTGGCATCTGAACTATAATGCATTAGAGGCTGCACACACAAGCCATGGGATTGTGTCAGAGTTACATGTAGATTTACCCTGGTATTTTGGACTTATGGGGCAGGCAAACTGTACTTTCTTTCAACTTTAATATTTCTTCTCCCTTTTTTTTTTTTAAAGTAAATGTTTACTGACCTATAAATACATACACAGAAGTGTAGAAATCATTAAGTGCACAGGCTTATAGCTGTCAATGTATTTAAGCACATTTCTTGAAGTAGTGCATGATTATTTGTGGTTGATTAAAAGAAAATCTAAGGCAGGGGTCCCCAACCCCTGGGCTACGGACCAGTACTAGTCCATGGCCTGTTAGGAACCGGGCCGCACAGCAGGAGGTGAGCGGCCCGCAAGTGAGTGAAGTTTCATCTGCAGCTGCCCATTGCTCGCATTACCGCCTGAGCTCCACCTCCTGTTAGCATTATGGTGAGTTGTATAATTATTTCATTATATATTACAATGTAATAATAAAGTGCACAATAAATGTAATGTGCTTGAATCATCCTGAAACCCCCACCACCACCTGTGGAAAATTTGTCTTCCACAAAACCGGTCCCTGGTGCCAAAAAGGTTGGGGACCACTGATCTAAGGTGTTAGAAGTTAGGATAGTGGTTACCCTGAGGGGGTGGGAGGGCGGCTGGTAAAAGGGAACCAGGGGTCCTTCTGGATGCTGGCAATGCTCTAGATCCACTCAGGTCTAGAAGACCCAACCCAGCTGATTTAATAGAATGCTGTTTTCATGTAAATTTTAAAGCAGTTTTAATTTGGCTGAAGGATCAATATACTGCATACTTTAAAAAACAAAAGGAAAGAAGGGAGAGAGGGAAGGAGGAAAACACTCTTTGGCTCAGAACTGAAGTAGCTCCAGAGGCACCCACAAAGCTTGTGTTGCTCCTCAGGACCCAGGTCACAGCTAGTTTGCTTTGTGCACAGGTGAAAGGTCCCAAAAAAAGAACAGCATTGCTGTATTTTATAATTTCAGCAGTGTCTCCAAAGTCCTAACCCCAACTACCTGGTCTGCAGGGATTCTGTCTTGAAAATCTGGAGCAGCTTCACTTGCTGCAAGGAGGCCCCCTCTGTAGGATGTGGAACAGGCACCTGGACTCCACTACTCTAGTCCCATTCTTGAAGGCAGACAACCCATTATCTACTGATATTTCAATTTGTACCATCCCATTTTTCAGACTTCACATAATTAGTCTGTATTTGAAAGCTCTGGTCTCTCCCCCAGACATATTTAGCTTGTGTGGCTTCCTTATCCGGGACACTCTGGTTGTACATTTAGGCATTTACTTTCTGAATGGGAACAGGATTCACACATACACACTCCACCTCCCATTTGAAAAGTCTGCTCACAAATCCAGGAGAAGCATCACACATCATTTCTTACTTAATAAACCCCCTCACAAGTGAATTCTAAAAATTAATCTCTGACCAGGAGAGCAATCATTTTATCTCCCATTCTAAGAGAATGGACTTGAGGACATGGGGAGGGGGAAGGGTAAGCTGGGATGAAGTGAGAGAGTGGCATTGACATATATACACTACCAAATGTAAAACAGATAGCTAGTGGGAAGCATCTGCATAGCACAGGGTGATCAGCTCAGTGCTTTGTGACCACCTAGAGGGGTGGGATAGGGAGGGTGGGAGGGAGATGCAAGAGGGAGGGGATATGGGGATATATGTGTATGTATAACTGATTCACTTTGTTATACAGCAGAAACTAACACAACATTGTAAAGCAACTACAAGAAAGACGTTAAAAAAAAAAGATCAACTCAGTACAGTTAATACTTACCATTTCCTTGTATGAAAAAAGACTACAATATAACCAAGCTATCAAGAAAACTCTGACCCTTAAACTAGGCCACCACTTCATGGGTAAAAAAATGATTTTGTCATGGAAATTATAACAAATAAGATTTTCTTTAAAGAAAATAAACGTCCCAAAGCAATCTACAGATTCAATGCAATCCCTATCAAATTACCAATGGCATTTTTTACAGAACTAGAACAAAAAAATCTTAAAATTTGTATGGAGACACAAAATACCCCGAATAGCCAAAGCAGTCTTGAGGGAAAAAAGCAGAGCTGGAGGAATCAGACTCCCTGACTGACTTCAGACTATACTACAAAGCTACAGTAATCAAGACAATATGGTACTGGCACAAAAACAGAAATATAGATCAATGGAACAAGATAGAAAGCCCAGAGATAAACCCACACACCTACGGTCCACTAATCTATGACAAAGGAGGCAAGGATATACAATGGAGAAAAGACAGTCTCTTCAATAAGTGGTGCTGGGAAAACTGGACAGCTACATGTAAAAGAATGAAATTAGAACACTCCCTACCACCATACATAAAAATAAACTCAAAATGGATTAAAGACCTAAATGTAAGACTGGACACTATAAAACTCTTAGAGGAAAACATAGGAAGAACATTCTTTGACATAAGTCACAGCAAGATATTTTTTGATCCACCTCCTAGAGTAATGGAAATAAAAACAAAAATAAACAAATGGGACCTAATGAAACTTCAAAGCTTTTGCACAGCAAAGGAAACCATAAACAAGATGAAAAGACAACCCTCAGAATGGGAGAAAATATTTGCAAATGAAGCAATGGACAAAGGATTAATCTCCAAAATATATAAACAGTTCATGCAGCTCAATATTAAAAAAACAAACAACCCAATCCAAAAATGGGCAGAAGAGCTAAATACACGTTTCTCCAAAGACACACAGATGGCCAAGAAGCACATGAAAAGCTGCTCAACATCACTAATTAGAGAAATGCAAATCAAAACTACAATGAGGTATCACCTCACACCAGTTAAAATGGGCATCATCAGAAAATCTACAAACAACAAATGCTGGAGAGGGTGTGGAGAAAAGGGAACCCTCTTGCACTGTGGGTGGGAATGTAAATTGATACAGCCACTATGGAGAACAGTATGGAGTTTCCTTAAAAAGCTAAAAATAGAATTACCATATGACCCAGCAATCCCACTACTGGGCATATACCCAGAGAAAACCATAATTCAAAAAGACACATGCACCCCAATGTTCACTGCAGCACTATTTACAGTAGCCAGGTCATGGAAGCAACCTAAATGCCCATCGACAGATGAATGGATAAAGAAGATGTGGTACATATATACAATGGAATATTACTCAGCCATAAAAAGGAACGAAATTGGGTCATTTGTTGAGACGTGGATGGATCTAGAGACTGTCATACAGAGTGAAGTAAGTCAGAAAGAGAAAAATATAGTATATTAATGCATATATGTGGAACCTAGAAAAATGGTACAGATGAACCAGTTTGCAGGGCAGAAATTGAGACACAGATGTAGAGAACAAACATATGGACACCAAGGGGGGAAAGGGGTGGGGGGGTGGTGTGATGAATTGGGCGATTGGGATTGACATGTATACACTGATGTGTATAAAATGGATGACTAATAAGAACCTGCTGTCTAAAAAAATAAAATTCAAAAAATAAATAAATAAAACAAACGTAACAGCATTCCCACCAGTGAGACTCATAATCTGATCCGGTGGTTCTCAAACTTGAGTGTACGTAAGGATTACTCAGAGGGCTGGTAAAGCCGATTGGTGGGTCTCACCCCAGTATCTGATTCAGCAGGTCTACAGCATAGCTCGCAAATTTGCATTTCTTACAAGTTCTCAGGGACTACATTTTGAGAACCACTGACTAAACTTCAGAACCACAATTTAGTTCCAAAATAACTAAAAAATGTTGCTTACGGTCCTGAATGAAGTAGGGATCAGCTTCGGGAGCGTATTGTTCACTGAAGTCGACCAAGGCATCCTGTCCATATGGCTGCCGGCGTCCCGTGACGGGGATGTTACACAGCTGGGCGTAGTCATCTAAGAAGGAAATGACAATGAACGTGACACACCATTGCTGTTTGCTCGCACCTGGATGCACCCAGTCACCACGTGCCCCATCTCCCACACACACCCCTGATCCTGAAACATCTCAATATTCTTTATGGGTGCTCTATACATCCACATACAATTCATGCTGTACAGCATAATTAAGATTCTGAATAGAAGACCCAACATAGTAGCTGAACAGTTGGTAGAATGTATCCCAGGAGAGTAAAGGACTGAAAAAATGAGCCATCGGAGAGTGCTGCAAGCCTTTTGGAAGAATGGCTCTATCTGAACCCATCAGGTGTTTTCCTCAAAACATTTAAAGTGTATAAAGTAGTCATTCATACAGATATACACTTTTCCACTCACTAGAGAGAGAGAAAAAAATGCATCTCTGGTGATCCAAAAATGAGACACAACCAAACGAAGATGCTACTAAGTACCATTTGAATTTAGTACCTACTATTACACTCCTCTACTCAAGACCTGGTCCTTATGAATAGCATTATAGCAGTGATGATTATCATCATCATAACAGTAACAGTGAAGTAATGGTACTAGTAATAACAGCTAAGAGTTGTATCATGTTTGCTCTGTGCCAGATACTGTTTTAAGCACTTAATACACATTAATTCACTAAAATATTTACACCACCCTATGAAAAGCTACCATTATCTCCATTTTACCAACGGGAAACAGAAGCATGGAGTGGCTAAATGACAACTGGTATGAGGCAGCACCACACTTGAACTCAGTCATGCAGCTGAAGGATGTACACTTAACATTCTTCCTCTCCTACATCTACCTTAGCTCCTTTGTAATTCTTGTCTTTGCCTCTTCTGCACCTTAGCTGAATTCATCTGCAGTTACCGTTTCTTGAGGCCACGTTCCCATTCCCATGGCCATCTGACTTAACTCCCCCTTTAGTCCTCCTCGCAGGACCCACCTAGCACATGGGATCTTGGTTCTCCACGTGTTCGGGAATGACTGTGCTTTCAGTGCATTTCACGGTCTCAGGCTCTTACCCGTACTTTGGAGCAGAGTTATTGAGAAGGTCTAGAGAGGAAAGCTTTAAAAGAGATATCTTCATGTTCTGAACGCCCATTTTATAGAAAATATACTGCCCAAGGATTCATCCAGCAGTTGGTGAAAATTCTGGGGCTAGCCAGACTTCAGCATCTCTGCCGGGACTGAGAGCTGCAGGTCAGCCGGCGCCAGGACTGGCTGGACGCTCAGGGCAGCCACACTTGCCCGGACCACAGATTGAAGGAGTTTCCCCCTATTTTGGTTCCTTCTGTAACAAAACTAAAGAAAAGCACTGAGGCAAGTGTGTGAACTCTCAAGGCTTTCTTCCATCACCCTCCTCTTAAAGGAGTCAAAGGTGAGTGTGAGGTATGTGTGTGTATGCGCACGCATGCACGTGCACACACCCGCACGTTCTCCCCTAAAAGACCCTGAAAAGCAGAAAAGACCCTGAACCCCTAGACGGGGTAGGATCATGGTTGCCCCTTCCTAAAATTCTTCTTGTGGGAAGCATTCCAGGAACGGCGCACATCCCCATCCCAGACATCCCCGAGCGCTTCCCCACGAAACCATTTCATGAGAAATATTAATTTCATTAAGGAAATAGCTAAACCTGGAAAAAGATCGTTGACTCACAAAAATAAAGCTTCAAACAAAGAGAACAAAAATGGTTGTCACTTCTGCTTCAGGTTTGAAAGAGAAGAATTAAGGGTTTCCCTGCAAAGGCAAGATCGCAGAAATGTTTACAAGTTTCATACACTGAGGTCATTTTCTCTCATGACTTTTTATATATATTTGTTGTACATCTGAAAGGGAGACAACATTTTGTATCCAGGCAACAGTTGTGATCAAGAGTGGATATTGGGCTTCCCTGGTGGCGCAGTGGTTGAGAATCTGCCTGCTAATGCAAGAGACATGGGTCGAGCCCTGGTCTGGGAGGATCCCACATGCCGCGGAGCAACTAGGCCCATGAGCCACAACTACTGAGCCTGCGCGTCTGGAGCCTGTGCTCCGCAACAAGAGAGGCCACGATAGTGAGAGGCCCGCGCACTGCGATGAAGAGTGGCCCCCGCTTGCCGCAACTAGAGAAAGCCCTCACAGAAACGAAGACCCAACACAGCCAAAAATAAATAAATTAAAACAAAAAAAGAGTGGATATTAAAAAAAAATTAATTCATGCTCTTATTTTGCAAACCTAAGTCCAGAGATGGCTGAGCAGTATACGCTCCTCTTCAGCACCTCGCGCTCAAGTCCCGAGCCCATGGCTTGTCCCCTAGACCGTGCCTCTTCCACCAAGAAATGACCTGGTCTCCACCCTCCAAGCTCTCACCATCTAACAGCACAAAAGGAAGGGATCAAATGGGAGACAAGTGGAGGAGGAATGGACTTCTGTTCCTGTGTGATGTTTAGGAACAGCTTCCTAGAAAAGGAACACTTGACTGGAAACTAAGTAGATGAGAAGGATTTACTTAATAGAAGATATTTGGGATTCTAAAAAGAGTTTACCCAAAGGCATCACAAAAGCAAACTGTAAGCTGTGTTTGGGGACTACCAAGTAGTTCCTAAGAAAGGCTTTGGACGTGACCCAGGCCGTAAAGGGAAGCAGAGGAGAGTAATGGACGGGGGACCCTCTGCGGTTTGCTGCATCTTCCTTCCCCTCCCTTCATCCCTGGACATGCATTTTTCTCAAGTTTCTAGAACTTACTGTCCTTTGCTGCTTCACTTTATCTAACACGTTACCAATCCAAACTTCAAGAGTTTTGGTCAGTTATCAAAACATCATTTCTACATTAAATGTACTCTCTTTTGTATTTGAAGATGTGCTACAGTCCCATCAACACCAGGACAGGCATTTTGAGTTATTTTTCTGGGAGCATGATGGGTCTATCCTAATCCATCCATGCTGCTTCTCCCATTGCGCACATCTGCTCTCATTCTTGGCCAGGGTCAAGGGTGAAATGAGCACAGGGTAATGAAAAGAACATGGGCTTCAGAGGCAGAAGCCGGGGCTCAAGTCCTGACTGTACCACTTACTTTCCAGCTTAGCAACTGTGGGCAAGCCTCAGTTTTCACATCTGTCACATGGGGATAATTCCTGTTTGCCTCTCTGTTACTGATGTATTAAAAAATGAGATGATGTTATGGAACTGTTCATAAATTTTGAAGCACCGAGAAAATGGAGGTTACAATTTTTTCTTTTCGGTAAAATCACTCATGTCCCTGCTCAACATCTGGAAATGAATGAGGATTTGCAAAGATGGTATCAGAATGATTGATATAACATAGTGTTAGCAAAACTTTAAACGTAGTTGTCAATGGGCAAAGACTTGTACAATAAATTAAGAGCAATGACAGCACAGTCTCCAGATGTTTTTAGATATTGTTTCAAGATTTGAAATTTTTAAATAGATGGAGGGGAACTCCAACTCAGTAAACAGAGAAAGATGTCTTCATCTCAAAAATTATTGACTGCCTGGGCAAATTTAATCGCTTGATCAGACAGTGATAAGGTATCAGCAACAACACATTTTAACACTAGATCAACAAAACTCAAAATACAGGGGGAAAAACTGATGTTCAGCAGTTGTTAGTATATGCTCGACCCCTTTAGAAATGCCTTGAGTAGCCAGTAGGTTTCTCATCATCTTTTAAGGGAACAACTGGAATATCGTGGAGTTTTCTAGTGAATCCTGGGTAAGGCGTCTCCTCCAGGATCTGGGCACATGCACCTTTCTAACATGTGCTGGATCTCTGAGCATCCCAAGTCACACCAGAGCCCACTGAGCTTGGAGGCGCTTGGCCTTGGTTATCCCTAGGGCTGGGTCATGGCTAGAGTCCAGCTGGGGAGGCAATGAGTTGTGGTTGGCTGAGGCTATGGAGATGGGAATAGCAGATCCCTGAACTGTTTCCACAGCTCCTGATGGCAGCCCATGAGAATCTCTTGGCTGCCACTTCATCCAGCTCAACGTGTAGAGATGAACACATTTTTTGTCCCTAGAGTCTTTTTCCTTCTGCAAGACACTCCTTACTTAAGCAAGTTGACAACAATTAAGGACCTAGTTGTCTGGGGCTTGGTGCAAAGGAAGAGCTCTGCTTAGCAGGGCTTGTACTTTGTGAGGCAAATGCCATTTCTGGGACACCATACAATGTGTCCGTCCAGGATCTAGCCGAATATGAATGTGAAATGAATAGGAAGTGGGAAATATTCACACCTCAAAGTCCCCCCACTCATTGCACTCCTCACCTCTGCAGGCACAAATGCTAAGCTCTTGATCAAAGCTATGACAGACACACATGGGATGGTGTGGGCCACCATCACTTACGTGGTCTAAACAAGATCCAGGCCATGGATCACGCTCAGTTCCCTGGCATGGCAGATTCACATGACAGATGGTACTGCTTTGATTTTAATTTTAAATTGAAAAAAAGTTAAAAAATTGCCCCCCTGGAGCCAAGAGGTCTGGGGCCCCTGCTGTCAGCAGCAATGGGAAGCACATTATCATATCCTGGCAGGAAATCTCCTTCCTTATGACAGACACATCTGTAGGGCTGGTCTGGACAGTCACACGTCACAATGCGAAGCGGGCATGTGAGGAAACTGGGAGGTGAAGTCTGACTGAGGCAGATTAAATTCAGCTGCTTTTAGAAATGATGAAGAGGCTGCATTTCGTTCTCCACACATCAGGGCTGAAAACCTAGTGCGCTCTGAAGTTTGAAGTGCATGATTTTCAAATAAAGGAGAAGGACCCATTCATATGCCTAAGGAAAAATGGGTCATATTTTACTGAAACTTCTAGATCAGGTGTTTTTCCTACAGGCCTCCACATGTACTATTAATTGAGGATGGTGTTTGGAAAACATACACACCAGGAAATGGAGGAAGGAGACAGGGAGAATGGAACGAATATTTACCTGAGCGCATGCTGAGCCCGTAGTATAATCGGCATTTTTCTTTGAAATTAGCAAAAGCTATGGAATTAGAAAAATGTTGACCATTTACAGAACATACCATCCAGTACTGATGACAGAAGAAGGAACGTAAGAGAGAGGATTCTACTGGTGATGCCACACCCTGTGGAACTGGACATCTGTTTAGGTGTCTGTCTGCTTAATGCTCATTCTGAGAGAGTACACTCTTATCCACAGTGCCTGGTGAACAGGCGGTAAACCTGCTTTCCTGATGTTAAAACTTGCTGAGTTGTGAGAGAAAATTAGGTATCCGAAAAAGCAGCGGTCCCCAACCTTTGTGGCACCAGGGACAGGTTTCGTGGAAGACAATTTTTCCACGGACTGGGGAGAGGTTCAGGTGGTAATGCGAGCAATGGGGAGCTGCAGATAAAGCTTCGCTCACTCATCTGCCGCTCGCCTCCTGCTGTGCGGCCTGGGGGTTGGGGACCACTGCTAAAAAGAGAAGCACCCAGGGGCTTCCCTGGTGGCGCAGTGGTTAAGAATCCCCCTGCCAGTGCAGGGGACATGGGTTCAAGTCCTGGTCCGGGAAGATCCCATATGCCACGGAGCAACTGGGCCCGTCAGCCACAACTACTGAGCCTGCGCTCTAGAGCCCGCAGGCCACAACTACTGAGCCCGCGTGCCACAACTACTGAAGCCCGTGCACCTAGACCCCGTGCTCTGCAACAAGAGAAGCCACCGCAATGAGAAGCCCGCACACTGCAACAAAGAGTAGCCCCCGCTCGCCGCAACTAGAGAAAGCCCGCATGCAGCAACAAAGACCCAACACAGCCAAAAATAAATAAATAAATTTATTTAAAAAAAAAAAAAAAGAGAAGCACCCAGAGTCAAAAGCCCGGGGTTCTAGTCCTACTGCTTCCTATTCTTTGGACTAGACACCTTGCTTTGAGCTGTGTCTGTTGAACAGGATTATGGCACTGAGCCTGAGCAGCATTAAAGGCAGTTCATCGCTCCATTCAGTGATTGACTCACTCATCCAACCAGAGGCTGAGAATATTACAGGCAGTGTGGGGTCTGGGAGAGAGAGAGGAAGGATAAAATGACAGTACACTGACATGTACAATAGTGCAAGTGCATCAAGAAGAGGTAACGCCTAGAGTCAGCCAGGAAGGGCTGGGGAAGCCTTCACCTTGGAGATGAGCATCTACAGGAAGGGGGTCAGCCAGGTGAAGAAGAGGAGGGAAGGTAACTCAGAGTCATAGGCATATAGAATAGATAAGAAAGCCTTAGGGAAATGAAAGGACCACATAAACGCTGCCTACTACAGATCCCTGCTAAAGAACAGTCGAAAAAAGGAAAGTTAGCTAATATGCACTATTAAGCTCCTGTGTGCTAGGCGCTGTGTACCTTTGCGCACACTTTTCCCTTTAAATCTCAGAATCCTATGAAATAACTGTAATTAGCTCCTTTTGTTTCCGATAAGGAAGCTAAGGTTTATAGCATAACTGTCCTAGCTTAGTTGAAGGATTGACTCTGTCGGTCTATCTGCAAAACCATGCTCTTTCAATTCCACAGCTGCCCTTCTGAAACCCTTAGAAGAAAATTATTAAATACATTCCCTAGACTGTAAGTATCAGGTAAGTACTTAGTTCAGCAATAAGCATTTCTGACTAAAATTCCAGGGAGAGTAATAACCGTGAATGCTGGTGAGCACAGCCCCACCAGGGTCAGCTTTATCATTAGCAGGATTTATATTTATTGAATTTGCTCAATTTATTAGGTGGAAGAGATCAAATTGCTTAATGTTCAATTAAATTGTACTTCTCGAGGAGATGGAAGTAATGAAGTCTAGTCTTGGCAGGGTTTACATTCTGTGGGATGCCTGTAAATGTTAATGCTCTAAGGAAACTCACAGGCTGTAGACCAATCAAGTTCCCTCACCCCCAACCATCACCTAATGCTGCCCTTTCCAAGTTCAGTCACTCCCAGCATTTTCCATCACACTGCTGTTTACGTAGCCAGACTACAACTGGAGAGAGTGATTTGTTGGGTGTGAATGCCGAAACAATGGAGGTTCCATTTAGAAATCCATTTCTAAAACCTGGATTTAAAATTTATAGACTTGTAACAGCATTAAATTATGCCACACATGAAAACCTTAAAATAATGATTGATAACATGAATTTCTCAGGAAGGACTGCATGAAAGGTTTCCCCTATTTCTAAGTAAACAGGGCTTTGGGAATAAAACATTAAGACTTGCATTCAGGCAATCTCAGAGGAAATTAGGAATGAAGTAACTTCTAATATTCGATAAGAGGCAAGACTGGACAATACAATGAACAGGCAAATAGGAGGAAAGTTCAACATGTTAATTTTCTAAGCTGATCTACTTCATATTTTTCCAACTGGAAGGACAGATAAACTGTTTCATTTCCTGCTTTCCTACTCGTTAAGTACCACTCTGAAGTGACAATCTGAGAAGTCAACAATTAGGAAAAATAAATATTATATGGAAGGAATACATTTTGTTTTTTCTGTTATGTTTTTTGCATTAATCAAGTAAGAATTATTTTAAAATTTGAGCTACACATGTGCTTAAGATTAAAGAGGATGTTGTACAACATACGTAATATACTAAATGCCACTGAATTATTCACTATAAAATCCTTAACTTTATGTCATGTGAATTTAACCTCAATTAAAAAACAAGTCAAGAGAAACAAAAAAATGTATTCTTTGAAGTCTGGTATTCATCTAACCTTTCTACTTTTAATTGGTAAAATGAGAAAACAAGACTAGTTGATCTCTAAGGTCCTTTCTAGCTTACACATTCTACAATTCTAAGCAGACATTTTTACTGTTAGGCTGCAAAATATTGGGAAGACAATCTGTCACTGAAACTTGTGGGCTATAATATGAGGTAATCACCACCAGATGGCGCTATTGTCTTCAGGTGGTGCTCACACGGGTGTTTCCAGATGACTGACAATCATGGAATTGAATGCACTGTAAGTAACCATGGACAGTCTAACCTCATTCATTTTCCTGCTGAGGAAACTGAGGTCCAGAGAAATTTAATGATATTTCAAAGGTCAAGTCAGGATAAATTTTCAAAATATTGTTTTCTTTTAATAAAACTAAATTATTAAAATCTAAGGGTAAAAATAACTGTATCTTAAGTTCTGAAGCTGTTCAAAACTCTCTTGATGAATATTCAGAAGTGTAGACCTCAAGGTTATGAAATAAAGATGTACTACTGGGTCATTATTTGAAGAGCAAGTTCTAGATAATTAATGCAATATTAAAGTACTGCTAAACATAATCAATAGATTATTCATAAATATGTATCCCATTTAATTATAGGCAATAAGCTAAAGCTGCAAAGCAAAACTGAACTGTTTTAAGATCTGTAACTCTGTTTTATGATTTGCTCATATACTGCTATTTATCTTAATGTGAAGTAACTCTCTTCTTACCTTCCCCTCTGGATCTATTCAGAATCAGATACAGTCCTAGTAACTCTTCTCTCTGGCAGTGATTTATTTGGCTACCTCGGTAGGCACTGAAAGATTATGATGTGAATGGCAACTTCTAGGGTTGAACAGTGCACAACCAACACAGCTATTCATAACAGCTCTGCTTGCCACTGAGACTTGAAGCTCAGAAGCAAGCATAAAAGAAGGCCTTGTTGTGCCCGGAAGCCTTCCAATGAGCTAATCTTTTGTAATTTGCTTCTTAAGACACTGGCTACTGACGCTGAGCAAAATAATTATCATCCTAGTTTCTGCTCCTTGCAGATTTATGCCAACACGCTTCCTAAGCACTTCCTAGACGCTTTCCTCCCAGTCGTAAGAGGCACAGTCTGTCTGCTGCACGAAGGGAGAGGAGGTAAACTTGCCCTCACCCTTCCTCTGCCAGGTGTGCCTGCTCTACCCATGAGGGCAGCATATAAAAGACATGGGCAGCCAGTGGCTTTTTTCCAGCCAGAGTTGTCTTGTAAAGTCAATTAGGAAAAAAGGTCAAAATAAATACAACATTATTTGATTTCAAAACCTCAAACGCAGAACAGGGCTTTAAGCAAATTACATACAGTGATATTTTTCATAGTCCCCCTCAGCACAGTTCATTTTCTTAGAGTACATTTCAACTATCAATGAAGAGAAAAAAATCCTATCGGCACAATTTATTTAAAATACATGAAAGTAAAATTTTCACTGAAGAGCAAATCGACACCAAAAGGGCATTTCTAGAAAATCGAATGCCTATTCATAATGTCTGATTTCAAGGTAGAAAGTTTAAACTGCTAAAAATTTAAGACCAATTAGATTGCTTGTTAATGAAAAATAAAAGTGCTGCTTTTTGTGATCTGATGGTTCACTTTACATGCATATCTTAATTTCTCTACTTTGGCTTTACATTAGAAAGATTCTAATAGATAGGTATGATTATAATAATAATGCAAGTTATTCTCCAGTCAGAATATTTTCAATAACAGAGCATGGCCAAATACCTTCTTAGCACTTCAATGTAGTATAGCTATTAAGAAAATAAGCCTTGAATAAAATTGATACCCCAAAGTCCAAATCGTACACAAACTAAAATTTCAGAAGTGTTCTTATCACCAACTTTCCATCTTTCCATCAAATTCCCCTCACATTTAGCTGTTCTATAATAGTTGTTGAGGCTACTGAGACAACAGCTTCAACCAGCTTGCTGGTCCTCCCCAGCTGGCATCCCAAACCCTCGCTGACTCACACCAGCTCCAGGGAATTGGGTTTGGGAACTGCAGCCCAGTTCCAGGACACTCCTCCCAAGTTCTTGTCACCAACGGTTTAGCAGGAAATGGAGTAAGTTTTCCCCTTTATGAGAGTTTTTTTTATTTTCCTTTTTCGCTTTCCTTACCCTGAGACAAACCATGTTTCCTAATATGACTGCAATAGGGTCATAACCTGAACATGGCTTACTTGCCCATTGCTTTCTCTTCCTTGAAAGCACCTGCCCAAGACAATGTTGTTTTAAGAATCCACATTTTGGCTTCATTTCTAGTGTTCTTCCTCTCATGCAGTCCCTCTTTTTGTGCCTGGCCTTTGTGTCATTCATTCCTGTTTATTCACTCCCTTCCACAAGTCCTGTATCTCTTTCCTGGTTTTCCCTGACCTGCCATAAAAGCCCTCTCCAGCCGGGGGTCCTGATTGAGTGTTCACTATCCCACCTCCTCCCTGCCCTTTTCCAGTGTACATCTGGGGAAGGAGAAGACGACATTTCACTCCCAACTGAAAATAAAGGCCCTTGCTTAAGTGTGTGTTTGTACAGGATGGTAGTGGGAGCTGGAGAAGCTCTACAAAATGCAAACATTTTCTTTAACTGGTTCTCAACCTTTTTTTCAATCCCAGTTGTGATGGCTAATATCATGTGTCAACTAGGCTAGGCCATGGAGTGCCCAGATGAAGTTGGTCAAACATTATTTTGGGTGTTTCTGGATGGGATTAACATTTACATTGGTGGATCTGAGTAAATCAAATTACCCTCCATAATGTGGGTGGGCCTCCTTCAATGGGTTGATGGCTTGATTAGAACAGAAAGACTGGCCCTCCTCTGAGAAAGAGAATTCCACTGCCCACTGCCCAACTGCCTTTGGACTTCAGACTTCATCTACAAAACTGGCTCTTTCTGGCTGATGGCTTTTGACCTGGAACCTCAGCTTTCCCTGGGTCTCCACAACATCAGGCCACCCTAGAGATTTTGAATTTACCAGCTTCTATAATCACATGAGCCAAATCCTTAAAACAAATCAATGACTCAATCAATCAATCAAATCAATCAATCTTTCTCTCTCTCTCTCTCCTATTGGTTCTGTTCTTCTGGAGAACCCTGACTATTGCCCCAAACCTTCTTTACTGGGTCAGGGCAAGTTTGTCATTTGTGTGGTAGAGCATTTCAATAAGGTGAGCACATACCTTTAGCAGAAGGTACCTGATTCTTGAGGGGAGTTATGTGTAGTTAGAGAAAAGCTTTTATTAATTATATCTGCCCTATTAGTCCCTTGAGAGTCACTGCAATGTAAGGTATTGCTTATAAAAACTACACATTAGGAACACGTGGGGTCCCCCTGTTAACATGGAAACAAGAGAATGTGCTCTGCATGTCACACATGGCTACCTAGACTCACACTGTGAGTACACACATCCCGTGTCCTGGTCTTAATTCTCTAACAACTGACAATCACAGTCCTGAATTTTTCTACCCAGTAACCTCAGCTGGCCTAAGATGGTAATTCTGCTACACAGATAATGACGTACATTAAGTTTAGAATATTAATACTTTACTGTGAAAGTTTTAGAGTAAGGGGTTTTTTGTTGTTGTTATTTAATATGTCTATAATATTTAAGAGAACCATATACTAGATAATCTGATGGGCCTTGTGATTTCAATTTGAAATACCTAGGATTTTATATTACATGAGAATTCACAGAACTCTATTAGGTCAGTAAGTATTTAGATTCATTAGGGAATTCAATTTGTCGCATTTTCAGTTTGACTTATTAGATTGATAAGAGCTGCTTAAATACCTAAGAAGAAAATGCTTATTAGGATTGGAGGCTGCCCTTTCAGGTATATAAAATGCATGAGATAAAATCAAATACATAAAATTTATAAATCAGAGGCCAAAGTGTTAGAGACTTAATTAACAGAGTTTTGATATAGAAATAACTCTCAAGGAAAGTTTAATCTGTTCCTTCAGCTATATAAACATTAATCACAAAATAAAACGATCTTATTTTATATAAAAATATTGGACTTATAAACAGAAGGACAAAATGTTTACGTTGAACTTAAATTCTTAGGTAAGTCCAGGTTTTAACATTGATAAATTGGATACACTGAATGTTCATTTAAAACCCAACCCTGAATGGTCTTTTCCAGGCACAAGGCCTCTCTCAGACATTATATAATAACTCACACTGGTAGCCTGGGAGCCTCGAGGGGCACGGAAGCAGCAGCTTCTCGCAGGGGCTGCAGAGATTATCTGGCTCTGCGTTAGTCCCCAAGCTCTCACCTGCCCCTCATCGTCTTTGACTCTTGCTTACTTTCAAAGAGACTTCTAGCACGGTATAGTAAGGTAACAATGGGGAATAATCATCAGCTCAACTCATATCCTGGAACAAGATTTGATCTATAATCATCGCTAACACCTACGAAGCATTTACTGTATGCCAAGCATCTAACATGTGTTAGCACATTTTTAACCCTCAAACAAGCCTTAGGAAGATGTTGCTACTACCATTTTACAAGTGAGGAAACTAACGTAATGATCACATTTAATACCAAGGCTCTATGTGCATAATTCACTACTAAATTTTATTTTGCAATAAGCCTTTTATAGTGAGAAAAGTACTTTCACCCTTTTCGGGAAAGTGAGGGGTAGCCTTCTAAATTAATACAAAGAATCTGTTCAATAAATTGCTTACTTGCCCTTCCATATGGTATCCAATTCAGTCTAGTTCCATGGATACCAAGAATTCTGTCCCAAAGAACTGGACCACTTACCTCTGAGAGTGTTCTCTCTGTATATACAGTGTTCACATATGGGGGCCACTCAATTTAGGAGGCCTTTTATATCTTTCCAGTTTGATTTAAATTCTCCACTTTAGCTTATTAACAGCTGCACTTTCTTTGATCATAATAGTCAGGATCTATGATCACAATGATAAATGCTTTCATACTTACAGAGTATTAATTACCATAACCTCAAAAGAGTTCTCAACTTCGGATATAGGAAACTGAAGTAACTCGCCCAGTGCAATTGACAGAAGCAGTGCCAAAAGCAGAACGAGATCCCTGGGCTGCCCAAACCAAAGGCGGTGACCACTCACTGTGCCTCACATGTAGGATGTTCCAGAGTTATTATTAACATTCTTTGGAAACACAGTTCTTGGAAAAGGCTTTAAACTGTGACAGCTGAAAGGCCTTTTGCAACCACTGCCCAATTATAATATTTTTTCAAGTTTAGTCCATGAGTCAAATCCCTGTCTTCCTTCACACCTCCAAGGGTATTATGAAACTTCTTACACTCAGATCTTTGGGAACATGTAAGAGCCATGCACAGATAGGAAAGAAATCACTAGCTTAACTGTTCAAAGACAGATTCCAGATTCTTTCACTCTTGCAAAACCATATGAAAAAACGGGGTAGATAAGTTACTAGGAAGTATTAAAAAATAGTGTGTCGCAAGAGATGATGGATTTATTACATAAGGATGTTATCTGTACATCTGAATGAGCAATATTGAGGAATGAACTTCTAATTTAGCAATACAACATAATTTTATATCATGTTAGTTCTACAGAATTTTACATTTCCTGTAAATACAGACTGTACGTCTGCTCCAAAATTTATTGCCTAGATGTTGCCTTGTAGGTGGTTCAAGTAAAAAATGAAATGAAGGAATACGTAGATAATTTAACTGAAACTGAAGACAGGCAAACTATAAGTAATTTAGACTGCATTTCAGACACGGTTCTTACTAACTGCACCTTGAATATAATAGTTTACTAAACATGTTGTTATTTGACTTTTTTAAAAATAAGAATTAGACATAAATCTATATTACGATCTATAGAATTCTTTACTGACAGAATTGATTTCAAATTTTTCCTATGCTGTAATGATTATATTTTTCTTCCTGGCACTCAAGTACAAGGATAATCTCTATTCCCACAACCAGAGTTTTCTAATCAAATCTATCTATATATCTATATCTTCGAATTGCTCTGTGAGCAAAACTGAGAGGACCCATGCCTCTGCAGTTTGATCAATAGCAGTGTTTCACAAAACATTTTAAGCATTTGCCAATTTCTTTTGTGGCACTTCAGTCTCCTCGGAGGTTTTTTTTTTTTTTTTAACCCCACTGTGACCTTTCTATGCCTGACCTGCACCTAGTACTTCAGAGGTTAAAACACCTGTGGTGCAGTACACTGTATCAACCAATAGGTGGCAATCTCTCAACACACTAAGTCTCCCCTCAAACTTTCTTAACTTCTACGTTTTAGATCAAGACTTTATCAATTCTTTATGTTCAGTTTGTTCACAATAAGTCTAATTATTTTAATAATTTACTTAACAGAAGTCTAATTATTTTAACAAGATAACCACAGACACCGGGATCCCTGGGTACTTTAGATTCCAGTGTTCAAATGTGTCTAATTTTCTTTCATTTGCAGGTCAATAGGTTTTTATTTCCATGAGATAATAGCACCCTACATATCTTGTAACCCATAGGTACATTTTTCCAGAAAATTTTGAGTTTATACTTTTAAGAGTAGCAATAAATAAAAACATTAAAAGTTCATTTTATCTATGTGCTAGGCATCAGCAACAGTTTAATTCACTGAGAATTACTGACTTGCTTTAATCCATTAATTCATCAAGTATGTACTGTTATCTATTATGGCCACCGTGTGCTTGACTCTGATACAGAGTCTAAGTTGGCTAAGCTTACTGACTGGCTCTAAGGCTGTAGAGTTTCTCTCTCAGCACACAATGCATGAGGAAATTGAAAAAAAATCTCATCTTTAATTTTTCACTTTGTTACTTTTATACTCTAAGTGACACTATTTATCTAAGATGTGCTTTGAGACCTTGGGGAGATAGGGACTGGGGTAACACTAAAGTGATTGATAGCACAGATGCCTGGATTTGAATCTGCCACTTCCTGGTATCTGACCACGTATGGTAATCTTCTGTGTCTCAGTTCCTCTCCCCCCAAAAGGAGGTAATTATATACTTACCTCATAGGATGGCTTGGAGAATTAAATATCTTAATTGATGGTAAGCCTCTTGAATGGTGCCTGGCATTGTGCTATACACATGTCAGCTACCATCATTTTTTACTCAGGTGGAGACCCAGAAAAACCAAGCTACATAAAACTAGTATTCAATAAACTCCAGATTTGAGAGTTCATGACTTCCTTCTAGCATGGCACTGAAAATTTCCAGAAAGATCAAACAATGACCACCCTCTGTCATTCAAAATATGGACACAGTGGTTTGTCTTTCCTGACTTGGTTTTTCGAATAGCTTTTTCTCTCAGAGGCTGGCAATATCATGATAAAGAGCCCAAATTTGATGGTCCTCCCAAAGCAGTTCAGCCACTGCCCCCAAATCAAGGGGAAAAAAAAAAAACATTTTAAGAACAGGCGGGATTAGAGGGTATTGAGAGGGGCAGGAGAAGAAGCGGATGATGGGGCAGGAATAAGAGAAACTCCAGAGGTTGAGGAGGGGGAGGATGTCTGGACACGACCACTTCAACAAACTCCCTGCCGGGCCGCCCTTAACCATCTGAAACCTTCTCCTAATGCCTGGTGTCTGGCCTCCCAGACTTTAGCTGAGGATTAAAATGGGAGCCCCAAGCAGCTCCAGAAATGTACTGAATGGTACAACTAGGCAATTCTTCTCATGTAAAGTTACCCTGACAGGATCCATCACCCTCCACTCACTCACCCTGCATGTGGTACCAGTCTGCACCTGGTACCAATCTGCAAGTTGCCATCTAACTTCAGAGAACACTATTTCAGGAGCCACTCCTACCTCCTCCAACTACCAGTATTCTCAGATGCAGTTGCTGCCTTAGTGAGAATTAGTGCCCATAACCTATTGGACCAGAAGTGTGAAAGCCTGTTTTGGAGCCAAAGCTTTACTTTACACTGCACTTTAATGCTCAAAGCTGATGACAAGCACTGCGATTTATTACTTAAATTCCTCCAGCACTGTTTCCATCAGTAACTAATTGTTCCCCAAAGCAGTGCTGCACTCCTAGGGAAACTGGAAGGTTCAGTGCCTGACAGGCTGGAATTCATCCAGTGCTTTCATTAACAAATAGACAATATGGTCCTTTCTCAACTATCATGTATTCCTGAAGAGCAACATTTAAAAGGCTCAATGGCAGAATGAGCAAATCAGTTTTAAAATTCACACATTCTCTGCTTCCTCTACGAAAAATCAGTAACGGCATTAAAGTCGGTTTTAACAAAACCAGGTGGAATGCTGCTAGGTGTCTCTAGAACCTTGCTAGTGTGGTCCGAGACCCAGCAGCAGCATTGCATTGGGACGTAAGAATGCAGAATCCTGCCCACCCACCTCCACCTAGAAACCAGAATCTTTTTTTTTTTTTAAAATAACATCACCAGGTAATTGACATGCCCATTAATGTTTATGAAGCAGTGGTCTAGAAGAGAAAGTTTTATATGAGGACAATTATTTCTGCATTTGTCTGTCCTTAATTTCTTAATCCATGTTCAGATGCTATTAGGTAAGTGTGTATTTCATAAGAACCTTAGATTTCAGTTACATTTGAAAATGCATTTGATCTGACTCACCCGGCAGCAGTAGCATTAGGTGCTACAACCTTCTAACGCTTACTACGTGTCAAGCACTATGCGAAGTGTAACTGATCCTTACAAGAACCCTGTGAGGCAGGTGATATTAGTTTCGTGTGAGGAAACGAAGGCACAGAGGGACAAAGGAACAAGGCTGTGTAGAGAGAAAGTTGCCAAACCAGGATTCCCACCCAGGCAACCTGGCTCCAGAGTCCATGTGCTAACCCCTCTGCTCTGGCTCGTCTTGCTTGCTATACTCCGGCAGAAACATGCTCAACGGGAGACGGTTTGGTGTAGATATGACCAGAACATCACGTACCACTCAAGGAAATGCCAGCTAATCACAGGGCCTCTGGAAAAATTGCTTAACTTTGCCGTGGGCTTCTCCCTGGATTCAGGGTACAGTATCCCTAAGTCTAGTTCAAGGCCCATAATTTCAAGGGTATAAAAGAAATACTGGGACTTCCCTGGTGGCACAGTGGTTAAGAATCTGCCTGCCAATGCAGGGGACACGGGTTCAAGCCCTGGTCCGGGAAGATCCCACATGCCACGGAGCAACTAAGCCTGTGAGCCACAACTACTGAGCCCACGTGCCACAACTACTGAAGCCTGTGCGCCTAGAGCCTGTGCTCTGCAACAAGAGAAGCCACCGCAGTGAGAAGCCCATGCGCAGCAACAAAGGCCCAACACAGCCAAAAATAATAAAATAAATAAACAAATAAATTTATAAAAAAAAAAAAAAAAGAAAGAAATACTCCTTCTGGGATGTCTAACTACTTCCTATACTCCAACAGAAACAGAATAGTGTTTTTCAATACGTGTTCCCCGGAACCCTGGGGTCCTTCACAGATACCTCGAGAGCCTAACTAGTTGTTCTCCCTACCAGTAGCTCCAGCATCTTTGATGTTAAAGAATTTATATATATTGGAAGTTAAAATAATAATTCAGTTGACAAAAGACTACCTTTTTCTAAAAAAATAAAAGACTGAAAATCACTGATTTTTGAGGATTTGGCTGACTATAGACTAGTGATTCTTTTCGGAAAATTTATCACCAGTACTGTGCATATATAAGCTAGAAAGAGTGCAGCAAAGATACTAAACTTTTTTTTTTTTTAATTTGGCATGTGGTACCACTATTTCCTCGTACCCCATACTTTCCTAAAAATATTAAACAGTATATATTTGTTCACATGGATTTGTTTGAATTTACATTTAAAATTTTGTTTTGTAAAGTCTCAGTTACAAATAATTGATGCAATATTCTAAAATTCATTTCTAACACCAAAATAATTTGAATATTCTTTAAAAAACTTAGTCAATTAGATTTGATTTGCAAAGGCAACTAGCTCATCAGATTTTCATGCAGTAAATACTTAATATCACAGGATCAGGACAGGGACAGAATAAAATGAAAATACATGCAGAACCTTTCATAAAGAAGTTTCCATAACCCAAATGTTGGGGTTGTGGACAGAATATGCACAACGCTCCTACAAATCAGCAAGAAAAAGACACAAAGTCCAACCAAAGAAATGGGCAAAGGATATAATTCACTGACAAGGAAATACAAATCATCTATAAACAAGGAAAAGATGCTCCAATTCCCTAGAAATAGGGAGACGCATATAAGATACCCTTCTTACCCATATGATAACAATTTTAAAGACTGAGAATATCTAATGGTAAAAGGGTATGAGGAAAAGGCATTTCAAACACTGTCAATGTGAGTGTAAATCTGTCCTGTATTTTTTGGAGAGTAATATAGTATAATATTTTCATTTGTAGGAATTTTCTTATCAAGACACTTCCACAGCTATATATAAGATACATACATGAAGGTTCATTGCAGCATTGTTTATAATAGGAAAATCAAGACTGGGGAAGGGCAGGGGTTGGGGGAGACAGATAGCCCAAATGTCCAGTGCTGGAGGTGATTCAATAAACCATGGTACAGGCATACCTTGTTCTACTGTGCTTCCCTTTACTGTGTTTTTTTTTTTTTAAACAAATTGAAGGCTTGTGGCAGCCTTGCATCAAGCAAGTCTATTGCACCATATTTCCAACCACATTTGCTCACTTCCTGTCTGTGTCACATTTTGGAAATTCTCACAATATTTCAAACTTTACCACTATTACTATATTTGTTATGGTATTAGTGATCTTTGATGTTACTATTGTAATTGTTGTAGGGTGCCACAAACCCCACCCATATGAGACAGTAAACTTAACTCTTGAAACAAAGGATTTAGAATATTACGTAAAACTAATTGAGAAAGCAGCAGCAGGGGTTGAGAGGACTGACTTGAATTCTGAAGGAAGTTCTACTCTAGGGAAAATGCTATTAAACAGCATTGCATACCGCAGAGAAATCGTTTGTCAAGGCGGAATCAATTGAGGTGGCAAACTTCACTGTTGGCTTTTTTTAAGAAATTACCACAGTCACCCCCATCCCCAGCAATCACCTCCCTGATCAGTCAGCAGCCACCAACAGCGAGGCAAGACCCTCCACCAACAAAAAGATGACTTGCTGAAAGCTCAGATGATGGTTAGCATTTTTTAGCAATACAGTACTTTTAATTATCATGTATATTTTTTTAGACATAATGCTATAGCACACTTAACAGACATAAACACTGTACAGTGTAAATTTAACTTTTATATGCCCTGGGAAACCAAAAAATTTGGGTGACTTGCTTTACTGCAATATTCACTTTATTGTGGTGGTCTGGAACTGAACCCATAATATCTCCAAGGTATGCCTGTACATCCATAAAACAGAGTCTGTGCAGCCATTTAAAAGTTACCATCTTTCACCAGTTCTAAGATACCCTAGATTGCAAAATACATCCTGATATAACAGACACTAAAATGTGAGAAAATCGCTTGTGGCCATTAATAGATACCATCAATTATAAGATACCCCCAGTTTCAGAGATGCTAAAGAGTAAATCAAAAAACGTGTGCCTCAGATCGATGATATGGATTTCAGCTTTAAATATTCTCCTAAATATAAATATATAATAACTAATATGGATTAAAAATACAACAATAGTTAATGTGTAGAAAAAAGACTTGGATAATTAAAACCAACTGTTAAGAGTGAACATCTTCAGAGGTACAAGCTATTAGGTATAAAATGTTATAAGGATATATTGTACAACATGGGGAATATAGCCAGTATTTCACAATAACTATAAATGGAGTATAACCTTTAAAAATTGTGAATAATTATATTGTACACCTGCAACATATGGTACATCAACACTGTACTTCAATTAAAAAAAAAGAGTGAACATCTTCAAGGAGCGGAGTTCAGCTGTGATGGGGTAGATGGAGGGGGACATAACCTCTTTGATTAATTCTTTAGAAGAAGGATATATATTTTTTTTAAATTAAACAATAAAAACACTGCCTAAGTAGAAAGGTTTGAGGTATTCAAGCATCGTGAGAAGATGACTCAAGTCATATATATTATAGTCACTTCCTTAAGATTTCACCTTCTCCTTGTGGCAATTGCTTCTAGGGACAGAGGCCACAGTAATGCTAATAATATACCACACTCCTTGTGTTCCTGCCCTATCTACATCCTCCCAGTTCTCACAACAACCCAACAAGATAGATGTCTCCATTAATGAGCTGCATTGGGTGAGGTTCTTTTTCCCCAAGTCACGCAGCTGCTGTGGGCAGTTCTGAATTCCAGATCTAGATTTTCTGACCCCAGAACCCATCCTGTTTCCATTTCTGGACTACTATCATTACCATCTATATCTTTAAGAGGTTGCTCTTCATCCTTTGCTGTTCCTTTTCCTTCTACGGCATTTCAAACTACTTTCTTTTTTGTGCTACATTGGTTTAAGTTATTTCCAAGCTAAAGAGCTAATTTATTATTAAATATCTTGAAGATTACATTCTAATTAACTAAAAATTAATGCAGTTCCTCTTTTCAAGCAATTCTTCCCCTCTTGGCCATTCTGAGAATTTGTTCATTATAAACTCTTTCACTGTATATCCACACAGTATTTTTCCAGCTTTAACAAATCGATTCTATAGTCAAAAACAAAATGCTATACTGAACACTTTCAAGTGCTTTCCTTTAACAGGCAGTAAGTAGCTGCAGCGTCAAGAAGAGAAATAAGCAATCAGCGCAGAACCCAACAGTCACCAAGTAGCCCAGCCTGGGAGCCAAGAGTCAGCACCTTCCAGCCCTCCTCCCACACGAGGAGAGGGGAGGAAACTGAGAGCTTAGCCAGTCCCATTTTTTTTTTTCCATTTGACCAAAGGTTTTAACCTCAGGTCTAAAACTTGAAAGTCAAGGAGATTTGTTCAAGTACATTTACTTACTTTCTACTCTCTTCCTTTATGGTTCTAACCCTTCTGTGATCTCTCCCACAAAGGGGTTGACATAAAAACTTGGGCTTTGACCTATACTGTCTATATTAATACTTTTTGCTCTAAGTAGAAACTGTTAGAAATGAGAAGGACTGTAGGGGAAAAAAAAAAAAAAAGAAGTATCAGGAAATATAAATTCTAAAGACCTATGCCACCAACTGCTAAGATGCATTATATCTCTTTGGGTTATTTATCATTCTTCGGGGAAATGGAATGAGGGTTTCAAAAATTAATGACAAGGTCTGGATTGGAGGTAAACCAGGAGCCAGATGTTATGCAAGCCTGCTCTTCCACTCCCTAAACACGCACACGCGCGCACACACACACCCCTCTGATGAAAGTAAGATATCAGGAGTGAAGGTGAAGATGTATAAGTAAAAGAGAATTGTCAGGCTCCAAAGGATCTTTCCAAAGGCCTGCAATAGAAGGAACTAGGTAGGAGCTCACCTGAATTTTTCATGGGGCAGAGGGCGCATTGCATACCCCAGGCCTCTCCATACAAACAGCAGCACTCAGTATATGTTGTCTGCTTGCCAACGAGAGGCCGGCTACACACAAACTCATCACTCAGATGTTCCCAGCACAGATCTTGGTAGACATCGGTTTCTTCAATTTGTTCTGAAAGGGAAGACATGGTTCCATGACAATTGCACTGTTATTCCTATTTCATAAACACTGTGGTAGAAGCCAGCGAGTCTCAGAGTTTCCATCCCTATTTCTAAGAGTGACTTCCAAGCAAAAGTCTGAAGCCAGTCTGGTCTTTCCATGGATCAAACCTCTGTCACCTCCAACTGGGTGTCATTCCAATCAGCTGACATTCAACCTGCCCATCATGTTCCAATTAAATCCTTCCCTCCGTAGCTTCCATCATTACATAAAACCCTCCACTATCTTGCCTGTACTTCATAATCCTGATGGACTCCTTATTCTTCTGGTCTTTGATGTTTCACATTTACTCTTCTGTCAAATCCTACCACTTCTTTCTACATAAAATTTTTGGGATTCATCCTTTTTCACCCATTTCATTTGCCGAAGCCCTGAACTAGTGACACTTCATCCTAGGGTCCTTAATTCGAACCTTTCTACTTTTCAATTGATTGCAACCAAAGCAGTCTCCTGAATGTGCTGATACGTTGATCAATTAAGCCATTGATCAGTCAGTGGCACACTGCCTTCTCGGGGATGAACAGGGATTCCTACCGATGGACTTCAGAGCCCTCCACCAATCTGACGAATTCTGCCCTCTGCTCTGTCCAGCTTCATCTGTGTCCTCCAGTCTAGTCAAGCAAACCTAATTATTTTTCCCTCAATTTACATCTTCCTCAGTTGCCTCTAATGGTTCAACGTGATCAACCCTCAGGCACGGAACAGCTCTGCCATCTGTTCAGCCACTCCGTACTCTGTTGTCCATTAAATCAGTATGTGCAAGGTGTTAAATCTCCTACATACTGATGATATGCATCTTATTCTTTCTCTTAGCATCTCATTTTAATTATTTCAAAATACCCAAGGAATCAATTTTAAAATTTTCCAACAGCTCACATTTCAGTCAAAAGGAAAACCTTATGACATTTATTTGGACACAGACTTGCATCTCATATCCAAACATACCATGTGATTCAGTTGGTCGGATACATCTTTTTTCCGAAGCATCCAGGACCATCGGGTGGGTACAGAAGCAGTTGTAAGAGCCTTCTGTATTAACGCACTGGCCATCAATACAACTGTTGGGGTCTTGACACTCATCTATATCTTAAGAGAAAAAAAATGAAAGAAAATCAGCAATCAGCTGCACCTCATACACTTAACCAAACTTAATACACTGCTGAATTTAGTCCAGATTCCAGGGGCTGCCACATTTTAATCAGCTACACATCATCATCCAAAAGAGAACAGCTCCAACTCTAAAAATGTTAAGTTGTACTGATTGGAAAAATAACATTGCCCTACAGCTGCTGACATTAAATAAGGAAAGAAAACATTTAAGAACAGGATACGCTTAGAAATTTAAGATAAAATGTCTCTGTATGACAGTTTTAAAATTATTTCCTTTTGCTGTGTTTTTCTGCCTAGTGTATATGGTTTTCTGCTTAGGCATTAAAGTCTGGGTCAGTATTTAAAAATGACTTTCAGTGCATGGTATGAGTGATGAGACAGGAGGCTCCCCAGACCAAAAGAACACTTCGGTTATACCAGTGACCTGAATTATAATTCCACATTGAATATTAACTCTTTGAAATCTATTCAAATAGTAGTATGAAGGGTTTTTATTTTCTTAAATATTGCTCAAGAAAAAGATCCATAAAACATTTACAGATCTTTTCAACACATGATTTAGATTCAAAGAAATTGTTTTGATATGTAGCATTACTTATTTTTTCCGTGTACTTGCATAGCACATCACACTATAGCCTCTTAAAACTTACCAAAGCACTGCAATTTGACAGGATCATAGTATGTCCCCTGCTTACAGTAGCATTCATAACCAGGCTGAGTGTTCAAACAGAAGCCATTTTTGCAGATCTCTTGTCCAAAAAGTAGGCATTCATCTGCATCTATGGGGGAAAAAACGGAGAAATATTTAGAAAGAGGAGTTATTTTGGGTTTTTCAGTTAAATAGAAGAGTCTAACCAATGTTGGGAAAGTTAGATATTATAATATTTATATTACAAAGAGTCTTAAAAACACAGAAATATCAAATTCTTAAAGTGAGGACTAATTCACAGAGGTAGAAATATAATCAGGCTTCTTTCTCTGTTTATGGAGCAATGCCCAAAACATTATCAGAGAAGGTATATTTGTAAATAGAGCTTCGGAGATGCTACCTCATATTTGATGAAAGAGTCTACGGGTTCCATAATGGCACCAATAATATTCTCTGAAGAAAATACCCTTTAAGACATGTGCCTTTCTATAAATGTATATTTTGGCCCATTAACTAGTTGAGATGAAGAAAACTCCCATGAAGAGTTTGATGCAACTTGACGGAAGTCTTCTTTCTTTTTTTTTTTGCTGTGGGTTTGTCATATATGGCCTTTATTATGTTGAGGTAGGTTCCCTCTATGCCCACTTTCTGGAGAGTTTTTATCAGAAATGGGTGTTGAATTTTGTCAAAAGCTTTTTCTGCATCTATTGAGATGATCATATGGTTTTTCTTCTTCAATTTGTTAATATGGTGTATCACATTGATTGATTTGCGTACATTGAAGAATCCTTGCATCCCTGGGATAAACCCCACTTGATCATGGTGTATGATCCTTTTAATGTGTTGTTGGATTCTGTTTGCTAGTATTTTGTTGAGGATTTTTGCATCTATATTCATCAGTGATATTGGTCTGTACTTTTCTTTTTTTGTAGTGTCTTTGTCTGGTTTTGGTATCAGGGTGATGGTGGCCTCATAGAATGAGTTTGGGAGTGTTCCTTCCTCTGCAATTTTTTGGAAGAGTTTGAGAAGGATGGGTGTTAGCTCTTCTCTAAATGTTTGATAGAATTCACCTGTGAAGCCATCTGGTCCTGGACTTTTGTTTGTTGGAAGATTTTTAATCACAGTTTCAATTTCATTACTTGTGATTGGTCTGTTCATATTTTCTGTTTCTTCCTGATTCAGTCTTGGAAGGTTATACCTTTCTAAGAATTTGTCCATTTCTTCCAGGTTGTCCATTTTATTGGCATAAAGTTGCTTGTAGTAGTCTCTTAGGATGCTTTGTATTTCTGCGGTGTCTGTTGTAACTTCTCCTTTTTCATTTCTGATTTTATTGATTTGAGTCCTCTCCCTCTTTTTCTTGATGAGTCTGGCTAATGGCTTATCAATTTTGTTTATCTTCTCAAAGAACCAACTTTTAGTTTTATTGATCTTTGCTATTGTTTTCTTTGTTTCTATTTCATTTATTTCTGCTCTGATCTTTATGATTTCTTTCCTTCTGCTGACTTTGGGTTTTGTTTGTTCTTCTTTCTCTAGTTTCTTTAGGTGTAAGGTTAGATTGTTTACTTGAGAATTTTCTTGTTTCTTTAGGTAGGCTTGTATAGCTATAAACTTCCCTCTTAGAACTGCTTTTGCTGCATCCCATAGGTTTTGGGTTGTTGTGTTTTCATTGTCATTTGTCTCTAGGTATTTTTTTATTTCCTCTTTGATTTCTTCAGTGATCTCTTGGTTATTTAGTAACGTATTGTTTAGCCTCCATGTGTTTGGCTTTTTTACGTTTTTTTCCCTGTAATTCATTTCTAATCTCATAGCGTTGTGGTCAGAAAAGATGCTTGATATGATTTCAATTTTCTTAAATTTACTGAGGCTTGATTTGTGACCCAAGATGTGATCTATCCTGGAGAATGTTCCGTGTGCACTTGAGAAGAACGTGTAATCTGCTGTTTTTGGATGGAATGTCCTATATATATCAATTAAATCTATCTGGTCTATTGTGTCATTTAAAGCTTCTGTTTCCTTATTTATCTTCATTTTGGATGATCTGTCCATTGGTGTAAGTGAGGTGTTAAAGTCCCCCACTATTATTGTGTTACTGTCGATTTCCTCTTTTATACCTGTTTGCAGTTGCCTTATGTATTGAGGTGCTCCTATGTTGGGTGCATATATATTTATAATTGTTATATCTTCTTCTTGGATTGATCCCTGGATCATTATGTAGTGTCCTTCCTTGTCTCTTGTAACATTCTTTATTTTAAAGTCTATTTTATCTGATATGAGTATAGCTACTCCAGCTTTCTTTTGATTTCCATTTGCATGGAATATCTTTTTCCATCCCCTCACTTTCAGTCTGTATGTGTCCCTAGGTCTAAAGTGGGTCTCTTGTAGACAGCATATATATGGGTCTTGTTTTTGTATCCATTCAGCCAGTCTATGTCTTTTGGTTGGGGCATTTAATCCATTCACGTTTAAGGTAATTATCGATATGTATGTTCCTATGACCATTTTCTTAATTGTTTTGGGTTTGTTTTTGTAGGTCCTTTTCTTCTCTTGTGTTTCCCACTTAGAGAAGTTCCTTTAGCATTTGTTGTAGAGCTGGTTTGGTGGTGCTGAATTCTCTTAGCTTTTGCTTGTCTGTAAAGCTTTTGATTTCTCCATCAAATCTAAATGAGATCCTTGCCGGGTAGAGTAATCTTGGTTGTAGGTTCTTCCCTTTCATCACTTTAACTATATCATGCCACTCCCTTCTGGCTTGCAGACTTTCTGCTGAGAAATCAGCTGTTAACCTTATGGGAGTTCCCTTGTATGTTATTTGTCGTTTTTCCCTTGCTGCTTTCAATAATTTTTCTTTGTCTTTAATTTTTGCCACTTTGATTACTATGTGTCTCGGCGTGTTTCTCCTTGGGTTTATTCTGTATGGGACTCTCTGCGCTTCCTGGACTTGGGTGGCTATTTCCTTTCCCATGTTAGGGAAGTTTTCGACTATAATCTCTTCAAATATTTTCTCTGGTCCTTTCTCTCTATCTTCTCCTTCTGGTACCCCTATAATGCGAATGTTGTTGCGTTTAATGTTGTCCCAGAGGTCTCTTAGGCTGTCTTCATTTCTTTTCATTCTTTTTTCTTTAGTCTGTTCCGCAGCAGTGAATTCCACCATTTTGTCTTCCAGGTCACTTATCCGTTCTTCTGCCTCAGTTATTCTGCTATTGATTCCTTCTAGTGTAGTTTTCATTTCAGTTATTGTATTGGTCATCTCTGTTTGTTTGTTCTTTAATTCTTCTAGGTCTTTGTTAATCATTTCTTGCATCTTCTCAATCTTTGCCTCCATTCTTATTCCGAGGTCCTGGATTATCTTCACTATCATTATTCTGAATTCTTTTTCTGGAAGGTTGCCTATCTCCACTTCATTTAGTTGTTTTTCTGGGGTTTTTTCTTGTTCCTTCATCTGGTACATAGCCCTCTGCCTTTTCATCTTCTCTATCTTTCTGTAACTGTGGTTTTTGGTCGAAGTCTTCTTTCTTGATAATAAGCTAATGAAAGCACAGTTGCTAAGAATGCTGGCAGACCCATTTTCCACCACAGAATTTACAGAGCTTACTGTCCACAAACCTCAGTTTACTCAGTGGTAAACTGGAGATAAGAGGAACATCGATAGGATTGAAAGGATTCAATGAGAAGATCCATGCAGAGGACTCAGTATACTCTCAAAAAGTGTGATCTATTGCTTTTGTGCAAGTATTATTAGCATCATTTCTAACATTTTAAAGCTAATGTCGTCTAGTCCTCATTTAAAAAACTGGAGACTCCATAGATAAATTGCTCAAAGTTACACAGCTGGAAAACGGCAAAACCAAGTCGACAATATATGACTGTTTGAATCCAAATCTAATATTCTTCCAACCATTTACAGCACTGCTAAGATAGGGTGAAGAGGAATTTATTTTTATTTTAAAAAAGAGGATGACTTTACGGTGAAATCAGGGCTCCACTTCATAGCACAAAGTGAAATTTAACTACATCTCTGAAAGAACATAGTGTATGATATTTGCGAATTTGAAAACCATTAAACACATTTCGTGAACTAAGTCTTGTTATTTCACTGAATTAAATCATAGATGTACTTAAAAAAACACAGATGGAATTTCTTATCCAGCTGCTGAATTATACCATATTAGTAAAACACTAGTTTGCAAAAATGGATAGACAGTAAAAATGTTTTTAGTCTGTTTTCCAGCCACTTAACAGTTTTCAATGTTAAACTGTAAAGAAAAAAAATTACTTTGTATGTAAAAGGTCATAATATCTCTATCACTGAAATGTTAAAAGTTAGTGGTTAATGAGGAAATACTCATATCTGTAGTTTAAATTTCACCAAAATTAAAAAGCTGCACATTTATTTTAGAATTACAGGCTAATAGCATTAAATATATAAAACACACATCTACTTTTGCTTTCTTCCTTTCCATTCCTTATTATTAATCTGTGGCCATTAGTAAATGGTCCTAGCAAAGTAGGATGCTTTCTAAAAAGGCAAGAATCTTTGCTTTGTTGATGACCATTAAAGGCCAACATGATGATGTTCAAATTTATATTGGTCCTAACATATGATTTCTAATATAATTCTACAATAAAAGAATGAATTTATTAAGTACAGAATTTTGTGTTAAGTACTTTTACATATGTTATCTCATTTAATCCTCATGACAACCTTTGAAACATTATTCCTATCTCAGAGGTGGAAACTCAGAATCTTAAGTGAAGTCCCACTGTCATACAGCCTTAAGTGTTCTAACTCCCAAGCCACGGTTCTCCCTAGAGTCCATTGGAGCCTTCTTCCAATGGTAGGATTCAAGGCTTTGTAATTAGTTTCCATGGCTGAAAAGAATTCTCCTTCTGTCTGACCCAAGCCACGCGTTTACTTGAATGTCAAATATGCACACACATTGCAAATTAGTTTCTGCTTGATTCTGACCTTTATAGTTCTCGCCATCAACGTCGTAAGAGGATTCTCCAGTGGGGACAAAACCTTTCCCTCTAGGACACATTTCAGTGAATTCAGCTGATTTCAGGAGAGACAAGGGAAAAAAAAAGTTGAAAAAAAAAAAACAAACCAGTATCTTCCATGAGTATGTTTTAAATTCAGTTTTGCTTTCTCAGACTCAGAGACTTTAAGGCAAATCTTGCCATCTAATTCAGACAAATAAATTCAGTACAATCTCAAAAATTACAGACTAGGTGCAAATAAACCTAATGACTTCATAAGTATAATTTACAAAAAACCTTGCGAGTTCACCCATATATTATTTACACATGTTTTAGCTATAGGTACTATGGTGTGTTATGACTTATTTCTCCATTACTGTGGTCTCTAGTATTTTCAAATTTCAATAAGAATCCAAAATCCTAGCTTAAATATGCAAGCTCCAGTTAGGAATAATGCTGTGTCATTGTTAGCAAAAATGATTAGTTTTACCTAAAAATGGAATAAAACTGAATTATCTTTCTGCCAAAATATTATATGGAATGTCACTATAACAGCATATTCTGTGAGAAACAGAAGTTTAAGAATTCATACTGAAGTGGGATAAGGGTATGGGTCCAGCCCTGAATGAAACCCACTCTAAGGTAATCTCACTTCACTTTGACTATGGCAGGTACCAGTAGATGTTACCATTTCAAGGCTTCAATAACCCAAATGAGAACATTCCAAGGCCCATGAACACCACACAACAAATACCAGTATGAACACAGCACTTAGCTAATTCTTACCAGTCCCCAAGACCGGGCAGGGGAAAATCTCACAGTTATCTCCCCACCCAGCACCAGAGGTACAGCAGCATTCTTGTTTGGTGACATTGGGGGCCAGCACGTTGTCACAAAGACTGGCGTCATTTAGATTATAGTAGCACTCTTTCTTTTCTTCTTTGGGTTGATCTACTTCTAAGTCTAAAGAGAGTAGAGAAAGTAAAAAAGAGTGTTGACAGGATACATCAGATCTACCTGTATCACAACGGAATTGAAAACACAGTGGTAAAAAAGACTGACCGGACGTGCCAATGGCACTTCATTTACAGAAAGCTGCTTTCCACTTTGTGTTGGATTCTTCCACTTCAAGATAAAATGCACCCGAATCCTGAATTTTGGTGGATTTCTAACCCACCCCAAGAGTCTAAATCTGTCAAAATCATTTCCTTTTACCTTAACCAATTACTTTATTCTTGTAAATTTGGCTGTGAGTACAGTTTCCATATCTGCTTTCTTGACAAACATAGGGTCATTCTTTACTGAGCCAGAACACCTACGTAAATCAATGAAAATTTTCCCCAACACTGGACCAGAGATATGGGGCCACACATAATATTTAACCCTTAGATGGTCACTGAGATAACCATGCCCCTCCAAATTTTCTAAACAGTACAAAGCAGAAGAAGACAAATAGAAAAACACTGCAGTAACCTGAGTCTATTAAAAAAAAAACCCTTTCATTACTAGAAATCTACTTAAAGTGCTGCAAATATATGATTCTGAATGAAACAATAAGAGCCAGCTGAGCCTCGGGGTAGAATTTCAATGCTGGGTTCTAGTCCCAGCTCAAGTGTGTCCTAAAGAATATACTGATAAATTCCAACAGAGTCTGTTTAACCCTCTGTGATAAAAGTCAAGGTGATATGATAGAATACAAATGATAAGAACAACTCCACCTACTTTCAGTTAATACTAAAAATGATTTAATTCCATCAGATTTGAAGTCTACAAACAAGTTTGTGCTTTTTTTTTTAAATTAATTAATTAATTATTTATTTTTGGCTGTGTTGGGTCTTCGTTTCTGTGTGAGGGCTTTCTCTAGTTGCGGCAAGTGGGGGCCACTCTTCATCGCGGTGCGCGGGCCTCTCACTATCGTGGCCTCTCTTGTTGCGGAGCACAAGCTCCAGACGTGCAGGCTCAGTAATTGTGGCTCACAGGCCTAGCTGCCCCGCGGCACGTGGGATCTTCCCAGACCAGGGCTCGAACCCATGTCCCCTGCATTGGCAGGCAGATTCTCAACCACTGCACCACCAGGGAAGCCCCAAGTTTGTGCTTTTAAAAAATGATAAAAAAAACTCTTCCCTACTAAATGCTATAGAGTTCAAATTACTGCCTATGCTCCAGATAGAATTTCTTATTTTAATTTTATGCTATGTCAGATAAGCTGACTACTGCCGTCACAATTACTTAGATTAATACTAATGAAATATTTTCATTAGAACTGCTATCTACAGATTCTTAACCCAAAGAAACTATAGGGACACGGGGATAACACTTGCCAGTAAGGATAAGACTTTAATCTCAATACCTACCTTTTAAAAAAAAGTTGGCAGATCATTATACTCTTAGGAAAGTTTAATGATTTATTCTCATAATAGTTTCCTATATATTTACTTTGGCAGGGTCAAACTGACTGCGGAAACCTGATTAATACATAACAAAGGTGTTCTTAAAATGTAAGGTCATAAAATTCTATCAGAAGAGCTACTGCCCTTTCTTTCCCCTTATGGCAGTAAAAGCAAGCAAACGAAGCTTCGACGTATATATTATTCCCAGAATGCAGAATATCAATGAGAATGTAAAGGATCCCTCTCACCCTTGATTCTGGCTAATTCTCAGATTATTCTACCTTTTTTTTTTTTTTTTAACATCTTTATTGGAGTATAATTGCTTTACAATGGTGTGTTAGTTCCTGCTTTATAACAAAGTGAATCAGTTATACATATACATATGTTCCCATATCTCCTCCCTCTTGCGTCTCCCTCCCTCCCACCCTCCCTATCCCACCCCTCTAGGTGGTCACAAAGCACCGAGCTGATCTCCCTGTGCTATGCGGCTGCTTCCCACTAGCTATCTATTTTACATTTGGTAGTGTATATATGTCCATGCCACTCTCTCACCCTTGACAGAATTCAGCTTGGACTCTAAGTCTTAATAGCTGATGACAAATTCAAACCTAGAATAAGTGTCCAGGAAAAAACTGAAATGCTGATTCCTATGCAGTTTATGAAGTGGTTTTAAATCATTTCCTTGTGTGTGAAACTGGATAAAACCTGCCACATCCCTCGTCTCAACTAGCTTTTCAAGTGTGCAGGGGACAGACACGTGCTTTGCCTGCTTTCATGGAGTGGATCACCATGACCAGTTCATTCCCTTCGGGAGGGGCTCCAAGCTCTTACACAGGGTATTACTGAGGAAAATGAAGGGTAGGTATTTTAAATTAATATGAAATCAATCATGAACCCTGTAAAAAATTTTATAAACTCTCTCCCAATATGTGTGAATATATTGACCGACTATTACTATGGACAATTCCACTCATTTTATTCAGTTTGCCTAAAACACAGTTAGTTATTAATGAATGCATTTAGAAATATAAATCAAGTCAGCAACACAACTAGAGTTTTGCCAATCAGGTTTACAGTCGATGTTAAAAGAGTGCTCAATAATTGTTTTTCTCTTTGTACAAGGTTGTAGATATGTCACAGTTTTTATTACAAGATGGAAACATTGTACAGTAACACTTCAATGAAGGCTGCTATATTCATAGGTAATTAGAGACCACAGGCTTCTGAGTCAAAAACTTCATATACATCTAAACACTGTTTCTACCATGTTTTTTTATACTCACAGAAATAAAATAGTTTTTTCTTTTTTCTTTGGAAGGAAACTCAAAGGTGATCGCATAAGGGAAATAATCAATATCACTGTATTATTCAGGTTTTACATTGGTTATTACAAGTTTTGCTCTTATTTTCTTTCCAAGCAGTTTGAAGGTTCAATGTTTACACAGCTGAAACTGAGGGTCAGTCAGGCCCTCATCCGTGTTTGGAAAGAGATGCAAATTCCTTTTAAAAAAACTGGTCCACAAAGGTCATTCTGTGAAAAGCTACAATTTCCCTATCTTCTTAACCTTTAAATAATTAACTGCCTAGATCATTTTTCCACAGGGGGAACACTCAGTAAAGACATGTAATGTGATTTCTTTAAAAAATCTCTATGAGTTTATGTCACTGTCGCTAGGGGAGGAATTTTTCTATCACAAAATAACTTTAAAAGATCAAATCAAAAGTTATAGAAGGTGCCAAGCTCAGAAAAGAATGAATTCTATTTTTCAGAAAGATTTTATTAATAAGGTTATAATAATAATTATATATAATTAATATTAATAATTAATATGATTAATTCTTATTATTATATAATAATTAATAATTTTATTAATAAGCCATACTTCATATCTCATGCCATAGACTTCTAGGAAATATATTACTTCACCTCCAGTATTTTCAGATTTGATTTTTCAATATGTATTAAGAGGTTGGCTTCACATCTGTGTATAAAAAGCAATGTGTATATTTTAATCCCAGGGGTATGTATGGCTGCTGATAAGAAATGAGTTTTTGGACCTCTCATGTGTGTGCCTTTTTTGAAGAAACTTTCACAGATGCTTTTCACGTGACACACAAAGTAATCCATGAGCTGGACGGCGCGGGTCATACAGCATCCTTCCTTTCTGGAGGAGAACATTTAGGTTGGGTCCAATGTCCAGCGCCTAATGCTCTCCCCAAACCTCTTCTATGGGGCTCAGCTTCTTAGCATTTCAGCGAGCCTGAGTTTGTTTTGCTTTGCCTTTGCCCAGGGGGCAGCAGATAATCCTGCTGATGTAGAGTTCAGTGACAAAGCCGCATACAGCGTGACCCTCTTCCCTTGCTCTGAATATTAAAGAGAGGGTTTGAGCAGTAGGTACCACTGGTGAACTGCCCTTTCTAGAAGCTCTTCTCTCTTGCTTCGTCACTTACAGGATTATTTCCTGCTTTAGTCTTTCCCTAAACATGTCTAATCTTAGGTTTGCTGTTGGAGTGGGGAGATCTGGAACATTTCTTTGGTTAGAGTGGACACAAACATTCTAAATGGGCCCTTGCCTTTGCTTTCACTTTCCATTTGCAATATTTTCTGAAGGCCTTCAGATGCCAATCCCCTCCATATCCTTCTGAGACAGGATGACAGTGACCCAAGAGTCACATCACAACTACGTGTGAGTAAACAATGCCCCCAAATGAAACACCTGCCCTAGTCCTGAAAAAGACACCAATTTATAAAACTCTGTGTCTGTAATAATGTTCAGCAAATGACTTTGAATAGGATTACTCAGGAAGCTTTATTCTCTTTATTTTAAAAATCACCACAGGCACTAATGTTTTATACCAACTCATACTTTTATGAGAAAAAGCATTCCAGTGTAATAATCCAAAGGGAGTAAAAGAGAACTTGGAAATTCATTTTTTCCCCTAGTTTTCTCATTCAAAGACTTGGAAGATGAGAAGTGTGTGTGTGTTTTAAGTGGAATTTAAAAGAAAGCCATTGGTGAGTTTCAGAAAATAAGCACTGACAATAGGAATGGACTGAACATGAAGGGATGCAGATAAAAAGGAAGATCGTAGAAAGGCAGTAACTTCAGATAGTAAAAGACGTGGAAGAAGTCAAAATAAAGTTTAGAAAGTGAAGTACAAGAGCGAAAATACTTTCAAAGCAGATTCTTTCACACAGTGCCTATCCTTAAAGACGTCAATCAGGTAGTCAGGCATGACAGTGCAAGGAAAGCAAGTTGGGTGTGTAAGCCACACTGTAAAGGGTCAGGGGGCAAGGCAATCCTGGAAGGCTGCCTGGAGGAGCTGATATTTTGAGTCAAGTTCTTGAAAAATAAACTTTAAAAAAAAATTGGCTAGAAAGTAAGGTGTGACAGAGGTGAGGAGGAGTAAAAAGTACAACTATCCTTAGGTCTGTGTGGGTAGAGCGGGCAAGGGGAGAAGTGGTCTGTGGAAGGAGTCACAGAACTGATTTTGAGAACAAGAGAACGGGGCAGGGATGCATTAACATGTGAACAAGTGATAGGTGTGTTTGTGACTTAGGTGCTGAGGCAGAGGACAATGCCAGTCTCTATTGGAAGAGAGTCGCCTCATCCTTGCCAGGAGGAATGGAGGATATTTTGGGTTTTGCTTTTTCTGGTGAAGAAGTTAGAAGGCACTGGGAGGAAGGAGCCTGGGATAGGAACAGGCTGGGGAGAGGGTGAGAAGTGAAAGTCTCAATGATGGAAATATTATTAGAAACTGGAGAAGTCAGAAGAAAAGCGGGCAGATCTAGGTGAAAGAAGAGACTCCTGAAGGCAGAATAAAGCGCCCCGGAGAAAGAAAAGTGGGAGACGCACACTGGGACGAGGTGCAACAGGCAGCACAGACGGAAAGGAGATGACGTCACAGCAGCATGAGAGCCATCACAACACCGGCACACGTGCATGGCGAGGCCCTGTGAGGACGACCTCAAGAATAAAGCCACATCTGCAGCGACATGTAAAATATCTGGAAACGTTTAAAAGGAACTGTACAAACAGGCTTTATTGGTAGTGAATTCTAGGATACAAAATGCATTTCTAATGCAACAGTGTGGGTGTCTCTTGTATTAAGAGGATAAAATGGTTTATGTACATGGTTTACTCAACTGATATGTCAGTTCATTCAAATATCAACACCTCTTTATTAAAAACTCATTTTAGATACTATACACAGCAAGCATAAAACTTCATGAAAATAAAAGCATCATTTGGTAGTAAACTCTTCTCACTCTTGTTTTTGAAGGTGAGAAGAAACCTGACCCCCTTTTTTTTTTTTTTTTTAATTACAAATGAGCATATTTTCCTCAGCCTTAGCTACATTTATGGTATAGATCCATTACAAATACACAATAAGACCTCAGGAGTTTTATGGCATTTTACAATGTTTGCATTCTAAATACTGTGTTTTCACTGTCTTTAATTTTTTTCCTACCAAAGGTCTTTTTTTTCCAATCAGAAATTATTTTTAAAAAATTCTCCCAAAGTTAATTTATTTTACAGGTTACCTAAACACATAAAAAAAAAAAACCCCACTGTGCCAAATATAACGGTTGAGTGATATTATATGTGGTCTCATGCCTTTAAAAAAACATGTACATACACAAAACCTGTAGTGGACCTCTCCAGGAACAGAGAACAAGCACGCTGTTTAGGTTCAGTTGTCAGAACCACGAGGATGATTTGCACAGTGTCCCCTGATAGCAGGGACCTGCTCTTTTGTTTTTTTTTTTTTTTTTGCTCTACTTGTAATTTAACCAAAGCACATAGGGGTACTGTCCCCTCTACCTAGAAGTGTGAATAGATCAATTAAGTGTGGTCCATGATATCTTTGATAAAATGAATAATTCTTACTCTGCAGAACGAGCTGGGAATGAGATGATGGGATAGAGAAGGAACACATTCTCGAATGCGGAGAAGCCTATTACTCAATAGGCTACAGTGTCTGCTGTAGGTCAGGCACGATGCCTAGCAGTGAGCTGGGTGACAGACGATACAAGGAGGAATGAATGACTGAGCATAAGGGTCCTGTTACCCTGCTGATGGATTTGGACTTCATGCTGGAGGCAGGAATAAGCAGCTGAAAGTTTTAAGGGTTTAAAACCAGATGTATGTTTCAAAAACGTGAATTGGCAGCAATGTGGAACAGGAACTGATGGGAGAGGCAGGGAGAGAAGTCAGGAGGCAAGTGCCACAGTCCAGGGAAGATAGGCTGAAGGACTGGCCCAGGGCAGTGGTAGCAGAGGAGCAGAGAGATTTGAAGGATACTGTTGAGGTAGAGATAGCAGAATGTTATGATGGCTTGGATGGATGGAGAGAAAAATGAAGTATGACTTCAGGATCTACAGTATGCATGTTTGGCAATTAATGAGTGTACACAGGGAGAGTAACAGGTTGGAGAGGGAATGGTAATTAATTTGCTTTTGGATAATTTTAGGCAGAGATGCTTCCAAGACACCCTGGGAGGAAGGTCCAGTAATAGGCAGCTGGAAATAGGAGTGTGGCACTCAAGAGAGAGGTGGAGAGGCATAGATATTCACTTGGTCATCCACACCAAGTAAGTAATACTCCAAGTAAGTTGACTTGGAGAAGAGGATAAAATATCCCAGGAGAAGAATACAGAGTAAAAAAGAGGGCTAACCATGCAACTCTCTGGGACGTTATTATTTAAGGAATGGCGAAAGAGTCAAGAATGAGACAGAAGAAGACCAGTGCAAGAGGTAGGAGGACACAGGGAAGAGTAATGTCCTGAAATCAATAAAAAGGAAAGGGGGAGGTAAGATGAGAAACTACTGTCACAAGAGGAAAGAGTTTCACCCAGATGAAGGGTCTGAGGGCCCGATCTCAGTGCCTTGAGGATCAACTGGGAGACAGTTCAGTGGAGGTAGGGATGCCCCTTGAAAGAATCTGGAGGTCAACATGGTCACAGAGATTATCCCTGGACGGTAACACAGCAGGCGATTTTCTTTTTTGATATATTTTTGTATTTGGCAATTTTCTAAGAATATGCATTGTTTCAATAACGAGAACAAAACAAAGAAATAAAGTGAAAAGGAAGCCAATTTTTAAAAGAATGTGCTATCATGGGGTCCTCAGCCTTGAGAAGTAGAATTAAGGGGAAAGACCCTGGAGTCGGGTTCCTGGGCCAATTCTGCCAGTTGTTAGCAATATGGTCCTGCGTATAACATTTAGAACTTCTCTCTGGGCCTCGGCTTCCTTACCTGGAAATAAAGTTGCTGGGCTGGAAAAACACTAGGGTGCTTTCTAGACGTAGAAGTCTAGGACTTAGCTTGCGATGTGAGAATAAGCTCTCAAATATATTAGAGAAAACTGATATTTAAGGAAACCCTATCATGAACTGTGTAAAGAACAATTATTTTATAATACAAATAATCTTTAATTTCTGATCTTGTTTATTTATGGATCTTTAATTTCTGATCCTGTTTATTTGCTTGTCTTAAAGTGAAGAACAATTATTACACAATGCAAATAATCAGCCTGATTCACATGTTTTATAATTTCTCATCTTGTTTACTTTGTTTTCTTAAAGCAAGGCACACCTGCATTAATTATAATATATATCTTTGTGTTCCTTTCATTATACCTTCTGTTTTAAAAATAAAATTCAGTTCCCACCACAGAGTCTCCTCTGTGCACCAATCAAGACAGAGAACAGCATTTTGTGTGTAAGGCTTGAAGGCTGCAGTTGTCAACACTAAATATTTACTGCTTCCCTTAGAGTGCCCAAGGACATAAAGTTTTTATTGAGTAATTATCACAGGCACTGAGGAAATAAAAGCATCAGGCTATATTTCATAGCCATACCCTCTTACAGGTGATGAGTGGTCTGATATGGACATTTTTTAGTTATTTCTGTTTCAGGTGCTTTTACACAATGTATAGCAATGTAAATTAGTGGCCAAAGGCCCAGGCAATGAAAACATTAGACCAGACCTAAAAAATTAGGTGGGAGCCAAGAAGTATTTTAGAAATAAAAATCCTAGGACATTAAAGTTCAAAAGTACCTTCAAGGTCATGGTATAGATCCATTACAAAGGTTATGGTATAACCTTTGTAATAACCTTCCAGGTTATGGTATAGATCCATTACAAATACACAATATTTTCGAAATAAAAATCCTAGGACATTAAAGTTCAAAAGTACCTTCAAGGTCACCTGGGACAATGTCATGCTGGAAGTAGGAGCCCTTCTGCCAGCCAGTGAGTATCTCACCTGTTATCGGACACCTCTAAGGAAACACCCACGATTTCATGAGACAGTTATCTGCTGACTCTCTCAAGCTATTGGAAAGTTCTTCTGCATACTGATCTGAAATCTGCCTTGCTGACATCCAGCCCCGGTTCCGTCCTCAGTGAGATACCACTTCAGATGAGGATGGTACTGCTCCTTGTTGCAATGTCTGTTGCCCTGGGGAAATTTTAAAGCTGAGGAAAAATATTACAGCCTAGAGAGCAAATGTATCTTTCTTTTCCTAATTACCTTCCAGGAGGGATGAGATCTAAGCTGTTAATCTATCATGTATATAATGAAATTAATTTGAATCCTATCTTGATAAAAACTTTAACTTAAATTTGGTACAAAATGTTTTGTTCTGTATAACAGCAGATTCTTTGACTGGAGTATGATACAAACTTTTAACTAGCCTCCACTTAACCACCTTGTTAGATGAACTAATGTTCTCCTGTCCTCTGAAAAACATCCTGGCTAATGCCCACAAGCAGGTGGAAGGCTCACAGCCAGCTGGCTGTTCTCAGGTGGGTCAGCGTACTTCTGTACTGACGTGTTGAGCGGTATGCCAACCGAGACTCAGCTATGTTCATTCTCAAACACTGTGCCAATGTATTGATTATTGTAATTACATAATTAAATAGTATATAAACCAATCAAATATGAATGAGTAGAAGAGTTGTTTCTAGAACAAGTTAAACCTTTAGAAAGACTAAGGTTAAAAGGTTAAAAAAAGTAAAAAAGAAATAAAAAAGGTTATCAAACTAGGAATGGATAAGACAACTGCAGAAAATTGAAAAAAAAATATGAAAACCTAAAGTGACTTTGCACTTATTTACTCAGCAAAGGCCTTTAAATTCTTACTCCCTTTAAAGTGGGCGGTGCAGATAATGCATAATAGATGTGGTTTATGCAAGACAAGCCCATACAGAATGCAAATGGATTTCTACTCGACAGACCTCGGCTCTTCTTCGGAGACTGGGGAATAAATGTACATTACGTGCTTTAAGTTAAAACTTAAATATTTAAAAGATGTATTATCTTTTTTTATGATTTCCAGTTGTAATCACCTTTTTCAAACAAATGAGCTATGATGAAGTCTGATGAAGTCAGGGAGGGAAACTCCTGCTGCAGTTTATAGCTGATCTATCTCTCAGGATAGAGAATTGCTAAAATGAAGATGTTATCATAGACCATCTTAAGACTCCATACAATCAGTTCGAATTTGCCAAGAACCCTACAAATTGAGGTATGGTAGAAGTCAGAATTGCCAGGAACTATACAAATTAATAAGCTTATCCAGTTACTAAGGCAGATTATACTGACATGGACCAATAAAACAACTGAGTATGTACAATATTTGGCAGAAGCCAGAGAACTATGGGGAAAATAAGCAAGAAACTATTAAAGGATCAGATATAATGTTAAGTGGAAAGAGAAACTATGTATTCACTGGCAGACAAGCTTTACGAAGCTGAGTATTCAAAATGCTGGTCTTTGCAAAAGCAGGAGAGTACTTAGTGAACTCTGACTGGAAGAACTTTCCAGAAAGAGTCAATGAGAGAGCAAGGAGATAAAGAGAGCAAAAACGTAAAGCAGGTGTTAAGGACTTGGTTACAGAAGAACTTAAAAAATAGGAGACGAGGAACAAGGCTTACAAAAAGAGTCGCTGTAAAGTTTTAAGAAGTAGTTTACAGTGAGCTAATCCAGTTCATCAAAACTGGTTCAGATGGGCTCATGATCCTATTAAAGCATTATTAATCTCTAAAAAAGACATGAGCAAACTTTAGGATCCCAGACATGTACCTTAATTGAAGCTATGTGAACTGAACAAACCACTTCTTGACATTACTAAAACATTCCAGCAAAACTGTACTCATAGTTTAAAAAACCCACCATCTCAGAAGAGATCACAAAAGGAAGAGAAATAGATAACCCTTATGTGTTTGGATTTTAATAATTCATTTTAATACTTCATATAGTACTTAGTTATTAACAAATGGCTTTTACGTATATAATTTTAAAAAAAGCATAAAACTCTGTGCGGTAAATATAACCTTTCTTTTATAGGTGAGAAAATTGAAACTCATAGATGTTGAATGATATGCTCAAGCTTACATAGCCACAAAACAGCAGACCAGAACCCTGGTCATTCCAGTTTAAAGCATTAGAAAAAGTTTGGAAAATAAAGGAAAAACCTAAAATTTCCATTAATTCTAATAATTATCTTTTTACGTCTTCCTTCCTTCCCTCCCTCCACAGATAGTGATCACTGGAGTATCTTTTTTTTCACTTGACATTGTACAACATGCATCTATCATGACTACCTAACCTTCATATAGATGACTTAATGACTATACAATATTATATGTGAATTATTCCAGTCAAAATAATACTATGGGGAAGGTGCTACTCTATAGAACCAAAGACAAATAAGAAAAAGGCAGTTACTTCACCAGTCCTGTTATTGACCAGCCAGGTTTTTGATTTTTGGTGTGTTTTTTTCCATTACAAGTAGAGCTAAAATGAAAAGTCTTTTCTTTATGGCTCATGAGTTGCAGGGGTGGTCACTGAAGGAAGAGCAACCCTTCCCTCCAGAAACACTCTCTTTCCCGTCATAGTGTTTTTGAATTACTGCCCGTACATTTAATTCTGCACCCATCACCTTTCTATATTTAATCATTGAGAAGAAAATGTGTGTGGATGAAAATATTGTTATATTTTATTCCCTATTGCTTGCAAAGATAATTATCTCACACAGAACAGGTGTACCCTATTGAGGAAGAGCGAAAGCTTTCTTAGAAGCATAGATAAAATCAACCGGGATTGAGCAAGATAGTAACACAGTCTCTGTTTCATTTTATTTGGGTCTCAAAGGACCATTTAGTCTCCTGCTTCCCTCAAAATACAACCATGCTTTAGCCACATGGCATAAACTAAACCGGTGATCTGGAAGTCGATGATTTATCTGGAAAAGCATCAGCTCTCCACTTCATTATGTGCCATGATGACACAGCCTCAATCAAATTTTAAACAAACACAATCACAGCCACTCTCTAGGCCAAATTCTGGGGGGAAAAAAACCCAAAACACACCTTAAGAATTCCAAGTGGAAGGAAGTCTTTGTAGATCCTGAGGGGCCTTTATGTTGCTTTCAATTTAGAGAAGTGTCAAAAAACGTTTCTCCAAGGGCCAAGAAAGAAGCAGTTATGCAACTTAATGAGATGTTGCCATATTAAAGCCTGGGCTGACGGCTCTGAGTTTTAGGCAATTCCCAGCCAATGTGCTCATCATTTTGGATCCTTCACCCTACCCATGGTGTCTCCGGCTTGGAAAGCACATTAGAGGCTATGTAGCTCCAACAGTCGTCACCCACATCCTAACTCCACTGATAAGGCAGGCTCGGAAAGAGCATGGAAGCTTCCAGAAACAGCATGGCGCCAAAATATTTGGTTATTTCTTCCTCACTCCCAGAGTGTTTGGCCCAAACCTGTGTAGGTACAGGTCCCTGAGAGAAGCCCTCCGTCCCGACACAGTGTCACTTACCTGCCGAGGCCCGGGAGCGGCACTGCCCAGTCATCGGGCTGTACTCCTGGTTTTCATCAACGCACACACACAGGAAGGACCCTTCTACATTTTCACAGAAGGCTTCACCACACACGCCACTGAGCAGCTCACATTCGTTCACATCTGGAAAAGGGAGCACAGATCAAGTCAGACGTGTTCCTCACTCCTGACAGCTCTTTGTTTTACCAGCTGTGCCAAGACTAGTGGTGTCTGCTGGAAACAAGGTGACCCCCTGGGAGCAATCAAACCCTTCAGCTATTTGGGGGAAGGGGCTCCCAGAGGCAGGGCTGAAAGCTTTGGTTTGTGTGAAAGGACCGTGAAAACACAAAGCAAAGTTTCCAAACTCTGATCCTGGCTTTAAGGAACAACTCAGAATTGTACTGCAAGCATCGTATGTACACTTTGTTTAATTTTCTCTTCCCTGACTTTTTGACATAATGAGGTCTTAAATAATACGACACTTCTCTCTCAGTTCTTAATTCAAGGAAAATTAGCAGCACTGGCACTTCAGAAACTGCAGAATTCTTTAAGTGCATTTTTAGAAATTGTTTTAAATCTACTCAAATGTCTAAAACTATAGTTTCCTAGCAGCCAAAATGTCCATAACTTAACAACCAGAATTCAGGTTGTGTATCCCTTTGAGAAATGAAGGAACAACCCCTGTAAGTAGTCACTGGGCTACATTAATCATTCATGGGAAACAAACTGGTCCAGTAACTCCTCAGTGATTTCACGATGCCTTTAAAAATTCTGTTGGTGTTCCACAGTGTAATTTCTATTTTGCCAGATATTTTTCTTTTGTACTTAAATATACTTAATTAAAACACTAAAAACTCACAGATAAGTCCATTTTATTTAAGTACATAGCCATAAAGAAAGGCTAATTTTATGTTTGCCCTTGCCCAATACTACTTTTTACCCATTCTCCTCTGAAGAAATTTTATTAATGAGTGTCCAGTTAAACAAAGTACCTGACTTGGCATCTGAAATGCTCATGTATTTTATGCATTAAACATGATTAAACATGTACAAACATCAGTTTTCATGAGCACACTCTGAGATGGTTTATACAAAGTTAAAAATTTGAGCAATTATCCAAATCATTCAGGAAAAAAAATACTATTTTCACCTGCTATTCCCAGTTAATTGGACAAAAAGTTTATGTCGCTTGACTTATTTGGATAATTACCTCGGTTTTCCATTTCACTTTGTATATAAACAGATATAAATCCAATGAGCTGAGTTTTGCTTATGTAAAGATATTATGACAAAGTAAAGCAGACAGTTGGTATATTTAATCAACCTGGACAGTCATAATTTAGACCAGAAAAATTGACTTTAGAAATTTGCCAGTTTGCATTTATCAATTTTAGGTAACTGTCAAATGGAATTTTCTACTTTCTAACTTGTAATATTTCCAAGGCTATTGAAATCTCTCCTACCAGACTGTACATTCAATCAAAAAATATTTTATAGTTTACTTCTATGGGTCAGACTGGGGAGACAATAATGAGTCAGGCAGGCCCAACGCCTGCCTTCAGGGAGCTTCCTGTCAAGTCAGGGAAATTAATCAGATAATCATACAGGCCAGGAGAAGTGCTAGGAATGAAAAGTACAGAGCACGATGACAGCATGGAACAGTGGACCTTAAGTGCAGGGGTGGTTTAGGGAAGTGATATAGGAGCCAAGCTCTACCTGAAGGATGCGTAGATAAGAAGGGTGGGCAGCCAGGGTCCAAGCAGAGGGAAAAGTGTGGCCAAAGGCTGGTCCCAGAGGGCTGATTCATCTCTTAAACTCTACAGAACACCCAGAGTGGTGAGGTACATATAAGAGGTGTTCAGTTAATATTTTTCAAAGAGAGAAGAAACAGACAAATATAACGATATTTGTTGGGTTCATTAACATAATAAATATTCCTTCTATTAGGGTGGTATTTTATGGGTCAAAATGAAGCATCAACATGGGTTCGGTGTGCTCCTCTGACTGGTTAGAAATCAACATTAACCAGGAGCCCAGGAGCTATGTGGTGTCAGTGGTTTGACATCTGATACCTCATTAGGTAACAGTTAACATTTACTGAGCACCTACAACAGGCCAAACATTAGGCCCAGCAAGGAGAGAGAGACACACAAAATTCTCAATCACACGGAGCGTATTGCCTTGGAAAAGGCAGCTGCAGGCAGTACATACATGATTAAATTATTGCAACAAAGGTTGTAAGTACTATAATAGAATTTGTTCAAGGTTTTCCAGAAGCAGGAGGAGGGATCACAGCTCAGTTGGAGTGAGAAGTGGAGCAGGGATGATATCTGGGAGGAGATGACATCTAACTTCCAGCTTTAGGAACGCGTGGGATGGATCTAGGCTCAGGGAAGGGGAGGCCAGGAGGATATTCCCAGCAGAAGGAGCAAACAACAGCCTAATAACTTCCCAGTTACGTGAACAACCATAAGCAGTTTTATGCTGCAGGAACGTAAATGGGGAAGAAGCAGGTGGTGAGGCTGAGAAGGTTAAGTGGGGGCCAGACCACATAACCTATTAAGTCAAAATATTTAGTGAATAGCAGATGGTTTTTACCACTTGTATTTTAGTGCAAAGGAGACTACAGCAGGAATTGGAACAAGTGTTAATGACAGTGTTAGCTTAAAGGTGGTTACTATTCAAGTGCTTTTATTGTTCAATTTCTAGATTTTGTTTTTCCAGTTTAATCTGGATGGGGAATGAACTGGTGCTTTAATTGCAAATTTCCAAACTAAAAAGTTACTGACTCCTCGACAAGTGTCATCTGCCACGTAACGACCACAGGTTTCCTCCTTAATTAAGAATAAAGAAAAAGCCTTGTTATCGGTGAAGTTACGAAATGAATACCCTCCTTCCCATTTAACTGCTCTAATTGCATATGTTTCATAATGAATTTCACTTAAAGAAATCATGGCTGATGAGAACATGAACTATAAAGTATCTTCTTTTATGTGAGCATGTGCTGGACCATATTCTAGGACATCTGATGATATTCAAGATTCCTTCCAGCTCCGACAATCCCAGAACAGATTGAAGAAATATGCTTGCACAATCCAAAGCATCATTTTACAGGTGTCATTCCTGGAAACAGAAACTCTTGCCAACACTTTTCCTTAAATGCACTTGCCTAAGGGAGGTGCATTTTGAAGACAGACAAGCTCCACCACACACCAGACTCTATTTCCTGTGCAGGAGGGACTGAAGCGTTCCGCATACCCAGCTAAGAGTTTAAACAGATGCTCTTTTTAATATACATTTAAACCCAAAGTTATGCTTCTCTATTTCTGAATGTCCCTAACCATTTCAGAAGCCACAGGATCTTTTTGCACATCTCCAAACCGGACGACAAGATCAAATTATGATGCAATTCTGCCCAATTGTCTTGCTTCCATCTCTCCTGTGGTTGATGACTTTGATTTCTTTTCGATAGAGAGATATGAAACATGTCGGGAGAAAAAAATCTAAAAACTCACCCACACACCCTTGCCCATCCTGTGGGGCCTGAAAGCCCTGATAACAGAGGCAGCGGAAGGAGCCAGCTGTATTGTCACAAAACCCGTGACTGTCACAAACAGTGTTGTTTACACATTCATCAATATCTGCAAAAAAGACATTGACCATGAGACACAAAACATAGACAGACAAACACCAGCTATTAATGGATAGACAGAGGTGCTCAACACACCCCAATTAGTATGAGATGATCATGTTTACACAGAATGAACTTCTAAAACATTTTACACATACATAAAATGTTTTGATGAATGTATCTCATTAGACAAAATACTGGGTTCTATGAGAAAGAAAACATTTACTTTTCCTCAGGAAATGTTTTCAAACTGAAATGACTGCTGCAGTTGCCACGGTCAGTGTTTTCTAAATGTTTTCAACTCTTTATTTCCAAGGAGAGGAGATTCCTACAGCAGAAATATGTGAAAGTATTGTCACCTGTTTTGATTGCCGTAAATGCTAATAGTTCTACTGGCGAATTGGGAGCTGAAAGCATTGGCCTGCCTGGGCAAAGGTTTATTCAACCCTAGAGATAACCTTGGTCAAGTCTAAACAGCATTCCCATGAAGGGGGCTGGGAATGGGGGATGGGAGTAGGGGGAGTGGGGGAGGGGGAGGAGGGGGGAGGGGGAGAGGGGGAGAGGGGGAGGGGGAGGGGAGGGGGAGGATTTGATCTGATAAGTTCAGTGGTGCAGCCAGCCAGTCCCAGTTATTCTAGAAAAAAGACTTTATTCACAAGAAACAATTTCCTGTCACCAAGTTATAGCCACTCAGGTCCTAAATGTCAGTGTTGCTCCAACTGATTAGCCAGTGGCCAACTTGTAAATTCACTTTGTTCTCTATAATAAACTTGATGATAGTAGTCCTGTGCTTTCTATCCCGTTAATAAAAATGTTCTCATAAAAGTGATGTCTCAGTTGTGAAGTTACAAATGGACTTTTTGATGCAGTTCTTCTTTACCCTCCCAGCTACTCACTTTCCTCTCCATTCTCCCATCCCCATCACTCCCGTTCTCCTTGTTTATGGCCACACTGCACATTCCACCCTCCAGGCTCCCTGTCCTCTCTGCCTCTGGACTACACAGGCCCCAAACACAAGTTTTTGGAGAAACAATCAAGAGAAAATGCAATTACGGCATCCAAATACATGTGAAGAGGATTTCACGTTTATGTTCAAATAAAGAAATAAGATAACAAACGATAAAGAAAATGACAAGTTAAATTGCACTCGACAGAACTTAGTTTGGGGGAGTTCATACTAATAAAGTTGAGTTTTCTCTTTCTAAAATTTTAAACACCAAGTCAAAAATTTTTCAAGAAGAAAAAGAAGATGCATGCAATGATATTCAGCAGCGCTCTCACTTCTCTTCCTAATTGTCCAACACTATCAAGCATAACTTCAGAGACTGTCTCACTTCTGAATTGTAAAATATGAGTGACTACAAACTTTTCTTAATTTTCTCAACTCAAAACTGTGTCCGGGGCCCCTTCTCCATCCCTACCAGTCTCTTCTTCCTATAGCCCCACCTGCTCATCCTTCTCCCTGCATCTTCGATTATTCTTCCCTGGCTCCTTCTCTCACTGCCTTCAAAAATGTTAAAATCTCTTGGAAAAGCTTTCATTTTACCATGATGTCACCAACCGTGTTTTTCCATTCCTTCTATCATTGCAAAACATATCAAAAGAACTATCTACGTGCATTGCTTTTATCTCCTAATATACTTCAACAGTAAAAAGGAAACAGTAACAATACTAATAACAATAATATTAGTACATTTCTAGAATTACTATGATAATTTACAAAATAACATGTATAAAGTGCTTAGAACATTGCCTGGCATGAAATGTAGGAAGTGTACATGTTACCTATTATTATTACTATTATAATTATTATTCCTCCTCCTCTTACTCCTCCCTTAATGACCTACGATCTGTCTTTCTAACTCTTTATCCCACGAAACCCCTTTGAGAAAAAACACCAATGGCCAACCTATTGTTAAGTTCAATGATCATTTCCCAGTCAATCATCATCACCCTAGACCTCTATGTCTGGTCAACATCTTCTCCTTGAACTCCCTTTTCACGACCCCAGGCAGAGTATTATTCTCGTTCTACCTTTAACCACTCTGGCTCACTGTCACCCTTTTCCAGCCTGAAGGTGGTGCCTGCCGGGGCTCAGCCCTCCCTGGGATCTGCTTCATCCTCAGCACCCCCTTCTTCTCTGTTCTCCACCCTTTCCACACTCTCCAGACTTCACAGGGCACAAATCCCCAGAACTTTGTCTCTGGTCAGGATCCTTCTTATTCTTGATCATTTCATCTTCTATTATCATCTCAAACTTACCAAGCCTAAAACCACATTCACTGTCTTCCTACTAAACCCCACTTCCTGACCTTCGTGAGCAATCCCTCTCACCTCTATCCTTCCTTTTTTGCCTCTTCATCTTACCTCAACTTCAATGGAAAAACTCAATGAAATTATTTCACATCTTAAAAAAATGAATCTCCCTTGCAGCATCTAACACAAAGGCACTCAATAAATCTGCCCTGATGGATTTTCAATGTCAGCATCAGGCTGGGATCACAATTGATTTACTAATCACAACCATGAGAAGGGTAACTGCACTGTGTCATCAAGTCACTTCACACAGGCCATTGCTAATTTTAGAGTTCCTGAAATGGGCACTTGTTGAAGAGATTACCGTTATTCACTGAACCACAGGATTTAAGCACTGGAAAGAAACTCAGAAGTGCTTTAATTACCACTTACGTACTGATGGTCTCCCAGTCTCTCTCAAGGGCTGGCCCTCTGTCCTTTAGAACCATTTATCTAATATCTATTGGACATGTTCATAGTAAGTGAACTTACTCACCGTTTCTCCTGTATTCCCTTCTCCCGAGAACCCAACGCGTCACCCCAGCCATGAACCTTAGTGTCAATCCTTCCCTCTCTCCTACTCCTCATCCCTCCCCAATCATACCCTCTTATCTTTCCTGATATTCCTCATACTCCTAATTGGTTTATCTCTGGTCTTGTCTGCCTCCCTCTAATCCATTCTCCACCAAACTGCAAACCTGCCAGGGACATTCCTTCGCTCTGAATGTTCCATACCTCTTCGTGGCTAGAGAATACCAACCACTCTCCTTAGCAGAGCCCAGAGCCCCGAGCCCCCTTCATCATCTGGCATCTGGCTGCATGTCTGGCCATGGTTCTTAGCCAACCTCCTTCCTAATTTATGCTCCAGTCCTATGAGGATATGCACTAGAGTTCTTTGAGAACCCTGGAGTCTTTAATTTCTCACTGATTTTGTGCCCATCTCTTCCTCCACTAGAAATTCTCCCCTCTGTCCGCTTTGCTCAGAAACTCTCCCTGGCCCTTGGTCAGCCCAAGAGACACCTCCTGTGTGGTCCCTCCTGTGTGGCAGATTTCAGGGACCCTTCTTTGCGCTCCCAGAGTGTTTGGGGACATTACCGTGCTTATCAGGGCTACTTTTGGTGGTGGGGAACCTTCAACTAAACCTCACCAGCAACTTATTCCCTAGGAAATGGGACAGTGGACAGCAAAGGAGGAGGAAGGGAAAGCAGCGCCTGGAAACCTGGTGGCTTTTCAGTCCAGATTCTTGAAGTAAAACCTCTTGCTTTCCTTTTTATGAACTCTGTGCACTTACAGATGACGATTTCTTATTAATGATTGCCAGCTCAGGGACTGAATAACTGACCTTAAGGTGAACACATCCTGAGCCGGTTATGAATTACTGGGTGTCTTGCAGTCTCAGACTTACTGTAATAGTGATTAACAGAGAAAGTTTAGATGAGCAATATTTTGGATTTCAACGAATAGGAAAAACAACATAAAATGCCTGGAGACTAGCTCTTCAACAACTAATATTTTATGAAAATGATATACTCTAACTTTCAGCAGTTTCATGTTTCAACAATGAGGTGAAGTAACAGCTTAATAAGAGGATGTTTGTTTCACTTCTCTGATGACCTATATTTAAAAAAAACATCATTTCATTAGAATTTTTTTTGATGACATGAGCTCTCAGGGATTTTTTTCCATTGTTAGTCCTGTCTATAAATAGATTTATAAGAACAGCTACAACTAAGATTAACTCTAAGAATAAAGCTAAATGTTAAGAAAGTTTATTATTATGCTAGAATAAAAGCCCGATCAAGATGCAAACTGCATTAAATGGATGAGTAAAAGCCACCCCATTTTTGCTGAAGTTGAATTTTGAATATGAAACTAAATTTTGAATGATTCATATATCACAGATTTTCTTTTTGCTTAATGAAGGATGACTCTGTTAAATTACTAAAAGAATTTTGCTTGGGCATCTGTAAAAGCCATGCATGATATTGTCTATCACCAGTCATACTGTCCACCAGGTAAGTGATACAGGAGTAACTGTCCAGAGATCTCTCAGCTGACAACCCAGATGAATTTGATACACTACTGTAAAAATTGATTTCTCATGCAAGTTTTTGTTAGTTATATTTTACTAAGCAAGGCAGATATAAATGTTACCATTTCAATGGAAATGAATTCAAGAAAAAGTTACGCAGACCAAGGAAAGCAGATCACTGATGTGAATTCTCCAATAACAAGATAATCTAAATGTCAGAAAGAGAAATAGAACATAGTCCTGGATGAACGGAACTGCCAGGGTCTCATTTTTAAAGTAGCAATGTTGTCAATGACCAACAGGCCCACACTTCGAGGGTCTTAACCACTGTCCTACTTGGTAGATCAATTTTCCTTGTCCGTATGCTTTTTACTTAGTCCATTTTCTCAGTGGACCAAGAGTTTTTCAAAACCTACTGACTGCTATTAGGGATTCTACATATAAGAGCAGAACTCCAACCTTGTACCATGTTCTTCGAGTCTCACGTAGGTAAAGTGAACTATGGAATAACATGAAAGTATGGAGAGGAAACATGATTTTCTAAAAGGAGCTGGGGTCAGGTAAACTTTATTTACTAACCAAGAAATTACAACTGTGTTCAAAGACCTCAACAATGAAATTCATAACAAAACCTCAATGATTCCATTAGATGTTCTGTGTTATATGCAGAAAAGTCCATGTGCATGGGGAAAAGGGGTATTTGGGTATATTTTGTCAAATAAATGATGTGGTCTTCTTCTTTTCAGATACGCTCTTCAGTTTTTTGTTTTGTTTTGAATTAACAAGTCTTTTTCTCACTTTCTTAACATCTCCTACCTTCATTTTCTTGCTTTTCCTTTTCCTTATTCTGAGCAAGACATATCCATCTATTCAAGGAAGGAGCTCTCTGACGAGCCTTCCTTCTGCTGCCAGGGCTCTCTAGAGAGGTGCATGATGGGAACGGGGTGTCATTTTTGAAAATGGATGACTCATAGGAAAATCCCCACAGCTCTTGGATGGTTGGGAAGAAAAAGCCTTCCTATCATCAAAGCATTTTTATTTTTATTTATTTTTTTAAAAAGATTTTTTGGATGTGGACCATTTTTAAAGTCTTTATTGAATTTGTTACAATATTGCTTCTGTTTTATGTTTTGGTTTTTTGGCTGTGAGGCATGTGGGATCTTAGTTCCCCAACCAGGGATTGAACCTGCACCCCCTGCATTGGAAGGCAAAGTCTTAACCACTGGACCACCAGGGAAGTCCCCATCAAAGCATTTTTAGATGAATGATAAGGTTTATCTTAATTCAAAGGGACTTTGAAGATTATTCAGTTCAATCTCTTCATTTTAAGAATCAGAAGACTGAGGCCTAGAGAGGAGAAGTAACTTGCCTCAAGGTTACCCAGTCAATCAGTGGTACAACTGGCAAAGGAGCAGAGCTTAATGAAGGAACAATCTTCAGAATCTAAGTTTGTGGCTGTATCCACCACATCTTCTTGCCTCCCACCATGGTTATAAAACTGAGAGGATGAAGAGAGATAACCCAGTTGTGAGCCCATCAAGTACACTGGAGTGTGTCCACTACGAAGGTGCAAGTCAGAACACATACTCCTCGACTTACCACTTACTGACTTACAGTTTAATCAAGTAACCTCCTCTTGTCCTTCAACAAGGCCTTGACATCAAGTATCATCATACCTGAAATCTAAAGATCTGAGGTTTTGTAGGTCCTGAAGATGCTATTTTTCTAGGAGACCCTTGCAAAGAAAGACCCATCAAGCACCAGGGATGTGTAACCCACAGAAAGTCCCAGGACCATGTCCAGCATTGGTGCTCTTTGGATCTCTCCGTGAGAAGGAATGACCCACTGTTTCAGCCCAAGGCTTCCTGACCAATTGGAATTGGTTGAATATTTGGCACTAGACTCTTAGAACAGAGCCAAAGAAAGGGGGCTTACACTGGAAGGGATGTAGGGTTCCTGCTTCAGGAGGAATGCAGCCCTCAGACTCTTTACTGAATGGAACAGAAGGAGACCAGGAGACGGTAAATCCCAGCCAAGAAGTGGGACTGAACAATGTTAAACCAGCTGAATAGCTGCCCAAAGGAATTTTTAAATGGCATGGCTGCGGGCCCAAAAGGGATTAAGGTCTCTCTCACAGCATAGGAGAGAAGCCAGGATTAAACGGAAGATGAGCGCAGGCCTAAAGAAAAAAAATAAAATTTAGCCAATAGGAAATTAAAAACTGGATTTGGAGATGGTCCAGACAACACAATAGGATATGGAAAGAGCCTTTTAAAAAAGGTCCACTGAGGCCTGGCAACGTCAACAAGGCTGAAGAATATGGGCCTTATTGTTATGGAAAATAACTTTGTTCTGGGAAATGAGGATGAGCCAGAAAACAACAGAAGACGACATCCTTGTGCAGAGTCTGACTTCCATGCTGTTGCCTGACAGAGAAGAAGTTGGGGAGAAAACCTGTGGACCTTGATGGTCACAAGCATGTTTTGAAAGCTAGTGGCCTAAGATCAGCAACGAGAAATGACAGAGGTATAGCAAGTTATTTCAAATCCAACTTTCTAGCCCCAAATTCTGGAAAACAAGGCTGGCCAATGAGAGATCAATTTTTTTTTTTCCAGCCTTGAAACTCACTACTGTAAAAGAGATTTACTTGAATTATTCTTTAAAAATTACCCAGAGCAGCCTCCCAAATGATATCTGGGAATAGCTAGAAGTTCCCGAGAAACAAAACTTAAACTCCGCTCTGATTTTAATCAGTCATTACATGAATAACATACATTCACCAGCCACAGTTAAAGATACCCTAGTGGAAAACCACCCTAAAATCACAATCATCATAATCCCAAACTTATCCGAAGACACGGGACTCATCCTCGGTCACCTCCCCACATACAAGCATCGCACTCCTCCGATTTTCTCTCTTGTTCTATCTCCAATCTCTTCCCTCTTCTCCAACCTTACTCGGGGCCTCCTCATCTCCCATCTGAATTCCTGCAATGACATTCTACTGGGTTTTGTGCTCTCAGCCATTCACTGCCACTCCAAACCCATCCTCCACAATGAGAGGATGATTAACCTATTGAAAGAGTCCAACCAAAGAATTCTTTGCTTAAATCCTCTTCAGTTTTTCTCCAGGGATAACAGTATCAAGGCCCACGCCACGTGCCTTCTGGAGCTCATCCATACTCGGCTTCTCAGATTATTTGCTTTTCTAGCTGGCCTCTCTGCCCCTGCATCTTCTACTGCCCTTTCCCTGTCTACTGGATCATTCCATCAGGATCAAACACTTCCTGCTATCATCTTAAAAACAACAAAGAGCCTCAGGACACACAATCCCTTCGGCTAGAACCATATTTCTCACCCCTTTTAACAGTCAAGGTTCCAGACTTTCCTACATGTGCTGTGTCTACTCCATTAGTTCTCATTCGCTCCTGGGTGGCTCTCATATATAGTACTCCACCAAAACGGCTCTTGATAAGGTCATCATTTTGTAAAATCCAAAGGACTCTTCTTGATTGTCATGTTAATAGATCTCTCAGTGGTGTTTAACACACTTGACAACTCTCCTCTTCTTAAAGCAGGCTCTTCCCTTAGATTCCATGGTCCTATATGCTCCAGGGTTTTCTCTTAATCCTCTAGCCACATTCCACAGTCTTTCTCTTTTACTTGAGCCCTAGATGTGTTTTTCAGGGCTTAGTCCTAGGCCTTCTTTTCTTCTCATTGCATGGTCTCTCTTGATGGCCTCATCCATTCTAACAACTTCAAACACCGTCTATATCTGGGAACTTCCAGTTTGTATCTCCAGCAAAGACTTCTCTTTCAAACACCAGATCTAACTTGATCCAATTGCTTGACTGTCACACCCACATGGACATCTCAAAGGCAACTCTAGCTCAATACACCCAAATCATACTTTTGATGTTAAAAAATTTTTTTTGCTTAATTTTTCACCATGTCAGCAAATAGAGCCACCAAATATCTAATTGTTACATTCAGAACCAGAGATCTATCCTCAGTATCCCTTTTCCTCCTTACCCTACATCCAAACCAACACTATGTTCTAATCCAGTACCAGGTTCTCTCTCCAAACCATTTCTTGAGTCATTCGTTTCTGTCCATAATACTGTTACTACTCTAGCCTGAGCTACCAATATGCTTGGTCTGAACAACATCTGAGAAGACACCCTGAGTTTTCTCTTGCCCCTCTAATCCCATTTTCAAACGTACCATGGGCAATATACACTTTAAAAATATAGAGTATTGAATAACATCAAACCTAAGAGTTTACTTTATATACCATCAAAAGAGAAAGAAAAAAGGCTCTGCAAATTCAAGTATTTCATACTGCTTATTTTTAAACAAATCACATCAACTGGAAGAAGCATCCCAATATTAAAGTGTGAAAAAAATATGCATCTTAGAAATGATGAAATATAGTATATCACTGTCCTGCTTAAAATCTATCAGTCTTATTTCAGTTATTCTTAGAATGATATTCAAACCCTTAATGTCTCCTGTGAGGCTTTGTACATTCCATCCCCAACTCTCCAGTCCATCCCTCACTGTGCCTCCCTCCCTCTAAGCACCAGGCATTGGTCTTTTTCACCTCCCTGAATGCACCTAGTACTTGCCTACCTCAGCGCCTTTGCCCTTCCTACAACTCCACCTGGGAACGCTCCACACCACCTCACTCTTCCATGGGGAACTCACTCCTCAGGGCTCAGCTCAAATGCCATTTCTTAAGAGACCCTTCAGGTGAGATAAATGAGCTTTCCCTCCTCTTTCCTCTCATTGACTCTGTTCTTTCCCTTGCAGCAGCATAATGATCTGTGGTCATATGCTTTTTGAAACGTTTACTTGTGTATTTACTGCTTGCGCCCTGCAAGTGCAGTTCCTAGAAGGCAGAGACCAGGTCTGTTTTGCTAATCACTGTATGTCCATAGCCTTGAACAAAGTCTGGCACATAATAGGTGTGTAATGGCAACATTAAACATAATACTGTTGAACACAAAAGCAAGCAAGCCTTCCACAATCCAGCCTTTGCCTACCTCTTTAGCTGTATCTTATGTATCACTTTTTCCCCCATCACACATGTTCAACTGAAACTAATTTAATTACTATGTCCCCAAATCCATGCTGTATTTTATGTCTCCAAATCTTTGCTAGTGGCATCTGTTATGCCAGGACACCCTCCCCCCATCCCTTCCCCGCAGATCTCAGGCCATATTTTTCACCTAGGTAACGTTCCTCTGTCCTCCAAGCTCTTCTAGTCTCAGCTGGAGCTTCTTAGAAGATTTTTTGACCCAACCTTGTGTTGAAAATGTGTCTACTCACACAGGCTCTTCCTGACCCTCACTAAACACTTATGAAGATCTTAGAACGATGGTATATCACATCATCAGCAAAACACAAGGCTGAGCACTCACAGCCACAGCATGGGAGGAAGAACTACTGAAGCAATGGAGCTGAGCTAGAAAAACAGCTGGTAACCTAGCCATTTCCCATTCCATCCGAAAGCAACAGTCAAATTAAAGCTGCGCTGCAGACAGTTTAAAAAGTAGAATTTATAATGCAGGAACATGTATTTGAAATTTTCAAATTCCAATTTAAAACGCTCTTCTAGAATGAAGAGAAAAGGACAAACTGATGGGTAAGAAAACATTCGTTTTTATATCCCAGATGTATGAAAGAGTTAAATACAAAAAAAAAACCTCACAAAGATAAAATACTATAAGAAATATAAATACACAATTGTTCACAACAGAACAGGGAAAATGGCCAAGTATAAAGCAATGAAAGAAATAACAGCACTATAAAATTAAAAGGCAAGTTAAAGAATGGGGAAAGCATTTATAAAATATCGATCAGTGATTATTATCCTTAGTATACATAAATCAGTTAGAAAAACTTTACCTCAGGTAGGTAAAAAAAAATATCTCACAGAAGAAAGGAGATAAATATAAAAGAAGTTAACCTAATATTAAATGCAAATTAAATATTATTTTCTTCTTATCAAATTAACAGAGAAAAATATGAACATGAGTTTCTTTTTGGAGAGAATGTTAGGAGCTAGGAGGTCTCATTGGGTGCTGGTGGAAGCAGAAACTGGTACAACATTTCTGGAAAGTAAGGAGCTCACATATGTTGTTAAGACCCATAAAGCTGCTAATATCCTTTGATCTTGTAATTAAATGTCTTAGAATCTACTCTAGGGACATGATCATTGATGAAAAGAAATGTTTATATACAAGTTTATTCATAAAACATTTTTAACGGCAACAACAACATAGGACAGAGTCTATCTCCATAATTAGGAGCATATCTTTAAAAATGTATGGTACAATCACAATACTAAGTGAAAAAGTAAAGATAAAAGCATATGATCTTATTAAAACACTTAAATACTGAAAACTTAAAAAAGAAATAGACCAAATAGCAACTGGCTGGTTGATAAATGATTTTTTTTTTCACTTCTTAACATTTTCTAAGTTTTTCAGATTGAGGACATATTACTTTTAAAATCAGAAAAATTGTTTGCAGTCAACTATTTGAAGATATGAAAGTAAAAAATTATTCTACTTGAGGGCTTCCCTAGTGGTGCAGTGGTTGAGAATCCGCCTGCCAATGCAGGGGACACGGCTTCGAGCCCTGGTCTGGGAAGATCCCACATGCCGCGGAGCAACTGGGCCCGTGAGCCACAACTACTGAGCCCGCGCGTCTGGAGCCAGTGCTCCGCAACAAGAGAGGCCGCGATAGTGAGGGGCCCGCGCACTGCGATGAAGAGTGGCCCCCGCTTGCCACAACTAGAGAAAGCCCTCGCACAGAAACGAAGACCCAACACAGCCAAAAAAATAAATAATAAATAAATAATTTAAAAAAAAATTATCCTACTTGAGTATATACCTAAGTATATTCTGCACTCTAACAGCAATGAATAAAACTGTACAAAAGTGGAATAGACATTCATAAATATTCTAAAATATACTGAAAAACTTGTAACATTTAAATAATTCTTCAAATTGACAATTAAGAAAGCTGAATGTTTTACTTTAAAATAAACTGTTTGGCTTGAAATGATTAAAAAAAATTACTTAAGAGAAAATGCTGCTGATAATTATTAAGTTAGGAAATATTTTAAGTTAGGAAACCATAGCAATTTTCAACAATTACAGCTGCAATTGAAAACAATAAAGCAAACAAAAAAATCCAAACAAAAAAACTTTAAGTGCTTTTTAATCTAACCAAGATTTTTTGTTTGTTTGTGTTTTTTGCATACAAAGCTGTGTTTGTTTATCTTCAAAAACTCTGGAGACCCTGCCCAAAAGTACAATCTTCTGGACGTGAATTCAGAGATTCTGTTGAATGAAAAATAAACACTTTGAACCTAATCCCTTCCTCAAACACAAATAGTATATTGCCAGTTGTAAATGTTCCTATCTGAAGATTGACTTTTCTACTGCTTACAGATAAGTATTGTATACAGTTTCACTTTTTATTATGTGAAAATAGAATTTAGACCAAAACATTGTAGATCTCAAACTTAACTTTTGGTGCATTTTATTTTCCTTTCATTCACTATTCAGTGAAAAAATCATAGGAAAACATTCTTCCCAAAATATATATAAAAAAACAAGTTGGGGTGATATAATCAAAAATACTCTAAAAGGTGGGGGTGGGGAAGAAAGGAAAAGGAAGAAAGAGATGAGACAAATGGAAAACAGAATTAGGTACAGATTTGAACCTCTCAAATACCAGTAATTAAATGTATACAAACTAAATTCTCCAATTAAAAGACAAAGATTGTCAACGTGAATTAGAAAAGAACTAATATATCCTTTTTACAAGAGAAAGAACGTTCAGTATAAGCACACAGAAAGACAGGAAAAGATAAGTTGTGCAACAGCAAAGGAAACCATAAACAAGACGAAAAGACAATCCTCAGAGTGGGAGAAAATATTTGCAAATGAAGCAACTGACAAAGGATTAATCTCCAAAACTTACAAGCAGCTCATGCAGCTCAATATCAAAAAAGCAAACAACCCAATCCAAAAATGGGCAGAAGACCTAAACAGACATATCTCCAAAGAAGATATACAGATTGCCAACAAACACATGAAAGAATGCTCAACATCACTAATCATTAGAGAAATGCAAATCAAAACTACAATGAGGTTATCACCTCACACCAGTCAGAATGGCCATCATCAATAAATCTACAAACAATAAATGCTGGAGGGTGGAGAAAAGGGAACCCTCTTGCACTGTTGGTGGGAATGTAAATTGATACAGCCACTATGGAGAAGAGTATGGAGGTTCCTTAAAAAAGTAAAAATAGAACTACCATATGACCCAGCAATCCCACTACTGGGCATGTACCCTGAGAAAACCATAATTCAGAAAGAGTCATGTACCACAATGTTCATTGCAGCTCTATTTACAATAGCCAGGACATGGAATCAACCTAAGTGTCCATCGACAGGTGAATGGATAAAGAAGATGTGGCACATATATATAATGGAATATTACTCCGCCATAAAAAGGAACGAAACTGAGTTATTTGTAGTGAGGTGGATGGACCTAGAGACTGTCATACAGAGTGAAGTAAGTCAGAAAGAGAAAAACAAATACCGTATGCTAACACATATATATGGAATCTAAAAAAAAAAAAAGGTTATGAAGAACCTAGGGGCAGGACGGGAATAAAGACGCAGACCTACTAGAGAATGGACTTGAGGACATGGGGAGGGGGAAGGGTAAGCTGGGACAAAATGAGAGAGTGGCATGGACATATATATATTACCAAATGTAAAACAGATAGCTAGTGGGAAGCAGCCGCATAGCACAGGGTGATCAGCTTGGTGCTTTGTGACCACCTAGAGGGGTGGGATAGGGAGGGTGGGAGGGAGGGAGACACAAGAGGGAAGAGATATGGGGATATATGTATATGTATAGCTGATTCGCTTTGTTATAAAGCAGAAACTAACACACCATTGTAAAGCAATTATACTCCAGTAAAGATGTTAAAAAAAAAAAAGAAAAAAAAAGATAAATTGTGCAAAATTTAACTGAAAGCATATGTAGCTATATGAAAGATGAAGTAGATTTAAAGGTAAGATGCACTGATAGAGACAAATAGTGACATTTCAAAGGGATGAAAGGTTCAATCCACCAGGAAGATACAAAAATTCTATATTTAATTCGAGTGTCAGAAAATATATAAAACAAAATCCAGAAAACTAAAATTAGAAACATAAATCTCCATAATAATGGAGATTATAAAATACTCCCTCAGTAAATTATGTAATAAGCAGGCAAAAAAAAAAATAGGGATATAGATGATATGAACAACACAATTTACAAACTGATCCCAATTAATATACACAGGTCCAATGCAGAATATACATTTCTTTCAAGTACACAAGGGATAGTTACTAAAAGTGACCATATTCTGAGCCACAACAAACTTTAAGGATTGAAGTCATTGAAAGTATGTTTAGTTGACTAGCGATAGAAATTAATAACAAAAAGATAGGTAAAAATCTCTAAATTTCTAGATATTAAACAAAACAACTCTAAATAAGTCATTGGTCAAAGAAAAAAGACAATGGACTTGAAATAGTTTTATCTGAATAACAAAAAAACATCAGAACTTGTGAATGCAGTAAAGCTATTCTTAGTCATAAATACATATATTAGAAAAGTTTGAAATCCAATGATCCAAGGATCAATCTCAAGAAGTTAGAATTAAGGACAAATTAAACCCCAAGAAAGTAAAAAGTATAAAAGCAGAAATTAATATAATCGCAAACAAAGAAAACTTAACAAAAGAAAGTTTTTTCTTTGCAAAGACCAATACCCCCTAGGAAGACTAAGTGAGAGCAAAACAGAGAAAGCATAAATTACTAAAATAAAAAATGGAAGGCATTACTACACATTCTACTGACATTAAGAAGAGATAAGAAGATGATATTATGAACACCTCTGTGCCAATGCACTGGAAATTTTACCTGAAGTGTATAGATTCCTTGAAAAACAAAAGTTAACAAAACTGACATGAAAAGTCAAAAAACAATGTTATTTTATCTTTTAAGTACATCTTAACTACAGTTTAAAAACTTTCATAACACACACACCGCCAAAATAAAACAAAACCAAAAATTCCAGGCACAAATGACTTTACCTGTAAATTCTTCAAGGAATCCGAGGAAAAAGTAACACCAATTTAACACATACTTTTTTCAGAAAAACCGAAAGAAGGGATACTTTCAACTTATTTTATGAAACCAGAACCACCATGACTCCACAACTTCACCAGGACATTAAGAGGAAGGAAAATTTACATGAACATGGACGTAGATATTCTACAAAAATGTTATCAGTTTGGCTCCAGGGATATGTAAGAAGGCTAATACATCATGACTAATGGGTTAATTGTAAGAATGCAAGGGTATTTTCACTAAAAAAAAAAATTAATATGGCTGGAATGCACATGTGATGGTGACCACTAGAGCTACCATCCTGGACCATGATATGGAAACCACATGTCAAGGAGAGCAGAATAAAACAGATATTGTCTGGGTTCCAGTGCTGTACACTTGCATTCTGAACCCTCTATTACTTGTGCTTGAACAGCTACATAGAGAGAAGCAAACTTTCATCTTGTTTAAACAAATCAGTCCATGCAATTCACATTAACAGAATAAAGGAGAAAATCATTTTTTTAATAGACACAGAAAAAGCATCTACTACAATTCAAAACCATTCATAGTAAAGACTTAGCAAATCATAAATAGAAAAGAATTTCCTTATCTGATAAAGAGTACATATTAAAAAAACAAAACTATGGCAAACACCATACTTAAATATTAAATACTTTCCCTGCTGAGATCAGGAATGAGACAAAGAAGCTAGCTATCACGACCTTTATGTAGTAGAGGTCCTAGAAAGACTAAGATAAGAAAAGTATAATTATCAAAAGAAAATAAGTAAATACTTTTTCATCTACAACATAATGGTTTATGTACAAAATCTGAAAGAATCTGCAGATAAACTACTAGAAACAACAAGTAAATTTAGTAAGGTAATAGATACAAGGTCAATGTACAAAAATCAAATGTAGCTCTATGCACTAGTAACAAACAATTATAAGGGTAAAAAAAAACCACTTTAAGTACCATTCACTACAGTACAAAAATATTAAAAACCTAGGCATAAGTCTAAAAATGTTGTGTAAGACCTTACACAAAAAAGCTGCAAAGAAACACCAGGATAAATGAAAGAAAACCTAAGCAAATTGAGGGATATGTCTTATTTATGGATTGGAAGACTCAATATTGTGAAATGTGAAATCTTCCCAAATTGACCTATTGAGTCAACGCAATTCCAAACAAAATCCCAGCAGAGTTTTTTTTTGTTGAAAATTGATAAGCTGATTGTAAAACTTATATAGAAATGAAAAAGGCCAAGAATAGGCCTGACAATCTCAGTGAACAACAAAATATAACAATTTAGAATTTGCAGCACCATATATTTAAATTGATTATAAAGCCACTGTAATTAAGAGAGTATGCTATTGGAGCAAGGGTAGATAAGTAAACCTATGGATAGAATGAGGACAAAATAGACCCATATATATTTGACCACATGCTTCATAACAGAGTTACCAGTGCAGATCAGTGGGAAAAGGCTGCTCTTCTCAAACAGCCATGACCCAAATGGACATAGGAAAAAAGTATTGAGTTGGCCAAAAAGTTCATTCGGGTTTTTCCAGAAGATGGCGCCATAACCCAAACAAACTTTTGGGCCAACCCAATAAATCTTGACCTCTATTTCGCACCATATGCAAAAATCAATTTCATGGCAAGGACAGATTCCAAATGTAAAATATAAAATAAAGCTTTCAGAAGAAAATATAAAAGGTATCATAATGACTTCAGGGTTTTCAAAGATTATGGACACAATAAGTACTGATCTCAAATGAAATAATTAAAACACTAGACTTCATTAAAATTAAGAACTTGGGTTCAACTGAAGTTACCATGGAGAGAACTGTTGTGTAGGGTACCTCCTTTTGAAGAGGTTTGTTATACAGAAGTAGACAAATGAAACAATACTGAAAGAGCCAATATAAAGGTATGAAAAGTTGTTGCACATCAGTCCTCACAAGGGAAATGCAAATTGACACCACAGTGAGATACCATTACTCAGCATGGCTAACCTTTAAAAGGACTGATAATTCCAGCTGTTGACAAGATGTGGCACTGCAAGTCTCACACTTAACTGGTGGCAGTGTAAATTGGTAGTCTGAAAAACTGGCTGTATTTATGAAAATGAGACATACATATGTTCTATGACCTATAAATTTCACTACCAGGTAATATCCAACAGAAATTAGTGATTACACCCACCAAAAGGTATGTTCAAGATTACTAAGGCTTTATTTACAACAGTCCCAAACTTGAAGAAATCCAAATGGCCATCAACAGTAGAATGGATACATAATTGTAGTATATTCATACAATGAAATACTGTACAGCACTGAAGATGAAGTACTGTTACATATAACACAGGTGAAGTTTATAAGCATAATGTTGAATGAAATAAGCCAGACACAAATGAGTACCTACGACATAATTCCACTGATACAGTGTTCAAAACCAGGCAAAACAAAGCCATGGTAATGAAGACAAAATAGTGGTTATTGCTGTGTGTGGGTATTGGGCAGGGGGATGGGTAATAATCAGGAAGAAGCTTGAGAGAGCATTCAAGGGGCTCATTACCTAGTGTGCTCACTCTGTAAAAGTTTATCAAAAGTACCCCTATGACTGATGCACTTTTCTTTATATATTTTAAGCAATTTAAAAAATTTACTTAAAAAAAATAAAAAGCCAATCCACACTGCTGTATTTCCTGGTTAAAGACCATCTTACACATTCGAAAGCTCATTCTGTCTCCCTTTCCCCTTGGTAAGAGATATATACTTATTAGACTAAACTATTAATGGACTCTTAATAGAGTTATTTTTCTGTTTTTGTTTTTTCTTAAGTAGGAATACAGGTGAAAATAAGAGAACCAATGTAACACAATACATCTTTTCTTAAAATTTGAACATTTCTATGTGACCCGCCGCAAGTCAAGGGAATCATTTGAATACTGTCCAGACTATGCTACTATTTTTTGTAGAAGGTGATGGAGAATTACTATGGAATGAATTTTTAAATCATTTTCTTAGAATTATAACAGCATTGCTGTATGTTCAGAACAGACTGGAATCCTAATGTTCTAGGATATAGGGTTTTAGCAATCATGAATATTTAAACAGACACATGTGATGTGCAAAGGGAGGTCATATTTGACTATTAAGCATTAATGATGACTGATCTGGATTAGTACAGCTCCCCAGGCCCTTACTGGCAACACTCCCTCCCACGTGCATCTGAACTGCTGAGAGTGGGTTCCTAGTTCTCCTCTCTTTCCCCACCCCACATGCCCTTCCATAAGTTTAAAATTAATACAGCTAGCAAATGTTCTTCTACATGAGGGTAAAATATAAAATTAATGAGTTTTAAAATCTTGTGGGTTTTTTTTTAAGACCCCGAAAAGTCCTAAGAATTTTTCCAGTATTTAAATTATGTCCCTTCTCATTTCCATTTGGTTTTTGAAGACAAGGAAGTGGAATAAATGTACAGAAGATTATCTCTAGTATTCAAAATAAGGCCAAGGATGAAAATCCTCATGAATGAAATAATTTTAGATCAACTGCTTTAAAAAAAACTTCAGAAGAGTGTTTTGGCTTTCACATTTCAAACCGTATTAACCAGCTCATGCAGTGAAAGACTAAGAAAATGGGGAAAGTGGTCTGTCTCACTTCTCCTCAGGTTCTGTAGCTGGAAAGGGCATCTGTGTCATTAAACAGCTCTGAAAGCCTGCAGTTTGCACTGGGTACAGATCTTTCCCCTCAGAAAACGGAGACACAGGTGGAGGGGAGAGGTGCTGCCTGGGGAAGCCACTGCAAGCACCAGATGTTTGTTCAATTACGATAAAACCTCAGTATTATCGGTGAAAATCCAAAACTGAGTATCTGTGACATTTAAAGGAAAAACTGAGTTAAGTTGAAAAGGTAGTATATTTTTAATGAGACACCAAACACTTTTTCTTTTCACAAAAGCAAAACTTGTAAACACAATAAATCATCCATGCTTCTTTCGAGAGAAAGAGAATCAAAGTGATTTCTGAACTTAAAAAGCCATTTTCTTCCTATTTCTTCCCACGATGGACTGAAAAAATGTTATATAAAAACTGGGAAACTGAATGAGAAGGATTTGAATTTGCCACAGAAAAAAACATTTCTAAAAATTTAAAGAGAAGAAACTGGAAGAAAGCTTTTAAAAAACACTTTTCTACTCCCAAAGGTAAAGAATAATCCTCATTTACCATCATATAATGGAATATCACAAAAAGTGGAGTATTTGAATAAATTCTCCATTTTGAATAAATTCCATGCCATTAAGAAAAAGTTCTTTAGATACTCATGGAAAATATCTTGAACTCCAATTGCGTATTTCTCCTGCCACAATTACTTGAAAAAGATACTATGTGTGTTTTTACATTGTATCCGTTTTTAAAACGCACTATTTTGTCTTATCACATCTATTTATAACCGTTCGGATTATCTCTGCATTCATTTAATGGTTTTGCATTTTAACACCTGAGCTTTCCTAAAAAATATCTCATTCTAACTTCAGAGTCATGCTGTACATTTTCTCTTCTCATACAGTGTCTCTTACACTAAGAGGTGCTGCCAGTGAGACGGGGAGAAAACCCTAAGCACAGGCCAAATACATCAAACCCCAGATTCATCTTTTTGACACTTGGGCCCCAGAGGCAATATAGGATCAGCCAAAAAAATTCCCATTTTTTTTTTCCACTATTCTAATTTTTCTCTTTCTATATTCAAACAGGAGGCCAAGAAAGATTAGTTATGAAACCACAGAAGATAGACAGTGTACCTCTAGAAATAACAGTGTCAATACTTAAATGCAAATAAGCATTAGCATGAGCAATCAATTTACTGGCAATTGACACATGAAACGCTTAAAAACTTGAAATACCTCAGAGGTGAATGGGGAAAGTTAGTCACATGTAATGCTTAGGGAACACAAAGGGTGAGGAATTTAAAGCAAATTATGTATAAATGAGTTACTGTACCGTATTCTACATGACTTTAATAAAATTGGGGGTTTAAAATGGAAAAAATATAGTAATTTGTTTATATCCAGACCTGGACTTAGAACTACCAGACAATTTAATTCACAAACAATACAACTGTGTGTCGTATATTTTCTAAGCACAGATCATATAAAAATAAATAGATGTTAAATGTCCCTTTCCTTTTAGGTGCCCACATATTAAGGGAAACAAACAGCAATAACTTGAGTGCCCGTGTAAGAAGTGCTAAAATACTAACAATAATTCACATTCATCGAGCATGTTCTAGGGGCCAGGTTGCATTCTAAGTTGATACTTGCCAACACTTTATCAACATAATTACCTCTCCCAACAAACTCCAAGTAGGTGCTGTATTTTATCCTCATCATGCAGTGGGGAACTGAGGCATGTGAGCACCTTACTCAACTGACTCAAGTCCACACAGCTTGGAAGCGCTGGAGTAAGAGTTCAAGCCCATGTAACCTCAGACTCCACAGCCTAACTTCTTAACCATTGTTGCACCAAATTACTAAGCAGGGTGTGCTTTAGGGAATTAAATCCTCAAAAAAAAAAAAAGGGAAGGCTTTGCAGAAGTGCACAACACACTCAATCATGTCTGTTTCCTGACAGTCCAGGATGAGTTACAGACAGTTCATCATTCGTTCACAAAGTATTTATTGGGCCCTAACTAACGGCACAAAGTAATGAACAAAACAGATGAAGATTCCTGTCTTATCAGCCTTAGAGTCTAGCAGGGGGGTCGGACAATAAACAATAATAAGACACAGAAGGAGAATAAAGTAGTTTAAAAAAACAGCAGGGAACGGGAATGTTGGGGGTGAGTGAAGGTGAGAAAGGGTGGTTAGAAAAGGGTTTACTGACAGATGAATGGGTAAAGAAGATGTGGTACATATATACAATGGAGTACTACTCAGCCATAAAAAAGAACAAAATAATGCCATTTGTACCAACATGGATGCAACTGGAGATTATCATACTAAGTGACGTAAGTCAGAAAGAGAACGACAAATACCTCATGATATCACTTATATGTGGAATCAAAAATATGACACAAATGAACCTGTCTATGAAAGAGAAATAGAATCAGGGACATAGAGAATAGACTGGTGGTTGCCAAGGGGGAGGAGGGTGGGAAAGGGATGTATTGGGAGTTTGGGATTAGCAGATACAAACTATTATATATAGAATGGATAAACAACAAGGTTCCACTGTATAGCACAGGGAACTATATTCAATATCCTATGATAAACCATAATGGAAAAGAATATGAAAAAGAATGTATATATATGTATAACTGAATCACTTTGCTGTACAGCAATAATTAACACAACATTGTAAGTCAACTATACTTCAAAACAAATGAGAAAAAAAAGGGCTCACTGAGAAAGTGATGTTAAATAGAGACCTATAATAGATGAGAGGTGACAATCTCTGCACTTCTTATTAGTATAATAAATTTTCTTAGAGTAAGCTGCTCATTGCAGCCAAAAGCATACCAATTAGTACTTAACCTACCTATAGGTTTGTCGTGAAGATTAAAAGAGAAAATGGGTACAACACACTTAGCATAGTGCCTGGCTCCTAATAAGAACTCAGTGAATGCTGGCTATTACTATTACTGCTGTTGTTTTAATAAAGTCATGAAATCAGATATGTGAAGTATCTCCAGTCCACTCACACTGGGCGTCCAAGACAATCATATGATATTCTCTGTTAGATGCCTAAAAAGTAACTGATTCTGGAATCAATATATTAAGCATTACAATGTAGGTCTAAAGTATGAAAATATTATTCACAACAACCTTCCATGATCTCTCAAGAACTTGGGTTGTTGATGACATCAAAAGACTGGTCAAAGTAGATGCAGGAAGCTCTCGGTGCCCCAGACATGAGCTGGGGGAGGGGGGGCCACAGTAGGAAGTGTGAGGGGCACCCCGCCTATTCACAGACTTCCCTTTCTGGCAGTTTCATGTCTATTTTTTTGGCTACAAGGAAAAGTGTTTACTTCTTCTATGAACAGATGATTTTCCATAGCTCTGGGGTTTTAAAAGGTCAGCAGCAATAAAAGGCTTAGGAAGAGCTCTTGAATTTTTTTTGCTACCATTATGAATTTATAAAAATGTTCATATACAGAGGACAATCAAACAACGCATGGAAAATATGTATTCCAGGTCCAAAAGCAGCTTATTCCAGCAAGATTTCCTCAGCTCTCTCCCTAATGATTTGATCATCCATTTCATTCACTTCTGCAGAAGTACATTCACAGGAGGAGAGAGTGTGAAGAACAGTAGCCTTTACAGCAAGAGGCCACTTCCCTTCCTCACCTGGAATGTTGTCTGATCCTTTTTTACACAAGGGAGGGAAAGGATCCTGTTGTTAAGCTGAATTCCCTGTTTTCAGAAAAGCAACACTCCGGCTGTGTTCTCTTGCTGGGTTTTTCAGTTTCCAACTCTAAAAGTACTAAAAAAAACCTAAAAATCTTTGCGCCAAGCAGCCAGATGTAATATATTATTGTGTCAGGGTACTTCAATGTCCTACTTGGCTAAGTCATTTTCAAAAATATTTTCTCTTCGGTGATAGACATAAAGTTCTATCTCCATGCCACAAAACCACCAACTGCCTTGGAGTGTTGTCAGCAATGGTTTTATACTTTCTTTCTACACTGTTCATAGAAAATGTACCTCAAAGTCTGAAAACAAAACCACACTAGCTCCCAGTTCGTTTTTATTTCTTTGATTTGGCTAAGGTTGCCTTTACTGTTTTTTCTGGTTCCCAGCGAACACAAAATTGGCCTAAGAGTTTGGACCCAACTTCTTTTAATCTTTCTGATATCACTGTTCTCAGTCAACTTCAAGAAACTAGCCATCCTTACCACTTGCATTTGTTGTGTTTTCCCTTCCAAATGAATGAGTTAGCAAGAAGTGGTTTATGGTAGATATCTAAATAGGTTACAGGATTAGAGCCTTTACAGCTGTTCAACAATAGGACTTGATTCTTTGAGTGCTTTGGGATTCAGAGTTCAGCCTAGATGTTCTAAGAAGTCCCCTTCCAATCCTATAGTTCTCAATTTTTAAATCAATATGAGAGTTGTTTTGAATATGAGAGAAGTTCCTGATCACATACTCCATCTGGGGTATTATTTTGAAAAGTGAGAAATAAACAACAAAATTCAGGGGAGAAAAAGATAGCAGTTGAATATAGACTTGAACTTAAAGGTTTCGATTTTTTTTTTTTTTTCTGATGAAAAACAGGTAATGCCAGGAATGCCTGATTTTTAAAAACAGACTTTAAAGAGCAGTTTCAGGTTCACAGTAAAATTTCACAGAAAGTTTCCATATTCCCCTTGTTTTCCCAAAACCATCCCCTAGCGTCGCCCACTGTCAACATCCCCCACCAGAGGGGTCCATTTGTTACAACTGATGAACCTACACTGACACATCATGATCACCCAAAGCCGATAGTTCACATTAGGGTTTGCTCTGGGTGTTGTACTCTGATTTTGTATTCCCCTGTCTGGACAACAGAACTCATGTCGGTAATTGGAAAAAGGCCTTTAGCAGATGATCTCATGTCCTCTTGTCTATTTATTGACAGGCTATTATCACTTAGCCAGGAGATGATCAGTTTGAAAAAGAAAGGCACTTAATATGGCTTTATCTGTTACTCAGACACAATTTTAGTATTACTTTCATTAACCCACATTACAGAGGCAGAACAGCCCATTGTGACTACCCTAGTCTGTATTGTACCAGCTTCCATTCTTCACTCCAGCCCTCAGAACCCCATTACCCCGTTCTTTTTCATGGGGTTTATCACTGTCTAGCATATTACGTAGTCTGCTTATTAGTTTATTGCCTCCAAGAAACTGGGGATCTTTTTTTGTTCACTGACACAGCCTCAGTTCCTAGAAGAGTGGCCAGAACATAGCACACACGTAATAAATATTTGTCAAATGGATGAATGAATGAGGCTGCTTTCTAAAGGACAGGGCTTTAGGGAGTGATTTTGGTCATGGTTTGGAGGCTTAATTAGCCATGACTAAGCAGGTTCCGTAAGTCACCAATGCTCCCTCTGTGTTGCCGGGCTCCTCTGAGGTCCCTGCTAGACCAGTGTGCCCGGTCTATTATGTGAACAGACTAGAAAGCACAGTGGGGTCTAGAGATGCCCAACGTCCCCAGTTCTACTTGTTGTCATACAAGGTCTCAGTCAACCTGGACACCCAACTGGGAGAGCACAGCCATTCCTGGCCAAGAGCAGCCTGCCCAGAGGCACGTGAATGGAGTGATGCCAAGTCAGAGACCAGGAGGCATTGCTCTATGGGAGTCAGGGGACGGACATGGTGACGCTGAGGATACAGTCACAAGTTTCCCTATTCTTCTTCCCACTCACTCACATTCTGCTGATGATGAAGAAACCAAACCCTGAGTCAGCTTATAAATGGGATGATACATATTTTTCCTATGAATTAAAATGCCGCAATTTAAAAAGTGGGGAAAAATAAAGGGGCCAAAGAATTGTAACTTTTTAAAACAAATCGATAAGATAAATTGAAATATAAAACAGTGAGCTGAATGAAAGAAGAAAAAATTTCCTTTGTTTTCCTACACAAGATAAAAGCTCTGGCTAGAAGGTGCAAAGGAGGTGGCAGGAAATGATGAACTGCAGTTATGAGAAGAAAAGAAAGAATTACCGAGAACGACCGAGGTGGAAGTAAATCAGAAGGGTCCTGATTCCCTGTACTTTCCTGACATCCACATATAGGACTTGGGAAAAAAATCCTGTGCATTATAAATTATATATGGCATGCCATACCCTGCACTTATTTATATCCATAAAGTATAACCATGTTATATTATTTAAATACAACAACGTAATTTTCTATATGTACTATTTACTTATTGATCCCTGAATCCCTTCCTAGAATGTAGGCTCCATGTGCACAAGAACAGTGTGTGTCTTGCCCTCGGAACAGTAATGGTGCCTGGCACAAGACAGGCACTCTGTCACTGCTGAGGGAATGAATAAATAAATAAATAGCTGCTCATCCATCACTTCCTTCCCACTCCACTCAAACTTCAAATGACACTGTTGTTCTTCTTTATCTCACGTGGGAAAAACAAGGTGTTTCTCCATCCTCTCCCACATACGTGCTCCCAGAGCAGCACATACGTAAGGGAAAGGAAGGAGCCAGTGGTGCTGTTTGTACTTCCAAAGAATCGGCCATGCTACTTGATACCTGAGACAGTTCACGTTGACAGAGTACACCTCTTCGTTGTGGTTCAATAACTCTCCCAGTCATAGGACATCAGGGAAGGGCCCTCCTTCCCTCAGCTGGGTGGGATTCCTTCAGCCCTGCTTAAAGCAGGGTATGCCAGCCCTCACACGTCCACGTGGCTTCCACTGCTTTAATTAGAAGTTCGGAAGTAAGCTGGTGGATGGGCATGAAATAAGGGTGCCAGCCACTTCTCAGTGTTAATTCAAGTCCTATGCACATCACCTCTATAGCTAAATCCCCATCACATGGACTAGCTTCGTCCTACACCACTGCCAAAGGTAGAATCAGGACATACTGCTACTGTCACAAGTTTCAGGCTAAGTCCAACAACGGAAAATTTGGACCAGTTTAATATATTGGATTAAGACCACAAAAAATGAAAATCTTGCAAAGCTTATTCTAAAAAGAGATTAACATGCCTAATAATTAGGGAGCTTTCTAGTTATACTGCCATATAGCAGCACAATATTCTAAATTATCTACTTTTTTTACTTTTGTAAAACTGTCCAGATTCTGGAGTAAAAAATATGGAACAAGTGTCAAAGACAGTATACTAAAGTACAGTAATTTACAAAGCACTGGAAGTTTTCTAAAAACACATTTTAAAATTCAAATCGCTGCCCAGTAAATGACTAACAAAATTAGAACTGCAACTAAATTAGAGTGATTATGTAACTCTGGAGTTACAGAAATCAGGATTTTAAAAGATACAGAATTAAAGAAAAATTATAAAGTACAAAAGAAAAAATAAATGTGAATATGCTTATATTGCTATATTATTCTGGAGCAATGGCTTTGACTGGTGAGCACTTGAGGTGACTTACATTTTTTCTGAATACAGTTTTTGCATGGCACAGCTATTGGCAGTTGTAACTGGGACCATTTTTCAGCAAAGGAAGCCCTTACTATCCATGTTTTAGAGCTAGCTGAAGAAGCAAACCTGCACCTTTCTAGGAGGCTGGGAAATGTGCATTCTGCAAATTCGTTTCGTCAGTGACCCAGGTGGGCTAGCACCCTATTCCCTCCACCAGGGAATACTGTGATCCCCCTAGAATGTATGCATTCATGCCCTGTCTTTCATAAGAGCTCTAAATATAAAATTAATTAAAACTTGAACCACTGAAACATGGAGTAAACCTCTCATGGTCATCTTTATGATGTTTTTCTCCATTTCCCCACTTTTGATCTCTTTCAAACCCCTCAGAATCTGCTTGTTTAAACCCCACCCTGGACTATCTCTCTTTCACTTGAAACCAAATCTGGTATCAATGTTTTGTCTGCTCAGCAAGAGAGCAATTTCAACAATCTCCTGCTTTTTATAAGATCAGTTTATTCTTCCCAATGTAATAATTAGTTACAGATGAACCTGGTTACCATTCCTCGGCTTGATTCCACTGTGGTCTGGGTTAGGAGAGCACACACTTCCTGCTGCACGATTTTTTAGAGCAAAGCATTTGGATCCTATCATAGGCCCAGAACAAAACCTTCATACTTCTTTAAAACATAGCTGGGTTTTGATAACCTAGATTCACAAAGGGATGGATTAAAATTATGATTATAGGAATCTTCTCAGTTTACTTTTATAAAGGTTCAGATGAATTATTCCTCAATTTATCAAACTATAATAAGTCATCAAGATATAAATCTTATGAATATAACCAGTGCTGTATCCCTGCAAACATACAGAGGTTGCCAATGGGAAGCCCACAGTGTTATCGTAACATCTTACAAGTTAATTAGCTTTTAGGACATAATAAATACTGATAGATAAGAAAATATACTGGCTTAGAGCTAAGGATATGAGAGGAATAACTCTGGAAAGTCTCTGCCGACAGTAGTACAGAGAAACAATCAAGCAAGGCATTTTTATAAACAGAATGATTCAGATGGTCTATATGAAGCATAATCAAAATTGGCAGAGTCTTGAGTTACATCAGGATGTTGCCCCCGTTTTCCTTTAGGTCTCCCATGTGCACCTAAAATCATCACCTCCCACACATTTTGACTTGTTAATTCAGTACCAGTAGTGGAATCACCTGTGAGTATTTTCACCATCATGATGGCCGGTTATCCTGTTTGTAAATCCCAGCCACCCCGAGCTGTGATTTCGGGTAGGGGTCACCTTGGTGCATACATGTTCTAAGGCCTTAAATCATGAGTGTCTTTCAGTGTCTCAGAGCCTTTGCCTATTAAAATAGAGAGTGATCTCCTCTCTACTATATCATGCAATAATTATGTGATGTCTTATGGTTTGTCTTACCTTCACACGTATGTCCATCTGCAGAGATTGAGAAACCCTGCTCGCAGACGCAGTGAAAAGAAGCGTCTGTGTTTAGACACTCTCTATGAGGACCACAGAGTCCGGGCTGTTCACATTCATTAATATCTGGAATCGAGAAGAGTTCCACATACTTGAAAAAAATCTGTTTTGTTTTCTTATGATACCAGACATACAAGAAGAAAAATCTATTACAAAATGGTCAGACACTTATTTGGTGGCACAACTATACAGTTTGTACACACACCAGACCACAAGACAAGTTGGACTGTCAGGAGAGAGAAACTACTTAAGTTGAATCACAGGAACTAGCCAAAGTTCAAACCATTTTCAACCTAAAAAAAAAAAGCAGTTTCATAGTTTCAACCCAAAGGTACCCTTTTTTTAAAAGACATACAGGAGGCTTGAGGGTCTACAATCAAATAAATCCTCTGTGAAATATTCTTCAGTGTGGATACTGTGCTCTCCTTTGTCCTCTCCCACCACCATGCAAACAACTCTCCGGTGGCCTGTACGTCTCCCCATGTCCATGCCTATCCTATCCGTGAACTTAAGGGCAAGGCTGCACATGTCTTACAGTGTTTGGCTCAAAAATGGCACTTCTCAGATATCTGAATATACAAATGAAATAGACTACAATCTGTATTTCACTGAAAATGGATACAAGAAATAAAGTACAAGAAAAAGGCCTTGTATACCAGGGTAAGTCTTAATATTGGCACAGCTCTGTGATGATGAAATTAGTGAATAAGCATCAGGCGCTTAATGCAGTACCCAACACAACCAAGAGTCAAAAAGTGGTAGCGACTATTGCTATGAACAAACCATGTGGTAGTTGTGTTGACCATCTCATACTCTGCTTGCCCTCAGTGAAGAATGATTATGCTCCCTGTAGCCAGGGTGATGATGCACTCCTAAACCCTGATAATGCCAGAAGTATTTGGTGTAAACGCAGTGTTCTTTCAAACTAGTCCTAGTTATGCTGGTTAAGAGTGCCCAAAGTGGACAACATAAGGAATCATGGAGAATGGTTCACCTGTTCACACCGGTGCTGACGCATGCAACTGCCTATGCGCACTGCATTTTAACTGCTGTTTGTCTCATCTGTGTCCCTCTTGCACTGACTGCTTCTTAAGGAGAACTGCATATTTTAACTCTGAGTCCCCAGCTCCTGGCACAGCAAATGAACAGTGTATTATGAATGTTTGCCCACCAAAAAATTTCACAGTTTTGTCCATTCTCTAATAACTGAAGAGTGATTGATTGAGGTTCTCTTAGTTAATTGGGGTCATAAAAAATATCACAGGTCCTTGGCACCATCCAGGCAGTAGCCCTACTAAGGTCATTTTCCTATCTTTCTGAAGTCTCCTAGGTCCTCCTCTTTATCTCTTGCTAAAGAGGTCCTCAACATATCCTCTTAAAAATCCATCTTTAATTCAATTAAAAACTTTTGCCAAAGGCTTCCTATGAGAAGGCTGAGTAGGAAGGGGCCCTTGACACTATGAAGCTCACAATGTAACAGGGGAGGCAGGAACCAACATGAATAACTGTAAAGCTTAATGGGAACATGGAAAAGGTAAAGATGATGGGACCTTCCTAGTGACCTCTAGAACATGCTTAGCCACCAACCCGGCAGCTCACCTCCTCCAGACAGTCATCCTTTCCCCGTATCCAGGATCTCCTGGGGCTCTTCTTTTTGCCCTGTTGATCTCACTGTGTAGTAGGAATTCCGGCAATATTACTGATTAAGCCATCTCTATATTAAGCCTCAACTCCTTACCCTTCCTTCTGCCATATATCGCAGGCTAACTGGCTTATCTACTGCTGAACCCAACTAAGAAATCAAATAGGAATTACTCATTTTCTTAACAATTCTCCCATTCTTCTAATTGTCACTAAAATATTTCAAGGAAGAGCAATGAATCATTTTCTACTTTACTATTTCTCAACGTGATTCCACTCTGTGAAATTCTTCACTTCTTTTATAAAATCTCTGGTATCCTCTGTGTTTGCTCTCTACCTACTGATAATACCTTAGGTTGTAATCTTTCTTGAACTCTGACCTTCTTTTACCCGTTAGCTCCATACTTTCTTTCCAATCTGCTGCCTAGAATCTGTTGCCCTCTACCTGGGCAGCAAAGTGCCATAAACTTCCACTGGCCTGGAGATCAAGTCCCAGGTCGATATCCATCTTGTAGAGCCCTAGAGGTTATCCGAGACCACCTCCTTATTTTATCTGTGACTCAACATGGCCCTATAAAAGCTGTCAGACTTTGCAACTTTGCGTAGGGAATAATGGGCATAAACTTCTTGCTTAAAGAGAAGTCATTGATTAACAAATAATTGTCTAAAAAGTCTGATGACAGGAACTGAAGATGAATTCCCAGACTTTTTTCCAGGAAACCACCAAGAAAGAACAACACAAATATCTGGAACCAGAGAAACATATGCATTCAATTTGGGTTGCACTTATTGAGGGATTTCTAAACTATGCTGCTAGTAACTCTGCTGAAAGCCAGACTATATTTAAGTTGGGTTTCTTTCATGGGTCCAAGATTCCACAGAAATTCACAATTTGGCACGTGTAAGTCAAAACGTGAAACTGAGTGTGTTCTGAAGATCAAATGTATGCTGCCACATTCCTAAAGAGAGTATTAACATAGAATTTCCATGCTGTCTGTATGACATCGTTAACTTTGCTGGGGGAAGAGATTCTTACACTTTCAATTGAAAATGCCTTCCTGAATATGGAACTATCTTCAGATTATTAGGCGAGGTTTAAAGTTTATGCCTATCATGCATTATTATTCAAATATGTTCCATGGTTATTCACATTGTCATCAATTATGTTTTCAGCATTAAAACAAACTCTGAAATCTACACCCATGTACAGAATGCTGACATGATCATGGGATTAGATAGAAGTAGGCTACTAACTTCAGGCAGAGCGAAGGATCACAAAGCTGCCTCCAGTGACGTGGCAAATAGAGATGATTCAAAACAAGGTGAGTGCACATGATATTATAAACAGACTCTAATCAGAGAAGGTGGGTGATGGAGCATATTCACAGATAGTATTTTTTAAAAGGTACTCTATCCCGCTTCAGGAATATTTTTCATTCGTTTGGATATAAGTTTTTCAAGCAGACATTAATTTATTCTGGAAATCAGGAATCACCGACGTGACTGAGAACAAAGTCAATTTAATAATGATTTATAGTCAATAAAACATCGTATGTTTGGAGCAGTCACATATGAGTTCCTATCAAATCACAAACACAAATTTAATATACGGAGAGAAGACAGTATAATTAATTAATCAGATGGCTAAATGAGTTTTATGCACTTTAACTCTAGAAGTGCATATAATTTGCAATATGAAATCATGGTCTCTTTATACAAGACTTGGTTTTACCTCTATTTGGTCAAAAATTTGTGACAAGAGGAAACAGAAAAAATATTACTTCTGGCCCAAATGTCTGTAATAAAAATAGGATTCAGGTGGTTTGGGGGGTATCTCTTGGCATTTTTATATAAATCAAGATTTTATTAAGATGTAAAAGACCCCAAATGGAAATACTGTCACATAAATTTATAATTCAAACCTTTCTTCTCAACTACATTAAATCCAAGCACATTTAATTTCTGTATTGGAAATACTGAAAAATTTAAATTCACCTTGAAGGTAAATAAATATATGATATCAAATGAGGTACACACTGCAGTATATTTAAATCTTGGGATCAGTAAGGCAAAGGCCCATGTCTTTTGTATCTCAGGGACACAGAGCTGAGTGTAGATAATGATACACAGGGTATAATATTCACAACTAAGAGAATAGACACCATATTCCCTTTTAAGAATACTGTGATTTGGGACACGTGAGAAGGATATAATTTATGACAATCGAGAACAAAAAAGTCATACATGTCCAGTAGCAATGGATAAAAAATGACTCCAACAAGCTTTTATTTATATGTACTTTGGAATACACTACAGAGTTCCATAATGGCGGAGCAACAATGAGAAAAAAAAATTTAACCAGTATTAGAAATAAATAAGAGTACAGGTAAGTTTGAGTTTTCAATGGGAAAAAAGGCATGGATTCATTAAGACTAATAATTATAGGAAAACTTGTGGGGCAGTTAGGTGTAGCTAAAAATGATGGAACAAATGATCTAGACAATCTGATTTTTTAACCCCAGCATCAACAATAACTCAATACGTTACACTGGGAAAAAAAAAAAATTCACTGAATCTCATTGTCTTCCTTCCTTTGGCTATAAGTGTAACAATAACTGGCATGGCAATGTACAGAAAATAGTGGGGAAAGATCTTGGGTTCAAATCTCAGCTCAATTACTTACTAGTGAGGAACGTGCTAATTAACTTCTCTGAGCTTCAGTTACTCATGCACAAAATGGATAAAAGAAAAGTTGCCTCTTCAATTCTTTACAAATTAAGTAAGGTAATTCAGCAACTGGCACATAGAAGTTATTCAGTTAAAGCTGTGCTGTGATTGGTGCTGTGTTCTTATTAGTACCTTGTGTCCACTGTACAGTCCGTCCTCCCTTACCCCCGGGGGATACATTATAAGACCCCCGGTGGATACCTGAAACCATGGATGGTCCTGAACCCTATATATACTACTTTTTTCTTATACATACATATAATAAAGTTTAATTGATAAATTAGGCACAGTAAGAGATTAACAACACTAACTAAAAATAGAATTATAACAGTATACTGTAATAAAAGTTATGTGAATGTAATTTCTCTCTCTTTCCAATTATCTTATTGTACATATTTAATGCCTTTTTCATCTTTACTAAGGTCTTATCATGCACTGTGGCCGTAACTTTTGCAGTTTGAGGGGTGACAACAAAGCTAGAACAAATTTCTTTTTCCCTCTTTGTTCTTACCATAGATCTTAGCAACCTCAACACATGATTTTTTTTCTTTCCTTAGTCAGTCAAGAACTTTCACCTCTTCATTTAAAAAACAAAGCACCTTTATGGCTTCTTTTTGGTATATCCAAATTGCTGAATCACTACCCTTGTGCTCTGGAACTATTATTAAGTAAAATAAGAGTTACTGGAACACAGGCACTGTGATACCTCGACAGTGGATCTGACGGCGCAGATGGCTACTAAGTGACTAACAGATGAGACATGTTGGACAAAGGGATGATTCACGTTCTGGGTGGGATGAAATGGGATGGAACGAGATTTCATTACACTGCTTAGAACAGTGAGCAATTTAAAACTTGTGAATTGTTTCTGGAATTTTCCACCTAGTATTTCCTGACTGCAGCTGACTGTGGGTAACAAACTGCAGAAGATGAAACCACAGATAAGGGGAGGAGGACTGCTGTTTAGGAGATTAAACATGATAGCACTTTGAAAAAACGTAAAATCCTGTCCTCTATAATTGTGACCAAAACATTAGTGAGGTTTTTGGGGGAGAGGAGAAGCTGGATACTGTATAAAAACAGGGATCAGGAAAAAAAAAAAAAGCAGATACATATCAGCTACGGGACAAAATTAAATAGACCCATGAACGAGATAAAAAAGCTAGAAGATAATTTAGAATCAAGTACCAAGGTTGGCCCATGGAAGGAACAGCAAAGTACAGGTGATCTCAGTTACCACAGAAGCACACAAAGCTAGGACACAGTTCCAAAACACATGAGTTTCAGTTAACATGGTGCAGTGCAAAGCGAGAACTTCCTCTACTTGATGTAGACTCAAGAAAAATATTATACAAATACAAATTGGCATAGCTCACTTACATATAAAGTGGTAAAACCGCAGACTGTCATCAGGAAGCAATGCAGAACTGAACAATAATGTAAATTATAACTTAAAAGATGAAGAGAGCAGTACCTTGACACCCTTTATTGTCATTTAGCTGGAATCCATCTGGGCAAGTACAATCATAGGACCCTTCAGTATTAATGCAGTCTCCTCCCTGGCAAACACTATTGTCCTCCAAGCACTCGTTGATATCTACAAGTCAATTTACAAAATTTAAAAGACAAACTGTATTAAGAAAAACATTTTCCTTATGTTTACACACCAGACTCACATAAATGAACACTATTTTACATCTCTCATAACGCATGATTTTAAATGGATGACGGTTTACCTTTTAGAGTTTTTAAGAAATGAAATATTTTGAAAGGATTTTAGCTTTGCACAATAAATAAACAAGTTTTAACGTCAAATAAAATCAACTCAAAGAGGAAGAGTAAAGATTCTATAACAAACAGTAATTTACTTGGTTAAATTCTCCGTGATGATAGAGAATAAAATTATTCTTCAAATAAGAATATCTTGACCATCTATTTATACAAGATCCTGTATTATGCATTACAGGAAAGATTTTTAAAGTACTTGGCATGCTCCCTGCCTCCAAAGAAAAATGATTGTACCAAAAAACCCAAATTATATTAATAAGAAAAAACACAAAAATATTGAGTTGCTTTATAAGTTCAAAATAATTTAACATAAGAATTGTCAAAAAAGATATTTGTCAAAAGAATAGCACCAATTTCCAGTGTCACATGAATTTAGAGAAGAGACACTACAGGGGTCAAAGGTGGCCTGTGTAACATAAGGAACTTACTTGGAGCCTTGACAGCAGGGTGGAAAGTGGCAGAGGGGGAAGAAGAGGAGTTTTTGGCAGGCAAGGGAGTCAACAAAATCAAGTCACTTACTCAGCAGTTATCACAAACAGGTATAATGTTGCCTGGATTTTTTCTAACGTAGGTACTTACAACGTATATGCAACTAAAAATGGTTTACGTAACCAATATTGGGTCTTGACTGTGAGCATGTAAGACAATTAATGACCCCCCCTTGCTGCATGAACTTGAGGCAGATCTTTCACTAGGGCTGTTTATTACCTCATTTACTCCTAGTCAGAGCTCATTATTCCTAACACACTCCGTGAGCCCCGATTCTGTTGTATGTGTAGGATTCAAATTATTAGCACTGAAGAAACCTAAAGAGCAAAACCTTCTTTGTTTTCTCAGAAATTTGGCATGTTATGGCATTTCTTGCAAATAATTATGAGTGCTGCTAAAATACATGAGGAGGTCCAGGAAGAAGTGAATATGGAGACTGTTGCTGCCTTATTCTCCTCGCTGTCTGGTTGAAAATGTGGGCACAAGGAATTAAATATTCCTCATAGAACCCAAGCAACTAATTAGCTGCCTTCTGTACCATTCATAGGGCAGATAAAAGAGAAGCACCTTATAATTTCATTCTATCAAAATAAATTATTATGAGGTTCACCCATGTTTAAAGTGTTTTTCTGAATACTTGATCCTAAAATGTAAAACAAGGCTGATGTGACTCTGTCACAACTAAAGTGATTTATCACTTCTTCTTTAGTGTGTTTCTCCAACTTCACTGAAGTATAATGTACATAAAACGAATGTGTCTAAGGGTCCAGTTCAATGAGTTTTGACAAGTGTAGACACATTCTTGTGACCACCATCACAATCAAGGCACAGGCATTTCTGTATCAATTTATATCTGTTAGGATCCACTGTTGGATTCTTAACATCATTGCAAATGCAATGTTTTTTAAGGAATTAATGACACACCTTTGTAAGAAAGTCATTCTGTAGTGACAAACATAAAGCTTGGTGATATTTTCCTTTGTCTCTTTTTCCAGTCTGACCTTAAAATCTCCATTCCTGTTAATCTAATGCCTTAGGCGTTATAATTTCTGTGAAAGAATCCGTAAAGGAACCATCATGCACAATTAAGAAAGATAATAGCACAGAGGACTAAGTGTCTCCTGCAAAGCCTGCCTATGCCAACAAAGGTTTTATTCACTGATTAGCTGACCTTTGGTAGATCAAGATTCCTAAAAGTGGAACCAAATTTAATTGAGAATAGGTTTTTAGATATAAATTCTGTGAAAGTAATTCTTAAGCCCCAACTCTCTGCTTATTTCATGATTTTGAAGTGGTTGAGCCAAATGGGGATATTCTAGTCTACTGTTTATGGATCTTTGCCATAAAACATGTACTAAAGGAATAACCTGGACCAATCATTACCAAAAAGGTATAGGCCTTTCCATTGTCCCAAAAGGTTACTTGTACCCCTATTCTGTTTGGCTTCTTCTGCTCAGCAAAGTGTTTTTGAGAGTCATCCAGGTTGTCATGTGTATCAATAGCTCTCTCCTCATTATTGCTGAGTAGTGTTCTATTGTATGAATGTACCACGATTTGTTTACCCTTCACCTATGATGAGTATTTGGACTGTTTACAGTTTTGCTATTATGAATGAAGTTTTGATAAACATTCATGTGTAAGTCCTTGTGTGAATATATGCTTTCATTTTCCTTGAGTAAATTCCTAGGAATAGAATGGCTGGGTCCCATAGTAGGTTTCACTTTTGAAGTTTCTAACGTGGCTGTATCATTTTACATTCCCACCAGCAAGATAAGAGAGTTCCAACTGTTCCATATTTATTCTAATAGCTCCACAGCCATTCTAACAGGTGTTGAGTTGGAGGTCCATTTTTAGATTTACCTCTCTTTCTTTGCTCTTTCGGAAACTGAGACCACAAAATAAGAAAAGGCACATTTGATCATTAGCATTATATGAAAAATCTCAATTCAAAATAGAGCAAGTAGAATCCTGAGGATATGAATTTCAGGAGCAACACTCTACTACCAATATATGTGCCTCAGCATAACAGAAATGTGTCAGCTTTGTTCACCCTATCCTAAAATAATTTTCATTCACTTTCCAAAATCTAAGAGAAATAATGTATATGAGAGTAAAAGGAAGCATTTTAAATGCTTATAAATAATTGTACAGATTTTAAAACTCAGTGCATTATGTTACAGTCTGGTTTAGTTTAAAAATTTTGCAAGATCTCTATCTTCAAAAGCAAAAAAAAGAGTAGGTGGAACATTAAGAGAGCCCAATGTGGGATCGTCTGATACCACCGACGAGGGTGATATGAAAGAGGAATTTCTTCTAGGAGTTGGCCACCAGGCTTTAAGGACAGCAACAGTCAGTCGTGGTCACCTCTCCATTGAGACTGCTTTGGCGGTCACCAAGGACCTCCACCTGGCTAGATGCCATGGTCAACTTTTGGTCCTCACCTTGCCCAGCAGCAATGTTTGACCCAGGCTCATCACACCCTCTTTGAAATGTTCTCTTCTCTTGGATTCTGGTTTTGCTCCTTCCCTTGCCACTTTTTCTCAATCCCCTCTGCTTGTTCCTTATCACCTCCTCACTTCTAAATAAATGAGGGGCAAGGACTCAGTCTTTGGACAACTTCTCTCTTCTAGCTACAGTCACTCCCTTGGTGATCCCATCCAACTTCATGGCTTTAAACAGTGTCTACGTGCTGATGAATCCCAGCTCAGAACTCACCCCTGAATTCCAAACACATAGGTCCAATTGCCTTTCAGATATCTTCATTTGGATACCCACTGTAGGCAACACAAACTGAAAATGCCCAAGTCAAGCTCCTAATCTCCTCCACAAAGCCTTTTCATGGAACATTCCCCCAGAAATAATCAAATGTCATCATCTCATGCTAACCTCTGCTTGCCTACTTATTTAAGACCATCACTCTCCCTCCCTCTCTCAGCACCCCCCATGTACCCCACTTTAATTTTCCCCTTAACATTTACTGTCATTTAACAAACTATATAGTTTATTTCTTTATCATGTTTATTGTTATCTCCCTCACTAAAATGTAAGCTCCACGAGGGCAGGACTTTTTGTCTGTTTGGTTTATTGCTGTATATCCTGTACCTAGAACAGTGCCTGGCACATCCTTGACACTCACATTTTTGTTGAATGAATGCATAAATGAATAAATGGATGACTCTGACTTGGAAAGAAATGGCAGAAGATAAGAAATACTAGCACTTCTTCCCTTTTTCCATTTGGTCTGCAAAGAAATGACCAACAGAGAAGGGCCATAGGAAGACAGAGTAAATCATGAATCTTCTTCTCAGGCTTTGCAAGGGACTAGCATGGAGCAACCACAGCAAGGGGCCGGGGAAGATGCCAAGGTAGGCATGGAAGCAGAGACTGTGCCTGGAGGGAAAACAAGTCAGAGGCAGAGCCTTTGAAGGCTGAGATGCCAAGACCTCTAATAACCAGGACAACTGAGGCCACCCAGAATCACAGACTGAGTGGCTACTGAGTGTGCTGGCGTACGTTGCCCACAGAAATTAGCACAATGCTTGGGATTCTGACTCCATGAGAAGGCCAGCAGGACTGCAGGATAACGCTGTAAGAAAACAAGTCTCTGCCAGAGTTCGGAGAGGAAAATCACACGTGTAAACAGAAATGCCAACAAGAAAGATGGCTCTTCCTCCCACAGCTGTGAAAGGCATGTGAGCCGTCACAGCTCAGTTAATTACAGCCACATAAGACTGGGAAGGGTCAGAAACAGTGCTAGTTGGGAATTAGCAGGCTGAAGTGCTAATATCGTTTCAAAGGGAGCTCTGAATTAATTCAGACTCCAGTCCTATTTATAACCTAAGACACTAGGGAAATTAGTCCTGACTTGAAGAGAAAAGAGTCTGATTATATACTTAAAAAGAAGCTTTCTTACGGAACATATATATTAATAATGACAAGCAAGCCAGGGAAAAGTTTTTATTTGGCTTTTCATGAAATGGATGGTTTTAGAATAAAAATATTGGACTTCTGGTGAAATGGTTACACATTAAAACAGCCAAAATAGAGGAACATGTCCTATAATAAGCACTCATTACCCAAGACTTAGTCAATGGCCTGGCTATCCTCTTGGCTAGGCCAGGAATTAGGGCAAAAAACATACTGGTGGTCAGTGTAGGTTTTCAGTGCCTTAGCATGTGCCCTACCACCTACTTACTTCTAGAATAGATTCTTCCATGACTGGCTCCCAGCAACACGACTGCCTCTTCCATCTTGCATTGCCACGATGTTGAATCATCAACATTTACTCATATATTGTAGAGTTCCCCATCCACAGTTTTCAGACAACCAATTATTATTGTTATCATGACTTATCACTTGATCATTTGCCTATTTTTTCAATAGGTATGTTGATTACAACTTTTCACTGGTTGTATTAACTCTTTGAAAAACATTATTACCTTAGGATAAAATCCTAGAAGATGACCCACTGATTCAACAATAATGTACATTTTAACACCTCTGAAACAGCACCAATTGCCCTCCAGACAGGTTGTGACTGTCTGAGCCAAGTTCTCTGGTCAGAAGAGAAGGATACAGTACAGTTGATCCTTCCCAACCAATGGGACTGAAAAGTCGAAAAGTATCTGGGGCCACTGAAGCATGTGCCACAAAACCAGTCACTGAAAAGCTCATTCTCTTCTCTCAAAGGTGGGGTTCAGACCCTCAAGCAGCCACTACCTCACCATGTGAGGCAAACCCTGCCACGTTCACATTTCTGCTTTCATAACTGACAGGGTCTAAATGCAGCAAATCAGCAGATGAGTGGGAAAAAAACACAGTGAACACAGAGAATTCACAAGTGACAGGCTGGTGACAGGCAGCTTCAGCAGCCCCGACCACCCAGAGGGGTTCTGAGCCAAGGCAGGTAGTGAAAGTGGTTAACAACTCATAATGCTGTACACGTGGGTTATCTTGAAGAAATATTTTATGTGAAAAGCTCAAAATTAAAGTCCGGCTTAAAAAACTTTACATTTATCTGGAAAATTAACTTGTCTTTACTTACTTGGATCGTTGGTACCACTGGTCCTGCATCCCAATGGATGCTATACAGAACTATACACCCAGGATAAACCATCCACAGCTGAGAAGAGTTAAACTGATTCTTTACTCATTTAGCTGGCATAATTCTTCTGGCATAACTGCTCTGAGTAGTGTAAGGAAAACCTTGATTCTATGCACTTCTTGGCACAAATTGTGTGACCATGGGGAAAATATCTTGCAGGGACCTAGTGTCCTCAACTGTGAAGTCAAAAGTATGGGGTCAAGGACAGAGGCCAAGTTGATGTCCAGATTCCCCTGATCCTGATTCTCACATTTTATGATTCTGCAATCAAGAGCAATTCTCACCTTCACAATGGTCTCCAAGGGCGGACGCTCTGTAACCCTGGTCACAAACACAGCGGAAGGAGCCCTCCGTGTTCCTGCACTGCCCATTACTGCAGAGATGACGGTGCTGGCATTCATCAATATCTGTGAGCAAGAGAGTAAAAAGAAACTTAGAAGTGGTGCTTTAAAAGTCAGTTTTTAATCATTCATGTAAAGGAGGTCTATAAACTATCTGGTTTCTAATTAATTTAGAATTTTCATTATGTGACTCAAACTGACCTCTAGTAAAAGGTCACTCATTAATATCCCAGTAGGGAAAACCAGATGAGCTTAAAATTTTAAGCAATGAGCTAAGAATCTGTACATATTAATTCCACTGGTCACTGATGAGGGGCAAATACTTGGCTGTAATCTGGGAATCACAATGAAGCTTCTTGGAATTCCTTCTATAGGTTCAAGTTTAACACTCTGAGTTTAAAAGCACTACGGCCTGTGATAGTCTAAAGCAGGGGTCAGCAAGTTACAGCCCACCACTGCCTATTATTATAAATAAAGTTTTATTGGAAAATAGCACCACATATTCATATACTATCTGGCTCTTTACAGGAGAAGTTTGCTGACCCCCCTGATTGAAAAGTGTCATGGCATGAATGTCTTCTTTTTCAGTAATTTACCCTCTAGACCCCTAGCAATCAGGCTTCCACCTTCTCTCTCTCTCAATGATTTTCTGGGCAAATCTAATGGTCCTTCCCTGCTCTCAGCCCATTTGATACCTACGTTGCCTCTGAATCTCTCTTGCTTGACACACACATCCTCTGCTTAGAGATTATTTGTTCTGTAACCACAATCCTGAGCTCAGGCTCACACACGTGCCTGCATCATATCCACACATAAAAGGCATGATAATATATTGCATGTATTCCATCATTTACTTTCACCATTAGATTCTGACTTTCCTGAGGCAGGGCCTATGTCTACCACATCTTTTTTTACTCCTTAGATGACCTAGTGTTTCAACAATCAGCAGGCACTTATTTCATGTTGTTTGCTGATAAACTTTATTCATCACATTTGTGTATGTGTATCTACTTCTGGCAATGTGATTCTGCAAGAGTTAACACCACAGGGACCCTACACCACTGCTCTATCCTACTCTGCTTACAGCACCATTCTGATTATCCTGGCATTTAGCACCTAAAATTGGTTTGCCCCTATTTCTAACCTGGTGGGTGATTCTCCTGTGTCCGACTTATCTCTAGGAGTGACATCACTGGCTCTTCAAAAGGAAGGACTATGAACACGATAGCCTTATTATATTATGTGTGGACCTCTACTCTTATCACACACACTGTAAAGGTCAGGATGCATTAAATAAAGTATAAAAACTTTGAGAGGGACTAGAATCTAGAACAAATTACTTAATTTATCTGTGTACATGAGTGTGTTTGTGTGTGTTTGATCATTCTTCACCTCTAGATTAGGTATTATAATGACTTTCTATGTTCTAGAAAGGGATAATTGAAGAAGGTTATGATAATATTGGTAGATCCCTTTGTAGGACCACCATACATTGTCTTTTTTATAACACTACCTCAGGAGACCTTTCTACTTATTAAATATCTAAAGTTTACATACAGACATGGATATGATTTGTTTCCCTATAATAAAACAACTGATCGTGTACAGTGTGTATTCTTAAATAAATGTCGTTTAAATGACATTTCTTTTCAGGAACTCTGGACACTTGTGCTTGTCACTGGTGATACCATAGTATTTTTTTTTTCTTTTTTTTGATACCATAGTATTTTCAAGCTCAGGAAGCATATACTTGTTGGGAAGTGAAGTACAGTTGACCCTTGAACAATGAGGGGGTTAGGGGTGCCAACCACCACACAGTCAAAAATTCGCATTTAACCTGGCAGCTGGTCTTCTGTCTCCACAGTTCTGCATCTGAGGATTCAACCAACCACAGATCGTGTAGTATTCTACTAAGTATTCACTGAAAAAGTCTGCGTATAAATGGACCCATGCAGTTCAAACATGTGTTGTTGAAGGGCTAATCTGTAATTCTGTATGAAGTTCAATGAAGAAAAATACTTTTTTTAAGTCTAAGGTCAATCCCAGCGAGGTCCAAAATCCTCACTATCACCTGTAGGAACAGGGTATATTTCACAAACTTTATCCCTGAGTATAAGGGGGATGCTATTTCAGTCTTCCTGAAAAGTCTTGTTTAGTGATTATTATTTTTAAAGTAAGAATTTTAAAAAGTTCAGTGCATACAAAAACTAGGTCATTAATATTCCAAAACATAGTACCAGGCTGACATAATTCCCTTCTAAGTGTTAATCCTATTAGGTGAAACTTTCAAATGATTTTAATACAATCGATTTTCTGCAAGTAAGGAATTACACAGAGAGCAACCATTTTTCTTTCCAATAGTAATGCCCAGCCACTGATCACTAATACCTTAGTTTTCAAATTTAGACTTTTTCCATCCTGATTCATTGACTTTCCTGACTTAAGTGTAAGTCCCTTGATTTCTGGCGCAATAAAACAATCACGTAGGTAGTTTCTCAAAACCCACTCACTTTACTGAGTGCACTTTTTTTTTTTAGGCACGTGCCTTAAACTGCAATCACAGTAGTTCATGGTGCCACACTCCTACCTTCACACTGGTCTTTTGTCGCTGACAGCTGGTAGCCCTGCCCACAGGTACACCTGAAGGAGCCCTCGGTGTTTTTGCACTGCCCGTTTATGCACAGATTCCCTTGCTGACATTCGTCAACATCTGTAAACACAATGACAATTGTTTTACATTAGTTCTTATATCTAAACACCCCATTAGCTAAAGTTTGAAACTGTAAACCAAGCTACTGTCCTCAAAGCCTTCCATTTCCAGGCTGGTCTTTTAAGGCATGACCCACAGTAGAAAATTCTTAATAAGCAGAAAAAAAGGCTCTGCCCTTTCCAATGCATTCTGGGGTTATTATCACAAAAATAATAGTACTTCTCCTAGGTGAGGCACTCTACATTTTAGTTTGAATCAGCCCACCAGTGTTCCTCACATCAACCTCAGTATGCTGAACTGTAGAAAAGAAATAATTACAAATAGATGATAAATTTATGATGAAGTAAAATTGCTTTCAATACAACATCAAGCTCTTTGCCATCTCTCTCTCTCTCTCTCATACTTTGGATACAGCACAAACACAACATGAAATATTTTAGAGTTGGAAAAAGAAAGAACCTCAGCACAAAATAATGGCTACGAGGCAGTTTGCAGGCCTGTAGAAGGCAGAAAAAAGGCAGAATTTAAACTTTCCCAAGAATTTAAAAAACAAAACCATAATGGAGGCAGTTACGGGAGGAAATAAACATTTCTACTGTACTAGAAGAACCTGGAAAAGTATAAGGTCAAACAGTTGTGTTAAAGGACACTGAGCTCATTTTCAAAGTAACAAGGAAAGCCAAGAGGCACGGTAATGTTTTGATGATAGATGTTGGAATGTCTAAGGAGAAAGTGATGAGTGAGGATTTTTTTTCAAATGCCTTGAATAAACATAGAGCTATTGACTGAGAAAGAACATAATTCTTTATAAGTGTCCTAGTCGTGGATATGAATTTACACGAATGAAGAAAAGCCTGGCCTCCTCAATAACTTGAACACTTGTGGTAGAAGCAGCGCGTGTTTTCTAAACGTTTTTGTTTGGCTGTCAGGTTGGTCTGATCTAATTAGATAACGTTGTCTTGCCTTCTCTATGTGGATACAGCCTCAGAATGTTCTGCTGAATAGCTAGTCAGTTTGTAAGAGTTTATGATTATTAAATTATGGTAGGACTGAGCTTCACCGCCTCCACTACAGGTTTGCTGTGAGGATTAGTGGAGACAATGGATGAAAACACACCAGCCCTGTACTCAGAGTGGGAGAGAGGAGTCCTGATCTTAAAAGAGCAGAACTTGTTTTAAGGAAATAACGTCCTAAAGATCAATGTCTGACTAGTACTTCCTTCTGAAAATATCCTGTTACTTAAAATGCATCTATAAGTTTATTTTTTTTTATATAGCACGTTCTTATTAGTTATCCATTTTATACATATTAGTGTATACATGTCAATCCCAATCTCCCAACTCACCCCCCACCACCACCCCGCTCCTCCACCACTTTCCCCCCTTGCATCTACAAGTTTTTTGCCAGGAGAACTCAATTAACTGCAGTCTTTTCCCTCAAGTATTACTGACAATTATCTGTTTCCTGAGCAAAGTTGCATTTCTTAACCTCTAGTGAGGCATTAACCTTTTGAATTTTATCTTCAGGCAAGCAAGGTGTCAGGTTATGTTTCCTGAAAAAGCTCACATTGACTATTAATGTAACTGGAGTTCAGAAATTTGTTTCTGATTTAATTTCTTGCAGAAATTACTTGAGTTTACTAGAAACTTTTCTTTCACTTATTGTGAAGTTGATCCCTTTTGTTTATATATAATTCCTGGCTGTCAACTGTTGACTACCAGTAGAGAAATTACATAAGAATTTTGTCTTACGAATGATTTCACACCTTTCCAGCATTCTCAGACTACTAGCTTTTCAAGTGGTCGACAGCAAAGACGAGCCCACACCATGTTTTCTTTCAGCACATTCTATAAAATACTTGAGACATCAGTTCAAGAATTTAAGACCAACAATAGCTCATGTAGCTGGTTGGATCTCACGTAATGTCTGACAACATTTTTAATGCTTTGGCCTCTTTTTGACTTTCTCAAAGAAGATGACAAATTAAGCATTCCCATGTGAAGATGTTTGAAGCAAGACTACACCCTCCATTCCAAGTACTGTCAGGATACACCAGACATCTTACATAAGTTACTCATTTATGTTGGGAAGACTGTCAGAAGTAATTCATTATAAGTAATGATACACATATTTGGAAAAACTCGAGGCAACTCTGTTATCTTGAATGAGGTGATCTTTGGGTCTTTAAAAGGACACAGGGGAACAGAGGCAGCATAATTCTACACATTAAAAAGCAATTTTTTCTTTTCTGATGAGGGACAAAATTCCTATGACAAAAGAACACTTTCTAATAAAATAGGCATGCAGGACAAATGTCTTCTCTCTCTTGTGCCAAGAGATGAACAGAAAATATTATTCTTCACAAAAGGTATTTGTTTGTTTTTTTAAATAAATTTATTTATTTTATTTCTTTTTATTTTGGCTGTATTGGGTCTTCGTTGCTGCATGCAGGCTTTCTCTAGTTGCAGCGAGCAGGGGCTACTCTTCATTGCGGTGTGTGGGCTTCTCATTGTGGTGGCTTCTCTTTTTGCGGAGCATGGGCTCTAGGCATGCGGGCTTCAGTAATTGTGACTCTCGGGCTCTAGAGCACAGGCTCAGTAGTTGTGGTGCACGGGCTTAGGTGCTCCGTGGTATATGGGATCTTCCCGGACCGGGGCTCGAACCCGTGTCCCCTGCATTGGCAGGCAGATTGTTAACCACTGTGCCACCAGGGAAGTCCCAAAAGGTATTTCTTTATGGACTTTTTGCACATATTATTATGGTAAGTCCTGCTCAGAGTTAAAATAGAGACTATCTCTAGGTATTTATACATTTAGTACATACAGCACTAAAATGTACAAAGAAATACAAAAAGATACAAATAAGTAATGGATTAATACACTAGATAATGTATTTACAACCTGAAAAGAGTTGTCAGTACATTGAGTGAGGTGAAGACACAGTCAATATTTAGGACTATCAACAGAGTGAAATTAGCAGAGTTACTGCAATGTTGGAAAACAGATTTATGATCTGGGTAAACTTGACATCTGTGAACTGAGGTCGTTTGGGAAAGATTATGAAATAATTAATGAAAAAGGATGTTATACAATTTGTTACTGTAAAAAGGAAAGGCTTTGATTGGGGAGTAAGGAAAACAACTAGTGCATATGTAGGTTTCTCCAGATGGGGATCTTGCCTGATCCTATCCCAGGCTGTAATGGAAAGACACCAGGAGAATCAGAGTAGAGGGCAAATTTAAATGGCAAGTAGACATAACAGCCCTTTCCTATCTCCAAGCTTTGATATGTGCTGTTTCCTCTGCCCTATAAGGTTTTCTCCCCTCTGTATTCAATATTTTAAGACCAAGTTTAAATAGCGACACCTCTGCAAAGCCTTCCCAGAAGCAAGCAATCAGAATTAGTCACACACTTCTTGGCTTCAGCAGAACTTTGTACATGCCTATTATTCGGTGAATAACAACATCTACCACAAAATGTCATGCTCTGTCCCTGCCTTATATCTCATCCTCCATGTATTATCTCTGATATCTCATTACCCTATATTTTCTCATGCAATCCTCACATCAACCCTCATAGGTGCCATTATTGTTACCTTCTTGCAGATGAGCAAGTAAGGCTTGGCGAAATGAGATAACTTATCCAAGCTAACACAGCTTCAGAGTATCACAGCTAGAATATGACATACTGCCTTTTAAAAGAAAAAAAAAAACCTAAACTCCAGACTTATTTGGATTTCACCAGTTTTTCCATGCAGGTCCTCTTTCTGTTCCAGGATCCAATCCAGGGGACCACATTATATTCAGGTGTCTCATCTCTCCAGTCAGTCTTTCCTTGTTTTGACAACGTCAATTGCCTTGAGGATATGGGCCAGAATTCTACAGAATGTCCCCAATTTGGACTTGTCTGATGTTTTTCTCATGATTAAGACTGGGGTTACAGGTTTTTGGAAAGAATAGCACAGAGGTGAAGTGCTTTGGTCCTCACATAATGTCAGGAGTACATGACATTCACATGACATCACTGACGACTTAACTTTCATTACTTAGTACTTTACTGTCTCCAATTATCTGATGCAGGTTTGCATCTCTTCCAATGAGTAATAGTTCTTTGAGAGATTTCAGCCTCTTGGTAACATACGCAGTGCCTGGAACACGTTGGTTCCTTGATACACTTGAGAGGAAGGAAAGGAAGGATGAATAGAAGCTTCTGCAGCAGCCCAGCAGAGTGCCCCAGAGGCTGGAAAATACGAGTGTTCCTAGGGGTGGCATCAATTGATGGTGTGAATTCACAGGTAGTAGGGAGACTGACTAGAGAAGGGCAGCCTCATCTGGGATGGCAATGCCAAGAGGAAGATGGTGGTAATGAGTCATTCATTCAACATGTATTTACTCTGTGCATTTTCCCTCTAGAGAGTCCAATCCTCGAATTTTAGGGATGACATGATAACAGGAAACCTGAGATTATTTATCCAAGGTTGTATAGTGAATCCCTGGAAGAGCCAGGATTCAGGTCAGTAGTGAGGAAGAAGATGGGTGTGCAGGGCAGTATAATCATGAGCAAGTACTTGCGTCAAAATAAGCACAGAATATACCCAGGGCCGTTGTGACATCAGTTGGATGGGACAGAGATTGCAAATTGAAGAAAGCAGTGGTGACAAATTTGGAATGTGAAGTAGGGGCCGATTACAAGGGTTTTTATGAATAAGCAGATGAAAAGAAGCAGGCAGACTGGGAAGAGAAAGTAATATGACAGGTTATGGCAATAAACCAGATACAGCAATCAAATAAAGATTAACAATGGGTTCTAATGTTGAGACCTTCAGCCACCATTCGTCCTGTATGTAAGGAAGATATAATACCTTTCAAGTGATTCTCATGTTTAACTTTTTCTGAGGAGATGCCCAGCTTAAGGAGTCAGAAGGAAAGTTGCAGATGTGGGAAAGGACCAGGAGAAAAGGGAGATGTGCCTACTTCATATGCTGTCCTGGGAGTGGATAGTATTCTGCTGCATGGAAGGAATAAGGCACCAAATCCAGACGTCTGTGAATTCCCTACTGCCAGTGGAAGATGCTTCAATTCTTACAGGTCAGTAGTAGGGTATCTGTTTACTGCTTCCCTACCACAGTGATAAATTAATCACTACCTTAGATCCTTCACTTTCATTGAGACAGTAAAGAAAAATTTTTTTACTTATTTCCTCTTTCTCCCTTTGAAAGAGCATGCTTTTAGGTATAAAAGTGATGGAAGATAGCAGAATGGAAACAGTCCATAGATTTAACTGCAGAAAAAATGAAAATTTCTTAAAAAATTATTTAAAAAATTAGCGAAACCTTGGACAAATTACACTAATATTCTGAAGAAAACGGTATATGTTAAATATATACACTGTACATAGGTTTATATATATATATCCTATATATAAAGTGTTCATACACATTGACTTAAAAACTTGATTAATGGGAAAAGATATTAACAAATTTACAAAAGAGGAAATATAAATGTTTAACAGATGTATGAAATAAGTGTTTAATAATTAGAAGTGTTTAGGAAATTATTAAAGGAAATGAGCACATAAAATACATATTAAATCTTTTAGAAGCAAAAGAAACACATATTTTAAAATTAGAAATTAGTGTTCTCTATTGAAATAGTTAAACACAGAACATTTTGCCTGATTCTTCCACTTTTATAAATAAGGAAGTAATCCGAAAATTCAGGCAAAGGTTTATTTTTTAAAGAGATGCCTGTTAGGTTTTATTTTTACATAATAATCAGAAGCTGGAAAAAATATGTTGTTCAACACCTGAAGAACAGCAAGAAAATGGTGACACAGCAATACACCGGGATATTACACTGCCTTTAAAACTAATGTTTGAAAAGAGTTATTAATAAATGTAAAATGTTCATGATAGACTATTAAATGATAAAAAGCAAGATAGAAAACTGTACACAGAACATAATGATATAAAATATCCATGAGATATGAATATCCATAAATGAGGTTGAAAGATTATTACTTTATCTTTTTTACCTTTCTGCATTTGCTACATTTCGTATAGCAAATGCATGTTTTTTAATAGCAATTTTATTGAAATAAAAATCACACACCACATAATTCATCTATTTAAAGTGTACAATTCAATAGTTTTTAGTATATTCACAGAGTTGTACAACTGCATGTATCGTTTTTATAACTGGAAAAAACAAAATAGATCTGTGGTTTACAGATATTCTCTAAAAAAAACACTGTTTTTCTCTATGTAAACAGATAGGGTCTGTATTTAATCACCATGAGGAGTCACTTTCAAAGATGTCAACCAAAATGTGCTCCAAGTAGCTCAATCAAAATAAATGACAGGTAGTATGTTTCCCTTTTTTAAGGCTAGTGACTCTAATATGTTTTTAAATGCAGTTCAAATAAAAATGAGACATCTGATCACAGTATTTACCTTTACAGTGCTTGTGGTCTGGAGTTGGGGTATAGCCCTTGTGGCATGAACACATGTAGGATCCTTCGAGGTTGGAGCAAGTACCATTTGTGCAGATATCTGGTTTCAGGCATTCATCCACATCTTAAAGAATGGGGTATAATGGAAAGGGGGAAAAAAAGACAAAGAGGAAAAAAAGAAATAAAACATAAATAAAGTTGAATTTGGTTAGAAACAGAAATAGTGGATCTTCTAAAGAGGGGCAGATTCTTTTTTCTTTTTTTTGGCCGCACCATGCGGCTTCTGGGATTTTTAGTTCCCCAACCAAGGATTGAACCCAGGCCCTCAGCAGTGACAGTGTGGAGTCCTAACCACTGGACCACCAGAGAATTCCCAAGAGGGGCAGGTTCTTTAAGATAAGCTTTCAAATTAGCCCTTAAGAGGAGGAGAAGCTCTGGTATGAGGTATGTGTATGATGGTTCCGTGGCTTAATTTACTTTCTGCAAAGTAACTCAAAAAAAGGAACCAAACATGCTCTACAAATAAACTCAATGGAAGGCTTGTTTTAGAGGGGGGTGAGGAAGAGAGGATAGATGTAGAGCAACATCCCCTGCAAGATAAAATATTCCAAAGAACCACAGACGTGTGGAGGTCTAGTTAGGGAACTGATGAACTTCAGTAGAATGTGAGCGTTTACCGAAGCAAGAGATATGACTCATGATCCAGAAAAACCATGGGAAAGTTTTAACAGAAAGGTGAAAAAAAATCTGGCAAAACATTCTAAGATGGCATTGAATCAGTGATTTAAGAAAAAAAAAAACAACCTAGGGGACAAACATAAGCCTAATGGGTAGTTTGAAGGTGGGGTATAGGCTGAAGAGGCAGATACAATAATAATAGCTAATCTTATTTTTTTTTAACATCTTTATTGGAGTATAATTGCTTTACAATGGTGTGTTAGTTTCTGCTTTATAACACAGTGAATCAGCTATACATATACATATATCCCCATATCTCTTCCCTCTTGCATCTCCCTCCCTCGCACCCTCCCTATTCCCCACCTCTAGGTGGTCACAAAGCACCGAGCTGATCTCCCTGTGCTATGGGGCTGCTTCCCACTAGCTATCAATTTTACATTTTTTTTTTAGATTCCATATATATGTGTTAGCATACGGTACTTGTTTTTCTCTTTCTGAGTTACTTCACTGTATGACAGACTCTAGGTCCATCCACCTCACTAAAAATAACTCAATTTCGTTTCTTTTTATTTACAAGCAGCTCATGCAGTTCGATATCAAAAAAACAAACAACCCAATCCAAAAATGGGCAGAAGACCTAAACAGACATTTCTCCAAAGAAGATATACAGATTGCCAAGAAACACATGAAAGGATGCTCAACATCACTAATCATTAGAGAAATGAAAATCAAAACTACAATGAGGTTATCACCTCACACCAGTCAGAATGGCCATCATCAAAAAATCTACAAACAATAAATGCTGGAGAGGGTGTGGAGAAAAGGGAACCCTCTTGCACTGTTGGTGGGAATGTAAATTGATACAGCCACTATGGAGGTTCCTTAAAAAACTAAAAATAGAACTACCATACGACCCAGCAATCCCACTACTGGGCATATACCCTGAGAAAACCATAATTCAAAGAGTCATGTGCCATAATGTTCATTGCAGCTCTATTTACAATAGCCAGGACATGGAAGCAACCTAAGTGTCCATCGACAGATGAATGGATAAAGAAGATGTGGCACAGATATACAATGGAATAATAGCTAATCCTTATCAGGCACTTATTGTATGAAGGCACTGAAGGCTTTACACATATTCTCTCATTTAATGCTAACAAAATCCGTATGGGCTAACCCTTCACAGAGGACGGAACTGAGATTTAAAGAAGTTCAAAGCTTGTCCAAGGCCACATGATTAGAAACTGATGGCTCAGATTTGAACTCAGTCAGCCTAACTCCAAAGACCATCTTTTAAACTGTAAGGTTCTGTCATAGGCAAAGTTAAGTCTAGAGATAGAAACAGTTAAACAGAAAAGGCATGACTTTGTTTTTATGATTTGCTAACACAGCATTTATATCAATAATCATTATCTAAGTGTTCATTGATTTCATTCAACAAACTTTCATTAAGCTCCTACTAGAATATTGTTAATTCAAAAAGAAAAATTTGAGTTCTGTGCCCCATTTGAATGCCCCTGGGTAAGTCCACTGTATATTGCAGAAAGAAGGTATATAATGTAGCATAAATAACCAAAAATTTAAAGAGAAAAAACTTCAACCACAAAGTGCCAAAAATATACACAGCATCACAATTTATACTTAATTTTACAGTGGGCTACAACTTAAAGTATTTTATACATAAGGCAGACAAACAATAAAAAGGAAAAGGCTCTTGATTGTATCCATTTCATTTCACAATGCTCGCCACAAAAGCAATACAGCTTTCCACCTCAGTATTAACAGAGAATCAGGAGCACATTAACAGAGACCTAGTTTTAAGTCAGCAATCATTCATTTGCACTGCATTTCATTAAAACTGTACTCTATCTTTTTCTTTTTTACAATGGAATTCAGAAGTAGAGTGTTACCAAAATAAGGCACGGGGGATCTTGTGCGTGTGCACGTGTGTGTATGCCACATGCATACGGAAAACAGCCGAGTAACTGACACTGCCTAGGCGTTCTGCCTTGCTTTCACAACATCACTAATTATAGTAGAGTGACCCTATTCCATTACAAACAAAAATAACACTTTCAGACTGACTCATTATCCATCCTTTCTTTGGTTGTGGGAGTCCACTTTTGTAAACATTGAAAGCAAACTACTTCAAAGAAGAAGCCAAACACTGGAGCCAAAATAAATAATGGGACACAATGAACATAGACACTGGGCATGGAAATTCCAACAGCGATGTAAAAATGTCATGTCTAGGATCTGGTTTGGTTTCAAAAACGTTAACAAGATGAAAAATGTATCAATTGCTCTTTTTAATTTTTCATGCACCAGAGAGTGTGATTTATAAGACTGCAGAATATAACAGTAAAATTCATTTCTAAGACCATATTTTCTCTTAAAGTAAATTAACAGGCATTGCAGATTACCATTCAGGAGATACTTATAAAACTTCTATTTTACCAGGCTACTACCATGATTAACGATGAAGCAGAATGCTTTGAAATATCTAGGAGACCCTGATGTGTTTATTCTTTACTTACTACAGTCATAATTGCATGGAACCAGAATCCTGTAGATAGAACAGTTTGAATTGAATAAGTACATGAGCTTAGTGGCACTTATGCTCTTAAAGAGATAATGATATATAGTAGAATATCACTAAAAATGTCTTTGATTTAGAATCAAAAGGTACAAACCTCCAGCTATAAAATAAATGTCATGGTGATGTAATGTACAGCATGGTGACCATAGTTAGTAACACTGTATTGTGTACTTGAAAGTTGCCAAGAGAATACAGTTGGCCCTTGAAGAACATGGGTTTGAACTGCATGCATCCACTTACACACGGATTTTTTTCAACAGTAAATACTACAGTACTACACGATCCGTGGTTGGGAGAAACCGTGGACGCAGGGGGCCAACTGTAAGTTACATGCAGATTTTCAGCTGCACAGAGGGTTGGTGCCCCTAACGCCCTCATTGTTAGAGGGTCAGCTGTGGATCTTAAAAGTCTTCATCACAAGAAAAAAAAATTTTGTAACCATGTATGGTGATGGATGTCAACTAGACTTATTATGGTGATCATGTTGCAATGTATACAAATATTGAATCATTTTGTACACCTGAAATACAATGCTATCTCACAATTATACCTCAATTTAAAAAAAATAAAAAGAATCTCTATACAGAAGGAAGGTGTCTAGAGTGTAGTCTCACTTGGTGGATGAAAAGGGAATGAAATAAACTCAGTGTTGTATCTTTAGCCAGACCTCTCTCCTTAACTGCTCATCGCCACAGCTATGATCTTAGAAATTAATTTTACTGTTATATTCTGTTAGTTTACTGGGACATCTCTACTTGATGTCCCACAGGCACCTCTCGAGTCCTCATGGCCCAAACTGATCCTTTTCCTGCCTTCTCTTTATGCTGTCTCTCATGTCAATATAGGCTACCATGACCCACTCAGACGCCCAAGTCAGAAACTTGGGAGTCATCCCTTCTAGATTCCTTACTCTCCCTCTTTCCCCACATTCAATTTACTACCAAGTCATGTAAATTCTACTTACCAAATCTCTCTCAAATACACCCAACTTTACTTCATTCCCACCACTACCATTCTCTCTCACCTGGGTTATTGGCATAATCTTCTGTTTCTCTATTTAAAGTTTTACCCTATCAAATCCATTATCCAAATTGCAGCCACAGCAATATTTCTAAAATACAAATCTGACCAATGATGTTGTTCCTCTACTTTAAAAACTTTCAATCGTTTCCAGGGTTTTTCAATTCAGTCAAGGATACAGTACAAACCTGTGGGGCCCTGAATGGTACTGACAGAAAGTCAGGCCCCCATAATCCCTACTTCTAACCCTTGGGAGGACCAATGCCATAGGAAACAAGGTGGTCTCTACCCACCCTACTGTCTACCACCCAACACCCACAGCCCCTTACCCCTGCAGCAGAGGGAGATGGTTATGTCTCTGTTTTCTGTATTGGAGCTCAAAACTCATTCTAGGATTACAGTCTTATAGAAGAGTTGTATCACCCAAATTCTTACACGCATATACATAATGAGTTCAAAAGGGAAACTGTCCATAGAAAAATGGGTCACAAATTCAAGAAAAACAATTTACCAATGGGCTTTGGGGACATAATTTGGCATGTGCCATTCATGAATTAATTAAACCTCCCACAGTAAGGAAGTTGCCAGTTTACTAGGTCAGCAATTTCTGGATGACTGTTAACGAGTTTATGAATCCAACTCACTGTACTATCACTCAATCCAAATTAATCCTTCTCATCCACAATACCTTGAATGACTCTCACAAATGCCTGGTGAAAACTGCATACGCCACACCTATAGGATTTCCTGATTCCTCCTCTAATAACTCTATCATAATAGGCAGTCAGAGGCATAATTTGTCCTTAATGAACCTGGCTGATTTTTATGATCAGAACATCCTTTAAAAAATGTTTCACCTCATCATCGGAATCCTGCAGTCTACAGTTCTTTTTCAAGATCAACATGAAGTTCAGTGGTCATTAGTTCCCGAACTCCACCTTCTTTCCTCTTTGGGGGGAAATGAGGACATTAATCTCTCTCCAGGTCCTGGGCAACTTTCCATTCTCCACAATTTCACAAAGATGATTCCCAGCTGGCCAGCAATCCCACCTGCAAATTCTCTCACTGCTTCGAAAGGTAATTCATCTGGGTCAGGAACCCTTTTGAAATTTCCCTTCCTAATATCCTAGGAACACACCAGACTGCCCGAAGCCCCTCTGTGGTGGGCAAGACCTCTAAAGTTCTAAGGGTGCTCAGTGGCCACCTTCCCACAGGTCAGCCCGTGGCTGTACTGCCCCCTTCCACTTCACCCACCTTGGAGTTGGTCAGAATAGGGTCCAGAGCAAGAGTTTACCTGCATTACTTCCTTTACTACCAAGGAGATGAATCTGTCAACACGGTGAACCAGTCATTTTTCTGAAGCCATTCAACCTCATGTAATTCATTAGTGACCAAGAGACTTCAGTGAGTGAGCACCATTTTATATGGGAAGAAAACATCTTATTCTATCACTACGCTACATGAAAATACAGGATTACTCCCCACACAAACATTACTTCAATTATCCCTCAACTATTCTTCACACATAGTCTTTACATTGGATTGGCCAAAAAGTTCATTCACATTTTTCTGTAACATCTTATGGAAAAACACAAACGAACTTTTTGGCCAACCAAATACTAAAGATGATGGGAGAACGTATTTGACAGAAAAGCAAGCATGGCAGAGAGACCTTCAAGATGGCGGAGTTGTAAGAAGTGGAGATCACTTTTCTCCCCACAAATACATCAGAAATACAACTACATGTGGAACAACTCCTACAGAACACCTACTGAACGCTGGCAGAAGACCTCAGGCTTCCCAAAAGGCAAGAAACTCTCCACGTACCTAGGCAGGGAAAAAAGAAAAAAGAAAAAACAGAGACAAAAGAATAGGGACAGGACCTGCACCTCAGGGAGGGAGCTGTGAAGGAGGAAAAGTTTCCACACACTAGGGAGCCCCTTCACTGGCGGAGACAGGGGACAGTCTGGGGGAAAGCTTTGGAGCCACGGAGGAGAGCGCAGCAACAGGGGTGCAGAGGGCAAAGCGGAGAGATTCCCGCACAGAGGATCGGTGCCGACCAGCACTCACCAGCCTGAGAGCCTTGTCTGCTCACCAGCTGGGATGGGTGGGGTCTGGGAGCTGAGGTCAGATCCCAGGGAGAGGACTGGGGTTGGCTGCGTGAACACAGCCTGAAGGGGGCTAGTGCGTCACAGCTAGCCGGGAGGGAGTCCGGTAAAAAGTCTGGAACTACCTAAGAGGCAAGAGACCACTGTTTTGGGGTGTGCGAGGAGAGGGGATTAAGAGCACCACCTAAATGAGCTCCAGAGATGGGCGTGAGCTGCAGCTATCAGCACGCACACCAGAGATGGGCATGAAACACTAAGGCTGCTGCTGCAGTCACCAAGAAGCCTGTGAGCAAGCACAGGTCACTATCCACACCTCCCCTCCCGGGAGCCTGTGCAGCCTGCCACTGCAAGGGTCCTGTGATCCAGGGACAACTTCCCCGGGAGAACACACGGCACGCCTCAGGCTGTTGCAATGTCACGCTGGCCTCTGCCACCACAGGCTCACCCCGCATTCCATACCCCTCCCTCGCCCTGGCCTGAGTGAGCCAGAGGCCCCTAATCAGCCGCTCCTTTAACCCATCCTGTCTGAGCAAAGAACAGAAGCCCTCAGGCGACCTACACGTAGAGGCGGGGCCAAATCCGAAGCTGAATCCCAGGAGCTGTGCGAACAAAGAAGAGAAAGGGAACTCTCTCCCAGCAGCCTCAGGAGCAGTGGATTAAATCTCCACAATCAACTTGATGTACCCTGCATCTCTGGAATACCTGAATAGACAACAAATCATCCCAAAATTCAGGCAGTGGACTTTGGAAGCAACTACAGTTGGGGTTTGCTTTCTGCATCTAATTTGTTTCTGGTTTTATGTTTATCTTAGTTTAGTATTTAGAGTTTATTATCATTGGTAGATTTGTTTATTGATTTGGTTGCTCTCTTCCTTTTTTTTTTTAATATGTAGATATATATATATTTTTCCTTTTTCTCTTTTTGTGACTGTGTATATGTGTGCTTCTTTGTGTGATTTTGTCTGTATAGCTTTGCTTTTACCATTTGTCCTAGGGTTCTGTCTGTCTGTTTTTGTGTTTCTTTGTTTTTTTTTAGAATAGTTTTTAGCTCTTGTTATCATTGGTGGATTTGTTTTTTGGTTTGGTTGCTCTCTTCTTTCTTTCCTTTTTTTTTTTCTTTTATTACTTTTTATTTTTTTATTTTTTAAAATAAATTCATTTATTTACTTATTTATTTTTGGCTGCATTGGGTCTTAGTTGCTGCACGCGGGCTTTTCTCTAGTGGCAGTGAGTGGGGGCTACTCTTCATTGTCATATGCGGGCTTCTCACTGCGGTGGCTTCTCTTGTTGTGTAGCATGGGCTTGAGGCACACAGGCTTCAGTAGTTGTGGCCTGCGGGCTCTAGAGTGCAGGCTCAGTAGTTGTGGCGCACGGGCTTAGTTGCTCCGCACCATGTGGGATCTTCCCGGACCAGGTCATGAACCTGTGTCCCTTGCATTGGCAGGCAGATTCTCAACCACTGTGCCACCAGGGAAGACTTATTACTTTTTAATTTTTTGATTTTTTTAATAATTTTTAAAAATTTTATATTTTAATAACTTTAATTTTATTTATTTTTTACTTTCTTTCTTTCTTTTTTTCTCCCTTTTGCTCTGAGCTGTGTGGCAGACAGAGTCTTGGTGCTCCAGCCAGGTGTCAGGCCTGTGCCTCTGAGGTGGGAGAGCTGAGTTCAGAATATCGGTCCAACGGAGACCTCCTGGCTCCACGTAATATCAAATGGCAAAAGCTCTCCCAGAGATCTCCATCTCAACACTAAGACCCTGCACCACTCAATGACCAGCAAGCTACAGTGCTGGACACCCTATGCCAAACAACTAGCAAGACAGGAACACAACTCCACCCATTAGCAGAGAGGCTGCCTAAAATCATAATAAGGTCAAAGACACCCCAAAATACACCACCGGATGCAGTCCTGCCCACCAAAAAGACAAGATCCAGCCTCATCCACCACAACACAGGCACCAGTCCCCTCCACCAGGAAGCCTACACAACCCACTGAACCAACCTTACCCACTGGGGGCAGACACCAAAAACAACGGGAACTATGAACCTGCAGCCTGCGAAAAGGAGATGCCAAACACAGTAAGTTAAGCAAAATGAGAGGACAGAAGAACACACAGCAGATGAAGGAGCAAGGTAAAAACCCATCACACCAAACAAATGAAGAGGAAATAGGCAGTCTACCTGAAAAAGAATTCAGAGTAATGATAGTAAAGGTGATTCAAAATCTTAGAAATAGAATGGAGAAAATACAAGAAACATCTAACAAGGACCTAGAAGAACTAAAGAGCAAACAAACAATGATGAACAACACAAAAAATGACATTAAAAATTCTCTACTAGGGGGCTTCCCTGGTGGCGCAGTGGCTGAGAATCTGCCTGCCAATGCAGGGGACACGGGTTTGAGCCCTGGTCTGGGAGGATCCCACATGCCGCGGAGCAACAAGGCCCGTGAGCCACAATTACTGAGCCTGCGCGTCTGGAGCCTGTGCTCCGCAACAATAGAGGCCGCGATAGTGAGAGGCCCACGCATCGCGATGAAGAGTGGCCCCCACTTGCCACAACTAGAGAAAGCCCTCGCACAGAAACGAAGACCCAACACAGCCATAAATAAATTAATTAATTAATTTTAAAAAAATGAAATCATTTAAAAAAAAATTCTCTACTAGGAATCAAAAGCAGGATAACTGAGGCAGAAGAACGGATAAGTGACCTGGAAGATAAAACAGTGAAAATAACTACCACAGAGAATAAAAAAAGATGAAAAGAACTGAGGACAGTCTCAGAGACCTCTGGGACAACATTAAATGCACCAACATTCGAATTATAGGGATCCCAGAAGAAGAGAAAAAGAAAGGGACTGAGAAAATATTTGAAGAGATTATAGTTGAAAACTTCCCTAATACGGGAAAGGAAATAGTCGATCAAATCCAGGAAGTGCAGAGAGTCCCATACAGGATAAAAGCAAGGAGAAACACGCCAAGACACATATTAAGCAAATTATCAAAAATTAAATACAAAGAAAAAATATTAAAAGCAGCAAGGGAAAAACAGCAAATAACCTAAAAGGGAACCCCCATAAGGTTAACAGCTGATCTTTCAGCAGAAACTCTGCATGCCAGAAGGGAGTGGCAGGACAGATTTAAAATGATGAAAGGGAAGAATCTACAACCAAGATTACTCTACCCAGCAAGGATCTCATTCAGATTTGAGAGAGAAATTAAAACCTTTACAGACAAGCAAAAGCTAACAGAATTCAGCACCACCAAACCAGCTTTACAACAAATGCTAAAGGAACTTCTCTAGGCAGGAAACACAGAGAAGGAAAAGACCTACAGTAATAAACCCAAAACAATTAAGAAAATGGTAACAGGAACATACATATCAATAACTACTTTAAATGTAAATGGATTAAATGCTCCAACCAAAAGACACAGATTGGCTGAATGGATACAAAAACAAGACCCGTATATATGTTGTCTACAGGAGACCCACTTCAGATCTAGGGACACATACAGACTGAAAGTGAGGGGATGGAAAAAGATATTCCATGCAAATGGAAATCAAAAGAAAGCTGGAGTAGAAGTTCTCGCATCAGACAAAATAGACTTTAAAACAAAGACTATTACAAGAGACAAAGAAGGACACTACATAATGATCAAGGGATCAATCCAAGAAGAAGATATAACAATTGTAAATATTTATGCACCCAATATAGGAGCACCTCAATACATAAGGCAAATGCTAACAGCCATAAAAGGGGAAATCGACAGTAACACAATCATAGTAGGGGACTTTAACACCCCACTTTCACCAATGGACAGATCATCCAAAATGAAAATAAATAAGGAAACACAAGCTTTAAATGATACATTAAACAAGATGGACTTAATTGATATTTATAGGACATTCCATCCATAAACAAAGAATACACATTCTTCTCAAGTGCTCATGGAACATTCTCCAGGATAGATCATATCTTGGGTCACATATCAAGCCTTGGTAAATTTAAGAAAATTGAAATCGTACCAAGTATCTTTTCCACCCACAACACTATGAGACTAGATATCAATTACAGGAAAAATCTGTAAGAAATACAAACACATGGAGGCTAAACAATACACTACTAAATAACCAAGAGATCACTGAAGAAATCAAAGAGGAAATCAGAGGAAATCAAAAAATTCCTACAAACAAATGACAATGAAAACACAATGACCCCAAACCTATGGGATGCAGCAAAAGCAGTTCTAAGAGGGAAGTTTATAGCAATACAATCCTCCCTCAGAAAACGAGAAACATCTCACATAAACAACCTAACTTTACACCTAAAGCAATCAGAGAAAGAAGAACAAAAAAACCCCCAAGTTACCAGAAGGAAAGAAATCATAAAGATCAGATCAGAAATAAATGAAAAAGAAATGAAGGAAACAATAGCAAAGATCAATAAAATTAAAAGCTGGTTCTTCAAGAAGATAAGCAAAATTGATAAACCATTAGCCGGACTCATCAAGAAAAAAAGGGAGAAGAGTCAAATCAATAGAATTAGAAATGAAAAAGGAGAAGTAACCACTGACACTGCAGAAATACAAAGGATCATGAGAAATTACTACAAGCAACTCTATGCCAATAAAATGGACAACCTGGAAGAAATGGACAAATTCTTAGAAATGCACAATCTTCTGAGACTGAAGGAGAAAGAAACAGAAAATATAAACAGACCAATCACAAGCACTGAAATTGAAACTGTGATTAAAAATCTTCCAACAAACAAAAGCCCAGAACCAGATGCCTTCACAGGCAAATTCTATCATTTAGAGGAGAGCTAACACCGATCGTTCTCAAATTCTTCCAAAATATAGCAGAGGGAGGAACACTCCCAAACTCATTCTACGAGGCTACCATCACCCTGATACCAAAACCAGACAAAGATGTGACAAAGAAAGAAAACTACAGGCCAATATCACTGATGAACATGAATGCAAAAATCCTCAACAAAATACTAGCAAACAGAATCCAACAGCATATTAAAAGGATCATACACCATGATCAAGTGGGGTATATCCCAGGAATGCAAGGATTCTTCAATATATGCAAATCAATCAAATTGATACACCATATTAACAAATTGAAGAATAAAACCATATGATCATCTCAATAGATGCAGAAAAAGCTTTTGACAAAATTCAACACCCATTTATGATAAAGACCCTCCAGAAACTAGGCATAGAGGGAACTTACCTCAACATAATAAAGGCCACATACGACAAACCCATAGGCAACATCGTTGTCAATGGTGAAAAACAGAAATCATTTCCTCTAAGATCAGGAACAAGACAAGGTTGCCTACTCTCACCACTATTATTCAACATACTTTTGGAAGTTTTAGCCACAGCAATCAGAGAAGAAAATAAATAAAAGGAATCCAAATCAGAAAAGAAGAAGTAAAGCTGTCACTGTTTGCAGATGACATGATAGTATACATAGAGAATCCTAAAGATGCTACCAGAAAACTACTAGACCTAATTAATGAATTTGGTAAAGTAGCAGGATACAAAATTAATGCACAGAAGTCTCTTGCATTCCTATACACGAATGATGAAAAATCTGAAAGAGAAATTAAGGGAATACTCCTATTTACTATTGCAACAAAAAGAATAAAATACCTAGGAATAAACCTGCCTAAGGAGACAAAAGACCTGTATGCAGAACACTGTAAGACACTGATGAAAGAAATTAAAGATGATACAAATAGATGGAGAGATAGACCATGTTCTTCGATTGGAAGAATCAACATTGTGAAAATGACTCTCCTACCCAAAGCAATCTACAGATTCAATGCAATCCCTATCAAACTACCAATGGCATTATTCACAGAACTGGAACAAAAACTTTCACAATTTGTATGGAGACACAAAAGACCCCGAATAGCCAAAGCAATCTTGAGAAAGAAAAACGGAGCTGGAGGAATCAGGCTCCGGACTTCAGACTATACTACAAAGCTACGGTAATCAAGACAGTATGGTACTGGCACAAAAACAGAAATATAGATCAATGGAACAGGATGGAAAGCCCAGAGATAAACCCACGCACATATGGTCACCTTATCTTTGATAAAGGATTCAAGAATATACAATGGAGAAAAGACAGTCTCTTCAATAAGTGGTGATGGGAAAACTGGACAGCTACATGTAAAAGAATGAAATTAGAACACTCTCTAACACCATACACAAGAATAAACTCAAAATGGATTAAAGACCTAAATGTAAGGCCAGACACTATCAAAGTCTTAGAGGAAAACATAGGCAGAACACTCTACGAGATAAGTCACAGCAAGATCCTTTTTGACCCACCTTCTAGAGAAATGGAAATAAAAACAAAAATAAACAAATGGGACCTAATGAAACTTAAAAGCTTTTGCACAGCAAAGGAAACCATAAACAAGACAAAAAGACAACCCTCAGAATGGGAGAAAATATTTGCAAATGAAGCAACTACAAACGATTAATCTCCCAAATTTACAAGCAGCTCATGTAGCTCAATATTAAAAAAACAAACAACCCAATCCAAAAATGGGCAGAAGACCTAAACAGACATTCCTCCAAAGAAGATATACAGATTGCCAACAAACACATGAAAGGATGCTCAACATCACTAATTATTAGAGAAACGCAAATCAAAACTACAATGAGGTATCACCTCACACCAGTTAGAATGGGCATCATCAGAAAATCTACAAACGACAAATGCTGGAGAGGGTGTGGAGAAAAGGGAACCCTCTTGCACTGTGGGTGGGAATGTAAATTGATACAGCCACTATGGAGAACAATATGGAGGTTCCTTAAAAAACTAAAAATAGAATTACCATATGACCCAGCAATCCCACTACTGGGCATATACCCAGAGAAAACCGTAATTCAAAAAGACACATGCACCCGAATGTTCATTGCAGCACTATTTACAATAGCCAGGTCATGGAAGCAACCTAAATGCCCATCAACAGACGAATGGATAAAGAAGTTGTGGTACATATATACAATGGAATATTACTCGGCCATAAAAAAGAACAAAACTGATTCATTTGTTGAGACGTGGATGGATCTAGAGACTGTCATACAGAGTGAAGTAAGTCAGAAAGAGAAAAACAAATATCGTATATTAACGCATGTATGTGGAACCTAGAAAAATGGTAGAGATGAGCCGGTTTGCAGGGCAGAAGTTGAGACACAGATGTAGAGAACGGACATATGGACACCAAGGGGGGAAAACTGCGGTGGGGTGGGGATGGTGGTGTGCTGAATTGGGTGATTGGGATTGACATGTATACACTGATGTGTATAAAATTGATGACTAATAAGAACCTGCAGTATAAACAAACAAACAAACTAAACAACTAATACTAAACTTTCATTGGGTTATTTGTATGGAAATATGGTAATATAAATGTTTCAGACATTACATGAAATTTCTAAAAATCTTCTATGTTCTGGTATAATGTTATAAGTCATAATCCTAGTTATTACTTTAAAATGTATATCTCAGAAATAACTAATTTTCTTGTCAACTGCATTATTATGAACTTTCATCAAATCTTTAACCGTGGTCATTTTTAAGTCTTTTGTCATTTACAGACAGTTCTGGGTGTACTCTGATGCTTTTGCAAATATGTTCCTATAAAAGGGTTTCATCTTCAGGAAATTCATGGAAAAGACTCTGACAAATACAGGTTTCTGGTAACTGACTGTACTGCTGAACTGAATGAATAAGCATTTTCAGAACTCTAATGAAAAACTGATGAGCTCATAAAAGTGCTAACAAAAGATCAAGATGAAAAAAAAAATTAATTACATGGGACTGAGTGAACTGATGAGGATGAGTATAATTTTTGTGACTTTCTGTTTGAATTTAAAAAAGGAAAAAATCCCACAAGGACTCAGAGGCAAAGAATATACAAATCAATTTTCACTGCAAAGTAAAGGAGCTGTTACAGTGGAGGATTATGGACTGAATGTCAATATTATGACATAGTATGAGTGTGTTTCATGTTTGGTAATTGCAATCATTGTTGCTTTTGTTGTGGTCATCCATGTACAATGCTTGGTGTCAGTCTATTTATCTCTTGTAAAAATAAAATACAGTGTGTGTGAAAAAAAAAAAAAAAAAACTACAATGAGGTATCACCTCATACCAGTCAGAATGGCCATCATCAAAAAATCTACAAACAACAAATGCTGGAGAGGGTGTGGAGAAAAGGGAACCCTCTTGCACTGTGGGTGGGAATGTAAATTGATACAGCCACTATGGAGAACAGTATGGAGGTTCCTTAAAAAACTAAAAATAGAACTACCATACAACCCAGCAATCCCACTACTGGGCATATACCCTGAGAAAACCATAATTCAAAAAGAGTCATGTACCAAAATGTTCATTGCAGCTCTATTTACAATAGCCAGGACATGGAAGCAACCTAAGTGTCCATCGACAGATGAATGGATAAAGAAGATGTGGCATATACATAAAATGGAATATTACTCAGCCATAAAAAGAAACGAAATTGAGTTATTTGTAGTGAGGTGGATGGACCTAGAGTCTGTCATACAGAGTGAAGTAAGTCAGAAAGAGAAAAGCGAATACCGTATGCTAACACATATATATGGAAACTAAAAAAAAAAAAAATTGGTCATGAAGAACCTAGGGGCAAGACAGGAATAAAGACACAGACCTACTAGAGAATGGACTTGAGGACACGGGGAGGGGGAAGGGTAAGCTGGGACAAAGTGAGAGAGTGGCATGGACATATATACACTACCAAATGTAAAACCAATAGCTAGTGGGAAGCAGCCACATAGCACAGGGAGATCAGCTTGGTGCTTTGTGACCACCTAGAGGGGTGGGATAGGGAGGGTGGGAGGGAGACGCAAGAGGGAGGAGATTTGGGGATATATGTATATGTATAGCTGATTCACTTTGTTTTAAAGCAGAAAGTAACACACCATTGTAAAGCAATTATACTCCAATAAAGATGTTAAAAAAAAAAAAAAAGGAAGCATGGCAAAATGAGAGACAGACGCTGATTAGGCCAATGCAATGAAATCACCTCACGTGCACCTGAGGTATAGTAAATCCTCAGGATGTCTCCCCCTCTGTCAATTCTGACGAACTTAAAAATATGCAGTAGCAGACCTGCCTACAAAAATAGGTTATATGTTTCTCAAAGACTCATCACTGCTTTTCAGAATTGGAAAACAGCCAATGCTATGTACATCGCAGATGAAGATCCAAAGATGAGCTCAGAAAATCAACCCACTAATCTGAGCAAATCACTAACTTTCTACCTCACCTTTCTAAAAGAACATTTTGTCTTTCAGAAAATCTCACCTGGGCTACCTATGGATAGGCCTGCCATCTTAGACTCTAGAAGCCCTGAGCCGCAACTATTGCTGCTTGTAAGGGACGATTCCAGTCCATATGGATCTCTCCATTCTATGAACTTTTATTTTCCTTATTATCTTAATTATATTGTTTTGTCCTCTAATTGTCTTGGGTGTACATGAGAGGTATATGAGACATTATATAAAACAAAACAATATTAGCTTTGAAGCTAAGAGACCTGGGATCATGCCCTAGCTCTGCCATTTATTACCTATGACCAGGAGCAAGCCCATTAACCTATTTGGGAAAAAATTTCTATATCTGTACTACAGATATACTGTAAACTATATAAAGAGAAATTGTTTGTTATTACAATAACAAGTATTCCCACACAGGTGTATTTCCTGCCTTCAGAAGTAGTTTGTTTTTTTCGATGAGATATAATTGACATTATAACATTATGTAAGTTAAGCAACAAGGATGTAATGTGCAGCACAGGGAAATACAGCCATTATTTTGTAAAATCTTTACTGGGCCCGTGAGCCACAACTACTGAGCCTGCGCGTCTGGAGCCTGTGCTCCGCAACAAGAGAGGCCGCGACAGTGAGAGGCCCGCACACCGCGATGAAGAGTGGCCCCCGCTCGCCGCAACTAGAGAAAGCCCTTGCACAGCAACGAAGACCCAACACAGCCAAAATAAATAAATAAATAAAAATTAAAAAAAAAATTAAAATAAAAATCTTTAAATGGAGCATAATCTATAAAAATGTTGAGTCATTACATTGTCACCTGAAACTAATACAATATTGCAAATCAACTATACTTCAATAAAACGTAACATTGTGCAAGTTTAAGGAATGATTTGATATACATATTGCAAAATGATCAATACTGTAGCATTACTAACACATCTACCATGTCTCACAATTATTATTTCTTTCCTGGTGAGGACAGTTAATATCCAGTCTCTTTGCAACTTTGAGGTTTATAATATAGTATTGTTGACTACAATCACTAAGCTGTGCATTACATCTCCAGGGCTTACCTACTAGTTGCAAATGTGTGTTATCCTCTAATAACATCTCCCCAATTCCCCCACCCCCAGGCCCTTATACCATTCTACACTGTTTTGTTTTGCTTCTTTACAACTTCAAATCTTCTCTGGCATCTAGCAGACATATACATAGGTAGGCGCTCAATAACTACTTACTGACTGATTAGAAGATTCCTTTAGCATATAATGATTTAGGGACAAGGCTGATGTTTGCACATTTTATAATATCCACAAAAGGCAGACCGTGAGCTCAGCTGCCATCTTACATAAAAAGAATAATTGTAGGACTAAAGTCTTCAATTTTATTTAAGTTTATGAATTTTCATATATTCCATAAAGGTTAACAATGAGTCTTAAAATCTGAGAAGCAATCCTAAGGCGAAAAGAACTCCTAGAACAAGGAGCTCTCCATGTTTATCCTGCACGTTTTCTGCACCTGGTTTTGGTTAAGACTGTGGCTAACCAGATGTCAAGTGGATTGAACAATACTAAGTTCTTCAGATACTGAAGACTTACTACATTTAGAACACTCAAATGGGAGTCACAAAGTCATCATTAACTTAATTACGGCCAACAAAGAAGGATCACTTTGATTAAAATCTCAGAAATTTGTATCCCCGTATCACATGGTTTGTCAGAGTCAACTATAAAGCAAGGCAATAAACTCAAAAAAGGCTAGCTGCGCACATCTACCAGGCGACAGATATTGTATATTGTGTCTATTGTGTAGATATTGTGAAGGTGAGCAAAGAAAGTGAAGCAAAAGAAAGAGGATGGCAGTACTGTAGAAGCGAAAACATTTGTTAGGGATGACCCTGCAGAGAAGCATTATGATTCTCAAGAAGTATATTCCAGCAAAACAAAAATGCTCAGAAGTTGAAAGGAAACTCTAAGATTGAGATAACTTAAATTCAAAAGAGAAAGCGCCTATGACAGTTAAAAACTATATGAAATGAGCTTAAAGAAAGCCAAAGAGAAGGCAGTTATCCATAAAAATCTGACATATAATTTACTTTAACAGGTATCAGTTATTATTGCATTTCTTCTATTTCAGGACAAGGGAAATAAAACGGAGGTAACAGGGTTGGGGGAAGAAGGATTATAACATTTCTTGGGTCCTACCTTGTGTCAGACACCTTACTCAGTGCTTTATATCACATTTAATTCTAACAATAAACCCCATGAAGAAAGTATTTCAATACACATGTTACAGATATTGAAACCAAGCTTCAGAGAGGTCACATAGCCCATAATCTGCCTAAATTCAGGGAAATATGATCTTTATATCACAGTTACTGAATGCACCTTTAAACAATTATATATTAGAGAATTTCCTTTGGGGGATGGCTCTAGTCAGGTCTGAATCAGGCTACTACTTCAAGTCAAGGGAAACCTGTATATTGAGAACTTGACACGTTAGCTTCCTTCAAGAAAGGTTCTGATTGAAAGCAGCCAGATGAAACTGGCCAGAACCCAGGGTGATGAAATAGTCCTAAAAGGTGGGGATCGTGTGGGCAACAGCTCCAGGCTGAATGTGAGGTCCAAGGAATACAGTGTTAAACGATGAAAGTGGCTCTCAAGAGAGCACAGAAATCCACAATTGGAAAGAAGAAGGTACATTAACAGAAGAGCCAACACGAGTTGCCAAAAAAGCATTAAGGGATAGAAATTTTGAAAGTGCACAATAAACTATTGAGAATGAAGGATCATATGCCCTGAACTAAACCCTAGGAAAAAGTATAAAACCGCAGACAGCACCTGCTGACATTTTACCTGTTTCTGCCCCAAACAATTTCTGTTCTAATTCATAAATCAAGGAGAAGCATCAATCAGTAAGATCCAGTTTACATGGCATGAATACAAAGAGGCCATTAACGGTTTCAGCAGGTTCACCATTTAGTCAGTGAAAGCAGCAGAAAGTGTAACTGGCATCAAATCCCTGCAGAATATAAGGGTCAAAATGGCAATTCTTAATTCTTAATGAAACCGTTTAATAGAAAAAAGAACCAAATGGACATCAAGATCAATGAGTTTTTAAAAAAAAAAAACCGTAAGCGTAATGCCAAAGAAAGTACTATTCTGTATGACACTGTACAAGTTTAATTATAATAACTTAAAAATATGCTGTGAGAGGAGAGTGGTAGAAAAAGAAGGATACTAAGACTTATAGAACAGCCCAGCGAGGTAGGGAGTATCATCTCTACAGATGACAACTAACAAATGCTCTGTGTAGGACTTTTCTCCCAACAATGAGATTCAGGAAATTTTTTTAGTCTTTAATGCCCTCATACATTAAAACTTGGGGGAAAATGTCTCATCAATGTACCCTGAATTGTCTGCACTAAAAGGATAGAGAAAGCCTCAAAACTAGTCACATTTAACTGTTAGACACAGAAACAGTCAATTAGCAAGGAACATTTTGTAAACCATTTATCATTTGACGCCTTCTCTGACCTCCATAGAATCTCTAACACTCTCTATATCCCTTAGGCAGTTGTTTTTTTTTTTTTCTTCATGGCACTCATCACACCTGACATACCATATACTCTACTTTCTCACTTGTGAACTCTAGAGTCTAAGTGCAATGAAGGGAGGAAATTTATTTTGTTCACTCTCAACTCCCAGGGTCTAAAACAAAATGCCTGGCTCAAAGTAGGAATACAGTGTTGAACGATGAAAGTGGCAAATGAAGAAATGAATATATGTCAGGTTGTGTTATCAATGAGCTCAACTCAAAGATGAGCTTAGGTAGGATTGCACCTTCTGAGAAGTATTTCAGAGTACCAGAAGTACAAAGATGAGAACTAAAATGTATAAAGGAACAAAACCAAAAAGATATGACTGGGTATTCACAAGCACTGTCAGAGTGTTGCAGAAAAATCCAGTCCATTCATTGGCTCAACCTGAGCAGAAAGGTATGTTGCAATATCTGCTTTTCATCACACTCAACTTTAACATTTGAAAGCTCAACTGCCATAAAAAACTAAGATGGAAAAATCCATTTTGGTACAATCTACAATAGCCCACAGGAGAAATTTACAAGAACTGCAAGTTCAAGATGAGCAATGGATGGCATTGTAATTACATCACAGAGGAGAAGCTTGATTGACAGATGACATAGAACCTAAAACTCTACCCAAGGCAGAAGGAAAAAAGTACCCGGCCTACTTTAATAGGAAACGTGTGACCTTAGTTAGCAATGCAAAACCAAAAGTTATTGCTTGGCTAAGTATGTGACTTGGGGTGAGTAACATGGTGACCTAATAGTTCTGCTTATGATTCTACTAATCTGGCTGGCAACATGATATTGCTGTTAAATGAGGTGCTCTGTTTCTGTCACTCAACTGGAGCAGCGTGGTCACAATCAGATTGATTACGCACATCTAGGTGTAAGAACTCATTTATTATTATTCCCCAACCTAGATCCATGCATTTACATTGAAGAGCATCACTTTCCCATTTGGTCAGTCATGTTGCATTAGTAAATTCATGAATCAGGGCTGTGTTTATACCATGATTGTGAATTTTAGTTAGTTAAGGTAAAGTTCAGGCTCTGCTCTTGGATTACAATATGCATTGGTATGTGAAAACGAGTACAAGAATGGAACCCTGATAGGCAACTATGAAATTTATGCCAAATGGAAAAATTAAAACCAAATGTACATTCTGACCAACACCAATTACATAAACAAATGCTTATGAAAACAAAAAATTTTCTTCTCCCCAAAGATCAACATCTCACAATTCCACTGATAGAGACCCTTGGGGATGGGTATGAGATTCAGGGCAGGGGGGCCACCTGCAACTGGTAGAGGCTTAGCTCATGCTGCCAGGTGATGAGTCCAAAGCTTTGAAATTGGGAGTGCTTCCACCAAGCCTACCTATCCCACCTCCTCTAGAACACCCACACGTCTTCCCAGAGATGTAAGAATAAAGACCAACTTTTTTTTATAGGACCAAGAGGGTCTGGCATGGTCTGCCCCCTCATCCTGCAGCAAATCTTCCCTTGTACTCTGGCCTTCAGCCACACTAGCCTTTCAGCTTCTGGAACATGACCTGCTTCCTCTTTCCACGAGCCCCCTGCACATGTCAAATGTCCAGAATGATCTCCCTCCCATCCCCTACCCCAGTCAAACCCCCGGCCAAAGCTTAACTAAAGAGTTTTCCTTGAGGCAACTCATTTTGTCATATGCTCTTGTAACATCAAAGAACCCTCCTTCCTAACACTTGGCTCATTTGTACATTTGCATTTACTTATGAGATGTCTGTCTCCTCAACTAGATAGTAAGTTCCATGAAGAAGGTACTTTTTTGGTCCCTCAGTGTATCCCAGCACTGAGTACAACTCTGGGTATAGATAGTGAGTTCTACTGCATTTGTGGAAGACAGGAAAGAAGGAAGGATGGAAAAGTTTAACTCACATTGTCAGAATGTGGCATGGAGCAGAAAAAGATCAGAAACACAAAGGAAAACCATTAACAGGGAAAGCTAACTAGAGCACAGGTAACTGGGACCAAAGCAGATTCATCACTTATTTTCCTCAGTGCCTAAAGGAGGTACTCCGTATTTGTTAAATACTTGAGTGAATGAATGAATGAATATAAGGGGCATGGGCAATCAATCCAGATTTCTCTTTCTACATTTGCAACTTCTGCCGCAAGTCTGTGTATATTTCCTGATTCTATGAGTCTGTGGTAGCTTCTCATGCCTTTTCTCTCTTTTTAAGCATTTTGCTCGCCACTTCTCTCTCTCTGTGGTACTGATTATTTTATTTGGTTTTGGGTATTAATCACACCAGGGCTAACAAGTTGTTTCAATCAGAATTATCTGTCCCATGTAAAATCTCACTTCCTTCATGTCAACTGAATTTCTTACTTTCTTCATGGTTAAAAGTTACTTAGAACTTTTCTCTGAATGACATGAGTTTGTTACATCCCTTTTTTTCTTTTTCCACTTTGAAAGATGGCTCACTTGGCATTATACCACTCTGTCAGAAAACGGGCCAGACAGACGAAACACAACTATGATAACACTCTAGTACCTACCGAGACACTGCCCATTCCAGCCTCGGAACCCTTCCGTGCAGGGAACACACTGGTAAGATCCAGGAGAATTCACACACTGCTCATCTGGACAAGTACTTGGAGTCAAACATTCATCAACATCTGAAAAAATCAAAAAGCTAGGTCACAGACATTTTATCAGAATACTAGAACACAAACTGACTCGTATGATGAAGGGGAAAAGAGGCATGTTTTACCTACATTTTGGTGAGGAAAACAATAACTGAAAAAGTGACACACTGGGTCTGTACTTAAACACACAGTGAGAATGCATGGCCGAGTATACCTTGACTGAAATATTTACACATGTTCCAAGGAAGAACTTGGCCCCAATTCTCCAACTGGCAGGCCCAGACCTCTCCACTCTGGGAATTGGCAGTTCTCTGGGGCCACTTTCTGGACATCAAACCTTTCAAGTAATAGCATGGCTTGCCAGAAAGAAATAAAAGAAATGGACATGAGAGTGAGGAAGCCATTTATCCACCTGGCTAGAGGTTCTCTCTGCAGACACTGGATGCCCTAGGGAAATCCTTGCTTTGGCTTCATGGCCCCCAAAACATCCTAGGTTTGAATAATTTAAAACATTGCATATGATAGGAATTCCTTGGAGGTGGAAAAAGAATATTAGGAGAGAATGAATTCATCAAATACTTCCAAGATTTTCCAGAAAACACAGTGAATGATCATAGGGTAATACATCCTGGTTTAAAATACACCTTACTTTTCACATTCACAGCTAACGAAAGTTATTAATCCTTGTTCTTTTCAATGTGAGGAGAAAAAAAACACCTTAAATACGGATGGAAATGTGGCAGACATACAATAGCTTCAGGCTTTTTTAAGAATAGTAAAACAATAAAATGGAGGAAAAGTAACATATAGGAGATGGTTCAACAGTTTAAAATGAGTAGTAACACCTTGGGTACCAACCCCAACAGAAACAGGTGTTTTTCTGGAGTTGAATTTTGAATTCAAGTGAGTGGATTCAATGTCTAAGTGTCTCAATATGAGATGTATATAGGACCTCTAATCATACCTAAAATGTAAACAGATTTTTCAGGACATAAGCTAAAAAGTGAAAGAAATATATAATGAATACACTGAACATACATGGGTATTTGAGGTCATCATTCTGGTAAATTCTCAAAAATCATCTCTCATTATATATCACTAGACATGTGTGAAAAGATGCTTAAGGTAAAAGATGTTATTAATAGAATAAGCACCAGGTCAGTGTTGTAATTTTTTTTTTTTTCCTATCAGCGAAAAATTCTTGCCAATAGACAATGACACACAGTGATTTTTTTCTAGGTCAGATGTTCTGGGACTTCTTGTTCTACAAAAAGATGATGCTTGCCAGTTTCATTTTCCAAACAGCATTACATCCTTCTCTGGATGGGATATTTTAAAAAATGGAACTACATCTGCTAAGTCAGAGAAGGTCATTGAGATAGGCTGGTTTGATAAATAAGGTACAATGCTGAGAAACACAAGACAATATCCCTGCAATTCCTGTTGCTCTCATCTCTGTTTGCTTGTTCCCTCATCTGTAAATGAGGGACTACCTGCCTGGTAATACCTTCACAGAATAAAGTAAGGATGCATGAGATAACGTCTGTAAACTACAACAGACTCCTTGGAGACTGGCACTGTTTGAAAGCAACTTGGTCAGTGACAGCTGAGAAAATCTTCAGTGAGCCAGAAGCCCGGGGACCTTTGGTTCTGGTCCATGATGAAGTTAGAAAACAGCTACGTTATTTGGCTCCTTCATTTCAAGCCTTTTCATGGGGATAGAATTATATAATTATTTACTCAGGGAATGCTGGTGATATTTCTGTTAAATAATTTCTATACACTGAGTAGTCTCCTAACTGCTTTCCATTTATTTCCTTTGTCTTCAAATTTCTTTTCTATTCCTTTCTACTGTCCATCGCTATGCTCTAGTAATTCCTTAAATAGCTTATCTTCCTGTCCTGAGTCTGTGTGTAGAACTTGAGGAGCCATATTTGACCTTCTGGAGGAGCATTGCTTTGCAAATAAATGCTTGTCAGACATACCCACGTCTTTTCTTTTTTAAAACACTCCCACAATTATAGATGTTCTGAGAAGATCTATGCAAAAACAAAACGAGTTAGGGAAAGGGGAAGTTTAAGGAAACTAACACTTCTTGAGAACAAGGTGACAGGCACCATACAACATTCTGCAACACCCATTTACTCGCACAAGCCTGAAAGTTCACTGTGTGGTTCCCATTTTACAGATGAAGAACTAAGTTTTGAAGGGGCTACGTACCTGGTTCCAAGTTAGACCCTTACTGAGTGCGGGGGTCATGCCACAGTCTCTGCTCTCCCCATCCTCAAGCTAGCTGCAGAGCAGAGGGAGAGTCCCCCGTAAGAGGAGAGTGGGGACACTTTACACCTGTGCAGTCCCATGGCCCTCGGCCGTCAGCAGAAGAGTTCATATCTCTGTTCCGATGGGAGCTGATCAGAGATGCAGTAACATAAAACGCTCCCCGCTTCTCTCCAGATAACTCAGGGGCTGAGGCAAGGGGCCAGCAAGAAAGGCAGGTGCAGGCTGCCAAAGAACTGTCTAATGAGCTCTCCCTCCAGACCTGGTCATTAGAACCGTGAAGAAAACCAACATGTAGGAGCCAAGAGACAGCTGAGAGCAGCCTGCCCCCACGGGCCTATCCCTCCCGAGTGCTGGAGGCCCAGCCACGTCTGCAAAGAGGCTCAATGTCAGGCAGCCGAGCAGGGAACCCCACGGAACCAGCACCATCCCTACAGACAGGCTCCTCAAAAACGTGCCCAGAGACCCCTGCTCCTTTGCCCTCACATTTCTATGGCAAGATTTAAGCAGAGGTTCAACGTATTTCTTCACAAAAGTAATTATTCAAAGCGTACCATGGTGGCTTCAACAAGTACCTGTGTGACTTGGACACAAGCACGAGCAGAAATATTCAATGGTTCATCATTTTAATTTTGAAAAGTTAAAAACTTTTCAAAACATTTTTACAACGAGAGCAGATCCATTGCTGGGGTCAATACGAAAGAAATTTTATCTAGCACAGCTGGAATCTGACTCGGAGTTGGTCAGACAGCACTTCTGTAGACAGTCTGCAAGCAAGTCCCAGAACACATGGGAAAGAAAGAAGCTGAGACAAAGGAATGGAACAAGGCGAAAAGGTCGAAAACAAAAAGTCCACACTGGGACACCTGCACCATGTCCCCAGATGAATGATGCAGACACTATAATTAAGTCTGGGTTTGTACTAAAATCCTCTGCAGTTAATTGTTCTAAAGTGATTTCACCCCACATACCAGAGAAGGCAGATACTGAAGTGAGTAATAAAGAGCTTATGAAGGTGGAAAATGACACAGACAGAGCCACTGAAGTAAGGCAAAGGGGCTGTGGTCCCAGAAGGCAGCAAGAGCTTGGATGAGCTGGTACCCTGCACAGATCGGTGGCGAAGGAAACTTCGTACCAGGCCAGGTGCCCGCCAGCCCTGGGTTCTGGACCCAGCCCTGCGTTTCATGGTCCCGTGCACTCAGCACTTCAAAGTGGGCGCCAGCTCCCCATCCTCTCAGCAGACTCACCCTCGCAATGGCCTCCGGGGGTCATGCGGTACCCGCTGTCGCAGTATTCACACCGGAAGGCCCCCACGGTATTGATGCAGTGCCCTTCCCCACAGACGTCTGGCCTCAGGCACTCATCAACATCTACGCAAAGCAGAAAACGTTGTCGAGTTTTATTTCCCAAAACATAGTTCCAAACCTCTCCCATCTCCCAGGTTAGTTCGATGTTAAGAATGAAGTAACTGATTCCTACTATCTATCATCTCTTTGATTTGTTCCAAAAAATTGAGTGGTTTTGATTTACTCGACTCCAAAAGAAATATTTTACGCCTCTGGTTTTTGCAGACATTGGATACTATTCATTCAAAACTGTTGGGGAAAAAATTCCATTTTTTAATCTTCCAGTATCTAGCAGATAACTATGTGGTAACAGGGGTTTAATAATAAATTTAGGGTTGTCTGAATAAGCCCTGGACTGATGGAATCTTAGGGGAGCTAGAAACCCGCATGTGGGAATTTATGCATCAGAAAGAACACTGTCATTACCTATGCAGTTAGTACCCTCCTCACTGGCCATGAACCCCGCTGGGCAAATACACAAGAAACTTCCCTCAGTGTTTTCACAGCGTCCCTGGGAGCAGAGGTGTTGGGCCTGAGCGCATTCATCAATATCTGTTAACAAAAAGACAGATAAAAGGATTAGTGTAGTCTAGCATGAAATTCTCAGTCTCTCTGTTCATGAAATACCAGCACACCATCCCCCGTGTCCCACAAACCTTTATAAGTGAGGAAAACAGTAAAAGGAGACACGATCAGTCTTCCTGAATACCTGAAGGGCTGTTACTGGGAAAAGGGAATACACATACGGTGTACTGCTTTGAAAGCTCAAGCTACAGCCATGACATAGGTGTTTCAAAGAGAAAGATTTCAGGTCACCACAAAAGGACCTGCCTGATAACTGGAGTCATGTAAGCACTGGAATTCACTGTGCAACTCCCAGGCCAGCTCAGCAGAGACAGTCAGAAATGTTGGGACAGGCACTCTTTCACTGTGCACTTGGGTAAAGCGAGACTGCATCATCTCGACCGACTGCCCTTTCCAACTTTATATGCTGGGGTTCTAAACATAATACACCTAATGTATACAAATTCAAGAGAAATAGCCATGTTACGGAGCAGGTGGATGTTCCCCTCACACCTCACCCCACATATATATGCGAAACAAAACGGCAAAAGTCACATCTGCATAATGGCATTCAGCATATTAAAGTGGGTTTAATTAGGTATATGCCTTTGTTGCTCTATATTTGCCTTATAACTCTTAGTGCTGAATTTTCTTTTTCTAAAAAAAAGATATTAAATTTAGTGTTAACACATTAAAATGACTTACTTAACACTATTACACCCCTTTTTGAGATTCATTTTTTCCCCAAAGAAGCATATATGAGATCCCTACTTTATAAATTCATTAATAGTTTTGTGTCAGCATATATTGATTTTCAATACAGAAATTCCTATTAAAAATCAAATTTTATGAACTTAGATGAACATAATTCTTCACTGCAGAATATATTAATTTGTTTTGCTAAATATGTTTGTAGATAGCTATTTCTAGAGCTCTTACTTTTATATTCTTTACCTGAAAAGCTTTGGGAAATTATTCCACCTTTATGTAATTGTATTACACTTGGCAAGGTAGGTAGCATTGAACCAAGTGGTAAGAGCCTCCTAGGAGTTTACTGAACCTCTTTTTGAGTACCCTTAGCTCAGGGATAAAATTTTTTAAAAATTAAACATAATAACATTTTCCCCATGATAAAAAAAATGTTCTCTATGTGCAAATATTTGATATTTAATAATCTCATCTACCAAAAGTGTCTCTTCTTACCAACACATTTCCTCTGTTGCTCGCTGAACTTGTAGCCATCATAGCATATACAGGTATACCTCACCGGTAGGTTAATGCAGTGTCCTGCTCCACAGATATCAGGGTTCACAGTACATTCATTGATCTCTTTAAAAATAAAAAAATGTACGGAAAAACAGATATAAACAAAGATTCCATTGCTACTTGCAAACAATTACTTGTGTTTCCTGATTCCCTTATTGCCAGGTATGCAATTAGAAAACACAATTTTATACTCTAAAATCAAGTATAAATTCATTTGATTACTGATGACCATCATTTCATAATTGATCACAGTTATTCCCAGCCAAGGTCATCAATAATTCTTGATGAAACAACTTCTAAGATGAACTGGAGAAGGTGGAAATTCAGAAAGAGGCCATGTTAAACGTTATAGTTTACCAATTCTGAATTTCCAAGATGGCCCATCAATGAGTTTCTATCCACTCCAGTTCATTTTGAATGATGGACTAATCACATGATTTCTCCTGATAAGAAATAGATGGTAACTTTCTATTCGTTAGCAGGCCAAATTCAAGTTCCAAAAACTATATTCAACCTCCTTCCAAATTTCTCATTAATTCTCCAGAAAGATTTACCACTTCTAATCAAAGCAGAACTTCTGGATGTAACTTACTCTTAATTTGCCAATTTCAACAGGAGCATATTTTATTTATACTAGTATAGAATCTTCTTCCAAATCTTCTCTGCTCAATTCCTCCCTCACTCTCCTCCTGATCCCTGCATGAGACTGGCTTCTTCTATGAAGCCTGAGAAGATGAGCCCCGAGTCCTCACTCCACTCACAGACAAGGCTGTGGTCAAGGCAAGGTGAGAGGAGCTCCCAGTGGGTGAAGGCCATCACAATGTGCTTTATTACCAAGAGGACATGAGGACTCAAAGGTGACCTGAGATGAATTACTCCAAGACAGGCTGTTGATTTCAATGATCTTTGTAAGAATGTATAATAGAGGAGTGGGGGGCGGGGGGCACAGCTGGTGGTCAGAAGCCCAGCCTTGGAGGACAGTACAGGTACCAACCTTGCTGCCCTTTCTTAGCTCTGTAACAAAGAGCAAGTTACTTAAACAATCTAAGCCTCACTTTTCTGTCTGTGTAAATGAGAATTATCAGAGCACCAACTTCAGAGCGTGAAGTTCAAAAGAGTTAACCTAAATAATGCATGTAGCTCAATGCCTGGCACATTACATGTGTTCAATAAAAGTTAGCCATTATTGGGCTTCCTTGGTGGCAAAGTGGTTAAGAATCCGCCTGCCAACGCAGGGGACACAGGTTCGAGGCCTGGTCCGGGAAGATCCCACATGCCGTGGAGTAACTAAGCCCGCGAGCCACAATTACTGAGCCCACGTGCTGCAACTACTGAAGCCTGCACACCCAGATTTTTTGCTCCGCAACAAGAGAAGCCACCACAATGAGCACCCACTGCAATGAAGAGTAGCCCCTACTCGTCGCAACTAGAGAAAGCCCGCGCGCAGCAACGAAGACCCAACGCAGCCAAAGATAAAAATAAATAAATAAAATTTTAAAAAAGTTAGCCATTATTACTGATTACTGTGGTTGTTCCTATTGAAGTCATTTAAGAATAGATAACAAAGAAACAGCACATTTATAACAACTCCCTTGGGCTAGTATCTCACTGTCATCACGTAGTAAACAACGCTTAAAACAGATGAGATCATGGATGAGCCCAAGTGGCCCAGTGGAGGAAGACGGGGCCTCAAGCATGACAAGCTAAATCACACCTTTGTTAGAGCAATCTATGGTTTGAAGGAAAAGAAAAACAGGCATGCTACTGTCACCAATAACCCACTGTGAATTCTGAAGAAAGATGTGAAAAACAGTGTTTTAACAAAAATTCACTTGGAAATGACCTAAGTTGGGGTTGAGGTTGCTCTCCAAAACCCAAACCACATTCATTTTTCATCAAGTGTTATTCACTGTGCTGTGATTTTAAGACAACCGATGCAAGTCATTTGAAAAGTTGTTAGGCTTTATAAGGATGCATATGACTACAGAGCTGCAGTATTTTGCACCAAATCACTTGGATTATGAAAAAACCGCACATTTACAAGTTACTTATATCTTTAGTGAGCCTATTTATGCTAATTCACTATCAGAAAAATAGACTGTTTATAGTCAGTATAATATCAAATTACAGAAAAAATAATCCAAAAGGCTAAAAAAACATGGGTTTTTTGACAACATGATTGCCTAGACTTAAGTGACTGATACTAACAACATAAAACAATGAATTATGACACATACATAGCATACATCATTATATCATCATTAACAGGATAGGATAATGCTTATTTGTTAAGAAAATATAGTTAGGTACAAATTACAGTATAGGATATGATCTAAATTATTTTATACACGGAAAAGAAGATTGGAAGGAAATAAGTCTTAAGTGTTACAATTACAGGGATTTGTATTGTCTATATTTTCCTGTATTTTTCAAAATTTCTACAATGAACAGGTATGATTACTTCTATAATCAGAAAAGTCTTTCTTAAAAAATTATTATTTCTATGTGCCACAAAAATCTGCAGGTAAAAAAGGTAATCTTCTCCAGGTTCTACTCCTAGACCCTCAGGTAAGAACTCCCTTCTCTGTTTATAAGAATTCTTTAGTAGACTAGTGTGAGAAGCACATCTTTAACCATCTATTCTTAATGTAGGTAGATGCCTTCTTTGAATATTATTGGTATTTAGATTTCTTGATTTTCTTTGTAATTATTTCCATTATGTTCTTATCTGCCATTTTCTTAAAACAGAAAAGACATATTGATCAGATTTGCAAAAAGAAAAATTAGAAGATGACTTAATATACTAGGAACAAGAATTCAGAATTAAAAGGCTGTACATCTGGGGTTTTCAGGAAAGGCTTGATCAGTACTCATTGCCCCACCCCCAGCCCCCCACATACCAATTTGTTGATTACCAAATATTTATTTGTCCTTATTCAGGCATAGCTTTAGGATGGATTTTTTTACATGTGTGAACAAAAGTCTTCAAAAATATGTGATGCTTAATTCAGATGAGATACATTCCTATAGCAGTGTGCCAATATTTAGATCTTTTCTTCTTAAGTCAGCTCTAAGATAGGAGAAATGGTTAAGAATTTTAATTCCTTAGTCTTAAGAAATGAATAATAATAGCCTTTCCTTCCAATCTAGTATCTTAAATGGAAGCTATGAGGTTGAAAGAGTTATGAGGAAAGTTTGAGGATTTTTAGTTGATTACCTCAGATTAAGTATATAAAGATGCAGCTTGAAAATGTTGATCCCAGTTGGTACTAACGTATGTAAGAAAATGTTACTCTGACACCACTAGAGGGTACTAAGAGATACATCAAAGGAGCGGAGGGACATTTACTAACCTATACTTGATTTCTACACTGTTTGCCCCATTTTTTTTTTTATATACCAGTGATGAATGTAACTTATCAGTTTGTCCTCAGAGATACCTTTTATCCATTTGCTAAGAGGATTCCACCCTTCTAAGTTAAACAAAAAAAGAAAGCCATAACAACTTCAAAACACCTCCGCTTTCTCTTTACTACTCATCAAAAAATTTACCAGATTATAGTCAACAATACTGTATTATAAATTCCAATGTTGCTAAGAGATTAAATCTTAACCGTTCTCAACACACAAAAAGGAAAAGTATGTGACATGATAAAGGTGTTAGCTAATGCTTTTGTAGTAATCATAGTGCAATATACGAATGTATCAAACCAACACACTGTATACCTTAAACTTATATAATGTTATGTCAACCACGCCTCAAAAAAAAAAAGGAACCAAAAAAATTGATCAATACCATTTTTAAGGTAAAAAGTAAATTACTGCTACTCCTATTTTAAAACTTTAAAAACATGTCTCCCACCACCTCTTCCCATGCTTTCCCTCCTTGTCTTTTACGCTTTCATTCTTGATCACATATAAGTTATACAGAAAGCCAAGTCCTGAGGGTATTGTCTTAAAACTGAAAAAAAGCTGCTGGTTTTCTCTGTGTTTTGCGGGGCACAGACATTATGCTTTACGTTTTTCTAAGAGGTCACTCACACATAGGCTTGTGAGCCTGTTCCCATGGAAAGGATCAGTACAGGTCAAAACATACATTTCTCTGTACGTGCTGATAGCGTCAACACAAGCACCGGGAATATGGCAAAGCCTCGCACAGGAAGCACTAATTACTGGTCTCCCGGGCACTCTGGTTAATGATAATGTCTTCTCTTCTACCGCATGTTTGGTTTCCCAGAGATCAAGAGACTGCTCCCACTGGACTCTTCCAGGTGTCCTCCTTCATTACACCCATCACATTTCCCCGGGTTTGCAGGACCGCCCTATGCTTTCCTACTACATGTGGCCCCTGAAACAGCTTCACCTGCACTGGGCCAAGGACCTTACTGTTTCTTTCCCGGGAGCCCATTTAGAATTTGGAAAAAGAGCCATGACCAAAAGCCAGTGGAAAACCAAATGCTCTATTTATCCCGGCAAAAAGGCCAGTGGTGGATTTAAGAGTTTGGTGTCTTTATTTTTAAGAATTAAATGAAAAAGAGAGCTGTTGACAAAATATGAAAATGAGTATGCTGACCTTTAGCTTTTTTCCTCATCATGTGATTACTCAAAATAAATAAATAAACAAAGCTGGAAATATTAAAGCATGATGATTTAACATGGAAAAAAGTTCACCTTCCATTAGCGTACACAGTTTATTGAGGCTGTCATGATACTGGTAATATGCTTCAGGGACAAACGTTTTTATAAAGTGGTCATTTCTGCGTTCTGGAAAAGATCCAATGAGCAAAATAGTTGTTATAATGTTTGGGCCATGATGATTACAAAGGTTTACATAAAGCAGTCATGAAAGTCAAGGAATAATTTCTGGCTGGTCTGCAAGGGCCATGGAGAAAGTTTAGGAAGAGCTGGAGGAAGGCATCAAATGTCAACTCATGGAAAGGTTTACAGAAATGCCCTGGCTTCCTAACTGCCCCACAAAGAGCATAAGCTGTCCCACAACAACTGAAGCAGATGTTTCCACTTTGTAAATACTCGCCAGAGAAATAAAGGTCTGATTTTCCAACCTATCCTTGAGCTATTAAGATACTATGCTAAATCAAGAATTTATATGCTGAAATGTATCGTTTATTTGGAAACAGTATGCCAATAATACTGCAAACCACCAATTGAGCTGCTGAGAGTGGAAAGTATCACACTTATTCCCTGCAAATATGTGGCTCACTTTATAATTATTGCAAGTCAAAGTGAGTCTGATGAAATCTGCAAAGGCTACTTCCAGTCTCACCATCATAAAGATATCATCGTTGAGCAATGTGGAGCTTATTTTGTTTATTTTAGACACCTACTTATTATTCTATTCCTTTCTTCAATTTATGGATGAAACTAAGAGTGACAAACATCTACCTCCTTTGTGTTCTAGGGGAAAACAAAACAACACAAAACAAAAAAAACACTGCCTAATGTTTCAGAGAGAAATGATCAGATTGCTCCTTCAATCTACATGTTTGGCTCTCTTATCAAAACCAATGGGAACATCTATATTTTGATTTCAATTAAATTTGATACAAAACAGTCCTCTTGTTCTAGTGTAGATTACAGATCATATAGTATGGCTCCAAAAATTGCAAGCCATTTAAATTCAAAGACTATTTACAATGTTCTCCCCATGGATTGTTTTAGAAAGATTCTTTTACTATATGAAGTCGGAGCACCTACAAATGCTGCATGAAAATAAAATTTCAATGTCACTTGTTTCCTGGAAGGAAATATTTGTGCTTCAAACATGTGATAGCAGATGTTAGCCCTGTATCTCTGCCAAACTCAAATTAAGCTGTCTTCTAACAACTTCATATAGCACAGCTACTTTCATTTTTTTCAATCAGCTCCACAGTTCAGTTGAAGCTGAGTAACTGCAATTTATTATTCCTCACAGGCCTGCATTTAAATGATGAAACTACCTTTATCTAGCCAAACTTAACCTCTACAAAGCTAGTTTGCAAGAAGTCTGATGGTTGAAGTCAGCCATTGTTAAAAAGGCACAAAAGTATGCCTTCACATTGGAAAATGGAAACAGAGTACTTGAAAGAACTTTTGCACTGACAGACTGCAATTTTTCTTTTTAACGCTGGTAAAAACAATGAGAAGATCCTCGCTGACCAAGACGGTATATTACATGTTTGTATGCCTTGCACTGCATAGCAGAGCCTCTCATAGATGGGATTAATAAAGTGGGTAGACATACATGTGACTTCAGAACAGAGAATAACAATTTTAGCCACAGCCATTTAAAAAAAAAATCACTAGCATTTCACTGTATCACTAGAAATACTTAGAATAGCTAACATTTCTATAACACTTTACTCGGTATTTATAGTAAAACCAAAGAGCAGTTGCCCTGCATTCACGTGGGAAGACCATGGCTCTGGGTGCAGCTGCGCCTTGAGGGTATCCCTGAAGTAAGTGAAAACACACTGCTGGGTCCATGATGCGACTCTGCACTATTTAGTCAACTGCATTGCACCTTGGGGCCGGGGTGCTTTTTAAAAACACTTTCTAGTCTGCTGTATCAGTTCAAGTATCTAAGAGAAATTACATCCACAATTTTGAGAAAATGGCTAAAAGTTTTTGGTTTTTTAAAACATATAAAAGCTGTATGTATTTAAGGTGTACAACTTGATATTTTAATATGTATACATTGTGAAATGATCACCACAATCCCACTAATTAACACATCTAACCAAGCACATTTCTATTGGAAATGATGCATGTCATGTTTCTGAAGAGGTGAAATTCTAAGGGAGGCTGCAAACTCCTCTATTAGCTTCTGCCAACCTCATTGCCAGCCTCATCCTGCAATGACATCAGGAACTTAAGCTGCTGTGATACATTTTAGTGATATTTTCTCTGATTATAATACTATATTTCCACACAAGAATATGTGGAATACACAAAAAATTCTAAAATGAAACAACATCCGAACCTCTCAGACCCCACTACAAAAAATAATCACTGCTAATATCTGGTGTATTTTCTTCTAGCATTTTCTCAATGTATGTATGTCTTTTTTTTTTATATTTATATTCTCCTTCAGATTCTTTTCCATTATAGGTTATTACAAGATATTGACTATAGTTCCCTGGGCTGTACAGTAAATCCTTGTGTTTTTTTGTTTGTTTTTAAATTTTTATTGGAGTATAGCTGCTCTACAATGTTGTGTTAGTTTCTGCTGTACAGCAAAGTGAATCAGCTATATGTATATGGTTTAATACACTGTATCCTTCATTTTTATATACTTCATCTTGTATTTAACAATATCTTGTGACCATTTTCTGAGAGATTTTAACAAAAATTCTTCAAAAATACTGTAGTATTTGATGGTAGCATACTGTTTCAATGTAGATATAATTATCTATTTCCCTATAGTTAAATACTTAGGTTTTTTTTTTCTATTTCTCTATTATACATGGTGCTGTGGTAAGTGTCCATTTATATAAACCATTACAACAGTTTGGGGGGACGTTATTTCCTTATACTAGTTATTTTAATATGGGATACTGACTTAAAAGTCTTGAAGATTTTTAAAGTTCTTGACACATATTGCCAGTTTGTGCTTTCCAGAAAAGTTGAACTAGTTTACATTCCTTTCAGCAATGTGTGAGAGCCTCAATTTCACTCTAGTAAAAATTAAATACTAATTTGTTAAGAATAAAGAATTCTCATTTTAATTTGCATTTCTTTGACTACTCGTAAAGTTGAAATTTCCTATTACATATATGTTTCTTGGTATGTTATCTGTGAATTACCTGATTACATTATTTCCATTTTTCTATCAGCATTTTTATTGCTGATGTATAAGACCTCACTATACATTAAGGATATTAACTTTTAGGCTGTTGGTTACAAATTATGATAAATCTTTATAATCTGTCACGAATGATTAAAATATGTTTATTATAAAGAATTTTAAAATATATAAAAATATATTGGAGAGCATAAATGTTATCCATGATCCTATCAACTGGGGATGGTTAAACACTGTGATGAACTTTTTCTGTTTGTAAACATTAAAAAATAAAATTGGAATCACTGTGTTCTATATTTCTTAATATTTTGCCATAAGCATCTCCTCACAACATTGAATACTTTAAAACATTTATAGCTATGTGATATTCCACTGCATATGTACCATAACTTGTTTAAACATATTCTTCCTTTAAACAATATTTAGATTATTTCCAAATATTTGCTCTTATGACTAACTCTGCCATGAGCAATCTTGTGATACATGTGATACAGTTTTGACACTACATTTAAAATGAAGTTCATGTCCACGTCTCCTCCACAGGCTCTGTGACATCAATACTGCACCTACCTGTTACTTGAGTAGGTGCAATGACTTGGCTGGCGCTTGATGTTGAAGCTTCAGGAGCTACTTCCACAGGCACAGGAGGTGATGTTTTTTCAATCACTACTATACGAGGAAGGAGGGAATAAAATGAAAATTAAAGGCTATTATGTGCATTGAGATCCCATTTCAAAATGCAAGCATAATTTAATCTAACAACATACCACAGTAATTCTTGGATACAGGAACAGCTATGGGTCCCTAAAGCTCATGGTATTAGCCTGTAGGCCTGGTTTCAACATTTAGCAAGAATATCTGAGAGCAATTTGGAAGCCAAGAAAAATGACCCTTCATCAAATGATGAACCTCAATAATGTTCTAATAATATATACTACTCCTGACCACAGAAAATAGTGAAAAAATTTTATCATTATAATACTTATAATATAGTAGTCTCCCCTTATCCGCGGGGGATATGTTCTAAGACCTCCCCAGTGGATGTCTGAAACCGCAGAGAGTACCAAACCCTACATATACTATGTTTTTTCCTATACTAACGGGCAGGAAGCATATAGAGCATGGATACTGGACAAAGGGATGATTCACGTCCCAGGCAGGATGGAGCAGGACGGCGCAAGATTTCATCATGCTACTCAGAACAATGCACAATTTAAAATGTATGATTGTTTACTTCTGGAATTTTCCATTTAATATTTTTGGGCTGCAGCTGACCACAGAAAGTGAAACCATGGATAAAGAAGGATTGACTGTACCATACTTACACTAACATTATATGAGTATATTAATATACATAAGTGTATTTCACATTTTACTTCACTTAGGAACTCTCCTGATTAAAACTTTAAAACCAAAGACACACAAAAATCCTCATCTTACTCTTTTATTCAGAGTACTCTTACAAACAGCACAAATCAACACAGGCTACCTGGAAACTGCGGATGCAGATGAATAGTGGAAATGCCTGGAGAGAGCTGGGGTTGACTAGGCTCAAGTTTGGTTTTCTCTTGATCCAATGAAGGTATTTCCTAGATGGTTGTATTAAAAAGAGAAAAAGAAGAAAACAGAAAGTAGGAATTTTTAGTTTCCACATATTACTATTTTTATAAATTTTACTCTTAGGAAGGCAACAAATATCACAGGTACACAAAAACTTGTGCAATTGCTTGAAATTTAAAAAAATGAACCATTGCTGTGCTGCTACTATACTAAGCCCTTGAGTTTTCCCAGCAGTGCTGACATGTGCACACACCCTCACCCATTTCCCGGGGGCCCAAAGCAAAAGGTCTCTTCAGACATTTTAAACAAATGCCTTGGCTCAGGGGCCCATGTTTGGTCTGGAACAAGGCAAAACTGACCCCAGAGGAGAACTCCACCATTGCCTCATTCACATGTGGCTTCTGCCCAAATGAAATGACCAGCCACACTTCGCAGATTAGGTAATGGATACAGGCGTGCCATAACAAAGAACACACAATACATTAAAATACAGTAAGCCAGTCAGTCATTACAGTAACTCTACACCTCCACCTCTCAGAATACTGGTAGTCAAACAGCAACAGAAAAATAGGGACTTGGAGGAGCACCTCACACACCCTGTTGACCACTCCTGTCCTCTGGACCAGAAGCAAAGAAACAGACTGGCACCCAGGGCTCAGTTTCCAGTTACAGCTCCTTAGGGCTCCTGCAGACTGAACAATCGGGCTAGGTAAGGGTTTGAGACCTCACTCACAGCACTGCGGGCCCAGAGTGCTCACCACTCCTGATTAAAGCACTCCTTGCTTTAATCACTGTCATCTTCCAGAAGGCTCACTCCCCTGGCCTCTGTTTCCCTTTTACCTTACCACCTTTTCTGCTTTTGATAAAACAGATATCCTGCCTGAGTATGTCATCAAAGAACCAATTGTGTAGGCATGAGTGCTTATATGGTAATTCCATTTAGATATTCCACAAATTCCTCAAACCCACTCCTTCCCCAAAGCATCCAGGCTCTGATTCCACCTTCTTCATTTCTGTTAACGCCAGTCATTAATCTGTCCAGGTTTAAAGTCACTTTTTTAGTACCCCCTCTTTCATTCCTCATTCCAAGCCCTGACCATTTCCACTATTCCTTATATTTGTTCATCTTTTTCCACATCCATAGCCCCCATTACCCTCGTGTGCACTCACTCTCATTCTCAGTTTCCTGTGGTCATCTAATCGACCTCCCAAGCTTCCTCTTTCTCCCCATCTCAGTTAATCCTGCTGTGATGCATCTTCTAGAAACATTGAGCACTTATTACTTTTTCCCACATTTCCCCCTCTTCTTTTTTTTCTCACAAGAGTATGAAATATTTATAAAAAAATCATGCACCAGATTGTACAGTCTAGAAATAAAAGAAGATTCAAATTCAGTAATAAAGGTAAGAACAATACTTGCTCTAACATTTAAGAAAGACCTTGGACTCCCAAAAGGTCCTGGGCTCAATTATTCTTTTCTGTTTGCAGAGACGCAGTAGCCAGGGCTACTGCTATGACTGGCTGGGCATTTCCATGGAGTTGCATCTTTGCAAGTTTCTTCTGTTCACATTCTGTGACCAAACAGTTCAACTCTGCTGCACTGTATCCAATAAGAGTCTTCAAGTCACAGACAAACTTGTATACAAATCTCTTGCTTTGAACTTTACAAATCATGTCCCCATCATAATAATACCTTAATGCACGACTAAGTTTCTCATAGTTCGTTGTAGGGTTATTTTTACGTTGTCCCCATTTTTGTGCAACCAGTTCGGGCTGATTTAGCTTAAATTCTCCTTCATCACCAACCCAAGAAATGCAGTCTCGAGCATCCTTGTCAGTAAGAAGGTCTAGCAAAAACTGCCACAGTCGGATTTGGCCGTTGTTTCCTGTTCTGTTCCCAGGTGAACTTCTATCTTCTCCTGAAATCCTTGGAGCTCTTTGTACTTTAGCTGCCTTTGCACTACTATTTATAGCTGTAATGGCTGTTGGTGTAGCAGACTGCACTGATGCGGGAATAATTTGCACAGGTTGATCAATTGTAACTATCTCATTCATCTGTTGTTCTTGGCTTGCCAACACATATTTTCGAAGAAGTTCCAGATGACTCCAGAGAATTTCTCCCGAGGAACCCGCTGAAAAAAATCTTCTTGGTTGAGACTACAGAGTTCTCTTCCAGAAATATTCAGCATAGTGAGGTCTATATCGGTTATGCTGAATTCCTTCATTACCCAAACCACCCAATGCAGGACTTGGTCTGTGGACCACTGTATGGGATCACAGGGTATCCCAAGACGTTCTTGCTCTTTCCTATAACCTTCCAGAGCAGCAGCCCATCTCGTCACTTGTTCTGAGGTTTCATCTGAAATGGTTGTAATGTGTTTTGTGCCATCAAGAGTTATCACTTGAGCTTCCTCAACAAGATGTGCTTCTGCTTTGGCATGGTGGGCATCTGGATCAATAACTACTTCAACTGTTTCCGCAGGTTTAACAATTTCCAGGATGTTTAGCTTTGGTTCAATTCCTTGGTAAGAAATTAGCTGTACAGGTCCATCTGTCTTTACTCCTTGGTCAAATAAACTTCGTTCTGGATCCAGCTGTATATCTTGCAGGCAAATTTCATGAGCATCCAAAGAACACTGCAGTCTTGGTTCTAGTAGTTTCTTTAAATTGCCTATTGGCTCATTGATGTCTATGGCCTGGCTTACACATTCGGCTGGAGTGTAGGTTTGCTCAACAATGCTTTCTTCTGTGCACTCTGGTTTCTCTGTTCCATCAATCCCAATTTCTATCAGCTCCTCTGCTTCTCTTTTCGTCATGATTGAAGTATTTCAAAAGCTGACCCCTCCACTTCCTCCTCCTGTTTGGCTTCTGTCTCACCTAGAGCCGTCCGGTCGCCGACTGTCTCCGAGACGCTTCCTGTCCGGTGAGTCTCCCCCTCTTCTTAAGAATACAGACTAGCTTTTCTATTACCTATTAAAAGGTGACCCCAGTCAGTCTCAATTGCACCCCACCCCCTGCAGCCCATGGTCAATGCCAGCAAGGAGCAGACCATAACCAGATGTTAGTCCACTCCCGCAGCTTACAGACAGAATTCCACACCTGCCCCCTGACTCCCCGCCCCCAGCAGCATGGGGCGGCCGACTTCCTACTTCCTAACCAATGTCACTTCTCCACTTAGACATGTACGGTCCAGTTGAGGAGGAGGGTATTTCCCCATCGACCGCAACTGCAATTTGGTGTTCCAAGCCTTCCAAAGCAGTGTCCCCCCCACCAAGTTCTCTTTCTAACAGAGTCTCTCCTGCTCCCCTAACTGACCTCTTGCTGTCCCCTCCCTCCACTGCACCTATGCGCACGTAATTTCCCATCAAGGGACCACCCTGCTTTCTCTTCATCAATCTTTAATATCGTGAGACCTCTGCAAAAAGTCAAGACAGCAAAGCCTATGGTTGCATTTTCCCCACTGCCTCCTCTCCAAATAAACTGCAGGAAAAGTACACAAGCAAATTCTCAGGCCCTGTTTCAGATCCTTTATGAGAGTTACCATAAACTCAATCATAAACAGAGGAGAACAAAATCAGATAAGATGAGGTTGTCAGGGAGCTGGCTGGCCCACTCATGGGCTAAAGGATTCCTCCCACTCATCAACCAGAATGAAATTCAAAATCAACAAAACTGCAAACTACTGTACATCACTGATCTTTGGAAATGCTACCCAAGAGCTGCAAATATGCATGTAAAATATGCATATCTGTTGTACTTCTTTTGGGGTCAATATAATGTAACATTTTTCCTTATTGGATGCTATCAGTCTAAAATCGTTCCTTTTTTCTGTATTCTTTCAGCACTTTTAACACTTATGTTATTTTAGCCCCCTATTTATAAGCTAAAGATTTAAAAAACTATTTATAATAATTCACATATGTATATGCCCCATCTAAATCCTAATAATTACTGCATTCTTGCCAACTGAATGAACACTACACAAATGTAAAAACATTTAATAATTACCTAATTTTCATGTTACCAATAAAGAAATATTCAGACAAAGAACAATATTACATAAATAGGACAGAGCTCCAGCAAATGCCAGTATTTTCTACTGATAAATCTCACAATTCATAGCCTTTTTCTGGTGCCAAAAAAAGATAGATTAAAATTTCTCTAAAATTTTAAAGAAGCAATGTGCCAGCATTTGATTATAAACTTCAAGGGTAAGCTCTGCTCCTACTCCAATTTAACTCAAACACGCACGTCAAGTATTAGTTGAATTAAGAAGTACATCACTCAGTATATATATGCACTCTGAGAATACATAATTACATAAACATGTCAGAACCTTTCTTTCCATAGATGGTCCAGGCCATGAACTGACTCCTTGAATTTCATTTAAGCCCCTGATTCCCATTAGTCCTATCGTTTTCTTCTCCCTAGATTTAAGTTCCATGAGAACAAGGAGTTTTGTCTGATTTGTTCTCTACTGTTTTCCTAACATTCAGAGTAGTACCAGTTATACAGTAGGTGCTCAATAAATATTTATTGAATGAATGAATGCTATATTTCCTTAAACCAAATAATGCATAATAGACATGTTACTGTATTTAAGTCTTAAAAAATCACACATAATCTAGAAGAAAGTCATTTTGAAGGTAACAAAAGACGACTTGCAAACAATGAATAAATTACCTTCTCAGGAGGTACAGTTGCCACTAAAATCAAAAAAGAAAGAAGGACATTAGTACAATTTAAGACAGTCCACTACATAATATTTCATTTTCTAAAAAGCAACAAAAGTTCAGTATGTCTCCAACAGGATTAAGAATCAAACTAAATCAAATGCAGAATTATGGTCATCTACCATTTTGGAGAATTTTACACGACTGACAGGGGAAAAGTATCTGTGCTATGTCATTCCTCAATTATAGGAGATCAGGTAGCAGATGTGATGAAGTTCTTTCCAACTCACTTGCTAACTAAAAAAGTTAAAGGAGGCAACACTTCCTGGTACATTGTTTCATGCCTAATCTCAATTTTGTAGAACTTCCCACACCTTGGAAAACAAACATATTCATTATACTTATCCTTAACATAATAAATAATGTTTGAAATGCTTTCTGATGTCACTGTTAAAAAAGAACGCCCTATTTCAATAAGAGACCAAAGAAAAGGTACTGCATTCTTAGTGCATAGTGATCTTTAATGAAGCCCTGTGAGCATTTTCAGGAAGATATGCTAACAAGATCATGAAAAAAATCACAAGCCAGCAAGATCCAATGAGAGATTAGCATCAGTATGTTGAACAAATCACAGATTACACCATCATCGACATTATTATAGGGTGGTGGCGGGAGTGATTATGCCTTTCTATTTTGAAGCACTTTTCAAAAATCAGTATGTAGAATTAGTCCTTAAGCCTTAGATCAATAATCACAGGGATTTTTCTCATGAGTCAACGTCTCTATAAACATTAGTATAAAGGTAGATGCATTAACTTGTAAAACCAATCAGGGCACCAGATTGTTACCACTGCTGCAATGTTCGTGTGGTTAGAAAAAGTCAATTAACCTTCTATCCTGTCTAACCCACCACCAAGAAACTCGAGGAAGAATCTGGACCACAGCCCATTTCCTCCTGCTTGTGCCAAGGCAGAGGAGGTGCAAACATCTGGCCAAGTGCACAGGAGCAAACTGGCCAGCACTGTCAATTCTAGGTGAGGTCCTACCTCGTCTGCCTAACCAAGGAGAAATGCAGCAAGTGAGAGAGGGGAATAAAATAGGCTAGAACACACAGAGGTTCAGAGCCCTGAAAAGAGACCTCTCTTCCTTGCCAAGCTCCCAGCGCCTCACTAACCTGGGCACCTTCTCTCCTCACAAAACCCATAAATGGACACCTTGAATTCTGACCTAAGAATCAAGTGTGAAAGGCCAACAGGAGCTTTATTAAAGCCAATACCTATTCCACACAAAGCTAAGATTTTTGTTCCTCCCATCTGGGGTGAGCACTTTTGTGGTGACAAAGATATTCAAAGTATTGGACATGCTGGTTTTTATGGAGAGATGGAGATAGATAATCCCTCTTTCCGAACCAGAGAGTCAAAGCCCATTGTCTCTAGTCTCCCTCTGGAGTAGGCGGCCTTAAGCACTTCCTCGGAAAAATGTGCTCCTTGGTCATATCACGTACTCTTTGTATGACATCGGCAAGTCAGTTGCTCTAAGTCTTGGTTTCTCAAAATGTAAATTAAAAGACTTCACTAGGTGATCTCCAAGATCTCTTTCATTGATCCTGTCTTTCTTCATTTTGCTTCCCCTTATCCCTGACTGCCTGTGAGACTCTATTTCATGGATGCTCAGTTGACGCTTTAACTTTTTTAAGTCTATGGATTCCATTTCTTAAAGTAAATACATATTTATTAAATGGCCCTGTAGACACAGAAATGAATTCAGGCTACTCCCTGAAAAATGTGAATCACTCTCCAGGAATAAACACCAAGAAAAAGTAGCTCCCAAACACAAGACCATGTTCTGAGATGACCATGGAATACTGCCACCTGCTAGGTACATACTACTCTGCAGCAGTGGTTCTCAACCAGGGGTAATTCTGCCCTCAGGGGACACTTAGTGATACTTGGACACCTTTTTGGTTGTAGCAACTGGGAGGGGGAGGGTGCTACTGGCTTCTAGAGGTTAGAGGCCAGGGATGTTGCTAAACATACTACAATGTACAGAGCAGCCCCTCACATCAATGAACTATCCACCCCAAATCGTCAATAGTGCCGAGGCTGAAAACCCCTGTTCTAGAGGTTATAAGCGGGGAAACCAAAGCAAAGACCCACAGACAGATGGCTAGGTCCGCGATCCATTTCCACTCTTACCTTCTGGCTCCGCCGCTCCTGGCCCCTGTTCCCGGGAGAAGGTCAGGGCCTCCACTGGCTCTTCCTTGGCTGGGAGAGGTGGAGGAGTACTTTTAGCAACAGGTTGAGTGTTCTTTGGCTTGACAAATACAGGTCCTTTACCTACATGGTGATGGATTGGCCTGCGTCTATGAACGCCAGATACCGTATAACCCATTCCACCAGGACAGATTTCCTTAAAAGCAGCTAGATTTGGGATGGGAAAATATTCCTTTTAAAAATCTAAAAGTGCAAACTTATACAGAGGAAAACAGCATGATGAATATCTCTTAATAAATCATCACTAATATAGTTACATTTAAAAACTTCAAAAACAGATGCAAAATGCTTGAATTTCTGTCAAACTTGCATATTTACAGAAAAAACCCAACCCTTTCTTTTACTAAACATTTCTCCATCTGTTAATTCCTTATCCTACCCAATCAGAATTTTATATATATATATAGCATATATAGCATTTGGAGAGCACATATTTTATATATATTACATATGTCAGCTACAAATTAGGAGATAGCATACATATCATATTTTCTATTTAATATTCTATATCACATCATGTATTACACACATAAAATATATGTAATACATTAGATTTTTAGGTACAGAACATACTATATATATTATATATATCTCAGGGGGAGTGTAATATCAGCAGAAATCAGACTGTTCCCTCTTGCTTTGGTCTAATTTCACTAGTTATGAACCAGGAACTCAGTAACATCTAAGTTAAATGACTAGCAAGAAGGTTAAAAAAAAAGAAAAAGAAATCACTATTGAAGGAAATGAGGTGCTGAAATCATCCTAATTGGTTTCCAGTTGAAGAAACCAAAGGACTCAGCCAGGATGGAGATTATCAGCTGATATGGGGAGGCTGGTTAAGAAGGATTGAAACAGGGCAAGTGGCTTTGAAGAGAGATTCTCAGGATGGTGCAAAGGAATCCAGCGAAATACACATGCTAAAGAGATGACGGGTAGAAATAAAGGAAAAAAGGACACGCCAAGTTAGAATGTAGGTATTTCCAAGGAGAGGGATGACAAATGAGCAAAAGCCTGACCATGACCAACTGGTCGAATTATCCTGAGGGCTAGGAAATATTCTATGCCCCGGAACTGCTATTCCCGCCAGGAAGGTGGTTTCGTATGCTTTAAAAAAAGAAAAAAAAAAGGTTGACTGGGGACCTGTGATTTGCTAGCCTCCATCGCATAATCGCCAGGAATGAGTCAAGGGGAAAGACAAGAGCGGCAAGGCAGTGTGTGGCCCGAGGAGGAACAATCCACCTAAGCCCTCTGGTGTCAGCGCTGGAGGCAAGTTACCAAATGCAGACACCAAGGAGCTCATGGTCAACGTTTTTATTTCTACTTTTAAAACTGAAAGTAAAATAAGTCACTTTTCACTTCCACTGAACAAGAGATCTCCTCTTGAATGTTCTGGACCTAAAATTAGCTCTCGGTAAAAATAAAACCCCCAAATACTCCTTAAAACATGGTAAAATTTGTTTTTCTAAGGATCACACGTTAAATGGTAGAACCTCATTTTTATGCTTAACTATGAAATACAGTTTTCATGTGGAAGAATAGATGTTTCTAGCAAAAATGTTTTCCTATCAAATATTTGAAGCATGAATGAACTAAACATTACTCTTATGAAAATCACCATACATCTAAAAACTGGTTAAGTGCCAAAATTTTATCTTTAATATTATTTTCAAACTTAGTTACTGCGCTTTATGGAAAAGTCTTCCAGTGTTACATTTACCTTCTTGACGTATGCTTCATGTAAGGGTTACAAAAGCTATCAAAATTGAACTTAAAGTGGGTCTGTGAATTATCAAGATCATGAATTTAATTGATTATTACTTTTTAATACTGAGAGGATCAGATCCCACAGGAGGATACTAGGGCCTTCTGGACATGTGTCAATTTACCCAGTAAACCAAACTACCATCAACATTATACTGTCTCTCTGCTTTACCAGTTCTTTCTGATCCTAGCCATCAACAAACGTGGCTCATGATAGTTAAATTTATATTTAAAACTTGTCTGCAACAGTGCAAGTTATAGGCTTAAGACATTAAGTGGCCCTGTGAGAGTTAATACACTTCCCTATGTGGGAAGCACGCTATGGAACAAGAAACTGAGTAGACTTTTTTTATGCCTACCCCATGCCAGTGAAACTGGGGCCACTCCTTTTTTGATAATATCATGCCCAGTATTTGCAGGTATATTTCTTTCTCTTCTCTTTAACTCTACTTGACCCTGCTTGAGAAGTTGATGACTCCCTGGTATAAGCAAGGCACTTAGATAAATTTATGCTTTCAGGGCATTAGGCCATTATGTACTCAACTGAAGGATAAAGAATCATCACTTCTTAATATTCAGCTCCCACCCAGAGGTTCATGGGAGTTTGGGCAGGATCTGCCCTTGAGTTATTAATCTTCATAGCATAAATTCAATCAATTATATTCATAGTGAATATAATTTTCTCCATTTCCAACTGGAGAAATCAAGCACAATGTTCTTAACAGGACCTGAGAGGCTCCTGTTCAATACACGAGTGAAAGAGTTAACCAGGTCTAGCTGCTGTGCAGGCGGTGAGCAATCATCAGGAAAGTGCAAGTCCAACAGGGCCTTCTGGTCTCTCCACACTTTCAAACATCAGACTTAGGGCCCTAGAAGCTAGGGATAAAACGCAATGGCTTTTCTTAACATCCAAAAGGAAGTCTAATGCTACACACAAATGGGAAAAGCTCTTTGCATGTAATTTTTTCCACTGATTCAACCTCGTATGTTCATGGTTTTTACAAAAGGGATAAAAACACATCGCATTATTAATAACTAATTTTAAAGTCAGAAACCACAAATAACCCAAGCTGCCCAAATCATCCTGTGTGCTTGTGTGGCCGGGAATGAATGTGAGCACACAGCGGGGCATGTCTTACCTGTGCCTGGAAGGGGACATTTCTCACAGTGTGGGCCCCAGGCCTTGCCCACACTACAACAGCAGAGTTGCTTGGTGAGGTGAACAGACAGAGGGTGCATACACTGCCTTCCGGAACTGACAAGTCGGTAACAGGGCCCTTTCTCCTCAGAGATCACAGGGGTATCCGCTGAAGCAGAGAGATAAGGCCTGACGTCACCCAAGAAACGACAAAAACCAGTTCGACATTTCACATAATAGTAAAATGAACCTAAAAGTTTGGATTAGAAGTCATACTTCAGAATAAATCTGTCTAGATGTAGGGCACTACCCTTCTTGATTTAGGGTCAGTTGACCAAATGAGTTTTAGAGTCAGGACATCAAACGTCCCTGTCTCTGGTCCCTTCTTCCATTTTAGTAAGTGTTGAAAATCAACTATGTGTGTGTGAGTGAGAACAAATAATTTCAACCAAAATAAACCTGCCCAAATAAACCTAACTATAAAACTTAATTATCAAAATCACTACCTCATTTGTTGTCTTGTATTTAGCCATAAGAGAGGTAGTTCTAGGGCAGAATTTGGTAAACAGCCAGGTATCATGGAAAATCAGGAACTGAACATAGTAGATACTACAGATCAGCTATCACTCTTCTTGCTTGGAGGACCGTGAGAGCCTGCAGGGCCCTATCCGGTCTCATCCTAGGCCAGCGACCAGCAAATGGGAGGCAGAGGACAGCTTCTGACTGGCAATGCCACACAAGGCCCCCGGTCCAGCCAGACAGCACACCAGAGAAGGAACAGATGACATCCTCAACCCCTCAGGAAACATCGCAAAAGCACATCAGCCCACAGTCATCCAATACCTAAGTTCTCATTCTGATTCTTCTTCTATAAATTTAGTAGATGAGACTTCATTAATCTAACAGCTACTGGGCACATACGGCAAATATGAGAATAAGAAAGACACATCCCTGCCTTCACAAAGATCATTTTCTAGAGTAAATGTGCATGGAGAATGTTCTGCAGAGCCAGTTCCAGGCCAAGTCAACACTGCTGAATAGACCAAGCTTGATGGTCACCTCTCTGTTCATTCCCCATGTCAACAAAAGCTCTTCTCTACTGCATCACCGTCCGAATGAGCTTTTCCCAATTTGTCTTTCCCTTACCCAATTCCTCTAGCACCTGGCACTTCCAAATCACCTTCCTTTCCCGCTCAGAGCTAAATTTTCATTCCCACAAAACGACTGACATCTCCGCTACAAGAAACAACCTGATTCAATGAAAGCACTACAGCACAGTGAAGAGAGCAAGGGTTTTTAGAGCCAGACAGACCTGGGCTCACATAGTGGGTCTACCACTTGCCAGCAATATAACCTACGGAAGTCACTTTGACTGGCTGCAATGGTTTATGTGTCAACTTGACTGGGCCACGGAACCTAGACAGCTGGTCAAAGACAGGTCTGAATGTTGATGTGAAGGTATTTTCTACATGAGATTAACATTTAAATTAGTAGATTTTGAGTCAAGCAGATGACTCTCCAGGATGTGGGTGCGCCTTATCCAAGCAGCTGAAGGCCTTAGGAGAAAAAGAGACTGATCTCCCCAGAGGAAGAAGGAATTTTGCCAGCAGACAGCCTTCAGACTCTGGCTGCAACATTAGCTGTTCCCAGGACCTCCAGGCTGCCAGCCTACCCTGCAGATTGGGGCTTGCCAACCTCCACATTCATGTGAGCCAATTCCTTAAAAATCCCTTCTCATCCACCCACGCTATTGGCTCCATTTCTCTGGAGAGAACGCTAACTAATACACTGGCTGAGCCTCAATAACTCCCTCACTTACAGGTGACAAGCTCAATGTATAGACTCAAAATATCATATGCTAAAAGTGTGGTTCAGAGTAGACACAAAATACACGTCAGCCTGCCTTATTAATAAAAGCAGGTATCTCCATCCTCTCAAGGGCATTTGTACACGACTTGATCACTGTTGTAGTGGTAGAATTTCAACAAAGTGAAAACAGTCGAAAAAAGGATATAGGTGAGTTGGAAGGTGGAGCAGAGGAGACCTTCCTAAGGCTTCAAACCTTAGTTCCTCCAATAAGGCCAGGTTTGCCCAAGACTACTAAAAATGTGGTAAAAGGGAGAAGTTTGAGTCTTTTCCTCTCCCTTCTCCTACTCACTTTCTGGAGTCTGTGCAAGTCAGCTATGAAAGATTAAAGGTCACAGAAGAAAAAGAAAACTTAAGAGTATGGTTATTACCCCCAAAAGGATAAGTTTCTGGAATGACTGACCATCACTTATATAGCATATGGGTGTGTGTCTGTCTCTATATGTAAGTTGTATAATCTTAAGAACATATACATAGTCCTAGGATAATCAGCTCACCAAGGATTTTGCTCCAAAATTTCTTCTCCAACCAAAGTGTTTGGAATTCACAACACATATTTCCATAGAAACAACATCAGGTCAACTCACAAGAGCCTATTTTACACGTGGTAGGGATTAATTATAACACTAATCGCATTAAGGTTAGTTCTAGATCCCAAGAACAAGGGCCTTTTAAAGCAGAGCAGAGAGTTTCCCCAAACCCTGGACATTGGCAGACGGTGACGTTGGCCCCTTGCGCTGACTTGTCCACGCTCGCTCCCTGGTATCCACCTCGCCCTCATATCCAGGGTAGTGATACTACCTTAGGCACCATCCCTGTGACACTTACTCTGCTCCTCCATCCAAGGACTCTACTTTAAAGTAACATATCAGGCCTACCGCCCAGATTAACCCCAAACTCCAAATCAGCAATTCAGTTTTTAAGGGATTAGTATGTGTATTTGTGTGTAAGTGAATTATAAGAGATTGCTTGTTCATTAAAGCAAGTCTCTGGTTCAGGCTCCATGCGTGGCGCACACACACACACACAGAAAAAGCAAAATTTTAGGCATTTTATCATGTGGAGAGTAATGACAGAAGTCAAGCAAGCTAATTCCTCCTAAACATCTTCTCCTGAAAGGTCTCTGTTTTATAGGTTTTTGTCCTTGCATCATTTCCTAACCCAGAGATTCTCCCTAAGTGCTAGGGTACTGGTGTTTTTCTTTTTCCATGACAGCTTCCAACACACTTCAAGTGGGGGTCTTTAGGGGAATAAGAATCATTGGCTTACAGTCATCAAAACTCAGCTGTTGGTGTGTCAGGGAACATCAGACCATGTTGCAAATAAACATTGTGCTTCGCCCCAAGCACACATAAGAATAAACCATTAACTAATAAAAAAATCTGCTCCTTCAAAGATGGAAGAAATCCCAGGAGGAAGCCATTGGAAAGGTCTGGCTTACATACCTAAATTTTACTAATGCTCCTATGATTCAAATTTTCTTTGCTCTACAATTATGTGGATCAAAAAGTGTTAATTTATGCCTCCCTCAGATTTCTAACAGGATGTGCCCTTTAAAATGGCCTCTATTTTAATGCCTAAGTCACCTGTTATTCTTTTATCATATCAAATGACTTATATGGCAATTCACTTATTTCATTAAACACCTCTAGCATTTTCACATTCAACATGATACATAAACCCAGGAACAATATGCTACCTAGAATGATGCATGATTGGTGTTTCTACCGTCTGAGTATCTTTAACCACAGATTGAAAGGCTGGTTGTAAAGGCTAATTCATTAGTATACTACATTTATTATTTAAAATATAATAAACACGATTATATAGTCTATTGCATCATAAGGATTTACACTATACTAAAAAAAAATCAATATTGCCCAAAGATTGCTAAAGAATTGGTGGAAATGGGAATGGGACAGAGTAATGAGGAGGAATTACAAAGCGTGCTGGTAGGTTCATATATGTAGGCACCCTGAAATATGGGTTTTGCAGATTGTATTTTTTGTAGGATGTGTTGCTAAGATTCAGGTGCACAGATTCAGGTACTCTGTATAGAGGGAAAAACATTTCAGAAGCATAAACCCTACTAGAAATGCCACATCAGTCAGTCAGGAAAACAAATCTTTTGCTCCTGGCGACAGACATGGGAAAAATCTTCCAAAGAAATAAACATATAGCTCTATACCCAAGTATAGTATTGAATCTTCACCATATATCCAGTGCTGACGGTGATTCCATAACAAACCACCATAAGAAGGTAAGATGCTATGGTTCTCACATTTGGGCTCCCCAATAACGTATTAACCAACTTGTACTTAATTATAGGGTCGTACAACCAACTCTGATTATACTTTCAAAGCCATGCTGCTCTTATCAATTCAAACATAAATGTAAATATTATTAAGCAGATATACATTAACCTGGTACTTGGAAGAAGCTGAAAAACAGAGAAGACTTGAGGAGACAGCATATAAGCTAGCCTCTCCTACTAGTTTGTTTTCACTCCCCACCTCCCCCAAACACCTCCAATATACTTATTCACTTCTTGGATGAAATTCCGCATTAGAGTTTCATGCCATTAAAGCTTAAAGTCCCAATGGGATGAGTGCTGGGATGCAGGTGTGGGGAGCAAGTAACACTGTTAGAAGGAGTGACAGGTGACTTTCCTAGGGAAGTAAGAGCCCACAGGCACCCTTTTCAGGAAACGGGTTATTAAAAATAAATTCTGCGAGAACCAAAATTTAAAAAAAAAAACAATGATTCTGAGGCCACTGCAGAGTCAGACCAGCATTTTACAGTGAGACTAAATAGTGGCTCCGCTTAAATAGATGACTTGCTCCTGTCAATTTAGACCAGTTTCCTCTTCCTGATTAAAGGCTCAGCTTGTGGAGTGAGACAAATTGAGTTTCAAATTTGGGCTCTACCGCTTATAGGCTGTGTGACTTTTGGAAAGATCCTTAAACTCTCTGTGCCTCAACTTCTTCATTTCTGAAACAGGAAGAACACCACTACAAGCCTCATAGAAATCTTGTAAGTATTTTATTTGATAATCCATATAAAGTACTTATCACAGTGCCTGGCACTTAGTAAGTACACAGTAAAGATTACTACATTACTGTCACGGTTTTGGTTGTTACTGCTTTTATATAGGAGCAAACAGTTGGCACAGATCTGTCTGTACAACCTCAAGGCCATGATGCTGTGAGACCACTAAGTGAGGAAAACTAGGAGCATAAGCTGAGACAGCCACAGAGGAGGTGGGAAGAAAGGAAAAGGCATAAAATCGATTATGAAGACCCAATGACTTTCTTGGAGACCAAAGGAGATGACAGAGTCAGAGGTGACACAGAGGCTCCCAGCCTCATTTCTGGGGAGAACAACATCACCATGGACAAAACCACCAAGTCAGAAAGGAAAGCCCATTTTTCTCTCTCTGCTAGAGAGATCTAGCAGTCATTTACCCAGTCAGCTTTATAAAAAAAAAAAAAAAAAAAGGATCTAGAACTATGAGATCCAATTTGTTAGCCCCTAGCCACATACTACTACTTCGATAAAATTTAAATGAGATACAATTTAAAATTCAATTCCTTAGTCACACCAGCCACTTGTGACTAGTGTCTATCACATCAGAAATGTTCTGTATCTGCACTGTCTATCATCACAGAAAGTTCTATTGGACAGCACTGATCTAGCCCAAAAGTCAGCAAATTTTCTCTGTGAAAGGCAAGATAAATATTTTAGGCTTTGTGGCCCATTTGGTCTCTGTTTCAACTTCTCAGCTCTGCCACGGCAGCGTGAAAGCAGCCTTAGACAGTATGTAAATGAATGGACATGGCTGTGTTCCAATAAAACTATTTACAAAAACAGACGGTGGGACAGATTTTGCCCACGGGCTATAATTTGCCAATTCCTGATCTAGAATCCTAAAGTTAGAGGCACAAAACCCAATTTTAAACCTCAAATGTCATTTACAAGCTATATGATCTTGAAAAGTTACTTAAACTCTCCTAGCTTCAGTTTCCTATTATGTAAAATAATTCATATCTCATAAGGAAGCTGCAGAAACTAAAAAGAAATGATGTTCATGAATATGACTGGCTTTTCGAAGGGATGAGTTCGGCATCTCATGATTTCCAGAGTTAGGGCAGAAGCACATCTCCTCTCTAACCCTCTATTTCTGTCAGTGAGCACCAAGTCCATGGGTCAAGAATATTATGAAACAGCAAATATGCAGGCTCAAAATTCTTTTACCTGGGCCCTTTGAACCTGCGGACACACCCTCCCCAGCTCATCCTGGAGCTCTTGAATTTCTGAAGAAAATTAATTGCAGCTTAAAAAGTCAGAAAGCTTTCCTACTCCGACTGCACAGGTTATTATACTTTTCTTGGATTGGCTCTGAGAAATCCTGGAGTTTCACCTTTTCCCACAGAGAGGTAGGAGCAGGTCTGGAGAACGCTACTGCAGCAGCGCCCTCATCCACAGACACAGAGGTCGGAGACAGCAAACGCCAGAACCCTCCTACTTTCTTCTTTCAGCTTGGCTAAGTCAAGGGCAGGGCGCGGGCAAGGAGAGAAAGTGAAGTGGTTGCAACCTTTGGCTGCAGTCAAGGAATTCTGAGGGTGTTCACCTCCGCGTATTCGAGAACAGGGAGAGCTTCCCACTGCTCCTCGGCCACTGCCAAGTGCATTTCTCTGAGTTCACAGAGTCAGCCACACCTTTTATGGCCTGGATGTGCCCTAAATTCATGCTGCCTGAGCAAACGTGGTCAATCTCCTCCATCTGCTTCCACGGTCTATCCAAGGCTGTTTTTATATCTTGCAAGAGCATTTACTCCAAATGATAGATAGCTTTGCTCAGTGCCTTTGTGCGTCTGTGTGCGTGTCTGTGCATGCGTGTGTGCGCATGTGTGACCCCCGGTCTCCTTCTGCTACTTCCCCCATGACTATCAAGGGTACCACCAACTTGCCAGTACTTTTTTCCCCTACTTGGTAAGTATCACCTTCTCCCCTCATTCTTTCTCAAGACATTCTTGCTCTTCAGACGTCCCTATCAACTTCTTCAAAATATGGTTCACCCACAAATCAGACTGGATTGAACCAAGTCACAAATCCTGAAAGATTTTACATATCTCTATGATATTACATGTGGTAAATTCAGAGGAAAGAGAAATAAATCTGCCCACTCAACGCTGGTAAAGAGCCCAGGTTTTAACTTCAGACTCTAAACGGGAACATTTAACTAGCAACAAACGTCTCCTAATACTTATCGTTTCAGCTGTTGTAGCTGAACCATAAAATTGAATTATTTATTTTTCAAATACGAATGGATGGTTGTTTAATAAGTTCAGTATTATCTGGGCAATGACAGGGAAAATAAATGCTAAGGAGAGTGTGTTTCAAATATCTCATTGGCAGGTTTCTACAATCTTATTAAAACCTGGATGTCTGCCCTTAGCTCTAGACATCAGATCTAGTCAAATAAAACACTTTGCGACCAGTCCTCTAAGTGTACCTAATCTACAACATTCAATGTAGTAATTTTAACCAGACTACAAAGCAAATTATTTAAGGAAAAACAAATATTCACAGCAAATTCTATATTCAAACTCTAAAAATCTTTTATGCTTAAATTATACAACTGTATTTACAATACTCTACTCATGTAATTCCAATCAGCCAGAAGTTATCCCTAAATTATCTGGATATTGTCAACAATGTGATTTTTGGCCTGAAATTTCCAAATCCTTGCATCAGTTTTCAAGTGTACCTTGTATGCAAGCATAATTTTACAGTCTAATTTTACCACCCGCCAAAAAAAGCCCTATAATTAGGTGTCTGCCTGCTTTATGATCAGAACTGCCTGTGAAAGAACACGGAGGAACTTATGTGCAAAATTTCCTAATCTGTATTTGACAGGTTTCAAAGGAAAATAGTAGCAATTAGTAACAATGTTCCAAAACACTCAACAAACTCATCTAAAAGTAATGAATGAGATTGCCATTTTTATTTTATTACATTTGTCTTTATTTCACCATGTCTATCCATCACCTTAGGGCACAGAGTTAGAGATGCACAGTTAAAAGCAAACGATGGTACCTTCATGAAAAATATGCCTTGATGATATGACAAATTTAAAACTGGGGACCAGAAAGATACAACTTAACATATACCAATGCCACATTATAAAAACAGGTAAATAAAAACAAAAACCTAGCAAGACAAAAATTAATGCAGGATTGCTCTTAACATTATCTCGATAGTTTTCTGCCATGCATTAGTTTTAAATGTTTAACCTTTAATCGTATGTGACTTTGAAAAATCTGTTGCATTTACCTACTTTGTAATAATGGGCACAAGTACCCTAAAAATAAGGTAGTCTTAAAAAATTCTGTGTCTGAGCACTTTACATCTAAAATGCATACATCTCTAATTGTCAGGTGATCTGTATTGATTACACTGGATTAGGTTTTGTGGCTAGAGTGTCTTTTCGGAGAAACTACATTTTCTGTACCAATATTAGAACATAAGATTTGATGGAGGATTTTTATCCTTAACAAGTTAAAAAAAAAAATCTTAGAGACAGATTTGTAAGGCAAAATAGTTTAGCTTCAGGGACACATATCAGTGGTTTTTGAGGACAACAGAATAGAATATTTGAAATTAGAACTGAATAAAAAAATCTGAAACACAGAGCCTTGCTAACTATTTCCCAGACTCTTCTAACCAAGAAAGTACAGTGAAACCTCATTAAATCAGACAGAAGTGACTCAGAATTTGGACTAATTAAAGACAGAAGCTGGGACAAAGTTTCACTCCACCTAAATAATGCTTAAAATACTCATGAAGGAAAAATCTGTTTTCATGTCTTAGGTATGCTAATTTTAATTAACTGTTTTCTTTGCATAAGTATAATTCCTCTGTGTGCTTGTTCTCTACCTTAAGTTTAAGCTGTCATTTTTTCTGAACACAATAAAAATGCATTTTTAAAATAAACATAGATTTATTGTAGTATATCAGGCCGCCTCCTCCCTCCTGTCATTTTAATGACATTTTCCTGCATATTTACAATATTCAGTTGACCGCTGAGTATTTACCTTCTTTTGGATACTTCCCAGTTCCCACCCCCCCAAAAAAAACCAGATGCAAAATAGTAATAAAAAGTGATCATTACTTACGAACACAACTTGAGAAGGTAGGATCTGGCCCAAATCCTATTTTGCAGGTACATCTATAGCTGCCCATGGTATTCAAACACTCACCATTAGGGCACACACCCTGTAGTTGGCATTCATTAATATCTGCAGGAAAACAATTCTTTTAGAAAGAGAAGTCAAGCTCTATGGAACAGATTCTGGCTGTAAATTGCATTCCCTGTCTTTATCACTATAACACCTCTCAGTTATAGTAAGTAAGAGATGCAAGCAACTTTTAATGCAGCACCAGTTTAATCAAATCAAACATTTACTGAACATCTACAGTTTAGCAAATATTTACTATGCACCTACTATGTACCTGGTTCTATGCTAGATACTAGAGACTTACCAGTGAACAAAACTGACCAAAGATGCCAGCCTTCACAGAGCTTATATTTTAGTGTTAGTGTTTTTTAAGTATTATAGGGCATACAGGTAAGGCGAAGACTCTCGCCCTGGAGACACTTATAGTCTAGTTGTGCCTATAACTATGTAAAAATTAAAGAAGGGAAAATCGTTATCACAATCAGAAGAAAGGTCATAAACCTGAAGAAATTAAATTATGAAATTGCCTGTATAGACAAATAAGAGCTACTAAAGGAAGGTGGAGGTAAGGGAGACTGCAGCATGGAGAAGGAGGTAAGACTTCATCAGGTGTTGAATTGGGGGAGAAGCCAGATGGATGGGCAGGAAGGGGTGAATGATCTACATGGGTGGACATCAGAGCATGAGAGACAGAGACTGGAGAAGGAAAGGGATCAGGAAATCATGAGTCAAACCGTTGGCTGGAAAAGAAGTTTCAGGAAGGTGAATAGTTGGAAAAAGAGCTGGTTAAAGCCAGGCTAGGTTTGGATCCAATTTTATTGAAAACAGGGAAATATACGAAAGGTTTGTGAGCAGGAGGAAGATATAATCAAGGGCGGGCTCTAGGGAAACACATCTGGCCAGCACATGGCTTGGTGAGATGAGATTAAAAGTTTGATCACTGAAGGAATAAAGCATGTATGAGACTGGTGACAAGCCAGGTTAGTGAGAATAATCAGGAAGAGAAGGAATGAAGTTTTGTTTTTTGTTTGTTTGTTTTTGAAGGAACAACTGACAGTGCATGGTGTTTGGTGTTTGACTGGCCAACACGGGCACTGGATTAGAAGAGGGTCAAAGATGCCCTTGAGGCTTCTAATCTGAGCAAAGAGGAAAAGACACTATTGGTTTTGTAGAAAGTTCTGTGAAGGAAAAAGGCAGATGAAGAGATAAGTTTTCCACATGAAAGAATGCTCAACATCACTAATCATTAGAGAAATGCAAATCAAAACTACAATGAGGTATCACCTCACACCAGTCAGAATGGCCATCATCAAAAAATCTACAAACAATAAATGCTGGAGAGGGTGTGGAGAAAATGGAACCCTCTTGCACTGTGGGTGGGAATGTAAATTGATACAGCCACTATGGAGAACAGTATGGAGGGTCCTTAAAAAACTAAAAATAGAACTACCATACGACCCAGCAATCCCACCACTGGGCATATACCCTGAGAAAACCATAATTCAAAAAGAGTCATGTACCACAATGTTCATTGCAGCACTATTTACAATAGCCAGGACATGGAAGCAACCTAAGCGTCCATCGACAGATGAATGGATAAAGAAGATGTGGCATATATATACAATGGAATATTACTCAGCCATAAAAAGAAACGAAATTGAGTTATTTGCAGTGAGGCGGATGGACCTAGAGACTGTCATACAGAGTGAAGTAAGTCAGAAAGAGAAAAACAAATACCACATGCTAACACATATATATGGAATCTAAAAAAAAAGAAAAATGGTTCTTAAGAACCTAGGGGCAGGACAGGAATAAAGATGCAGATGCAGAGAATGGACTTGAGGACATGGAGAGGGGGAAGGGTAAGCTGGGACGAAGCGAGAGAGTGGCATGGACATATATACACTACCAAACGTAAAATCAATAGCTAGTGGGAAGCAGCTGCATAGCACAGGGAGATCAGCTCGGTGCTTTGTGACCACCTAGAGGGGTGGGATAGGGAGGGTGGGAGGGAGACACAAGAGGGAGGAGACATGGGGATATGTGTATATGTACAGCCGATTCACTTTGTTATAAAGCAGAAACTAACACACCATTGTGGAGCAATTATACTCCAATAAAGATGTTAAAAAAATTTTAAAAAAGAGGTAAGTTTTACACTAGAAGGTCATGCTGGGATACTCAAGTATTGTATAAATATCCAGCCACAGCAGCAGATTCAGGAATAAAGTGAAAGGAAAGCATCGCTGGAAACAGAGCCTCAAGGTCATCTGCATGTGGTGATTGCTATGGTCTCAACGTTTTGTGCCCCCCACCCCACCGCCAGATTCATATGTTGAAATCCTAACCCTCCCTAAAGGTGACGGTATTAGTAGGTGAGGTCCTTGCGGGGTGTTTCAGTCATGAGGGAAGAATCCTCCTGAATGGGATTACTGCCTTATAAAAGGGGCTCCAGAGAGATCCCTAGGGCTCCAGAGAGATCCCTAGTCCCTTCCACCATTTGAGGACACAATGGAGACATCTGTAACCGGTAGAGGGCTCTCACCAGAAGGTGGCCATGCTGGTGCCTTGATCTGGGACTTACCCGCCTCCAGAACTGTGAGCAATAAATACCTGCTGTTTCTAAGCTTCCCAGTTGGTGGTATTTTGTTACAGCAGCCCAAAGGGACTAAGTCAGTGGCCCAAGAGGAAATCAAAATGATTTGGAAGAGGAGAGACAAAAATGTGGCAATTTTTTAAAAAAGATTATAGAGTCATTTTCAAAGGTAATTAAAAATAAACAGAATGTGACAAGTTAAAAGTAAAGAAGAATTAGTAGTCATCTATTTTATTCAGGGTGGCTTATGAAGCTTAACAGTTAACAGACTTGGCTATTAGTGTTTCCATGTGAAATTATATTTACTTCTCTCAATCATTAATTCTAATAAAACTTCTATTAAGGATCCTAAAATGTTAATTTTCTACATTAAACTGAACGCCATGGTAGCAAAACATTACTAGCAGAATCGTCACATAAAAAGGCAAATACAGCCTGCAATAAATCACTATTTGCTTATATTTCATATTCTACGTAGCCAAAGATATCTACATGGACATATTTTACCCGACACATGACAATATGACATTTTCAATGATATTCAAATGACAACCCATGTTTGTTATGTAAATTCTACAGCATTCGAGCTTGCATGCAGCTGGAAATTGGTATAGCTAGATGACACCTGGACCAGCATATGGTCCAGCACCTGCCCATCTTACTTTTGATCAGAGTGTGTGTTGTATTATAACGCACATTTATGCACAGCATGTAATTGAAAATATCCCCCTATAACTCATTCCCTTTAAGAGAACCACCATGAAGGACCAGGAAGAGTGCCAAGTCCAGTTGGGGCTTACGTGGTACAAGCCAAGCCCCTACTGTATGTCCCCACTTAAACCTCAAATTTGGGTAACCAGCCAGTTGTGGTCAAAAAGGCTGGACCACTGTTTCTCCTCATGTTCCCACTAGGGTGTGATCATCAGCCTTCCTCTTTCTCTGAGGGGCTTTTACTCCTGTTCATTGACTGTACTATTACACCTTCCATGTTTATCTCTTGGGACCCAGAATTTTCCCTTATCTGGAAGTTTCTATGACAGTACCATCCAGTCTCCCTGCTGGCTAACCTCCCTGCAGGTTAAGGTGGTGTTTGTCCCCCACAAAGCATAGATACCTGATACACAACCACTGCCTTATGCTCTCCTCCAATGTCCCCTCTTTGACTCTCAACATTGCCCACCACTTCGACCATGATGCCATGGGAATGGAGGACAGAAATTAAGGCTTAAACAAAAACACTATGGCTACAGAAAGGAAGAAATAGAGTGAAGAAGAGGAATCATATAAAATTTTCCCTTCCCTTTTCCTACCATCTCTATTCTAATCAGCTTGTGCCACTAGCAATACCACTTCCCCTAATTTTGGCTCCAGAAACCCAGAAGCATGGATACACTCTCACAGCTTCCAGAAAAACTCCCATTTCCCTCAACCACCTCAATTTATTTTTATCATATTCTAGAAAATACCATAAATTAGAGATTAATTAAATTTCCAAGATTTTTTCTTTTTAAAGTTACATCCAGCTAAGTATATCAATCTTAAGTGTACAACTATATGAGGTTTTTGCATATACATACATGTATACATACAAGTATATATGTGTATACACGTGTGTGAGCACATACTGTATAACCACCACCCAGATCATGACTTAGAACATTCCCAGTGCCTCAGAAGGCACTTCATGTCCCTTCCCAGTCAACCTCTTTGCCCCCACAGGTAACTACTATTCTGATTCCCATCATTGTTGATTAGTCTTAGCTGTTCTTAAACTTCATATAAAGGGAATCATATTGTATATATTCTTTTGTCTGACTTTGTTATGCCTAAGAGATTCATCAATGTTGTTGCATACAGTTCATTTTTCATCGCTCTGTTACATTTTATTGTGTGAGTACAAAGTTAATTTATCTGTTCTACTGTTGAGAGACATTTGGGGGGTTATTTCCAACCATGCACCTGTGAACATTCTTATATGTATGTCTTTTGGTAGGCCTAGGCACTAATTTCTCTTGGGTATATATCTAGGAGTAAAATTTCTGGGCCACTAAATAAGGCTCATGTTTATTTACTTCAATAAATATTGTCAAACAGTTGTCCAAAGTGCTTATGTCAGTTTCCATTTCCAGTACCAATTGCTCCACATCCTCAACAAATTACTGTCGGTCTTTTTCATTTTAGTCATCGAGCGGGAGTGTAGTGTTATCTCATTGTGGTTTTGACCTGTATTTCCTTTTCGTATATTTAGTAGCCATTTAGATCTAAAAGCAATCTCTCCTACAATGTAAATCCCTATAGGGATGTTGTAAGTCAATAAAATTGCTTCCCTCTTAGTTGATTCTCAAAGTGGGGTATGCTTAGCTATGGGACACTTTGGGTTGTTCCAAGGACTGGGGAACACTCACTGGGTGGACACTAGGGAAATGAACAAAGTGTGGTTAATCCTCCTTGACAAAGAAAATTGTCAATAATGCCCTCACTGAAAAACTCACACACAGGGGATGAAAATATGACTTTATAAGTACAGAAGGGACGATCTTAAAGTAAAGTTGTCTGAGGAATGATGGAGTGGAGGTGAGTGCTTGCTCCATGAGGGGACTTGAAGGGCTGCATTCACTCAACTCAGCCTCTATACTGTCTACATCTGGATGGTCTCCTGCTGTCTCTGAGACTGTGCTTTGGCCTGAGCAAGAAGCAAAACAGACTAGGTTCCCCAGATTGCTGAGTTCGGGGCTGTGTGGTTTGTGATCTGCAGACTAGAGTCCTAGCATCACCATGTCTGAGCGGGGCGTTAAGGTAATTCATCAGACTTAACTGTGACCTGCGGACCTGTCCCTGGAGACTGGGCACCCTACACACCTCTTTTAAGCAAGGCAGTTCCTTTACATCTGCTTCAAAAACTGAACTTCTAAGATGGCATTTGTAAAGAAAATTTGAAAATCACTGACATTATTTCTGTGAAAAATCATATTCCAGGTTTCAACAACTCACTCACAAATAAAACTTTAAAAAGCATTCCATTCATAAATTGTTCATTCCTAATAGGCCAAATTTGAAATCTAAAAATTGGATAGGAATTCTCTTATTTTTTGCCACTTCATTCTTCCATCCCCTGCTTCGTTCCTGAGAGGACTGTGGGTGGCTAGATAGTTTATATCCTTTGTGTTTAAAAAAAAGGCAAAAAACTTATGCCCCGTGTTTTTAAATTTAGAACCCCAGAAATTAATATGAAACATGAGCAATTATCTAAATGACTTTCTGAGGTAGTCAGGCTCTTTAAGACCTTTATAAATAAACTGAAGGAAATTAAAGATTCACAAATGCATTAAGAACAAAACATGGGGTGACTGAAAGTGTGCTCTTTGGATATGAGAAATTTAAGGATTATGCTGAGAGAAGGCGTTATCGGGCCAAAGTTTAACAATTATATGAAACATGATCGGCTAATTATGAATTATAATTCTATTTAGGCTTCAATTCCTCAGGCTATTTTCTTATTTAAAATTAAATAAAACTTCTAGCTTGATTATAATTTTTTATAAATTACTTATATTTGACAAAAATAATTGTGTTTCAGGAGTCTCATATTTTACAGGATCAGCCCATCTCCTTTAATGTGTTCTGATTAAACTGAAAGTATTGTAGTACTTAGTTTAAAAAAACAAACCAATGGTAAACAAACGAATTTGTTCACTGTTTTCCCTCTGCAGACCACCAAATTTCTCTGGACAATTGTGGAATTCTATCCTTTGAAAGAATGGTGTAACCACTTGCATAGAACACAGCTCACTGAGTTCAAGAACAAGGTCAAGATGAATGGCGGAAGGAGCTGACTCAGAACCAGTCACCACCCCACCCCCACCCCCACCCCGCCCCACCCCGTATCTCCATCTGATCTGCTGGGCTGGGGAGTCTAGAAGTTTGCCGAAGCAAAAGGGAAGGGAGAAACTCATACATCCCAGTGTATACCTTTAGAGCAGGCAAAATCTAGGGTGGAGGGACAGGGAGGCTACAGCTTATATGAAGATTTACACACTTCTCCATTCACTAAGAACATTTATAGAGTGTCTCTGCCCAGTACAGCCTACCATGAACCTCTGGCCATTTATCACGTTCAATAATACAAAACTGTTCTTCTTATAAATCTAAAATGGTTGAATATTGGCAGTGTCACATGGTTCAACCTAATACAAAAGAAACAGAAGGCTGGGGCATCTATTACCCAGATAGTATAAAAATACAGAGTAGTTGGGAAATATGCATAACAAGAGACTCCTTACACAACCTAATGTAACACAGCCTTAGCATTTCAGCACCAGAGAATGATAACAACGATCTAGTACTATGAGGCAAGGATCCTCAACACCTTCCTTTGTATTTGTACAGCACACCTTCTCTCACTGGAACTTTGTAACAATTTTGGACGGTGAGCAACACAACAGTTATTCGCAGTTTTATAGAGATAACTTTGTCCAAGCTCTTATTTTTTAAAAGGGTTAAGGGAGAATGGGGAAATCTAATGGGAGAAATCTCTCATTAAGACCTAGTTTGGTAACTAGGATCCTAAATTATGTCACCTAGAGCAAGTCATTTGTTTTCTCTTGATGTCACTTTCCTCTCCTGCAACGCAGATACTCCCCAAGGTTGCTTCTAGCTTAAATACCCTGACTTCAAAACAACCTGCAAGTTGCCAGAGTTGAAAATGCCAAGGAATAAATAAAGTATGACATTTACTGCATAATATATATCATGACTAGCATAAGTACCCTGTGGGAAATAAACACACTTTTATGTATCTATGCTCCTACAGGAAAGTATGTATGTTTAACAAAGTGAGTACTAATTTACTGCCTTTTTAGTAACACAAGCTTATACAGGAAATGAGGCATGTCCAGTAACCAACAGGAGTTAGGTACAAGGTGAGAACAGTACATGCAGATCTTTATACTGTGTGAAAATATGAAGTGTTTTGGAGATTCTGCTGTGTCTATTCAGTTTTTGCTGATGGACAGAAATTCCATCACACAATTCAGCAATTTGACTTCCAGTTGAAAGCAGGAAAAAAAAAAAAACCACCTCTGAGGTAAATATTTTTCCTAGCCAGACAGACCATTTGTCTGTTTAACAGGGATCACTTAATTTAGATAAAGGAGGAGTTCACTCTCTAAGAGGACATATGTATTTCTTAAAACTCCCCCACCCTGGGAAACACACACCCCTGAAGGCAAGTGACACAGGGGACACACATGCTTGGATACTTTTTTTTTTTTTTTTGGCTGCATTGGGTCTTTGTTGCTGCGCATGGGCTTTCTTTAGTTGCTTCGAGCGGGGGCTACTCTTCATTGCGGTGAGTGGGCTTCTCACTGCAGTGGCTTCTCTTGTTGCGGAGCATGGGCTCTAGGTGCGCAGGCTTCAGTAGTTGTGGCACACAGGCTCAGTAGTTGTGGCTCGCGGGCTCTAGAGCGCAGGCTCAGTAGTTGTGGCGCACGGGCTTAGTTGCTCTGCGGCATGTGGGATCTTCCCAGACCAGGGCTCAAACCCGTGTCCCCTGCATTGGCAGGCGGATTCTTAACCACTGTGCCACCAGGGAAGCCCATGCTGGGATACTTTTATTTAAGGGAATCAATTCCTAGATCTTGAGCCTTCATGTGTTTCCTTCTCTAAAAGTGCTCTAACAACACACTTGCCAATCTCCTTTTCCCTCTCTCCTTTACTCAGTGTCTGCTTTCTCTTCAAGGCACCCTCTTGCCCATCTGGAATCTCCCTAGGTGCACTGCCCTACAATGTGAAATTATCAAAGGCACCAAATGAATGAACAATTCACAAATATACCCCTCCTGAGGGACAGTCACAGGAAAAGGGATAAGTCTGATTTATTTCATAAGAAGGTCTGGTTTTGCCAATTAGGTTAGACGGCAGACATCATTCATAGACTAAATGAGTCTATGCTGCTGCTCCAAGGTTTTGATGAAAATATGTTGAAAGCCCATATTTAATAAAACATGCCGGAAATGAATCTACTAAACCCATTTAATTTTTGATTAAAAAAAATGCAGATATCGGCTTAAAAATGTGTGAACACCTAAGTTTTTCAAAATTATTTTAGGAGATAAGGCAGCAAAAAAATGTTAGAAGATCAACATTCAAGAGCAATTTTACCCAAGGTATTTTATATAAAACACAAACTTTGTGAGACTTCTGCTAAAAGAAGAGTTCTGTGGCCGAATATGATTGAGAAACGCTACATATTCTATATACATTTGCACATGAAAGACCCCGTGAGAAATTCTTTGGCGAGGACTCTTGGTTTTCTCTGTTTAACTTGGTATTCTCCACACTTCTGGCCATGGAATCTTTTTTCACACACCACCTATTAACATCGAGCTGACCTAGTGGTCTGTGGAGCACATTTTGTGAAATGTTGCTCTCTTGGGTCAGCCCCAGGAACTATCATATGGGTCTCTTTGTGACTGTATTTGTTTCAACCTAGGCCCTACTGCAGCCGTAGCCTCCCCTCATGACCTGTAACTGTCCCACATTTATAAAATAATCATCTAGCATGGGGTAGATTCAATCACTGAACTCACTCAAATGAAGCAAACCACCGTGGGAACAACTCCCTGCCTTCCAATCCTTCTGTCTGCAGGGTAACATGATAGAAGAATTATCAGAGTCCAGAGAACGGCCTGTATTTATTTCTCAATACATGTGTGCTACACATGGAAGATGCACATCTCTGCCGGTCTTGGATTTCCGACTATAATCTATAGACAGTACATTAATTTCTCCTTGAAACATTCATAATAACATATCTATTACGGGCTTTCTCCATGACTCGTGATACAACAGGCATCTTCCCATTGATTTTATAGCCCCAGAGACTAAGGTCAAAGAGCTATTGGAAAATACAATGTGCTAATGACTCACTTCACCACTGTCTTTCCTGAAGAAAAGTGAATAAAATAAGCAGACATTTCCCTTTTGAATCCTATCCCAGTGATAGGAGCATAGTAAGAGGACACACCAGAAAATGATTTTACAATGGATGGGAATGGGTCCCAAACTGATTTTCAATGCTAAAATGATACTCAGGTCCAAATCAAAACTTTAAATTCTTACCCAAAATATTGTGCCTATTTAGACTACAAAGAGAAGCAGGAGTTCCAAGAGGATGCCTAGGACAGTAAAGTAACACCTTCAAATCAGTAAAACGTATCAATTGCCTCTTGGTCATTGAGACTGCAAAACATGATTCAGCATCACATTAAGTACCCCTCCCCCCCAGTTTCTGGGATTAAATCACTAAATACAGCAGAGCACTGTGATGAATCTGATAGGTAAATAAAAAGAATTTTAAACATTTTAAGCACTTTGAATAATTTAATTATCAAGTCTGGTTGACTCCAGTCTTAGTTCACACCTACTGATTTTCTACTATGATTTCCCAAATATGTAGCGATAACAGTGGATTCTAAGTTTCATTTTAATACCCACATTAGTCTCCTATACATATTGCTTATTTCCTCCTGGAAAGAAATAAATATTAGAGCAATAAATTCCCTTTTGTTAATGGAACTGAAGGGAACTTTAGAGAAAACACTAACTGTAGCGAATGTTGCATAAACTAAGAAGTCACAGAAGAACATGCTGAAGGAAGGGAAAAGTCACTGAAAAGCTTTTAAATGAAAACATCAATGGATATTATCACGTCACTAGTCACAGTTCTGAATATTAAAGAAATGGTATTGGCCACATGCTGCTAAGTGAAAGAAGACAGACACGAAACACTTACTGGATAATTTGAAAGATCCTAAAAAGACAACTCATCTATGCTTATAATAGTCGAGACAGTGATTACTTCTGGAAAAGAGAGAGAAAGTAAAAATTGAGAAGGGACAGAGGAAGGATTCTGGGGTGCAGGGGATCTTCTATTTCTTGACCTTAGTGATAAGTACACAGTTACGTTCACTTCGTGATATTCACTGAGCTAATTCCCTGTGATTTGTGCATTGTTCTATATATAGGTTACACTACTAATAAAAATTTAAATAGATAATAAACTACATAATTTCTAATATTATCAGACTTTTTTTCACCAACACTTTTTCAACATGGCCTCATAAGTTTAGACGTAAAGTGACCTCCCAGTAATACAAATAAAGATCTTCAAGGTGTTACAGACTGATTTCTAAAATTGCCCCGATTCTCTACCTCTTTTTGTATCCATGACCTTGTCTATGTGACTTTGTAACTTCTCCCACTAGCAAGTAGAGTCTATTTTCCCACTCCTTGAATGCAGGCTGGCCTGTGACTTCCTTCAGCCACCAGTTACAGCTGAAGTGACAGCGTGTCAATCCCAAGCCTAGGCCTGAAGAGCTTTAGATAAGACACCTTGCGGAAGATTGCTGAGCCATCCCTGCTGAAGCCATCCTGGACCATCCAGCCCCAGGCAGCCATCAGCTGGTCACAGACCCAAGACTGAGGCTGGCCGACATCACCCATACCCGGCCTGGGTCAGCAGAACTGTCCAGCTGCCCCCAGAAGCGTGAGAAACACATGATTCTTTTAGTAAAGTAACTGTTAACTTACAGGGGAAGGGAGAAGAGGTGATACAGAAGGGGAGTGCCTCAGGAGGAGTGCCCAAAAGGAATGCAAGCTTAAACAAACAGCCTCTAGAGGCCTCAACGTTCTGCTTGCTAAGGACTTCAGGATAAAACTAAGGTACAATGGCTTGCTAATAACAAGAGAGAAAAACACTTATTTTACCTGCAAAGCAGACACATTGAAAACAGGAAAACTTGCTGTGAAAGTAAACAATGAAGTGTGGAGAACTCTGATTTCTAAACCAAGTTACTGAAAGCACCTAACAGGATAGTCTGATCTAAAGAGTAAAAGAACCAGAGAGCGTCTAATATCCCCCCCAGTGCTGCTGCTTTAAGCCACGGTTTCCCCACCTGTAACAAGCAGATGCAGTCGTTGTCAGGAATTAATGACATAAAAAGCATGGTAAGAAGTACTACAAACTACTGCGTAAATGTTAGTAGCACAGAGTGGGGAGAGGGAGGCCAGGCATCAGAGGTAGATGCTAGCACTCTCCAGGTATGCTATCTTCCACTACTTAATTTCTTTGAGCCTCAGGGCTCAGTTTCACTACAAGTTTAAAAAAACGTAACACTATCTCACAGGCTTACTGTGAGAATTATGACATAGGTGAAGCACCCAACCCAATGGCTCCACTAAATAGGCATTCAATAAACACTAGCAAAATACGTAAACAGGTAGATAAAAAGATGTGTAGGCGATAATGACCAAAAAGGAAATTTATTGTATTAGAAAAGAGAAAGTTATCAAGTTTCTTATGCAAGTATTACCATAAGGAGAGAAGTAGCACATAAATAAAATCAAGAGTAATTAGAGCAGCAGGTGGCCTAGCTAGTTCCACCTCAGGAGAAAGTCTGGAGAAAAGTTGGGTGAGAACCTAAGAACACTAGAGGAAGCAGTTGGGGTAGGTACAAAAGGGTTAAAGTGGGCTTGAGTGCTGGAGAACTTAGCAAACTTATACCTTTTATGGCACTTGCCGTGTCAGGATCACTGTCACTAAAAACATAGTTATGTCTACAGATCATCACCGTCTCCCTTGTTCCTTGTTCCCATCACTGCAATAAGACCCAGAACAAGGTGAGTGGGCCTTGAAAGAGATGGGGAGACAGGGAGGAAGGGAGGATGGGAAAGAGAGAAAAAGGGAGGGAGAGTCCAGAGCACTCACTATAGTCATCCCTTGATATCCCTGAGGGATTGGCTCCAGGACCCCCTCTCCTCATGCAGATCCCCAAATCTGTGGACGCTCAAGTCCTTTGCATCAAACGGCATAATACAGCCAGCCCTCCATATCTGCAGATGCAGAACCCACGAATGTGAAGGGCTGATTGTACTAATTTGAAGACATTTATATTAGCTCCATGACAATTTGGTCACAACCCAAAATCTTTGAAGCAAACCAAAAATGTCAACGGAGGAAAAAACAAAATTAACAAAATTAATTAACAAACTATATCAACTTCCCATGTATTTAAAATACAACCTTGAAAGAAGCTTACACTCACTAGCCTTAGGCACTGTACGAGACAAACTTCAAATTCAGCCTGCCTCAACCCCCAAAATACCTCAACAGACTCACCCACCTCCACTGGTGCATGTTCTCCCATGCCCGTGTCTTAGTTCCTTTCAGCCCTAATAACTACCCTACCCCATATATCACCGTCTTGCCCAAATTACAATTATTGGAAAGTAAAATTATTTTTCTACATACAAAACTCAGGCAAAATTATTAAAACCAACAGGAGTTAGTTCTAAGATTGTTAAAAAAAAAATAACAATCTTGCTCATAGCCATATTCAATATAAAATACCTGGGGAAAGCCTAAATGAAATGTGAAGAGCCTATGGGAAGAAAAACATACTACTTAACTGCGCTTTTTGTGTTTTCAAATTTGTAAAGAAAAGGAAATAAGGAAGGAGAGGAGGGACACAGTCAGTGGGCTCTCTAAGCCTAGTGGGAAGGGAAATCGTACACCCTCTCTGAAGCCTAAGGTGCACAGGATGAATCAAAGCTTGGGAACCAATAATGTCTCTTCTATACGTAATCATAGCTTCACATGAAGGTTTATGTTCAAGTACACCCCTGACAGCATTATATATATATAAAGGAAAAAAAGAAACTAATCTGAAAATCCAACTTTAGGGGAATGGTTAAATGAATTATCCTATATCCATTAACTGGGATTCTATGTCAGCATTAAAATAAGTTTTAGAAGGTTATTTAATAATATCAGAAAGTGTTCATTATCTATTAAGTAAAAACACAGTTTTCACAACTATCCATGAAATATAATCTCAAATTTATATATATGTATATATACACATATATATATGATTGGTAGAAAATATAACAAAATACATTTATTTGGTAATTTTTATTTTCTATACATTTCTCTAGTTCCTAAATATTAAACAATAGGTGTGAATTATTTTTATAAACAGGAAAGAAAGTGCTTTTTTTTTTTTTCAAGGAATATGTTTTTAAATGCCATCTGTGATTTTCGAACTCAATGGGAACTGTCCTCTGAAACTGCATAGTGTTTGGTTCATTACTTACAGCACTAACTACATGCTGCCTTGATGTTTTAATCATATGTGAGAACAGTGATTTTTGTAAGGGTAGGAATTGAGTTTTATTAATATATTTCTCAGTGTGCCCCCACTTAAATCATCATTAAACATCCATAAAACAAATGAGTGAATGCATGGCAGATGGTGAATAAATTTATGTTGATGGGCTGCTTAATTACAATGGTTAAAAAGACTATCTGTGGATAACAATTATATAATTTGAAGTTTTCTGAAAAGCTTTTCTGTATTCTCAAGGAAAAGCAATTTATTATATTGATACATATATATATATGTTAAAAACCACATTCTGATACTGATTCCTTAAAAAAAAAACAAACCCTCAATCCTGATACGGATACTTTTTTTTTTTTTTTTAAAGTAACACAGTAAGTTCATGCTTTGGCATTCACCCCAGTTCCTAACATAAAGCAATTACAGATAAAATATCAAGGTCAAAAAACAAGGTCAACATCCCAGTAAACCTGAAATGGTATAGAAATACATGGTAGCTGGTGGTCACTGAAGCTCTGGGTCTGCTGTCTAGAAAGCAGCAGGGGAAGCCAGGAGTTTAACACATTATTGACCAGGGGATTTTTGCAGAAACAAATGCCTGTTGCTGTAATACATCTCCAGTCAAAAATGGGTTTAACAACTGAGGATAACAAACTAAACCTATTTATGCAAAAACACTCCTCCCTCAGCAACTAAAATCCAGCTAAATTTTTCAGTTTGCTTAAAAAGTTAAATAAATACATTTTAAAAAATGAAAAAAGAACAGGTTAGCTATGAAAAACAATGAGAAATTTTGGAACTGATAAATAATCTTAGAATTAAAAGTGTAACAGATGGAATAGAATCTAGATAGGCATAGTAAAGCAGCAATTAGAAAATTGGAAGACAGAACTGAGGTATTCATGCATAAGGTAGCAAAAAGGACAAGAGGATAAAAGCACAAAAGACGTATTATAAGAGACACGAAAACCAGAGGCTCCAACACTTGTCTAAAAGGAGTTTCAGCTGAAAAGCACGGTGGAGAAGCAATATTTTACGAGATAACAGCGGATCATTTTTCAAATTTGAGGAAAGACCTGAGTCTTTTTTCAAATTTGAGGAAAGACCTGAGTCTTCAGATTTTACCACACATCGTGGTAAAACTACAGAACATAAAGAATTCAGAGATGATCTCCAAAGAGAGAAACATTATCTACAAAGGAAGAAAGTATCAAAAAGAGGTCAGAAAGACACTGGTATAATGTAGGTCAAAAGTATTGTTGGAAAATAACTGTTATCCTAGAATTGTACACTTGACTAGTCTCGTTACAGAATGAGCTCAAAATAAAGATATTCTCAGACATGTAAAGTATATACTTCTCAGAGATCCTCATTTAAAGAACTGTTAAGTTCTTTAATCACTGTTCTTTAATCATCTCATTTAATCACTGTTAATGTGATCTCAAAATATAAATTAGCAAATACAAATACAGGATACCCAGTTAAATTTGAATTTGAGATAAACTAATACTTTTAAAATACATGTCCCAAATTATTTGCTGTTTATCTGAAATTCAGATTTAACTGGGCGTCCTATATTTTACCTGGCAATCCTACCACAAAAGAAAACGTGAACCCACAAAGCAAGCAGAGGACACAAGAAACAATGCTGAGTGCAAAAACTGATACAGTGTCAGTAAATTCATTTAACTATTAACTGTATGAAAAAGACTATTTCTATTAACTATACCTTTGAAAATAATTCTAAAATGATAACTCTTCTCTAAGCCACAAATCCATTTTCTTTTAAATGTGCAAGAAGTTGTCATAATGGCCTTTGGACATTTCTACGTTAAAAGAAGTGTAAATCTAACAGCTGTTTTCCCAGCGTGTATCACAAAGCCCGTTATATTACAAATGATACATGCAATTAATCATAAGAAACATAAGAAACTTGTCTTAAAATTAGGCATCACTTCATCTCACCCTACCTGTCTGTTTTAACCCAACACTATGCCATAGGCCACATTCTTTTCTCCAGCCAAGTCAGTTTTCCTGAGGGTCTCTCCTGTACTTTCTAGTCCCCTCAAAGCACTCAAAGACCAGTCTTCCTCTATGTGTTCACCATACTCCATTCACAAGCAATTTTTTGATGATCATTAAGACGTCTGAAATGTAAGCTACAGTCCAGACAAGCTCTTCATAACCAAGAAGGTCCATGTACAGCTTCCTTATGTGGATTATTAACCAAGATCGGTGAGTTTCATTTAATGACAGAGATATGCCCCTGAAAAAAAAAGTGCATTATCTTTTCTATGGTCTGAATACAATTCAGTTTTAGATGCACTTCGGGGTACTTTCTATCAAAAAGGAGACCTGCAGTGAAAGTTTTAATAGAGTATTACTGTCTTAGTGTATTTGTGTTGTAAATTTATTTTATTAAAGCAGAACAACCAGTGTAATAAAATAATGCCAAAAGAAAGTTATGTGGACAGCTCTTTCATATTTGCTTTAACAGGCCCATCTGGAGGCAGCTGAAATTCAGCTAGATGGATGAGTGAACAAAGCAAATCACATCCTGCTGATTCAAACTGATTTAATTACACTAAATCCAAAGGGCAAGACCAATGTCTTATTCATCATTTATCACATATCCTCAGTCTGTAGCTCAGGAGTGCTCCGCCAACTAATGTTTGTGGATTATGGAATATTTTTTACAGATTTCAAAATTATTCTTGAAAAAGGAATATGCATACACTGGATTCTAAAAGTGTAGATGTCTTCTAGCTATGTATTTTGGCATTGCCCACAGCACCTCTGCACATGCTAAAAATGTAGAAAACAGTAGATTGATTAATTTATAGCTATAAAATCAAACAGGTAGGTGATTTTAGCATATCAAGAGATATTTGCTTTTAATAAAAGATTTCACTGAAAAGACTGGTCCCCAAGTAATTTCAGAACCCAATTCTAGTTTTAAAAGTTAGATTTACACCTAATTTTTAAGAACTCATTTATTTCATGGCAAAGTTATGGGAAAATGAGTAATCAAGATGCAGGGAAGAAGTATGAAAGTAGGAGTTCCTATGATCATTTCCATGAGGTACTACTTCATTTAATTCTAGTTCTACATCAAAACTTTAGAATAATAATCAAATGACAAAAGCTGCTCTAGATCCACCAGGAAATTTAATTGTATTGTTTGTTATGATAAATGAAGCAAATTATAACAATTCCATAATGTTGAGGGTAGTGAGGCAAGGTTTTAGAGCTCCATGTGTTTATATGTAATAAATCATTCCTTTGAAAAGATAATTGTAGCACCACTAGAAAGGAGGGGGAAAAAAACCAACTTTTAGGGCAATTATTTGAAAGCTCCTCAAATTAACTTGTGAACAGTTGGTTCTTTGTTACGGAGTGCCCATTATGAAAAGTTGTTTCAGGACATTAATTCACTTAGTTGAAGGAAATAATGTAATTCTAGTTATTAATCACTTTAATTTTAAATGTGCTTTGTAAACTGAGAAGACATTAAACTCCAAGAGCAATGTGGAATGCACAAGTAATTAGACGGTTAATGGGCTTCTTTTGAAAAACTTCAGCATAAAATCAAAAGGCTTCAAGGCTCTAGGAAAATCCAAGTGTATATATGTAATGTGAGAAAGTTCTACCCAATTTTAGTGACCAATAATATCACCAAGGGAGTGAAATTAAGCCCTTCTCTCAAAAGCAATTTCCATAGATTCATATTATGTTATGAGTCAATCTTCTCTGTAGTGTAATTTAGCTGTGCCTTCTTGAGGCACCATGAAATAGAATTCTCTGTGATACTTCACTCCAGAATTCACACCAAAAAGTACAACACTGTTTTGCAAATATCTTCCTGAGACAAACATAAGCCAGGATTTGGCGTTACTGAACATCACTGCAACTGACTGCGGTGGAACCATTTGATATGCTCAGTATGAACAAAACTTGCTAAAGGTCACTCCATACCAGCCAAACCAGAAGAGGAAAAGACAAAAAACCTCAAGGAATTATTTAAAGGATTCTCCATTTTATTTTGCTAAATGAGATGGCAAATGATTACTTGCAAATTTTCACTTCCACTTCTACAGTGGTATTTTTATGAATATGAACTGTTAGAACCTTGAACCAGCCAGTAGAAGGAATATGTTAGATAACCATCCTTTCTTATTAAACAAAACCAAATTAACATTAATTGCTTTGACTTCTACTCGTTCTCAAAACAGATGGCATATCGTATCTACATTAGTAATACTTCACAGATATATACAAAATTGGTAAAGGAGGTCATGCTGCAGACAGAAACAGAGGTGGCTTGGGAGTTTAATCCTAGCTGGGCCTCTTAATTATCTGTGTGACCTTGGGTACTCTCTGTCTCTCTGTTTCTAATTGGGATTCTTAATGTCCAAATCCCGCCCCACCCCGAGAAAATAAGTATATTCTTCATCATTTGACATTCAGAGAAATTAGGAGCATCTGACATTTCTGGAGAGTATCTAACAATTAGCCATGTAGGATTAGGACGGTGAAGGATAAATAAGGATCCTCCTCTTTCTACAGCTTAATGAAGCAACCAGATATGCCTGATCAAGGGGACACTTCAGGAAACTACATGTCTAAAAATTGTGCGACAGACCAAAAAGTAATTTCCCTCTTCTCATGCACAACCTCTGTCCTTGGTGACAGAGTAATACTGGTATCAGAGTACTGGAATGAACCTACAGAGTCATTTAACATTAGGTACTGCATAGGATAGAAAGTCCCTGTAGCATCGCAAGCCAATAGTTATTAAGGATCTGTTGGATCACCTCTAAGTGCTGGAAGCTCAGTACTTCCAAAGGTGTTTTCATTACACTAATGGGGAACTCTAACCCACAGAAAAGGTTTGCTTGTAGTTGTTGTAAATATGCCTCCTTATAACTCCATTCTATTGACTGTGGCCTTTGAAGCAACTCATAAAAGTCTTGTTTTGTAGGAAAGTTGATCAAACGTTTATTTAAAGCCATGTTTGTAAGGCAGCTATTATATTTCTCTTCAGTCTCAACTTCTCTAGGCTAAACATCCTCATGTTTAACACTAGGCCCTTCACAAGCCTGGTTGACTTTATTAGCCAAAAGATAATGAACACCAAATACCCAAACCCCAAATTCAGTCTGACTGGCAGAGTACAAGGTCATTACTTCCAATGCCCTGCTCATTCTGCTTCTATTAACACATCCTCATAATGGGCTAGGGCTTTTCATATACATTTTTATCCAAATCTGTGAAACAACTTGGTTTATACTGTAGAATATATATTTAGCCGTCTATTCATTCTTCCATCCATTTAATTCCACCTTCCATCCATATAATATGAACTTTTAATAATATCTAAAATTCTATTGATTCTTACATAATGTTAATTAATCCATTACTCCCACGTACCTAGCAGTACTACAGGCTTGCAGATGTTTCTCAAAAAGCATCTTGGGCACCCTCTCCTTTGCCAACATTCTTTCATCTACGATGAGGGCTTATAATATTTGAAGGCAAAACTTTTTAAAGACATGGTATGTCTATGTGCATTTCAAAAAAAGATTCTTTTTAAGTCAGTAAAAGCTCTACAAATCATAAAAGTTAAACAGACACAGTATTATAGAGACAATTTACTTGAGAAAATTCTCAGGTAATTAAGATATTCCTTTGACGTGAACCATTTTAATAGGGATTAATCTATATATTGTTAACATTACCTAAATCTACTCAGCCCTATAAACACATACTGGCCAAGGAGAGAGAGCCTGAAACCACAAGTCCGAGGAATGTGCTGTGTTTTGATATGGATTTTCGTTCAATAAGACTGTTGGAGGCTCTTTCAACATTTATTCCAAAGTACACATAAGTTACTACAACCACCACCTTCATCCTAGATGCGTACTGGGAAATTAGCAGCATTAACTGGGCATCTCCCAAAGTAACTGAAATGAATTTGCTATCATATATGGATACTAAACTAGGCACTGGTAAACCTGAGTTACAACTTCAGCTCTATTTAGCCACAGGAAAGTCATTTAACCAGTCTGGGCTTGAATATCCTCACTTGTAAAGTATAGACACTGAACTGGATGATTTCTGAAGGTCCCTCTGCTGTATGTTTCCATATACATTGAACAAAAGCACTCAGGGCTGCCAACAAACACATGAAAGGATGCTCAACATCACTAATCATTAGAGAAATGTAAACCAAAACTACAATGAGGTATCACCTCACACCAGTCAGAATGGCCATCATCAAAAAATCTACAAACAATTAATGCCGTAGAGGGTGTGGAGAAAAGAGAACCCTCTTGCACTGTTGGTGGGAATGTAAATTGATACAGACACTATGGAGAACAGTATGGAGGTTCCTTAAAAAACTAAAAATAGAACTACAATACAACCCAGCAATCCCACTACTGGGCATATACACCGAGAAAAACAATTCAAAAAGAGTCATGTACTACATGGGCTTCCCTGATGGCGCAGTGGTTAAGAATCCGCCTGCCAATGCAGGGGACACGGGTTCAATCCCTGGTCCGGGAAGATACCACATGCTGTGGAGCAACTAAGCCCATGTGCTACAACTACTGAGCCTGAGCTCTAGAGCCCGCAAGCCACAACTACTGAGCCTGAGTGCCACAACTGCTGAAGCCCATGTACCTAGAGCCCATGTTCCGCAACAAGAGAAGCCACCGCAATGAGAAGCCCGTGCACCGCAACTAAGAGCAGTCCCCACTCGTCGCAAATAGAGAAACCCGCGTGCAGCAACAACGACCCAATGCAGCCAAAAAATAAATAAATAAATTTATTTTAAAAAAACAAAACAAAAAAAACAAAAGGATTCATGTACCACAATGTTCAGTGCAGCTCTATTTACAATAGCCAGGACATGGAGGCAACCTTAAGTGCCCATCGACAGATGAATGGATAAAGAAATGTGGCACATATATACAATGGAATATTACTCAGCCATAAAAAGAAACGAAATTGAGTTATTTGTAGTGAGTTGGATGGACCTAGAGTCTGTCATACAGAGTGAAGCAAGTCAGAAAGAGAAAAACAAATACCGTATGCTAACACATATATACGGAATCTAAAAAAAAACCAAATGGTTCTAAAGAACCTAGGGGCAGTACAGGAATAAAGATGCAGACGTAGAGAATGGACTTAAGGACACAGGGAGGGGGAAGGGTAAGCTGGGACGAAGTGAGAGAGTGGCATGGACATATATACACTACCAACTGTAAAACAGATAGCTAGTGGGAAGCAGCCGCATAGCACAGGGAGATCAGCTCGGTGCTTTGTGACCACCTAGAGGGGTGGGATAGGGACGGTGGGAAGGAGACGCAAGAGGGAGGAGATATGGGGATATGTGTATATGTATAGCTGATTCACTTTGTTATAAAGCAGAAACTAATACACCATTGTAAAGCAATTATACTCCAATAAAGACGTTAAAAAAAAAAAAAGCACTCAAGGCATTTCACATTTAACTACATAGTTTTACCCTATTGACTAAGAAATATGTGTTTGCTCTGATATTTAATACCTGAATACTTCAAGGTAGCCAGAAATAGTCTGATGAAAGAAAAAAGGGAACTCTGCTGCCCAATCGTGTGTCAGTAAAGAAGTAGTCCTTCTAGGCACACATATGCGCTCACATGCACACACACCCACGTGTGGACAGGAGGTGACCAGCGTGGAGCCCACAGCGTGCTCCATAATGTAATCCCATCTCTCGTGGATTTCATCACAAATAGATAGAAGGGGGAAAAGTTCCATAAATTTTAAATGGTAGTGAAGTAATTCTAGCAACCACACACTAAACTTCTATTTCCTAAACAGAGTGAGCAAGAGGTGGTTCTCTGTGTAACCTTCACATGCTGGGCTAATGAACAAAACATGGCAAAACAACTCAGGTTTCTCAGAAGCCAAACAACTGTTGAGCTCATACACCAATGAAGTCAGTTAATCTTACCTTGACAAAAGGTGTTGTTAACCCGTTTATAACCTTGTAGACATTCCATCATTTGATTATATCCATGATAAGCTATAAAAAAGAAACAGTTATGTTACATGCTTAGTTTAAATTCTTACAACCCTAAACTACTATATGTGATAACCAAAGCCATATAAAGCATCAGTGATCTTATTTCTAAGATACCAACCCAAGGTATATGCATTTCTTTCACATTTTCCTTGTTTTTCAGTATACCTCATATTTTGCAACAGACATAAATCTCAATTAGTTGTCAATCTTGATTATGTTAGTTCAAAGAATCATAAGACTGTTCTATATTTTCTTCCAATTAGTGATTATTTATTACCAAAAAAAAAAAAAAAATCAATTCCTCCCCAATGATTAACTACAGGCAGTTGAATTTTCTTATAAATTCAGAGAGGGTGACTATACATCCTGGTCTGCCTCGGACAACCCTTGGTGATACCTTTGCTCCAGCAAAGTTCATCAATACCACTCCATTTCACTCTTAAAAGTGTCCCAGTTTAGACAATAAATTATATGCTCGCCTCATTAACAGGCTCACATATTCCAGTGATGAGCTGATTCTTTATACCATGAAGCTGGGAAGAACAGAAGGTGAGGAGAGGAAGCTGGGATAGGTGAAGGGCTGCTCTGATCAGTTGAATGGTTCATCATCTCAGGAAACTCAACAATACAAATGTTGCGGTCACCAATTTATCAACAAAATCCTAGTCACTGAAATTCTGACATCCTAACGTGATACCTGAGAACCTTTCTGGCATAAGTTCTGGGACCAAGCTGACCTAGGTTCAAATCTTGGCTCTGCCACCTTGGAAGACAAGCTTCCTGGGTTTCAAATGGAATTCTGTACAATGGGAGTATTCCCATCTATTGAGCAGGTCAGGGTTGTTGTGGAGTTTAGAGATAATTTATGCAAAATGTTTACTGCAATGCCTGACAAAAATAAGCCCAGATATCATTGTTTCCTGCAATAAGGTGTTATTTTATTAAGATGAGTAACAGAAGACGGGCTGTCATCAAAATAGGATGAATGGTCAAACCACTTCGAAGAACTGAACAAGGAGTAAAATAAAGAAAGCTGCAAGTAAAATGGAAATTTTGTTTTGAAAAATAAAATTATTTTGCCCCTAACACATGCTCTTTATTCTCACCACTAGTGAACAGCGTGAGTATTTACTAGTGGCATTCATGTCCTCTATTACTTCCTTTCTTTGCCGTATTTCTCCTGCTGGAAAGTGGTTAAAGTGAGGAATCTTGGAATAGTGGGTTAAAAGAAAAAAGAGGTTGATACAGAGGGAGTCGCCCATTCAGCCTCTTGGCCACATGTCCAGTCTTATCCCATATAACAAGGACACCCTGTAGCAGGTTACCTACAGAGACCGTGCAATCTCTGTCTGTGAATTGTTCAAAGGCAAAAGAGAGATCATATCTTGTTTAAAAATTAACAGTCATCTACCTCAAGGCAGAAAGAGCTGGACCAGATGATCTTAAATTCTTATTCCATTTAGAATTTGATGCTAATTTTCTTCTAAAAATGTTTAAAGGACAAGCGACTTGTTCATACCAAGTACATTTTTAATAGAGTACAGACTCTCTAATGAAATTATTTGCAGATTTAAAATTACGTTTTCACAGTAAGAACTGATCAACAATGAAAGGTCCTTCTGTATGTGGCTAAACAAAAACTTCAAAACATTAAATAAAAGCCACCTGAAAACTGAATTTTGAACTACTTCGAGTGGGAAAAAAAAAAAAAAAGGCATGGAACACAGAACCCTAGAGTCTAAAGCCAAGGAAAGTCTGCTCTCTTCCAAAACGAGTATGATTTAGATTAGTACCAACGAAGGCACGTTTGTTAAATGACACAGGAAGAATGTGACCCTGAGTATGTTTCTTGGGAGTGAGTCACATCGTAGGACGGCACAAAAGGAGTAAATGTCAAGATGTTAATAGTTTACTTCATTCATAATCTGCGTTGCTCTTCATGAAACAGAATCAATGTCTTCAATTTATACATTAGGCGAGCCCATATATGACCTTATTTTAATCAGCATTTAGTTAAAAGTGATAGCAACTTTGTACTTTCACGTTCTACTTAAATTATCATATTAAGATATAAAACCATATAAAGCAGTGAATTTATCCCTAGATGATAAAATTCTAAATAGAAAATGATAGAAAGTCGGGAGTTAGGGATTAAAAAACAAAGCAAAACAGAAAAACACAACAGTATGATTCCCTTTACTCTTAACTTCTGTCCCTGTCTTGCAATGCTGGGATTTGGAAATAAGAGGAAAGAGAAAAAGCTAAATAAGCAAAAGATACACAGAGAAGGGGAGAAATGGAAAAGAAAAATACGAGATAAAATGGAAAAAGTATTAGTGAACATAAATGCAGCCCCAAAACCAAGCTGTAAGAATTGGACTTCTCTTTCCTCAGCCCTGAGACTTAGCAGTGGGAAACATATCACCCTTCACAATATTCCTGAAGACAAACTTACCCAAAAATGAAGGGAGGACATTTTTAAAAAGGCAATGCTTCTTCAACATTTTAAATATAGACTCGTTTCATGATCCATAAGACTCCACAGCAAATGACAGAGCTGGAGTCAAACTCAGGTCTACCTAACTCTAAACTCCATGCTCTTGAAATCATACCAAATGTCCCCTAGATGTCCCTTCAGTCAGGTTGCCACAATAATTTTAGGCAGATGTATCTTTCAGTGAGGCAGGACCATCGCACTCAACCCACTTGCTGGAAATTCACGTTGCTAATCATTACTGAAACTCAGAGAAAGTCCACTGGGGACAATGTCTCGGTACTGAATGTCGTTATTTATGTGGTTTTTTTCCCCCCCATATGAAGAATTCATTAATTATCAGAAACTTTAGTAGGTGTTTCCAAACATTATTCCTCTAAAGGAAGATAGGAGCAATTATCAAGAAAATAAGTGAAATTAACTTAGACATCAAAACATTTAGAGAACGTTTAAGTCTGAAAGACAAGGAAGAGAGACAATTATTTAAAACAAATTATGATGGCGATGGAAGAACAGTATGTAAGACAGACCTATGGAGCAGTGATTCTAAAATGGCAGATTCTAGATTGAACAAGTTTAAAAGGCAGTTGAGAATATCAATCAAATCAACAGACGTTTAAAGAAGGGTAAATAAAACTTATCCAATTGAAGCCAATGAGAAATTCCTTGCAGCATAAAGTATTAAAAAAACCTATAAAAATCTTCAATAACACAAAGCAAAAGATGATGAAGAGAAAAACATCACTTGCTTTCTTGGCAAAAACACGACGAATAAGAGGAAAAAAGCTCAACTTAAAACAAGTTACCTCTGGCTTTCTGAAAAGTATTAGAAAAATTGTGAAAAAAGTAATAGAAAGATGTACATCTGGATTTATTCACTTCAACAGGTTCTGAACAACAAATTTTACAGACTAAATGCGTGTGGGTGTCAGTAGAGATTCATGTCATGAAAATGTGATAGTTTAACAGTAGCAACTAAGAGGAAAAGGAGAAAAGCACTGTGTCCTAGTGATTGTTTCTCTTTCACAAATCAGCAATCATTCGTTTCTCCATTTTAGCCTTTCCTTTCAGTGAAATTTGAAAACCTATAGTGTAATAAAAACTACAAGAGAAGTCGTGGATATTAATAAAAATTTCATTTAAGGAATGTAATTTAAGAAATAGCAACTGCTCTGACTTTTTATAGGGTTTGGAACATTTAATTATCGTTTTAAAAGAGATCTTATTTTTCTTTCACCTCAGAAAATAGAGCCTACTTATAGCACATCCCCTGTCTAAAGACTTTTTTTTAAAAATAAGTAATCCAGCTGGACAAGGCAACTGATAACTGTGTTTATTAAAAAACAGAATCCATGTGAAAGCTTTCTCAGACTTGCAAGGTTTCTGGAAATGCAAATTATCACACTACGTTCTACAATTCAATGCAATTTCTTTGAAGTCTAATGTTGCCTCACCATTAAAACCGTAATCATAAGGAAACAGATACGCTACATTAACCTGCAAAGGAATGATGAAACGTCACTTACACGGCTTCTTGGGGCATTTCTGGCATTTATGAAAGCCCCAGGAGGTACCCACGGTTCCACAGCAGTCCTCCTGCTTTGAAAGGCCAGGAAGCGCTTTGCCACACTGCAATGATGAGGTGTGAAATACAAAGGTTAATTGAATGCAGGACGCCCAGCTCCAGAGCGCTGCTGTGCTTCACAGCCACATTATAAAACAGTTCTTGTTACTGACACAGAACCGGGGTGGGGGGGTGGCGGGGAGACCTCTAAAACCTCAGAACAAAACACCAGCACACAATCAATACCGCACTCAAGTAAACATGCATATTTCCAAGAGCTCCTTGGCATTTTTAGAGTCTTCAGAAAACCTGTCACTGTTCAGAGCACTTTATAAAACTTAACTTTCCAATGCCATTTTTTCCTCAGTAAGAACCTCAAAACTTAAAAGATAAACTTTTTATAGATAACTAATAAGAACCTACTGTATAGTACAGGGAACTCTATTCAATACTCTGTAATGATCTATATGGAAACAGAATCTAAAAGAGAGTGGATATATGTATATGTATAACTGACTCACTTTGCTGTACAGCAGAAACTAACACAACATTGTAAATCAACTATACTCCGATTAAAAAATTAATTTTAAAATTTTTAAAAAATTAATAAAAGATAAACTTTTTAAATTTGAGTTTTAATTGTCTGTTGAAATCTCTGCCGTGGACACTCAGGGAACAGAGCTGTAAGGGTGAGGCGTGTACAGAGACCTTGAGAATGTGGCACAGATCCCGCCTAAAGAGGCCATTGGTCCTCCTGTAACACCAAGGGCTGGGCAGGGACAGGATATGATCACAGGCTGAGCCAGATCAGCTCTGGACAAGACAAAGTCTCCAGGCATCCAAGCAGCCTGACCCAGGGAAGTCAGCCAAGCTAGGAAGGTGCTGGCAGGTTTAAGTCAGGCCAGCAGGCAGAAAAGCCAGGCGTAGAGGCCACCTGAGCAACACGAGTTGACAGATGTGAAGATCCATCTCATCTTTTGGTCAACCAAGGTCAGAAGAGGCTGAGAGGCAGGATCCTAAAGTTAGACCAACTCAGTGGGGTTGGGAAGGCTCTAGGGCAACAGATTCTGCTCTGTGTACGGATTTGGAGGCCAGCTGTGCAGGAAGGGCCACCTGACTCCTCATCCCTATTGTGCAGGCTAAGCCCACGCCCCAGATCTAAGGGGTCCCTCTGCCTTCCTGTGCCTCAGTCTCTGTAAGATTCTCCAAATGGTTTCCAGAGTCATCTTTCCAAAGACAAGTCTGATCACATCACTCTGATTGAAAACCTTCAGCGACTCTCCACTGTCTGAAGACTGCAACCTCCCTAGCATGATACATGGGACCTTCCTGTTCTCACCTTAGACAATCTTTCTCTCTGTCCCCTTCTACCTCTCTACATCCATTCTCCAGGCACACCAAAGGACTCCTTATCTTCTGTACAAACTGTCTTTCCAAAAGTCATTTCTCCTCTCTGGAACGCCCTTCCTTCTTCTTTTGCCTGGAGAAACTTTCTTTATCCCGTAATCCCCAGCCCTGCAGAACCCTCACCACGAAGCCTCCTGTCTCCTCAATTTCAGCAAGTCCCTCCAACCATCCCTTCTACTCCAGGGCACTTTCTACACAATTCCACTGCTTCCACTGTGCATTTTAATTAAACACAGATGTATCTTATTTATATCCCAATACACAGTACACATTGCAAATAAATGCTCAATAAATGTGGAAGGAAGAAAGGAGGAACTAGGAAACAAACAAACTAGTTGCCATCCATTCAAGCAAGCAGTGGTTCTGGGAAAAACCATGGAAATTAGCAAACTCGCCCAGGCTAGCAAGCAGAACTCAGGGACAAAAAGCTGGGGCAGGTGGTGACTCGAAGAAGGGCAGCTGTGAGTAGACACCAGTCACCTGGCAGGCCTCCAGGGACAGCACTGCTTTCCCACCAGGTCCACCCATGCAGCATTACCAACGAGGCTCTAAGTAACTACATGTCCCAATTGTAAAACAAAACCAGAGAAGGCTCAGCTCAGCTAATGAAGTTTTTGTTACATCATAGCTTTGAATTCCTTAGGTTTTTGTGGTTTTTAATGATTTCAACAGGATGTTGTATGCTCTCCAAAAATAGCGTATGATAAGCAGGAGGAGGGGAGGGGGGAAAACGGGAAGGGAGTGTGAACACTTGTACAAAATGGAGAACCTGAGGGAAGAAGAGCACATACTGGCTGGATTGAGGTAGTTCCCAGATTCCTTTAGCTTAATCACAGAAGGCTTAAATCTGAAATATGAAGCACGGAAGAAAGAACAGTGCTCCAGGCATAAGACTGGAAACAAAATGATTATGTTAAGAACACAGAGGTCTCCACTGTTGCAGTCCACTGACAAAGTTTGCTTATGGTTTATTTCCAGTCTTATCAGTCAGATTAACATAAGACACCAGTGCACATCACATGTAGTCCATTCTTGTCACAGACTCTCTAGGTTCTTCCCTTCATCAAGCAAAACTCTCAACACTTGCCGATTTTATATGCTCTAAATTTTAGTAGCAGTTAAAATCCAATTTTCACCTTGGATTCCTAGAATGTTTCACTTGGGAGGGCAAAAATAAATCATTTCTCCCGACCAGGGCTCAAAAAAGGTACAAGGTTTTCATTACAGGATTCAGGCCGCTTTATCCCATGGCTTTGTTTTGTGGGTCCACCACCAAGAGCAGCACAAGCCATCCAAATCGATTAAATAAATGGCAGCGTAGGTGGTACCACGACACTGTGTGTTCTTCTCAAAACTGGGTGTGCACAGTATGAGGACAGACTGCAAGGGATGAAACCAGGCTTGTAACAAGGCACAAGGATTCATGTACGCTCCTTTAGTTATTTAACGATGCAGAGACTTCAACGTGTAGCTAAAAACTCCACCTGAGACATCTTTGTGGCCAGATGAGGGCTCTCACACAAGAGACTACTCAGCACCACTAGGTCTTACCTGGATGTAGGAAGCATCTAGAGTAAAAGAAGGTAGAGGAAGAATCTCCCCTCCACACCAAAAGGCCACACTGGAGACAATCACATTGAAAAGGATGTTAGAATCCGGGATGATCTCAGAATGGAAGGTTCTACTTCTCCATGAGACATTATCACATGGACACAGGCTGACTCTACTGAACCACATTTTTATTCCCAGATTAAAGTGATTTTTACAACTTAAAAATACAAACGAGAGAGGGCAGACAGCAGAAGCAAGAAGAACTACAATCCTGCAGCCTGTGAAACAAAAACCACATTCAGAGAAAGACAGACAAGATGAAAAGGCAGAGGGCTATGTACCAGATGAAGGAACAAGATAAAACCCCAGAAAAACAACTAAATGAAGTGGAGATAGGCAACCTTCCAGAAAAAGAATTCAGAATAATGATACTGAAGATGATCCAGGACCTCGGAATAAGAATGGAGGCAAAGATCGAGAAGATGCAAGAAATGTGTAACAGAGACCTAGAAGAATTAAAGAACAAACAAACAGAGATGAACAATACAATAACTGAAATGAAAACTACACTAGAAGAAATCAATAGCAGAATAACTGAGACAGAAGAACGGATAAGTGACCTGGAAGACAGAATGGTGGAATTCACTGCTGCGGAACAGAATAAAGAAAAAAGAATGAAAAGAAATGAAGACAGCCTAAGAGACCTCTGGGACAACATTAAACGCAACAACATTCGCATTATAGGAGTCCCAGAAGGAGAAGAGAGAGAGAAAGGACCAGAGAAAATATCTGCAGAGATTATAGTCGAAAACTTCCCTAACATGGGAAAGGAAATAGCCACCCAAGTCCGGGAAGCGCAGCGAGTTCCATACAGGATAAACCCAAGGAGAAACACACCGAGACATATAGTAGGCCAATTGGCAAAAATTAAAGACAAAGAAAAATTATTGAAACCAGCAAGGGAAAAATGACAAATAACATACAAGGGAAATCCCACTAGGTTAACAGCTGATTTCTCAGCAGAAACTCTTCAAGCCAGAAGGGAGTAGCATGATATACTTAAAGTGATGAAAGGGAAGAACCTACAACCAAGATTACTCTACCCAGCAAGGATCTCATTCATATTTGATGGAGAAATCAAAAGCTTTACAGACAAGCAAAAGCTAAGAGAATTCAGCACCACCAAACCAGCTCTACAACAAATGCTAAAGGAACTTCTCTAAGTGAGAAACACAAAAGAAGAAAAGGACCTACAAAAACAAACCCGAAACAATTAAGAAAATGGTCATAGGAACATACATATTGATAATTACCTTAAACGTGAATGGATTAAATGTTCCAACCAAAAGACACAGGCTTGCTGAATGGATACAAAAACAAGACCCATATATATGCTGTCTACAAGAGACCCACTTCAGACCTAGGGACACATACAGACTGAAAGTGAGGGGATGGAAAAAGATATTCCATGCAAATGGAAATCAAAAGAAAGCTGGAGTAGCAATACTCATATCAGATAAAATAGACTTTAAAATAAAGAATGTTACAAGAGACAAGGAAGGACACTACATAATGATCAAGGGATCAATCCAAGAACAAGATATAACAATTATAAATATATATGCACCCAGCATAGGAGCACCTCAATACACATAAGGCAACTGCTAACAGCTATAAAAGAGGAAATCGACAGTAACACAATAATAGTGGGGGACTTTAACACCTCACTTACACCAATGGACAGATCATCCAAAATGAAAATAAATAAGGAACCAGAAGCTTTAAATGACACAATAGGCCAGATAGATTTCATTGATATTTATAGGACATCCCATCCAAAAAAAGCAGATTACACTTTCTTCTCAAGTGCGCACGGAACATTCTCCAGGATAGATCACATCTTGGGTCATAAATCAAGCCTCAGTAAAGTGAAGAACTCTGAAATCATATCAAGCATCTTTTCTGACCACAATGCTATGAGATTAGAAATGAATTACAGGGGAAAAAACGTAAAAAACACAAACACATGGAGGCTAAACACTACGTTACTAAATAACCAAGAGGTCACTGAAGAAATCAAAGAGGAAATCAAAAAATACCTAGAGACAAATGACAATGAAAACACGACAATCCAAAACCTATGGGATGCAGCAAAAGCTATTCTAAGAGGGAAGTTTATAGCTATACAAGCCTACCTCAAGAAACATGCAAAATCTCAAATAAACAATCTAACCTTACACCTAAAGGAACTAGAGAAAGAAGAACAAACAAAACCCAAAGTTAGCAGAAGGAAAGAAATCATAAAGATCACAGCAGAAATAAATGAAACAGAAACAAAGAAAACAATAGCAAAGATCAATAAAACTGAAAGCTGGTTCTTTGAGAAGATAAACAAAATTGATAAACCATTAGCCAGACTCATCAAGAAAAAAAGGGAGAAGACTCAAATCAATAGAATTAGAAATGAAAAAGGAGAAGTAACAACTGACACTGCAGAAATACAAAGCATCCTGAGAGACTACTACCAGCAACTCTATGCCAATAAAATGGACAACCTGGAAGAAATGGACAAATTCTAAGAAAGGTATAGCCTTCCAAGACTGAACCAGGAAGAAATAGAACATATGAACAGACCAATCACAAATAATGAAATTGAAACTGTGATTAAAAATCTTCCAACAAACAAAAGGACCAGATGGCTTCACAGGTGAATTCTATCAAACATTTAGAGAAGAGCTAACACCCATCCTTCTCAAACTCTTCCAAAAAATTGCAGAGGAAGGAACACTCCCAAACTCATTCTATGAGGCCACCATCACCCTGATACCAAAACCAGACAAAGACACTACAAAAAAAGAAAATTACAGACCAACATCACTGATGAATATAGATGCAAAAATCCTCAACAAAATACTAGCAAACAGAATCCAACAACACATTAAAATGATCATACACCATGATCAAGTGGGATTTATCCCAGGGATGCAAGGATTCTTCAATATACGCAAATCAATCCATGTAATACACCATATTAACAAAGTGAAGAAGAAAAACCATATGATCATCTCAATAGATGCAGAAAAAGCTTTTGACAAAATTCAACACCCATTTATGATAAAAACTCTCCAGAAAGTGGGCATAGAGGGAACCTACCTCAACATAATAAAGGCCACATACGACAAACCCACAGCAAACATCATTCTCAATGGTGAAAAACTGAAAGCATTTCCTCTAAGATCAGGAACAAGACAGGGATGTCCACTCTCACTGCTATTATTCAACATAGTTTTGGAAGTCCTAGCCACAGCAATCAGAGAATAAAAAGAAATAAAAGGAATACAAATTGGAAAAGAAGTAAAGCTGTCACTGTTTGCAGATGACATGATACTATACATAGAGAATCCTAAAGATGCCACCAGAAAACTACTAGAGCTAATCAATGAATTTGGTTAAGTTGCAGGATACAAAATTAATGCATAGAAATCTCTTGTATTCCTATACAGTAATGATGAAAAATCTGAAAGAGAAATTAAGGAAACGCTCCCATTTACCATTGCAACAAAAAGAATAAAATACCTAGAAATAAACCTTCCTAGGGAGACAAAAGACCTGTATGCAGAAAACTATAAGACACTGATGAAAGAAATTAAAGATGATACCAACAGATGGAGAGATATACCATGTTCTTGGATTGGAAGAATCAACATTGTGAAAATCACTATACTACCCAAAGCAATCTACAGATTCAATGCAATCTCTATCAAATTACCAGTGGCATTTTTTACGGAACTAGAACAAATCATCTTAAAATTTGTATGGAGACACAAAAGACCCCGAATAGCCAAAGCAGTCTTGAGGGGAAAAAAACAGAGCTGGAGGAATCAGACTCCCTGACTTCGGACTATACTACAAAGCTACAGTAATCAAGACAATACGGTACAGGTGCAAAAACAGAAATATAGATCAATGGAACAAGATAGAAAGCCCAGAGGTAAACCCATGCACCTATGGTCAACTAATCTATGACAAAGGAGGCAAGGATGTACAATGGAGAAAAGACAGTCTCTTCAATAAGGGGTGCTGGGAAAACTGGAGAGCTACATGTAAAAGAATGAAATTAGAACACTCCCTAACACCATACACAAAAATAAACTCAAAATGGATTAGAGACCTAAATGTAAGACCGGACACTATAAAACTCCTAGAGGAAAACATAGGTAGAACACTCTTTGACATAAATCACAGCAAGATATTTTTTGAAACACCTCCTACAGTAATGGAAATAAAAACAAAAATAAACAAATGGGACCTAATGAAACTTAAAAGCTTTTGCACAGCAAAGGAAACCATAAATGAGACGAAAAGACAACCCTCAGAATGCAAGAAAATATTTGCAGATGAATCAATGGACAAAGGATTAATCTCCAAAATATATAAACAGCTCATGCAGCTCAATATTAAAGAAACAAACAAGCCAATCCAAAAATGGGCAGAGGACCTAAATAGACATTTCTCCGAAGAAGACATACAGATGGCTAAGAAGCACATGAAAAGCTTCTCAACATCACTAATTATTAGAGATATGCAAATCAAAACTACAATGAGGTATCACCTCACACCAGTTAGAATGGGCTTCATCAGAAAATCTACAAACAACAAATGCTGGAGAAGGTATGGAGAAAAGGGAACCCTCTTGCACTGTTGGTGTGAATGTAAACTGATACAGCCACTATGGAGAACAGTATGGAGGTTCCTTAAAAAACTAAAAATAGAATTACCATATGATCCAGCAATCCCACTACTGAGCATATACCCAGAGAAAACCGTAATTCAAAAAGATACATGCACCCCAATGTTCATTGCAGCACTATTTACAATAGCCAGGTCATGGAAGCAACCTAAATGCCTGTCGACAGGTGAATGGATAAAGAAGATGTGGCACATATATACAATGGAATATTACTCAGCCATAAAAAGGAATGAAATTGGGTCATTTGTAGAGACGTGGATGCATCTAGAGACTGTCATACAGAGTGAAGTAAGTCAGAAAAAGAAAAACCAATATCGTATATTAACGCATATATGTGGAACCTAGAAAAATGGTACAGTTGAACTGGTTTGCAGGGCAGAAATTGAGACACAGATGTAGAGCACAAACGTATGGACACCAAGGGGGGAAAGCAGTGGGGGGGTTGGTGGTGGTGGTGTGGTGAATTGGGAGATTGGGATTGATATGTATACACTGATGTGTATAAAATTGATGACTAATAAGAACTTGCTGTATAATAAAATAAAATAAAATTCAAAAATTTTAAAAACAAAACAAAACAAACAAAATAAATACAAATGAATTTCTCCTATGTGAATCACTCACCACATTTTCAGAGAGAGCCTGTCTCTCATTTCAAGGCATATCTCATTAGAAATCCAGGAGAAATGTGCTAACTTTATAACCCAATATTTAGTTATTTCAAGTCAGAAAGAAGAATCTATCCTGTCCATCGATCAATGTGACAAAGCTCCTCAAAAAGTTCCCACAACCTCTGGATGCAGATAGGGGACACTCTAACCCCACATGTCCCTTCTAGGGTTCAGCAAATGTATGACCCACCTAGAGGTATCCAAACAGAACAAGGAAGGTTCTGGCAACCAGGTCCTGTGAGTATCAACTGAAGAAAGTAGAGATAATAAGACAGGTGGCAGAGTTCAGATATGTTAAACGAACTTGTTGTTTGAAGTTAGCTGCATGGTGAAGGTATTAGCAGGACTAAAGGCTGCAAATCACAGGAAGAAAGGATTCAACTCATTAAGCAGGAGACCTTTTCAACAGTTAATAATCCTCAACAATGGAAGAGGTCAACATCTTCCCTGGGAATGGAGGCTGGAGGACCATCTCTCAGGAATGCTCAGGGTATGAAGTAGATGACTCTTAGGGTTTCTGCCAGGTCTAGGGTTCCATGCTCAATATACACTGACAGGTTGCATTACTTGATTTAGGAAATGCAAATTACTACACACTAGAGAAACCCCAAGTACTTCTGTTGCTCTCACGTCTCTACAGGACTGTGTCTGGGCAGAGGCATTCCTACCCATCTCCTGCGTCTCACACCTCATCCCTCAAATCAACATCACCAGAGATGCTCACCCCAGCCTGACAGGTGAGGACTTATGCAAACTAGATAGAAGAGGGAAAAACAAATAGAGCTACTCCCAGCCCTAATCACCATGATTCTTAGAAGATTGGGTGCATGAAAATAACTCGACCTTTCCTATCTGCATACCTGTATTAGCACTATATATCAGAAGGTAAGACTATTTAAAAATCATTACAATTACTCCATGAATGTTCATGGTTTGACTTTTACAACAAAAAATTATTGCAAGCAATGGTGTAAAAGCCTTTGTTAAACATTGTTAAGAATTAACAGACTGCAAGATACTGTACTCTTCTAAATCTTGACCTGATTGAGAACACTTATCTGCAGACTTATCTGCAAAACTTACCTTGCAAATCCTCAGTTTTAAAACACCATACCACTTTCCTGATATTCAAAATAAAGCTGTGAGGACAACTGGTTTTAGATCTCTCTATAAATAAATGAGCTGGAATGATAAGTTTTCAACTTATCATGGCTTATATTTTTTGTCAATTAAAAACTCACCACTGGAGTTGCTTCAGAGATGAACAATTGCTTGAAGAGACTGTGATAAACATTGGAGTGTGGTTTCAAGAGATTCAATTTTCACACCTTAAGATTACTGGTACCTATAATAATATCCTCATTTCAAGAACGTTTGCTACACTGGGCGAGTGGATCTTCTCCAAGGAAGATTTAGCCTTGGGGAAAGGAAGGAGTACTGGATTGGAATCATTATACCTGGATCTAAACCCCAGCTCTCTCTGATGAGATGTTCCACAGATTATCCAGCCTCTCCTGACCAGTCCTGAGACAATGGGACAGTAATCCCAACTTCAAAGGATTGTGGTGAGACTAAATGATGCATGTCCAAGCATGGTTGACCTTACCCCATCAGCCCCTGTGCAGGGACTAAAAGAAGGTGATCTTTTGGGGTGTGTTCTGCACCAGGACATAGTGTTTGCTAAGCAGAGCATGGGCTGGATCTGCACCGTCCTCCTCAGTTTATATCTTGTGTGGGTGCAACCTATCAAGCGGTACAGTGCTGGCCAATTTGTTAGGCTCTCAGGATACATTCCTTAAAAGGGTTCAGATATTTCAGTAGTAGAAGGGTCACTTCATTAAGATGGCCACCATGTCAAGGACCAACTACTTAAGACATTTAAAAATGTTAATACTGAAATACTCTTACAAATTATCCTTATCACTTGTATGTAGCTCACTTTATTTTGTTATCAGGAACCATTATACATTGAAGTATAAAATACTTTGAGTTTGAAAAAAGAACATTTTCTCAAAGAGATTAAGGCACTAGAACCAAAGAAACAAATAAACAGAACCTAAAATGTTAAAGGAATACAGATTTTTAAAATGCTCCTAGAGATTGCACTAAAGTAAAACATGAAAGAAGAGAGGCTGATGCATTGCAACTCTTTCTTGCAAGAGTATGCAGAGCTGTGTTTAGGCAAGAACTGAAACAAGGCAGTGACTCAACGGCTGGACTGGGGAGAGAGATTCCAAAGGGATGGAGCAGCTTTAACTAAGCCCAATACCTAATACAACTGGAAGGGACCCCAGGGCGGGGGTGGGGGAAGGACAGAGGAAGGCAGGCCAAATGCAAAGGAACAGCAAGCCGGTGGGGAAAGTCAGAGAATGAGGTGGAGCTAAGCCATGGAGAATTCTCCCAATTTGGGAGTCAATCTGTAGTTGGATATCAAAATTAATCAGGAGACAGAGAAAAGGAAAGGTCACCATTCCTTTTCCCAAAAGTTCTGGATTGCTTCCAGTGAGATATTTGACATCTTTGAAGCAGTGTGGCAAACATGGAAATATTGATAAAGAGGAGGAAGAAGAGGAAGAAAAGAGTACGTTTTTATAAAAGTATAGTATTCTACATCTAGTACTTCCCCTCAAAAGTAAGTAAGAATTATCGGGATAGAGTACATCATTCGTGGGGGGAAAAAGGGAAGAAATTATATTTAAGGTCAACATGATCAGTAATAGAGGACCAAAATATAAAATTGGATAATTATTAAAGGCCCGTTAGCTATACTCTCCTCACATGACTAGCAGAATGGGGCTTTTAAGTTCACCATAAATGATCTCTTTCCCAACAAATGCTGTCCCAGTAAGAGAGGTCCCAACACAAAACAAACTCCCAGGCATCTCCATGTTTGGCAGAATTAGTGCTTTATGACTGTGAAATTGACCTTCCCACACAATTCTATCCCCTGTGGGCCCAGTGAAAAGCAGTGTAAAGATGACCCATAACCGAATAAATGACAAGAGCATAGTCTTTGAAGTTGGACCAACGTGGGTCCAAATCCTCACTTTACCCATCATCACCTACATGGCCATCGGCAAAACTCTCAACCTCTCTCTGCCTATTTTCTCTATAAAATGGAACTAAAAATGTCCATTTTCACAGAGCTCTCAAAACTTAGACAATACATAGAGGCAGATTCTACGTGAGATAGCCACATGTCCAGACATGCATGGCTCACAGTCAATATTAGACCCCTTCCTCTGGGTCCGTCATTTAAAAGTCCAGGCTTATTTAACAAATGACCAGGTAATCTCATAGTTACTCAATATAATACAGTGTCCCAGATTCAACGTACAGAGAAGAGCTGTATTAAAAAAAAAAAAAAAAGTTAGCTCTAGATATTTAAGAAGAAACACGATATTCTTAAGATTTTGCTAAAAATGTTCAGGTTTTCACAAAAGTGCTCTGACCAGTAGAAAATGGTCAGGGAGTAAATGCTGTGGAGAGTTTGTGATTATCTGGATTTCATTTTTATTCTACTCAATAAGGACAACATGGTGTCACAATAAGTCAACCAGTTAATATCAATGTTCAAGCAGCAGATGATTTCACTTTGGGGACATCAAGATCCTTCTTGTCATATGCCATGTCTTGGTGCCAGAGGACCAAGACCATGAAGCCAAAATAGGGAAGCCTACTCTGCATCTACTCCCAAGCACCCATAGTGCAATCACAAGACACTGCAGAACATGGAACTCCCTAAAACATGTCCCAGGGAATGTATCTGTTTTTTCATGTTCAGCTAGTATTATGGACTGAATGTTGGTGTGCCCCTCCATGCAAATTCACATCTAACCCCTAACAGGATGATATTAGGAGGTAAGGCCTTTGGGAGGTAATTAGGTTTAGATGAGGTCATGAGGGTGGGGCCCTTGTGATAGGATTAGTGTCCTTATAAGGAGAGGAAGACAGACCAGAGCCCTTTCTCTCTCTGCCATCTGAAGACAGTGACAAGGTGGCCATCTACAAACCAGGAAGAGAGCCCGACCAGGAACTGAATCTCTCAACATCTTGATCTTAGACTTCCAATCTCCAGAACTATGAGAATAAATTTTGGTTGTTTCAGCACCCAGTCTATAGTATTTTTTATGGCAGCCCAAGCTGACTTATACAGACAGCAATGGTTTATTGTGAATCCTCCACACCCAGGAAAAATGACCTAAGAGCCTGGATGGAACAGTAGAAACAATATTGGAGTAGGAAGCAGAAAGCCTCAGTCTTGGCCCTTACCTACCATAAACTCAAAACAAGACGTGAAGCAAATTTATTTCTCTCTGGACTTTAGCTTCCTCACCAATCAAATTTTAAGGATAGACTAATTGCAAATATTCATTGATGCGCCTAGATTCTATGATTTTATGAAGACTCTAGTGCAGGGGTGAGGGTAACCTGTGAAGCTCCATGTTCCTTAAATGTTCCCTGCCTGCCAGGTTGATACACTAGATTCCCTGCTGCCACATGCTTCCTAGTCCTAACATCATACCCTGACCGGGACCAACTTGATCAGTGATAACCAGAATGGGCCTCCTCTTCTGGACCCTGCTTCATACCCTCTCCCTTTCCTGCTAGTCAGTACTCACAAAAAAAAGGCAGCTCTTTCTAAAAACAGTCATGGCTTTTAAATGGCTCCTCTCTAAATTATAAGAATTATAATGAATAGATGATTACCAATAGGCAAAATATCAGAAATTATTCAAGACAGTCATGGAGATACAGATTTTCCATGCCTTGAGCAATGACTCATTTTAAAGTCACATTATGGTTGATCAACCCACTCTGCACAGGTGTCCCATAAATTATTCCAAGTGTGCAACTGCCATGCTCACCTCTACCTCCACCCAGAAGCACCTTATTCCAATGTTCTGGCACAAAGCCTTGAGGTATTCTGGCAAACAGAAGCTACACCCTCAGTTCTATGAATCTGACTGAGGAATGTGAATCCCATTTTTTGAAAATCTGGGATTTCTCATAAAAACCAGAATGAGGACCCTCATGGGAAAAGTTCTCCCTGTATGTAATGTAACAATTAATCCAAACTTCTGTCACAGGGCCTCTTTGTTTCTATTAATCTTTTCGCTGTGATATAAACACATTTCCACTTTGGCAAAATGACTTCTGCCCATCTTCCGAGCAAAACAGTCCTCCTCCAGCCTGTGGACCAACTATGGCTCCAAATCAAACTAGAAACCCTCATGAGAACTCTTCAGCGTCCATGTACCAGAACATTAAATATGTTCATGTCTATGTGCCAATGAGAAAAAGGGTCCAAATCTCTGAACCCTATCACTAACGCAACTATAGCAACATATTTGATCAACTTGTTCTAAAGGCCTGTTGTCATAAAGGAGAATATTGTACGATGGAGCACTGGCAGGGTAACAGGCATTGTCTCATAAGAAGAAGAGGAAAACGCTTAAATACTTCCAGATTTTCTAAAAGAACTTGTAAAAAATTTGCTTTGGCTTGAGCAGAACATTCTTTACAGGCAAGATTTTTTTTGTTGTTTTTGTTTTTTTTTTTTTAAAGTCCACCCAGCTTTCTTTTATTAGAGTAATTAAAACAATGTTAGGCATGTGGTGTATCTGATACAACCATAATCCTCTGATATTTCAGGGTATTGATTTTACAAAGTATCTACTGTGACTAGGGCATTAACTGTTGGAAATGTATCCACATTGATTTCTGACAGTGTATTTGTTTAAAGCCTGCTGAAGCCAAACCATGGGCTTCAAGGAATTCCAGACAACTACTTTAGTTTTATGAAACAGTATTTTTAAAGTTACACTAAGGCAAAAATGGTTTTAAAGTAACATAAAAGGAGAAAAAATTCTTAAGCATGAAACGTATGATTCTACTTGACATCTTTTCTAAATAAACGATCAAATTTGGGCTGCCTATTTTCTCCACCTCTACAATGATTTGAGTATTTCAACAGTCTAGTCTAGCAGGCTATGATGTATGTGTCTTGCTATTCTTAAATTGCAAAAAGAATTATGTTTTTTCATGATTATATCCCAACATCATAATTCCCGCTAGCCTTTCCTTGCAGCAAAACACAAATAACATCATAAATCCTAGTACTAGATGGTACAAACATGAAATGTATCCAAACTTCCATTACCAAGGATATTTCCTTTATAAAGTTAGACTCAGGATGAGGGAGGAAATAAAGACAGGCATGTAGGTATGGCATGGTTATTACTACAGCAATCAGATCACTCCCAAATGATGAACATAAGGCCTATTCTCCCCAATGCTTATTTCTAGAACTGTATTCAGAGAAATTCTTTCTATGAAGCTTCATTGCTCGTCAGTTTCATTTTTGTTTACGTAGAGATACTGAAAGGAACAAAAACCCATTTGGGGCCTCATAACACTATGTCAGCTGTAACACGTGCCTCACTTGGTTAAGCTTTCAGTTTTTCGGTATCTCATCCAAGTACACAGAACTCAAAACTAATAATTACCTGTGGTTTGGTCACAAGTAGTATAGAAAAACTGAATGCCACAAGCCATATTAATAAGTTTCTTTAATTCCCTGTGAGCAGGGAACCATGTCTGTCTTGACCACTGCTCTGCCACTTGTGGCGGGAATATTTACTGCTCACCAAAGAACCACCTGCTTCCCCACATGTTCTGGTCCCTTACTCTGTTAGTCAGCTTGGACTGCCATTACGAAACTCCAGAGACTGGGTGGCTTCAACAACAGACATTTATTTTCTCTCCCAGTTCTGGAGTGTCAAAAACCAAAATCAAGGTGCTAGCATGGCCAGTTCTGGTGAGGACTCTCTTCCTGGCTTATAGGAGGCTGCCATCTTGCTATGTCCTCACATGACGAAGAGAGGGAGCTCTCTGGTGTCTCTTATTACAAGAACACTAATCCTATTGTATCAGGGCCCCACCCTTATGACTTTATTTAATCTTAATTACTTCCTTACAGACTATCTCCAATTACAGTCACATTGGGGGTTAAGACTTCTCTTGTTGTCAGAATTGAGAGGTCATGTATTCCATATTGCACAGCAGTGACATGGTGGAGACCACAATCAGCCTGAGTCCCTGAGAGATGTGTAGCACAGAGCCCCCTGCTCACCTGTTAGACATACAGTGCATACAAAGTGTAAGCTGGGCTTCCCTGGTGGCGCAGTGGTTGAGAATCTGCCTGCCGATGCAGAAACACAGGTTCGAGCCCTGGTCTGGGAAGATCCCACATGCCACGGAGCAACTAGGCCCGTGAGCCACAACTACTGAGCCTGCGCGTCTGGAGCCTGTGCTCCGCAACAAGAGAGGCCGCGATAGTGAGAGGCACGCGCACCGCGATGAAGAGTGGCCCCCGCTTGCTGCAACTAGAGAAAGCCCTCGCACAGAAACGAAGACCCAACACAGCCAAAAATAAATAATAAATAAATAATAAATTTAAAACAAACAAAGTGTAAGCTTTTGTAATGTTTATTACTGCAGCAAAACCTAGCCTACACTGACTAATACTAATATATTTACTGACGACTCACCTGTGCCCAGTAAGTGAGCTCAGTCTGTAAGTGGCCCTGTCCTCATGCAAAGCACAAGCTTGTGGGGAAGAGAAGAGAGGCACAAAATCATCAACTTTAAGACAACTAAATTCAAAATGATCTGATTGGATTCTACATGCAGTAAAAGGTCGGGAGGAGAGAGCAATGTGCATTGAAGGATTGAAATGCTTTTTAGAGGAGCCAACACTCGAGTCTCTCAAGTCGGGGTGGATTTGAAAGATCTTTCTAGGTATTGACTGTATTCGAGGTTTGTACAGTTTGCTTTGTCCACAGATCCTGTGCATATGTGAGTATCAGTGGTGTCTAAGATTGTGGAAAAGAAGACAGACATCAAAATCATCACAGTCAGAGGACTGCATGACTAAAAGAGGCCTTGGTAGTCTTCTCAGCCAAACCAGTTATTTGAAAAATAAAGAAACCAAGGGCCAGAGATATGGTGAGTTTGCCAAAATGGAAAAAGAGCTATTATCTTGGAAATACCAACACAAGCTAGTCCCCTTACCTCTCTGAGCCTCAAGTTTCACTTAAGTAAATGGGAGACAAGAATACCTACTTTTCCTTGTTATGAGGTTGTTTTGAAGGTCAGGTAAGGCCATACATGTGAATGTTCTCTATCAACTATTTTATAAAAATACACGGCCTTACTAAGATGCCTGCCCCAAAGCCACAGAGCCGTCAGACCATTTTCTCAACTCCATCAAAGCCTGCACACTCTAAGCCAGTCCTCTCCAAAGCGTCATCTTGAAAGCACTGCTGTCTTTGTTCAAAATATTTAGAACTCCTCTGTCCGGGTTTCAGAATTCTCTTCAGGGCTGAAGACATGTTATTTTAAATGCCCTCAATGGTGGTATTCAGCTCACGAGAGGCTGAACTGAGCATCAGAAGCTTTCGGATTCATTGAGAATACATTAAATGGGTGAGCTGCAGAAAATCGAAGACTAGTTTTCATGTGCAGCTTGTTAACTGGTTCTGAAACACTTCCTTCAAAACCAGTTTCCAAACTGCACAACAGCAGTATCACTAGAGTAAATGCACAGTCTCAAAGACAGATCTTGTTGAAACAATATCCAATTTCATATATAAATTCTTTTATATACAAAAGGAGAAAAAATGGAATGAGGATGAGAATAAAAAACAGTATTTATCATCATTGTGGGGGAAGGTGCAGGGCAGAGTTGGGGAATCCTTTTCTTATCTTTCAACAAAGGGTAATGTTGCTTTTTTCACTACAACTTTATGGGTCAGGTTCTGAAGAATTGTGTTGTTTTTTTTGTTTTGTTTTTTAGCAAATCAGATGATTCCACTTCATTTTAGCAAATCTCAATTCCAAGGGGTCATGCAGACAAAGCCAAGAAACAACATCAGATCCTAGAAATATCAGCTGTGACTCTTCAAACATTTTTGTAATGTATAGAGCCTAAACCAGCCATCAGTTCAAGTCACGGGCTCTTAAAACCACTTCCAACATGCTCAGAACTGTCATCTTCAAATGTAATGACCACAAAATCTTGCCACTTTGTCAATATCAGAAGTGACACAACATGCATCCACTCGGAACTGCCCCATGATTATTTTCAATGCCTACTCCTCTGAAAAAACAGGAGTCTAATTAATAGGTATATTATTTTAGTGAGCCCTAGAGGTATAAAATACAGAAATTTGATATTCCATGTCATGATAAAGGCATTTTCACTGCCTTTATCATAAATAAAATGAAAAACATCTGAGCGGACCGAAGAAACATAAACTTGCTTGTCTATTAAACAGGTCAGGGTAAGTGAACACTTGAAGCTGACAGCCTCTTTGATGCCCAGAAGACATCGGCCTGGGTAAAGACTCGGTATTAGGCAGTAGGAAGGGAAACGTCTGGGTCATCACCCATTCTCCTAAGTACTCTACTTCAGTTCTAAGAATCTATATTTTGATTATCCTAATGTCTCAGTCCTACATTCTCAATCCAAGTAAAACCAGCGGTTCTTCCCGCCACTGGCAGAAGCCCAGTGACATGGAGACATGTTCTCTTTCATGTGCAGTGTGTTTCCCCTTTGGATCTTATCCCTGTCTTTATTGATCTTTTCAACTACAAGGAAGAGGGCCCCTGCACAAAGTCCATCTGGCAGAGGCAGTTGGAAAGACCAATCGACACTGCAGAAGTCCAAGACCTATCACTGCGATGCATGTGACACCTTCAGTGACACCCTCTGCTGTTGACACAGGTAAGGTTTGGCAAGGATGGCCATTTCATGGCTGCTGAGAACAACCAGACTCCCTAACAGTCAGTTAAATATTTCTTAGATTATGCCAAAGGACTATTTGAGTAGGATACTGAAGTAAACCCCAGATGGCATAGGAAGTGCCTGGTGTTTATGACTTATTCCACCTGAAGGAGGCCAAACTTCAGTAAATGCAATCAGCACACCCCCCCCCCCCCCAGGGCTCTCTGCTCCTGGAGAAGGCAGATGTCTGGTGGCTCTGGCCCTGCCTTCCCTCATCATTGTCCAGCAGCCCCTCTGCAAGAAGGCCAAGTTCACCCGGGAGGGCCCCGACCCCAAGAGCATGTGGCCTGGGGAAATGGGGAAGAGAAGAAAGCCACATACACACCTGTACCCACTGTTGACCCAGCCTGGATGACTCAGTTCTCCTTCCCACATAAGGGATAACACAGATACAAGAGGCCAAGAGTCTTTGGTAAAATGTTTTATAGTTATTCTTTCTTTAGACTTCTCATCTATTTATGTAGTTTATGGACTCAATTTAGGGAATTAACCAGTGTGAAAGTGTTACAACCATGCTGGCATTATCCCCCCATCAGGATAAAATTGGTATTTCATCATAGCTTCAGGCCTCACCCCAGTAATGCTCATCATCAGGGCAGAGAAGAGTCTGAGGAAATCAAAGAAGAGGTTTCTAAGCAGAACTTCATGTCCTTGATCCCTTAAATGAGCACTAAATTCCTTTTCCATCACTGAGAAGAGATTTGGAAAGTCTGCAGCCCATCTCCACAGCTACATCTCTACTTATCCATCTCCGTTTTTTCTGCCGTGTGGAACTGACAGGCATCTGTTTCTCTACTTTCTCATTGGCTTCTGTGTGGTAGAAACCAGGAAATGTTTTTCTTCAAAGTCCTGAGACTTTTTTAAAAAGTACTTTCAGCCATGTAGTTCAGTTACTTTTCCACTTCAGTGAGTTCACACTTTCTTGTTAATTTCTCCATGATGCTTATTTTTTAAAAGTTTTTTTAAACAAAAGCAAAGTGCATCTGCTTGGCCCTTCAGAATTGTGTGTGTGTGTATGTTCGTTCCAGTGTTCAGGTTTAGAGCTTGAGGATGTTATTGAATTTGTCTGCCAAAAGAGACCAATCTCCAATTAAAGAATCTTTTTCTCCAGTGGCCCATTCTGTTTCTATTCTTCCTGTCCAAAAAGAACTGTTGGAACAACTTCTGGAACCTCTAAGAGGATCCCAAACTGTTCTCGTGTCATTTTAACTCAATTTTTGCCCCAGGGCTTATAATTTATATGACCAGTAATTAAAGGAAAGAAAGGTTTTTACAACGATATCAGGATTTCACATCAAGAAGTGGTCCTTTTCTTCCTAATCCACATAAAGCTTGTTTTCTTCTATAGAATATATATTAGAGAATTTAATCTTAGAGTGTTTCTTATGGTTTTGTAAATTAAACTGTATTTTTTTAATTGAAGTACAGTTGCTGTACAATATTACATAAGTTACAGATATACGATATAGTGGTACACAATTTTTCAAGTTTATACTCCATTTATAGTTATTGTAAAATATTGTCTGTGTTCGCCATGTTGTACAGTATATCCTTATAGCTTATTTTATACCTTATAGTTTGTACGTCTTGTACCTATGGGTTTTTTTTAATCATTATGGGGATTTTATGGTTGCCAACTATGAAAGTGGGTTTGTATGTTATTTGATTATCTTTATCTGTGCTAGAGTGCTGTACTAAAAATACCCTCTCTCTTCTGTTTACATCTACTTCAGGTTTTCTAGTATTTCTATCCTTATTTAACGCAGGTATTTATACATGGAATTTGCTGCTCTTTTGGCACTTGCAATCGGAAAGTCTTGAGGCACTTGAATTTTTGTCTCATCTTGTAACTACTGTCTAATTAAGGGGCATGTTTCCACAATGAACAAAAAGCACATGATTTCACAAGGCAGCAATGGCACACCCAACATGGAAGCTGGACTCTGAACCCTACCTCTCATACAAGGTCTTTTCATACCATCTGACATCATTAGGTCACTGTAAACGTTTATTTCCAGTAATTGGGCAATAAATAAAACATGTTTGAAACAACCAAAAACTCAGATGCCAAATAAATCTCAAATTTAGTCACTGTTAAGAGAACCAGTTTAAAATAAAGGACACTCTTGCACAATGGAAAAAGTGTACACATTCGATGACCCTGTGGTGCAAAAATAGATTTGAGGGGTATTTTTCTGAAATTTGGCCTCTCCCTAGAGATGAAAACTTGACTGGAAATGTTGAAGTTTTAAGCACATGAAAACATGAGATTATCCTGAAAGTAGTTGGTAATTATAACCCCTAGAAATGTAATTCTAATTTGATCTATACATTGAGCAAAATCTCAGAAATGTTTTCAAATATATATGGCATACCACTGTTTACTGCAGACAGCACAGATACTTACCTCTGCCAAAATTATGACTTTTCAGCTACTTCAAACTTGATTTACATTCAAGAAACCAATTCCTCTTAGCCACCCTGTACGTTCTATTAGATTAATTTCTATTCTTTTAATACTTTAAAGTGAATTTAGTGATGCCTGTACCCAGCCTGATTCACACAGAAATCAACAGTTTATATAATCTTAAGAACAAGAAGTTATTTTTAGGACTCTGAAAGATGAAACATCACTTTCTACAATAGGAAAGGTATTTCCCCCTTTATCTTGACACTTTCCATCAAGGTGAAAAACACTTTAGATATTTCCAATCCCATTATTCCTCCTCGTTCCACTTTATAAGCCAAGCCAAAACAATCTCTGTTCTTATTAATTTAACTATCATCACTAAGTCTAGTCACTGACCACTGAGTTTTCTCCATTAATCCTCTCTCACTTCATCTCTACAACAGCACTGGATTCCATGACTGATATTCAAGAATACCTGATTCTTGACATCAATCAAAGATGGAACTGGTTAAAACAAAGATGTAGCTACTCATCTTTACCTCAAAATCCTCCCCTCCAAGGGTCAGTTAATCAATCAGAGAGCGCATTGATCTGATTTCTGAAGCCAGGGAGTTCAGAATACTCCAACTCATCACCACCTTTTTCTTCACAACAGCCCATAATCAAATCCTGATGCTGGATTCTTCACAAAAGCCTCTGCATTAATCTCTTCATCTTTAAATTTACTTCTTAGATTGGACCCCGATCATTTCACAATTGGACCAAGGCCAGCTTCTCTTCCCTGGCCTCCTCATGTCTACCATCCCCACATCCACTCCCATCTCATTCAAAAGTTGAAACTTTTAAAATTTTCTAAAAGTTCATTACATGTATTAAACTTAGAGCTTTTAAGTTCATCTTAAAATTATATTATTCTATTTATAAGTCTAGGAAATGTTCACATTTTCCTTCTTTTCCTCATAAGGAATTTTCAAATATGCTGAGATAATTCAAAGAATAATACAGTGATCACTTGCTTTCCCACATCTCAGAGTCAACAATTATTACAATTTTGTCATATTTGTGTATAAAAGGCATTTGAAAGTAAATTACAGACATCATGGCATTCCTCACTCAAGAATAAGGACACTACCCTCCATACCTCTAACACCATTATCACACCTAAGAAAATAATAGTTCCAAAATACCATCTAATATCCAGTCCGTATTTAAACTTCCTCAACTGTTCTTCAAATGTCTTTCAGAGCTGGGTTTTGATTTTTTTAAAACCAAGATATGATTAAGGCTCATATATTATATGTGCTGTTGTCTCTCTTTAGTCTCTTTCTGAGGAAGTCAATCTATATATTTTAATGATATGAAGAAACCAAGCAACAATACCCTACATTATCATTCTTTCTGATGTGAGGGAGTATGATAGTTTTGGCTTGTTTCTTCACCCTCAGTATTCCCTATGAGCTGGAGGTTAGGTGTAAAGGATTGATTAGATTCAGCTCACACATTTTTGGCAAGAATACCTTTAAGCTGTTGCTCTACACTTCATACTGCATCCCATCAGGAGGCATATAATATCAGTTGTCCCCCTTTTAATGATTCTGAGTTTGATCACTTGATCAAGGGGGCATCATGCGATTTTTACCTTGATACCAAGTCTTTTATTTTGCCTTATGCCTCAGGTTTAAAAGGCTTCATATCTGTGCCAAAGCCTGCCAGGAACTCTAAACTAGTTTACTTCTCTGGTCTCTTCTGACACTTCTTCCTTACCTGTTTCTTGCAGTGTTCTCTCTCTTCTGTTTAATGTCTCCCCCACTTCTCTGTGAGCTTAGTTTCCTAACCAATCATCCATCTTCCTCCACCATCCAAGCAGTTCCTGAAATTCTATTCTATGAAGCTCCCATGAATTTAAATACACTGATCACAGTTGATGTTGGCTTTTCAACCTCAAGTTTACTGCCTCGTTTTTAGAATGTGCCACAGAAACAAGGGCTATTTCTACTAAATCTGTTCTGTATATGACCTCTAATGGCAATACATAAACATAGGTGCTTACTGATGACTATGACATGAAGGTCTCAGTAGTTGTCATCTGCATCTAATAAGAGTTTTCTCACTGAGCAAAGCACTAGTGAGTATTTATGCAGTCGTTTCTGCCATTCATTTAAAATCCACCTGTACCTCCCTCTGTAACTATGTTTGCAAACCAACCACAGCAAGAAGGCACAAATATTTTCAAACACCTTTGTAGGATACATCTTATATACTATTGACTATTTGCCAGTAATGTTTGTTTTTTTTTTAATGCCTGGATCATCCTAATTGCACATATTGGACCATCATGGGCATTCAGCAATATTTCTCACCAACAGGAAAAGCAAATATATTCTGAGAATGTTTTCTCAAAACAGGTCTTATTTTGAAGCTGTGTATTAGTTACTACACATGCAAAATGAATTAAGAATTGAGATCACTGTCTGGATCATTCAGACCAAAAGTCAGAGAAGTATCCAGAGAAGGCAAAAAAGTGTTCCGCCGAGTTTGGATTATTTGGGTAACTCCACCAACCATCCAATTCATGTGGATTGTATAGTCCAGCTTAGGCCTAAAAGTAAATCATCTGTTTATATTCTTTCTAGTTAGCAATCATCTGCCTACTATTATATGTACAAGAATAACAAGTCTGTTGACATCTCATTTTCTTGCTTTTTACCATCTGTGTTCCAACTTGGAAACTAGGGAGAAAGATACTGGGCACAGAATTTTAAAAGGACCTGCTTTTTTCCTTTCTCATGACCAATCTAAGCTGAAATGACTAAACAATGCAAATGGCACCAAATTCATCCTCCTTCTCCAAGGCTTGTCTGGGGCAAACCGTGCAGCATACGAGGTTTACTTCAGCCCCACTGCCCCTATAAAAACTTGCCCTTAACACAGTAATCCAGTCTTTACTTCTAAGCTAAATGTAAACTGATGATATTCCTTCTCCAAAAAGCATGTGTTTAAACCTGGTCTTCAACTGAGGAAGGAAAAGGTCCCTCTTAAGTAGGCATTTCAGGCTCCGCAGGCAGACCAAGGTTGTGTGGGGCATCAAGCCTTCCCTGTCTTACTGAAGTTACATGACATAAGCAATCACCTGCTCTATTTTTATGTTTGACTCTATCAATAGGTAAGTGTCTTCTAAGCTAGTATTTGCATAGTTCTGTAACATTTGCAGAGCATGTCACATTACCTTGTCTAATCTTGACAAAGCCCCATATTCTTGTCTCCACTTTACAAATAAGGAAGCTGGCTCCCTGCCACCAAGTGCTGAGCCCATGGCTCTAACCAAGGTCTTATAACTCTACATGGCTGTTCTTTCCATTCTGGTCTACAAACCAATTTTGCCTCTTCCCCTAGAAGAAAGGGGATGACCCAACCATGGACTTGCCCAGCCCCTAAAAGTGTTCTCCAGGTTTCAAAAGCAAGAACGATTGATTCTACTACCAACAGATATTTCACTCACACACACACAAACACACACACAATTTTTTGAATATTCAGGTAACAGAAGGAATAATAAATAGATCTCGCCTATTCTTCTCACAGGGGGTTCAAACCATAATCAGGTAACAGGAGAAGAACCACAGGACAAAGCTATGTCATGATCACATAATTCCAAAGCAGGAAGCACCAAGTAACTGGGGTAGAGGAACCAGTAATTTTATGTTGCTTTTACTAGGCACATTCAATGATGAGTTTTAAAGAAAAGTCAGCCTCTCTCTCACTTTATGATATATAGACCTAAAGTTACACATAAATCCAATGATATTTAAAATGCACTTCAAACAACTCATGCATTGCCATTCTAGTTATAAATTTTTATAAGAAAATAAAAGATGACAAATTATTACTGTATGATGGGTTCAAAACTTGACTGTACCCACTAACCAGCAAACTATTGCAAAAAGGCATGAATATTTTCAAACATCTTTGCAGAATATTTTTCACGTACCATATCTCATGCCTGACACATGTTTTATACACAGATCACTGTAACTGAAAAAATACCAACAGTCAATCATAGACTTCTGGCAGCATTTCTGGAAGTTCAATACACACAATTATCTTATAGATCTTACAGATGCTCCCAAATATCTTACAACGCTTACAATTATCTTATATCAGGGGTTGGCAAACTTTTTCTGAAAAGGGCTTTGCAGACCATATTTTAGGCATTTCAGATCATATGACCTCATTGGAAGTATACCATTCTTCTCTCCATAGCATGAAAGCAGACATAGACAGTATGTAAATGATGGGTATGGCTGTGTCCAATAAAGTTTTATTTACAGTATCAGGCCCACAGGTCAGTTTGCCAACCCCTTCTACAAAAAACTTATTTTTACCAAGTCTGTCTTTCCTACTACAATGAGACTATACCTAGAACACATCACTAAAATGGGCTGGGCAGTGCTGCTCACCTGCGACCCAATAGTCTCCTGGAAGCACCGGCCAAGCTGCGTCTTCGCAGTCACTGGATACACGTGAGGAATGACTTGCTGGTGGGAGTATGAGGAATGGACTGTCTGGGTCTTCTGGACAGGAAGCCCTTGGTAAGAGACTTGGGACTGGCCTGGTTGAGCTTCTTTTACCTTCTGGCTTGTTGGGCCATCAACTCTTGAAACCTGATGTATCTGGACTGAGGCCTCAGGAGGGTGCTTCACATGGATATTGACTATGCTAGGAGGAAATTTCACTAAAACAGATTGGGAAGAAAACTTATCAGTCATAAATAATTAATACGCACATCAGGATGAAAGTAAATGTTCATGCTAGTCAGCGTGAAACTAAGTTTTATATATACACATATACTTAAGTACATATCTATTATACCTGGGATAAATGATACATTTTTAGTGTGTATCTATTTTTGCTGCACAGCCATTAAAAAACTCTTGAGAGTAAAAGGGGACACTCAAAAATTAAACCTGAATTTATATACTTTAAAGAATAAAACTGCTTTTACAAAGAGAAATTTAAACTTCTCACAGTAACAGATCCATGAGACAAAAATTTTTTTCAGAGGAGTCATAAAACTATGAAATTTGTGCTACTTGTGGTCATACATTCTATCAAACAAGAGTAATAAAGACTCAAGAGTTTGATTATTTTTGAATTTCTCACAAAGTTTCCATTGTAGAGACCGTAGGATTTACAACACAATTTCACAAAGCATAGTTCTCTTACCCTTAAACCTGGTGTGTACATACTTTTGTGCTTCCCGTGACACACACAAAATACCAAAGTGTGATATTTTACATCTCTATTTTCTTTCTCTGCAGCTTTCACACAGAATTTCATCTTCTGATGCTAAGATTCAGGTTTTAAAGAATAAGAGCCAGTAACACTTCTCTGACCCCTTTTTTAAAAATTGTGCATGTGTAAGAGGTGCCAGGTTGAAAAGAATGAATTAGTCATAGAATTTCTGAGCTCCAAGTGACCTAGTTTACCTTCCTCTACAGATGAATAAACTGAAGCCCAGGGAGGTGAGGTTATAGATTGTTTAGAACTAAAACCAAGTGCTCTTCGACTACAAAATAGACTTGGTGTTCATCAGCAGGTACTGTGTGATCTACTAGTTTATTAATCCCATAAGGGCCAGAACACCATCTTGTTCATCTTTCCATTTCCCAGGACCTGCCAGAACAGTGCCATGTATGTTTATCAGCTCTTGGTCCTGCATCACCAGAGAAAGATGGGCTCCATTTTCTTATTTCCTAGATACCATTCCCTACAGTCTAGAAAGCACTGGCACCATATACCTGGGCCCATATTCTGTTCCAATACCAGCCCTGCAGACACTTGGCTTCTGTATGGGGTTGGCATGTTAACAGAGTTCTGACGAATGGGCAAAATCAAAATAATCAGCTTACCGTTGACTCCTTGCTGGCTGGTCATGGTCAAAGGCAAAGTATGTGTTGAGTGGACGACATGTGTTCCCAACGCCTTGCCTGACTGCTGGGAATGCTGATAAAGTTTAGGCACGCTAGCACCATGGACTGGAATCTGACAAAGCTTCCCTGTGAAATTTGGAGGGCACTGGCATTTGTCCCTTGAACTGCACTGGCCTCCATTCATACATGGAAGATGGCAAATTACTGTAAAGGAAAAGAGAAAATGTGGAGAGTTGGTTAGTTTCTCAAATGCTAAGTAACAATCAATCAACAAAACTCCCCCAAAGCACAGCCAACATATTCCCAATGACTTTAGAAATGGTAAACAAAGGAATATACACTATGACAAAAATACTTCCTTTTTTTTTTTTTTTTTTTACTATCTTTTTGTTTCCACCTTAAGTAAGTCATTTAGCTCTCCAATTGCTTGTGGTTGTTCACCCACAATGGTGGAAAAAATTCATGGGAAAAAATATACATGTATATAAATATATATAAAGTAGCCACTCAGGATATCTCTTGCATTCTATAATTACTTTGCTTTCCTATTTAATTACTAGTTTATTTACTGTCTCCCTAGATTATAAACTCCTTGGGGGAAAGGAATATGCCTAGTTTAATGACCTTTGTATCCTCAGCACCTAGAATAATGCCTGGCACACGGTGGACATTAAATATTTCCTCAAAGAATAAAAATGAGAGTGCTAAAAATAATATTTGTTGAGAATTTTCTCTACGTAAGACACTGAAATAAGTGCTACCCAGAATAAGGGAGCAGAATAGTTTGAATCCTGCTTTACAGGAATTTGCAATCTCACTGGGATAACAAGACCACAGAGAAACCTAGAAGTAGCAGTGATTAATAGTTGGAAATTTATTTAGAATACCAAAAGATAAAAGGACATGTTTGGGTGAAGAATTTTAAAAGGAGTTTTAAATTCTGGCTAAATTCAACTTAAGGCCAACCTATTTATCACGAATGAATTCTTCCTATCAGCCCTTGAACTGATCGGATTTCCAGCAGCTTAAAAAATAGCCCCTCAACTCCATTTTCTTCCAGCTTCTACTCTGCTTCAATCCTCTCCTCCATGACCAAACTTTCCAAAAGAATTGTCTGCTCACTTCTCCACTCACTATCAGCCAGCAAGGGCCACATTGTGTTTCCCTTTCCCCACACCTCTCCTACGCTGAAACTCCTCTTCATCAGGTCACTAATGGTCTCCATGTTGCTAAATCCAATGGATGGATTTCAGTCTTCCCTTGGCTTCTGTGACATCTCAACCCATCTAGTTTGCTCTTTCCTCTTTGTTCACTGTATCTTAATATTCTTTGCAGACCCCACTCTTTCCTTACCCTTGAAACACTGATGTGCTTCAAGATCTGGTCTTAAAATCTTCTGCTTTACTAACTCCATACATTCTGATTTCAGCCTATCATATGATGATGTCACCCAAAACTATATTTCTTAGCCAAAGCTTTCTGCTGTGCTCCACACTGTCTACTACTGTTTATTTCCTGTAGATCTTCTACAGGCATCTCAAACTTACAATGTCCTAAATGGAACTTGATCATCTTCCCCTAACATCTCCATTCACTGAGAGACCCTTAACAGAAACCTGAGGGCTGCTCTATCCTTTCACCCACCCAAACATCCATCTCCAGGTCCTGCCTTCTAAACATTCATCAAATATGCCCACAACTTTCTCATCATAGAGATCCTGTTCTCTCTGAAACCTCATTCCCTACAATCTAGCTACACTGACCTGGATTCAGTTCCTCAGTGGACAGGGCCTCTCATCCCTCCTTAAACTTTATATACCCTGTATATAAACCCTGTGTTCCAGTGGCCTGGAACACTCTTTCCATTTGTCCCCCCTCACCTACCTAACTCCTACTCACCTTTTGGATACTGCTTAAACCTCAGTTCCCTGGAAGCACTTCCAATTGCCCCTCATCTAGGTTTGGTGCTTCTCCTCTGTGCTTCCGTGGGCTCTCATTCACTGCTCATCATGCTGCTTGGCTTACTGCATTACAATCACCTGACTACTTTTCTGTACACCTCATTCAACTAGAGTGCTGTGAGGTCAGGGACTTTAATGTTTTACCTCTAGCATGTAGCTCAGCTTTTAGAAAAAAGGCTGCAGCTCAAAAAAAAAAAAAATACTAGATGAAAGAATGAACACATTTACGGCTACCACTTTGTCAAATACCATTCTACATACTACAGAAGAAAGTAAAAGCTAACTGGAACTACTAGGTAATACATGATAACTAAAAATACAAATAAGTAACATTGGAAAATATAAAATGTAAATTCTGTGGAACTCCAGTGAAAAGTCATTTCTGGGAAGTCAAAACAGACTTTACAGGAGAGCTCATTTGAGATAAGTCTTTGAAGCTGGGTAGGCTTCAGAAAAACAGAAAGGATTGTATCTTAGGAGGATAGTGTGTAAGAAAGGGGGAAGTAGGCATATTTGGGAGATAATGAGAAAGTCTATCTTGTTGAAACCCCAGATTCCTGAGGGAAGGGGTCAGGTGATAAACTGGAAGATGTAGGCTAAGTCAGACAATGGATAAAGGCCTGATAAAAAGTTTGGATTTTATTCTGTAATTAGTAAGTTATTTTGTAGACCCCAAGGAGAGAATTTTCCAGGAAGATTACTCTTGTGATGGCATGTGGCATTAGCTGGAAAGGAGAGTGACCTAGGTGGAGAAGTCAGATAGGAGACTATTAAAATAACTGAAAGACAAGTTGAAAAATCCATGGATTAGGATGATGGCAACAAGAATTAAAAGAAACATGAAGTAATATTATGATAGATGGGCAATCAGTACAACATGGAGATACGACACAGGAAATAAACAGCAAGCCAAAGAAGAGGGAAGACAGTGAAGGAGAAAGGAAAGAGCTGGAAAAAATGACCAAGGTAACCACCTAGAACTATGTCCAGGATCTCACTATGTGGCAGATGAAGTCAAAACTGCCCACGCTGGATAGGGTCTGGAATATGTTTCCACCAGTGTCTGATCCACACTGAGGTGCAGAGTAAGAAGAAGAGTCAAAGCTGACTCTGAGGTTGAGTCAAAGACTTTGTAACTCCCAGTTCAATTCTGAATTGAATTTCTAAATGACAGGTTGGCTACGCTGGATGGGTTCAGTGTTTAATGGGCAAGGACACAGGGAGCCTGGCCAAGATTTCACAATACTACAAATAACTTATAACTGGAATACAAGCACTCCTCACTTTTGTATGGTTCCAATATGCATGAATTTCAGTTAATGCAGTTTAGCTAAATAACTTCAGTCCCCCAACAACACGGTATGAACTTCATTTGCCACAATATTAACTAGGTAAGTGCATAAAGTACAAACTTCACTGCTAGCTCTTTGGTCCACAAACCACTACATAAATAACAGATGTGTACCATGATCAGTAATCAATCATGTCACTTCCTTCAGAGGCTGTTGGCAATTGATCCCAGCATATCTGTTATTCAGTTCATGCACAGACAGCAAAGCAGGTAGTTGTGTTGCCTCCTCACTTTACATTGATAAACTCGCATGACATTTTACAGAAGTGTATAGTCAAAAGGGCCAACAACAACAACAAAAAAGCGTGGCAAAGAAATGAAAAGTGGTGACATTGGAAGTGAAATTGGAAAGTGGTTGTGATGTAGGATAAAGATGGTCCAAAGGAAATAACATCAAAGGAACTCACAGATATTCCACAACCTTGAAAGCATAATGGTAAGATATTGGAACCTGATTCAAACTTGGGAAGGAGTATAACGGCTCACTAAGGCAAAGAAGAGATACTCCACATCATAAAGTACATGAGAAGAAAGCAAAAATGTTCTAACTACTCTTGTTAAGTTCTACTCGAAGAAAGAAAACACTTTAATTCTCAGTGTTTCTAACATTTTAAATTACAGGGCACTAGATAAATATCAGCTTTACTATTTTTCTTCCTTTCCCTATAAATACATCACCTACAGTAAAACAACTGTAATGTTTTGACAAAAAAAATTTTTAAGGTGATAGAACTAGTAATTTTCCCATTGATTATTAAGATCATTTTGCACAGTTACAGCTTGCATGGTTATTTTTATGGTCCTGCATCACCATGCAAGGAGGACTACCTTTAATCTTTATTAAAATAACTTCATCTATGTTATCATCTTTTTTTTTTTTTTTTTTTTACAAAGAAGCTGACTTTTGTTTCTAATATCAATAGCAGATTTTGGAATCCAACATGAATTTAATTAGCTTTGTTTAAAACTATTTTTAAACCTCTGAGATAGCTTCCACACAAATATTTCAAGAACTGTACTAGTCTAAGTGGATACAGCAATAATCCCAGAAGAGAACTCCAATAACCCTGTTTCTCTCTGGTCACAAAGGAAACCGTTTCTGCTGACTTATTCCAACCAACAACAGACCACTATTTATAACCATTTATGAATGAGAAATAAAATACCTATTCTCCTGTTCCCGCATTTTCACAACATCTAAATTATAATTTAAAGTTCTTTGCCCCAGCTCACTCACTGTGCATTGAGTTCTTTGTGGCAGGTGCTATTTTTAAAGTTAAATAGTCTTTTATGTCAAAGAAAACAAATTTAAAATCAACCTACAAAAGTTAAGGATTTAACTATGAATAGTTTCTTTCTGTTTCAAAAGTTCATGCCACTCTCAAAACATCGCCTGGTGATATATAGTCTGTGCAGCCAGCGTTCTATAAAACTTTCTCAACATACGAAGAGGAAAAAGAATAAGTTATCTTTAAGGCTGGCTTGTGGAATGCTGGTTGTAAGTCTAGCTATGGCACATATATTTTAGAACATATAACTGGAAGGTGTAATGCAGAACGCTGGCTGAGAAATTCCATAACCTTGTCAGCTTGACATTTTGCTGGCCATCACCATAATTCACTACATTGCATCATACGGTCACCTGGGACTTACAGCAAATAACAAGAGGTATATGGGCCTTCAGCCTGTTATTCTAGAAAGTGGAATATCGTGACAACCACTCCCAGTATCTCATGGTACAACTATAAAAGGTCACAATGAGCAAAAGGATCCAGGCTGGAAGAAAAAGTTGGAGGCTTTAAATATGCCCAGCATTTCATTGCGTTCCACCATTCACACTGGTCTGTAAAACAACTTGCAGGACTCAAGAAACTGGACTGACAGGATAATATTCACAGTCTGTGCCACAAATTGGAACTTAGTTTAAATGAATAGGTACTGACTTGGATACAAATATGGGAAAACCGAATTTTCTGCAGATTTGAGTTATAAAAAGCTAGACTCTCATTCTTCCCTGTTATCTTAGCTGACTATAAAAATATTTCAGCTGCTTGTCCCCAAAAGGCGCTCTAAGAATGTACTTGACTTTCCTACAGCAACACCCAGGCCCCTCCACCCACCCCCTCGCTTTGTGTGCCAGCAGACAGACTGTTTCAAGTTATTGTGGCTAAGGCAGAACAGGGAAAACAAACCTCCATCTGAAGGAAAACTTACATCTGTCATTTCACAGAACAGACATACACATGATTTTGATTTGAATAGCTACTTCAACTTTCCCACTTGTCTCTGATTAGGAGAATAACGTTCCCTTAAAGGCTTTCAACATTTTGTTTGATGTCCCTTGCAGGGTGAAAAGAAAGCAATAACATTTTTAGAAAGTACAAGGTATCATTTTATTTCTCCCTCAATATACCTACATCACCCTCTTTTAAAGGGTACCCATAGATTCTATTCAGCCAGAAAGTAGGTTAAAAATGTAGTTACTTAAAGCTTTCAGATAACAAGTACGTCAGATAATAATTAAATGCCACAGCAAACCACTGCTCATTTTAAGAACCTATCCCACTTTTTAAAAACCTGCATTCTTGCCTTTTAATTCAGTATGCATCATCCTGCCACACCAAAAAATAAAATAAAATAAATAAAGCAACTGAAGCTGAAAGCCAAGATGGAAGTCACGTTCCTTTGGAGCAAGGACAGAGGAACTGAGGAGGGCTCGTCTTACACAGAAGCCAAGAAAGGAAGTGCAGAGATTAGTAGGCATTTACTAAAATCTAAGTTTGAGTATTTTTATTGGATGCAGGGATTTATCATTGCTGTGCTCCAAAACTGCTTACAGCCAATTCTTGATTATCTGTCTGCTAACGTATACTAAGTCCCAGACTGAACCAAGAAAACATTCAAGTAACAGGTTGTCTGGAACAACCTGTCCAAGGAGGTGACCTTTCACCTAAACCTAAAAGGAGAAGAATCCCGTGATGTGAAAGTTGGCAGAAGAATGTTTGCAGAAGAAGAAATATTAGGAGCTAAGACCTTGAGGTGAGACATGGCTTAGAAAGGCCCAGAAACTGAAAGGAGGCTGATGTGGTGGGAATGTCAGAGGAGAAGAGCACGTGAGAAAAGCTGGGTGGAGAGACAGAGAAGGGCCAGATTCCTGTTTCTTTCCACAAGGATATAGGGCTGCCTATAATACAGTAAATAGGAAAAATATAAGTAAGTTAATACTTGGGACCAGGACAGATTATGAATCACAGGAGACAGAACCAGGGGAAGAGAAAGAACAAGGATAAGTAAGGGTAAGTAGAATCATCTATTGTATACACAAGAAATGTGCATTGTAAACTTGGCTTTGAGTTTCTGGACCTTAGCCAGATTGAAGTTAAATTCTGGAAGGTTTAATTTAAGATTCAAATAGATAATGATTCTACAGATAAGAGGACTTTTAAAAAATTCTTTATATTGATTACATATGGGCATGATAATCGTAGTGGGTGGAATGGTGGTCTCCCAAAAGATATACCCATGTCCTGTGAATGTCCAGAATCTGTGAATATTACTTCATGTGGTAGATGAGTGAACACCACCTTACAATGCAAAACAAATGCAATTAGAAATCCTGAGAGGAGGCACTTGTCCTGGAGTATCCAGGTGACCTCTCATTTCAGTGACAAGGTCCTTTTAAGAGTGAGGGCCAGGGAGCTTTGATCGAAGAGGAAGAGGCAATATGACTGAGGCAGAGATTGGAATGATGCAGCTAGAAGTCAAGGAGCACCAACAGCCATGAGAAGCGGGAAGAGGCAAGGAACGGACCCTCCTCTAGAGCCTCCAGAGGGAGCGTGGCCCTGCCTACACCTTGATTTTGATCTTCTGGTCTCCAGAACTGTGAGAGAATACATCTCTACTGTTTTAAGCAAAAAAAAAAAAAGAAGAAGAAAAAGGTATAATAATACAATGTGTGTAACATTATGAGACTAATGTTCTTCATAGTACATGTAAAAGGAAAAAACAGAGTCTAAAGATATCTTGGAGCAAAGAGAAAATGCTTCCACAAAAGCTAAAAATGCACCCACCGTACTCTTTGCTGCCATACACAATCTCTTTGTTTTACCTGCTCTGGAAATTAAGATGACCATTTTCATCCCATCCCCATCTATCAAATGCTAAAGTACACTGGACTAGAATTAAAGGAAATTCACATTTCAACAAATGCAATATCTCAACCTTAATACAAACAAAAATCCCACAAATCTAATTTTTAATGCTGGTGCACATTAGCGAATGCTTGGATAGCACATTCTGTTTATAATCCAGGAGATAGGAAGCCCTACCACCCACACATGCATCAGAGCTTCCTATTTGGGATAAGACCATTCATCATCTCAACTTTGTTTATGGCTTTCTGCTCACTGATCATCAACCTCACCATAGCTGTGGGCTATCTAATTTGATCTAGTTTTATATTTTTCATAACCTATGGAGCCTCCTATATCAAGCAAGTCACAAAATTCCACTTTATATCCTCCATCCACAGAGGCTTGCTCTCAGTAACTCCCAAACCCTGGGCTCTTTTACCCTTAGGAATAACACAGCAACATCTGCAGGCTACAGAGTAAACACACCAGTCCCACACACTTTGGGATAGGGGCAAATCATTTCATTTTGTGGATTACTGTGCCCTCCTCTGCAAAAGGGGGTGGTCCAATGACACAATCCACAGGTTTCTACAACTAAAGTTCTATTCCTACAATTAAAGTTCTCAAAATGCTAACCAAGTTAGTAGAGTGAAATTCAGATTTCCTCATCTCATCTAATGAGACTGGCATGATATAAAATTTTTAAAAGGGACAAATACATATCCAGCCACTTGCAATTTACATAGAAGGGACAGGGTTAATCTGTTACATGGTGTGCTTTGTTTTTATTTTAGTGTATAATCAGACACTGATTCAAACATAGGTTGCCTATTTCATAACAACGCAGTTAATAAAATGCCCAGAGGTTTATGCAAAGCTGACTTCACTTGGGAGAATTATGTAAACATAATTGGGGAAATGATAGTGCTGTACACTAATGGACAGGGAGATAAGTTTCACAAAAATGACGACACACTTCATCCTTAAAGACCATACCTTTTACAGTGGTATCACTGCAACTATCTTCAGGGACACGAAGTCATTTTAACTATTGTAGCAGGGCATTTTCTTTAATGTCATTGCAAAATGCTTTCTCAAGAACCAAGTAATACCACTTAAGCTATACACAATATTAACAATAAGTATAAAAATGTACTGCACCGGAGGGAGGAACACTTCCAAACTCATTCTACGAGGCCACCATCACCCTGATACCAAAACCAGACAACGATGTCACAAAAAAAGAAAACTACAGGCCAATATCACTGATGAACATAGATGCAAAAATCCTCAACAAAATACTAGTAAACAGAATGCAACAGCACATTCAAAGGATCACAGGCAGGGTGGGAGGGAGGGAGACGCAAGAGGGAAGAGATATGGGGATATATGTATATGTATAGCTGATTCACTTTGTTATAAAGCAGCAACTAACACACCATTGTAAAGCAATTATACTCCAATAAAGATGTCAAAAAAAAAAAAAAGGATCATATACCCTGCTCAAGTGGGGTTTATCCCAGGAATGCAAGGATTCCTCAATATATGCAAATCAATCAATGTGATAAACCATATTAACAAACTGAAGGAGAAAAAACATATGATCACCACAATAGATGCAGAAAAAGCTTTTGACAAAATTCAACACCCATTTATGATAAAAACTCTCCAGAAAGTAGGCATAGAGGGAACTTACATCAACATAATAAAGGCCATATACGACAAACCCACAGCCAACATCGTCCTCAATGGTGAAATACTGAAACCATTTCCACTAAGATCAGGAACAAGACAAGGTTGCCCACTCTCACCACTATTATTCAACATAGTTTTGGAAGTTTTAGCCACAGCAATCAGAGAAGAAAAAGAAATAAAAGGAATACAAATCAGAAAAGAAGAAGTAAAGCTGTCATTGTTTGCAGATGACATCATACTATACAGAGAATCCTAAAGATGCTACCAGAAAACTCCTAGAGCTAACCAATGAATTTGGTAAAGTAGCGGGATACAAAATTAATGCACAGAAATCTCTTGCATTCCTATACACTAATGATGAAAAATCTGAAAGTGAAATTAAGAAAACACTCTCATTTACCACTGCAACAAAAAGAATAAAATATCTAGGAATAAACCTACCTGAGGAGACAAAAGACCTGTATGCAGAAAATTATAAGACACTGATGAAGGAAATTAAAGAGGACACAAATAGATGGAGAGATATACCATGTTCTTGGATTGGAAGAATAAACATTGTGAAAATGACTATACTACCCAAAGCAATCTACAGATTCAGTGCAATCCCTATCAAACTACGACTGGCATTTTTCACAGAAATAGAACAAAAAATTTCAGAATTTGTATGGAAACACAAAAGACCCCGAATAGCCAAAGCAATCTTGAGAAAGAAAAACGGAGCTGGAGGAATCAGGCTCCTGGACTTCAGACTATACTACAAAGCTACAGTAATCAAGACAGTATGGTACTGGCACAAAAACAGAAATATAGATCAGTGGAACAGGATAGAAAGTCCAGAGATAAACCCACACACATATGGTCACCTTATCTTTGATAAAGGAGGCAAGAATATACAGTGGAGAAAAGACAGCCTCTTCAATAAGCGGTGCTGGGAAAATTGGACAGCTACATGTAAAAGAATGAAATTAGAACACTCCCTAACACCATATACAAAAATAAACTCAAAATGGATTAAAGACCTAAATGTACGGCCAGACACTATTAAACTCTTAGAGGAAAACATAGGCAGAACACTCCATGACATAAATCACAGCAAGATCCTTTATGACCCACCTCCTAGAGAAATGGAAATAAAAACAAAAATAAACAAATGGGACCTAATGAAACTTAAAAGCTTTTGCACAGCAAAGGAAACCATAAACAAGACCAAAAGACAACCCTCAGAATGGGAGAAGATATTTGCAAATGAAGCAACTACAAAGGATTAATCTCCAAAATTTACAAGCAGCTCATGCAGCTCAATATCAAAAAAACAAACAACCCAATCCAAAGACGGGCAGGAGACCTAAATAGAAATTTCTCCAAAGAAGATATACAGATTGCCAACAAACACATGAAAGAATGCTCAACATCATTAATCATTAGAGAAATGCAAATCAAAACTACAACGAGATATCATCTCACACCGGTCAGAATGGCCATCATCAAAAAATCTACAAACAATAAATGCTGGAGAGGGTGTGGAGAAAATGGAACCCTCTTGTGCTGTTGGTGGGAATGTAAATTGATACAGCCACTATGGAGAACAGTATGGAGGTTTCTTAAAAAACTAAAACTAGAACTACCATACGACCCAGCAACCCCACTACTGGGCATATACCCTGAGAGAACCATAATTCAAAAAGAGTCATGTACCACAATGTTCATTGCAGCTCTATTTACAATAGCCAGGACATGGAAGCAACCTAAGTGTCCATCAACAGATGAATGGATAAAGAAGATGTGGCACATACATACAATGGAATATTACTCAGCCATAAAAAGAAACGAAATTGAGTTATTTGTAGTGAGGTGGATGGACCCAGAGACTGTCATACAGAGTGAAGTAAGTCAGAAGGAGAAAAACAAATACCATATGCTAACACATATATATGGAATCTAAAAATAAATAAATAAATAAAAGGTTCTGAAGAACCTAGGGGCAGAACAGGAATAAAGACGCAGACGTAGAGAATGGACTTGAGGACACAGGGAGGGGGAAGGGTAAGCTGGGACGAAGTGAGAGAGTGGCCTGGACATATATACACTACCAAATGTAAAATAGATAGCTAGTGGGAAGCAGCCACATAGCACAGGGACATCAGCTTGGTGCTTTGTGTCTACCTAGAGGGGTGGGATAGGGAGGGTGGGAAGGTGGGAGGGAGACACAAGAGGCAGGAGATATGGGGATGTATGTATATGTATAGCTGATTCACTTTGTTATAAAGCAGAAACTAACACACCATGGTAAAGCAATTATACTCCAATAAAGATGTTAAAAAAAAAAAGCAAACCAAGATTCCCTGCCCTCCTGGCTCTTACCTTCTGTCATCTCATCATCTTTGTGAGACTCTGGGCATGAGAAGAATCTTGGTTTGGGGCCCAGGAGCAGGACGGCATTCGATAAAGGCTTGTTCTCTCAGTTCTACAGGCTACCAAACACCTCTCTGAGCATGAAAAGAGGTCAGGCAGGGCACAGAGTTGGGTGTTCCAGGGAGGGACCTTCCACAGGGCAGGGCTGGGGCTCCATCTGTAGTGGCCCTTGAAGGGTCTGGATAGGAAGACCTGGGCAGATGTTTTGTGGTGACAGCAGCTCACCAGCACTGGGTGGGGAGTGGGAGAGTACCCTTGGCGATCCTCAGGCACTCTTGCAAGGGGTACAGTAGGGATGAAGGTTCTGTGCAATCAGGCAAGGGTTTGGGGCTAGCATAACTTGGGTTTATCATTATCATTATATTATCTATACCTGCAATGATAATGCCTAGAGGGGCATCCAGGTTACAGTTAGGATTAACCACAGTTCACATTTGCAGTTTTTTGTCCCTATACAGCCATGATACTGTTCCATGCTATATGCTGCTACAGAGCCTGAATAGCTACATAATATCCCATTAAGCTGACAGATGGTAAATTACAGAGTCATTCCTTTGCTTGTTTACATTGCCTGAATTTCTTTTTTAACTACTGCAGATAAGGCTGCAAGGAACATCCTCAAGCATGTAATTTTATCTTTCTTAGTAATTCTTTCCTCATGCATTCAACTAATATTGGGTAATTGCTTAGTATGTAACAGGCAATGTGCTAGGTGCTATCATCAACAAGAAAAACATATGAGCCAATTAAAGCAATGTAACCATCTTAACATGGGGAGGACAGGGAACACAGGCATTAAGAGCAAGGGCCTGGAAGCAGATCTCGAGGGGGTGTGAACCCCAGTTTCACCATTTCTTAGTGGTATGACCATGGACAAGTTATTTAACATTTCTCTGCCCCTCATTTCTTCACCTATAAAATGAGCATAAAAATTGTAACCCCTCATATGGTTGCTGTGTGGCTTGAATGAGGTCATATATTCAAAGCACTTAGTAGTCAGCACTCAGTAAGCATTCAGCAAATGTTAGCCATCTGCATAATCTCCCTGATTAGCATACAATGGGAACATATAAAAGGGGAAACCACAGCAGTGCATTGGCAAGGAAGGGGTGTGAATATCCTTATCACCAGTCAGGTCATGCAGTATACTGCATGTGATTTCATTCACTACTCTGCTCCCAGTATCCAATGAAGAGATGTTGAATTGCTGAGTATATCAATAGATGAATCTTCTAATAAGAGTTTATCAATTATTAACATCAAGAGCAATATATGAACATATCCAAATTCACATCTTGTCAAAACTGGATTTTGTTCTTAAACATTACTACCACTTTAATAGCTTCAAAATAACTTCTAAGCTGCAATATTCTACCTGCAATCAGGTTAAACTATAACAATGTTGATTTCACATGTCTATTTACTAAAGATTTTTAACGGTTTTAACATTTGTAACTTTTTTTTTTACTGTTTTTATTTTCTCTTGTTTGAACTATCATTTTACCTATCCCTTAGAATCGTAATGATTTTTAAAATTACTTTAAGGGTGGTTCTTATGGATAATACAATTTAAGATTTTATTTGTCCTAATGATGAAAATACCTTTGCAAACATATTTCCTGTTCATTGTAGTTTAGTTTGTTTGGATACAGATACTTTATTATTTCCATATAAGTAAGTTTATAGGTTCCTTTCTCTATAATGTTCTGTTTCATTCCTTTAAAAGCTGCTACCCCTCCAAGTGTCTGATAAATAACCTATTTCATACTAGCTCTTTAGATTATTTCCATCTCTTTCTTGCTTATTTAACTTGTTCCATCTGGAGTTTTTACCCAGTGTATAAACATGGGTTATCACTCATTTTGCTTCAAATTGCAATCTAAATGGCTTCACATTAGTTATAAAATAAAACTTCCTTTCCCATTTTTTTTTTAAAGCTAAGTTATTTTGAATGGAAGTCTTCAAAAGGGGGAAGACACAATGTGGTGGAAAAAAGAAAGAAAAAAAGGCAGTTTAGGGTGGAGTCAAGGATGGGAGGAGGTGGGAGAATGCAGGATAACAGAGCAGAGGCCCAGGACTAATACAAAAGCAGAGAAACATTCCCTGAGAGACATGAAAGAAGAAACTCACTGGGTAATAAAATGAAATGGGGGTCTGTAAAATTCAGTCGGATGCCAAAAGGGATAAATTCTGAGTAGACAATGTTTGGGAACCATTACTATACACAAAAATCTGCATGGCCCGTCTACAGCTTCCTTTTATTCCCACCCTCCATGGATCGTTACTCTTCCATGGCTCCCACCTAACTATGCCACCCTAGGCGAGCGTATTTCTTTATCCTGGTCTTTTCTTTTCAAAGAGCAGGGATCCCTTGCGGCATTCTCTTCCTGAGTAGGAAGCTGTCCCTGAGGAGCATAAAGGAAGGTGACACTGGGATGCAGTGCAGGACGTCACAATCACCATGATTAGGAAAATATCCAACGCAAAGGATACAGAATATCCTGTGTAGCTGCTGATGGGACGTGCATTTGAGCAAGGCAGCCACAGATCTTTCTAGGAATCTGAACTAGAAAATCCTTAGGCAGGAAAACAGACTCCTAATGCCTTCTTTACATACTTAAGAGTCCAGGCAGATTGTGACCTTAAAACCTCCATGTAACACAAAAATGCACAGGGAAAACCAGTTTAGAAGCCTGTCTACACTGGTGGGTGAACTATCCCAAATACTGATGAATTTCAAAGTTTTACATACAGGTGACAGAATATACACATAGGTATAGACAGAGATTGCCTAAACTCACAATCAAAATGGGCTGAACAACCACCTGACAATTGCTGTCACAATTAGGTATCAGTTTCTGCTTCAGTTAGTAAGAACTGATTTTTCACTTCTTTGCCTTTTAGACTCATACAGGCCTTAGTGAAAGAGTTGAAGTTAGAGGTAAAAGAGGGGCTTTTTACAAATACTAAATACTAAAAATTCGTAAGACTGCATCACAAGTTTCAATTCTACAACCTGTTAGATTAAAAGAAAACCCTACCTCAGATTTCTTATCTGACATAGCATCTCATTTTTGGGTCTCATATCTAGGGGTAAAGAAGGATGAGACTGCCTGAGGGGAATGAGAAGGTGATTTATGGATATAATCACACACTAGGATGGTAGTGAAGAGCTTTCCAAATAGTTTTTACTGGATCATTCCTTCTGAGATTCAGGCTCATTTGAGCTAAAAGCCAAATACATCAATTTCCTGCTTAACAATTTCAGAGCTTCTCTGTATCACCAATGGAAGACATCTAAACCCAATCATGGCAGCAGGGCTCTTCTTGATCTAGTTCGTGCTACCTGTCCAGCCTGGTTCCCCACCATTGTGGTCTTGTTCCCTTCAGTTCCAGTCATATCCAACCCTTGGTCTGTTCTGAGCACGCCATGCTCCCTCACACACATGTGGTTCTACACAGGCTTCTTCCTCTCCTCCTCCCAGCTCACCACCCCAACCCTACTATGTCAACCCAAGCATCTGCCTACGCTTTACCTCATCACTAAGGCCTTTCCCGATGACACCAGAGAAAAACTGATAGCTCCCACTTCTGCCACATAGTCTCAGAGCAATGTATTCATGTGCACAGCCAGCCCAGCAGAGCCAGCATTCCACTATAATTGAGGGCATGTCTGCCTTCTCCGAAAGGTCATGAGTGCCTGGAAGGGAGGAAACCTTGTCTTTGGGATCTTGCCTGTTTCAGCTGCCCAGCCCTAGAGCTTAACAAAATGCTAATCACATGGTGGGTACCCAGTACATGTTTTTTGAATGAACAAATGAACAAACGGAGCTTCTTACAAAACATTGTTTTTAAATTGTGGAGCCAGCTGAATGCCAAATTCCAGTTTATCATTTCCTGTCCAATTTCTTAATGTTGTCTTACCTTACCCTAAATTGACAGTCAATACAATATTAGTTATTTGCTTTTATTGAGTCTTTCTGAATTATTCAACTGAATTTTCATAAAAACAACTCTTTTTTTTTTGATCAGCTTAAATACCATTTAATTTAATGATGTCATTTCCAGTCAGAAACAAAAGAATTGACCCTTGGAAACCATATTATTCAGACATGGGAGGTGTAATGTGTGGAATGAACTATCAGCTAGGAATATTCAGCATGCCATGGGCATCAGTCAGTGTATTTTTAAAGAGGAATGGAGAGAACTGGTTCATAGGCAAATTCAGCTACATGGAGGTCATTTTAGAAAGCTTCTGCTGCAGACGGCTTAAAATCACATGGCAGAACTTTCCAGAGTCAAATGCTAAAGCTATTCAAAGCCACGTGATTCATTACTGACTGTAAAATGAGCCAAAATGTCTTCTTCCATTTAACTTAAATGACTTGATATGTCAAGTTCAGGTTATTAAAATATGCCTATTCATTCCTCAGGGCTCCATATATACTTCCTGAATCTGGAACATTCCACTAAATCAAGACAATATGTATCAAAACTGACTTCCTAAAGATAATTCCTTTTAATCCCTAATATTGGCCCATGAATATGTTTCTAATTAACTCTCTTGAGATGTAGCTCAGACTCAGACTAAGTTGACTTTTGAAACATCCTAGTGTATACTCTAATACTCAGTTACCACAATAAAACAATCAGAGGTCTAGATTTTGCACAGGATAAGAATCAGAGGCATGGAAGAAAAGTAAATTAAAACTACCATCATTAATCAGGACTAGAAAAATTTCCAAATCCTCCTGGCAAAGTTCCTAAATAAACCAAGTATCATCAGGGAAACTACTTGGGCATACGAAGAAGAATTTCAGAAACTTTTCCCTAGTATTCCTCCTGTTTCATTCTTCTTTCCTTTTATGGCCAGACACTGAAGTTAAGGAAAGTATACAAGGATATTTTAATTCAGAATTATAAGGCAATACAGTGACTGCTACTGATAAAAAATGAAGTCTTTTCATAAACTACAATCATTTCTCTGTAATTTTTACAAGCTAAAACATTTTACCAAATTGATTTCAACATGAAATGGTATAATTTATCACATATTTGACCCAAACAATAAGAAAAAGCCTATACATTACTTAGAGAGATATGCATCTATCAATACTTTCAGAGTTAATGCTGTTCTGGAAAAGGTAGTTGCCACAACTGAACTGGCAACTTGAAAAAGCTGAAGAAGGGGAAAGAAGAAAGCATTTTACACCTTTTATATCTACTAATACGTTCAATACCATCAGAGCTTGAACCCCAGCAACTTCAAATACATATTTTCACAAGCCATTTAGAGCAAAACATTTTCACTGCTTCACTTCTAAAATTCTATTAATTCTCTTCATGGAACTTGACCACATGATTCACATTTTGTAGTCCATTACTTTTATCAGGAAAGAGACCCAACCAATAAATAATAATAATAATAATAATACTTCCTGGATATGATACAAGTTTCAAGTCTAGTGTGTCAGAAGGTCCACGTACTGGGAGACTAGACACCTGAGTTCCACCTCGTAGGTCTGCATCATACAGCTAAACAACCCTCAGCAGTTCAGTTCAGCTCTCTGAAACTTGGTTTTCTAATTGGTAAAACAATAGCTCTAACTGATATAAATTTTTTTCCCAGTGCTAAACTTTTATGGTCCTATAATCTATTAAATATGAAAGAATACTGCTTAGGAGTCACAAACATTGGAGCCTCGCTTCACCATCCCGACACACGCACGTCGACTGTAACCAAGTTCTACTGACTCTCTCTCTAGTATGTCTGTTTATTTCTTCCTTTCCACTCCCCAATGCCTTTGTCCAAGTTCAGGCTATTGTATCCTGCACAGACTATGGCAAAGCCGTTTTGATAGCCTCCCCACCTCCTTTCTTACTTCTCTCCAATATGTTCTCTCCATACCCTGGTTAGAATGTACTTTCTGACATGTATACTTAATTAGCTCATTTCCCTATATCTATGGCACTCTATCACCTAAAAAAAAAAAAAAAATCCTGTTTTCTTAATGGAATTTGGGTAATAAGCCCATGGGCTGCCTCATGGGGTTTGCAGGGAGCGTCAAAGGCCTGGCTCATGGTAACAGTGCATTAAATGCCAGGTGCTACCAGTCTTACCTCCACCGTGTCCTGCCTCGGGCATTTTAGACCACAAAACTGATCTACCTGAGTCCTGAAACATACCACTCTCTCTCCCCCAAATCCAAGCCAATGCACATGTCATGCCTCTGGCTAGATTCTGGAAGAATTCCTCTTCCCTCTTCTTCAGTTGCTGGGCCTCAGCCCCACTCCAGGTCCCCCCCTTCAGCGAGGCCTCCTGTAACCCTCCGTGAGGTTCAGGTGCTCCTGCCTCCCCTGCACCTGGAGTGCCCTGAGTAGGCACCCAGTAAACGCCAGTGATTTGTAAGAACCTCGGTGGAGCCAGCTCTTCAGCCTTCTGACAGAAGCCAGAAGACCCAAAGTTAAACTCTCTGGGTTGATACAGGGACCAATTAAGAATGTTTTTCCCAGGCTTCCCTGGTGGCGCAGTGGTTGAGAATCTGCCTGCCAATGCAGGGGACACGGGTTCGAGCCCTGGTCTGGGAAGATCCCACATGCCGTGGAGCAACTGGGCCCGTGAGCCACAATTACTGAGCCTGCACGTCTGGAGCCTGTGCTTTGCCACAAGAGAGGCCGCGACAGTGAGAGGCCCGCGCACCGCGATGAAGAGTGGCCCCCACTTGCCGCAACTAGAGAAAGCCCTTGCACAGAAACAAAGACCCAGCACAGCCAAAAATAAATAAATAAATAAATAAAAATTTAAAAAAAAAAGGAATGTTTTTCCCAATACAGTTTTGTATGTTCCTTTTTATTCCAAATGACACCAAAATATGTAACATTTGAAGTGAAGTGATAGTTTTCAGCTAGCATTCCATGGTATTTTAGACTGCTTCCAATGCTTTTCCCACTAAATAGATAGCAGCAATGCTGGAAAGATTTTTCTGCTACCTTAGTCACAACCCTCAAATTGTCTTTAAAACTTTTAATATTACATCCAGAATACTTTAAAAGCCATATTTTGTATTCTTTATGTCATTTTTAACGTACTGGCATATTTCCAGTGTTAAGAGATGATCTAAAGCTCTTAAAGCTTCCTATTTCTTAGGTCTAAAATGAACATTATCGCACTCTCTTTACCAAAGCCCTTCTCTTTTGTCTGTATCTGGCAGGTCTCTTCTGGATTCTCCTTACTAAATTCAATTAACTGCTAGCTTACTTTGTTGTTCTTTTTAAAAAAAGCAAGAAAACTACAATAAAATATCATAAATACTTCATTAATATTTCATTTTTGAATATGAAGCATCTATCACTGGAAGAGAAAGGCTATACATGTGGATAAACTTACAGCTTATTCATAATCTTTATGAGTGATTTATGATTAGATCTCCAGCTGTTAGCACGCTGATCAACAGCCAAGCAGAGAAAAGATACTGAATCTTACTTGTCAAAAATACGTGTACATGCCGCGGAGCAACTAAGCCCGCGTGCCTAGAGCCCGTGCTCCGCAACAGGAGAAGCCACCGCGATGAGAAGCCCGCGCACCGCAACAAAGAGTAGCCCCCGCTCCCCGCAACTAGAGAAAGCCCGTGCGCAGCAACGAAGACCCAACGCAGTCAAAAAATAAATAAATAAAATTAAAAAAAATAATAATAACAGCACCAATCCATAAAAGTTGGTGTTTAAAAAACATATATATGTGTAATCAATGGGGTCTAGATTAGGAAAGCTTAAACTTGATTTGAAGGCTAGAACAGAATTCCTGCTTTCACCATTAGCATAAAACCATAGAGTTCTTACTATCAAAATGGAAAATTCAGGTTTTCATAGCCCCGTACCCCAGGGAAAAAGGGAAAACCAGAGATTGATAGACTTTTCCAAGTAGTTATTAGATATATGATCACGATATCCAGTCAGAATTCCTAAAGCCAAGAAGAAAAATGATGATTAAGGAAGAACTCAATTTGATTTTTAAGAGGTTATTTGGCCACTACCTTTATATAGGCTCACTTATTATGTATGAATCTACTGACACACATACAAACAAATGCAAGTCTACTAAACATTCACAATCGATAAATGTCATCCTCTATTTCTAGTACCTTAAATTCAACACTTCAGCCACAAAAGGTAGATAAGAAAGACACTACTGTGTCCCTTCAAATTTGCTTTTCTGAGCCAAACAAGTTATTTATATATGGCTGTCACTCTATCCTAAAAATGATGAGTCTAACAAGTTCCTCACCATGTGTTTTTCAGGCTCTTGTAAGGCAATCAAAGAACGCTAGCAAGCATGCTCACTTCTACCAAGTCACTCCATTCCCATCTGAAAGAAGCAATTCAAAAACCAGGAAGGATACAGGGAAAAAAAAAAAAAGAATTCAATGAGAACTGTCTAGAAGTACAGAAGACATTATTCAGTAACTAACCAAATGATTCAAACTTTATAAAACTGATCATCAGTAAAGTTATCAACAGAATGTTTATTCCAAGATGCAAGTTCTTTAATGTGCCCAACATAAACCTGTTGAAAAGTTTCCACCTAATTTGTTAATAAATTAAAATATATTAACCCTTTTCAGCTAATATATTTAGTATATAAAAGTGATGGAAATAACATACCTATCTGAAAATGCTTTAATGCCACTCTTGACATTACTTATCCATATGAAAATATTTGTTTGCAGAAGGCAAGAACAATAAAGTTTCAATAAGGAAATGGCTACATGGCCTCTACACAAAGGAAAGGTACTAAGAATTGTTGGACTTCCACTCTTTTACAGGGTGCTATATTCACTATCCCAGCTACTCCTTCAAGCAACTCTGTGAATGACATAATTTTATACCAACTTATAGAAGAGTTAACAGATTCTGAGACATTTTGTTTTCTTCCCAAAATGGTAGAATCGATATTCAAAGTCTACAACGCTATCTATCTCCAAAGTGTGCACGTTGTCCCAGCAGATTTTAGAGAGGCCAGGAGTGGATGGAAAGGCCCAGTCATTATTGCTATGACCAGTGGGCTGCTGCAAACACCCATGGAAGCAGCAGCTGCAGTGTAGGTGCTATACTCTCTCCTCCCCTGTCTTTAACAAAAATTACTTGTCTACCATGGCTCTTGCTGGGCCTAGAAAGAGACTCTGAATCCTTCTTAACACACTTCACTGGTCAGTCACAGGTAGAGTTGGGTAAAATCTACTTTCCATTCCAAAGTACTCCAATCATCAATAATGAGACAGAGTAGTTGCTACTAATCACAAGGGCTAAACACCTAGTTGATAGTGTGCTTGTCTACAATATGTAGTTATTCTCAACAGTGATGAAAAAGCCTATTTCTATAGTAGGTCAACCCACTGTACTGAATTCCCATACTTTTCAATTTACTTTACTAATCATTATTAGAGAAACATCATAAAGATGTGGTGCCTCATCTGTAAAAGCTTAAAAGCTAGCTAGAGGAAACCAAACTTACACAGGCATTCAAGCTCTTGGGAGGGCCACCCAAGAATGCTGACACAATCAATCAAAATACTCCCTTGGAAGTAGTGTTGCCCTAACCACATGAATGACCTGCTCAAAAATAATTCCAAAGCACTTGGATTCCATTAATTTCAAGTTTCGCTATTCATCTACCAACAATTAAAAGGGGCCAGTCTCCTCAATACCCTAATAAATTTTCTCCATGTGGCTACAGAAATGGAAATCGTCCACAATAGTTATTTTTACAATTGGATTCAGTATTACAGTTCTCTGGATCGAGTACTTTACTTAAATCTGCTAGGCCTCTGTTTTCTAATTAGTAAATGGGAATAATATACCTATTATTCTCAGGATGAAAAGAAATTTTATGTGAACATATCTAAAACTATGATGGGTACAGCGAAGGTACTCAATAAACATGAGTTTTCCTTTCCTTCCAGCTCTGGACCAGATCTTTCCCCATGGTTTTACTCTGGGAATTTTTCCTCAATAATCCACCCAGTTATCACACAGGAAGCTAAAGCAGCCTAAATTGGACCAACCCATAATCCAAGAGGCAGAGTCAATAAGCAGCATCAGTAGGGGCCTTCAAACAAGCACGACCACTGGTGTTCCTATTTTTAAAGGTATTATTTGAAGACTTGAATAATCAGACACAATAAGATACAGATAAGGAACAGAAATTCTTTAACAATAGAACTAGTGATGTTACTTTTAAAAGGCGCCGGACAGGAAATGCTGGCAGTGGTGGCTTTTTTGATAACTCAAACTCAACAACTTGGTTAGGTGGCTGCTGAACTGGCCGAGCCTTGATTTTACAGCAAGTACTCAAGTTTCGGAGGGACTATTATCATTAATTTAGCTGCAGCCTGGAGGGACCCATATTTTCTATTATTTTCGATAGGAATCCCTTGAGTCAGAAGGCCACAGAGGCAGCAGGCTACTCCTCTCTGTGAAGACTAGCAGGGCTCAGTCAAGGCCAAGGGGAGGGAACCAATCTAAGTGCAGCTGTTGCTACTATGGCCACAGCTTACTAGGCTGCAGCTTTGTTCCCTCACTCACAGAGGCACGCTCAGGGCCAGGATTAAGCAGACCCTAAGCCCCCTGCATTCCCATCTCATTGCATTCTGTCTGGCCATGAGACAAAGCAGCACAATAGACATTTTCATCTCACCTTAAATGAGCTCTCCAAACAAATGCGTTTCCTGTCTCACTATATGATGTGCTAAACTAAAAATGTGTCATCATTCTGCAGAAAAGAAAAAAGGTACATGCTGTGTTTCTGCCATGTTGAAGAAGACCAATCGTTCTTTGTCTTCAGTTACCCAGCATTTCGGTACGCTATGATGCATTTGAAGCATCAGGGTTATCGGTACCACCATACCTTTGTTATGACTCTACACTTTACCATGAATTCCTCTCTTTTCTCTCATTTTCTGTCTATTGAAAAAGACACTCTTAAGGGCTTGCTCAAATGCCACCTTCTCCAATAATAATGGCTTGGTCTCCCCGTCCAGAAAAAAAAAAAAAAAAAAAAAGAACCAGGGTTATAGAGTAGGAGAGAGGGAAGAGGAGGAGATAGGAAGGGAAGATGCATTGATTTCTGGTGTTTAAGAGTTATTGCCAGGGGACTTCAGTTTATACTTTAAATTCCAGGAAGTCGAACTGTTCTGGGTAATACGTGTGAATCACTGGAAAGAAATCTTTCATTTTCTGGCTAGAAGGTGTCTCCTTTGATAACCACAATGTCCATGAATCATCAGTACTTTATTACTCGACTTGCCCTAAATGAGCTAAGAAAATGTCACTGAGGATCCCTCCAGGAATTAGCTAGGGAAAAGCCTCTCAGACCTGAGCTCATCTGAAATTTCCTCTCTCGATTTCTTCTCTGGGTTAATTCCAGAAAGTGGTAAAGAACTGGGGCATCCAGTCTTTACCAAGCCCTGCAGAAGGTGCTATGGGCGGGGAGTAGCCTTCTGTGGCTGGGACTGGAGCACCCGCCTGCCAATGCCCAGGGATGTTCCTTCTGCATGACTGCTTGTATTTTTAATTCTTAATCCCTGGATATCTGAATTTGGTATTCTACACATCACTCTATCTAAAGTTTACTCAGCATAGCCTACTCATTCTTTTGTTGAGCAAAGGTTCATAGTGATTGAGGAATACTGTCTTATTGATGTTTTTTTGAGTATGGTCAGTCTATCTTTGCCCAATTACCCAGTGACTCTCACCCTCACCTTATTTGGGTGGGAATGGGTTGGGTAGGGAGTGACTGGACCAGAATCCCTCTCGGATACTCCACTCTTGTACATTCAAGCTGAGTTAGAAATCGCCACACAGGGGCAATGGCCAACAAAAGGCCACTTTACGAAATCTCCAGATACAATAACCTTACAGAAACAATCTCATTTGGCAATGCAATGAGAATCACAAGACAGGGTCTGAATCTGAGCTCTGCCACTAGCTGTGACCTTAAGGTCATCCCCCCTTCCCTCTCTGGGCCTCAATTTTCTGATGTGTAAAATGAAAAGGGTGAACTAGATGTTCTCTAAGCCACTCCCGGTGCTAAGGGTCTGGCATTCACTTCACGAAACAAATCCCCACAGATTTCCAAGAAATGATGATCCCTCATGAGCACAAGATTATTTGGCACAATCATACGATCATAAATTTTGACTTTTCAGAAACACACTAACGGTAAATAACACCTGTGAGATGTCAGTTTCCTTCCTTCCTTGTTTACCGTCTTCACAGTTCTTCATTTCCATACATGTATTAGCCACGTGATAATTCTATTTGCACTAATGACATCTTAAATAAACCCAAACGATAAGTCTCTGGAATCTAACACCTTTGATGTTTGACTTATAAATTTTTCAACATCTGTAATTTTAAAGTTAAATTATATATTTCAAAGTCCAAGTACTTCAGAAGGGAAGGAAATCAACGTGTGCTTTCCAGGCATGCCCTGAGTCCAACTTTTAAAAATCTGCTCTTTAGTCACCAATGGAGTGACTATCAACTGTGTAAAAATCTGCCATTTGCAGAACTGTGAAGTGTTTAAATTCTTTATGAAAACCCCAAATAGTAAATTAAATGGGATCAAAGTTCTTTGGATTCTCCTAAAGTTAAAGCTATATATAGGAGAAAATAATTTCTTTGTATCAGACTTGAAACTGCAGCTAAATGATGTAAGATTAAAGTGCCAGGCAATGCCATTAATTTGTGATGTCTGGTCAATTTCAACGTACACAAGTTATTCAATATATATTGGTTACTTTTGTTAATGCCAATCTCTTATATCTTACAATATGTTTAAATATGTTCAGTGTTGTAGTTTAGTGAATTGCATTTTGATGTAATCAAATGTATGTGGTGTCATAATCAAGCAATTAATGAGAAAACTAACACCTGATTATATGGACATTGTTCTGATCATAAAGCATTTTTTTTAAAAAACCATGCTCCATATTTAACCCTCACAACAACTCTATGAGGTGGGTATTAATCCCTCCCGTTCTAGAGATGAGGAAAGTCAGATCCACACACGGATGTGACAAAGCTCAGGCCAAGACTGATGACTGAGTGAATGACTTGAGTCAGATGCAATTAATTGAAGTATTCTGTGGGTCTATCCAAACCCAGTAGAAAGAAAATGGATCTCACAGACACATCAAATGCACTCTTTCCCCTCAAAATTCCCTTGAGGCTTCATGGCAATCCTGGCACAGAGGGGTGACTCCAAGACACCACCATGCAGGGTGAAGCATGGCCCTGGCTTCTCAAGGATATGAGTCTCAAGTCTGGCTGTGCTACTTGTTTGCTCCTCGGTCTTGGGCAAGTGACTTAACCCCCTTGTTCCTGAGTTTCCTCACCTATAAACTCATAATAAAAACCTGCTGACTCAGGCTGCTCTAAGATGAAAATGTAATACATGGAAGGTGACCAAAACAGAGCTGGGCTCACAGAAGGCACTCAAGAAGTGTTAAGTGAAGATTTCTAATCCACTCAATATATTTATATGCCACTCAACAAAATTCAAGGCTTACCCTGGTATTTCCCATGGAGTTTGCTGTCTAAGATTGAAGAGGTGTCTCTGCAGATCAAAGGAAGATGAATTTGGTACCTTTATTTGATTTAATTTTACAAAAACAGATTTCTCTACCAATCATAAGTAGTAAGAAACAGACTGGTAAGTCTGATTATATAAAAATTCAAAATTTCCGCATGGCCAAAAAAGAAAGAAAAAGCAAAAACTACCATAAGCCAAGTTAAAACACCAACAATCCAATGGAAAAGAAAAACAGGCAAAGGAGAAAAACTTTTAGACCAGTGGGTTCTCAACCAGTGGTGACTTTGCCCACAGGAGCATTTGCCAACAACTGGAGACGTTTTTAGTTGTCACAACTTGGGTGCAGGGTGGGGGTGGGAATGCTACTTGAATCTACTGTGTAGTGACCAGGATGCTGCTAAACATCCTACAAGGCATAGGACAGTCCCTTGAAACAAAGAATTTTCCAGCTCAAATGGGAATAATGTTGAGGTTGAGAACCCCTATTTTAGACACATGAGGAGACTCATTCTCATGCACAAGTAAAATACAAATGAGAACTCTTATCTATCAGAATTGCAGAGTTCAAAATGCTTAATAATCTATATTGCAAAGAGTATGATGAAACAAACACTATCTTTATTGGGAGATGCAAATCAGGGTTCTAAATCCTAATTTCTCAGTATTGGGAATGCAAATGATTCAGCTTTTATAGCAGATGATTTGGTAAATATCTGTTAAAATTAAATCAGAACATACCCTTTGATGCAGCAATTTTGCTTCTAATAATTTATCCTCAGATAATCACCCATGTGTACTAAGAATTTATTATTCACTGCAGTTTGGATGATAACAGAAAAAGTTGCAAAGGCAAATGCTGAACAATACAGTCTAGTTAAACACATTATAGTGTATGCCAGCATGGAATATTATGCAGTCATCAAAAAGAACAAGGCAGATTTGTTGGTGCTGATATGAATTGCCAGGTAAACAAAGCACAGTGAAATATACTAAATAAAATATTCTAGCAGTTTCAAGGTTATATGCTCCCACACTCAAATTCAAGAAGAATACTCAAGAAATGGGTAAGAGTATTTGCCCCTACAAAAGAGAACTTCATTTTCACTCTAGAGTAGGCCTTCTTGTGTCTTTGAAGTTTTGTACCATGTATTACGTAATCAAAAAAGCTAATTATACATATTTTTTAAAGTAGATGCCATACAAATCGACTGTTTAAAAATCTGCCTTCAGGTCTTTTAACTAATTTTAGTATGAGTCAAAACACTGCCAGGAAAAAGAGGAACATTAAAGTGGGGCAAAATTGAAGACTAATAAAGAGATTCTTGACATCGGTACATAGGAACTCTGCTGAGTTCTGGGAAAACCACAGTGAGAATAGTATCCTGGGAGTGCAAAAATAAGGACCTGGCAGAGAGCTCCTCATGACAGGGGCTGCAAATAAACACCCCGACCTCTCTCCCGCTCCACCCGCCAATCTCCTGAAGGAAAAGGGAGCTCACTGATGCCCCTAGGGGTGCGGAGCAGGTTGGATTTCCAGCACAGGCAACTGTTAAACTCTGTATTTTGACTGTTGCAGAACACTTGTGCATCTGGCTTTTTCTTTAATTCCACAGGAAGAAAAAAATTCAAGGAGCTGTTAATCCAAGTAAATTGAGATAACCCGGGGAATTGGCAAGAGATAAATGAACTCAAACATGTGTCAGATGGAAAAGCTACCTCTTCAATTACAATAAAACCTATGTTCCTTAAGTTTAAAATTAGGTTTTGACTTTATCTTCCCTGTAAGGTGATTTAAACCCTTACAGCTCCTATTTTTAATCCTAAACCACACATTTGTTATAGTTTGCAGAAGGGGTCCAGCACATTCTAAGGCATGCAGGCCTTCATTTCAGTGCTCACCACCAAAAAAAGAAAAAAGAAAAAAAAATTAGCTCTTTATAAACTGAGTGGCCGAACCCACATCAACTCCATCCTTGCATCTCACTGCATACAAGCTGTGCTTCCTTCAGGCCACCATGGAGGCGTTCTGTTTCTGGCCAAACTCTTCTCAGCACTCTGATCTAAATGACTAGGCAAGAAAAATACAGAGTTTGTAAGTCTGTCAAATGTTTCAGGCCTCTAGTATTCTGATCAAGCTTGTCAGGCCAACGACATATCACCACACAATATATTACTAAACTTGTATAAAATCATCCTTTCATTTAAAGCGGAAAGTGGAGCCAAAAAAGTACAAAAGGGAACACACTGTACATACTGGGAAATCATAGTAAATATTTTCAGAATAAAACATACTAAAGATAGCCTAATTCCATTTACACTTCTAAAATCATTCTCCTGAAAGGGCTTTATATTAGACAGGATAATAGCATTTTAGGGCTGTAAAAGATCTTGAACATTTACTCCTTAAACTCCTCCTTTTCCAGATGAAAACCTTAAGACTTAAAAATGAGTCTTTTTCAAATGGCAGGACCAGGACAGGAACTCAGGTCTCCCAGAAGATTCACAATTAATATCAGCCATAGATAACACTGTAATTAAACGCCTAACTTGGTAAGTGGAAATCCCAGTTTTTAAAAAATCTACCACAACAAACCAATTCAAAATTGGGCAAAGGACTAGAATAAATGTTTCTCCAAAGAAGATATACAAAAGGGTGATAAGCCCATGAGAAGAGGTTCAACATCATTAGTAATTAGGGAATCACAAATCAAAACCACAATGAGATGGACATATATACACTACCAAAAGTAACATAGATAGCCAGTGGGAAGCAGCCACATAGCACAGGGAGATCAGCTCGGTGCTTTGTGACCACCTAGAGGGGTGGGATAGGGAGGGTGGGAGGGAGGGAGATGCAAGAGGGAAGAGATATGGGGACATATGTATAACTGATTCACTTTGTTATTAAGCAGAAACTGACACACCATTGTAAAGCAATTATACTCTAATAAAGATGTTAAAAAAAAAAAAACACAGTATTTAAAAATACTCATGGTAAATAAAAATTTGTAATGCCCCAAAATCCTACAGTTCAAATGAGAAAGTTTTTTCATAAATGTAGCAGTTCCAAAAATTTACATGACAACACCAATAAAGAGTTGTAAAGATGAACAATACTTTACATGTTGTCAATAATCAAGTATAATTTTTATCAACCCTGGTAAAGAAAGGACTTAATTATGTTTCTCTTTTCTCTGTAGAAAATGATATTGCAGAATTGTTGTCACAAATCATGCAACCAAAATGTAGGTTAAAAGGTATTACAGAGGTGTGTTAAGCATTTAAATAATAAAAAATAGTGTGTTATTTTTCTGGAAAAAAAACCACAAAACCACAATGAGATACTATTTCGCACCCACTAGGATCCTATTACCAAAGGGGGGAAAACAAAGGAAGTACTGGTGAGGACACGGAGAAATTAGAACCTTAGTGCGCTGCTGGTAGGAATGTGAAATGGTGCTGCCACTGTGGAAAACAGTTTGACAATTCCTCAAAAAGTAAACAGAATTACCATATGATCCAGCAATTCCATTTCTAGATATAGACCTCAAAGAAATGAAAGCCGGGCTTCCAACAGCACTTGTACACCCGTGTTCATAGCAGTCTTTTTCACAGTAGATGGAAACAACTTAAATGTCCATCAACAGATGAATGAATAAACAAAAGGTAGCATATACATACAACAAAGAATTATTCAGCCTTAAAAAAGGAATTTTGACACACACCACAACATAGAGGAATCTTGAAAACATTACACAAAGTGAAATAAGCCAGACACAAAAAGACAAAAGTTGTATGATTCCACTTATATGAAATACCTAGAATAGGCAAATTTATAGAGACAGAAAATAGAACAGAGGTTATCAGGGACCAAGGAGGGAGAGGGATGGGGAGCTATTGTTGAATGGGTATTGAGTCTCTGCAAAAATGAAAAGTTCTGGAAATGGACAGTGGTCATGGCTGTACATCATTGTCAATGTACTCAATGCCTCTGGAGTATACACTTAAAAATGGTTAAAATGGTAAATGTTATATTTTACCACAACTGAAGGAAAGATACAACAGAAAAAAATCAGCCACGTGAATTATATGTTTAGGGTCTTATGAAGATAAGCAATAAAATATATCACCGCTATATTGACGGAATTAAGAACAGGCATTTCAATCAAGTGAAAAAGCACCAAAGAATCAACTGTGAAAATTCCAAGTTTCCTGGGCAAGATGACCAAAACATAATAGAAAACTGCTATAAGAGGTTATAGGCAGGTGAAGGCAACGTCTTTACTCGCTCCCTAGTGCTCTTGATCCGTCCAAAAGTGAGCTCTTGAAAAAAGTGATATATACTTCATTATCCAGCTAACCTAGAGTGTTTTGGCCATGGAAGTTTTTCTTTTTTCAGCAAGTTAAATAATATGTCAGACTTTTAATGCTTGGATAGTTTTTTCTTTCAAACTTGGCAACACGACCCTTCAAAAGGCATGTGTAAAGACATTTGGGTTAGAAATAACAAACCTGTACCCTCCCAAGGTGCTGTGTTTATTTGAACATGTGATGATGCTATCATTCAAATAAACACACTTGGCTTTCTTTTCTTTCCCAACAACCATAGCACAGACACTTTGCAAATGGGTATCCACAGTAGCAATGGTTAGTGTTGAAAAGTGGTTTCTATTATACAATCACTTCTGAGATGTGCTTTTTTAAAAAAATGCCTCCTGTGCTAAGTGTTTTCCCATTTGCTATTTCTTCAGTTTCTAAAGAATCCTCATAATAAAGGCCAATCAATCCTACTTGTTGAGTCATCCTGAGATATCCCAAACCATCTCGATCCTTGCACCCTCTAAAATCCAACGAGATCTCATATAAACAGTCAAATGCAAATCAAGCCTACAGAAGCCAGGGTCCAGTTTATTAGGGAACACATGTATGAGGAGGGCTGAAAGAGCTGTCAGTTTGATGCCCAGAATCATCACAAACATTTGTGTCAGAATGCTGGAGGTTTTACCTAGAGAACTACCTGGAGATTTAAGAGGGAGGGTTCTCGAGGGACCCGGACAAAATTACCAGAGTGTGGGTCCAAGATGTTGTCCAATGGGGAAAAAGGTGATGCTTACAGCAGAGCTTCTTAACTTTGGCACTGTTGACGTTTGGGGCCAATAATTCTTCGTTGTGGGGACTGTCCTATGCCCTGTAGGCTACTTAGTGGCATTTCTGGTCTCTACCCATTACATGCCAGGATACCTCCCCCTCCCAGTCTGGACAACCAAAAACGTCTTGTAACCCTGTCAAATGTCTCTCCTGGGAAGCCAAACTTCTCCTGGTGGAGAACCATTAGACAAACTCAACTTTCCCCTTCCTATCTGCATTATGGATGCGAACCAGATATTTCAGAGGAAGAAAGGAAACTGAGGGAGCCCCCAGCTAAGGCTATGCCTGCTGGATGTACCTAAAATAAGAGGATCTCAGAGACAAAGACACAGAACCCATGTGTCCGTAGACGACACTGGAAAGAGGAAGAGGCCACACTGAAGGAAATACGGCGGGCTTTTGGTGGCACAAAGAAAGGGGAGTTTCAGCTCTACTGTCCTAGCTAATAAATTCATGTTGACCATTGTGCATTAATTCACCTTCTCTACAGTGTTGAAAGTGCTCTCAAGCACCATGATCATAAGTCCAAATCCAGGCACTGTGGATAGGAAAGTTCAGAATAGAGATCTTATGTTATCAGAAAGGACGATGGCTTATGACAGGTTTAGTCAACTTGATATCATTCAAGTGTATCTTCTCTTAAAGACCAGCCTAAAATACTTTCAAAATGCTTAATGCTCCTAATGATGGTCCCACCTCCCACCATAAACATTTTCACACAGGTGAATCCACTTCTCCGTCCAGTGGCTTCATTAAGTCACCGCCAATCTCTAACAAAATGGACAACTGGCTACAATTCTGCTTTTGTGAGCGATGAAAACTCCCATTCGAAATGATCAAAAAGGATAAAAATGGCACACCCAGTGGGGACATGCAGAGCAAGACAGGCTGTAAAGACACCGGAGGCCTCCAACTTGAGCCCTGTCCACAGCTGCCTGGGATATGTCAGTTTGACTCAGCACTGACTTCTCATACAGGCTTGTTATTTGTGAATGAAGATGAAAGGAACCATTCACCAGCCACCACCAAATGTTAGGTTTTCTTGTCTTAGATTTTGTCTTGAGGGAAGAGAGAACAGGACCTGATTTAAATCAGGCCCTGACTTAGCTGCTGTGATTGCTGCATACCCAAATATTCAAACTCAGCCACCATTGGAGATCAGATTTCAAATAACCAGCTAAAATAGAGCCCAGAACTCTTGAATCCCAACCCAATTTCTAGGATAGACTATTAGGCAAATTGGGCACTATTAGTCCCTGGTGCAGTATGTTTCTAAGAGTTAATTTCCTTAAATGAGATCCCTCAGAATTCTAAGGTTTTCAAGTAACTGCCAGGTAAAAAGAAGAAATACTTCTTCTGGCAGAAAATGGTCTATAATATGATGAAGTTTGACAGAAGGGAAATGATAATTACTGTATGAACAGCACAGTCAGGAGTCTTTTACCAAATAAGGTTATGATTTCTGCAATGAGTGTATTTCAACGAAAGAATATTTTCAGCCTGAAGAGCCTAGCTTCTTTTTAAAAAATGGTAGAATAGAGTAAATTCTGTTTAATACTAATGCACCTATTTATCAAGTACACAACTTTGGCATGAACATTATTTTTTTCTTTTCCATACAGCATGATGGTTTTCCGGGCACATTATAGGACTCTCAGATGTTTCTAATTACCCTGTGTGTACACCCAATAAAACAGCTGGCTCAAGATGTTATTAATACAAGAAGATCCAAAGAACTCATAAATCACCCTTCCTTTAGAAAGGGACAATGCAGTGGCAAAAAGTGACATATTATAATCTTGCTAAATAGACTTAAGTATGTTCTAGTGCACTTTCCTAATTTGCCAGGAAAAGGGCAGTGGTCTGCTTTCCTCACTGCAAAGGATTTTAATGTCAAGTTTCCCTTTTACCTCTTCTAGGGAAAATCTGATGAAAATTAGGCTGAGTTTTTGTACTAGGAAAGCTTAGAAAGTCCCCATGATCCAGAACAAATTTTTATTGAATCTGATGGGCATCTGAAGTTTGGTCTCAGAGTGAAGAAATCTCTCATTACTGCATAAAGTTCTTTCTTTTTTCCACCAAATCTTACAAAAAGCCAACACTGCAGTCATGCCAGTTTTTCAGTAATTATTGCATGAGTCTAAATTCAAGATAACGGAGTCAAGCATTGAGCCATTCCTTAAACCCATACCCTTCAACTCAACAGAAAATTGAGTTTTAATAAGTGCATCGGTGAGAGCATTACATTAAGTTGGCAATAGAAGGGCATCTGGCTCATCTCATTTTCTTTGTGATATAACTTTGGGAAATAAATCACAAACAAACTTCCTCACTAACTTCATCCTTCCCCATTTGGTAGTTATTTTATTTTCCTGGACTGCATAGGCTAAAGAGGACTGTGTGGCTGCCCTCAAAATCATTTTCACATCATCTGTGATGTTAGTTCCAAGAGGTTTTTCCAACAATATACAAATTCATTATTCCTCCTCCACTTGGAAAATTTATATATACCTGAATATGACAAGCTGGTACAAATGTTCAACTTTTAGACAATAGATGCAAAACTGAGCCCAACTCGTAAGCCAATAAACGCTGCAGGTATATACTATATCACATAAACACGACTTCAGTATCTATTTTAAGTCCAGCAGCATCTTTAATTTGATTCCAACCTAGGAGTCCAGAGGTAAATGACACAAACGACAGCCAAGTGAACAGCACAAAGCGGGATCAAATGTTATAATCCTACATCACTGGGGATGCCCCATCCCTTCAAGGTGATTCCTTTTCCTCCTGACCATAGCTTTTGGTTCCAAAGCGTGCTACGTTGTTTAAATGCTCTCACCCTTGCCAGCAGGCTTGGCAACACGCAAGAGCTTCCTGGGTGAGCAAGTGAACCCCTCAAGGAGGCGGTACATGATCCGAGGCAGAGGTGGGCACAGTGCTAGTAGGTTGTCTCTGCCATGTGATGATGGTAACTGACAATACTCTGTGGGTAGTCTAACCCGCCCGGAGCAAGCCTAAATGTAAGCAAAGAGCCTTCTGTGCACTAGCGGAGTTGGTACTAGTAGAGTGCCAACATGAAGGAGTACTAGAAACATCCTCCTGTGTCTTTCTTGATGCTACTGTGCTATAGGGATCAGTAAACAAAGGAACCACCGTCTCTGTGGGACACAGGTAGCACACCCTATCCAAGAAAGGGACGTACTCTCCCCCAGTTCACAGGAGGTAGGGTTTGCTAATTAAGAGCAGGATTTGTGATTTTCAGAAGTAGAGAGAGATCTGCAAGGCGATCCAAGGAACCCACATGCACCACCAGCCTGCTCCCTCTCGTGAGCCTCAGGACAGTTCCACAGGAAGGTCAAGGCATTATCGGATTCATTTTACCAGCATGGAATCAAAGAGGTTCAATCACCAGCCCAGGGTCCTGGGACCAGTCAGTAATACACCTGAGCTAGACCACCGAGTGTCAATTGGCATGGTAATGACTAGAGGCAAAATAGGAAAAAATAAATAAATAAATAACACAGACAGAAGTGTTTGAAATGGAACTTGAGGTTGTTCCTTAAAAGACTGTCAGTATTTAGATAGATGCAGGATGGGAGCAGGAATTCCGTGTAGTGGGAAACTGTACTAAAGGTATGGAAATCTAACTGCACTTTGCCCTGAGTAGAAAGAACACTGCAGTCAGTGTTAAAAATGTAAAATCCAAACTCCAAGCACAGTGTTACAAAGGTGCCCTTTTTCATGCATCTTGCAGATACTGGAATGTGTTCTTTCCTGTGACCCCAAGCCCTATAGAGACTTCTCAGGTGATTATTCTGCTCCTGCGATTTCAGTTGCCCAAGAAATCATGAAGAAGCTGTGCTGGGTAGGTGTGTACATGCCACCCTCACATGGGCACCTGCAGAGACAGTGTACTCTGTCAACCAGAATGAGTTAAGCATCTCCCAAGTGAGGCACTACACCAGCGCTGGGGATACCAACGTGAAGCAGACAGGGCCCTGTCCCCAGTTTGGAGCTCAGTGGAAGAAACAGGCACGGCAACAAGTAAGGGAAGTGGGGCTCTGTAGCCTGAGTGGTGCTTGGCTGACTCTTGCAAAAGCAGTGGGTGATGCCCAGGCAGACTGGGTGGGGGAGCACACCCCCCAGGCAGAGGCATCGGTGTGAACAGAGGCACAGAAGGCTTGGAGCACTGGGAGACCTTGGCACCCCTAGAGGCTCAGTTTGGCAGAAGCAGAGAGAAAGGGGCACAGCCAGGGAGCCAGGCGGCAGCTGATCCTGGAGGGGCCCCGTGTGCTATGCTAAGCAGTCTGGAGTTTTCCAAAGATCATTCCACATGCTCAAGCTGACAGACTAGGAAAGAACACATGCTTTGTGACATTGTGTTGCAGACTCCAAGGAATTTTGAAAGGTCATTTATCCTAGGCTAGCCTAGCAAGACTCCTTTAAGAAGTCCCATCCACCCCCATGATACAGGCCAGACATAGCTTAAAAGCAGCAATCGATCACACATGACTTTCTCACAAAGCCAGCAGACTGCTGAACCCTCTTTTACCTAAGGTTTTTTTTTTAAACTGTTCTGACTACAGACATACTTTCTATACTACCCACTCTGATGCCCCTCACTTTCCCAGCTTCAGGAATCTTCATCTTCAATCAAATAGCACCCCATTTTCTCCCAATTTTGGCTTTTAGGGTCAACCTATTGCTCTTCCTTGGTCCGACCAACCCCTGGAACTACCTTTCCATGAAGCTCCCTTCCACTCACTACCCTCTCCCTAACACACACACACACACACACACACACACACACACACACGCCCTCATAAACAGAACCGATTTTATTTCCCTTACTTAAAAGCTCCAGTCAAAAATCATGTCATCTGTCTTATACAAAATAATGTTGAAGAAAGAAGTGACACAGCTTTTTTGGTAATTTGTTTCTACATCTAAGACCCTATACTTTTTAAATTATAAATAACCAAGATTCCTTCTACAATAATTCCAGGACCATTTTTCCACCCAAGGGACAAGACTTGCTTGGCTCTATCCTCTGTACATGAGGCTCTTTAACTAAAGATATTATTAAATATGATTCCCTGATACCATACACATCACTAAAACCTAACCCAAAATGACATTTGGAAGAGTATGAATAAATGCTTCTCACACCAGCCTTTGGAGAGGCTCTACAGTTTAAATAAAATAACAAACACAGTCACAGAGTTAGATTATTAAGTGTGTGATGTTCCCTCCAAGAGCTCATCACTCACTTCATTTAAGTCTCTGCTTACGCAGCATCTAACCATAGAGCCCTTCCTAACATGCCCGAAATAGTGATCCATACCTCCCACCAACACTCCCCATGATCTCCCCTCTCTCAACTTTTTATTTCTTCATGGCATCTATCACTACCTGACATTATATCATATATAATGTTTCTGACAGTATATTTTTGATAGTATACATCTGACAGTGATGTACACTCTTGTAGTTTTTAAAAATTTTGGTCGAATACATGTGATGTAAAATTTACCATCTTAATCATTTCTAGGTGTACAGTTCAGTAGTGTTAAGTATTATATATTCATATACTTTCTCGAATGTTACCTTCAAAACTGAAATTTAGTACTCATGAAATAATTCCTTATTTCCCCCCTTCCACCAACACCAGCAACTACCATTCTCTTTCTCTAAGAATCTGACTATTCTAGGTATTTCATAAGTGGAATCACGGTATTTGTCTTCTCGTGACTGGCTCATTTCACTCAACATAATGTCCTAAAGGTTCATATATTATTGATATATAGCCACATGCTTTTAATATAGCAGGAGAGCAAGGACTTTGTCTATTTTATTCATTGCTATATATTCCTAAAGCTTAAACCAATCCCTGGCACATAGTAGGTGCTCAGTAAGTATATGTTAGATGAATAACGTTCCCAACACCTGCCTTGTAAGGGTGCTTCACAACTTAAATAAAGGCAGTGCTCTACATTATGACATTTACTCAGTATCAGAAGATAATTTTATGAGGCTAAATATATTTTGGAGTAGTTGCACAAGTTCATAAGCACTCTAACTTGCCCAAATGAAAGGCAACCATTGTATTGGCTAATCTTTAAAAAACGTAAAACCTGTACAATGCATTAAGGGGAAAATATATGCACCAGTTTAAAGAGTGACATGTTGCCTTTCATCGGTTTCTGTGCTGGATAAACACCAAGGGATCCAAACAATGATAAAAAGGTGAACGACTCAGTGTCTGAACTAAGCCGCTCCCCAAAAAGTCTCAATGCTTCTCCCGACTGAGCAGTGATGTTGGTTTATTTAATGCCTCACTGAGAGTGAATTTTCTTCCATCCTTATGAGGAGAACCTACATAATGAGTGTAGCATCAAGGACGCTTCCATTCCACCCCAAAACACTGTAGTACTGAGTTGGCTTTCTGACATACATGGGGAGATTCCCAGTGTAGGGCAGCAAAGGAACCTCACAATAGGTGAAAGCGGCTAGAGGTTGTCATCATTACTATGGGCTGTTCAGAGCTTATTTAGACTATTAGATCACTAGTTTCCTGCCTAAAAAACCGAGAAACCTTCCCTCTCTCTTTTTCAGAATGATAAATATCAATGTCCCCTTTTCAGAGAACTCCTATAGTAAGTTCTGAAAGAGTAAAAGCCAAATTCCTAAGCTTGAAATTCAAGGTGCTCCACAGCCGTGCCCCAGTCTACCTTCCCAGACTTGCCATCCAGGATTACTGCCTTTCATGCTTTCACCAGCAAATGCAACTCCTCTCGATTTCCACAAACCACCTGTGCCTGCATGTCTCCATGCCCCATTCAAATGGGTAAATTCTTCCTTCCCTTATCAACTTTACCTCTCCCTTCCCATCCATCTTTATTTTGGAACGTATCATTGTGTCAAGTTGCACTGCCCCCATGAGTCTGCCATCAGACAACCTACTCCTACTATGAGCCAACGTGTTTAGCAGCTGGGGAGAGCACAAAGAACTGAACAGAAAAGTCACATGCCATCCCTTCTCTCTCAAAGTATTCTTCCTCAGCTAGAAGTGATATCGCCTCTTCTGAGGTCCTGCTATGAGCTTTCTACCTTAAATGAGGGTTATTTACATTCACTCCTCATCTCCTCCTCAAAGCATAAGCTCTTCAAGGGCAGCTTTACGATTTTCTTGTCCTGGAAAATCTAGCACAATGTTGTCTACATAATCACTTAACACATGGTCATAGGAGGCAACACAGGAAGAGAAGAGGTTTTTAGACTCTGGAATAAGAAAACCTGACTTAAAGTCACCTTTGATCAAACCACTGAAGCCTTGGTACTCACATCTATAAAATATGGATACTACCATTTACCTCTCTCAGGGCAAGCAAACACCAAATGAAATAACATGGGATCATAGTTTTTAAATTCTCAAATGCTTTTTATCAGTGTTCAATTGGTGCTGATGGAACATGAGTCCCTCATGACTCCTCAGAGAAAGCAGCACCACATAAACCAAATGTGTTAGCTTAGCAATTGTGATTGCCTTTCAATCTCTTTCTCTACAAGTAAGACATGCCAAGCAACAGTATTATTTTATTTGAAATATTCTACTTGTGGCAACAGAGAATTCCTATGTTCTTCTTACTAGAGAAACTTATAACTCTATAAGCAACAACTTAAAAGTCCCAGGAGGTCATCTTCATTATACCCCCATGAAATGCAAAAAAGCCATTAAAACTGGGGATATGTTTCCATTCTGTAAAAAGGCAAAGGCAGGAAAGTGCAAGGAGGCAAAGGTCAGAATGCCACAATAAAAGTCATATTTAGAGTTTGCTTTACAGAAAATTCCCTTTAATGTAAATATTCTGTTATATCATGTCAGTACCACATTCACAAAAATGAGTTTATCTTAGAATCTCAGAGTACTTCCCTTGGACATCATCTTCATTCATGCCTCACTTTTAGAGTCACATTAAGTAGAAGTTAAGGTTATTTCTCCCATTGAATTCCCAGGAAAAGAGAGTACATGCTTAACTGTCACAAGAAATGCACCTGCCTCTCACATATGAACAAGCCCAGACTCATAGTCACCATAGACCAGAAAGAAAAAACAGGAGCAGCACAAAAAAGGGAGGCAGGAACCTATGTCACCCCTGTGCCTACTAAACCCACCACCTACCTATTATCACCTGCATTGTGTGGATGAGTGACCTGAACCTGGAAAGGACAGTGAGCCAGGTAAGCACGACCAATGGACATGAAGAAGCCAGCATTCGAACCCAGGGCTATTTGACTCCCGGTTGCTAATTCTCTGTTATACCATCCGGCCTTCCCAGAAAACCCAACTCCCTCAGGTTCTTCCTTTACTTGTCCCTCCTACACATCACAGTCAGACCCCAGAGAGTTAAAGAGGACACAGGGAGACCTGGGCTCTAGTCCCAGCTAACTGAATTGCTGTGTAATGAAGGGAGACTCACTTAAGCCAGTGTACCTCAGTCTCCTTGGCCAAAAAAATGGTGACAATAATATCCATTCTACCTCTTTCAAAATAACTGGACATCACCATGGAAATGTTAAAAATTATTTCTGCTCTTCTGATCATCAAAATGGATTATTTAATTAAGGGGCCTTAACTATGAAATCTATATGGTTTTCCCTGTATTATTTTGACTCCTTGGGGCAGGGGTCAGCAAACGCTGGCACTAGAGTCAAATTCAGCCCACTGACTGTTTTTGTAACGCAGCCACACCCTTCCCGTACCTACCATATCTGGCTGTTGTCACGATACCACACAGGGTTGAGCGCTTGTGACGCACACTGTATGGGCTGCAAAGTCTAAAATATTTACTATCTGGCCCCTTAAAGTTTGCCCACCTTTTAGTAGCCTTAAATATCAGAGGCCAAAGAGTAGCTGACAAGTTACAATACATTTTGAATTGTCCTCAAACTACTATTTTCCATGTAACACATCTTATTTGTCAAAAGATTTAACATATTGTAAATATAGTGAGAAAAAATCAATTAGAAAACCACTTCCTGTAAGTAATAAAATTATAATAAACCAGTAAATCCCCAGAAGATATCTTACATGCCTAAAAATGAATTTTGAAATTCTCTGTATTTCTAGAGAATCATAATCTCTAAATTCTACAAAATTACCATCTTCAGTAAAATAATTTTTAAAACTTGTCTGTCAAATTACCCTATATTTGATTTGAAGTACAGAAGAGAAATAGCTCAGGATATAAATGAAACAATTCCCATGATTTCCAATGTGAAACTATTCATTACTATGCCCTCTCCCTTTTACTATTATTTTTTAAAATTAAACTACTTTGCCAATCCTTTTGTGGCAGAGTTTTAGGGCCAGTTTTGAGATTTTTTGGTAAATAGTTGTGTTCCGTTTTGTATTTTGAATAGGCTGTGTGTATCCTGTTCCTAAACATCTGCTCTAATGCCAGAGAGGAAAGTGTGCAGCATGTTTTAACAAGTAGACTTCCTCTGCTTCTCAAAGCCTTCAAATATTTAGTTTCGAAGTGAATACACTTTAAGCCAAAAAATTACCACCCACCCAATTACTTTGTCATTCCTACTGTAAAGGTTTATGAAAAATGCCAAAAGGAAGAGGAGCAGACATTATCGATGATGATGGAGGAAGAAAAGCAATGAGAGTAAAGAAGGCAATCAAGGAAAGCAAAAATGGGAATAAGCCATTTAGCCCGTAATAACCTAATTGGGGATTGCTTTTTCTCTTCCTTGTCTATAGCCCTGTAAAAAAGCCGAAAAACAATTTTGCTTATTACTGATAAAAAGTCCTAGGATTTTAGAGAGGGACTGAATTTTAGACATCACTAAATATAAGCCATTTATTTTATGGATGAGAAACACTAAGGTCCAGAAATATTAACTGTCGCACCCGGTGGATTTGCCAGTTACTGGCAGGACCAGGACCAGAATCTAGTTTCCTGATCATCAGTTTAACACACTTCCCAGTAGACTCAGCTCTCTGTCCTGCTAAAGCATAATGTGCCATTTGGCACCTAATAGTTAAATTCTTTTAAAAAATATGCCTGAAGTACCCCTATCATAGCCAGGAAATTAACAATACCCCTTTAAATAGTATCTATGGGCACATGTTTTTTCCAAGTATAGACTATCAAGAACAGTGCTTTGACCTCAAAAGAAACCAGAGTCACAGTAAAACCGTAGGATAATCAAAGAGCTAATAAGGACTTCAAACTGCCTCTTTGTATTTTGTCTTGATGGAAATCAGTTTGAAACAGACAGCCCCCCCCACCCCCTAGACACATGCTCTCAAGACTAAACAGCAATATTCCATAAAAAGACCAGATCTAGCCAGTGTTATTATCTGTCTGACATTTGGGTTATTCTTGTGAGTAACTCATAAAGTATCATGGGTGTCTGTGATTATTTGAGTACACATGGCAAACCATAATTGGTCAAAAAATAATAAAAGACATTTTTCCGTGACAAAAATACCATATTGCATGACAACATGGCAGTGTGACAGCATTCAGTGGTCCACAATACTTTCTCCATTTACAAAGTAGTAAAAAAGAAACAAGAATTTAAAAGTAAAAAGCCTTTTTGCAGTAACTACCATAGTTCGTATTTAAATTATGAAAGATTAAAAGGCTTTAAGTGCTGACAGTAATCCACTAGCATATCTTCCCCCAAATCCATGTCATATATCAATTTATAATTTAGCCTTTTGATACACAGCAGAAACGTGGCAAAAGATGCAAGTCTGTATCCCTTTCTACAACTGAAATACAGATTTTTGACAATTTTTAGAAACTTTTTAGAACCTGGCTGTTTATGACATAAAAGTTTAAATTTAACCACTACCATCCAAATTTTATAACGTGAGTCAAATCTAACAAAAATTCTACTTATCACTGAGCAGATAAAATCTGAAATTGATCAATGCAAGCTGTACATCAGGGTCTTAATTTAAAGCCTCTTCCCTTCTGTCCTACTAATACCTCCCCATCACCACAAGGCTGTATACATGATAAACAATTAGGGGCAATACTCTCCTTGCCATCTCTCTCAGAAACCAAATACCAAGTTAAAAATTATTCTGAAAGTAATTTAAAGGATCTCGTGAAAGCAGCATATGCGTACTCATAGACAGAAACCCATTCAAGCAGAGAGCAGTGTGAATGGAGGGGGTGTCTAAATGCTACAATCTCAAACTCTAGTCAGCAAGGACAGTTAGAACTCACCCACTCGGAAGTTCGTGGCTGTCAGGGTGTCGGCAGCGTGACCGTTCTCACTAATAAGAGTGGTGGTGTTCCCCTTCTCACAGCTGTTCTGACAGCTGCCCTTGGTGCAGGTCACTTTACAGATGCTCGGAGTAAAGACCACCTTGATGCGGCCAGTGTGGTTACTCACTAGGAGTGGAGGCAGGGAGAAAAAGAACAACAAACACATCAGCTTAGTATCCATGAACTTGCCTTGGAAGTTTAAAAAAAAAAAAAAAAAAAAAAGGAAAAAGAGAAAGGAAAGGAGGGAGAGGGGGAAAGAGAGAGCCCACAACCCGACAGGTTAAGGAAAGAGGGAAGCCTTTAGTGCTCGCTGCTCTGTATCCAGTGGTGTCTCTGAAACAGGAGTAGGAAGCTTAGCAAACAGAACTCTGGGATGCACTCCAAAACCACATTTGAAGTCGAGTCACTGGAGTGGGATTACTAACCACAATGCTGCACTTTATTCACGGGCAGACAAAGAGCAGTACGGAGGGCACGACAGATGAAAGAGCCAGCCCTGACAGGCAGATGTAATGCACAGAGGTTGGCCGTGCACCTAGTGGTGAATAAACTCTTGTGTCCTCGACTTGCATACTTTCCCTGTTCCTCCACTTATTAAGTCACTATTTGCAGCCCGACCCCTGGAAATGTTTTAGGCATGCAGCATGTCTGAAAACATCTGTCTCAAATCTCCTGGCACTCCCAGCTGAAGTGATCAAATCCTGTGACGCAGCTGCAGGAGCCCAGTGCTTTTTCACAACTCCGGGCACTCCTTCTCCATATAAATTTATGCAACCTAAATTTTGTTTTACTGTGAACAGGGTCCATCTAAGAAAAAGGAGGCCAAGTCCCTGGGCTAAAGGATTGCCTCGGTTAAAATGCCACCCTGGAGTTCTCACTGCGGCTCCTCACAAGCCACCTAAAGGAGGTATTTCTTTCATTCATACAGCCCTCTTTTAAAAACCAGATGCTATCACCTGTTACACAGCAGAGGCGGCACAATATCACATAATGGACACTCATCTTCAAGTCAGATTCTGGGTGGTAATCCTGGCTCAACCATGCTATGACTCTGGACCTGTCATTTCACCTTTTCTCCAAAACATGAGAGAATCAGAAATGATGTTTTCCAGCCAGTTTTAAATTTCAATGTTTATCAGGGGTCAGCAAGCAATGCCCCTAGGATCAAATCTGGCCCACTGCCTGCTTTTGTAAATAAAGTTTTATTGGAACACAGCCACTCGTGCATTTACATACTGTCTACGGCTGCTTTTGTGCAATAACAACAGAGTTGCACAGAGAAGGGATGGCCTTATCCAGGATTGCCACTTGCAGCCAGGCCCCAATATAAACTCGGGCAAAGCACAATACAGAAACCCTATTTTGACATCCACATTTGTGAAATGCCCCCAGTCAGGTCCTTCCGCTTCCCCGGAGCCTAAGCAGAGAGCAAAAATGGTAGCAGCAGCTCAAGAGAGCGGAAGAGACATGATTCATCTTTGAAGCCTTAAGGCTGATTGGAAGCAGTGCCCTTCCTGTGGTCACTGTGTTACTGCAGTGGGCAAAGGAAAGCCTGCCTTTGGGTCAGCCTATCTTCTACCATCCCCTGCCCAACAGAAGAGATTCTCCCCCTTTATATTGCTTTGGTTTGACCAGCATTGTGTTTTCAGAAAATCATCCAAGAAGCCTCTGAAGGCTCACAACAAAATAAAATGTGGTCAAATCTGAGCTTGGAAACAAAAACCTTAACCAAAGGAGCCGTTAGAATTTCAAGGTTGGAATGGGACATCAAAGGTTTTCTGACAACTTTTATTTGAACACCTCTAGTGACAGGGAGCTCATTACCCGCTAAGATGGCACTTTCTAGTTATGGGCAGTTCCTAACAAGTGCTATTCTTAAGCTGAAGTTATGTCCTCACAGTCAGCTGCACCCATTAATCCTAATTCACCTCCCCACTGTCTCACAATCGAATGCCTCTTCCACCTGACAGCCCTTCAACTCCTCACAGACATTACCACAGAAGCCAAGAAAGCTGAAGTTACAAGGGACCTGAAGAGATCCACTTGGGTTGGCCCTCTCACTTAAAAGAAAATGATTCTTCTGGAGCAGAAATACCCTCAGTTCTTTTCAAATGGTTTTCCAAGACTGTTTCTCATTCACCCGTGGTTCTAATGCAGGAGATCAAGACACATAGTCTGGGGTGGGAAGATATCCTAGTGGCCAACCAGGTCTTCCAGCCCCTTGCAAGATGGCATCCAGAAATTTTTTCCACAAACAGCCAAATAGTAAATATTTTAGAGCCGTAGGCCTAAAGGACTCTGTTGCAACTATTCAACTCTGCTGCGGTAGCAGGAAAGCAGACTGTCAACAACAGTATGTCAATGAATGAGTGTGGCTATGTCCCAATAAAACTTTATTTAAAGACACACAGTTTTCAAACCAGTGCTTTAAATGTTTTCAGGACATTTAAAATTTCTCTAGGACTATACCTCATAAATTTTAAAAACTACAATGGAATGCTGATTCTACAACAGACAAAACTCACCTAGTTTGATTTTTTTTTTTTTTACAGTAGAAGAAAAAAAAAAAATCAGCTTACTCTAAGTTGTCAGACCAAGCTTACAAATATCTTGAGAATACTGTGTGTGTGTAAGTGTGTGAAGCCCAAGACAAAAAAGAGACAACATCGTCCCACTTCAAAAGAATATAAACTTCTATTTTTTTTCTGGCCCTTGGAACAACAATGAAGTTGGAAATGGTGTGCCAACTATTTTGTCTTCTCTGGCATTAACTCTCAGTACCAGCAGCTGCCATGCAGATGCTCATACCATCACCTAAATTATGCTCACTTCAGCGAACTGAGACATCCAAAGAAAGCAAGCCCTTAATCATTATGCCCGTGTTACCTCCCAGCTATAGTAGTCACTTTATAGGCCCTTGAGATTCTCTGAGCTTATTGTTTTTAAAAAACTTAGTATGTTTCTTTGCCCAAAAAAATTCTTTTTGGTCTGGAATCATCTGTATTTTGAAGAGGCAGAGACAGTTTCATATGACTTAATTCTGATTTTTATAATGTTCACATCTTCTTGGAAGCAGAAAATAAATTTCATTTCATATTTCCCCCCTCGTGTTTTATAAGCATTCTGCTATAAAGTAATCTAATTCTAAAAGAGACCCTTATATTCTCAGATGATCCTCTTGTGTCTACAGGAAGCATTTATAATACTTCTCCATTATTATTAGTTAAGTTTTCCACAATCTCAAAATCAGCATTGAAAAACTTAACTGTTTGACACTAGATTGCCATCCATAGCTCTGAGAGGATCTCCGTAAACATTAAATGCATTAGATAATATTCTCTCCTGTGTTCACTCCTTTAAAATCATTTCCACTACTTTAAAATCATTTCCACATTATCTAGGGTATTGTGTAAAGAGTTTTAAAGTACACAAAACTAACATACAGTGCTCTGAGTTTCAAATTCCTCAGTGTGACAAGCTGAAGACAATACTACTCATCTCTCAAGAGTTCAGTGGGACTTCAGTGACAGTGGCCTTTCCTACACAGGCCATTTGCTGTTTAAGAGGCATCTTCCTCAAATGCCTTGAATAAATTAATACCTAAGGACCCCTAGTGCCTTCTGTAAAGTAGGTAACCCAATAAATGTGGAACAAAGTGACTCAAAGGATGACTGTACAACCCCACAGAGATCGGGGCCCACAGGATGCTGGAGGCCACTCTGGTCCAAGAGCCTTGCTTCACCAGAGATGAGAGTGAAGCCCACGGGTCAAATCAGTGGAAGAAGATCATCCCTAGCTGCACCCATTTGCTGATTAAGAATTACAAATCTGAGAAGCCAAAGTCAGACGAGTCAGGAGTTAACAGGGCAACTGTTGGCACAGTTTTCTTGCTTGGTCCCTCTGACAAAAACATGTGAGTTACCCTGTAGGTAAATCAGCCCCAGAAATGTTAACCAGGCACTTTCAAACTTTGGGTTTTAGAGTCTTTGGCTAGAAACAGATTGCCTGGAGCCACACAGCACCTCCACTGGGCCTCCTAGTCAGTCAGTCAAGACACTCAAAAGTCAACATCCCGTCTGCAGCTTCTGCCAGACCCTGTGTGCATTCATACCTCCAAGAAGAGGTGCTGGCACGTGGGTTAAAACAAACCACAGACATTCAGACTGAATGGCAAATGGAATGGAAGTGGAGCCGATACCCTCCCCAATATAAAAAGCTTTCATTTCTGCTTCCCAATCATTAACGACAGAGCAAAATTCAAAAATGTGAACACTGTTCTTGACAAATGGACTTCAGTCTAGCTGCCATCTTTCAGTCATTAAACTAGGATGTGACCAAAAGCAAAGGCAGCTAAAGAAATAAATATAACAAGTTCAAGACTCACATCAGAGGTCATGAACAAAGAGTCTCGCCTCTGCATTCAACCAGAATGCTGCGACAGCACATCAGCATTCATCCAACTTCAACAAGGGGGGGGGCCAACCAGCACCGGCAATATCCTCTGCGAAGGAGAAGCATCCTGCCCTGTTGACTGAGTGGGACTTCGGAGCCGATTCAATACCCAGGTCACGTGGGAGGAAAACTGAGCTAACAGCTCATTCTCCCATTTTGCAATCCATTGCCTGCCGGGAGGCCAAGAATTCTTTGAAGGACAAATCATAAACGTATTAAATAATGCTTAGAATAACAAGACTTGATCGTTCAGCTCTCCAGGCTTGCTTAACTCCTCCAGGACTCTTAAAATAATGCCCACAGAATACTCTGTTCCTCAAGAAAGGTGCCATTGTAAATAGAAATCCGTATCAAATCTATTACTTCATCAGATTGCCCCAGTCATGGAAAATTCTCCAAGAGGGAAGGAAACTCAGAGATCTCTAGTTCTGCTGTGGGCACTTCCTCAGATAAGAATCTAGGGTTACTTTCCAGTACCACCTCTTGGAGTTTTTCCACATAGAACTAACTAAATGAAGAGGTAGAGAAAGAGTTGCTACGCAGGTGATATAAACTAAAACACCTGTGCTTCCTTCCCCTTTCCATGTTCCCTTCATATTCACTGAAGGAAACTGTAACACTTACTCATCTCTTACAGACACATGTATGATTTCTTTCCATTTTTATACATGTAAAGAGACAGGCCTATAACGAGGCAAAGAAGGCGAGTATATTAAATCATTTAATACAAGAATACGTTTCTGGATATATTCTGAGTTTCTTGAAGAATTGCTTATTTCTCAAAAAGCAGGTACTAAACATAAGCCATGTTTAAAAATGTAACTACAGTCCCCAAAATATTCACTTGGCAGAAATGCAGCAGATGATTAACTAGTGAACACTCAAGTATGACTTCCCTTATTATTTCATGGAGAAAATAGAATCTACGAAGCCAGGCCTACCAACTTACCTGGATCTATAGTTGTCCCGCCTTCCTCCCGATGAAGGAGGTGGTTCTACCTAAGGCCAACCCTTCCACTAAAGCAATGGATCCCCTTCCTCTCTTGCTGAAAGACTTCCTCCCCGTTCATTTCCATCAGCAGGCAAACCCGCTGTACTGTGCCCCATCCATCGAAAACACCTCTCCTCGCATCGTCCCCATTCCACTCTCTTGCAGCTGCCACTCTATTTCCCAGCTCTCCTTAAAGAAAAACCCCTCAAAAGAGCCGCCCTACTGGCTGCCTCCACCACCTCCCCTCCCATTCTCTCTCGAACCTGCCACAGCCAAGCTTTTGCTGTCAAACCTTCACCAAAGCTGCCCTTGTGAAGGTCACCACTGGCCCCCATGTTACCAAAACCAACAGTAAATCCTCTGGTTCCTTATGACTCAAACTTCCAGCCTATTTGACACAGAAGAACCACTCTGCTTCGTGATACTCCTTCTTTACTTGGCTTCTAGGTTACCCTGTTCTCTCACGGTTCTCTCCTACCTTGCTGGCCACTGCTCCTCATGATCGTGTCCAGGGGAAGGCCCTAGAGCTCAGTCTTTGTAGCCTTTTCCTTTCCATACTGACTTCCCAGATGCTATTATCCTGTCTTATCTCATGGATTTGGATACCAGCTACAGATTTCTGTATAGAAAATGTTTAACTCTAGCCTGGACCCCTCGACCTTGTATATGTGCATATGAGTACTGCAGATGTGTGTATTTGTGTGTGTCCAAGAATCCAGCTGTTCAGCTGCTTATGAGACTTTGCTAGGTAGGTGTCTAAGGTCTAGTGGCTGTCCCAAGAAAACATGCAAAACTAAGCTTTGGTCCCTCTCTGTATCCACATCCAAACCTGTTCCTTTTCAAGTCTTCCCTCATCTCTGAAAATGGCAAGTCTATTCTTGACCCTTTTTTGGTCATCTGAGACTCAATACAACATGCAAACCCTGTTAACTCTATTTCCAGAGGGGACAATTTTTCACCACCTTCATGGCAAACACTGGTGCAATTCACTATCATCTTCTGTCTGGATTATTTCAACAGTCTCCCAGCCGGACTTCCTGCTTCCAACTTTGCCCTCCTACAGCTTTCTCCCACACGGCATTCGGTGCATCCTTTAACGTATGGCAGTCAGATCATGGCACTCCTCCCTTCGGTGGCTTCCCATCTCATTCAGAATACAAGCCAAAGGCCTCACAAGGGCCTACTGGGCTCTCCACAAGCTGTGAGCTCCCCGACCTTGTCTCTTACACGTGTTCCCAAAGCACTCACTCTGGCCTCCTTGCTATTCCTCACATACTGGGCACATTCAAATCTCAGGGAACCTCCTGTTCCCTCTGCCTAGAATACTCTTCCCCAGATATACATGCCTTCCTCCCTCACCTTCAAGACTTCACCAGAACGTCACATGATCAGGAGGTTTTTCCCGACTACCTGGCATAAAACTGCAACACCACACACACATTGATTCCCTGTGTCCTGTTTTACGTTTCCTGTTTGTAAGTATGCTTTATAGATTTAGCATTGGATTACTGTCATAAAAACACAGACTCCATGAGGGCGGGAATGTGTCTGGTCACTACTAAATACTCAACATGTGTCTCATAGCAAGTGCTCAAGAAATATCGAATGAATGAATAAACTCCACTGACAGAGAACTAAAGAAATAATATTTATCTAAGGGATAACTGTCAGTAATTTTTTAAAAAAAATAAAGAACACTTCTATGAAACCTTTAGCCTCAAAACATTTATTTTATGCTATATTTGTCAGAGAGAAATGTTTTAGTTATAAAAGCTTCAGATCAAGGGAAAGCACAAGTTGTTATTCAGGAAACCCTACAATCATTACAAAACATTTTTCCCTAAAATCATTAAAACATTACCAAAAAATGGCCAATGATATAAAGTAAAAATTTTCAATTAAACATGCCAATGACAGAATAACTGAATAAACAGGAAACAAATTTCTCAAGCACTTTTTCAAAAGAAAAACAATTACTTGCTCCCAAAATTCCTCAATGTATTATGCAAAAATCAAATTGACACATAAGGGAAAACTTCCATTAATTTGATAAATAAAATTGATGATGATGTCTAAGGAGTTTAATTTTTTAATATACTTCTGATTTACTTAGTATTCATTCCCTTTGTTAGGCTAAGAACAACTAGGAAATTAAAAACACTACTACCCAGATTCTTCGAGTCTGATGTGAATTGCCACTAAGCCATAAAATCCACCCAAAAAGAGAAATACACTTTGGTTCCCAGCTCAGGGAGATTGGGAGAGGGACTAACCAAAAGTCCAGCAATAAAGATGGTAGATTTCATCCCAAATTCCCACTTATTTTAGGAGTCGGGTCTCATTTCCCATTTCACTAATTTAATCTTTGTTTTAGCTTGACTCGAGATTTAAGGACTAAGATTTTCACCTAGGGGGCTTCCCTAGTGGCGCAGTGGTTGAGAGTCTGCCTGCCAATGCAGGGGACACGGGTTCGAGCCCTGGTCTGGGAAGATCCCACATGCCGTGGAGCAACTGGGCCCGTGAGCCACAACTACTGAGCCTGCGCGTCTGGAGCCTGTGCTCCGCAACAAGAGAGGCCGCGATAGTGAGAGGCCCGCGCACCGCGATGAAGAGTGGTCCCCACTTGCCGCAACTGGAGAAAGCCCTCGCACAGAAACGAAGACCCAACACAGCCATAAATTAATTAATTAATTAATTAAAAAAAAAAAAGATTTTCACCTAGAATCGCACATTTTCTCAACTTCAACCTTGCCCTGCCAGCCTGACTCCACTACCCCCAGTAGGACTTTAAAAAGCACACCTTGAGACTATGGAATTGTTTTAATCTTTCCTTTTTCTCCCTGGAGTTTTCTCTCTTTAAATACCAAACCTAAGCTCTCTTCTCTAGAAATATAATAAAAGGTCCTATTTTTATCCCTGGAACAAAATCAAATATGTTTCAAGGTATAATATATTTTACAGTCAAAAGAAGCTAACTTTTACCCAATAAGTAGTTTACTCACCCAGCAGGATCTGACCCAGTATATTTGGGGAAAGAAAATATAGTTGGTAATAAAAGTAGAGAACTAGCAAAACAAACGGATGCCTTTCTGACATTTTCATTTTCTGACCTTTTCTGTAAAATATTTTTCTTTAACATCATAGACCCTGAGGGGATTCAACCGACCAGGCATACTTCATGGGGTACCCTCCTCAGTTCTGGTGTCCTACAACTGTAGCAGGCCACTGTCCCGTGGTGTTTTCTTCAACATGACTTTAAAAAGCCCCATCTAGAGCATGTGAAAATCTCTCCTCTGCTCCTAATTCTTAATACCAGAGCACCAGCCCCTCCAGAATGAACAGTGGTATTTGAGATGCTGTGATTGCAGAGTTGAAGAAACACAAGACTTAATGTGTCTTGTGTTTAAAAGTAATAAAGAATAACGGGAGGGAGCACAATATACCCACTTTCTCAATTCGGAATTGAGAGTGTAATTCACGGCCTGGATCTAGAATCCTGACAACTGTGGCAAGCACACTTGGCGAGGGTTAAATAAGTTTGCCCAGGGATTTTTTAGAGGAGTTTTTTGGCATCATGGTTCAAGATGTTACTCTAAGAGTTCACCTCCGGAGGGATAAATACCATTGAAAAGACGCACTTTTTCATGTGAAAAGTCTCCACTTCCCTCAAAGAACCTATGTCAGCGTTCTCTGCAGCGTTAACTCTCTAGCTTCCACACTGTGGCCAGGGCAGCGGAAGAGGCTTAAGAGAAGGACTTCAGCACTGTCTCTGAATCAAAAGAACAAGTTGCAGGGCAGTAAACACTTACCTGTCTTCCATCTCTAACACTCATTCAATCTGGCCAGTTTGTGTGGGCTCCTTACAGAAGCAGTGGGCTAGACACGCTTCACATGATTCGAATTTTCTATCCCTTAATTTTAGAACAGAATTAGGTTTTATTTATCCCCACATTTGTTGTTTTTCCAAAAAGAAGTCAATGGAGGCACTTGTTATCGGTCTATCGCTCACCATTTCCATAAATAACATCTGTCTGCTTGCACATGGAGAAGCAAGTCTGACTAAAATCATCCATATCTACTGGGCTGCGTGTGTACCAAGGAACAAATTTCATGACTTACTCACAAGCTTGACAGAGTAGGGGCCATTCCCCATGAGGGTCCCCAATTATCTCTACTATATGCTTGGAGAAATAGGATTCCATTTAGTCTATGTAATTGTTAAAGCAAATATTTCCAACAAAATCAAACTCCTTCAAAGGAAATGAAGACTCCTGCCCACCTACATCCAATCTAGCCTCGACTTCAGCAACAACACCACATACAGCCAGGGAATCAGCCGGGCAGGACCGTCCAATGATCCTCACTCACACGCCTCCTTCTCACACAGTTTCCTCCCCCCCACCCCCAGAAAACCTTTCCTCCTTTCTCTCTACCTTTCATCCTTTCACTCCCATCCACGATTCTCACCAACCTAGGCATGACCATACATTCCAACCTTCCACTTTTTCTTGGCTCTTTGCACATACTTCTATTTATGTATGTTTCTCTCCTCCAACATTCCCTTGGCCTCAATCAAGCCAAAGAAAACAGTTTGTATTCTCATCCTCCTTTGCTATTTTTAACACACGTCCCACCTGGTGATTCTCCCTTTTTGGGAACGGGAAAGAGTATGTGGCGAGAGGGGAGTGACATGGGAAAGAACACAGGGGGAGGAAATGAACTCAGGCTGGGAATACAGGGGAAGACAGACAAAGCAAAGGGCAGAGAAGTGACTTTCATTCCAACAGCTAATACCTGGAAGTCACAAAAACATTAAAGGAGTTGAATGCCACCAACGTTCTACTATTTCCACAAGGGGCTGGGAAATTTCCCTCTTATATTAAAGGCAGACACAAGGAAGAAAACGACCTGTTACACACTTTACAAAACCTAAATTTGCTTGAAAGAAAAAGTGAAAAGACAGGATAGAGAAGGAAACCAAAACCTACTGTGCCCTGGACAGGCATTCTGAGTTACTGGAGCTGCCAGACCAGGAGTAGATACAGTGATGTGCCTCTGAGAGATCCCAACTCTTTCATGTAGGTAATGAAAACCCAGTACAAACAAAATATTAGAAATTTGAATGCCTTTTATTTTGAGAAGCACTAAGGAAGCTGAACATAGGAATATTTGTGCAACTATCAAAACTCCTCCAAAGTTTGATGGATTCAACTGAAAGAAAAAACTGTTGAAGCCATTAGTTATATAGAAGAAAACTGGCATTTTTTAAATCTCTAAAGTAATTTAGAATTATAGAATCAGGGATATCCATGCTTGCAGAACACCAATTCTGTCAGTTCTTTTTTCCCCAGCACAAATTTCTCCCTGGCTCAGTTTTTAAATGACTCCATCAAATGGCCCCAGCTACTCTCCCCAAGGGATTACTGCCAAATTCAATAGATCTCACCATTAGGCAAGATTTCAGCCTAAATATCGCTTTTCTCAAAGTCGTCATATTATACCTAAATATGCTCCAGTATCATGTCATAAATAAAATTGAAAAATGATTAGTTGCCAATAAAAAATGAATTACTGATGTGTAATTACACATTGTAAGTTTTTCAACTGTCAGCTAATTCTTTTTAGGTTACTCATTTTCAACTTTTCCCTTTTGACTCTCATCAAGTTAATGTCTCTCCTGTTGAACACTGATGGTTTTAAAACGTGTCCACAAATTCTTTGCTACGTCTTTCTTCAAGAGATAATGTCCAATTCCCCTCCCCTTGAGCCTGGACTGGTCTCAGCAACTCATGTCTAAAGAACAGAATAAAGCAGAGTGATAGTTTGTGACTTCAGAGACTAGATCATAAAAGGCACTGCACTGCAGCTCCCATCCTACTCTCTTTCCTGGATCACTCATTCTGAGGGAAGCCAGCTCCCATGCTGTGAGAATACTTGAGGAGTCTAAGGAGAGGCCCACGCAACAAAGAACTGAAGCTTCCTGCCAATCACCATGTGATTGAGCAATCCTGAAAGCAGATCTTCCAGCCCCAGGCAAGCCTTCAGATGACTGCTGCCCTTCCCTGATACCCTGATTGAAACTTCATAAAAGAACCCGAGCCAGAACCAATCAGCTAAGGTAATTCCCAATTCCTGACCCACAGAAACTGTAAGATAATGCTTGTTGCTTCAAACCACTAAGGTTGGGAATGCTCGGTTACACGGCAATAGATAATATAAACACACACACTCTTCTTCTCCACTTTGTTTTTTGCCTAGATTCTGAGAACATAGAAATAGTATATATGGGCCTTTCTAAATGTACAGAGCACTGTCTGCGTGACTGATGGACCCATGAAACATGCACTGGCGCTTACTAAGCTACAAAGCTCAAATACACACCACGGCCATGTAAGTTACGCTCATAGCCATTTCACAGACTAGGAAACTACAGAGACATTCATCAGAAACTTGACCAAGGTCATTTTGTTAGGAAATGGTAGAAGCTGGGAGTTCAATGCAAGCCCTGCTCTTTCCTCAAAACCCCAGTGCCTCTCCCACACTTTTAATGAGCAGTACTATGAAAATTACACGACATGAGGCACTTGGAAAGGTTGGGATGAAGGTGAGAAATGAAGATGGAGCACATATGGGAAGGTCAGGATGAAGGAGGGAAATTAACAGAGATGGAGCACAGACTATGTATCTGGCAGCATGTTAGGTGTCACATGCCATCTCACTTCATTCTTACAACAAACAGTCTTATGGAATAAGTGTTAAGAGTTTTATTTGTCCAAGAAACGGAGAGAGGTTCAACAAGATGGGATACAGTAAAACCACCCTCTGGCTCCACCCTCCCAATCCTGCAATCAAGAGTAGAACAAAGACTTGCAGAATAAAGCCATCCAACCCATTACCTCACAAGGCTGTGGCAGGGGCCATATGAAATAATTTGTATGAATATGATTCATAAGCTGTTAAATATGCAAATTCAAGAGGTTATCATTACACACAGTCAGCTCTTAGAGGGAAAACTCAAATGAGCAGCAACACTTACTCCGTGATAAATTACAGAGCAAAACACACAAGAGCTTCTAAATATGGGAAAATTTCACCTCCAAATGTTTGCTTTCATGATCATAATTACTACTAAAAACTCTAGAAGAAAGTAAAATTCTACTGTGGACTTTGGTTCTTACACAGTTTCCAGGTAAGATCTGATTGCTTCATTTTGTTTGAAAGCTATCGAAATGGATCTTAAACGGCAATAGGAACCCACCGATTAGAAAGGCTTATTTTGCATTTGGATTATTTTTGTTAAAAAAATTCCTCCTAGAAGCTCTGTATTCAGATAATTTTTTAAATGTGTCAAGGTCATTAAAGTCCTACGTACAATAAAGTTGACAAATTTTTTAAATATAGTCAAATTTTGACTTTGGACTCACCTGAAAGGAACTTACACGAAGAGCTAAAGTGGCAATCTTTTCAATGAACACGTTTTGTTTTGGCAATTTATACCTTGTTATATTTTTGCTTCCTAACAAATACATGCATAACATGTAGGGTAACAGTTTAAACAGTCCAACAATGTTCTAATGGGCTTCCCTGGTGCCGCAGTGGTTAAGAATCCACCTGCCAAGGAAGGGGACACGGGTTCAAGCCCTGGTCTGGGAAGATCCCACATGCCACGGAGCAACAAAGCCCGTGCGCCACAACTACTGAGCCTGCGCTCTAGAGCTCGTGAGCCACAGCTACTGAGCCCACGTGCCACAACAACTGAAGCCTGCACGCCTAGAGCCCGTGCTCCGCAACAAGAGAAGCCACTGCAATGAGAGGCCCACGCACCGCAACTAAAGAAAGCCCGTGTGCAGCAACAAAGACCCAGCGCAGGCAAAAATTAAATAAATAAATTTATTTCAAAAAAAGAATAACAATATACTAATATTACAATGTAACATACTGAATTAATGCGTATGCAGCAATTAGCACTGTGGCTGGCATATGGTAAGTGCTAAATAGATGAGGAGAAAGACCAGGATTGAATCCACAGTGTCTTTGGAGAATGTAAATGAGCCTATGTCCAAATTTCCTGATCTTCAGAGACATGAATATAATTTACAACACCAAGAGCAGGTTTGTTAAATATGTATTGTATGTTCTTGAGGTATATTAAGGTGTGGTTTGGAAACTAGGATCTCTGACAAGAAACATTATGAATCACTTTCTCTGCTAAGAGTATTCTTTAAACTCCTTTAAAAAGAGGCCTCTAACTTCGCTATATTTCCAGGTTCAAGACATGGCAGAGCATGTCTGCTATGAATTTATACACACTACCCCCCACGCCCCGCTTTGTGGTTGCCTGAAAACCCATACTAAAAATAATGATGAACGAATAAAAGGTATAATGGGATTTCGGAAGTGTTACTGAAAGTGTTCCTATCCGCACTCACTAACAAACTCTAAACTGGACATTCTCCATTCCATATGAGCAAGAATCCCTGAGACCCAAGAATGCTTCTGTTAAAAATCCTAATGGCTGCTCAGACATAAACATGGTAACACATCAGGTTCTACTGAAAGCAGGCCAGGCAGAACAATTCTCTAGGTGTTTCAGTAGTCTTGAGGAAATGGCAGAACTGAGCCATCCACTCTCTATCCATCACAAGCCCACCCCAATGTTTGATGCTCTGAGATGTCAGGACAGGCAGCTGTTAGAGGGACGGGTACAAACAGAACATGTGTTAGCCAGAGTCTCCGTCCACAACACAATGTGAGGGGTGCATGTTATCTGGAGTGATGGAATGATATGGTAAAGCTGCGTGAAGCAATAAGGGAGAAAAGCCCCAAGAAGATCCAGGGACAGCCAGCCCTCATGGAGACTAGGGCACATTTCAGTAACTGCAAAGATGCTGAGAACCCACAGTACTTGTAGCACCCCATTATAAGTTGCCCTGTCCCCAGTGCTTTTCAGAAAAGGCTGATGAACTTCATTCTTATATACATTAATGAGATAGAAAGCTTCTCTCTGGCTGCTTCTGCTGGTGTTTCACTTATGTTACAGTTGTGTACTGCTTAGCTCTAACTTACAAACACCTTAAGAGAGATTCTGACTCATTTCATCAGTATGATCCCTGCTGGGGAAAGAGCGATCCTGAGATGCACCTGTAGCAGTTAAATGGTGATCATTAAAACAAGCAGCACAGCTGCCTGGTGCGTGGGGTTCCAGACGTTGTTAAAGGAGAGTGCCCAATCCCACATAAGAAGCCCAGAGGCCATCAACCAAAAGAAACTATGACTAACACCCTCTCACCTGCTCTATGATGCTTGCTTGCTTTCAGCAAAGCTTTCCAAATCTGTTTCTAGGATACAAGGATTTTTAAATATCTATGATTTTTTTTTACAAGAGCAACCACTGCCTACCTCAAATGTTTTCATTTAGTTAAACCGGTACCTTGAGAGAAACTTGTGAAGCACAGTTAGGGCTACAAGAAAACTTTTTTAATGGATACTTGCTATATGGATACTATAAGGAGCTCCAAAAAAGTAAATTTTTAAATAATACACATTTATGTATTTGATTGAATATATTTGTGTGTTTATGTGTATATACACATATTTCATTATTTAAAGTTTGCCTGCCAGAAGAATTACTCACATAGAACCATGTAGCAATTACCTCCTAGGGAAGAAAGGTTTTCCTCCTACTCCAGCCATGTATTAATTTCTACTACCTTTGTCTGGGAGGAGCAAGGGAGAACAAGGACAGCTGGCTTTCAGCTTAAGTACAATTTCATCAGACGCTAATACTAAGTCAATATTGAAAAATAATGCACAACTAAAATTGTAGATAATCACAACACAAAAACTTCTTTAAGAAATGTCATACAAAAACACAAAGAAGGTACTGAGGTCTTTACCTCCACAACGTGGGTACACATTCACCACAAGGCCATCATTTTCAATGCTAAGAGGACCTTTCTATAAGGAGACTGACCCACAAGAAGACAAAGCATTCTACTTTAATTCCTTTTGTAACATCTCATAAGCAGAACTTTTGTATCAAAAGTATCATTTCAACTCTAATGATGATTAATTTTCTAGAAGCTATTTCCCCATTTAGAAGAAAAATCAAGTCAAGCCCTCAGTTTCTGGTAAATAAATCCTAAGGCTGAGTAGGCACCATGTTTTTTCAAATTCAAATTTTCTCCTACCAAAACGTTGCATTGCAGTTTCCCTCAGGCAAACTGTAAATTCATGTGTTATATTTTTCCTTAGAAATATCACAGTTTGGTCACAGAATATTCTGGAGCCACATAGGGTTTCTCAATATCTTGAACTCAGTCTCAACACCCAGAAATATCCTTGGATTGGTTTGTTATGAAATCTTGGGCCCTTTGGGTTTAAAGCCTCTTTCTCTGGCACGGAAAGCTGCCCACTGGGGAATTTAGGTTACATAATCCTCTCACTCTAGGTTTTCCTCCACTGTTTTCATATTGCTGGATAAGCTTCTTGGCAGTATTTATAATCAATCCATGCCTACCACTGCCCAGCTATCTTGAACTGTGCGTGAGTAATCAGGCGATGAGAAGTTCACATCCACATACCTTCCGGGACTGGGATATGACCAAACAACCCCTGGATAAAATAAACCACCTGCCCTCGCCCCTCCAACTGAGGCCCAGCGGCCACAGCAAGACCACACATGGAACAACTTCTATAATAGGTAATACTCTGTCCTTCAAAGGAACCTGAATTCCTAAGGACATCAACTCAGCAAAACCCTGGTGTTCACCCACATTCACCAGAAGGCTTTCTCAAGCATTTTTTTATACCCAGTATGCTGATGCTTTGCTGTCTAGGCTTGTAAGGCCAACAAGGATTTTACCAGAAATTATTGAAGACTGGGTGATTTTCTTCTGGCCATCTTAGTGCTAAGATCCACATTGCCATATGGCTGGGAAACTGGCTCAATGTCCTGATTCCCAAACAACACTGTGTGGGGATAACCAAGCAGCTCCAGGAACTTGCTGATTTTACAAGGGAAAAGGCACAGAGCTTTACTATCAACCCTTCTTCAAGGCAGTATGTTTTCACACCGAGTATCCTTTTTAAATGCTAAATCGTTTGTTAGTTTGCATCAGCTTCATGTAAGATCGTTTCTGGCTGGTACAACTTCCACTGTCACTTCGTACTTGCTGTACTGGTGTGGGGCCATTCCCTAGAGACACACTTACCTGCACATGACAAGCTAAGGGTAATCTCCACGCAGGGAAGGATTTCGAGTGCTGGAGAATGTTAAGTCTACGGAATTCTCCTTCCTCCAAAGTGCCCAGTTTGTCCGTCTGCAAAGCTTTGCCCTAGTGGGGCTCCCAACCAATCAGGAACTAACAGAGAGGGCATCTCAGAGAACTAGGATTGCCAGCACACTTGATTTCCCCTTCCCTTTTCTCTCTTCACACAAGTGATCTTCCTATCACTCATATCTTAAACTTCAACACCCCAATGAGGCGAGGGTGGTTCTCAGGACCAGACTCTTCCTCACCCGCATTTTCAAACTGTTCTTCCTCTGGAGGTATCCATATTGCAAATTCATCCTGCACTTAAGAACCTGGTTCCAATTCTTCTCATCTGTACTTATGACATCTACATTTGCCTTCATCTAGTTGCCACTCCACGGTTTCTCCCCTTTTTTGCAAAGGCCCAGTGAGTGGAGGTTGAATCTGGTCTTCCTTAAAGCCCGCTTCCATCTACGGTGGGTGCTCTGAACTACACCACGGACTCCCTCCCTGTGAAGATTCTGTAAATAGCACAGTGCGTCCGAGCCTTTAATGAGTATTCCTGCCCACCTACTTGAAATGGCTGGCATAAGCACAACAGCCTAAGCCAAATACTGCCTGCCTATCCTTTCAACTTCAGATTTGTTTTGCTAAAGCAAAAATCTTGGATGTGTCCTCTAACCTTCTGCAGAACTACTCTCTTCTCTCAGGACAACCAGGAAGATGCAGTTTTAATGGTAACATCTTCGCTCTGTCAGTCTGCAACCACAGAAAATCTTCACTCCAGACACATGAACTTTTTTTTCCCGGGGAGATGTAACACTTGCCGTCAAACCCTGAGATGCTTTCATGTCTTATGCTTCTCGGTGGCAGTGTGAACACAGCCTGAAGGCTAATGCTAGCACATTCAACCGTAGTGTCACTAAAAGAGGAAGGCTCGTGTGCCCAAAGGGCCCGTGCTCTTCAGAGTATGGGAACATGGACTGAGGTCAGGCCAGAACTGGGCTGCAGGGATTTGGGCAGCAAAGTTGCTCAATGGACTCTTTGCCTCCCTCTCAAACCTAAGACCTGCTGAGGAGGGCTGTTGCATCTTCAAATGGGGGAGAGCCAGGAATTCCAGTCAGCCCATGACTCATGTGGGGGGGTGAGGGTGGGAGCAGAAGCTGAGTCGACTGGCCTGTTGCAAGCACTGGGAGGGGTCAGCACAGACCACAGGATCCAGGGCTAAGATGTTTCCTGGGGTCCCAGTGCAGGCACGATAAGGTTTTCTTCTGTCAGAAGCGGCCTAATGGGGCTGTGTATGTGTTTCCTGCACCACTATGGGTGTTTACCTAAGCAGAAAGCCTATGTTTAACAATTTAAGTAAAAATTAAAAGTGGGCTTCTCCTAACTTTTTATAACTGAACGGTATCATATTTTCTCAATGCCAATAATCAATCACTCTCTCACGTCTCTCAGCACATCAGGAGATAAATTAGCAACTCTTTTAAGAGTCTGATTTGTATCAATTTTAGCAACTTTAGAAAGGTAGCATATAAAAGATGGTGTCTGCCTTTCCTGAAATTTAAGATTTTGGCTTTGTTGAATCTGAAGTAAGATTTCAATAGACAACTTTAAAATATAATTAACCTTTTTAAAAGCTAAGTCCACCTTGAGAGGAAAACCACTGGAATTAGCAATGAGAAATCCAATTATAAAAGTTTACATTTCTAAAAATTTCCAAATATTAAACTGAGGTAATAGAAAAAAAAAGTGGAGCAGGTGAATATTCAAATCAGAGATTCTCCAATTTCTTAGCTCTAGGACTCTTTGCATAACCTGCAAATCAGTAGTCTAGGGAACTATTTCAGCTACAGGGATATTTCTGCTCATCCTAAAGCTCTCCTTTATAAGTAACTCCACACTCTACCTTAAGAAGCTCTCCATTATTAACCCTGATGATAAAAAAATCCTTCCACCATGGACCAAAATAGAAATGTTATTTTCTGTTTTTAATATCATCAAGCGTCCCATGGTATTTTCAGCACAACAGCAGATAGTCTGGAATGGATACTTATTACCCTCAAGATCTTTTTCTAGTGCATTGTATTGAAATAATCTCTTTAGGTGTGAGATATTTGGGTCTGCTCCTGAGCAGATACTAAGATAATCTGAACTGACTGTTTTTATAAGATTGCCTTTAAATGTTATCATCATGTCATTTCAACTTCCCTCCCTCTAGGTTAAAAACACTACTAAGCCAACCACAACAGAATTTGGTTTACATAGTCAAATCTTTCCTACAAATTACCGAAAGAGGTACTGGATAAAGCAGATCCCCTCTACCCAACACCATTCTTAGCACTTCTGAGAGAACCAGTGACCTCCATTCCTTGAAACTTTTATAACTACTTATTGGGAAATAATTTTTAAGTATTTTTGTGTTATTTTTAACATAACATGGCTTTACCATATTCACACTTTGTGCAACCATGATAACCATTTAATTCCAGAACACTTTCATCAGCCCAAAAGAAACTCCTTACCCATCAATGGTCACACCCCATTCCTGCTCTCCCCAGCCCCCAGCAACCACTAATCTACTATCTGTCTGCCTGGATATTTCATATAATTTGCCTGTTCTAGACATTTCATATAAAAATGGAATCATATGTGATCTGGATTCTTTTGTACCTGGACTCATTCAGTATGCTTTCAAGGTTCATTCACGTTGTGGCATGTATCATATTTCATTCCTTTTTGTGGCTGAACAGCCAATGGCACGATATACCACATTTTGTTTATCTACTATCAGTTGATGGGCAGTTTGGTTGTTCTCACTTTTTGGCTATTGTGAATAACACTGCTATGAACATTTGTACATACGTTTTTGTGTACACACGTTTTCACTTCTCTTGAGTATATACTTAGGAGTGGAACTGCTGGGTCATAGAGTAACTCTATGTTTAACTTTTTGAGGAACTCATGGTGATTCATGCAATTCAGTCCCGCCGCATGGCCATTAATGGGTCATCCAGTGAAAATGTTATTTCCATCAGTATCAAAAGACTTTCTATAAGCAACCAGGAGTAACATCCATTACTTTCCCCAGCGCTGTGTGGCATGTCACTCTAACATTAAAGGAAACTAGACTTATCTAACACAACTGGTGTCCTGGTAGTTCATGCTTTTCTGGCTGCCTCCAAACCAAGTGGAGCTACATCTGAGAAGCATCATGGGGAGGAGGGTGGGTTGCTGGGAATAGTGACACTGAAGAACAGCTGCTTACGTTACACACAGGGCCTCTAGAGCATCTTTTGGTTTAATTGTCCTGTTCCAGGCACCAGTCAATCAGGTCCAAGATCTATGTATTTTCAGCAGATTGATTTTTTTCAATTGAAGCATGGCTGATTTACAATACTGTGTTAGTTTCAGGTATACAACATACTGATTCAGTATTTTTGCAGATTATATTCCATTATAGGTTATTACAAGACAATGGGTGTAATTCCGTGTTATACGTATATCCTTGTTGCTTATGTATTTTACATATAGTAGTTTGTATCTATTAAACCCATACCCCTAATTTGGCCCTCCCTCCTTCTGAGTCTGTTTCATATATACATTCGTATTATCTTTTAGATTCCACATTTAAGTGATATTATACAGCATCTGTCTTTGTCCAACTTATTTTACTAAGCATAAAATTCTCTAGGTTCATCCACATTGCTGCAAATGGCAGTATTTTGTTCTTTTTTATGGCTGAGTAATAGTCCATTGTTTATATACACACACCACATCTTAATCCAAACACCTGTTGATGGGCACTTGGGTTGCTTCCATATCTTGGCTATTGTAAGTAGTGCTGCACTGAACACTGGGGCACATGTATTTTTTCAAAGTAGTGTTTTCATTTTTTCCAGATACATACCCAGGAATGGAACTGCTAGATCATATGGTGGAATTGCTAGATCTTACGGTTGCTCTATCTTCAGTTTTTTGAGGAACCTCCATACTGTTTTCCACAATGGTTGCACCAATTTATATTCCCATCCTCAGTGTACAAGGGTTCCCTTTTCTCCACATCCTCTCTGACACTTGTTATTTGTAGACTTTTTGATGATAGCCATTCTGACAGGTGTGAGGTGATACCTCAATGTGGTTTTGATTTGCATTTCTCTCATAGAGATGTTAAGCATCTTTTCATGTGTCTGTTAGCCATCTGTATGTCTTCTTTGTAAAAATATCTGTTCAAGTCTTCTGCCCCTTTCTTGATTGGGTGGGGTTTTTTTTTGATACTGAGTTGTATGAGCTGTTTGTATATTTTAAATATTAACCCCTTGTCAGTCGCATCATTTGCAAATATTTTCTCCCATTCCATAGGTTGTCTTTTTAGTAGATTGAGAAACTAAGTCTCTAGATTACCAGTTGGCAAACTACAGCCCATGGGCCAAATCCAGCCAGCTACCTTTTTTTTTTTTTTAAACAACCTACTAGCTAAGAGTTTTTACATTTTTAAATGTCTACATTTTAAATAGTTATGTACGTACCTATATATAACATCCTCAATTTGTATCTTGGCTCCCAATGCCTAAAATATTTATTATCTGGTCTTTAAGAAAAAATTTGCAGACCCCTGCTCTAGATGATACTCATGCAAATTAAACTAGTCTCCAGTCTTAATACCAGAGATTCCCAAACCATCTTTTCCTGACACCTCCATGAAATTCAGAATTCTTTTATCAGTATGATCATAAGCTTTCAAAAACTCTTCCCATCACATTCTAATTTTGGAGAGCTTCTATAAAATATGATCTACATAAAGCTTCAAGGAAATAGTAGTACCTCTAGATTTTTAGAGATTAGAAAAATATTATATACTTAGGAATATTTCTAGAGAACAGGCTATTAAGCACTGAAATCAAAGGAGCTTTAAAAACAAGATGATACATCTATTGTTTTGCAAATAACTTGAAAGCTATCCTTTCTAAAGGGCAAGGAGATGATCTACACAATTTCTCCATTCTTCCCTTATCATCCCAATAAATCACCTCAGGCTATTGCTCTGGGGTCCAGCCTCAAGTCCTGAGCACAATTTTCTCAAAAGATGAAAAGTGGAATGGACATACCTTATATTAGCTACTCTTTTTGTTCAATGGCCAATTCTGGGATGTGGAGGTGGTCCCCAGGAATCAAGCCCATAGAGACACAGACTTCTGAAGTGCCAAACAGTAGTAAGAATTCTCTCTCAGCTCTCCGCACTACTCTGGGTGGTGAAAGACAGTCCTTTTCAACCTCACAACTGGCATTCTCTTTCATTACTTATGGCGCAGGCCATCCATCAACGTGAGACAGAGCAGGAAGCTGCTGGAAGGAGCCTGTGTATCCAGCTCTCCCCTTTGAACAGTCTGCCGCCTCACTGAAGAACGTTTTCTCCAGATGCTGCCAGCAGACACTCTGTAATATTTAACCCACAAATCATCACATTCCCCACCCTCTGAGCCAGGGCTTGTCCTTGAACCTCCCCCATAGTGAGATATTAACCAAGCTGGCCACTGATACAAGAGCTCTTTACAAACTCAGTAAAACCTGCCGCACCATGGAACCGATATACTAAAAACATTGCCCTCCTAACATGAAAACATCCACTGTAGGTAAATCTCGGAGGGTAATGCAGGACATTGCAGACATCTCACAAAGAATAAGTCCTGGCTAGCTCACTAAGGAAAATATTTTATCAATGTAAACATATCAGCCATACAACTGTACAGAAAATTAGAGCAAGTATATCTTGGAAATGGAGCCATCTTGCAGAAACAGTATTACAGGCAAGTCACTTCAGATCCTGCAATGTCCAGGAAAACTGCCTTTCCTCTGAAGAAGGAAACCATATTGCTGTCTGGTTGTTTCAGGAACCAGTACGGATTTTTAAAAAATGATTCTTGAATTTCATCTACTGTGACATATTAAAGCCATCTACAGAGCGAAGTGTTTCCAAAGCATGATACTGTAACTTAGAAAGATGACTGACAGGACATACTCACACTGAAAAGGTGCTGCCACATGATCGTGTCCAAATCTTAAAGGGAATGAACCTTCAGTAGACTGCTCTCCCGAAATCACCTTCTGAGCTGCAAAGTACTTGGGCTTGAGCACATATTCCTGGGCCTGGCCATGATGAATCATCACATTCTGTGAGGAAAGGGGTGTCACTCTGGAAAGAAACAAAGTAAGGATAAGGAAATTAATAACGGACTTTTAAAGTCAACTAAGAAGGAAAGAATAAGAGATCAGTTAAACTTAGAAAGGAGCATAAAAATTTCATGCAAGGCTAATTTTTTCCTTCAAATACTGTAGTCATGACATATTAAGAAATAATAACACCTTACCCTTGGAAACCTCCAACATAAAGGGGACTCTGCCTGTCTAGTCAAGAAGTGTAAGGACATACAGGTCATCAACAGACGGAGTCTATCAAAGCACTGAAAGCACAGCTACCATGAGCCCTCATGCAACACACGCAAGTTATATTTAAGACAAAAACATACATGAACAGGTATGTATATCAGGAAGGTATTAAACCTCTTTGAGCCTCACTTTCCTATTCTGTACCATGGAATATCTGCTGCACAGGGCTAAGAAAAAAATTCTTGTAAAAATCTGAACACACAAAAACTGAAAAAAATTTTATAATCTTTTGAAATATAAATTATGATCATGGGGAAAAAACACACTCATAACATTGTAGTTAACAGTTATTTTAATATTTCATGCTGTATCTCAATGATTAAAACTGTACTATTTAGGTTAAGTGTTTCATAATTACTAGTCTCTAAGAATAATAAGAATAATAACTTACGACAATCTCATAATTTTGTCAATGACAGGAGTCAAGACCTCTGAGGACTCCTGAACTCGATTACTGTGTTTTCACCCTTCTGGTTGAACCCTTTTCTCTTCTATGACAGTTCTCTACTGCTGCATGTACTGTATACTTTAAAATAAGCCTTCATCCAGATTTAATCACTCCCTGAGGGACAGAATTGAAATCATTCACTAAGCAAGACAAACAATGTAGAATATAAAGAAGATATACCAACTAATTCTGGAAAATGCAAACTTGCTATTAAAATTGTTGGAACAGACCATTTTAGCAGCAAACTGAGCCTCTGGAAAGAAACTTGCCCTCTGCTGTAATCTTGAATATTATTGACTGTGACACGTTAAAGCCATCTAAACCGAACAATATTTCCAAACTACCATACTATAACTGGGGTTTTGTGGCACCTTATTAGCATGAGTTTAGCCCAGTCAACCATCTTCCCAAAAGACTGGCCCTAATGGGGGACTATCTGAACAAGAGGAAGAAATGACACCACGGGTGGAGAGTAAGAAAGATAAATCATCAAGCCACCAAAAACACCCACACAGTGTCTCATCAAAAGCAGTAGCAGAATCTTGACTAAATCCAGCCTATTGGATTCATTCTGGTTGGGATGGATGAGCTATTTTGTGAGACAAGACATCCATGAGAGACAAATAGAAGAGGCTGGGATTAAGGGTGCTTCCCTCTTAGCCAGTCAGCGATCTAAATCTATTACGTTCAGCCCTGTAGTCCTAGGAAAGCCTAGGAAAATACATCTCGCGCCTATATTTTCCCAGACGCAATGCCATGGAAGGGCATTCTCTTCGTCACTGGATGACTGACTTAAGTTACTAAAAGCCTAAAGCTTAACATTGTAAACACTTTTGTTTCGATGATGTAAGTGTTGGTTTGAACTTTAAGTATGTTTGATTGGGATGAAGTAGAAAGTGAAACAGCTGGACACATCTGGTGGTGACTGCTAAGAACCACAAGGCTGCTCTGTCTGCCTTGTGGAAAGGGGAAACCCTCCTTCTCATCGCAGGGGCAACTCGCTCCCCAGCTACGCTGTCAACCCCGTCACTATACTACTGGGACCTGCTGAGAGAAGTACGGGCTGACTCCTGTTCAGAAGAGGACAGCCCGGCATTCCAAGAGACCTTGAAGCTGCTACAACTAATTCCTGCTCTGACCACAGCCAGATAAGGGTGATGGTGGGCTCTGCCTTCTAGTTGAGGTCCTCCCTTTCTCTCCCCTCTGAATCACAGAAGTGAGAAGCAGCAAGAAACGAGCTGAAAGCACATGTGTGTGTGGGCTCCTTTTCCCTAAACATAACAAAAAGGTAATGAACAAACAAGAGAGCTGTACCAGGTCTAGAACTTGAGTAACAAACCTCAGCCATCATTAACTAAAGGAAATGAGTAATAGTACTGGTAATGGTACCCACGTCTTACTATAACTATCCTACAAGTGACAGACACATTGCAAATATGAAACTACACAGAGCTGTGCTTCCTCGTCCTCCATCTCCTTCACTTTCCTCCAATTCGAGGATGTAAATAAATACATGTGCTCACAAAGACACAAAGACACATGAACAGACAGGTCACTCTGTCTCATGGCCTCATGGAGAAGCAAAGCCATGAGAAGTGACACCATGTGGGGCAAGTAGAGGCAACTGTCCACTCACTCATTCCACAAATAGAAATTAAGTGTAATCACCATCCTACTCTCTCTTCCTCACTTCCTCCTTCATGGTTGGCATCTATCTTTTCCTCTAATTTCACCCTTCACAATTATTTCCACTTTGGACCATCTCTCAGCCTTACAAATATATATGCTCTTTAACTCTTCTTTTCCTTCTCTTTTACTCAAGTATATCTAGTGTTTCCTATCTCCCAGGGAAGAAAAAAAAATCTCCTTTCAGTTGGGATTTTCTCCTCTCTTCCCCCATACCTTTACATTAAAAAAAAAAAAGGCTTAACAATCGCTAGTGAAAATCAGATCTGTCATAGCATTATAAATAATTTTGTAAAGGAAAACCAAACTGTTTAAAGAAAATTAGATTAAAATGAAAACTATAGGACCCCTGGTTCAAAATGGATTTGGGGGCACCCATATATTTTCCCTTCCTCCAAAGAAGCCCTAAAAGTTATAGGTAAGGAATAAAAAAAGAAAAGAAATCCAGACTTGACATTTGGCTGTTATGTAATAGGACAGCCACATTAGTCATTAAAATATTGAAGTACTCTGTTCTGACAAACATCTACTGTCCCAAGTGTTCCTCCCTCCCCCACTCTACTGGACTCCCCAGGATATCCACTCAGTCCCATAAGTAAGAAATTCACATTTGACAGAGCTGGAGACCTCAGGGTCTCGGCTCCAGCATCCTTTCTGATGTGCGGCACAGGTAAGGATACTAAAAATGTTTCACATAGCCCATTAACACATACAGGAAAAGTTTCAACAAATCTGTAAGAGAGTAGGGCAGACTGAGAAATGTTGACTGTTGTAGCAGGAAGGAAGCCATACCTAAATATTTTAACTTCTTTTATCTCAATCTACAGTAAGAAGCACATTTTACATGGAGATCCAGTACACATCCATACATATATATTTTTTAAATACAGCTAAGTATTACAAAATAGTATATTTATCCTTACTATGCAAAGGACACGAATGTTCTCTCCTGTCATTTTTTTAAATGACAGTCTTGAGCTACTACATTGATGTCATGACTTCCTGACTCCTAAGGGGTCACAAAGTAGCTTAAGGACACTGGTAGGAAAAAATCACACAGGCACAGAGGAAGCCATCTTCCCAGGAGACCACAGACATGTTCTGGATACTCAAACCAAGTAAAGCACAGGGTGATAATGAGACGTAGGGCTGAACACTGGTGTCTTCACTAAGAAGGCTACATGTGAAGGCAGCTGTTCTCCCTGATTCTAGCAAAGAGAACATCCAAAAGTCAGGCTTCTACCCCCCATCAGGGAAAAAAATTAGTCTTCTTCTCTAAAAGAATGGAACTATGTGGTACAAACCACAAAACTTACTCCCCCAGAGTAAGGCCCTCTCATTCTGGTGTTTGGAGATCCCCTAGCTTCAAGATTGGTTTCCCATATTTCCCCTAAAAGGAAGGTTGCCAGGCAACCAGGAGACAGGGAGCTCCAGGAGAATGATCCTAGGGAGAAAAGGGGGAGTCATGACAATGGAAAACATGATTGAGATTTTGGAGAAACTTGACTATATATACGCAATTGATGGAATGGGAAAAGGGAGAATCCATTCCCATTTGATGCTAGGAACACACTCCTTCAGAAAGCACAGAGGTGTTGGCCACGGACACACAGAGGGAGCAACCTAAGCACCCTATACTTGGCTTCACCTTGAGTGGAACACCCACAGACAATATTGCGAAGGCTGTAGCTGCTAGAAACAACCCATGTGACCAACGTAGGTGATATAAATGTACATACCTAGCTGGAGGAGGTTGGCAAATTCTGGAAGAGGAGAAGTGAAGGGAAGATGAGGAGAGCCACTGCCCTCATCCTACAAAATGGAGGGTCATGAGAGAACATTCACAACCTTGAAAGATGAGGTTGACGTTAGAGGAAATAGAGGTTTAAATGTGTTGGTAGAGTATGCAGAGACAAACTCTTAATACTAAACAATGATGTTTGAGAGGAAGGGTGGGGAGCAAGAGGTGAAATGAATAAGCTGAATCTTCATCTCCTACGGCAAGCAGTTTTTAGACAACAATTAAAGGGAATAAATCTAGAACTGGCCAGAGGTCACTACCAGAAGGAGTAATAGGACTTGAGGATTAAATTAAGGGTGGCGGGGAGCAAAAGGAAAAGGAGTCAAGTGATGATGAAGGTTTCCAGCCTGGCTGACTCGAACGGTATTTTTGGTTCAAGTCCAAGAGGAAAAGTAAAGGCAAGGAGGTGTGCCAAGTTAAGGCAGTCAGAAAAAAGGGGCCAGTGTGTGAGGAAGATAATTATGTTAGTTTTAGAGATAGAAATGTGGGGTGGATCTCTGGGGAGCAGATACAGAAAGCCTCTGAGTTTAGGAACAGTGATGTTCCAAGAGAGGCCAAATTCTTCTAAGGCAAAAATGTTTCAGAAAAACTATGGAACCACACAGTCTTGGAGGCTAGTCGCACTTAGCGGTGGGGACACAAAGAAAATCAAGAGGAGATAAAAACAAAAATAACATAGATACAGAAGCGATAAGTGGAAGAAAGTTTCTAGATGGAAAGGAGAGAGAACCACCTGAAAATTGCTGCAGAAAAGGCAGGGAAACAAGCAATTGGAAAAGGCCACTGGGTTGGGTTGTAGGTCACCAGCCCCCTCGGCACTGCCACTTTAATAGTGACAGGAGTGGGACTGCATGGGGTGAAACACTTGATGGGTGCTCTACTGGTGACACTCGGAAAAGGAGAGAAGCAGGCCAGAAGTCAGGGGTACAGCCAGCCATCTGAAGACTTGAATCTGTGTAAACCTCTGTATCTTTGTAAGTAGAAAGGAAACAATTACATAAAACTTCTTTCCTTAAAAGAAGGGATTAGTCACACACTGTTTACACTTCTGCCTTCACAGTGGCAACTTTTGGCACAAGAATGGACTAAAATTTTCCATATTTCTACTAAATCCATTATTTGACCTGTAGAGCGGGTGGGAGGATCTGGCAACACCCAAGCCCCTTTCCACTTAAGGAAAGGGCTTTGGACCTCACAGAAGGGAGCCTCCAACAGGCCATAAAATGTTTCCCACAGAAGGTAGGTCTGACATGATCAAACCCTCTCCCCTATGATTAGGGCACTCAGGTTTATAATCAGGATGAAGAAAAACTGGGAGAGGAAACAGTGCTGCCACAGAGAAGTCACCTCCAGTCTTTCAGGGCCTGTTTCTCTTTACAAAATTCAAGTGGTCATATGTGCCCCGGTTGTGTTTCAAGTAGCTCAGAAGTGTGGGTGAATGCTCCTCAAAGAACAGAATGCACCAAAGTAAATAAGAAATGCAAGCTGTGATTTGATGGAGAAAGGCTCTTTCCTGCAAAGTTCAAGGACAATGTGCACAGAGACGGACAAAGAAAAACCTCCCTCTAGAAAGAGGTCGCAAGGCAGTGTAACACACACACACACACACACACACACACAGAGGTAAGGGGAGACAAGTGTTTGTTTTCAGTAACCTCATTCATAGGAAATTATCTATCCAACCAAAAAAAATAAGGAGGTAAAAGGCTGCTGATGAGGAGACTAAAGGACAGCACAGATTTCCAGTAACAGAGTGAGGGCTGGAGCATGCCAGAACAAACACAGAGAAAGTGAAATGAAACAAGCAAACACAGTCATGAGAACAGGAAGAAAGTAAAGATTACACTGAAAATATCAATGTAGGGACAGACCAGCAAAAAGTCTTACGCTTCAAATGAGATGAAAAAGACAAAAAAATATTGAAAAAATAAAATTAAAGAAGGTAGATATTGGGGGTTGGGGGGCATGTTGGAAAGACATGGAAATTAAGGGAGCTTTGGTGGTCATCATGAATAAACATGGTAAACTCAACCAAGCTGAACCGATTTTCTTTTACCAGTGGTTCTTAACTGGGGTGATCTGACTCCCAACCAGGGACATTTGGCAATATCTGAAGGCATCTGTAATTATCAGGACTTGGAGGTAAGGTGCTCACATCTAGTGGGTAGAAGCCAGGGGTGCTACTAAATATCCTATGACATACAGGACAGTCCTTCATGAGAAAGACTTATCGGGCTAAAAATGTCAACAGTTCTGAGGTTGAGAAACACTGCTGTAACCATGAGCTATTATTACAGAACAGGTGTAATGAACACCTGAGTAAAAGAGCCAATGGCCTCCAGGAATAGCAATGAAGATGTCCACAGAAATGATGCAGCCAGGAATACAAGAATTTAGGTTCAACAATGAAGAAATGGATAAAAAAAAAACATACAACTTCCACCTGTGTCTTTTGGAAGCCCCATTAAGGCCACAGGAAGGTAGCCTTGTACTCAAGTTGTTTGGGTGGCTTGGGTGTAAGGAATGCTAGAATATCACTGAAAATGTAAGGGGATGAACAAGAAAATAATCATTTTTATTAGAACTCCTCAAAGGAACAGTATAGAATGTGGTTGGAGAAAACCCTTTGATAAACTGCTTAGCATTGGGCTGAGGGTGTGCCATAAAGACACGATGCAAAAATAAGATCTGGTCAGTCACTAAACTGCTTTCTAAGGAAGGTGAGTCCCATCTACTGTATGGCTTTGGTTATGCCAACAAGGTCAGAAGCATTTGGGGCCAGACCTGAATTGTCTGGGATAACAAGGGAGAAAGGCTCAGGGCCGCACCAACAATTCTCCCCACTACTCTCACAGTCGTCACATTCTCCTCTGAAGACATCTGTCTGACCTCAATTGCTGGCCTCTCAGAGGCACCCTGTGCCCTGGAATAGCCCTGGTTAGAAGAGCCTTCTGGACCTGACTGCTACATGCGAACATTCAAGGAATTCTCCAACCCTCTAATCCCAAGTTCCTAGAAGAGAGGGGACTATGATAAAAGAGCTGTAATGAAGAGGAGACTCTGAGAAGCACAGTGAGCAAGGCCTCCTCTTGTGAAGTTTAATAATCATAGCGCTTGGGAGATTAAAAAAAAACGAAGTGTAAATCAGCTATACTCCAATAAAAATTTTTTAAAAAATGAAGTGGACTGAAATTAAGTGCTTAAAAAATGTAAATGGTCTTAACTCAATGAAAAGTCAAAGACTGTCAGACTGAATAAAAACGCCCAGGTGTTGTATATGCTGCTTACAACAATTCCATTTTAAATATAAAGACACAAATAGGTTAAAAACAAAAGGATGAAAAAAGAGGTAACATGTTAACATGAGTCAGATAAAAGCTGCAGTGGTGCTGTTAATAACAGGCAGAGTAGATTTCAGAGCAAAGAATATTATCAAGGATAAAAAGCATCATTTCATAAGGATAAGGGTCAATTCATCAAGAGGACATAAGAATCCTCAACAGTTGTGAACCTGATAACAGAGCTTCAAAACACGTGAAGCGAAAACTTAAATAAAAAAAAAAAAAGCCATGAGAAATAGATAAAACTTTGTAGCTGTTACTGCAGGTTTAGTACCTTTCAATTGACAGAACAAGTACACAGAAATCAGTAAGGATACAGAAGACTTGAACAACACTATCAGCTAGCTTAACCCAATTGACATTCATAGAACACTTTGCCCAAGGGCAGAGCACATGTTTCCCAAATGCATACAAGATATTTACCAAGACAGAACACATTCTGGGCCATATAAAAAATTTCAGTAACTTTTAAAGGGTTTGGGTCATACAAAATCATGTTCTTTGACCATAACAGAATTAAATTAGAAATCAATAACAGAAGTATCTTTAGAAAATGCTCCAAATACTTGTAAACTAAAAACCAAACTTCAAAATAACCAATGGATCAAAGACAAAATCAAAAGGGAAATAAAAATTATTTTGAACTGAATGAAAATGAAAACACAACCTACCCAAATTTACGGGATGCTGCTAAACCACTACACCAAGCAGTAAGGTTGTAGTGCTAAATACCTGTATTAGGAAAGAAGAAAGGTCTCAAATCAAAGACCTCGGCTTCCAAAGAAAGAAACCAGCAAAAAGGAAAATAAAACCCAAAATAAAAAGAAATAAAGACCAGAGCAGAAATGTATGAATTTTGGGGTGGGGGAAGTCAACAAAAGCTGTTTGAGAAGATCAGTAAAACTGATAAATCTCTGGCTAGACTGATAAACAAAAAGAGAAAGAAGACAAGTTATCAATATTAGAAATGAGAGAAGTGACATCTAGACTATAGGTCTAGAAGGTCAAAAGGTCTAATGAAGCAATTTGAAGAAGCCTCCATTAGCCAAAGAATAACTGTGATTGGGTTGAATGATTTGAAATATGTTTAAATGTATCCATTCATTAAAAAAACTAAGTCACCTTTGGAAGATGTTAATCAACTCATTATTTGAAAACTGGTCAATCAACAATTAGCACTACACCCTCATGTGATGGTTAATTTTATGTTTCAACTTGGAGGGTGTTTTTGGATGAGATTAACATTTAACTTGGTGGACTCTGAGGAAGCAGATTGCCCTCCATCATGTGGGTGAACCTCATCTAATGAGTTGAAGGCCGGAATAGAACAAAAAGACCAGCCTCCCTGACTAAGAGGGAATTCTGCAGCAGACTACCTTCTAACATTATCTGCACCATTGGTTAGGTTCTCCTGGATCTCTGCCTGTTGGCCCTACTTCAAATCTGGACTTGCCAGCCCCCATAATCACATGAGCCAACTTCTTAAAATAATCTCATTATATATGGTATATATACATGCACACATATGCACACATGCAATTGGTTTTGTTTCTCTGAAAAAGCCCAATATATAACCCGCTACTTTCTCTATACAAACTGAACCTCAAACAAACAACTGAGGAAAGATGGTTTGGAAAATTCTTCTAGCAGAAAAAGGATAGAATTAAAACACCATATTTGCTACCCCTATTGAAATGTAGTCAATAATCAATGACTGCTAACATCTCAAAAAGAGACAACACACGCCCCATGATGGAAGAGCACGCCACCACTTAGGAAGCAGTCCCATCAAAACTCAAACCTGAATGTGATCAAGCATCTAGACCTACACACCACTTACAGCAAATTCAAGGGGCAGAGTACATGTTAATTTCCCAGTAAAATCTACAGTTCAGTGAAGAGATTTCAAGGAAACAAAAAAAGAGGGAAGAGGGACTCACAGATCAAAATATTTAAGAAACAAAAACTGCCACGATGAATAGTTTTTGATCCCAATTTGAACTAATAAGCTGTTAAAAACTTATGAAACATCTAGGGAAATTTACCTGGATTCTTAATGATAAATGTTATTAATCATCTTAGGTGGGATAAAGGTCTTGAGGGTATGTGTTAAGAGCCCTTATCTTTTAGGGATACTGATACATATGCTAAATATTTACAGATTGACTTCAAAATAATCAGGGGGAAGAAGAGAAGTAGGCAGAGTATAAAAGAACACAATTGGCTCTGAATTGATAAGGATGGATACTTTGTAGTTTCTCCATACTATTTCCTCTGTTTTTACGTGTTTAAACCATTCTCTGTTTACAAACTACAAGTATATGAAATTTTTTTAAACCTGTATCAAATGAGATCATCTATTTACAAGTACTTTGAAAAGTAGGGAAAAAAATCAATAAAACTGGAAGAAAAAAGTTAAAAAGTAGAAAACATTACTTACGTGTAAGGTGGCAATACTGCTTAGTATTCACAAAAAGAAAAAGAGAAAACAAATAGCAAGAGAGGAAAAAAGAATGAAAAGACAAAGAAATTCCAGCCATGCACATCCCCACTTTTCTTCTATTTCTAATTATCAAAGCTACAAGCTACGGACACTGTAAAACTCTTAGAGGAAAACATAGGAAGAACACTCTTTGACATAAATCACAGCAAGATCTTTTTTGACCCACCTCCTAGAGTAATGGAAATAAAAACAAAAATAAACAAATGGGACCTAATGAAACTTAAAAGCTTTTGCACAGCAAAGGAAACTATAAACAAGACAAAAAGACAACCCTCAGAATGGGAGAAAATAGTTGCAAATGAATCAATGGACAAAGGATTAATCTACAAAATATATAAACAGCTCATGCAGCTCAATATTAAAAGAACAAACAACCCAATCCAAAAATGGGCAGAAGACCTAAATAGACATTTCTCCAAAGAAGACATACAGACGGCCACAAGGCACATGAAAAGCTGCTCAACGTCACTAATTATTAGAGAAATGCAAATCAAAACTACAATGATGTATCACCTCACACTGGTTAGAATGGGCATCATCAGAAAATCTACAAATAACAAATGCTGGAGAGGGTGTGGAGAAAAGGGAACCCTAGCACTGTTGGTGGGAATGTAAATTGATACAGCCACTATGGAAAATGGTATGGAGGTTCCTTTAAAAACTAAAAACAGAATTACCATATGATCCAGCAATCCCACTACTGGGCACATACCCTGAGAAAACAATAATTCAAAAAGACACATGCACCCCAATGTTCATTGCAGCACTATTTACAATAGCCAGGTCATGGAAGCAACCTAAATGCCCATCGACAGACAAATGGATAAAGATGTAGTACATAGATACAATGGAATATTACTCAGCCATAAAAGGAAACGAAATTGGGTCATTTGTAGAGACGTGGATGGACCTAGAGACTGTCATACAGAGTGAAGTAAGTCAGAAAGAGAAAAACAAATAATGTATATTAAGGCATATATGTGGAATCTAGAAAAATGGTACAAATGAACCGGTTTGCAGGGCAGAAATAGAGACACAGATATAGAGAACAAACGTATGGACACCAAGGGGGGAAAGCGGTGGGGGTGTGGGGGTTGGGGGGTGATGAATTGGGGGATTGGGATTGACATGTATACACTGATGTGTATAAAATGGATGACTAATAAGAACCTGCTGTATAAAAAATAATAATAAAATTAAAATTTTAAAAAAAGCTACAAGCTAATGAGGCAGATATCCTATCTGCAAAGGATGAGGTAACTGCTCAAAAGCTCTGAAAAGCACAGATGACTAAACTTATTCAGTTCAAGGTTTTGATGATTTATTTAGCAAGTAACCATGGAAGGAAATATTGTTAATAACCAAAGTCCTTAGTTTTGTCAAAAATGAGTTACTACGTTTGGTTACTTGGGACAGCATCCCTGAACACAAATTTAAAAGGAATTGCAGCCATCTCCTATTTATCTAAACTAAGAGAGGCCAGAGTAAATATAACTAAATACAATCTAAGAAAAATGCAAAATGTAAACAATAATTAAGGGCTTCTACCCTACCGAGGAAGTGACAACTGCAAAGCTTTTTCATCAAATTCTAGGAACCAGATCCTAACTCTACCACTTGCCGTGGGAAGGAAGGGGAGAATTATCTCAATTTCCTCACTGCAATATAAGAGTAATGATATCCACCTCACAAAGCTAATGTAAAGACAACATGAAATGGGATTTATTTCTTTAAAAACAATTCAGTTTTATTAATTAACATATATTAATTTCACACATAATCTAAATAAAGCTTTTTACAATTCATTGTGTGATCCTTGATCAAAATACAGATTACGAGCATAGAGAAACATTTTCATTCCTCTGATATAATGATCTGAGAATTGTGAGTTCTATGGTTTACAAAATGAAGCCTCATTATTTAGTAAACATGGAGGTACGTTAATTATATGACTTTACCTATACTTTTCTTGGGTATCAGTGAGTTAAGTGTGTGAAAATACCTAGCACAATATCTGATGCACACACAAGGGTGTCAGATTTTTTCACTCCCCTCCACCAATAAGTAGGAGAGCACAAATACAGGATTTCACCCCTCAGGTAACATTAGAGTTCATATTCAGAGACTGCCCAAATGTATAGTTAAAAGCAATGTTTGTTTCAAACAATTTTTATTAAAAAAAATTCTGAAGTTATTTGTAAATATTGAGTTTGGAATTTACAGTCCCATTCAGCAACCCTGAGGTCAGTTATCTATACAGTTATACCTACAAGTGAGAGACCTCCACCAATTTCCAACAGAGAGTTAAGGAACCTAGCACCACAGCCGCTATGGAATATAGTTTGGCAGTTCCTCAAAAAGCTAAAGACATAATTACCATATGGTCCAGCAATTCCACTCCCATGTATATGACCAAAATGAACTGAAAACAGGGACTCAAACAGATACTTGTACACCAATGTTCACTGGAGCATCATGCATAACAGGTGAAAGGTAGAAACAACCCAAGGTGTGCCCTTTGACAGATGAATGGATAAACAAAATGTGATATACACACAATGGAATATTACTCAACCATAAAAAGGAATGAAGTTCTGATACATGCTACAACCTGGAAGAACCTTGGAAACATGATGTGAAGTGAAATAAGCCGGATACAAAAGGACAAATCCTGTATGATTCTACATACAGAATAGGCAAATTTATAGAGACAAAGCAGAATGGAAAAATAGTGGGAGAGAGATGGAGAGTTATAGTTTAATAGGTACAGAGTTTCTGTTTGGGGTGATGAAAAAGTTTTGGAAACACAGTGGTGATGGTTGCACAACAGCATGAATGTAATTAATGCCAATGACTTGTGCACTTAAAAAGGTTAAAATAGCCAAGGTTTACCACTATAAAAAAAAAAATAACCTATGTAAAAAGACCCCAGATTCCCTACAAACAAACAAACCCAAAACTAAACAAAATATAAAAATAAAAAAACAGGGAAGGAAAGGGCAGGTTTCTTACCCTTCCGGCTCCCCATCCTTCAGTATTTCTGGATGATAAAATGCAAGGCTTATTCATCTCAGTCTATTCCAAATATGTTTTTGTCTCCTTTTAGCCTGTTTAAGATGCCAATTTTACAGTAATAATCAGGTATTTGTTCTATCCCCCACATTATCACTTCAGTTTTTTTCCCCTCCTGCTTTCTAACACTCTTTCCTTTGGTAGCTGCTCCTTACACCACATGATGAGATTTCAGCCTCTGCTGCCATAATGTTACATTCTCCAGTGACCTATGTCTTACAACACTGCAAGGAATTAATGGCTGGTTAGCCAGATATGGGAAATAAATATCCACTTGTCTGATAAGCCTTTCATACCCAACTGCTCAGTCTCCAAATTCTTCTCCCACAGTACGGTTAGAGCTATTGTATTTACATGAATTTTTAGTCAACTCTCCATCATGGACCCTAATGGCAGCTGAAAGGGACATTCATGGTTTCTGGTTTTGGTTGTTAACTTTGTACACTCCCTCCTCATTACCTATAAAGCCAGAAGAATGAAAAAGATAGTGGGAACCTGTCAGACAAGCTATTCTTCTACAGTCTTCCCTCTTCCTAGTCAGCACCTTCCTTACACTGAGCTCTGAGACTGGCATCTAAAGAGTCAAGGATGGATACAACGGTACAAGGATCCAAGAGCTCACTTTTCCAGGACACGGCATCCACAGAACTCAAGATGGAGAAAGCATAGACACTGAATCAGATTTTGGAAATTCAAATTGTACTTCTGCCTGTGCCACTGAATCTCTGAGAGCCGTGGATCAAATTCCTCTAAGTCTGTTCCCTCATTTACAAGGTGTAAGGCTCTATGAGATGACCTCAAAAGTCCCCCAGCTCTGAAACTCAGTTATAAGCACATCAAGAACTGTAGCTCCAAAACTGTTCTCTAGTCACATCAAAAAATAGTTCATATGGGAAACTATTTTTAATGTAGTATACATGTAAATATCTGTTCAAAGTGGGAAGAGAATCTCTCGGGGTTTTACTTCCCCACATTCAAGCTAACTAAAATTAAAAGGCGAAAGTTTTTTGATTTTTAAGGTGAATGCAATAAACTCTGTTTTTCCCAAATGGCCTTGTTTTTTTCTATTACAACTGCTGCTAAACTAGGTCACCTAAGTAATAAATATTGAAAGCATTTAACCAAATTCAAACATCTGTTCCATTCCTCTTTCAGGGTTTGATCCAGCTGAAATAAAATATCCACTGCCCTACAGGACCTGCAAGATCCACACTGCTGGAAATGTTGTTTTCCTAAAGCCAATATTATCTAGTGAAAAAATATGGCCTATTTCAATAAGTCTGAGGCACAAGGAGGACAAAACTATGTGAGAGGCAGCAAAATGCGATCAAGTAAATCTTGCCCTGCTGGATATTCCTATAGTAGGGCAACAGGGCTCATAACAAACCTTGGTTGGGTATGTGCCCAATTTAAGCCCCTGCACGGTAGGTCTATCCAGAGAACATGGTGAAGGCAGTGCCTCTCCAGCTCCTGTATATACTAGGAGAACTTTGCTCTCAGGGCTCTTACCCTATTCTGCATTGGAATTTCTAAGCAAATAATTCAAATTTGACTTTGGGAAAAATTACGTTGACTTTAGAAAACAGAAATTGGTTTGTGCATAGAGATACCACAAATAAAGTTAACAATTAAATAAGAGATTAGAAAAGATACCTGCAATGCACGTGAAAAATATGGGTATGAGATACAAAGGTCTCTTATAAATTAACAACAAAACAAATGGGTAACCCAATGGGAACAAAACCAAGTAAGAAAATGGACAATGGACAAAGGACATGAACATGCAATTCACTGAAGAGAAAAATCCAGAAGACTGAGAAGATGCCCAGCCTCACTAGTAATGCAAACTTAAAACTGCATTTCACACCCACTCTGCCAAGATTTTTTCAAATCACGAAAATGTGGGGAAAAAAGGATGGAACTATGGCTGACAGGGACATAAAGTGGGAGAAGAACAATACTCTTTGGCATCACTGGTGGAAATGTGAGTTCTAAGACCTTGGAAATCAGTCTAGAAAACTTAAATTCAAGATAAAGCTATCCAATGACCTAGTAACTGCACCTTTTATAATTTAAAGAAATAAATCCCAGTACATAAGGATATATATTTAACATGTTTATTGAATCACTGTTTATAACAGCAAAAAAAGTTAAGAACACTGGAAACAAGCTGAATGGCCAATAGAAGAATAGTTCAATAAATCAGCACATTTACAACATGGAATATTATGTAACCATTAAAAATGAGTTTTATCTATGTTGGAGGATTTTCTACAACCTATTTTAAGTTAGAAAATGAAGATGCAGAAACATTCATATACTATGTCCTTATTTATTAAGCAATAATAAATGACTGTATGGACATGGGAAACATAGCACAGCTTAGGCACTAGGTTATTAAGTTATCTATGAAGGGGAGTAGTATGGTTCAAGTGGGGAGGAATGATAGTAAAGGTAAAAAGCAAGATTGAATTTTAAAGCTGTCCATGATTTTTTTTAAAAGGCATATGATATTCCAGTTGTATAAAATTTTATGTATACTCCATAAATAGAAATATAGACAGAAAATCTGAAACAAAATAACTACAAGTATCTCCCATTTTATTGTCACCACAGTGGTCTTCAAACTAGATACCATTCTCAAAAGGTACAAAATATAATGCTGTGATCCAATAATACTAGAACTTTACTTTTGTTTCTTTGTATTTCTCCTCCTTTTTATCTTCTGTATAGAATGTTTTATAACATTCATAATATATTAGCTCAATAGTTCATGGGCTACATATATAGGGTACATACTAAGACATTTTTGCTGATATCAGTGTGCGATCCAAAAGTTTGGAGAGCAGAGTGGATACGTTTGAGCAGGATACTTTTTACACCAAAACTCCTTCAAGAAAGTTTTGATCACCTAGTTAACTATGGATTCTGTAGACTTATAATTCTAGATCATCTAGATTCTGGCCATTGTTTCTACTAGGAGTGGGTTATCAGTGCCTTCCTCTTCCTTCCATCCCCACCCTTTCTACCCTATCAGAGTTACCATAAGAGAAGGATCTCTCAGAATTTATTAAAAATAATTCTACAAAAACTTTGTTTGCTCCAGCAACTACTTCCAGTCCCCTTAATGTGTGATTGATCTACACCCACTACCACCACCACTTCCTTTTCTCTTACAATCTGATTTTCATATCATCTAAGTTTTCTCCCAAACAATCCTGGGAGAATGATTTTATAAATGACCTACACGGTTTTTTTTTTTAAGTTTTATTTATTTATTTATTTATTTATTTATTTATTTAGGCTGCATTGGGTCTTCGTTGCTGCATGCGGGCTTTCTCTAGTTGCAGCGAGAGAGGGCTACTCTTCGTTGCAGTGCACGGGCTTCTCATTGTGGGGGCTTCTCTTGCGGAGCACAGGCTCCAGGCGCATGGGCTTCAGTTGCTGCAGCACGTAGGCTCAGTAGTTGTGGCTCGCGGGCTCTAGAGCACAGGCTCAGTGGTTGGGATGCACAGGCTTAGTTGCTCCGTGGCATGTGGGATCTTCCCAGACCAGGGCTCGAACCCATGTCCCCTGCATTGGCAGGCAGATTCTTAACCACTGTGCCACCAGGGAAGCCCGACCTACATGTTTTTAAAAAACTAAAAACTATGAAGCACATAAAATTCTTGTTCTTCTTGTAAGAACACTGACAGTTTCACAGATCTCACTATCCTTAAGATCTCTACAGCACTCATAATATATTAAAATGTATGAATTTTACATCTACTTATGCTATAAACCCCACACTATTCCATCTGGTGGAATCTGGTGTCATTTCCCTTAAGTCTGAAGACCTTCCTTCAGAATTTCCTGTTGGGTAGATCTACAACAAATTGTCTCCATTTTCACTTCTCTGAAAATATTTTTATTTCACCTTTGTCTTTGAAGGATTTCTCTTTGGCCATAAAATTTCAAATAGCTTGCTTCTTTAGCACTTTAAAAATGTTCTACCACTTTACAACCTCCTTTGTTCCTGATGAGATGTGACCCATCATTTATATCATTGTTCTACTGTATGTAATTTATCTTTTAGCTCTGGCTGCTTTCAACGTTCTCGTTGATTTTCAGCTGTTTTCTATGAAGTGTCTAGGTGTGATTTTCCTTGTATTCATCTTGAGGTTTGCTGACCTGCTTTCATTTTTAAGTTTGTTTTTCACCAAATCTGGGAAACCATCAGCCATTATCTTTTCAAATACTTTTCCTGCCACATTCTCTTATCTTCTGAGATTACAATTACATATATATTATTTGATATTATCCTAACAGCTGATATTATCCTAACAGCACCAAGACACTTTTCCATTTTTCTTGAATCATTTATCTTTGTTCAAAATAGAATAACTGAACTTGAAGACAGTCTGATCAAAATTACCTTATCTTACTTCCATCTGGGTTTTTTGTTTTCTGTTTTTCTATTAAAATTTCCCATCTATTGTTGCATTATGACCATATTTTGGGTCTACAATATTTATAATATCTGCTTTTAAAGTCCTTGTGCACTAAATTCCAGCATCTCAGTCATCTTGGGGTTGTTTTCTATTGACTGTTTCTTCTCTTGACTATGAGTCATTTCCCTTTTCTTCATGTGATTGGTATTATGGGAAGGCTATTATGAATATTATGTTGTAGAGAGCATCTTTTTCTGAAGAATATTGATCAGTTATTTAGCTAGATTCAAACTCCAAATTGTTTCGCTATGGTGTACAGTGCCTGGAACTACTCAGTTCTTTCAGCTTTCCAGCTGTTTCTTCTCATTGGGAACTTTAGAGTCTCTCCATGAATCAGCCAAGAATTTGGACAGAGTTTAATGTAAAATGTTGCGGCTTCCTCTTCTGTGACTCCCTCCGTTCCTGGATCTGTCTGCTCACTTTCCAGTCACTCTGGCAGCCACAAATGCCATTCATCTCCTAACTCCTCCAGCCAGTAACTGCCACTTTCTGCTCTACGTCTAGCCATCCCACTATGCACAGACTGGGTAATGCCACCAGGCAAAAACAGTATATGAATGTTAACTTTATCCAGTGCAATTCACATCTTTCAAGAATCAACCTCCCTCCAATTTCTGTCAGCTGTCAGTTGCTCTCTGGTGGCTTCAAATATGGATTTTATATCTTGCCCACAGTTTATAATTGTTATCTGCATCAAGGGTCCTCTGATAAAAGTATGCTGCTATTGGCATGACCAGAATAAGAAGTTCCCCACAATGATATTTTAGAAACATGTTTTTCCTTTATTTCATTTAACCTTCTTACGTCCTTAAAGACTAGAGACAGCAAAATTTGCTTACACTAAACAAAAAACAGTATAAACTTGGAAATGATCACATCTTATTATGCACCTTTACATTTGGTAATGGAATTATTTTTAAAGTGGGGAAAAATATGCCCTCTTTAGAGAAACAGGTAGATGTAGGGTTTTCCCCCCATTGGAAGCATTACCTCGCACATTAGCTCAGAAAACCATGGGGGTTTATCATCACGTGCAATGTGACTCATGAAAGCAATGTGTCTGCCAAGGCCAGAAGATCCATCACGGTTTTGGCAACTGGGGAATTTGTAAGATCTAACTCACTGAACAATAGGATAGCATCATTATGTGATACACACTGAGCACAGCAAGTCAATTAGAGTAAGCGGCTTTGTGTAGTTTCCCCAGACTTACTCTGCAATTCATGGGATAACGGTCTGGTATTCTACATTCTGCAGTGAGGCCAGTTATACCCTCATTGATGGAAAGCAGTGTTCAGACAGCTAAGAGATTGGACATGATTTAGTCCAATCACGTCACTCTACAGATGGGGAAACTGAGGGCCAGAGGAATTCAGTAACTTATTCAAGACCAAGAATTAAGTAACTGTCAACAGTGGCAGAAACAAGACTAGAGCCAACTGCTTCCTCCTGCACCTCACACTATTTCTCTTACATATGGGAAAAAAAATTAAATATAAAAGATACAAAATAGACCAAAGTATTAAGGAAACAAAACCCCTAAATTTTTTCCCCCTCACTGCTTAACAAGATTGGGCATTTAACCTTTTTGTGTCTTTAAAGACTAAAGACAGCAAAATAAACGTATTCCAAAAGAGCAGTCCTTACAGAATAACAAAAATTATTGCCAATAGTTCACAAATATGATCAAATGTAAGAGCGCCACTGAAAGTTGCTTATTATTAACTTACTTTACTAACCTGCTACCTTTTTTGCCAGAACCCATTTGTCCTGTTAAAATCTCTTTTCAGTGGTCTTTCAGTTCCACATTAAACTTCAGTAAAATTCAGTTCCCATATGGGACCCAGGAGGTACTGAGTTCTATGCCCTAATTTGTTGAAGTGTTGAAAATAAAAGGACTGGTAACTTCTTCACTTCTGTGGGATTTTCCCATAAATGCCAAGGCAAGTCCTATGAGATCAGCATTGTCATTACTACTACCTTATATTACTATAATGTATAGAAACACTCTTTATGGAGTTCAATTAGCTGCCTTCTGATAGGTAACTTCACAGTCATTATTTCTCAACAAAAATAATTGCATTTTTAAACCAAAAAAACAAAAGTAATCTCTGTGTATGTATACATTATACCAGTTGCCTAGATTCTTAAGAACGAAATCAAGAGAACAATTTGGAAACATTTACACTGGCAAACGCAGAGCCCACTAAGGTAAAACATTTTTTAAAAAATATTTTGAGCAGGCCTATCTTAGCTGCCAAAAAAAAAAAAAAAAAGCCAAGAAACTGTCTGAAAATGCCTGTATTATTCTAACTGCTTCCCCTACCCCACCTCCCAACTGTTTCCACCAGGCAGTAAATAAAATCCCATCCGGGCCCCAGGGCAACAGGCTAATCAGACTATCTGGGAGGCAGAACAGGGGCCCAAAAATAAGGAGGTGGGCAGAGGGGCGAGCCAAGAACGTTTGCATTTAACCATCTTAACTGCTGTAAACCAAATATTTGATTTTGCTCACTTATTTCCCTTCAAAAATACATGTGAGTAAAACAAAGGTTTGATTCAAATGTATGAGGGACTGGTCAGAATGTTATGAATAAACTGCTCGTCTGCTGAAAGGTATGTTCCACTTGAGAGACTGTCTGCTGGAGTGAGTGGTGTGGGTACCACATGGTCCTGTAATACTTTGGGATGCCCGCAAGGTTGTCTCTTCCTCTTACCCCTTCCGTTTCCTACCTTCCACCTCTGACAGGAATGAAAGAACATATGTAAAACCTAAGTTACTGAAAACTTCCCCGTGAGAGGAAGGAGCCCAGATCTCTGAAGCAGCCCCAGAAAGGTGGGTGGGATTTTTTCAACAGAGAACAGAGTTTACTGGCAGAAAACAAGGCCAGGAAAGGAGGTGGGGTGAAAAGAGGTTCAGAGCATTTAGGGTCATGGGAATGGGGACTCTGGAGGGTAGCTGCTATGTGCAGAGATCGAGAGTAATGAGGAAAGAGGATTTCAAGTTTTTCTGTGGGACCCAACAGTTCCTCCAATGCTTTACTCATTAAGTGTTTAAACTAAACTGGAGATAAATTACTGATGTTCCCTGTAAGGCTAAAACTCCACCTACAAAACATCTCTCCACTATTTATTCCTCCAAGAAAAACATATTCATCCATTGTTTGTATAACATAGATGAGAACATGGGGTAAAAAGTCAGAAGGAATAATCCAGAAGTCTTAAAGTCTGGAGTTGTCAGCACCTCTTTGATAGGAGCTTACACCAAAATCCTCAATCTTTTTCTGTGTCAGAGCCCAGGGTGAAAGGTTTATGAATTTGACTAGTCCTAATACAGACTATCTTCACAATAAATTTGCTAATTAAAAAGAACACGATGTTATAATGGCATGCCATACACTGTCAGAGATGGAGAGAACCCAGTAAAGAAGAGACCCTTTACGTGGTGTAACTGGTTCATGGATGGGCTTTGTGTGAGGGGAGTCTGAGTCCCACAGAATTGTGTGTTTTTAGCATATTCTTAAAAAGCCCGATTTAAAACAAACTGGTGAAGAACTATGGAAATAGACTATCTACTACTTCAAGTCCCTAACATCACAGAGGAGAAACCTGAGATGCAAAAAAGGCCATCCTCTCTTCTCCAGTCCCACAGCTAGAGGGGGCCACACCTGGAGCTGCGGGTGGGTAAGGACTTCCCTCCAAGGCAGCCGGGGAGCCACCATCAGGGTGTGTCAGAACGAAGAATCATACTGAAAGTCAAAGTCCAAATGGCATCAAGGAACATTTGCAAAGCTTTCCCTGGAAAGGCTCCAGAGGCAGATTTCTGAAGCTGGACTGGAGACTGGGAAATCCAGACCTGAGAGACACAAACAGGTGGAGACCCTGAGAACACAGGGCTTCCTTCTGGCAGCTCATCAGGCTCGAATACCTGAGGCTCTTTGTCACTCTTCTTTTGTTTTGCAACTATGCATTACGTTCAAGGTAAAAGCAATACTTAGTTTCCACCTGTAAGGTTGCACAGGCAGCATGCATTCCTTCAACTAACATTTATTAACTACCATGTGCCAGAGATGGAGATGAAAGATGGAGAAAAGATGAAGAAGTGGTGAAAAGGGCACAGGTGTTCACATCAGACAGTCCTGCGTAGGAATCCCAGCTTTTCCACTCACTGGCTGATAACCTTAGGCAGTTGCTCAGTTTCCTCATCATTCAAACCAAGAGCACCTAGAACACATTTGGTCTCTATTATGACTAGTGTTAACACATTATCCGTCCTGAAGGAGCTCACAGACCCGAGAGAACTGGGCAGAATTAACTAGTTACACTCCCATGGGACCCGAGTTCTATCAGGCATGCACCCAGCACCCACAGGAGAGACAATACCTCCCTCATCACCGCCAATGGGAGTCACAAGTGCGTGCACACATGCACACAAAGCGTAGTACAAACCTCAATTCATTTAGCTTCCTAGATGTGCAAACCCTGGAGAAGTGCTTCCTACCCAGAGATGCTGCCATCCTAGACCGTCGTCAGGCAGAACTAGAGGGTCGTGGGGCCTGCAGAGGTCTGTCTAAACTCAAGCAGCCAAACCTGACTTGGGGAGCTTCTTCTCGGGTCACAGGTGTTACTGCAAGTCTGTACCCACCCCCCATTCTGCCCCAAATGCTAGCGAAAGGGAGGGAAAACTGACTTCACAAGGCAATCCTTTTAAAACCCCATTTCCTCTACCAGTAAGTGCCTTCCCAGTCCTTGCAGAACTTTAAGAAATGGTGTTGTGTTATAGTTCACTGATGTCATCAGATCTCCCTCCATATTATCTCCCTCAAGGTACACCACCACCACCTAGCCCCCCTCCTTTGAAGACAGCAAAGGTCACTAAGCAGGTCTGGCCCCACCACCCTCTAGGTTAAACAACCACGGACAAGTGGGAATTGTAAAAATAGCTATGCCTCATGGCATTGTGATGAGAGTAAAATGGGTAATCCATGAAGAGCATTTAGTGCTGTACCTGAAACAAACTGAAGTCCTAAGTATCATCAATTTTCACTACAAGAAGCTATACTTGAGACAGCACCCAGGAGTTGAACACAAAAGTCACAAGCATGAAAGATTCAGCAACATCAGAGGCCCTCTGTGGAAACATCAGACCACCAAAGTCAATACCAAACGAATAACTGATGTGTCATGCAACATCCAGGAAAAAGAGTCAACTTTTAAGCCAACAATAATAAACACAAAATATGTCTTCAAAGTTTTTTCCACTCCATACAATTAACTCAAACATGATACATCGCCCAGTGTCTAATGAGAAAGGAAACAATGGAATTACCCAAAATTTCCAAATCTCTTCTCCTGCCTTAGAAATTCATAATATTCTTCCAGAGGAAGTAGAAATCTTATGTTAATGTTTAAAAAAAAAAACTTAACAGATTTAGAATGCAGGCTAAATGCCTACAAAGCAGATAATATCATCAAGTTTCATGTCATCATTAGTTAATCAACATTAGTAAACTGATCAAATTATTTTGATCAAATGTACTTTAATCAAACTGACAAGTTAGTAGTTCCAATCTTCTGTGGCAGTTGTAAGTCTCAAATAATAGTGTTTGCTGAGCTCAGCAATGATTCATTAGATATATGTGTATTCTACTGTTTGGAAAGCAAATAACTTCTTAAGATACATAAGTATATTGATGAAAGGAATCCCTGATATTGACAGAAACTAAGAAAATTAACTTAGGTCAGGAACCAAAGTATCAAGAATTGAAAAAAAATTCATTTGCTACATATTAACAGAACAAATAATATCTCGTCCAACTTAAGATATATATGGTGAAACTTTTTAATTTGATCAATAATTTAATATTATAACTTTCATGAATGAGTAGGACAGGGTTTTTCAACCTCAGCACTATCGATGCTTTGTACCGGATAATTCTTTATTGGGAGGCCTAGTCTTGGGCACTGGAGGATAATTTAGCACCATCCCTGGCCTATGGCCACAGATGCCAGTAGTATCCTCCCAAGTCCTGACAATCAACCATGTCTCCAGACATTGCCAAATGTCCCATGGGGGGCCAAAAGCACCCTGGATGAGAACTACTGACTTAAGACATGACTGTTTCCGTCTCAGTTTTATCTGAAAAAACACTAATGAGAACACAAAGCCATTGTTCTATGCTACGTATTCTACACACATCATCTATAATCTCACAGCTGTATTTTGTTCCCATTAAAGAAAAACATAGTCAGAGCAGTCTTTCTAGCTCTGAAGCCCCAGCTTTGCCTATTTTGACATGCATTTACAGTGTACATACTTAAATGATGTATTTAGATGATATAGTCATATCACTATGATCATTATCAAGAAGCATACAAGCCCTCTCATTAAATTTACAGTTTCACTTACTAGTCATTACATTACTTTATTTCCTTTCTTTCTTTCTTTCTTTCTTTCTTTCTTTCTTTCTTTCTTTCTTTCTCCCTTTTCTTCTCAGCTGTGTGGCTGACAGGATCTTGGTGCTCCGGCCAGGTGCCAGGCCTGAGCCTCTGAGGTGGGAGAGCCAAGTTCAGGACACTGGTCCATGAGAGACCTCCCAGCTCCACGTAATATCAAATGGCGAAAGCTCTCCCAGAGATCTCCATCTCAATGCTAAGACCCAGCTACACTCAACCACCAGCAAGCTACAGTGCTGGATACCCTATGCCAAAAAACTAGCAAGACAGGAACACAACACCACCCATTAGCAGAGAGGCTGCCTAAAATCATAATAAGTTCACAGACATCACGAAACACACCACTGGATGTGGTCCTGCCCACCAGGAAGACAAGATCCAGCCTCATCCACCACAACACAGGCATCAGTCCCCTCCACCAGGAAGCCTACACAACCCACTGAACCAACCTTAGCCACTGGGGGCAGACACCAAAAACAATGGGAACTACAAACCTGCAGCCTGCGAAAAGGAGACCCCAAACACACTAAGTTAAGCAAAATGAGAAGACAGAGAAACACACAGAAGATGAAGGAGCAAGGTAAAAACCCACCACACCAAACAAATGAAGAGGAAATAGGCAGTCTACCTGAAAAAGAATTCAGAGTAATGATAGTGAAGATGATCCAAAATCTTGGAAATAGAATGGAGAAAATACAAGAAACGTTTAACAAGGACCTAGAAGAACTAAAGAGCAAACAAACAATGATGAACAACACAATAAATGAAATGAAAAATTCTCTAGAAGGAAACAAGAGCAGAATAATTGAGGCAGAAGAACATATAAGTGATCTGGAAGATAAAATAGTGGAAATAACTACTGCAGAGCAGAATAAAGAAAAAAAGAATGAAAAGAATTGAGAACAGTCTCAGAGACCTCTGGGACAACATTAAATGTACCAACATGCAAATTACAGGGGTCCCAGAAGAAGAGTAGAAAAAAAAAGGGACTGAGAAAATATTTTAAGACATTATAGTTAAAAACTTCCTTAATATGGGAAAGGAAATAGTCAATCAAGTCCAGGAAGTGCAGAGAGTCCCATACAGGATAAATCCAAGAAGAAACACGCCAAGACACATATTAATCAAACTATCAAAAATTAAATACAAAGAAGAAACATTAAAAGCAGCAAGGGAAAAGCAACAAATAACATACAAGGGAATCCCCATAAGGTTAAGAGCTGATCTTTCAGAAGAAACTCTGCAAGCCAGAAGGGAGCTGCAGGACATATTTAAAGTGATGAAAGGGAAAAACCTACAACCAAGGTTACTCTACCCAGCAAGGATCTCATTCAGATTCGATGGAGAAATTAAAACCTTTACAGACAAGCAAAAGCTAACAGAATTCAGCACCACCAAACGCTTTACAACAAATGCTAAAGGAACTTCTCTAGGCAGAAAACACAAGAGGAGGAAAAGACCTACAATAACAAACCCAAAACAATTAAGAAAATGGTAACAGGAACATACATATCAATAACTACTTTAAATGTAAATGGATTAAATGCTCCAACCAAAAGACACAGATTGGCTGAATGGATACAAAAACAAGACCCGTATATATGCTGTCTACAAGAGACCCACTTCAGACCTAGGGACACATACAGACTGAAAGTGAGGGGATGGAAAAAGGTATTCCATGCAAATAGAAATCAAAAGAAAGCTGGAGTTAGCAATTCTCATATCAGACAAAATAGACTTTAAAATAAAGACTATTACAAGAGACAAAGAAGGACACTACATAATGATCAAGGGATCGATCCAAGAAGAAGATATAACAATTGTAAATATTGATGCACCCAACATAGGAGCACCTCAATACATAAGGCAAATGCTAACAGTCATAAAAGGGGAAATCGACAGTAACACAATCATAGTAGGGGACTTGAACACCCCACTTTCACCAATGGACAGATCATCCAAAATGAAAATAAATAAGGAAACACAAGCTTTAAATGATACATTAAACAAGATGGACCTAATTGATATTTATAGGACATTCCATCCAAAAACAACAGAATACACTTTCTTCTCAAGTGCTCATGGAACATTCTCCAGGATAGATCATATCTTGGGTCACAAGTCAAGCCTTGGTAAATTTAAGCAAACTGAAATCATATCAAGTATCTTTTCCAACCACAAAAAAAGAGACTAGATATCAATTACAAGAAAAAATCTGTAAAAAATATAAACACATGAAGATTAACAGCGCACTACTAAATAACCAAGAGATCACTGAAGAAATCAAAGAGGAAATCAAAAAATTCCTAGAAAAAAATGACAATGAAAACACGACGACCCGAAACCTATGGGATGCAGCAAAAGCAATTCTAAGAGGGAAGTTTATAGCAATACAATCCTACCTCAAGAAACAAACAACCTAACCTTACACCTAAAGCCATTAGAGAAAGAAGAACAAAAAAAACCCAAAGTTAGCAAAAGGAAAGAAATCAAAGATCAGATCAGAAATAAATGAAAAAGAAATGAAGGAAACAATAGCAAAGATCAATAAAACTAAAAGCTGGTTCTTTGAGAAGATAAACAAAATTGATAAACCATTAGCCAGACTCATCAAGAGAAAAAGGGAGAAGACTCAAATCGACAGAGTTAGAAATGAAAAAGGAGAAGTAAAAACTGACACTGCAGAAATACAAAGGACCATGAGAGATTACTACAAGCAACTATATGCCAATAAAATGGACAACCTGGAAGAAATGGACAAATTCTTAGAAAAGCACAACCTTCCGAGACTGAACCAGGAAGAGATAGAAAGTATAAACAGACCAATCACAAGCACTGAAATTGAAGCTGTGATTAAAAATCTTCCAACAAACAAAAGCCCAGGACCAGATGGCTTCACAGGCAAATTCTATCAAACATTTAGAGAAGAGCTAACACCTATCCTTCTCAAACTCTTCCAAAATATAGCAGAGGGAGGAACACTCCCAAACTCATTCTACGAGGCCACCATCCCCCTGATACCAAAACCAGACAAAGATGTCACAAAAAAAGAAAACTACAGACAATATCGCTGATGAACATAGATGCAAACATCCTCAACAAAATACTAGTAAACAGAATCCAACAGCACATTAAAGGGATCATCCACCATGATCAAGTGGGGTTTATCCCAGGAATGCAAGGATTCTTCAATATACACAAATCAATCAATGTGATAAACCATATTAACAAACTGAAGAAGAAAAACAATATGATCATCTCCATAGACGCAGAAAAAGCTTTTGACAAAATTCAACACCCATTTATGATAAAAACCCTCCAGAAAGTAGGCCTAGAGGGAACTTACCTCAACATAATAAAGGGCATATATGACAAACCCACAGCCAACATCGTTCTCAATGGTGAAAAACTGAAACCATTTCCTCTAAGATCAGGAACAAGACAAGGCTGCCCCGTCTCACCACTATTATTCAACATAGTTTTGGAAGTTTTAGCCACAACAATCAGAGAAGAAAAGAAATAAAAGGAATCCAAATCAGAAAAGAAGAAGTAAAGCCATCACTGTTTGCAGATGACATGATACTATACATAGAGAATCCTAAAGATGCTACCAGAAAACTACTAGAGCTAATCAGTGAATTTGGTAAAGTAACAGGATACAAAATTAATGCACAGAAATCTCTTGCATTCCTATACACTAATGACGAAGAGTCTGATAGAGAAATTAAGGAAACACTCCCATTTACCATTGCAACAAAAAGAATAAAATACCTAGGAATAAACCTACCTAAGGAGACAAAAGACCTGTATGCAGAAAACTATAAGACACTGATGAAAGAAATTAAAGATGATACAAATAGATGGAGAGATATACCATGTTCTTGGATTGAAAGAATCAACATTGTGAAAATGACTACACTTCCCAAAACAATCTACAGATTCAATGCAATCCCTATCAAACTATCAGTGGCATTTTTCACAGAACTAGAACAAAAATTTCATAATTTGTATGCAAACACAAAAGACCCTGAATAGCCAAAGCCATCTTGAGAAAGAAAAACGGAGGTGGAGGAATCAGGCTCCCTGACTTCAGGCTATACTACAAAGCTACAGTAATCAAGACAGTATGGTACTGGTACAAAAACAAAAATATAGATCAATGGAACAGGATAGAAAGCCCAGAGATAAACCCACACACATATGGGTCACCTTATCTTTGATAAAGGAGGCAAGAATATACAATGGAGAAAAGACAGCCTCTTCAATAAGGGGTGCTGGGAAAACTGGAGAGCTACATGTAAAAGAATGAAATTAGAACACTCCCTAACACCATACACAAAAATAAACTCAAAATGGATTAAAGACCTAAATGTAAGGCCAGACACTATAAAACTCTTAGAGGAAAACATAGGCAGAACACTCTATGACATAAATCACAGCAAGATCCTTTTTGACCCACCTCCTAGAGAAATGGAAATAAAAACACAAATCAACAAATGGGACCTAATGAAACTTAAAAGCTTTTGCACAGCAAAGGAAACCATAAACAAGACCAAAAGACAACCCTCAGAATGGGAGAAAATATTTGCAGACAAAGCAACTGACAAAGGATTAATCCGCAAAATTTACAAGCAGCTCATGCAGCTCAATATCAAAAAAACAAACAACCCAATCCAAAAATGGGCGGAAGACCTAAATAGACATTTCTCCAAAGAACATATACAAATTGCCAACAAACACATGAAAGGATGCGCAACATCACTAATCATTAGAGAAATGCAAATCAAAACTACAATGAGATATTACCTCACACTGCTCAGAATGGCCATCATCTAAAAATATACAAACAATAAATGCTGGAGAGGGTGTGGAGGAAAGGGAACCCTCTTGCACTTTTGGTGGGAATGTAAATTGATACAGCCACTATGGAGAACAGTATGGAGGATCCTTAAAAAACTAAGAATAGAACTACCATACGACCCAGCAATCCCACTACTGAGCATATACCCTGAGAAAACCATAATTCAAAAAGAGTTATGTACCAGAATGTTCACTGAAGCTCTATTTACAATAGTCAGGACATGGAAGCAACCTAATCGTCCATCAACAGAGGAATGGATAAAGAAGATGTGGCACATATATACAATGGAATATTACTCAGCCATAAAAAGAAACGAAATTGAGTTATTTGTAGTGAGATGGATGGACCTAGAGTTTGTCATACAGAGTGAAGTAAGTCAGAAAGAGAAAAACAAATACCGTATGCTAACACAGATATATGGAATCTAAAAAAAAAAAAAAAAAATTGGTTCTGAGAACCTAGGAGCAGGACAGGAATAAAGACGCAGATGTAGAGAATGGACTTGAGGACACAGGGAGGGGAAAGGGTAAGCTGGGACGAAGTGAGAAAGTGGCATGGACATATATACACTACCAAATGTAAAACAGATAGCTAGTGGGAAGCAGCCACATAGCACAGGGAGATCAGCTCAGTGCTTTGTGACCACCTAGAGGGGTGGGATAGGGAGGGTGGGAGGGAGATGCAAGAGGGAGGAGATATGGGGATATATGTATATGTATAGCTGATTCACTTTGTTATAAAGCAGAAACTAACACGCCATTGTAAAGCAATTATACTCCAATAAAGACGTTAAAAAAAAAAAAGAAGTACGTCTATGAGAAAGTATACAAACGAGTCAGTTTTTTTGGTTTGGTTTTTTGGTTTTTTTGTTTTTTTGTGGGGTTTTTTGGCTGTACCGCACAGCTTGCGGGATCTTAGTTTCGCAACCAGGGACTGAACCCGGTTCATGGCAGTGAAAGCCCCAAATCCTAACCACTAGCCCACCAGGGAACTCCCTAGTCAGTTTCCGTTTACACTGTAGAAGCTAAAACACCACACAAATATCCACAAGATGGGGATATTCTCCCACCAAAAAAAAGAAAAAACAAACAACCAACCAACCAAAGTGTTATTCTATTTTTCTTTGCCAGAAGTTAACAAAAGATGGAACAGGGCCGAACAGGACAAGAAAGCAAAAATGATTCTGGCTGCTCAATCAACAGAAACTGTTCTCAATGTTTCTAATGAATTAATAGATACTAGTAAACGCTGTAAAGATAATTTTACTGAAAATAAAAATTAAGGAAATGATTACATCATTAGGCTTAGAGAAATCTTATGTTGTACTACCCAGAAGTTGTGTGGCTGAACCCTCATGTTCCCTAGTCATAATAAAAAGATAAATAAGAAATCATACTGATATCAAGGGCTTACTCAAAAAACTTCCGGGCCTAATGTATGTCACCGTTACCATCAGGTCATAACCCTGGGGGTTTTAATGCCAAGCTCTATCTTTTTCCCATCAGCCTGCAGCCACTCTACTCTTCCCAGGGGTCCCAACCGACTTCTGGACTTGGTGTAAGTCATTCCTGTTGCATACTGGGGTTCACCACTGGCTATGAACCCCAGTTCCACCACCTTGCAATTTCCATCAACTGCATCCCCATCAGATAGCCCGAGCTGATATCTCTTTCTTGGTAACCTACCTGGTACCTCAGTTCCTCCTGAACAGACCTCTGTTGCTTCTTGCCCTCCCCTCACGCAAGAACTTCTCTGTACCTAAGTCCAAGTAGTCATACCCCGCAACTTATGGATGGTCCCTTTCTGTGCTAATATAGTACTTGCTTCACAATGGGCTAATACGTGTTAAACATTTAGAACAACGCCTGTCGTATTAAAAAAGGCTAACAATTAAAGTTATTACTTGTGTTCTAACTCCTGGATTTTCAGTTCACCTGCTTGCACTCCACTCCTCCAAGATGGGCCATGCATGGTGCTGTCTCCTCCGACTCACCATGCCCTGTGGGTCCCACATCCTGCTTGCCAGGCCAGACTTCCTCCTGCAGTTACAGCTGAGACAGTCACCACCCAAGTCCCACCGCACCGAGCAGCCAGGCCATGTCCACACGACATGGCGCCCCGGAATTTAAAATGTGGTTTAGGGCTTCCCTGGTGGCACAGTGGTTGAGGATCTGCCTGCCAATGCAGGGAACACGGGTTCGAGCCCTGGTCTGGGAAGATCCCACATGCCACGGAGCGACTAGGCCCGTGAGCCACAACTGCTGAGCCTGCGCATCCGGAGCCTGTGCTCCGCAACGGGAGAGGCCGCGACAGTGAGAGGCCCGCGCACCGCGATGAAGAGTGGCCCCCGCTCGCCGCAACTGGAGAAAGCCCTCGCACAGAAACGAAGACCCAACGCAGCCATAAATAAATAAATAAATAAAATTTAAAAAAAAAAATGTGGTTTATTTTTCAACCTAGTTAGAGGATGGTTTGAATCCTGGTCCTGCCCCCTACTTACTTATGATCTTATACAAGAGACTTCAGTTCTCTAATCCCCAGTTTTCCATCTTTAAAATGAGGGTGCACAAGAATGCAAAAGAGTTGCTGTAAGATAGTGTAAACACACGCTTAACACTCAATGAGTGCTCCACAAAGTAGTTGCTTTTCACATTATTCCTAAGACAAGGATGCACATGATACTCTGAGGGGAAAAAATATGATCAGGATTCAGAATGAGAATTCCACTTCCGGAAACCTGCCCTACAGACGAGCTCTAGCGGGTATGCATGGATGTGCCTGGAGAGGGTGTTCAGTAGCTTTCAGAACAGGGAGAGAGGTTTTCATTAGCGTTTGGGCAATGTGTTAGTTTCCAAGGACTGCCATAAAATTACCACAAACTAGGGGACTTAAAACAGAAATTTATTCTCACCGTTACAGACACCACAAGTCAAAAAAAAAAAGAAAAAATCAACATGTTGGCAGGGCTGCACGCCCACCAAAGACTCTAAGGGGGAATCCTTCCCTGCCTCTTCCAGTTTCTGGGGGCTCCAGGCACTCCTTGACCTTTAACTTCATATCCTTCCCAAGTCTGCCTCTGTCTTTAGGTGGCCTTCTCTTCCTCTCCCTGTCTTTTCCTCTTCTGTCTTGTAAGGACACCTGCGATTGGATTTAGGGCCCACTTGGTTAATTGAGGATGATCTCATCTTAAAATCCTTAGACTAATTACATCTGCAAAGACTTTTTCCAAATGAGGTCACCTTCCCTGGTTCCAGAGATTAGAATATGGACTTATCTTTTGGAGGCCACCCTTCAACCCACTGAAGGCTGGAAACCAGGGACAGCTGAGGTGTTTATCACAGAGACCTGGTCAAACTGTGGAACGTGATGGAATACTGCCAGCTGCGGGAGGGGCTGAGCAGGACTGATCTGCTGAAGGCGGCACCTGAGGATGGTGTTGGCAAAGGTGTTTGTAGAACAATGTGTCAAGTGGTACAATTTGAATGGGAAAAAGGATATTCATGTTTTTTAAAACGTGTGCCTATTTGTGCAAAGAATTTTTTTTAAAAGCAGGAAGAAACAGGAAACTGGTGGCTTCTAGAGAGTGGGATATGGCGAGAAGGTGACCCTTACTTTTCATATTATATCCTTCAGAATAGTTTGAGTTACCTGCTTGCCTACAGGATATCCAAGAGAGTTCCCTAAATGCAGGTTGTTACTACTGCCCAGGAGCTACCAGCAGCCCTGCACGAACTGCTACAGAAACCATGCGGATACAGACAGAAGCCTGGAGACACCCTCGCTGACAGCATCTTCCCAGCCCCCAGAGGCTTGCCTGCTTCACAGTTCCCTTCACAACCTGAAAGCCTCTCTCCTCCCGGTCTTGCCCTGAATATGCCTATCTGAATGATGTAGGTAATTGAACCAGACTTCAAATTTTAAAGCATAAATACCTATCTGGGCACACACACACACAAATCTGATACGTGTATGTGCCGCAAATACGGGATCATCAAGTTTCACTGAGATGTTTTCCGTGTTTTTTAATCCTATAAAAGCCTTCTTTGTCTATTTTCTGAAGAGTCACAAAGAATGCCTTGGAGATCCACAGCTCACCCTTTGAAAGGAGAAAGCATTTCTTGACCTCAGATTCCTCTACCTGTAATGCAAATTTAATTAACACTCAACTAGGCCTCCTCAAGTTAACGAACTATTAGCCATCGGGGAGCCCCTGATCCTCTTAGAGGAACTTCCTCTGTTAGAACGTCAAATGGCCTTTCAGGTCAAAAAACCACTAGGAATTTAAGCTTTCTCCATTTCACAGTGCATCAGGAGGTCACAACAGAAAAAGAACATTTCCTTCTAAATGACCTTCTGGAACTTCCTTTTTCAGTGACTGTTTCTTGACCTCTGAAGTTTTCCATTCAAATAGTGACATTCTACAATTGCAACAGCCCTGCCTTAAGGGCACATCTAGATAAGAGTTAATACAACTTCTTTTTGAGAGTTCCAGGAACTAAACCCTTGAGTGAGGCCTGCAAGGCAGCAGCTATGCATTGTTAGGGAAACCCACTGAGGCACAGGAACTAACTACTGCGCACGCCTGCAGGGACCACAACAAGCGCCCTGCTCCCACACCCTCCCACTGCTGTCAGGTGCGTCTTCCCAAAGCACAACCCTGATCCTGTGTCACTCCGGGCTTCCTGTTCGTTGCCTCCCAAGTGGAGTCCAGATACACAGAGACAGAGAGACACAAAGAAATGGATAAATAAAACTGCTTTCAAGGATTAACTTCTATGTCGGTTATTTGAAACAGAACACTTTCATAGAAAGTATGTTTTATAAATAAGACAAAATGTGATGTAAATATATATTTTTAAAAAGATTTTATATTAAAAATAGAAATGCATTTGAGTGTGTTGTGTTTGAGTGTAGATGATGGACAAACAGATAAAGACATGGAGATTTTAAATAGAATTTCTGGAATTTTTCAAGGGCTTAAACAAATGAGGACATTGATTCTACTTCAAAATGTGGTCTGCCTTAACATAGCAATATCATTTGTGTTATTTTCATTATCACTAGTCACAACTAGGGCTCTTTTTGGCCTACATTTGCAACACAGAAAGAAAGGGTTATCAGGTCAAAAAGAACAGTACTATATGGATTAAGAAGAACATTTTTTAAAAGGCAATCTATTGGGGAAGTAGCTGCAGTGCATGTAGTTGAAGAATTACAGGGGCTTCCCTGGTGGCGCCGTGGTTAAGAATCCGCCTGCCAATGCAGGGGACACGGATTCAAGCCCTGGTCCGGGAAGATCATATGTTGCAGAGCAACTAAGCCCATGCGCCACAACTACTGAGCCTGTGCTCTAGAACCCGTGAGCCACAACTACTGAGCCCATGTGCCACAACTACTGAAGCCCACGCGCCTAGAGCCCATGCTCTGCAACAAGAGAAGCCACCACAATGAGAAGCCCGCACGCCGCAACTAGAGAAAGCCCACACACAGCAACGAAGACCCAACACAGCCAAAAAAAAAAAATGAATATATTTTTTAAAATATTTTTAAAATAATAAAATAAAAAAGAATTACGTGCTGCATGGCACAGCCAAAAACAAAAAGGCAAAGGATCTTTACAGGCATTTTTCCAAAGAAGATATACAAATGGCCAATAAGCATGTGAAAAGATGATCAACATTATCCATCAAGGAAATGCGAAGCAAAACAACACTGAGATACTATTTCACACCCACAAGGAGGGTTGCAATCAAAAAGGCAAATGATAACATGTGTTGGCAAGGATGTGGAGAAAATGGAAACCTCACACACTGCTGGTGGGAATGTAAAATAATGCAGCCACTCTGGAAAACAATCTGGCAGTTCCTCAAAAGGTTAAACATAGAGTTACCATATGACACAGCAATTCCACTCCTCAGTCTATACCTAACAGAAATGAAAATATATGTCCAAAAACATGTACACAAATGTTCATACAAGCATTATTCATAAATGGTCAAAAAGTGGAAACAACCCAAATACCCATCAACTAAAATGTGGCACAGCCATACAATGGAATATTATTTGGCAATAAAAAAAGAACAAAGTACTGATACATGGTACAACATGGCTGATTCTTTAAAGCATTAAGAATGAAAGCTAAGTGAAAGAAGTCAGTTACAAAGAATCACAAGGTGTATGAGTCCATTTACTTAAAATGTCCAGAATAGGCAGATCTATAGAGAAAAAGTACATTAGTGGTTGCCTAGGGCTGTCAGGAAGAGAAGGTAAAAAGGGGAATAATTGCTAATGGGTATGAGAGTTTTTTCAGGGTGATGAAATGTTCTAAAATTGATTGTAGTGTTATTTTTCTGGGTTTTGTGAGTTTATAGCATTTGTCATCTTTTTAAAATTTATAATTTGTTGTGATTTGTTCTCATTCTAAATAAATAGTCTCTTCTGTAAAAATAAATAATAAATAAATTTCGTCCACAAAATCAAAAAAGAATTACGGAAACAAGGTTCCTAAGAAGCAAGAAAAGAGGTGACAGGGTAAAGCTGTAGATGATGCAGTCCACATGACACACCCTAGGTGGCGCCATCGGCCTAGGATAGCCTGGTTGCCTTTCAGAGGGAGCTGAACTATACAACTGAGTGCAGACTGCAACTGGTCACTTCACGATATGGATCCTTTTTAAGTCAGTAACAGAAGTACGTTATAGTACATGTATCTATCACAAGTTTCACTCTAAAGGTTCACATTTTATCACCCAGAAAAAGTGGAAATGCTTCTGGATAATGACTACTAATCTCACATACCTCCTATTAACACAGTATTTCCTAATATTTGTTCTATATTAATTCTCCAAATTGCCTGACTTGCCAAGATATAGAATCAGTTTAATTAAAAGAATTGCCACATTCCCACCTGTTGGTTTTGTCATTTTAGCGCAATAACTGGAAACATCCAAAAAGCTTCCTTTAGCCTACATCTGTACTCCCATTTCATTGACTATGATAATTTCCATCCCATGTCCTGTGATTCTGGTTTACTGTTTCCTCCACTAGAATGTTTCATCCCTGAGGACAGTCTCACTTATTTATCTTTGTATCTCCTGTGCCTGACACAAATCAACTGCTCAATTAACGTTGAATAAATAGAGTTAAAACAGTCAGAATATAGGAGAAGACAAAATTAACAGGTAAAATGAAAACGTAATTATCCTATCTCAAGACCACAGGAGGGTAAAAACACAACCTTACTGAACTGACTATACATGAGTCCAGTTTAGTGATGATTAACTACTTGCAAATTTCTACTTTTAAAAATAAGTATTAAAGATTTTCATTAAAATTAACTCAAACTCACCTTTGATTAAACTGTGACTATAAAATCTGATTAGATTATAAACATTTTGTTTTCCTTTGAACTAAAAATAATTATATAAAGATTTATTGCTCCCTCAATTTTTCTTCAAATAGTTATTTCCACAATTATGCATCCCACAGTAAAGATACACGTACTCAAAGTGAGCTTGACCTTAACAACAGTGCTTCTGGTCACATCACTAGTATTCATCTTTCTCTCTAACAGCTTGGTTAATTTTAGGCAACTAATTGCTTCAAAATTCAGGTCTGCAGGCCTGTGTAAGTGTATGACTGCTTCATTAAGATTCTGTTGACTGCCCTGCAGAGGTCAAAAATGCAGCCTTTCCACTTCCTTGAGAGAAAATGTTGGTTGCGTTCCCACCACTTAACATCAGTTATGTGACCAATTCCAAGTTCATGATGTTATGACAGGGGTTATCACATTTCATGGTGAATGAACAGACTCAATCATCTCAAGTATCCAGTTACACATAAATGTCTCCAATATTTATACATCTAGATGGGACCTTCCCAGTTCCATTTATTTGCAACTGCATACTGGGCATCTACATCCAAATGAACCTCCTCCTGCAGGCAAACTCAGCTGCAAAACATCCAACAATGAATCCATCAGCTTCACCTCCTTCTGGGTTGCCCTTATCAGTGAACTGGTACCTCACTGCCCACATCCACCAAAAATCAGGTTTGAAAAGAATACACAATTTATCGGTATTACCTATATTACAGTTTCAACAGTTTTTAAACATTATCTCTGAGAGTAAAACTCAGGAATAACAATGCTTTCCTAAAAGCAGATAAGCAAGTGGAAGAAACTCTGAACCACCCTTCATAATTCTTCGGGATACAAGCAAAGGTAAGCTCCAAAAAAGAACTATAACCTAGCAATGCAAAAACATTCCAAGTGGGAAGAATTGTGGCCTGGCCATTGGTTTAGGATGCTTATATGAGACATCCACTTAAGCCAAGTGATCTTCTTAAACTAGTCATGGCTGACTCTGCCCTCTTTCAAGACTGATAGCTTGCCCTCCCTATGTAACAGGGAGCAATACACCTCCCTATCGTTACCAGTTCATCTCCACTGGCAGAGCAGAGACACAAACAAATCTCTCCCAACTACCCATAGTCAAAATATACAGAACCTCCACCATACACTTGATACTCCTTTTTTTTTTTTTTTTTTTTTTTACTGTTGGTGTACTGGCTTAGAGTACCAGTAATCATTTCAACAACTCACAGAGGTTTAATATATTACCAAGAAATCAGAAAACTTTTAGTTGCCTAATTCTGCTCACTAAAAATTCAATCGCTGAACATATATAATAACCTGAAGAAAAAAAAAAGGCCCAATGTCTAGCAAAATAAGCACGTGTATATTAGAAAAAACGACCTTTAGAAGGATTTGCTTCCTAAAGCAAATCACTTTAAAGCACCTGGAAATGACTTTTTATCAGAATACCATCCTATTCTAAGAAGTATGGGTTATATCACTTGCTTAGAGTATTAAGTTTAATAACCCCCATTGAATAAAACACAACACCTAGTAAAATCAGTAAATTGGTAACAGGCAGCTGGATAACTTCAAAGTCAGATGTGGGTTCAAACACACATCAGACCATTTTAATGGTGCAATTTTACAGTCCATCATTCTTGCGTCTTGCCAAGAAGGTGGGAAGGAATTTTTCATAAACGTAATTCCAGTATAATATTCATAGCTGAATAATGTCAATTTTTTGATGGGACCAAATGTTTTTTGCAGCTATCTCAGGATAATTTAAAGTTATACTAATTACTGCACTTCAAATTTTCAAGTTGAAAAATCACAAGGCAAGTTAATTAGTAAGAAATCAAAATATATACCTATATTTACTTTTATTTCAGAAGTCAGCTCTCTCCAGCCCTTACCTGTTACTTGAAATTCTACTGCCTGAAGGAAATGGGAGACTAATGAGAAGAAAATGGTAGCTAAAAAATAAAAATAATCATTTTTGCCCTTGGGTACATCAGACCTGATTTGCAGCCACGATTACTCTTGATCAATTCTTGTATGTTAATGAAGTACCAACTTATTTAAATATTTAGTTCAGGACAGCATATTGTATGTTAAATCTACTTTTTGAAGTCCTGTGAAGTCAAGTATAATTGATGCCTCAACTGCCAGTTTCAGATCATCTGCATCTTGACTTCAGACCACTAGCTCACTATAGGACTAACATGTGCACTCCATTACTTCTTGACCACCAAGAAATAATGGAAAAAGTGGCAACAACTTATCTATTACTCTACAACTTACCAAGTACTTTCACATATCTTGATTACAACACTAAACTCAGCAAAAATGGACAACTGATGTTTTGGAGCAAATCTGGAGACTGAATCAGATCTAATTATTTCAAAACTTCCAAAAACACTAAATAAAAAAGGCGACATAAAGAAAAAAGAAATGTAAAGTCCACTTCCTCAAAAAGCTTGGCAATTCTCCTAATACCCTGACTTTGGCGCAACAGGAAAACTTAGAAAAAGGAGTGATTTCTTGTTTGAACGCAATACTGAAAAGGAACACAAAATTGATTCAACTCCCACTGGTTATTTCTGAGATTATCGAAGCATAAGCGCACAGCAGTACTTCACGGTTAAGGAATAATCTGTTGAGATGTATCTGATACACAGAAAAACCACCATGACACCAGTCAATGATTAAATCAAGAATGAGGAAAGACTAGTGATTAGAGCTTTTCTGCCTGGTGAAACTATTTCTCTAATTTCTTCCTCCTACCTCTGTGCACTTTCCCATCTGCCATTCTCTCCTCAACCCACTGCAATCAGAGAACACCTCATCTCTCCACAACCACTACCCTGGCCAGTACCAACGAGGACCACATCATTGCCAATTCCAACACCATGTTTAGTCGTCATGTTGCCCCCTCTGTGTTGACACTAGTGCCGATCACTAAATGTCTCTGAATCACCACTCTTTGGACACATAATAAGAGTGCATGTCCTCACTCCCTTTGAGGTGAGGCAGGCCCTATGATATCACTTATGCCAATGAAATGTGAAAGGAAAGAACATGGGCTGAAATTTTGAAAGCTAATGCCTGGGTCTCCCTAGCTTTTCCCCTCTGCCATGGCAACAAGCAATGTGTCAGATAGTGAAAATTACCCAAGTTCTGTCAGCTTAGTCCCCTAATTACCTCAATAGACATGGCCCAGGGGTGATTAAGTAACACAGAGCCCAAAGCAACCTATGATGGGTATGTGCATGAACCAGAAACAAATCTGTTATTTTTAAGTCCCTCAGATGAGTTGAGTTTTGTTATATCATAACCTAGCCTATGCTTGAATTCTTTCCTCCTTTCCATTAGCTTGTGGGACCACACTCTTCTCCTTCTCTTGCCTTTACCACTGTTCCTGGTCCTGCTCCAAAACCCACTAGTCAGCCCATCTCTTGGATGCTGTGCTAGGCAGCCTCAAAGATGGCCCCCAATGACCCCTACCTCCTGGTATTCAGGCTCTTGTGTAATCCCCTCCCCTTGAGAGAGGGCAGACCCAGTGAATCATTTCTAGTCAATACAGCCAAAGTGATAGGATGTCACTTCTGATACTAATTTGGCTTCTATCTTGCTCACTCTGAAGGAAGCCAGCTAGTTACCAAGTTGTGAGATGCCGTACAGAGAGGCCCAGTCATGAAATAGGAAGGAGGCCTTAAGCCAACAGCCAGCAAGGAACCAAGACCTATCTAAAACCACCTGAGTGACCTTGGAAGTGGATCCTGTCAATCCTTCAAACAAGACCATGGCTTCAACCAACAGTTTGACTACAGCCTTACACGATTTTGAAACAGAGGTACCCAGTTAAGCTGCACCTGGAAACCTGACCTACAAAAATGGAGATAACATGTTTATTGTTTTAAATCACTAAATAATGACGGCATCATTTGGGAGAATTTTGTTACCTAACAATAGATAACTAATGCAGATTGAGGCATTTCTTTTTCCCCTACTCTCTATATAGGTAGGGTAATTTTATTCTTTTCTGTGGTATTAACTTCACAATGATCACTCCTGAATCTCTATTTTGAGCACTGACCCCTTTCAAATGCCCCTCTAGTTACTCAAATGCCTACTAGATATTTTTGCCTGAAGGTCCACACATCTCTTCAATCTCCGCAACTCATACCTCCTCTACTCAACTGCTTTCTGTCCCTCGTAATCCATACGTCAAATGATGTCCAAGCCTTCCCCTTAGCACCCCAGCCAGAAACCTAAGCATCAGCCTGGACTGTCGCTCTCCCTTACATCCTATATCCAATTACCAAGCTTTACCAATTTAGTTCAGACCACAATACCTCTTTCCCAGGCACCTCCCTCTGCACCCATACCCGGATCTCTCACATTTATAGTCTTAGTCACTGTGACCTCTCTCAACAGCAGAGACTACATCCCTCTCCTGCTAACAATATTTCAAAGGTCTGGGATATGAAACTCCTGTCTCCGAGCCTGGAACCCAAAGCCTTTGATGATGAGCCTGGTCTTCTAACATTCCCACCAACTTCACGATCAAGTAACATTCGTAGTCCTCCCAACTCAGCCTGCTCTGTCACGCTTCTGGTCCTGTGCACCCCTGCACCCTGTTTCCTCTTAGCTCACACACTCACCTGCCCCAGGCTGCTGAGTGAACTCCTACCCAGCCTTCAAAACTACTCAGGCTTTACTTCTTCTCTAAAGCCTTTCCTGATAACCTCCCAAGAGTAAATTATTCCTGTACTCACCTATCACTGTGCTTAGCAGATTGTACTCTAGTTATTTTTTTATATGCCTCTCTCCCTCTTTTGAGTCTCTCACCTGAGAACCTCTAGCATCTAGCACAGATCCCAGCCCACAATAGGATATAACAGTGTATTAGACAGAATTTTATTAGATAGCCTAGGAACACTCCTCAGTGTTCAACTCAATAGTGGTTTGAGAAGCAAAAGGATCAAAAATATAAGAAACCACCTTCAACCTTTGTAAAAACCAGAAATCCCAACCCCGTGCTCAGGCACCCGTCTGCCGCCTCTTCTGCTATTATCCCTAAGCTTTTGTCCCATCCTGTCCTCTGTCCCCAGAGTCTTTCCGAAAATTTCACTCGATGTGATGTTCCGCCTGCCAGAGCACAGAACAATTCGGATGTTTCTACTAAGGCAAAAAAAAAAAAATTCTCCCTTTTCAGCATTTTTAAAACCTGCACACAAAGTCCTACTTAAGATATGTTAAGGATACCTAAAATAAGGTGCATTAACCACTCAGTCTTTGCTCCTGTTATCTAGCTAGTCCTTAAAGTAATTCCTAACAGGCAGGTGGGACTACAGGCAGAGGTCCTCAACTCTGGCCGTAAGGAATTCTGGCAAAATATTCACTCCTCGGGCTCTACCCAGACCTGTTGAACCCACAGTGGAAGTACAGTCCAATCAGGTGTATTTAAATAAGAGTCCACAGGTGTTTCTGATGCATAGCAAGGATGTGAACCATTGCTTTATAGCATCTCTCATTCAACCTAGTAATTAGATAATGAGGGGAAACCCAGAGAAACGAACTGTCTGTGTCAAGATCTTACAGCTACTGGCCAGCCCAGAGTTCTGATCTGGTTCCCCGACCACTACACAGGTGGAATTCCCCCAAACCATACTGCTTTTGCTACTGGGGCCTGCTGTGAGCTAACACCAACAAGGGAGACACAGGAGGAAGGCACAACCCTGCCTTCAAGGATCTGCTTGCAAGAAATCTATAAATTAGGAGTGAAGGAGCCAGTTAGAACATGTTTCTTCCATGAGCTGTAAGAATAAACTGAAGACTGGAACAGAGGCTCTGCTTCTTGTAAATTAGGTGTGGTCCTCAGATTCTGGGGAAGTTCCCAATGCAGGCTAGCAAGTCTAGGCATTCTCTTGGCACAAAACCACTCAACGGTGAAGAGGTATCCACTTAGGTGGGGAACTGGGCAGGCATCGATTACAGGACCTCTTTAAGCAAATCCCAGCCCCACGTGAAGCGAGCATCTGCGGCCACCAGCCACAGCTAGCCACCCACGGCCTAAAACAAGCTAAGAGGTTCCATCTTCCCAGACAGGCACGCCGCCCCAGTTTATTTTAGCCTTCACTTAGGGCCACAGTCACCTTGCCATGGCCCTAAGCAAACGATCCTTGTCAGGGCAATAACCAAAGCCAGACAGAGAAATGACAAACTATTCCAACCAACTTTTCAAAGAGAGGGGAAAAAAAAAAGATATTTCTGAGTTTGTTTTTTGTGGGCAGCTGGAAAAAAAAAATAAATCTACCAAATACCAACACTTCTCCAAAAGTTTTCTTGCCAGGACCATGATGACTGGTGTTAAGAATGCAAGTTTCCGGCAGAGAGAATATGACACATCACTGAGTCAAAGGCAGGTCCAGCCCCGGCTGAAAATCTTTGTCAGAACTGGGTTATGCTTTCACCATAAGAAGTTTAAAATGAGAGCAATGGTGAAGTCCCATCGATGACTCATTTTCCCACACGCTATGCTCACCTTTCAACATGATCAATAGACCAAGTTTTCCATGACCTTCCTTTGAGTTGCAAGCTGTTTCCGGCATTTTGGAGGGTAGTGGCTCAGATTCTGAGGATGTCTCAAGCACCGTGCCGACCTATTCCCCACCAGTAACCCAGAGCAATTCAGACTGCACAAAACAGTAACGACAGTAAAAATTCGCAGACAAGAAAGAGGGAACTGAGGCAAACACTGCAAGTACACTGTATTCATTCTTCTCTAACTTTGAAGAGAAGACTGGTCTATAAGCTGACGTCTGTGCTGTGGGAACCCGAAGCTACGATGCTTGAGAATAATCAGTCCCGATCCAGGACTTCCAGACTACTGCACGTGTGCATGCGCGTACTTGAGCACGTGCGCGCTCTCACACACACGCTCCCTCCCCCTCCGTGGGTTTCAAGGGCAGCAGAATCACCGTTACCTGCTTCCTCTTCCCTCTTCTTCCCAGGGGAGCCTAAGGAAACAGCAGGAACTCTGGGGCAAGCAGTGGCGACTTTCTAGGAAGTGACACCATCCTCCAGCCCAAAAGGGACCGTCCCGAGGGAATGGCAGGCATGGGTGCTGACCCACAGAGGGTGGGAGCTGCGGGATGAGAGAGGTGTTGCCGTGAACGGGAGGAGGAAGAAGAGCACGCGGTGGAGTGGCAGGAGAGAATCAGTGCACAGAGCCCACAGCATCCTTCCCCTCCTCAGTCCAAACTTTCAGAAACCAGGCCTCGCGTGGGGCCATCCTCCCAGGGCCGCAGGGATACCTCACAAGTAAACAGGGAGAAGGATCCATCTTGAACCATCTTGTTCTGTGCTCTGCCCTGAACACAGTTCAAAGACAAGAGTAAAATTTAAGTTAGCATAACTTCTAGAGCAAAATCACCTCAGCCTCAAACAAAATTTCCTTCACATTGGTTCCTGAAATAGATCTTTATCAGAACACAAAAGCATTCATTCCCTGTATACGGATAGCTAGAAAAAGTGAACACTGATATAAATCACAGGTTAGCAAACATTTTCGAATAAAGGCCATAGAGTAAATATTTGAGGCTTATGGGCCAAGAAGTAATAAAGGATATTATACTTAAACAAAAAAAGAAAACCTCCCACCAATTTGACAAAACTTGAAAAATATAGGACAATTATTTGTAATATAAACCTCCGAATGTGAAGAATGATATCCTATTTGGGGCATGACAATTTGCTTAACTGGGGTTCAAAGTCAGTGCCCCTTATCAAAATCAACTGTAAACGTTAATCTGTCAATGCTGATCTGTAATGCAATTCTACATATTTCATCTCTGAAATGTCTTTTCACACTTATAGGCAATATCAAATACTTATATCCATGAGCAGAGGGTTTTAGTTAAGTATATTCATCATTTGGGTGGCATTTAAGAAATTCTGTTAAATGCTTCTCTTGCTATTTTCCTTTTAGTATGTCATTAGATTGCAGATTCTTCACTTCCAATTGAAATTAGGTGGAAGTTCCTGATTTTCACAGTTAAATGGATTTTGAAATATGGAAACTTCCTTTGTCTTTGCATTGAGGTCTGAAAAGCAGTACTGGTACTTAGTTTAAGAAAATGTATTTGCTACAACCTTGTTTGGGAACAGAGGTCTCTTCAGTTTTGACAGCATAGGAAATACATAAAGCAGCTTGACATTACTAGTGAGACGACAACCAATACTGTTTGACTAAATGACAACTTCAATATTAAGTTTCACCTCTAAGTGTTGTTTTGCCTTGTAGTTTTATGTTGAATTCACTATTAACTCTTCAGTGAAAGCTTACGTCCAAAGCCATTCAACGTTCAATAATGGTGGCAAAGGCAATTCTTCCTTTTAAGAATTTTCATCTCAGCCCTGGGCTTAAAGATTTTTGCGAAGAACACACACACACTTTTACCACTATCAGGCCATCAAACTGTTTCTGCAGTAAGGCAAATGAGGATATACAGCTTCTGTTTTTTGACGAAAATTCATAGAGTTGACCAACATGAACCTAAGAGAACAAATGAAGTTCACTAGCATCACTTGTTCAACAGCACAAGACAAATTCAAGATCTGCAAAGTCCTGGTGATAAAAACAGCAAAAGGCTTTAAATACCTTACATTTCCACGAGCTTTGTAGATTTATCCAACTAATAAGCCTTTTTCTGCTTTACACGTACTGGGTTGGCCAAAAAGTTTGTTCCAGTTTTCCATAACATCAAGACCCGAACGAACTTTTTAGCCAACCCAATACTTTTATCATCATCGATCCTAAACCACCTTTGCAGATTCCACTTCAAACTGTACTGAATTCATATTCTCTTGATTTTTTTGAAAATCTTATGTTCTATACAGACTATTCAAAGAGGCTAACTTTTCTGTCACTTCAAACTCTGTGCTGACACCTCAAGAAAACAGCAACTGAGTGGTACTGGTACTATTTGTCAACTCATCAAGAGCCAAGGAAAACCAGCCAAAACCATTTGCCTTGTTAATTAGCTACTGACATTGAGCCCAAAGTCCTCAACTCCTTTAGCAACAGGTCTCTCCTCAAGATTAATAGTTTGAACGATTTTGTTCTCTCTGAACACATTTCTTCAGCTGCTGCAATAAAACATGTTTTCATTAACTCACCGTCAAACAGCTTTTCTGGCTTGGCTAACAAACAAGCCACTTGGAAACTTACACTGGCTACACCTCATTTTCAGTTTTTATTTTTGGGAAGAAACTGCTGTTATGAGATACTTGGTTTTAAGTTTTCCCATATTTTACTGTCACATTCTGTGAGTTGGGCATATTGTAATGAGTGCTTAATCTGCTGATGGAGATGTATATTCTTTTAGGGCAGTTATCTTGTCGGCATGTAATAAATAAGATGCTTTGCCATCTCATCAGTAATAAAGTAACCTACACTCCACTGTGCCTTTAAAGCACACCACTCACAGCCCGCTTTTCTCCTCTCTCCTTGTTTTGACATCAAGGATATGCACTGATAAATAAAGTGTCACCGTAAAGCAATACACATGGCAGTGAACACTGTTGAGTGAGAACTTTATCACTGATTTGCAGTGCACAGAGCGGCAGTGCTAGGTGACAAGGGTGCTCTACACAGCCTCTGTCACAAGTCCTCAACTTTGCTGTTGCAGCGAGAAAGCAGCTATAGACAATATATAAACAAATGAGCATGCTGTGCTCCAGGAACACTTTACTTCTGGCAAAGCTCGTGAAACTTGAGTTTCATAAATTTTTACATTATATGTCATAAAACGTTACTCTTTTGATTGTTTCAGTCACTTTAAAATGAAAAAACATTCTTACAGGCAGTACAAAAACAGGAACTAGCCATTGATTTACACCGATGGATCTGGATCCATCAGCAAGGTTACGTCATCATCATACTCTTACCCTTTCCATTTGAGGAAGGTTGACAGAAAGCAGAATGCCACTGGGTCCATGGGAGGGAGTAGACATGATGACAATATAGAATGAAGAAAAGAGGGGGATTGGAGATGCCACAGGTACCTTGTGGTATCTTGTCCATTTCATAGTTTTGCTCAGGTCTAGTCCACTTGCCTTCAGAGAAATTTTGAATGACAAGATCCCTGATGCCTGATTACAGGTCTGGTTGCTATTGCAGTAACCACCACCATCTATGGACTAACGTCCCAGGCAATGACCTTGGAGTTTTACATTTAAATCCTCTCTATACAGTTATGACATTGGTGATATTATTCCCCAATGAGAAAACTAAAGTTCAGACAGGTTACATGATTTCCCACCAGTCCTACTACTGGTAAATAGCAGAGCAAAAATATGAACTCTGGCCTGTCTGATCCTTAACACTGCTGTGGACAGCCTGAGTAGGGCACCTGGGCTGTCAGGGAAGTGAGCTCAAGGAAATAGCAAATGAGGCCAGGAAAAAAAAATCAGTCCTTTAGCAAAGAATGGCCCCTCTAACTGGGAAAGTCATTCTCTTTGACCAAAACTGAGGCTTCCTAGGGGCAGACATGGTTCAAAGAAGAGAGGAATTGGGTTCTCATCAAGCCAGCCACACCCTGTAAAAGCAGGTGTAGAACAGCACAGCCTCGTCACCTCCTCCTGGTAAGAAAGGCAAGTGTGTAGGCCCCATGCAGAGGCACCTGGCTTTGGATGAGCATGATTTCCATTCCTCCTGGGTGACTGCTCCAGGGTCATGGGCAGTAGAAGAGGGAGGGGAAAGTGTTTATCCAACTTGACTCCTCTCCTATCCCATTCCTGGCCCCTTCCGTCTTCCTTAACAGACTGGCCTGGGAACCTGCCAATAAGATAAAGATCGAGTACCCAAATCTCCCCAGTAGCTCCACCTGGATGGATGAAGGAAGCCTTGGTTAGAATGCTAGAACTTATTAAGGAAAATTATCATAGGTCATTAATACCTTAATGTTAGTTTTCTAAACTTTTATCAAATTTCTAGTTGCCCTAGGTACTTAGAAAAGAGAAATATTAATGGTTGTGGGGAGAGCGAACAGGTTGGGGAAGTACATAAAAAGGTACAATTTGATCTAGTTTGATGTATGCTTCGAAAAAGAAGCAGGATTTGGAGAGACAGAAGGAACACATGACAACATGCCAAGGAAGAAAACCGCCCTAAGTCAGAATGAGGCTAAGCATTAGGGTCACAGATGGAAAGTATGAAAAATGATGCTGGAGAAACAAAGTGGGCTTAAGGCAGTCAGAGTAACATGAATTTAAGACTACAGGAACTAGGGCCCCAAAGAGTAGGGAAATATTTCAAAACAAGGTCTGGGGAGCTATCAGATGTAGCATCTGTAAAAGAGATAGATCCAGTTGAAGGGGTTAGAATCAGAGAAACCAGAAAAAACCTATAGTGGTAGTTAGGAGAAACATTGTCTCTCTTGCTTCTGCAAGTCTTCTATCAGCTTTTGTTCTGGATGATCTTTTCAAGGATTCTGGATAGCCCACAGACTTGGAAGACAATGTCTCCCTCTGGGGCAAAGGGCTGATTTGTTTTCTGTCCAGGAAAATGAAAAGAACATCTCCCTCTGGGGCAAAGATTAGGCAAGGTTTGCTAGAGCTTCTTGTAGAGAATGGGATTTTCTGAGCTCAGGGTTCCCTGCCTGTGACACAAACCCACCAAGTCAGTAGCATCCACCTGGGCATTTCCCAGTGGGACTTAGGGGCTATGGGGAATCAATGTGAACATGAAAGTACGGCCACCTGCTAGGCTGTGAGTAATAAAGACCTCTGTCTGACTTAGGATTCTCGTGTCTTCCCCATCAGCATCCATGAAACTGTGGGAGGGTAACTTGTTAGCTTGTGATCGGGATAAAATCTCAAACTCCTCAGTTCTTGAAAAACCACCACCAGACTGGTGTCTCAGTGTAGCAGATTTGCAAGACACAGGCCAACAAGTATAAATCAAATGTTTTTCTATATATTAGCAGCAACTCGTTGGAAAATTCTATTTAAAACTTATTCCATTTACAGAGTAAAAAAGCATACAACACTTAGGAAAACATTTAACAGAAGATATTTTAAAATGCCAATCTGAAAATGATAAAACATAATGTAGAGACATACCATGTTCATGAATTAGAAGAATAAATATTACTAAGGTGTCAATTATTCCAAATTGATCTATAGCAACAGTTTTCTATCTCTGTTCTCAGGGCTCCTTTGACACTTTAAAAATAACTGAAAAACCCAAAAAGCTTCAATTTATGTGGGTTATATAAATTTTACCACTTAAAATGAAAAAAATATTTTAAATGATCACTCATTAAATGCTAACATATTATAAAAATTCATTCTTCCTAAAATAAATTTTAAGTGAAAATATTTGCATTGTTTTACATTTCTGCAAATATTTTTAATATTTAACATAATATAAGATAGCTGGATTTTCCTACCTGCTTCTGTACCTAATCTATTACAATATCCCATATTACATAGCCTCTGGAAAACTCATTGTAAACTCCTGAGAGAATAGGAGCAAGAAAGCAAATAATGCCTTAGTATTATGAAAACAGTTTTGACCTGGTAAGTGTCAGGGTTTCCAGATTCAAGACAATGCAAACTGTAACCCCACTGGGCTTTAAAAAATAAACATGGCAAGCTGATTCTATCATTTATATGGAAATACAAAGGGCCTACAAACATCAAAAAACAGTTCTGAAAATGAACAAATTTGGAAGATTTACAGAATTTGATTTTAAGACTTACTTTCAAAACTATAGTATTCAAGACAGCATGGTTCTAGCATAAGGAGCTCAACAAACAGACCAACAGAATAGGCTAATAATTACCACAAAGCAGTGGAGATACAGTTGATTGATTTTTTATTAAAAGGTGCCAAAGCATCCCAAAAGGGGAAAAGAGCCTTCTCAAAAAATAATGCTGGAACTAGACATCAGTATGAGAAAAAAAAAAAAATGTACCTGGATCCTTACCTCACACTACACACAACTCAAAAGTTAATCACAGACCTAAATGTAAAAGTTAAAACTATAAAGCTTCTAGAAGAAATCACAGGAAAATATCTTTCTAACTTGGGGATAGCGAAAGATTTCTTAAATAGCACACAGAAATCAACCATATAAAAACAGATGAATTAGACTTCAAAATAAACAACTCCTGCTCAAAGACATTTTGAAAATTAACAGACTAGCCACAGATGGGAAGAAAAATTGCAGTGTATGTGTGACAAAAGACTGATATCCAAGATATGTAAAGAATTATAACTCAATAAGGGAAAAACCCAGTAAACAAATGGGCAAAATATTGAACAGACATTTCACTAAGGAACATATACAGATGGCCAATGTGTGCACTAAAAACCATTCACCATCATTAGTCATCAAGGAAATGCAAATGAAAAACACAGTGAGATACCACGATACACTCCTAAGGAAGATAAATATTCAAAAGACTGACAATATCATACGTTGGCACAGATATGGAGCAACCAGAACTCTCTCATCCACTCTTAGCGGGAGAGTCAAATAGTAAAACCACTTTGGAAAAAGGTCTGACAGTTTCTTACCAACCTAACCAAACACCTACCTTACTACACAGCAATTCCACTCCTAGGTGTTTACCCAACAGAAGTGAAAGCATATGTCCACGCAAAGACTAGAAACAATCCCTTGGTATTCAACAGATGAATGGATAAACAAATTGGTGGATTACACAAAGGAATACTACTCAACAATGAAAAGGAATGAACTACTTATTCAGATGATAGTATGAATGAATCTCAAAAACAGTACAGAAAGTAAAAGAAGCCTTATAAAAAGGGTATGCACTGTATGATTCCATTTATACAAAGTGTTAGAATAGGGAAAACTAATAATGAAAAGAGCAGAAGAGCAGTTTTCTCTGGGGTAGAAAGTAGGATTAAGTGGGAAAAGGCATGAAGAGACCTCCTAGGTAACATGTATACATTTCTCAAAATTCAAAGGGCACATGTAAGAATTGTGCTTTTCAGTGCATGTAAAATTTACATTTAAGTGATAAGCACATATTGACCTCTACTTAGTGATATGTATGCTAAAGCATTTACAAGTAAAAACATACTGATGATGTAGCATCTTAGTCTGAAAAGCATCAAGAAACCAGGATGGATTGATGGATGAACACTGTAGTTCCAAGGTAGAAAAACCACTATGAGATTTGTTAGGAAAATGAAATTGTTCATAAATATAGACTAAATTATACTCCATAACCACTTTGGGGAATAATTAGGGACAAAGTAATCAAAGTGAAAGGAATATGCCAACCAAAACTAGTAGTTCCTCCATCTCAGTACCAGGCAAAAAGCCCCTTGTTATTGTTATACGATCTAATATAATCAAGTACTTGGCTACAATTCATTTTCAGTTTTCATTTGTTCAACTGTCTCCAAGAGCCATTTCAGAAAAAGATTATAAAAATATCATTTTTATTTTTAAAAAAGCTGCCACACACAATAAAATTCCAGCTGCTGTAAAACATGAGTTTTTTAAAAATATAAACACTATAACTTGAAAACCAGAAGCCTTTCTGACCTCCTAACTTTCTTTTGAAAATGAAAATAATCCTCCCTCTGATCACTCTGCTATTGAAGACCACAAATATTTCAGTCTTATCCATCAGAAACGCATTTCCACAAAAAAAATTGAATTTTAAATTCAGTGCTACCAATGGCATGTAAAAGTTCCCTCCCCTCCCTGCCCCGCCCCCACATATATCACAGTCATACACACACACAGACCCTCAAGATCATTTACACACAAGCCCAAGTTAAAATGTAAACCTTAATGGCAAAATAATTGTGCCGTTATACTTAGGGCTTAAATTATTCCCAATAAGAAGCAAAAGCAACACGTTACTAAAATCCACTTACCCTGAATGCATTCATTCCTACAGATATTAGAATTAAATATCTGTGTGTGTTCTAGGACTAGTGAACTTTAAAAGGGGTAAGTCAAAAGAAAAGAGATCCGTATTACCATTGTCATTTAGCCTCTCCACATTTATTTCCTCTCAACCAGCTTTTCACAGTTTCAGAAACCCAAATTCTCAACCCATCATGCACCAGCCTGTAAACTAACTTAAATAATCCCTGGTTTTAGAACTTGAACAGTAGAAGGGTAAAGCATGTGGGAGTGAAAGTCTGCAGTTTAAAAATAGGCCTATGTGCACAGTCCAAAGTCAGCTTGCAAGAGAGGAACTATGAAGAATTTCTAATACTGCCTGAACCAACATCTAGAAGAAGTTGGATCTCTTTTTCCAAACTTCTCTTGCCTATTTTCCTTTTTAAAGAACTGAATGAAAGGCCAGTCTGCCTGCCAGAAGTCTAGGAATAGACTGTCTTCATATTTGCCATAGACGTATCTGAAGTCTTGAAGGCATTTCTCCATTTTTCAGGGATGTGTCTGATTTATTTTCAGAAATTCACACCATTTTCCTCTGTCTGGGTGAAAAAGCTTTTATGCTCTTATTTTATTGCCCCCAAGTTAGTTTCAAAAATCCACTATAATTATATGCTGAATGAAAAACATTCTCCCCTCCTGCAAAATCATCTTACAATTTCCTTACCTATCTGGTATATGAACGTGTGAATACCCCTAACTGAACGTATCCCTGTACATTTCCCACCTCTTTAGACCCAGACTTCTTAACCACAAGCCTCTCAAATCTGAAGGCTAAGAGTGAGAGTGTCTGGCTCAGCTGTTTTAGTCCTATAGAGGTTCTCTGTCTTACATCTAGATTTTTCAGTTCAGCCGTTACACTGGGCACTGTGGTCCTAGCAAGTCTAAACAAAAAAAGGAGTCCCTTTAAGGTGTTTGAAATTAGATCCCAAGGCTCACTTGAAGTTTCCACATTCATTCTTTTGATTTATGGGTCTCATTACTGGGGATGGCTGAAATAGCTCTCTTCTTTCTCTCCACCAGTGGCTTCAAAGCACTGTACGCTTGGTTACCCAAGTACATTAAAACTAATTTAAATCATCTTAAGCACCAGTGTGCTCAACAAACCAGAAAAGACCCTGGAATCCAAAATATATGGTCACATTTTATACTTAACGGGACACAAAGTAGCAAATCCATCAGCATAATGGTATGGCTTGTTATGGGCACAGGCAAGACATTTCTTAAACATTGTACTACCTAATTCTGCCTTTTAAAGATGAAATTCACATCATCCTTCAGCTCCTGAAAGGCAAACTTAAATTAATGATGATCACTTATAAGGATAACTCCAAGTGACCGTGAATGTGTATGGCTGTGAGAAGATAAATGCCTGTATCTGTGTAAACCACAGGTAAAATTAACAAGCTGGCAGCATTTTCCATCTTCTCCTTGAAGCACTGTCATTTCAATGCACATGTCACGTCACTTCCTGAGCTTAAAAGGAAATGCTTTTTCTCCTGCTACACTTACAGTAAACTGACATTCTCAAAATAAAATAAAAATAGGAACAATTGAATTACTACCAGTTAAACAGAGTGTCTGGAATCAAAAGTATAACCAAAAAACTTGACACTGTTTTTCTGTGCTAAAAATCATATCAAAATACGAAATTCAATAAAAATTGCTTCTTAATGTGCTATTAATAAATTATCAACTTGAAATGCAGATATGCAAAATTGATCTTGTGTATTTATTATATAGCAACTATGTATGATTCCATATCTAGAAACATATTCCAGAACATTCACATTCTTGAAAAAAATGCTTGATTTAATGGGAAGAACTAGGTTTAAAAGTTATTCGAGTTGTTTTATTTCTGGCTTTGCTTAGGCAAATCGCACTTTGGAAGATTTAGTTTCTCATCTGTAATGGAGGTAGGTTAAGTTCATTTCCAATTTCCTCTAGGCCTCTAAGAATCTATAATCAATGGTCTTTTGCAGGCATTAATCTCTTTCAAATAATAGCTTTTAATGCTAAATATAATTCCATTACTAAATTCTTACTACTTTCATAAATATTGGCAAATTTCTATATACTTCCTTGTAGATAGTTATTACTGGTCTCCAAGAACTTTAGAAACACCATAAAACACTTCTCATTTAACAGTTACCACTTTGAGGAAGTGGAGAAGTCCAGGTATACGGAGGCCAAAGTAACTAGAATCCAAAGATAGAAACATTTCTAGGTTTCTAACTCTTTACCTAGGAATCAAGCTGAAAGAGCTCCCAATGCCCAAAGGTGGGATAATTTGAACAAAATAATGATCATATAACCGGAAGAATAAAATGAGGCTAAATTAACATAAATAAATGATTGAATAACTAAGTGGGGAAGAAGGGACAGACCCTTGATTTACAAATAACGTATGAAGATATGTCCTTGCTCCCTTCCCCCTCCAGAGAGACAGCTTAATTCCCCTTTCCTTGAGTGTGGATGGCATTCAGTGATTTGCCTCTAAAGCACAGAGTATGAAATATGGAAACATTAATTTTACAGTGGAAGAATCTGGCAGATAATACCTTAACCAAGTGGTCAAGATAAATATCACCAGTGATAATTCAGGTTCCTTTCTCAAACACTCTCATATGATGTGATGAAAAAGGCACTTTACCTTTGCAGTATTCTTCTCCCAAACCCATAATCCTAGTCTAGTCATAAGAAAGCACTGATAAACCCAAATTTACAGACATCCTACAAAATACTTTCAAAAGTGTCCAGGGAAGACTGAAAAACTGTTGATTACAGGAGATTAAGGAGACATGACAACTGAGTGTGAAGTGTTATCCTGTCCTGGAACAGAAAAAGGACATTAATGGAAAAACTAGTGCAGCCAGAACGAAATCTATACGGTCTGTAACACTATACCAATGTGAGTTTTAGTTTTCACAAATGTACCATCATTATACAAAATGTAACATTAGAAGAAACTAGGTAAAAGATAGGGGAACTCCCAGTATTATCCTTGCAACTTTTCTGAAAAACTAAAGTTATTCCAACTACAGTTTATTAATATTAATAAATCAAGATGTTCTTTAAACATTTAGAGTTAAATGTTTTACATGGTGACTCAGACTCCATAAAAACTCACTGAATTAAAATATGCCAATATGGGACTTCCCTGGTGGTCCAGTGGGTAAGACCCCATGCTCCCAATGCAGGGGGTCCAGGTTTGATCCCTGGTCAGGGAACTAGATCCCACATGCATGCTGCAACTAAGAAGTCCGCGTGCCGCAACTAAGACCCGGCACAGCCAAAATAAATAAATATATTTTTTAAAAATATGCCAATAATCCAAAGAATTTTGAAATATGCTGAATAAAATAAACATCTTAACACCTCAAAGATATTCCCTGAAGAAAATTTTGAGATACATTCATTGTTTTAAAGCACTGTTTCATGATAACTCACGATTTTATGGAATTATAAAGTAAGAAAAGCCTCCCATTTTCCATAAAGGAAAACTCTCCCCAATGCCAGAGATATCTACTAGGCACTTGGACTTCCTCACCTTTAACTCCAGTTCTGAACTATAAAGGAGAGGACTGAGAAAGGAATGCAGAAAATTGTCAAGTCAATGACCTCATGGAGAAAGTATCTTCCTGAAAGTCAAATAAGGGAGAACACTGAGACTGAACCTCGTGTGTAATCTGAGATTTTCCACAACACAAGGAGTCTGTCATTTGTGCCCTAGTCAGACATCTGCTTAGGCGATGCACTGAGTGATCTGTGCCCCCTTCCCTGCCTGTCTGCACAGGGGAGAAAAGTGGAGAACCCAGCGAATGGAGAGGTGAGCTGTGAGACGAACAGCCTGCCCTTCTGTCAACTGTAGGGCAAAGAAGAGTGACCATCCCATGAGTCAAGTGGACAATCACAGAAAATAAGCAGGGCGGTGACAACATTCTGTGTTTGCCCTAGTGTTTTCTTCTTCCTGGGCACCTAGAGGGACTATATTTACCAGCCTTCCTTGAAGTTAGGTCAGGACCTTGTAAGTTCTCCTCAGTGGACATGTGAGCGGAAATAACTCTCTAATTCTAGTTATAGGCAAGTAAGGGTGGGTGTGAGATAACAATATACTAAACCGAATGAGTTGTACACTTTAAAACTGGTGAATTGTGTGGCATGTTAATACTATCTTCAAAAAGATGTTACCAGGGGAAAAAAAAAACGTGGGTATGAGTCTCTAAGCTCTCTCTCCTGACCTCAGAGTTGGAAGCAAAGAACTACAAGATGAGGGGCTGCAAAGTGGAAACAACTGGGCCTTTGATTCACTACTGGAGAAGAGCCAGCATGGTGAGCCACAAGTGCCACATTGGACTATGACATGAATGTGTTAAGCTATTGAGACTGTATTTGTTATTACAGCGAAACTTGGTCTATCCTCATTAATGTAAAGATAGCTTAAGCTTTCTTGCTTAGTATCCTACTAAAGGTGGTTACTCATAGATACCACCAATGGACACTCATTCCTTACCCAACCCTCCACCCTGCCCCAAACCTCAGAGGACTGAAAGTAGACCATGCACCACTTCCTTCTTCCATCAACCTAGCCCCAACTCTCAACAGAGACTGAAAGAGAAGGAGAATTTTTTAGTCTAGTTTGGGACTGGAGTTTTAAAACTGAAAGAGATCCAAAAATCATGGACTCCGACCAAGATGGTGGATTTTAACAAAGCATAATTCTAAAACAGCAATTATGAAAAATAAAGCCATTTATTGTTAAAGACTCCTCGATAAACCTATTTCCCTTAGCATCTCAGTCTCTGCTTTGTCCTGTATCTTGGCTCTACGTGTTTTTCTTTTGGACAATATAAGTTTATTGTCAATAAAAAGCATGGTTGCCAAATAGTAAATCAGGTCCCTAGACTCGCACATAATACCAGACACTGACTATTTGGGTTTTTTTAAAATACATTTCTCCTAGATTTCAATAAAGGAGTTTCTTTGTTTTGTCCAACATTTTCCCATTCACTTTTGGATAGAAAATGTTTAAATATGTCTAAAGAACCTAATTTAATCTTAGCTAGATATGAACATTAAAAATGGTTCACAATTTAATGAACATTTAGCAGACACCTCTTTCAAAGAATCAGTGCACCATTAAAAATGTTTTCACCTAAAGCTTTCCAAATACCACACATGCATATATTTGGCCATCAGTAAAATTTGGATTATGAGCGCTCATGGTTATTTCCCGTAACAACGGTCATATGACATGGCCTTCCACTGGAGAGCCAGAAAGCTGCCTTGGTCCTGGCTGAAGTGTCATGGCTCTGGACAAAAGAACACATGGAATGCCACATGAGCTTGTCCGCCTGAGGCACAGGCATGAGACCAGGCTGAAACCCTAAAAGTCAACGACTATAAAACTGGACTGAGATATGCAAAGCTGACTCCCAGCTTCACACACATCTGTTTAAAATTCAAACAGCTTGTGCAAACCATGGATCGGTATTCCAATAAAACTGCAAAGGGCTGTATTCATTTAAAAAGAAAATGAACGTATGTGCCCATGTCTTTGGGTTCAACATTTCCTGGGGAGAGTTGACAGGCCTACTAGGACTGAGTTGCTTGTAAGCCTAGCGGAATGAACAAGGTGTGGGAACAGAAATCAGCCAGCTTTTGATTAGAAATCACCAGCATCCCCGGGCCCATGACACACCATGCAGGAGGCCAAGGCTGCAGACCCCCAGCAGCTTCACACAGATCATAAAACTTGGTGACACCAGCTTTGGGAACCCAAGAGTAGCCCTAAGTGCAAGTGAGCCATCACAAACAAAACCCTGCTCTGAGGCAATGCTGATATATTGACAGGTACATCCAGAGAATTCTCAATTTCAGCAAAAGCAGGACCACCATAGTTGGGATGAAGGCGGTTACCTACCTGCTTTCACAGCACTTTCCCTGCCTTAACTCATTGAACTTCACAGTAAGACTGAAGAGTGACCGTGCTCATCTTCTGGCTGAAGAAACTTCATCAAAAGTTTCAATAACTTGCCCAGATTATAAAGCTAGGATGAGGCAAAGGAGAAACTTGACCCCAAGAGTTCTAAATCCAGGGCTTTTTCCCTAGACCAAAGCTCTCATACCCCACCTTTAGGACATTCAGGTGACAACATAGGTTCAGAGATACCTGCATGATCTTATACATAGAATAACTTCTATTCTTTGAGTGGCTGTCAAAAGGTAAGTAGTAGCATCTCGGTCTCTGTCTGGAAAAAATTGCTTCCAGAAACAGTACACAACTCACCTATATGTTGGCTATCAAAATGTGTAAGTCAGTTAATGATTATATATTCTTTAAAAATATATAGGACTCCAATTTTTTTTTTTTTTTTTTTACTGGTGGTAGTTGAGGGTCCTGAATCCAGCCAGGTATATAAGCCCATGAGGTTAGATGATCTCCACTTCTAGCTTCGCAGTAAGGTTTCTGATTGTGTTTGTTTTAAAGCTGCATTAACTTGGTCTATCGAGCCCTCAAAATGGGGCTAGTTCAAACTGAGATGAAAAGTGTAAAACTACACATTGACTTCTCAAGACTTAGCATAGAAAAGCCGCTGTAAGATCTCATTCTCTATTGATTACATGAAATAAAGTTTTAGATATATGGGGTTACACAAAGTGTATTACTGAACAATTTCATCTTTTTGCTTTTTAATGTGGCTACTAGGAAACTTAAAATTACATACGTGGCTCGCATCATATTACTTCTGGACAGTGTTATCCTGAAGGCAGAATTCGCCATCAAAACTGTCGCTACCAGAGATGGCGTTAACAGGCCTCGCAGAACCTCTGCAAGGCCTTCCCTCCTTCCCTCCCGGCTGCCAGAGCCTCGCCAGCAGGGCACAGCCCTGCCTCCTTCAGTAAAAGCCCCCCTCCTTCTCCACAGCCCAGCCCACAACTCCCGGACTCTCAGATAAGCAGGGGCCCCGCTCAATCTATGGGGCACGGCCTTCTCTCCTTCCTCTTCCCCTTCTCCTGTCATTGCTGCCACCTTTCCCAGTGCAGGAAAGACTGAGGGGTGTTTCAGGGATTTTTCAGTCTCTGAGACCAGGATGATTTTGTAAATAAGTTCCAGCACATTTCCTTTTGTATGCCAATGGCCTACCAACTTTTATGATCATGTACCACATCAGAAATAAAGTTTAGCCTAACCCCCAATATATGGTTATTTACAAATTATATACATGTTTACTGCATTAATATGGACATTATACATCAAATACAAATTTGGAAAGCTAAGATAAAGATGAAGTTAAGAATTTAAAAAATGATTTTGCTTTATCTTTTTTGTTCTCACCAAAAACATTTCAGTGACTGCAACGTGACCATCTGCTTCATTTTTGTTTTTTTTAAATCTTGGTTTAACACTTTTCCGATAGAGCAACTCAAAGGTCTAAGTTCAGTGTATTTCCATATTCAGCTTCAAGGTCTGGTTTAGCTAAAATAGACACCTGACAAAGACAGACCCAGAAAGAAATGTGCTTCCAAAAACCTCATGTTTCAGTCTCATACACTAATTACTCAAAGGCTTAAAAAAAAAAAATTAAAATTAGTAGCTTTCTTTTTTCCCGTCACTCGATTGGTCTTGCAAACTAATTGGAAGATGTTTTAATTCAGTTTGAAAACCTTTGGAAGATTTTGGTTTGTTTCCAAGGGTTAAGTGTGCAGATATGAGTTTTATACATAAACACAACTACCGTTTTCACCAATGAAAATCACCTAACAATGGAAGTATTTCCATGTACTTATTTTATCAATGTTCTCTCCACAATTAAGTATTTGCAGGGCAATAATACCATAGCCATGTACTATGTAAAAGGCCAGCAATTTTGAAACGCCCGTCTCTGCAAGAAAAATTCTTTTTTTTTTTTTTTTTTTTTTTTTTTTTTTTTTTTTTTCTGCAAGAAAAATTCTTAATCCACATTCAACAACTCTCCTTTAAGTAATTTGCTCCAGTTCCCAATTGTGGTACAAAAGATTACAATGATCACCTCCCCATGTCGTTATGAAGTACAGTAAGATTTTTTTTTTTTGGCCTTTTAAAATGGTATAATCTGTAAATCTTTTCAGTTGGGTAGAGATAAACTTCTATCAACGAAGTCAGCCCACCTGTGGGCAGAATGTACACTCTTTCCTTGAAATGCTGAGGCTGCACGCCCTGCCACTGACCTTCTGGCATTTGGACCACATGAAGGCATCAGGGTCAGTCTGTATGCTGCTTATCAGTAAAGTTTAATTCCTATTTTTAGATACAAGTATGTATAAGTAGAATGTCTACTTTTTTTTTCTTGCATCCTAATGGAAAGTCTTACACAAGTGAGGTACTCGCACCTCAGATCTTGGAAAGAGCTGTTGTAGATATCACTGTGCCAGGCAAACATTTAACTGTTGCAACCACTTCTAACCCAGCTTGTTTTGCTCTACTAGTAGAGGCCAACGACACTGTTCTCCGGAAGAAACCTGAAGCATCTCTACTGCACTCCCAGAAGCCCGTCATGGTTCTGGTTCTGTCTTTCCTGCCAGTACTTGGCTACACCGTAAGGAATGGGTTCAATTATGGTCATACACCTCCTCGTACTAAATAAACGCTCTTAGCCTCTTTCCACCAAGACAAGTCCACCTGAAATCCTCAGCTTCCAAACTCCTGATGGCCCTTTTGTTCTCTTTACAAGAGACCTCTGGAATCTACCACTCCAAAATGGTGCCAGGTAACAGCACTATGGATCTTACCTTATTCAGAGCCATAGTGCTGGGTTCATCCCACATAAATTTTTTCCTTTAACAACTCTATTTAATAAGAGGTCCAAGCACTCTTCCTTTGGAACATTTAAAAAGATCTTCTAGAAAACAAGGTATAAATAAATACTGTGAACATGGAGTCTGAGTCAGAATCATCTGACCCTAACCCCCTTTTCGTCTCTACAACACATGACCCCCCAACCAGGTTTTCCCAAAATGTCATTTCATTTATGTCGTATTCTCAACCTTGCTTGTATCTGATTCCCCTAATAGGAATACTCCATGTGAAACATGCTCAGACCATTTTCTCCCTAAATTTCCTCCCCTGAGCAAGTGCTTACACATTTTCCCCCAACTAAAATGCCATCTCCTCTACTTTCAGCCTCTTGACTACCACCCATCCATCCAGCTGTGGCTAAAACCTGCCACCCAGCCTACCACTCTCCTCCTAACACAATCCCTTAGGCTTCATGCTCTGTTTGTAGACCCCTTGTCTTCTCAAAAAGATCATAATGTACACTGTCTTGTCTTCTCCAATACATAGCATGGTACAGTGCATAAGTTAGGGTCACCCTATAAGTTGGGTTGACTTTTTATTAAACACAAAAATATAGTTTGTGTAATTATAGCTATATAACCAGGAACACACATTATCTGGGGTACTTCTTTTATTAAGTTTAAAAAAAAGTTTTCTTGGCCAATTGTTAATTATGTTGGGAAGAGAATCAAAGCTGCCTATACAAGAGCTAAAAAGACTCTAGGCTCAATCCCACTACTTGAATGTACACCTAATTTCATCTGACGTAGGACTTCCTGCCATAATGTTTTCAAGTTGAGACACAGAATGTCTGCTGTGCCATCACTATAGTGAATTTGCCAAGCATGCCTTCTAGGGCAGTGCTTCACAGCCATTTGGGGATTAGAGGTCTCTTTGAGGCTGAGGAAAGCTATGTAACCATCCCCATAAAAATACTCATACACAAAAGTGTATGACAATGCCAAGGGAAAGGGGGGCGGTCAGATGCCCCAAAGGCCTTGAACCCCAGTAAAAGTAGAAGAAGAAGCCTGGTTGGTTCTCCCAATGTCAAAGGGCCTGCAAGTCAGGTGACAGAAAGGGAGAGTTTTAGCTGTACAGACTCCTTCCCAGAAATTTTTATGTAATAAGCCAAATAATAAATTGGTGGGTTTTTTTTTAAGGAAAAACAATTACCAGTATAGATGTTGAAACTACATACATCGTGTCAATATTGAGGCATAGATTAAGGCGTTCTTACCCTTCCTCGAAGTATTGGATATCTGCTTAGATGACTCCAGGGTTACAAAAATAATTTGAGGTCACTGCCCAGTGGTATCGACCTCCCACTGGCCTTGCCTCATCCAGTACTGGGCTGAAAAGGATGAGCATCTAACAGCCTCCCTGCATTTCTTCTTGTTGTTGTGCAATTGCTTTTCTCATCAGAGTAAACCACCCCTTTGGCATTTCTAACCCTCCCAGCTTCCACTGGCAACTGAACAAATTCCTGTTTTCCTTTCTAGACTGAAGATCAAAGCCCTTCCTGTGCTTTCTGGCTTTTTTTCTCTCTCTCCCTTTTCTCTGTCCTACTGTTTCAAAACCACATTGAGGAAAAGCACACATTAAATGTCATCCTCACCACTTGTGCTCCAGTCAGGATCAAAGTCCATTTCAGTTTTCCTTGGCAATCACTCCTAGATCATCTTCTTTGAAGCACTTTATAAACTATTTATATCAAAAGCCACTGAAAACCTAATTAACAAATCCTTGAAAAGGAAGTTCTGTTCAAGATCAGTCATACCAATAATAAGAAAGCCAATAACCCAATTAAAAAACATGGGTGAAAGATCCAGACATTTCACCAAAGAAGATATATGAATGGCAAGTAAGCATACGAAAAAATGCTCAACATTTTTCTTTAGGAAAATTCACATTAAAACCAAAAATAAGCAACCATTATACTCTTATTTAAAAGGCACAAAGAAAAACTGACACTACCAAGTGCTGGTGAGCTTGTGGAGCTACTGGAACTCATACTACCGCTAGGAATACAAAATGGTACAGTCACTGGAAAATAGTTTGTCAGCTTCTTATAAAACTAAACATCCCATTACCAAATGACCCTCATCCAGCTGACATAGTCAAAAAGATGCAAATAGATGTGCCTGGCACAAATTTCTATCATTGTATTTATCACATTGCACTGTACTTTTCTCTGTGTACTTGCATATATAGTCGGCCCTCCATATCCAAGGGTTCCACAACTGTGGTTTCAACCAACCACGGATGGGTCAGCAGAGAGCTGACTGTACTATAACATTTTACATAAGGGACTTGAGCATCCGAAGATTTTGGTCCTGGGACCAATCCCCGGGGAAGACTGAGGGATGACTGTATACATATATGCCTTCCAGTAAATTGTGGATTCCTTATGGGTAACTATCCTGTCTTATATATCTTTTTATCCCCTGCTTATGTCTTAACACAATGCTCGGTACCTGAGTGTTCACTGTTTGCTGAATAAATAAAAGAATGAATGATATTTACCACGTGCTCCATCCCAGACAAGGCACTGGGAATACAGACAATAGAAAAGATGTGGTCTCTGTCTTTAGAGAGCCATCCAGCTAGAGAAACAGACTTGACCAGAAGAAATGGCGAACCCAAGACTGCAAATGACTGACCACTAGTTGTGTTAAGTGATGTGGTAGTAAAGAGTTCTCCATCATTCTTTGGGGTCAGACAGGCTTGGGTTCAAGGTCTGATTCTGGCTGACTAGCTGTCACTTTGGCAGGTTACTTGATGTTTCTGAAACAAATTTTCCTGATCTATAAGAAGAGGGTGTTAATGATGGGGTTGTTGAAGGGCAGCCTGACAGTCAGCTAGTAGATATCAGTACAGTGCTACCATCATAAAACCGTTGAAATTCTTCCACAGCAGACGGAAAATAGGTGCTGTCCTGAGCCTCCCAAGTGTCCCCATGAGACTTCCCCAAGACCTCTCTATAATTCACGGCCAAAGGAATAACCTCCAGGACAGCAGGTGACCTTGAGGACCCTGCCTGCCCCACACCACAGCTGGCTCTTTTCCAATTGCTCTGTGCCTACGTTGTACAGCAATGATTTAAACATCCCCCGTTATGAGATCATGCATGCAAAACGCCAGATGTGTTGTAAACACTGTTCTCAATAAATGCTGGCTACTGCGAAAGGTCAAGGGAGGCTCTTAGGAATTGAATCATGCCCTACAATTCAGGGGGGATTTGATGACGATAACGCAAGTGCAAAGCTGAAAAAGATTATGAGGGATGAGGGGTGGGATGAGAAGGAAGTAACAGACCGGGAGAGGAGACTGGGCCAGGAAGAGAGGGGGGCATGGGCTGGAAACTAATGAAAAGTAAGGTTGAGCAAGTAGTAGATAGGTCCATATCACAGAAGGCTCTGAAAGGGGTTTAGGTTGGATGGAGTAGGAAGTGGTAAGTCACTCTTCTTTCAACTCCCAAAGCACCTGCAGCAAAACCTCTCCCATTACCTTTACCACAATGACACAGTATTCTCTGTATGTATATATGCCTTCCACTGAACTGGGAGCTCCTTAACTGCAAGGAAGGGACTCTAATCACCACCGTGTTGGGAGAAACGCTCTCTGGAGCTGGAGCCCACAGTACCTACTGCTCCAAACACCTGGGTCCACACCTATCCTCAGATCCCCTGCGAACTCCCTCAAACTGACAGGCTTCCATCCCCCTGCCTGCAGATCCTCATTAACTACTGATTATCACCTCCTTTTAATAAGTACTCATGATCACAAATCCAAAGCTTATCCTTCAAGGAACCTTTCCTCATTTTCTTCCGCGCGAGGGGATGAAGCCTCTGTGAGTCTCTGTCCTCTGGTACCCACCATACTACCCACTGCGGTACCTGGCCCTTGCCAGCCACTCCCAGACTCCAAAACCTGCCCCATCAGATCTCTGCTCTCTCCTCGATTCCTAGCCTACACTCCAGGATTCTACACCTGCCTCCTTCCTCATCCTGTTTTCAGTCCCAATGTAAATCGCACATAAAACCAAGCTTTCATACCTGAAGCCTCAACTTTAAGCAACCATTATCAGCCTTTCCTCCGCCCAGGAGCTGCCTCTCCAAACCTGTTATCACCCTGCATTTGACAACGACATACTAAACTGATGGTTATCAAATTCCAACTTGGATTCCTGAAACAGAAATAATATGGGGCAAAAAAACAAAAAAAAAATTTCACTCACTCCCTCAATTTAATTTAATTGCCCATGATTATATTATTATAGCCCCCCACAAATGTAACATGTAATTTCTCAATGACTCAGACAAGTCTGAGATTAGAACTGGTCAGCCAAAAATATACTTGATCTCAATTTTGGCTAGAAAAGATGTCTAACTTGGTGTCCTGGTATATTTGGCAGTGCTCTCCGGGCTGCCAAGTTACAGGTGGTCACTGCAAGGGATGAGTCTAAAACAGCACTAAAGCTTATGAACTGAGACCCAAGAAGTAGCACACTCAAAACAGACACAATATTATTTTCATTTATAGCTATACAGCTACACTAATTCAGGCATATTAATGTATGTATCGATGGGCCTTCGACTCTCCCTTGTAAGAGCGGTTATGTTTTTCCTCCTGTCAGATGCCACTGGAGTAGAAGAAATAACTATGTGTCTGCCCTTTTCCTACCCCCAAATTACTAGCCCTCTCCTCCTCCCCCCTGTGTAATAATAAACAGCACTTCAATTTTCCTTCATCAAACCCTGAAAGAGAAGAGAGGGATTATAACACACAAAGGCCAATTTAACCTCTGAATACACTCATCAGTACTCTAAAAGTACATGTCTGTGAGAGCTTAAGAATGCCCAAATGAAACTGTTGAGCAAAATGAAGCAACAGGAGATGAGGCTTAACTAGGATGGGGACAAAAAGACAAAGGGCAGGAAGTGGAGGCACAGCCCAGAGCACGGGTGTCCCCGTCAGGGTGCCAAGGGGCAGACAGGGGGGAAAGCTGCCCCAGAGGAGCCTGCAGGTCCCTCAGGCTCACCGTCTGCTTGGTTGGATGAGTTCCCTCCCCTCCCAAAAAAGGGAGGTTTTCATAAGACTTCTCATGCTATAAACGACAAGAATGCATGAATCACTCCAAAGACCTGGAGTATACTTAATTCAACTGAGAGATGAGTTGCTTGCAGCACAGGGAAATTTAGGTTTATCCTCCAAATATTAGGTTTCTGATTTCTCAGAACAAAAGCTCTTTAAACTAAATTAACTCGGATCACTACTTCTGGCAGAACAGAGGGTTAGATGTCTAGAGAAAATTTGCCAGAATCGGACAACCAAAATTGCTGGACAAAATACCAAACTATGGGTGAGCTGGCAGCAGAGTAAGAGAAACTCTCAGAGGCCAGACACAACCTGAGAGCATGAATCCAGGGAAATGAGTTGGCACCACAAGAGGTATTTGCCCTGAAGGGGTATCTGCCATTTCTGGATGTCTAGATTATGGGTTTTAATGTGCTGTATGGGGCACAGGCACGAACCCAGTAACCAGAAGAGGTAAGAGGTCCATGTGAGACCAAACGGCAACACTTTCAGTAGGTGACCCAAGAAAACCACCTTATAGAAAGACTACGCAGATACGTGCCTGTCTCAGCTTGGGCTTTGGGTATACATGAAGTTACAGTAACAAAAATAATCTGGAGTGAGAATTCCTAATTATAGATCCACCTTTGGGCAGTTTCAGCAGCCAAATTTAAAAATACCTGAAAAAAAGAAAAAGAGGGCAGGAAAAAAGAAAAAAACTTGAGTGACCAGAACAATGGCAACTCAAATTTAAATGTGGGTCGAGATGGGTAGTGCCCCAGGAACTTGTTAAAAGCAAACATAAACGCCCACTGTAGGAACATATCTTAAAATGAGATCTGGAGGAGTTCTAGAAACAAAATTCCAGTGACTATTTACTCATAATCAGAAATCACAAAATGTACAAGGAAATAAGCCACAATCAGCACAAAAATCAAACTGCAGTCTCAGTCCAGTAACAACTGAGATTATTACACTTATATTCTGTATCTTACAATTCCAGTCTATTGAATACGCATAAATAAAGATGCCATTGAAATTATGACTAGCTGATAAAAGACTTAATATAGTAAGACTAGGGAGAGGTGAAAAAAATTGAAATATAACTTTTAGATTTAAAAAATATGTAACATTTGAAATGGGTAACCCCAAAGATGACAGCAGGTATAGCAGAGCTCAACAGAGAGTTAGTAAACTGGAAGAAACTGCCCCGTATGCAGCACGGACAGACAAGGAAGAATATGAGAGAGAAATTAAGAGACTGAGAAAGTTTAATAGTTGTCTAACCGCACCTATAAAGTGAGAGCTGGGGAGAGGAAATAGTCAAAGAAAAAAATGACTAAGAATCTTCCAAAAGGAAAGAACATGAGTCCTCACATCCCAATAAATCCCAAGATAAATTTTTTAAATCTAAAAAGAATAGAGAGATTACCTATAAAGGAACAAGAATCAAACCATCAGCTGATTTATCAACAATTAACAAGGGAAGCCAGAAGACCATGGAACAATGGCTTCGAAATGCTTACAAAACAGCCGTCAAGCTACAACTGCACACCCAGAAAAATTCAATGAAATCAAGACCCTCGCCACAGGAATTTCTGGAAGTGGCACTTCAAGAAAAATTTTCCCAAAGAGACTGTGTAAAATGCAAGTAGGAATGGTGAGCAACAACAAAAAAAGCGTCAAAATGTGTGAAGATCTAAATAAGCATTAACTATATAAAGCAATGATAACATTTAATTTGTAGGATTAAAGTTTTTTTTAATTCAAATGTTGAAAAATAACAGCCCAGACCTCTGGAGGGAGTGATCCAAGTGTAAGCATCCCAGGGCTTATACTGTTTGGTAGAAGGGTAAAAATACTAAATACCTTTGCCTTTGTTAATTTAAATTTACGTGTTTATTTGGGGTAAATATCTAGGCTAATCACTAAGAACGGAAATGGAGTATATCATCCAAAGTACTAGGAGTGGGAAGGAGGAACAGCAGAAAAAAAGATAATCCAAAAAGGAGAACCAAAAAAAGACCAAAAAATCAAGTACAAATAGTAAGTATAAAATGACAATAAAAATTATATCACCTTACATGGAAAATACCCAAATAGTTTTATAAATGAGTCCTACCAAACATCCAACCTTATACAAAACTCTCTCAAGACAGTACTGAGAAGGAACACCCTCCCCTCATCTCATTCTATTATGCTAACATCATCTTAATACCAAAATCATATCAAAACATTATGAGAAAGCACCAGTCTCACTCACGAATACAGACGCAAACTGAGAGCACTGAAAGATTAAAAAAGACATCATGGCCAAGTGAAGTTTATTATACGAATGCAAGGTTGTTCCAACATTAGCAAATCTTTTCATATAATTCCCCACATTAAAGATAAAAGGAAACCATATGATCAAATCAAATGATCCAATTCAACATCTGTAACAGATACTCTTGGCATTCTAGCAATACAAGGGATCTCCTTTAACTTGATAAAGGCTAATTACAAAAGAAACCTACAGCAGATGTGGTGCTCAACAATTAAAGGCTAAAAGAACTCTCCTCGAAAGAAGGAACCAAACCCACTATCACTACTTCTGCCTCACAATGAGCTGGCGGCCCCAGCCAATGCAGTAAGGCATAAAACTTACAGATGTGAAGGTTAGAAAAATAATCTCTCTCCAAGATATAATTCTATATAGAAAACCCAAACGAATCAGACAACGTACCAGAATTAGGTGAGTTGAGCAAAGTTTCAGTGTACAAAAAGCATGCAACCTCATTTCTATATGAAAGCATGTTTGAAAATGAAATTTTAGGAAAAATTCCATTACTACAGCAACCAGGAATATTAGGTCAATAGATCTTACAAAAGGTGTGCAAGAACCTCATGAAGACAGTTATAAAAACATGTTAAAAGACATGAAAGATCTAAACAAATGGAGGGACATATTTATGGATAAGAAGAGTTAATATCAAAAAGATGCACATTCATCTCAAAATTTTATACTGATTCAATGCAATAATCAAAATTCCAGGCTAGTTTCTAGAAAAAAGTGTGACAAGTTGATTGTATAGTTATATGGAAATGCAGCTGAACAAAGAGGGAGGAATTGCCTACCAAGACTTACTATGCAATTATAGTACTTAAGGTATTGACTTGAGGATAGAGACCAACATAACAGGATAGAAAATCCAGAAACAGACTTACATATATTTAGAAATTTGCATATGACAAATATGGTATCACAGTTCAGGGGTAGGGGGTGGAGGTGGGGTTTGTCAGTAAATAGCACTAAGCCAGTAAGTTACCCATATGTAAAATAAATATTATAAAATCACACCATACCCAAAAATCAATTCCAGGTGCACTAAACAAATGTGAATGGAAAAGCTTTTAGAAAAGAAAGTTATCTTAGAGCAATGAGAGAGGGAAGGATTTCTTAAACAAGATAATTTATAAAGGAAAACATTGATCAATTTAACTACTCTATACAAGTTGTTTTAAACTCTTGTGATGAGAGATATCTGTAAAAAAAAAAAAAATTAAAAAGTCATTTCATAGAGTAGAGTGTGTGAAAAAACTTTCTAAAACAAAAAGTTTTGCAAAACAAAACTTACCCTTAAAGACAAGTGGAACACTTGGATGTTTCCTTATTCCATTCTATAAAAACTTAATCTCTGACAGAAGACTCACACAAAAGTGCTCATCACAAAACTGTTGGAACAGCAAAACGCTGGAAGCAACCCAAACGCCCATCACCGAGAGAATGGAGGTATATTCACATAATGGAATACTATAAGAAGGAAGAATAAATGAACGCCAGCTCTGAAGCATCAGGGTCATCAGTGGCTCTCAAAGCGTGGCCCCGAGACCGACAGCATCAGCACCACCCGCAAGGTTGTTAACCAGGCCTCCTCCCAAGACCTACTGAATAAGTCAGTCTACAGTGCAGCCCAGCAAGCCGTGGTTTTAAAAGGCCTTCAGGTGAATCTGATAGACTCAAGTTTGAGAGCCACTGTTACAAAGGGCAGAAGAGCTACTCTCAGAAGAATACAAACAATATACTTATTTTATACTTTTAAAATAAGTCAAAAAAATGGCTACTGAATTAACAGTGTTCAGAAGAACCAAAACACATGGTAAAGCTATAATAAAAAAGAAAAAAGAGAGAGAGAGAGAGAAGCAGGGAACGATTCATACAAATTACGCATGGGAGGAGCCACATAGAGTGCCTCTACAATAACGGTAGTGTTTCACCCAGTTAGGCAGTGGGTATGAGCACTTCGGTTTTTTGTTATTACCCTTTAAACTCTGTAATAAACTATTTTGTAAATATGATTTCTAACACAAAAATGCAGAGCTGGAATAGGAAAAAAGTTTGAGAACATAAACAATTATGAACATAAACTATAGCCCATATGAACTCAATTCTAACAAAAGGCCTAGAAAACTATTTAAGTACATAGCAGGTGTTGGATATTTACAGACTATTAAATGTTTACAGTGATTCATAGGTTTCTTCAGTCCATTCTCCTGAATTTTTCACAATGCACAGAACAATCCAAAAAGAAATATTTCTCATAGAAAGTATAAACAAAGAGTCTATAATTTGGTGCCCACTTCACCATCACTCCCATCTTTAAGCTTAATCTTTTTTCCAGACTTGAAATTCAAATCCTCACTAAACACACAGTATAGCCTAAGGGAAGATAATGGTTTTCAATTCTGGTCTTAACATGTATTTTTCTTCTCCAATTTTCCACAAAATACTTTCATGGAAATCTGTTCAGTTCTGTTTAATTACTTCTCACACCTCCATATCAAGGTATCTAGCCAGTAAGAAGTGATTTTTTAAAGTGAAACCAAAAGAAAACCCCAAAGATTACATATGTAAGATTTACTATTAGGTAAAACTGTACAACAAAAAGTCTTATAAATCATACAGGGACTGCCCTAAGAAACTCATTTGTTTCTAATTTATTTTCTCCATTAGCAATGTGTTGCTAAAAATCACGAGAGAATAAAGCATCCCTCATATGAATTAATTCCTATCCATTTGGAACATGGGAACCCAAAGGCCGGCTTCAGCATCCAAAGAAAGGCAATTATGCACAATGAGCAAAGGAGGTGGTTTAAGGTCGCACTGCCAAGAAACGACATATTCCAGTGGATTCAAACCACCCTCTTCAAATTTTGGCATTCTATGGTATAAAAATAAAACCCAAGTTCATTGAAAAGCAAAGCTTGCCACCTGCTGCCCAATGGCATAATCATAAAAGTTCAACTTGTGTCCACATGTTTCGACTCGAATCCTTTTATGAATCGATTGGTATGGATATTTGCGTTTTCTGTATTCATTATTACCAGTCTTTTTTTTTTTATAAGAATGCCAGCCCCCGTTTTTAACTAAATGCTATTTCAAACCCTTTACAAAATCAGCTATAACCAGTGTGCCTAAAACAAAAGCAAAAACCCAACTTCCAAACTATCATACATGTTGTGTATATAATAAATCGACCAAACTGCAGTTGTGTTTATTATAGTATCCAGACCAGGGAAGAATTCCTTTGAAAACGTGCCAGCATTGTCCCGGGCTTCCATGGCCTGTCATCATTCTAGAGGATGTGGGATACTAAATCCATTTTCTGATCCAGGCAGACTTTAAAATCCAAATATTAATAGTTTAACTGAAGTTTATATACATTTATATTACAAAGTTTTAGGTAGCAACCCCGCTAACCAAAAAGAAAAAACTCACCTCCAAGATTTCACCAGTGCTTTGTCAGCGCTAAACATTTAAACTCTTAAGCATCTTAATTGTATTAACTTTGGCAAGCATTTTCATAGGTTAACATATTTCCACTATTTTTTCATTTGAATTTATTCTAAGAAAATCTGAGAAGTAAAACCATTTAGCCTTTTTTTTTCCTTAAACAAAGACAACAAACCTTCCAATTTTGCCTTACCCTTCTAACTCCGTAGATTTGTGTATCCAGGCCCCTCATCCCCTCAAAGAAGAAAAAGAAAAAAAAAAAAAAAGAATACAAAGCACTCTTAGGAAGAAAGTGAAACTTTGAATTTAGGGAAAAAATACCATCTAAGAGAAAGAGAGATGTCTTGAAAACCTGTCACAAGCCGGATCAACAGAGAAAAAGTGCAAGCGTTCCTCCACATGCTCGCCTTGCGCCCAGGAAGCTGGGCAGGTGGGACTCGTGGGAGCTTTATGAGAAGCAGCCTCACCACACCACATGGATAACTCCTGAGGCCCCTTTGAAATACAGCTTTAAAGGCTTTTGACTGCGGAACTTGTCCATATGCAAAATAGCACCAACGCTAGTTGAAGTTTTTTACTCGTCTGGGAACTACTTTAAAGCAGACAATAAAAAATAATTCATTTTCAAGATAGATGGCACCATAATGTTGCACTATTTTCTAGTGTGCATTTTTTCCTAAACACTAGAGGCAGCGTCTCCATACAAAAGGAAGCCCATCCAGCTGAAGCCAGTTAGCATTCAGATTCTGCTCCTCCTGGGAAATATCACGAACGCAAAATGCCCCTCTTCTTTTCTGTGGCTGGCTTACCCTATTCTTCAAAAACTCTACAGGAGCTATTAACTCATGCACTATTGCTGCTCAGTGTTTCCAGTCAGGCAAAAGTCTCTTTTCTCCTTCTTATTTAATTGCCCACACCTGCAGTGGTTTGAGTTTGAAAGGCTAGTTAGGGGTTAGTGAGATCTTCCCGCAGTACTGTCTACAAGTCAGAGGGATGCCTGGCGTGATATTACAGCAGGCTAATCATCTAATTAACTGATTTCAAGCCTGTTAAAACCAGAACTGGACTTTCATGAAACAGGTCAAATATTTGATTTAATATCAATAGCGGGAATTGCATTACAGATGCTTTCTCCTGTAAAAATATAGCTCTTTACTAAAAAACAAATAAAAATTTAACTCCTCATTCTAGAAATACTAGAAAGGGAGGCGAAAAACATAACAGATATGGATTATTCACTGAAATTAAAGAATCTTTAGTTTAGCCACTAGCACAGTACCTGGCACGTAGTAAGTACTCAATAAAAATACTTGAGATTCAAAGTCCCAAATCATTTCCTTTGGTTTCTTGCCAAAGAATTCCTAATGGACCTTTGACCAAATCCTTCCTTTTTTAAAGATCATCCTTTGAACATGAAGATGATATACATAAGTTTTTTTAAAAGAAGCACAGTATTTCCTTACTGCATTTGGAAAGTATTTCTGATTCTGTGAAAGACAACACTACTGTTACTATCAAGTAGCATGTTGCTGGACTGATTACTTCACAAAGTAAGTCATAAAACCTTTCCTAGCAATCCTAGGCCCTAACAACTAAATTAAACAACAAAGGTAAGTGACGTCTGAAACAAAACTGCATTATTTATTACTTAACATTGCACAATAAATAATAATGCAATTGTTTCAGACTTTAATTCTTTTTATTACATTATTTTAAATAATAATAACTAATGAGACCAACTAGAAACTAGACAATGCGATCCAACTAGAAAGATATTGAGCCTATCAACATGTAGGTTGTTATACAGACCTGTGTGTGTACGTGTGCACATATGCACATGTGCGTATGCACGTGTGTACACACAACTATCCAAGGCTCCTTTCCAGCTAATCAGTAAAGACATCATGGAAGATGTGGGACTTCAGTCCTAGTGGAGGAGGCATATAGGTGAGTTGATCACTCCTAGCATAGCATGAAAACCACAGAGAAGATGCACAGATGCTGGAAGGGGCAAAAATAACGTGAATGGCAAAAGCTGTCAAGCAACAAACGTAAAGGTAGGAAACTTAAGTCTGATGAACATTTGAAAAAGTAAAAAGGGACCTTGATTTTTGTATACAACATGATGAAATGTCACCAGATACGTTTTGAAGTGTTAGCTTGATCAACACAAAAGAAAATAGAATCTGGTTCTGATTACAGGTGGGTGAATTTAAATCCAGGGATAAAGTGGAGTAAGGAGAAGGAAGCTTTCAAAGCCAGTCCCGCATTTTCCCATTCCTCAGGTGGATGGTCATGTATCATTTGATTTAACATATCTAGAGAGAGATAAACATACATATACTTCCTTAGCCTGGATCCAAAGGAACTGTTTTCTTGACTTGTAGTCTGTATTCCTTCTGTTTTACAGAAAATCAGATTTGCTCTCAGGAAGTTACTATGAGGGATAGGTAGCCTGCAAGAACGGCTCCTTCAGGCATCGCTTTCTCTAATCTGCCCATCAACCCCTGGGCCTCCCCTCACATGTTCACAGCACCCTACCTGACCTGGCTTCCCACAGGTAAGTCTTATATTTCTTTAGTGATATCTCTCATTTCTCAACACTCAAAGATCCTCTCCCCGATTGTCAGGGCTTTCCATAATCTGAATCTACCCAACCCATCTCATTTCCTACTCTTCTTCAATGCCCCCTCATGAGATTAATCTCCCACCTGTCCTATGGAAACAGGAGACTCATTCCCACCATATCTTCTATCTTGTTACTGCCTTTACTTAAAGGCCAGCTTCTCCTTCACTTTTCTAAGTCCTCCAGATTCTAGTATGTTTTCCTTTACTCCTGTCCCCACTGATGGCCCCTTTCCTGATTCTTCGCTTGAATTTATAATTTACCAGTCAGCTGGGTATTATCCTATATTATTAACTATTTATCAGGCATTTTAGCCTGATCCCTCCAACTGGAGTGCCTAGAACATTACCTGGCACATCGTTGGCACTCAATAAACATTTGTCTACAGACTGAATGAATCAACTATAGTAAATTAAAATTTTGGATTGTGGAGGTGAGGAGAACAGAGCTTCTAACTTCATTAAGGTGAGCCTGGGTTAAGGCAACCAGTTCAAAATGCCTGAGAACTATTTAGGCTTGGAAAGTTGTAGACGGTTCAGGAGAACCTAAAGATGTCTGCCTGTGTCAATCAACAAGCCCCTTATAGGACAGAAGAATTACGAAATAAATTACCCAATGAGTCACAGATTGCATTCTTGTCCTCATGTGCAAGTGGGATTTTTCAGAAGTCCAATTTAAGAAGTTTCTTCCAAATGGGGATATAAAAAGATTCAATAAATACTAATAACATTCTTTGCATACAAGGGCTTCTTCCCCCTTTGAGAGTTCTTGAAATGTTTAACAAAGGGATCTTTAATATGAAAAGAGCTCTTACAAATTAAAAAATAAATAATTATAACAACATGTAATATAAATTACATGTAATTTAAATGAGGCAAAGAATGTAAATAGATTATCCACATAAAAATACAAAGGGCTAATAAATGTGGAAAATGTTCTACCTCAATTAAAAAAAACTAAGAAGAACAAATTGAAATTATTCTGTGAGCATGTGATAATATCATACTTCATAGGAATATTCAAAACCTCTAAGACTTTACAGACTATAATTTATCAAAGTCTTATTTGACAGTGACCACATTTACTCTGTTCAAAATATTAAGGATCTGAAGCAATCTAATAAACATGTCACTGACTAACATATTTACTTCCACATAAAAATCACTATATTAAATTAATACAAAACAATATTGCAGCAAAGAAATTAATCAAGGAGATTGCAAAGTGTTTCAACCTTGAGTAAAATATTTCTAATATACGCACACTACATTTTCCTACTATTTAGATTCCCAGATCCCCTTTCAAGACATTAAGCCAATTAAGTTGTGAAATGCTTGCCTCATACATGTAAATGAGTTTCTTAAGAATTTCTTTTTTTTATTCCTTCAAATAGCTTACTTAAACCAGGAGGAGCCACAGGAATGGAAGAGAAACAGAGAGAGAAGAAAGAGTTCCACAAAGGGTCAAGGAGGAAAAGGGTTATTTATGCCCAGGGAATGAGAAATGGAAAAGAGAGTGCTTCCTTTCAAATTTCTTTTCTCAAAGTAAAGCACATCCTAATCTCCTCAAAATATCCATGTCATCTTCCTGTTTGAGTTAAGAACATCCTTCCTAGAAATATAATTAGGAAGGATTAGCTGCTGCATAAAGAGGCTTTGAACAAATTAAGAAAGAATGATGTCTCACTTTAGATTCTGTCCATCAAATCTCCAAATACCAGGACTTGCCAAAACACCAACATCAGGCAAAAAAAAAAAAAAGGCGGCGCTTTAAAGCAATAAAAGTGATATCCATGTCAATAAAGCCCTAAAATGAGAATTTTAAAAAATAATTTCTGTTATCTGTGGCAGAGGTACTAGCTAATTTTTAAAGATTTAGGACAGCTTCTACATTGGTAACTTACTATAATGAACTGTCACATTTTTTTCATGAAACAATACATTTTGACTAAATGAATCTTGATTGTTTTGAAAATAAACAACTTTTTGTCAAACAAGAGTGGTTTACTTGAGAATTCATGCAATGACTAAAATTTTTCACTCCTCCACCCTTTTAATTTATATTTTGGGCTTCAAAATTACTGTGCAAATTTTTTTTTATTATTATGGTAAAAAGAATCAGACCATGGCATATAAAAGATAGCAAGGACTAAGAACATGGACTAAGAGGTCAGGTTCAAGTCACAGCTCTGCTGCTACCTTCCCGTGTGACTCTGGGTAAGGTATTTGCCCCTTTAAGCGGTAAAACGTCATGGTCGGGCTTCCCTGGTGGCGCAGTGGTTGAGAGTCTGCCTGCCAATGCAGGGTACAATGGTTCGAGCCCTGGTCTGGGAAGATCCCACATGCCGCAGAGCAACTGGGCCCGTGAGCCACAATTACTGAGCCTGCGCGTCTGGAGCCCGTGCTCCGCAACGGGAGGGGCCGCGATAGCGAGAGGCCCGCGCACCGCGATGAAGAGTGGCCCTCGCTTGCCACAACTAGAGAAAGCCCTCGCACAGAAACGAAGACCCAACACAGCCATAAATAAATAAATTAAAAACAAACAAACAAACAACCGAACAAAAAAAAAAACTTGTCAGCCCAATTTCCAGGACCATGCTTTCAAAAAATACATTCTATGATATATTAAGCAAGTTTAAAAAAAAAAAAAAAAAACTTTATGGTCTGTGCTGGTTGAAAATTTTGGATGATGAAAAAAAAAAATCTGTATCTAATACATTCATGTTCTATTTTCTGCTATGCTCAAATAACTTTCAAAAGAGACAAGTACACAAGATTAATTCTATTCAAAGATATTGATAAAATATTTCTTCTGTTTTTTGGTAAGAGCTATAACTCCATGAATCACATCACTCTGGAATCATATGAACTCTAAGTGAAAAATAATTGAAGTCTGCCTGAATGGCCTTGTTTGCTTTCTATGAGACTTGAGCCAATCTTGCGTCAAGGTTCAAATCAACTAATATTTAATTAAATACTCATGAGTACTAGGAAATTCGAGCTCATAAACTGGATTTATAGTGTCAGTTTCAGTAATTTTCCCAAGAGACTGGCTGCCTGGGCTCTGCTATCACTTTCTTGCTTGTTAATGTGCCTTGTGTCTATTACAGGCGTTCTAGGAAGCGTAAGAAGCAAGAAGATTTGGCACTGCAACCTCAAGAAGATAATATCCAGAGAACTAAGTGGCATCTAATCAATTCAAGTTCCTATAACATGCAGAGATATACAGAAAGCAGGTCCCATCATCACCTAGAGGTACCACAGAAGAATGGGATGGATGCAGGACTGAACTACTGTCCTGTCATAGTGAGTGGCGTGACTGAGTGAACTTGTGCCTACTCTGATCAGTGATTTATTGAACTTGTCTCCTCTGATTACTTTGGGGAAACTGAGGCAGCTTAGAAGATGGGTTAATATCCGCATTCCTGTGTGATCAGACTTTCCGATTCAGAGCAGTCATAACATCACCTACATTTTTCCGTTCACCAAGTAAGCACTGTGCTTGGTACAGTAGATCACAGAAATTGAAATGAATGCTATGAAGGGAGGAGGTGAGGAGACATGGTGTTAGGAAAGCATCTTTCAGGGAGTAAGGGGGGTAGCAGGGAATGCTTTCCCTAGGAAACGGACATCAGTGGAACAAGCAGGTGTTAACAGGGAAGACGAACATGTATGGCACATGTAGCTGCAGACAGAGAAAATGTGTCAGGAAGGAGCTGGGCAGACTCAAGGAGCTGCCTGTGACATGGTGACAGGCTGGGCAAGGGGAGACCATGGAATCCCATCCCCTAGGAGTGGAGAACTCATCCTTATCCTCAGAGCACTGAGAAGCCAGTGAGGCACTTATGCAGAGCAGAACAAGACTCACATTTTGAAAAGATCCCTCTAGTTTGAACTAAACTTCATAAAGTCTCCAGCACCTGGCATACAGGGGACAGTCAGACCCTTTCTGCTCCACTCATGGAAAAGCCCCCCAAACTCTAATGGGTACAGGAACAATCTCCAATCCAATTTAATTTCACGCAGTCTTGCTGGTTCCTCCTGCTATCTTGCATAAACGCATAAACGTCTTGTTCAAACACTGCAGTCCTGAAAAATGACAGATATTTTTTCCTGGATTAGCAAATTGAGGCTTTCTCTTCTCCACAGTGTTTAAGTAGACTTTCTTTCCACTTACAAGTTCTTGTCTCTGGACCCTAGGATTAGCTATTTCTGCTAGGTCATCTCTAGTATGATTAACAGATAAATAGGTAAAAACTATACTCAACCTTGAAAACCTCAGTGAAAATATACTAACTGTAGGCATATTTACCACACAAGTTATTTAACTCAAATTTTTATTTCCTATTTGTGCATATTTTGTATTATGTGAGGTGTACTTGTCACCTCCCTCACACAGGACTCACGTCTTATAGGTTCTTTATCCTAATCCCAGGCAACTCCAGGGCAGAGAACGGCTATAAAAATTTAGTCTTATAATTTAGTCTTCACTTTTCTCAAACATAAACAAACACCTAAGCCAAGGAAAACAAGGAAAGAGGATTTAGTGCAACCCCAAAGGCACCTTGGAAGGATTTACAGGCAGTATCTATGGAATGCCAAACATATCCAAATGTAAAGAGGAATCTTTACTTTAATCTGCATAACACCCATAGTCAGGCCCTAAAAATCATTCTCATGCTTGGCATCGACCATGCAGGCCAGGCTAAAGCTCATGGGTTCCATGTGTCAGCCAAACTGTGTTCTGTTCCAACTGCTTATCAGTGGCTTCGTGTGTGTTTCAATCCCAGTTCTATGGTCCCTTTGCAGCAAGTGCTCTGACGACTAATTAATTCAACTTTCAGTGCACAGATTTATTTCATCATAGAAGAATAATCACATGGGAAATACTTTATCGGACTCAAGGGCCCCAGTCTAACTGTTGAAGGGAGGGATATTCCTAGCCCTCTCCCCACTCCTCCCCACGTCTGCCCACCCCTTCCTCACTGCCCCACCTCCCAGGAGAGCTGCAGAGTCCACAGGCCACTTTGTCTAGTGGGTGGGGCCATTATATGTCAAAAGTGGTGTTGACTTTTCAACCCCTAGTTCCACGAGGCGAAGGGCATGAGGAGAGCCAGCCCCTCCTGGTGCCTGGCCATGTCTGGGCTCTTGATCTCTTGGTTTCCCCCCTTCCATCCACCACAAGTGGCTGAGTGTGCTGGTCCCAAGATTTCAGAGAACACTGGGGGCCATTTTTAGACCTTAAATCTATGTGAAGTGTTTAAACCTAACAATTATAAGAGTCATAAGGGCTGTCTCTGCTCTTCACTGAAGAGGAGTGTGATGACTATTTATCAATACTATCCCTTCCGGGCTTCCCTGGTGGCGCAGTGGTTAAGAATCTGCCTGCCAATGCAGGGGACACGGGTTTGAGCCCTGGTCTGGGAAGATCCCACATGCCGCGGAGCGACTAAGCCCGTGCACCACAACTACTGAGCCTGCGCGTCTGGAGCCTGTGCTCCGCAACGGGAGAGGCCACGATGGTGAGAGGCCCGCGCACCGCGATGAAGAGTGGCCCCCGCTCGCCGCAACTAGAGAAAGCCCTCGCACAGAAACGAAGACCCAACACAGCCAAAAATAAATATAAATTAATTAATTAATTTAAAAAAAATACTATTCCTTCTGATTATAGCTCACTCGTGAGTAGCAGAGAAGACTGCCAGGACAAGACCGGGTCCCTGGTAAAAGTCTGTGGTAGCCAGAATAACAGCCCCCCCAAAGAGGTCCACATCCTACTCCCCAGAACCTCTGACTATGCTAGGTTACGTGGCAAAAGGAAATTAAAGTTGCAGATGGAATTAAGGCTGCTAATCAGCTTACCTTGCGATGGGGAAATTATCTTGGACTACTCAAGTGGGTCCAATGTCATTACAAGTGTCCTTAAAAGTAGAAGAGGGACGCAGAAGAAAGAACCAGAGACTGGCAGTGAGATGGACTCAGCCCGAGATTATCAGCTTTGACAATGGAGAAGGGACCACGAGACACAGAATGCAGGCAACCTCTAGAAGCTGGAAAGGGCAAGGAAACAGGCTCTCCCCTTGAGCCTTCAGAAGGAAGGCAGCCCTGCCAACTTCATCATTTTAGCCCAGTGAGACCCATTTCAGACTTCGGACCCCAGAATTATGAGAACAAATTTGCACTGTTTGAAGTCACTAAATCTGTGGTCATTTGTTACAGCAGTGATAGGAAACTAATGAGAACATCATTAAAGTAAGAGACAGTATACAGAGGTTAACTTCACAGGCTGCCTAAATTTGAATCTTGACCCTACACTTATTAGCTGAGTGCATTTGGGCAAATTATTTAACCCTCTGCACCTGAATTGCTTCATCATATGAAATGGGGATGATAATAATAATAATGATAAATGTCTATCTCACATTCCTTTGAGAGCATTAAATGAGATAATACTCAAGAAGTAATTAAAACAGTGCCTGGCACAGAATAAACACTCAGTAAATATTAACTATTATTATTATTATACTGCACCAAACACCCTCTTGATTTCTAGCAATTAAATTGGAGAGCAAACTATTCCAGCACTTGCCCTTTTCAATCACAAACTTCGAGTTTCCACATAATTCCTTATATACCTTTGTCCAGAACTTGAACCCAGTCAGATACTGGTTGTATCTCAAAACCACTCTTGGCCAAGACTTCCTTGTGGGACCCAGTAGGGTGCAGACAGCATGGGGTACAAAGTGACCTCCCCGACTCTTCCCCTGCCTCTCCACCCCAACTCCACAGTCCACTCTTCCTGCCAAGTCCTGCTCAGGAGGAAAAAGCTCCTTGCTTCCAGTTCCTCACACACTCTGTCACCCCATCCCTTCCCTCATGTGCCTGTTTTCCTCAAAGAGCCAACAGATACCAACATGATCAAACTTCACACAACGGATTGTGAAGTCCTTCTCAAACCCTGACATTGTTATAACTAGCTGGGCTTGTTTTTCTGGTGACTTAGATTCACAAAGGTCTTTTTCTGGAATTTGCACATATACCTATGCACACGGCATTCTTCATAAGAGCCAAAAACTGGAAAAATTCCAAACATCCATCAAGAGCAGAACAAATGATAAGTCGCAGTATACTCATATGATGGAATCATCTCTGGAATGTAAATGTGAACTGCAGCCACACATAATTACGCAGATGAATCTCAGACATAATGGTGAGTGAAAATACACACGCTGTATGATTCATTTCTATATAGTTCAAAACAGACAGAACTGATCTCTGGTGTTAGAAGTCAAGATAGTGGCTCCCTTTAGGGAGAAGAAAAAGGGCAAATCTAGGAAAAAGGGTGTTTTGTGGTGCTGGCAACGTTCTACTCTTTGACAAGGATGGTAGTTCCATGTGTGTGGGATAATCACCAGGCGTGTGCACTGCTGATTTCTCTACTCTTCTGTATGTAATTTCAATTTAACTCCTACTTTTAAAAAAAGTTTAGGGGACTTCCCTGGTGGTCCAGTGGTTAAAACTCTGTGCTTCCAATGCAGCGGGTGCGGGTTCAATCCCTGGTCGGGGACTAAAATCCCACATGCCGTGCGGCGAGGCCAAAAAATAAATAAATAAATAAATTGGCTTTTAGAAAGTTAGACTAATAAAATATTGAATTAAAGGCTATTTCTAAAAACAAAAGTTTAAAAAACATGCACATAAAACGATAAAATCAGTCATCGGTTCACATTTTTAGTTCCCATCGCATCCATAAAGTGTCATGAACGCTAAAATCCCCAGATTGAGTTCCTTTTCTTCAACTTTCTACCACTTTGCCTTTTTTTTTTACCCCACATCATAAAGTAAGGCTCAAAACCTTCATCTTATGGACTTGTTGGGCAAATACAACAAGGAAGGCAGAGTATTGTGCAAATGTACAGGGCTTTATGAAGGTGAACGGTATTATTCCAAGAGAATAAGGTCACTCCTGCACTATCAGTATTCAGGAAACAATCCTTGGACAGGGACTTAGACATTCATATTTTTTTCTCCAGGAAAAACTCAACAAAAATGTATTAAACGTTTATTGTAGCCCCTCTGTGTACCTATGTAGATAAAACAGATGATTGTGCAGTAAGCATGATGACAATGGTTAAGTATAGGAAGCACAGAAGAAAAACATGGGGGAGGGCCAGCAGAGTGGGGGGGTCAACACTAAGCAAGGGCCCCCCACAGTCTGAGAGATCATTTGGGGAAACCGTCTATTCAAGTACTGACCATTTCCTTGGCTACTTTAATAAATTCAGACAAGGTCGCAACCTCAGCTATTAGTGCACAAAAGGCTTGAAACGTCTCCCTAAAATTGCACCTGTTGGTGTAGTTTTATAATGAGCTTTTTTTTTCCTTTAGGAGTAGTGTGAGAGAGTCCAAATAAAGTGAATGAGCTTATATTTGTTGTTGTTTTTGTTGTTAATCCGGAGAGCAGAATACTTCAAGGAACATTCCACGAAGTCTCCCATCCTTGTACATATCATAGCATACAGTTTTTTTAAGGTTCAAACAACCACAGAGACAGGAAGCTAAGAACTGGAAAGAGATAAAGACAGTGTAGCACCCTCTTCTCCCTGGCACAGGCATCACTCGCCGCTGCTTCCTATCAACCAACCAGCGGTAAATGGGAAGTATTCATTTCTCGAGACCTTTGAAAGTGGAACCCATTATCTCAATGTGGATTTTAAAGGGCCCTCCCCTATAGTTAGAAAAACTCTGGTGTAGTATAAGCTCATTTGATCAACAGAGAACATATTTGAATTATGCCTGTCTTTTAAAAGAGACCACTTTCTAACTTGCTTCTTTTCTCTTTACCCCATCCCTGAGAAGACGATGACAGAAAAGACATCAATGACATTAGGTAAGTTCAGGCCCCCTCCACTGGTGTGAGACAGGAAAAAACTATTTTTTCCAGAGAAACTAACCACCATCCTTTGAAACATAAAATGATGAAAATAGCCATCACCAGGGAAGAAAAAAGACTGGATACATGTGAGCTCTTGAGATAGACTTGACATCCACATCCTGAGTGAAACCAGACTTCCTTCTCAAGCTCAAAGAGCGGTGACTGGGCACATTGTGTCCTGCAAAAGTGCCTCCTCCTTACACAGTACAGATAACCGCTCCCCATTTGGCAAAGCAGTGGTCATTTGCACCTGCATTCTCTAAACAAGCAGAAGACATCAGCAGCTGAAGAATGTCCCTTACGACCTCTGCCTCATGGGTCCATGGTCAGCGCCTGTAACACCCATCATGATTAACAAGGATAAAGAGAGACATTTCACACAAGTTGAAACAGCCTCACTGAGCAGCACTGAGGATTGAAAACAAATTCTTGTGGGAAACTTCAACATACATGTGAAAAATGATACTGACAGGTGATGAAAAAGCTCTGGAAAACTGAACAGTTCTGATTTTTGCTCCTCTGTGGAGCTCCTGGCCACAACATATAAGCATTAACACCTTTTTACATATAGGACTAAAGACAGACACTTGGGGGTGCACCTGTGACCTGACAGCAGCAATTCTTCGCTGAATATGTGGACAGCTATACGTGAACAACATCTACAGGATGCAATTATGAAAGTCACCTGAAGTGTTAATATGGACTTTCTAAGGAATGCAGTATTATCAAGGGACATAAAAGTTCAAAGAATGAGAAAAGTGACTGCCAAAATTTGTATACAGGAAGATGAAGGCATCATTTGGTCTTTTCTTTAGCTCATGGAGGATCCATGATGTGGCCCGGAAAACTGGAAAAAGGAACGCCACAATAATAAACTTCCACGGAAAGCATGAATGGAAGTACCAACTACAGCAATGACTACTGCCAGAAGGCCCTGACCAAGGTCTTTCCAAACCAGTACCTGACCAAGTGGCCAGGCATGTACCACTGATACCCACTTGCTTTTAGTCCCCGCTGGGGTACAGAGGATGATCTTGGCTATTCATCTATAAAGCTCTGTCAGAAATCATGCATTCACCAAGTATCAACCACCATCAAAGACCGTGGAGATCCATGCTATTACCAAGAAATGTTGGAAGACAGCAGGATAGAAAGACCTCCACGCCCTCCCTTTCACCCACAGTCCCACGCCTGGATAGTACCTGATTCTCTTTTTCTTTGCCTCCCACATTTGAGTAGGTGCCAAGGTCTTTCATTAACAACACCTCCCGAGCTCATGTCCTTCCTCTAGGTTACCAGCACCACCACCCCCGTTACAGAGCCACCCTCCAATTACCACTAGTCCTAATCCGTTTTAGACGCTGCAGCCAGATTAATCTCCCAGGCAGAAGAAAAATCATAGCAGTCTTCCTCCTTGACACTTTCTCTTTTTCGTGACTCTTCATTACAGAAAATTTCAAAAATACATAAAGGTAGAGAGAATTGTGTAAGAATTGTGTGCCTATCATCCAGCTTCAATAATTATCCCCTCATGGCCAATCTTGCTACCGCTATACCTCAACCCACTGGATAATTGCAATCAAAGCTCAGACATCATACAATGTCATCTGTAAATACTTTAATAGTATTCCCTTCCTTACATAACTACAAGGTCATCAGCACAGCCCCCAAAATCAACAATCATTCTTCTATATCATCAAATTTCCAAATCAATGTCAGCATTTTCATGGTTGTCCTATCATCATTATCTTTTTTCTTTTATTTACAGTGTGTGTGCATCAGGAGAAACATAATTTAAATATTGTGATTGGTTAATATGTTTCTTAAACCTCTTTTTTTTTTAACATCTTTATTGGAGTATAATTGCTTTACAATGGTGTGTTAGTTTCTGCTTTATAACAAAGTGAATCAGCTATACATATACATATATCCACATATCTCTTCCCTCTTGCGTCTCCCTCCCTCCCACCCCTCTAGGTGGTCACAAAGCACAGAGCTGATCTCCCTGTGCTACGTGGCTGCTTCCCACTAGCTATCTATTTTACATTTGGTAGTGTATATATGTCCATGCCACTCTCTCACTTCGTCCCAGCTTACCCTTCCCCCTCCCTGCATCCTCAGGTCCATTCTCTAGTAGGTCTGCGTCTTTATTCCCATCCTGCCCCTAGGTTCTTCATGACCTTTTTTTTTTTTTTTTAGATTCCATATATATATGTGTTAACATACGGTATTTGTTTTTCTCTTTCTGACTTACTTCACTCTGTATGACAGACTCTAGGTCCATCCACCTCACTACAAATAACTCAATTTCGTTTCTTTTTATGGCTGAGTAATATTCCATTGTATATATGTGCCACATCTTCTTTATCCATTCATCTGTTGATGGACACTTAGGTTGCTTCCATGTCCTAGGCTATTGTAAATAGAACTGTAATGAACATTGTGGTTTAAACCTCTTTTAAGCTATGGGTTCCCCCTTCGTTACTTTTTCTATTTTGTTTTGTTGGGTCTTTTTGGAATTGTCTTGTTGAAATCTTAGTCTTTAACTTGGTGTTTAACCAACCTTTAAAAACTTTCATTACCACTAGTCTTCATTTATATCAAGTTCCATTCAAAATATCTAAATGTGGTCATTTTCAAATATGTTCACAAATTCTTTGATATTTCTCTCTTCAAACAATGCAGCTTATTAACTACAGTCCCTCTGAGAGTGGACTCAGCTTAGTGACTCGCTTCCAATGAGTAGAATAAGGCAGAGGTAAAGGTGTGTCATTTTCAAGACTGAGAAGGCCCTGTGGCTTGAGGATCACTTGCTCAGGGAGAAGCCAGCAGCCATGTTGTGAGGGTGCTCAGGCAGCTCTGTGGAGAGGTCTGTGCGGAAAGGAAGTGAAGCCTCCTGCCAACAGCCATGGCAGTGAGTCACCTTGGCAGTAGGTTCTCTGGCCCCAGTCGAGCCACCCCTGCTGACTGCAACCTCATGGGAGACTCTGAGCCAGAGCTTCCAGCTAAGCACCTCCTGGATTCCTGACCCACAGAGACTGTCAGACAATAAATGTTTATTGTTTTAGGCTGCCAAGTTTGTGGGGACCTATTACACATCAGTAGATAACTAATAAAGCAGTCTTTCTGGTGTCACATCATTGCTTTTCCTAGAAATGCTCTTCTCCAGTTCTTTGTGGTCAAGTTTAACCATCTTTTCAAGTTCACAGATGACACTCTCCAGAGCCGTCCCTAGACCTCCACATCCCCAATGCTCCAAAATCTATAAACAATTGCTCCCTCCTTTGATTTTTCTAGAGAACTTTGTATCTGGTTCTAAGCCAAGCTGTCTAAAACCAATTTGGCCAAAGTAAAACCAATTCATCCAACCCCCACCTGCCTAAAATGTGTAGTTTTAACATTACAGTTTTACTAAAGTCGCTATTCCTCAAACAGCCCAGGCAGGCTCCCGCTGGGGCCTCTGCCCTAGCCCCACACTTCTCCATGATTCACACCCTCACCTCCTCCGGGCCTTTGCTTAAATGTCACCTTCTCAGCAGAACCTTCCCTGACAGCCTATTTAAAACCATCAGGGCCCTCACTCCTTCCCAACCCACACCCACCCTGCACTCCCTGTCCATTACTGCAGTTTTATTTTCTCCACAGCACTTACCGCAATCTAACATATGTTTTAATTACACCACTCATCAATCGTCTCCCCACTTCCAGACTGTAGGCTCCAGGAAGGCAGACGTTATGTTTAGTTGTTCAGTGCTACATCCTGAGCCCCTAGAACAATGCATGGTACATAGCATGTGCTCAATAAAAACCTGAATAAATGATCAAGACTGCAGCATTTCATATGCCACATAATGGATGTAACACTAACTACACATTTTGATATTTTAGGTGCCTTTATGTCTACAAGCATTTTAAGAAGGCTTAATTAATTTCCTCCTTCACTAGACGAAAACCAAACCAAACCTTGAAACACCCTAAAGTAGGCAATATTACAAAAAGGTAACTTAAGAACTGTTACATTTCTCAAAAGAAGCCAAAATGGTCCTATCATATGTGCATCCTCGACAGTTTAAATTTCAGGTGATCGGGTCATTACCTAAATTCATCAGTGGGCCAACTGTACCCCTTCCTTTGTACCCCTCTCAAGTGACAGCTCATCTATCATTTCAAAATCTCCTTAAGAGCAGAATTGGATCTTGTACATCTTAATACTCCCTGCAGTGCCCAGATAACAGGGCAACTGACAAAAGTTTATTAGGAAAACATCAGAATTGTTAGCATCTTGGGCCATCTCTTCTCCTCACCCAAAAGCACGCAGTAGGCACGCCCATAAACACATGCCTATAACAATGCGATCGTAAAAACCATCTTCATTCAGCAGATGAGGTCTCTGAAGCAAATTATCTAATGACTTTTATTTTCCCAAAGCCAAGTTGGAGCTGAAACCTTAGCCTCCTCTTTGACTCACAACATTCTTGTCTAAATTACACTGCTGCTACCAAAAAAAGAAAAAAGGGGGAGGGGGAAAAAGTTGCTCCTTTATCTGACATCTGACATATGGTTCTCACTAACAATCCATATATGCACATCATAGAGGGTCAAATTCTAACAGGGGATGGTGATATTCAGGATAAATAATGTCGCTTGTAAATGACTTCACAGCTTATGTAAGTAATAATGCTAGAAAAAAATAACTGCAATGCACAGTAATCCGACTCTTGATTGCCAAGGCATAGTTCAACACAGAATTGTTCTTTGTTTTTAAGATCCAGAACAATGCGGGAAGAGAGATGTCTAGCTAGGATATAATCAATGCTTTATATTATTTCAAAGACACATGTTCTGACACAAAAAAACACTACTATCCTTTAGAGAAGGGGTCAGCAAACTACACTTCAGGGGCCAAACCTGGCCCACACAGGCTGTTTCTGTATGGCCCATAAGCTAAGAATGATTTTTACATTTTTAAATGGTTGAGAAAAAAACTCAAAAGAATAATCTTGCGTGCCATGAAATTTATATGAAACTCAAATTTCAACATCCATCAATAAAGTTTTATTAGAGCACCCACACTCATTCGCTTATGCATTGTCTATGGCTGCTTTTGTGCTAAGGACAGCAGAATTGAGAAGCTGCAACAGAAACCATATGTCCCACAAAGCTACAAATAGTTACTATCTGGCCCTTTACAGAGAAAGTCTGCCACCCTTTACACTTCAGGGCATGGATGCTGGAGCCTGGCTGCCTCCATTTAAAGCCTAATATGTATTCTCCTTATTCTGCCTCTATTTAAATCCTAACACTTATTACTCACTTATTAACTGTGGACCTTGAATACATTACTTAAGCACTCTGCACCTCAGTTTCCCCATCTGTAAAATGGGGTTTGTAATGGCACCTACCTGATGGGGTATCACTGTGAGTTATAAATGAATAATCATACAAAGCACGTGAAACAGTACGTGGCATGCAGTAAGCAGTTACTAAGTACTGGCTATAACTACAATTCCTTCTTCTTGAGGGCTGCAGGATGTGTTTTCCAGTTGAAATGGCAGCAAAGTGCTTAGATTCTAGCACAGCCTCCCAAATCTCTTTATCACGGTAGAATTGAAGAATGAGGCAAGAAGAAATGAGAGGGAAAAAATGAAAAAAAGAAAGAAGAGGACTGAGGAGGGAACAAGAGAAAGGAAAACGTTATCAGAACCCCACTCATCAGGGACAGTAGGTGGCCTATTGAAAGGGGAAGTATAAATTAGGATAATTTCATCTGTAGTAACAGATTAAATAACTTCTGTGGGCTGACGGGATACTAATCACCAGGTGGAAGCTATCCCGGGGGGTTGGTGGGGAAAGCATTCAAAATTCCAAGCAAGTGACTTACAGATGAACGGCTGGGTCATTTTTAAGTTAAGAACTTCCTGTATTTTACATTCCTAGACAAATGACAAGTGATAGCTGCAGTAATTCTGCATCTTGTTATCCATGTAGAGCAGCTAATTAAAAGGAAACAATTTGTGTAAGGACCCTGTCCTTACAGAGTTCTCATTTTGTTCAGAATAGCACTTACTTCCTAACGCTAAGAAAAAAAACCATGTTCCCATAAATAAAACACAAGCTCATTCACCAAAAATGGACCTGCATGGCAACTGGGAGGTAAACATGGTGTTTAATAGAAGATACACTTAACCTGCTACCACGGTGGAGAAATTCTCTTTCCCAGGACTCACTTTCACTTGAATACCTTCTCTGTGGAAAGATGAGTTCCTACCTTTTCCATGTACCTTTAAAAATCACACTCACTGTTTCTCTTTTTAAATTATGATTTCAAAAACTTTAAAGCACCCCCCACCTCGAAAAAAGAGAATTGTTTAACTCACAACTCCACCATAACCAAACAACTACCTTTATTATTCCCTTCCAACCTTGATCCCCTTAATCCTCACTACTGCTTTGCTTAATGCTTATGGTAAATCTTCCCTGCAGAGGCTAAACACACATATCAAGTATTTTTAAGACACTTGATGTGTAAACATAACATGTAAAACCTTAAGAAAAGGAAAGAAGGACATTGCTATCCAAGTGATTTCTGCAAATTGTGCAGGAAAAGAAGAGTGATTTAAAGCAATGCATCCAAGAGAGAACTTAAGACGCTCCTGAGCTGGAGGCAAGTTCAAAACACTCACTGAGAATGTATCTGCTGGGAGAGTCCCACTGAAGGCTTCGGCTTGAGGGTCAAGGTCATCTGGGCCACAGGACTGACTCTTGGTAGAGTGTCTGCCTTCTTAGACGAAGTGTGCTTTGCTGCTTGCTCAGGAGGGACCCAGGAGGAAGCAGCCACAGGACTCTGCCCTCCAAAGACTGGTGACGAGGTGTCCTGGGCAGCTGTTGCCTCACAGGCTTTGCCCTTGGTCCCTGGTTTACACACACAGAGTTGAGGCCGGAGACACATCCCTCCATTCTGACATGGAGGAACACAGCTTGCTGCAGAAAGAAAGAGAAGACACACTTTGAAGAAAAGCATTGTAGACTTTACTAATTCTTCCAAAGACTTACCAGTAGCATCAGGCTATCCCTCAATAAAACAAAATGATGATGATGTTGATGATGACGATGATAATAGATAATATTTATTAATGGCTTCCTATGTGCCAGGCATTATTCTAATAGATATCGACAAATTTAACACCCCAGCAACTGTTTTAAGTAGATATTTTATTTTGCTCATTTTACTGATGAAGAAAGAGGCACTGGGGTTATATAATTTGCCAAAGGTCACACAATCATTAGTAAATAGGAGAGTTGGGATTTGAATTCAAGTGAACTGGCTCCGAAGTCATCATTCTTAGCCGCTTTACTATAGCTGCCACTCAGAAAGGCATCAGAAATACAGGGAAAAAAAGAAAGTACTCTGCCCTTCTTTTTAGGTTGTGTTCTGTGGCTTAAGTTTAAATTTTAGGTATCCAAACAACATTTGGCAAAAAACAAAAGCCCAATTCCAAACCCAAACCCCCAGAAGTGTTACAGCCTTCATCTTGCATAAGCTATCAGAGCTTGGAGTGACTGTTTCAGAAATCTAGTCCAACCTACCTTTTTTTTTTAGAGAAAAACCAAGGGCAGAAAGGTTGAGAGTCAACCTTTATATATATATATATATGCAAATATATACGTACATATATGCATATATATACATATATATGCATCGATTTTTTTCTTTTTTTAAGCCAGTACATCCCTAATCTTATAACAAAAGGCAACCAAAAAGAAACAACCTCTTTATCTCCTATTAACTAGGATGCATGTACTTTGAATCACCAGACTTGCGGCCGAGCAGAGTTTTAAAGTTAGCAGGGCTATGGGTCACGGGTAGGGTGAGTGGATTTTATCATAGGCAAGGTCCTCTGGGAGTTTAGATGTTACTGACTTAAATTTTATAAACATCATAGGCCTATGGACATGATTCCTTCAGTCCCTTCTTTATTTGTCCAAATTAATTTATTTAAATGAACCTTTTGCTATCAGCCCACCTTTGACTTAAACTCTTTGTCCTGAGGCAGATCCCAATACTAAATCTCCCATAAAATTCAGCACAAGGTTCAGTCTACAAACAATCACAAAATAGATGAGGAATATGAACCAGAGGAGGCTCACTTATGGAGGAGCCAAATGACCAAGACCTAAAAGCCCTGAAACCTACTGATTTTCTATAAACAAGAGAAGATACTTTTCCTATCTCCCTACAATCCCTATTAATTACAGCAAATAATGATAACAAACAGCTGTCCAGTGTCAGAATACTAGGCTGACAAATTTTCTAAAAATTTGGAAGGATTCTTGGGAGAAAACAAATAAAAGGAAAGAAAAATGCAGCCAGCTCCTGAGGTGACCTTGGGGTAAGTTACTTAAGCTTGGCCTCTGTACCTGTACAAGTCCAGGGGCAGGGGGGAGGGCAGTAGCTGCTTGTTCTAAAATGGTCCCCGAGGGCCCTTTCCATATTAGGCTTCTAGAATTCAAAGTCAAAAGCTATGCACTTCTAAAGTTCACGATTCTAATTTATCAGCGTTTTCCTGGCCGAGTGATGATCATTAGGTCCCTACTCGGCCACGGTTATTTATGGAATGTCACAGGAATGGAAATGGGCTCCACCCAGAGAGAACAGAAGTGGCCACAAGCGAGGACTGGATGGGGCTTTCAAAGCTGAGCCTCTGCCAGAGATCACCCCCCACCCCAGGCACTTTCATGTATACATTCTCTTCATGCTTTCAATTAGAAACATGTTTCGGTTTGACATCTGAGAATGATTTCCACTTCTCCTCCTTCCCAAGGTGTACTGCAAATGTCTACAAATCTACCAGGAAGGCTGCACGGAGCGGCTTACAAAAGCTCGTACCTAGATGGAAGCCAAGCACCGAAATCTTCCCCAAACCACCGAGAATATGCAACAAGGGCCTATCTTGAGGAGTTAGAAGTATAACAGGGTAGCGATTTTCTTTGAACTCTTCAAATTTTGCATGTGGTAGGGTGAGGGGAGTGGGGAAAGAATAATTAAGGAAAAGAAGAACTTTAAACTCACACAGAAAAGAACATATGACAGAACAGTATGACTATATACAATAACACCCTTTCACACTAAGTCTGAAAAGACAATAAGGAGAATGATTAGACAATTTCCTCTTCCACCTTCTCCACTTGGGCTCCAACAGCAGCCTCCTGGAGCATGCAGACAGGACGGGCTGGCTTCAACTGGGGGCAGGGACAGATTCCTTAATTGCCAAGACAAGCCCCTCCCCTGACACGAAAAGCAAAACTCACGTTCTGCAACCACATTTTTTTTTTTTAATTTATTTTTATTTTTGGCTGCTTTGGGTCTTCGTTGCTGCGCGCAGGCTTTCTCTAGTTGCGGCGAGCGGGGGCTACTCTTTGTTGCGGTGCGCGGGCTTCTCATTGCGGTGGCTTCTCTGGTTGCGGAGCACGGGCTCTAGGCATGCGGGCTCAGTAATTGTGGCTCGTGGGCTCAGTAGTTGTGGCGCACGGGCTTAGTTGCTCCGCGGCATGTGGGATGTTCCTGGACCAGGGCTCGAACCCGTGTCCCCTGCATTGGCAGGTGGATTCTTAACCACTGCGCCACCAGGGAAGTCCCTCTGCAACCACATTTTATCAAGCCCTTTTTCGTGTGATATTTGGACCTTGTGCAATAGCGGTTCCCACGTGTCACTTCTCAGAGTGTGGTGCTTGGACCGGCAGCAGCATCACCGGGAAACACGTTAGAAATGCACCTTCTTGGGCTGCCCCTGGCCTGCTAAACCCCAAGCTGGAGCCCAGCAATCTGACTGCCCTCCAGGTGAGTCTGATGCTCACTCAAGTTTGAGAACCACTGACAAAGCATTTGGAAATTGGCAGCCTTCCACCAGAGTTTTTTGAGAACTTACATTTTTATCACTGCAAGTTTGGTATTTTCACACTACAATGGCTTTTATGTTACTGAATTCTTGCCGTGACAGATGTGTTTGTCTTATGTTGCCCTTCTGTTTTTAATGCAAAATATTAAAAATTTTTTCCATGTGACCAAATTCTCAAGATAATTATGGGTCCCTTCCAAAAGTTTATACATTTGTCACCATCTACTTCATGGCCAATGTAAAAATTCGTAGGTATTTATGAGAAAACTGTTATTCTTTTTTTTAATTGAAGTATAGTTGACTTACAGTATTACATTGGTTTCGGGTGTCAGCATAGATATTTAGTACATTTACAGATTATACTCCATGAAAAGTTATTATAAGATAAGGGCTATAATTCCCTGTGCTATACAATATACCCTTGTTGCTTATCTATTTCATACATACTAGTTTGTATCTGTTAAACCCATACCCCTAATTTGTCCCTCCCCCTTTCCCTCTCCCCTTAGGTAACCACTAGTTTGTTTTCTGTGACTCTGTTTCTGGAGAAAACTGTTATTCTAACTGAGGTTCTGAACTATGTGGAATATTTTAACTCTTACAGAAGTTCTTTAAAATGTTTTCCACCAGTTGGTTCTGCATTTGCCTGGCCAGCTGTGGTTGAACACAATGAGTAAACACTACATCAAGATCTTATCAGTGGGACTTCCCTAGTGGCACAGTGGTTAAGAATCCACCTGCCAATGCAGGGGACGTGGGTTCAAGCCCTGGTCCGGGAAGATCCCACATGCCGCGGAGCAACAAAGCCCATGTACCACAACTACTGAGCCTGCGCTCTACAGCCCGCGAGCCACAACTAATGAGCCTGCGCCTTAAAGCCCACGAGCCACAACTGCTGAGCCCATGTGCCACAACTACTGAAGCCCATGTGCCTAGAGCCCGTGCTCCACAACAAGAGAAGCCACCGCAATGAGAAGCCCACACACCGCAAGGAAGAGTAGCACCCGCTTGCCGCAACTAGAGAAAGCCTGTGCACAGCAACGAAGACCCAACACAGCCAAAAAAACATTAATTAATTACTAAAAAAAATTTTTTTTTTAATTAGAAAAAAGATCTTATCAGTGGTCTGGGCAGTGGTTCTCAGGCTTTGCAGCACATTAGAATCACCTGGGGAGCTTTTAAAAACTCTCAAAACCCAGACCTAACTCCAGGCTGATTGAATCAGAATCTCTGGGGGAAGGGGCTCATGCATCAGTTTTAGTTTTGTTTTTGGGTTTTTTAACTCTCTAGGTGATTGCAATATGCAGCCAAACTTGAGAACCAGTAGGTGAGGGAACAAAATCCTACCAGACTTGCTGACAGACTAACCTTCCCAAAGTGCAGCTCTTTTAATTTTTTTCTCTCCGTTTAAAAATTTTCAACACATTTTACCTGCCCTTGAGATACATTCAAGACCCTCTACATCTGGACCCCAACCCCCCCTTTCCACCCCCAGTGGCCCCTGGTCCATCCCTGCAGAAGTTCACCCCTTCTTGCCTCTGCACATCCGGGGCCCTGTCCTGAAACACGGGCCGGCCCCTCAAGCTCTTGCTCATCTGAAACTTCCTCCTTCTCTGTGAAGTCCTTCCCAAACGCCCACCCCGATTTCCTGCGCCATTTTTATCACCTGAACCTCCTGCGCCATTTTCATCATTCATTTCACATTTCACATGTACTGTCACATACATTAATCGTCTTCTAACAAAGCTCTTTTATTTCCCAACTAGAATATAAACCGTGAGGTCAGTTATAATTGGCTAACGCAAAACTTTTCGCACCCAAGGACAGGAGCCTGAACATCACCTTGGTTGACTGATGTCAAAGGACAGCCATTTCTTTCCAAGAATGCTGGGACTTAAGGACATCTATAAAGGGAAGATAATAAGTGGGCTCTTAATCCATTACATAATAACAACTACGTCTCTGGATTTGGTTTGCCAGTTGTTCAAACAGTCTCCAATCTTCCAAAGATGTTTTTAAATCAAAATTAATATTTAAATGTACTCTGCTCATATACATGGTCTGCAGTGGCATTTAGCAGTATGCTGTTAAACAGTTTCAGAAGCCCAGATCCAATGTGTTCTAAAAGAATTTTGAAGGGTAGGGACACTCGGAAACAAACTGGTTGTGGATTCACAGAAAAGAACATCACAATGGGCTGATAGGAGTTGTTACAAGGTACTAAACCTCCAGTACAAAAGCGCATTAAGGGAATTAGCCTAAGACATTTCAGGTGCAGTAGAAAAAAAAGCTTCTGAGAGATACTCAGTTTGTGAAAAGGAACCAGAAGTTGGGGGGAGCCCACCATTCATTAAGTAGATAATCCTGTAAGATGACTTCTCCCTGAGATAAGCACAGTGAATTAACCCTCTACCCCGTGCCCCATTCCAAACACAGAACAATCATTTTTAAGATTTTTTTTCATGTTAAAGAAACGGATTTCCATGATGGAAACAGGTGGCCATGATGGAATAACTGTTACCAAACAAGCCTTTTTTTCCATAAACAACTAGGAAACTGGATGAAAGATATAAGACAACTGTTGTTAGATACCAGACAACTGGCAAGAGAGGACTGTGAATCCTAAGAGAAGGGCATCAAGAGGGGAGCCCTAGGACCACCCCAACCACCTGCAGGAAGCACTCGGCAGATCACCGCGCAGGGAGGGAGCCCACGCACGGCGTGATGGAGGCTGAGTGGCCGGAATCTGCAGGCCAGAGTCCTAGAGAGGAGAGACCTGCACACAGAGATAGCCCAGAGACCTGCAGAGGGCCCCGGACTCTTCACCTGATACTGAGCTGCACAGGCATAGGGTGCAACAAACTACCCAGGACCTGTGAGCTGCAAATTCCCAGTCCTGACCCGCCAGAGTCAGGACATTCAGTACAGACCTCAGAATTAAACTCCCTTTAAGAGTAAAACCTCAATATCAAAATCAGGCAAGAACTGTACATAGAAGAAAACTCAGATACAAATCACAGTTAAGAATATAGATGCACAATTCCTAAATAAAATATTAGTAAATCAAATACGACAGTATTTCCAAAACAGAAAAGCAAGCCGAATTAATTCCAGAAATATAAGGATGGTTTTAAATGTCAGCAAATCTGTCCATGGAATTCCGCATGTTAAAAAATTAAATGAGAACTTGTCTCGATGAATGCATAAAATTTTCCAATAAAATTCATCACTTATTCATAATAACAAACAAAAACTGTTAGCCAACTAGGAATACAAAGGGATTTCCTTGTTCTGGTAAGCAGTAACTACAGCAAATCCCACACAACAAAGAGTATACCAAAACCTACAGCAAATAGTATGAGGAAACTGTAGAAGCATTCCTATCAAAGCTGGAAACAAGTCTAAATGCCCACAATAACCTCTACCGTTGATGTTATATTGTAAGTCCCAGCCAACCTGGCAAAACAAGAAAAAAGGTCTAAGTAGGAAGGGAGAAACAAATGTATCATCATTACTTTAGTTTACCTATGTGTCTATGTAGATAATACAAAAGATTCTACAAACTACCATAACTGGTAAGAATGTGGTACCAGTTCAGAAATAGAAAACAGATCAATGAAATTTAACAAAAAGCTTAGAAACAGACTCAAATATAAATGGAGACTTGCAACATGATGGAGAAGGTATAACAAATCTACAGAAAAACAATGGACTAAAAAACTGGGGTTGGAAAAGAAAGAGCCAACCATCTAAAAGAATCAAAACTAGATCCCTACCGCACTTAAGAATATACATACCAGATCTTTAAGATTTTTAAGGGGAAATGTGACAGAATATCTTCATGGTTTGGGGGAAGAAAGAATTTCTCAAATGTGAAGCAGTAAGTAAAAATCCAAAAGAATTGATGAACTTGACTAAAACAAAATTTAAAAGATACCATACAAAACATTGAAACACAAATGATAGAGAAGACAACCTGCAATATATTTAACAAAGGATTAGTAACCAGATGTATCAAGAATTCCTAAAAATCAATAGGAAAAAAATGGACAAAGGACATGAATTGGCTATTCACAGATGATGAAATGTGAAATAAATGTGAGAAGATATTTAACCTCTCCAATTGTCAGAGAACTGCAAATCAAAACAACATTGAGATGCAATTCTACACCCAAGACACTGGCAATAAGTCTGTTACCACCAAGTGTTAGCAAAGATATAGGGAAATGGGAACTCTTATATACTGCTCATGAGGGTATATTTGATACTCACCTCTGTGAAAAGCAATATGGTAATATTTAGTAAGGTTATAATGTGCAAACTGAATTCATTATTGTCATGTCAAACTCTAATACCCAGCAATTTCACTTCTAGGCTGTCATGTGCTTAAGCAGACATATACAGGAATGTTCATTGCCCACCAATTATAGTAGGAAAATAGTGGCATTGATAGATGAATTGATAAACTGTGGTATTTCATATAATGGAACAGTATACAGCAGTTAAAACCATGATCTAGATCTATATACCAAGCAACATGGATGAATCTTTTGAAAATAACACTGACTGAAGAAAGTAAATTATAGGATGCTACTTTATAATATTGTTCTTTATATGATATTATAATAACTGTCCATGTAATTTTTAAATACATAAAGCAATACTCATTTTTCTTATGGATACATAGGAAATCAACAAAAGCATAAAAATATGTACTGGAGTCACACTAAATTCATGACAGTGACACCTCAGGGAAGAAGCAGACAACTCTAGAGAAGGAAATGGGTCACTTTATTGGAGAATTTTTTTATTTTAAAAAAAAATAAAAGATGGGTAGAAAGTATGACAACAGGTTAGACCTGTATTCACTGTGGGTAGTAGATACATAGGTGCTGACTATGGTAGCCTTTTTACTTTTCTGTATACCTTTCAATTTTATAAATTTTTTAAAAATAAGCCAACAAAAGGCAATTGAGAATTGAAGATAGTTAAAACCTGATCCTTAATCACAGGGTGAAGGGATGATCATGGGGATGAGGTTGGTCAAAGTGGCAGAAATTGCCAACATGACAATAATGAATTCAGTTTGCACAAAGTGGGCCTGCAGGAAGCCCACATCAAGACCTGGGTGAGCAGGATGGGCAACAAAATACTACTCCATCCTGGCTGCCAAGTCAGCCTTAGGACCACACTCATCATGTGAAACAGATCCTCAATTTTTGCCCCAAAAAATACTCTCAGATTTCTTCCACATTTGAATCCTACTCCAATTTAACAAGCTGATCCTAACGTTCTTTAAAAGTTCAGCGACTGTATTTTTAGGAACTATCCCATGCCCTGAAGCTCAGTCTCTATTGCTCTTATTTCCAAAAAAGTAACTCTTGATTATATTTAAAACTCGTCCCAGCCCACAAAGGGCAAACAGAGTGACTCTGCCCCTTGCCTTTCTCTCCAAACAAGTTGCAGCATGTCGACTGCATGTGTCCCAGGGAGAAATGTGAGTCTAACTGTGTCTTCTGTGATCAGAGACAGCAGGTGAGAAATTGCTTTGCTGTGTGTGTCTTCACAGTAATTCCCAGCTGCCCTTTGAAGTCATTCAATAACACTAAGTGATATCAGATCACAAGAAACAAAGCATGAGGTCACACAGTTTCATCGACCTCTCACTCTGTATGCTCCTTGTACCAAACCCAAATAAAATGCTGCACTTTCGTTGCAAATGTTTCTGGGTCCGCTTCCTCCAAAATCCCTAAGGAGCAAAAAAATAGTAGTATAACACCCCAGTGCCTTTTCTATCCAGCCTTGTGGAATAATGAAGAATTCCATGAAACCGAATGTTCTAGATAGGTGAACCATGCACCAACACATTTAGTAACTCACGGGTTTTGATCGTTATGAACATCTTTACGAAAAACCTCAGATCTGTGTGTGCTTTCACTGTTCTCTCCCCTCCAAGCCAGGCTCTCTCTCTACCCTTTCTACGCTGTTTGCTTTTCTAATCTACTCTCAAGTGACAATTTAACCAAGCAGATAGTCAGATGGTTGAGCACAGCACAAATTACATGGGACACAAGTCACAAAAGTTGTGTGCAGAATCTCATGGCTTTATGAGGAGTTTACTGCCTTTATGTCAAGGACTGAACCCTCATCTGCCTGATTCCCCAGGAGCTGTGTTCTGGAAGGTGGAAGTTCTGGAAGCCTGAGCTCAGCAGGGGTAGCTTGTTACCATGTGATTTAATTTAAAATAGATGGTCAGCTGAGGCCAAACACACGCCATGGGTAACTGAAATCACTCACGGAGTATAATGTAATTAAGTCATAAGTCATATAATGAAAAACTACCAGCAGTTTTTCTGGGTTCTGTTTCTGGTCTTATTACTGCCATTTTATTAAGTTTTTTGGTTTTTTTTTTAAGTCAGTGAAAAAGAAAACAAAGTTACAGGTCTACAGTTTAGACTATGTAAATATTTAATTTAAAATAGCAAAAGAAAAAAGAGAAAAACCAGGAAATTTTCAGAAAATGCTATTATATAGAAAGAACTGATAAAAGTTGTCTTTAACAAATTAAGACCAAAATCGAAAAAAATGAAAAAAGGCCAGAAATAGACAATTAAGACAAAAGAAAATACAATTAGTAAATAAACCTGTGGTATAATGTCTAAATTAAGTAAGTCATCAAAGGAAATGCAAACTAAAACAAGGAGGTACACTATTATGGCTAATTAATTTTTTAAAAGGCATGTAAGAGTATTAATACAACATGTCACAAAGGTGGTAGTAAAATGATACAAGCCTTTTAGAAAGCAGTTTAACAATATGTTTCAGGCTATTTCAGTAGCCTCATCTCTAGAAACTTACCCTAAGAAAATAGTTTAAAAAAGGAAATAACTATACACATACATATGTCCAGCTGTCCACAGCAGTGTTATTTATACCAATGAAAATGCAAAAGCAGCATACAGATTGAGTAAAATATGTCATTACAGCCTTTCAAAATTAGAATTATAAAGTGATACTATGAATTTTTAAATGTCAATACTATTAATGTGAATAAAAACACAAGGTTATTTTGCTATTCAGTCAGTCATTCATTAAGTACCTTCTCTAATAATAGTGTAATTTTATTTTGTGCACTAATGCTAGCACGTATGTATAATAAACACAAGTTTCTGACAAATCTTGGGTTTTACAGACTAAACTATTATGCACATATAAAGTATGATTATAAATGATATCTTTATAGTTCATTGGAAAGAAGACCATATATTTCTAAATAATAAATCTTTAATCTCTGTTTTAGTATCATCATAATATTTCTCCATTCATTATTCAAACATTGAGTCCCTCCCCCTTATATACTAGCACTGTGCCAAGTACTGTAGATAAAAAGATGGAGAAGACAAATTTCCTGCTCTCATGAAGATCAGATTCCAGTAGGGAAGACAGTCAAGTATTAAAAAAAAAAAAAATCATCACCATACAGTACGTGTTGGAATAATAAAGGTATAGAAGAAATGAGGAAGGAAGGGCCCTAAGTGGGCAATCAACAAATATTTTGAATTATTATATTCAAGGGATCAAAAAGGATACAAAGAATTCTCAGTATGGTTTGTTTCCTTGAGGCGATATAAAATCCTCCCTGCCCAAGCTCACCTACTGATGGCAGGAGGCAGTGGGGTGAGATGAAGCTGGACTCTGGAGTCACACAGACCTGAGTTTGAACCCCCACCACCACCCCAGCTGTGTGCCCTAGGGCCAGTTCCAACTCTGACCTGTGCCTCAGTCCCTCACTCAAAAAAATCCCGAGTGACAATTCTGCACTCCATTTTGCACCAGGCACCGTCACATGCCCTGTGACTAGAACTGTAGAGAAGAAAACACTATCTCTGCCCCGTGGAGCCCACAGCCCAGCCAGCAGACCAAACAGCAACAGTGATTATAATTATTACAAGCATTCTGGAAAGGGAAGACGGTGTGTGGCGGGGAGGCCATCCCTAGGGGACTCGGGGTATTAGAAAAGACCTCTCTGAGATCATGAACTTACTATGAGATCTGAAAGCTGAAAGAAATAAATAACTCCTATGCCCAGTCCCAGAGTGCAGGGCCAAATGTTAGCGGTGAAACCTGCCACAAAGCTGTCAAGAAGCAAATTGACTCTACTGATTCCAGAATGACTTTTCATAAGAGATCGAGTTCAGGGGAACAGGGAAGGAGTTACTATATATTCTTAAATGTATGTGTCCAGAACGCTGATCTAGTACGATTTAATGTAACCAGCAGAGACATTACCCTGTAAATCAGGAACAAAACATTGATGCCCATCACCACCACTGTAACCTAACACTGCTCTGGATGTTCTGGTCAACTCAATACTGTATGCAAGACAGGCATGAGCCAAGCCAGCTCCTGCACTGCCAAGGCGAGTGTCCACGGGTACAGACTATCTATAAGGCAATTGGCCATATTTAAGATTAAGCCCTAAGAACACTCATGCCGTTTGTATTTTATCATTCCTAATCTAGGAAATTTTATATTCAAATCTGTTCACTGCAGTATTACAATCAATATGGTGGTAAAAAAATAGAAATATCTTACCCATAAAACAAAGAATAGATAAAAATCATGAAATCTGATTAAGTCGTCAAAAACGATGTTTTAAAAACATTTTTAATGACATGGGATAATGCTTATGATGTAATGCCAAGATAAAAAAAAAACAAACACAAAAAAGCAATCCTCCTACTCTCTCTAGAACTCAGTCCAGTCAGCCTTGCATCTCTGCCTGTCCCCTGAGTCAGAGTCCCTGGTGCCCTCCTGGCTGCTAAGGTGGGCCTGTCCCTTCTCGACCAAGAGCAGCGCTGGATCAGTCCCTCCTCCCTCACCACCTTCTTCCCTTGGCTGAGACGTCACCCCAGCAGCCTCCTTTCGACCTCACCATCAACCTTCTCAGTCTCCCTCCGGCTCCACTTTCCCTTCCTGATCTCTCAATGTTGACATTTCCCAGGGCTTGCTTGGTCCTTGGACCCTTCTGATGACCTCATTTAGTCACGTGGCTTTGATTTCCATCCAAACTGTGCTCCAATTCGGATCTCAGGCCCTGTCCTCCTAGGTGAACTCCAGATCTCCACGTCGAACCACCTCCTCGACAGCTCCAAGTGGACGTCTAACGGGAGCTCAAATTTAGCACACCTTGATTCCCCTCCTCCCACCAACCCCAAGCTCCATAACCAGCTCCTCCTCAGCATTCAGCTCCTTAAAAGGCACCACTGTTCGCCAAGTTGCTCACCAAGTGTATTAGTTAGCTAGTGCTCCTGTATCAAAGCACCGCAAACTTCACGGCTTAGACAACAGAAAGTCACCGTCTCACAGTCTGGAGGCTGGAAGTCTGAAATCAAGGTGTGGGAGGGGATGGTTTCTTCTGAAGGCTGTCCTATTGCTCTCTCCAAACTTCTAGTGGCCTCGGGAATTCCTTGGCTTGTAGAAGCTCTCTTCACATGTCTTCCCTCTATGCATGTCTCACCACCTGTCCTCAAACCCTTCTCCAGGCCACCCTGTCTCCTGCAATCTGTTCTCACCAGGGCAGCCAGAGGGATTCTGTTAGAACCAAAGTCAGATCACATTGCTCCTCTGCACTAAACCCTCCAAAGGCTTCCATCTCACTCAGTGAAATGCAAAGCCCTTATTTTTACAGCCTGCAAGTCTCTACCACCTCTCCCACGTCACTTCCTAGCATGCCTTGAGCACCATACCCCTGTCACACTGGCTTCCTTGCTAGTCCCTGGGCAGACCACGCCTGCTTCCACTGCAGGGCCCTTGCACTGGCTATTCCTCTGCCTGTAACATTCTTCCCTAGATATTCACGGGCTACCTTTCTCACATCACTCAGCCTCCCTTGTGACTGTCCGCTCCAAAACAGCAATCTCTGGGCCTCGATTAGTCTGCCTCATTTTTCTTTAAAGCACTTATCCCTAACCCAACACTATATTATTTATCTATTCATTGTCTGTTTCTCCCACTAAAATATCAGCTCCTCGGGCAGAAAGACTATTTTGATAGCTGCTTTTTCCCTTGGGTTTAGAATAACGTCTGGCTCAAAGAAGATAACTGCTGAATGAATGAACACATGAAGGAAGGCTGGAAGAAAAATATACTAATGCTAACATGAATTATATACCTATGAGTGGTGAAATTACACAAGTTATTAAGTTGTTGCTTATATTATACTTTCCATATTTTCCACAATGGCCTATTTTTACTTTCATAGCATGGCAAAAATCAACAATACTTTATCGAAAAGAGATGTTAATTCACTTAATGGCGAGTTTAAACATATTTAAATTTTTAAGGGGTGTAAGTCCTACAATCTAAACAATATGGGAGACAGAGTACCATACACTAGACTTTATGATAACTGTACTATATTGGAACACTGAATAGTTTTACTTTGAAACTTATTCTTAACATACTATGATTGGGTAATATGTCTAGCACTATTATTTACATGATTAACCTGTTTCAAAAGCTGACTTTTATTTTTGTCAACCAAAAATGTTTTTGAAAATCAGAGCAATAAAAAATAAGCATTATTAGGCCAAAATGACTGCCAATTTGAGAATCAAGTGTCTGAAACTTGGATTAAAATAAAGGGAAAAAAAGACTAAGGCAGAAAACATAACTACTCTGATTAGGGAGTGTCACCTAGTGGTAAAGAGCCTACTGAAGCCAGGCAGCCCAAACCAAGCCCAGTTCAGACACTGACTAGCTGTGTGCCCTTGGGTATATTTTTATTACTTGTTTTCCATCTCAGTTTTCCCATCTGTAAAATGGGAGTGATAAAAAAAAGAGGGTTTCTGTATGGATGAAGTGAATGCATATATGCAAAGCCCTAGGATAGGACCTGCTTCAGAGTAGGATTTGACAGGTGTCAGCTATTATTATTATTCCACGCATCAAATTCATCCCACACATGCCCCAAAATAGCCTTTAAGGAAGTTTTTGAGAAGCAGGTCACGTCTATATCTGGGATAGAATTTTATTTCTACCATTGGAATTTTAAACTTATCCAAGACAGCCTTTCACATTGAATCAAACATAATAAGCTATCTTTTTTCCTTTCTTTCCCACATTTAATCATCCAGAATAAAGCTGTGGGTGGCAAAAAAGTGACAGAGAGCATCATTAGTCCAAAATAAAATATTATATGGGTGTTCTCATGCTCAAGACTCGTATTTCCAAACAAATTCTCTTAACTTAAAAAAGAATAATAGCTACATGAGTGAGACAGAGCCTTTAAAAATTACCCTTTATTTTGACAGCATTCCTTTAGGTAAATTAAGAGTATTATGTGACCAAGGATGGGAATATCCTGGAAGAGATATAATCCAGGCCATGCAAAGCCTTTCCTTGCTAAAATAAAAACCCTTGCAAATGTCACTGATGCCCGAGCATCAATGTAGAACACAAACATTCAAGGGACTGTGGACACAGCCCCAGCTACAGGGATCACATAATTAGGCTCTAAAACCCCAGATGGGAGCAACAATTGAAGCCTCACTGTGAAATGTAAGGCCATGCCTCTAAATGGAAGGAAGAAGCACAGCAGATGATGCTATTTGCAAACACTTAGCCCTCTGACTACTAGCTCTATTATTGTGAAATGTGATATAACCATTTTCAGAACTGAAGCTGAAATAGAACTAAGAACTTCAAGGGCCCATCAGCAAGCAGTTGAAAGGAATAAGCAAAGCTCTGTTTTCAAAACTTTAATATACAAAATTAAAATTGTTTAAATAGCGTTTCTCATTTCTGACATCCTTCAGAATAGAGAAATTATTTCAGTAAACATTGTGAATGTAAAATGCTCCTTTTATCCATATACTGGGCCTATCTTCCATATGCATTTAAATTGTTTTTTTACTGAATCAATTTCTCAGGTCCCTTCTATAATATCTGATCATCTGAGAAGTGAAAAAAAAATGTGTAATCAGCAAATAAACAGAAATTTAAAAATTATTAGGAGGAAAATTAACAAGAATGATCTTTCTGTTAAAGTTGTCAATTTTAAAATAAACCAACTATTTCCATTTAAAACATGATGCCAAAAGTGTTAAATAATGGATGATGATGGCCATAGGGTGTTACTATTCCCAACTTCTTAATGTTTGTGTGTTTTCCAAGAAAATTAAGCATATAAATTTTAAAAGATTTAATTCAAGTAATTGTTTTCATTGTTCAAAATATGCCATGAATAACCTACTTATTTTAGTAGTTATTTATTTGTTTCTGTCTTCTTACAAAGTAGAACTGCTAAATTTCCTGCTAATCAGTTCGGGAAAAACATAATTAAGAGAAAGAAAGTACAGAAACTTTACACAATTCTTGAAGTAGAGATTTTAATAAACTGTGATAAATACAATAATCATGAATGTCTCACAACTGCCAGTTTAACACACTGACTATGCAGTCACTATTCTCAAGCCACAATCCCCCAAGGATCATGTATTCCACATACCCATTTTTTTCCTTAGATTTAGTCCCATTATTTGTCATCACCAGCTCATACCATTTTAGGGCAGGCTTCTGTGGAGTGAGAATGAGGAAGACAGACTACTGTGGTTCTCTGTGGTAGCTAGTCTCTAAAGATGGTCCCAAATCCACCCCCATGCTGTTCCTCCCATCAAAAGGCAGACCTTATGTCCCTCCCCCTTGAATCTGAGCTGGGTCTAGGACTATCTACCAAGGAAATGCAGAAATGCCCTGCTGAGAACGTCCAAGCCCAGGCCTGAAAAGCCAGGAAGCAATACTTCTTCCCTCTTGGAACCCAGCTGCCATGTTAAGGGGAAGCCCAATCAACCATAGGGAGGGGCCCATATGGAAGAGAATTGAGGCCCTCAACCAACAGTCCCTGCTGAGCTCCCAACCAACAACAGCCGGTATCATCTTGCCAGCCATGTGAGTGTTCTAGCTGATGCCACGTGGTACAGAGACAGGCCATCCCTACTGAGCCCTGCCAAATTGCAAAATCATGAGTAAATAAATGATGGTGTTTGTTTTAAGCCACTAAGTATTAGGATAATTTGTCTCACAGGAACAGATATAAATAGAAACAATCTTCCTGAAGAAGAGTCATCATCTCTCATTCCAGGGCTTCTGCTAATTCTAATCCTACCATGCTAAATTATCCCGCATTAAGCACTTACAAACTGTGGTTGTGTAATCAAGTCTTCAAAATAAAAATGAGCATAGAGCCTCCTGAATCATATGAAGCAGGGCGAAGACCCAGCACAGGCCTCTGTATCTATGCATTTTCAAGCACTGAATATGATCAAAAACAAAGACAGCTTTCCAACGATTTCCTGGCCAAGTTACCAAGTACAGAAAAATACTCATCTTTGATAACAGTAGCCACAACTGAGTACTATTATTACAAATTTTATGTTATATATACTTTACCACAATTTTTAAGATAATGTAATACACACCAAAAAACAAAAAACACTGTACACTTTAAATGGGTGAATTACATGGTATGTGAATTGTATCTCAATAAAGCACCTTCCATAAGGTCCTACACACTGCAAACAGCCCAGGTCATCTTTGAACAGCTCTATCTTAAAAAGATTTTTCCTTATATTGTGTTAAAATCTGCCTACCCACAGCTTTCATTCACCAACTCCCCTTTCCGTAGTATTTGAAGAAAGCTCTACCATCCTGCCCATGACTTCTTTTCTCCTGACTCAAAGGTACCCATTCCAGCAGCTCCTCCTCAGGTCAGCACTGTGCCACCTCCATCACCTGGCTGCACAGCTCTGAGTATATTCCAGCAGGTCCCGGTATTGGAGAAGACCATGAGCTTTGGAGTCAGAATGCCTAGGTTTAAATCTGAGTTCCATCACTTACTAGCCACATGAAGCTTCAATTTCAACATGTGTAAAATGGAAGTAGGGGAAGGAAGGCTCATCTTTGGGAAGGAGGGAGGCAGGGAGTAAAATCAGGGCCTGAGATGACGATCACCTGTAGTCACAATGACTCTTGCAAATCTACTTAGTATGGGCAACATACTCTCTCTCAAATGTCTTTCTGCATTTAACAAGCCACCATTTCTTTGTTTAAACACCATCTCTCTCCCTCTGCCAAGCACATGTAGTAATTCAAGCTCGTTAAGTGCATGAATGATGCAACTTCACTAGAACAGAACCCACCTCAATGTTAAGCAAGGAGCAACAGGGTCTGGAACCCAGGAAGCCCACCAAAACGACTAGCTTCTATCATTCTATCTATTGCGATTCCAGGGGGGAAGGACAAAATCTAACGTGATGTTTCCAAAGTGGTCAGCCCAGCCAACATGGGACAGAGCAGACCTACAAGTGGTACAGTGATGGGAACGGTTTTTTGAAATGTCATGCCAGCACCTCGTTTTCTGTTTTTGATTATCTTCTACTTCCTTCAGTTGGCAGGTTAGAGAGGTCTAGAACATCCACCCCCAAGAGCACTGTGCAGAAGAGACTCGGTCCTCCCCTTCCAGGATACTCCCTCCTGGTGCCCATCAGCTGCTGGTTCACGCTCACCTACGAGTACTCATCCTGATTCTCAGTCCCTGACCCAGCCTCACGGGCAGAAAAGGGAAGAGTGGTTCTGCCTGACCCCACCCCGCCAAACATTAAACACACATTTTCCTTTCACCATCCCACAGACGCCCGCCCCATCAACTGCACAAACGTAATTACCTTCTTAACTAAACTTCTGCACTTGTTCACAAGTAGTTAATGGAGTCATACAGGTATACTGTTGAAAACTGAAATTAAATATATTCCACCGCAGAGCTGAACCACTACAGAGGTTAAAAAGCGCAAGGGCTATTTTTTAATGTCACAATAATTATAGTCATCTGCCTGATCAAAACGTCAGATGGTGGGGAGAATCCAGGCGGATTTCCCGCCAGTGACTGGTGATACCTCCAACCCAGGCAGCAGGGTCCATGATCCCATGTCTGCTTGGCCACTGGAAGGACATCTCTCTCTGACTTGCCACCATGCCCAGCTCTACGCAAGAGTGTGGGACTGCAATGAAGGGGATCCTTAAGAATACCATTTAATACCGGACACTTCTGTCCTATGACACCTCAGAAGGGAAAAAATATTGCCTTTCTGATAACCAGTGTTTGGCAATGGCCTGCCACACTCTCGCCTGACCAAGCCCTGGCCAACGAGAAGCCACTGGCAGATCCCTGTCACCTCCGGCAGGGTCCAGGGGATAAGTGACAAGGGGAACACACTTGCAATGTTCCTTCCAGCAGAACCATGTGGTAAAGGGCTGTCAGCCTAGCAGGTGAGCCCAGCAAAACCTACTGAGGGCACAAAGGACTGAGCCATAATCCGAATGCACAGAGTTCTTCATGCTGCTTACCATTTACTCTTCAATCAAGACATTTTCTCTCCTCATCATCCTTCCTAACACCGAAGGAAGGACGATCCAATGAGAAAATCTCTTTAGCAGAAAAACTGAGCCTCAGGTGCATCAAAGTTATTTAATCTTAAGGCAGTGGTTCTAAGTGTGGTTCCTAGACCAGCGGAATCACCTGGGATCTTACCAGACAGGCAAGTTCTCATGTCCTACCTCAGACATGCAGAAGCCAGCAATCTGTGCTTTAACAAGCACTCCAGGTGATTCCGATGCATGAAAAATTTTGTGAGCTACAGTCAAATTTGAGAGTCACTGTCTTAAGGTACTAGAATCTATGCAAAGGGCATTTCTGGGGTAACCAGCATTCATTAGCTGTAAAGTATCAATAGTTTGGGACTTGGGGCAAAAGGCAGAGTCAGGCAATCCAATAATATGAGTGGAGTCAGGGTCATTCAGGACGATAAGCACCATGGCAGGTCAGGGATTGACAGTCCAAGTGACAGGAAGGATGGGTGATCTGTCCTGAACTGTGGCTTGAAAGGTGAGAACCCTGTCAGCTTCAGGGAGGTCCTGTACCACTGGAGAGCCATGACTCGTCTTCACCATTTTATAAAAAACACAATCCTCTCTTCAAATGCAATTTTACACTAAAGCTTAATATATGAAACAGACAAAGCAGGGATGAGTGACTGAGCCCCCTCCCCACCCCGTTTCTCCTCTTACCTCTCCCCCTTTGTAGCCCCTGATATACTTCAGTGGAATCCTGAGGGAGGGCTTCTGAGAGCACAGGTCGAAAAGCATGGGCTCCTTATCAAACAAGCTGATTCTGGAGCCTCACCAGACAGAGTGAGTAAGAAGAGCTGGGGACGGGGCCAAGAGACCTACATTCTTCAGTTTCTCCAGGTAATCCTGATGATCAGCCAGCTCACAGCCTTTCAGCAGTGCTTGTCTCACAGTAGGGCCTGGACTTTTACATCAGAATCATCTGCGGGAGCTTGTTAACCCTGCATATTCCTGGGCCCTTCCCAAGCCCTGCTGAGGCTGGTTCTCAGGAGTAGAGCCCAGGAATCTGCAATGGAAGGCGGTTCTTACGTGCATCAGGTATTAGCAGCATTGTGGTGTGTTGACTGTTCATCTCCACCCCCCTCAATCTCATGTTCTCAGTCTCTCTCAATCTCTCACTCTCTCATCTGAAAATATAAAAAGAACTTATCCCTTTTGATCTACTTGAGGCAGGGAGTCCTCTTAGCCAGTCCCGGAGCCTTGACTCCCAGAGCCTGGATGTCGAGTCAGACTCTGAGATGCTGGAGGAGCAGGAAGGAGGCATGTGTTGGGGCCTGGACTCCTTTTCAGCCTCATCCCGTACGTGCAGGAACAGGATCGCTGGCAACCAGGCACCAACACTCAGGCCAGTGGGTCTCAACGTGGTTTGCATGATTAGAATCACATGAGGAACGTTAAAAACAAGGCGTCTAGGCGCCACCCAACCCTACAGATTCTGCCTTAATTGCCTTGGGTGGGAGCAGGGGTAGTTTTTAAAGGTCTCTCAGATTATAATGCACAACCAGGGAAGAAAATCACAGCCTAGGGCAGACCTGTGTAAACGTGAATACGCACAGATCTTGTTACAATGAATATCTGGTTCAGAGGGTAGAGGTGGGGCCTGAGGCCCTGCATTTCCAACCACCTCCCAGGTGCTGCTCCCGTCCTGGTCCATGGATCACATCCTGAGCAGTAAGGATCTTGTGGTTCTCAAACTTTTGAATCACCTGGAGGGCTTGTTAAAATACAGATGACTGGGCCCACTCCTACAGTTTCTAATTCAATATGCCTGTGGTAGGACCCTAAAATGTGCATTTCTAACAAGTTCTCAGGGGATGCTCGGTTGACGATCCAGTGACCACACTTTGAGAATCAGGAAGGCCGTGGTTTTCAAATATTAGTGTACATTAGAACAGTTTGGGGAGTTTTCAGAAACACAGATGACCAGGCTTAATCCAGATGATTCCTAGGCCTGGGGAGGAGCCCAAGAATTACAACTCTGCAAGCTTCTCAAGGGACTCCCGTCATCCTCTAGGCCAGGGACCATATTCAGGTCTAGAATTTGCATCCCGCAAATGCAATAACATATCAGGTACTGATAGCAAGCTTTACGGGAAACAGAGTCTGAACATCATAAATGTACTTTATAATGTGTCACCACCGCACACGTAAGACACTCTCATAAACCAGGACCTAAGGAAGACAGAAGAAGGCCACGTGGAACTCAACAAGTTCCAGATCGCTGCTGGTTTCCTGGGAGACTTTTCTCTAGGGTTCCAAACCTAACCCATGGGGTTAGAAGAGGAAGACAACGCCACAGAAGCTTTTCTCGGAACAATATCTACATGCCTGGGGGAAAGCAACGTAGCAGGGTAGTTAATCACTCAGGTGTTAGATTCAGAAGACTCAGGGTAGCACTCTGACTAAGCTCTAAAATGGGGGAAATGATACCTCACTTGAAAGCTGTTGAGAGGACAGGAAATAATGTACATAATGTACTTAGCAGAGGGCTGTCACTCAGTAAAATCACGGACACGTGACAGTTCTGACAGTTGAGCCATAAAGTCTCAAAGCTGGAAGGAACCTTGATGTTTAGCTTTCAGCCAATAAAGGAAACTCAAAGACCATTAGCACAGCATCACTTAGACGTGCAGTATCTCAGGCCCACCCCAGACCTTCTGGATCAGACTCTGCATTTTAATATGACCTCCAGGAGATTCCTATGCACCACTGCCCTAAAGTAACCCTACCAGCTATGGAGTACGTCAGTGGTTCTCAGCCCTGCTGAGCTGGAATCATCTGGAGGCTTTTAAAAAAATATTCATGGAAAGTCCTACCCCTAGAAAGTCTGATTCAACTGGTTTGGGAGGTAGCCTGAGAACTGAGATCTTTTTAATCTTCTTAAGGCAGCCAAGGTTGAGAGCCACTAGTACAGAATAAGTGTACAGGCTCTGGGGTCAGGGCATTGCAATAATCACTCAGGTTGGCCTGTCCCACAATCCAGCTCTAAGCTCTGTAGCCGGATGGTCCCTGAATGACCCCCTACACACACACATGCACACATACACACACTCCTAGTAGAAGACCCCTTCTGTCTGGGCCACTGCTGTGAACGCAGCCCAGAGGTCCTGGCCTGGGATGAACGCACCACTTCAAGCAGCAGGAACGCGCAGCATCAGCCTCGGGCTCTGCCTCCGATGAGCTGTGTGACCCCGGCCCAGCCACAGCGCTCTAGGCCTCGGCTTCCTCATCCATTACACAAGGGGTTAGGCCAGGTGGTCCTGGGTCCCTCCAGCATCAACCCTTGTTGGGTTCCCTGGGGTCACAGTGCCAGGAAGAGGCACTCACAAAGGACTGGGTCGTGTTTTCACCTCACGGTCTTCAGTAGAACAAAAAAGGCAGCCCTCTTCCCACTGCCCACTCAATGCAGACACGTGATGGACATTCCTGCAGTCTCTTAGTGATTAGTCTGTAAACTGAAATTTAACAATAGGCTTTCTCTGAATGTCTTCTAAATATAGACACATTCTCTGGGTGAGCAGAGCATTTCCTGAAGGGTTTTTCTGAGGAAACTAACAGACCTAAATAATAGATGGTGTTTGGTTTGTACTCGTATACATGAGTGTGACTGTGTGTGTGTGTGTGTGTGTGTGTGTGTGTGTGTGTGTGTGTGTGTAAAAACAATGTGGCGATTGTGTTGGGTTTTTTCCCTGAGAACTCTAAGACATCGGGAATCATTCGTCAGGCTGTCTCCGCCAATTCTCCTCTCACTGCGTCTCTTGAATTCATTCCTTTCTTTGCTTTTAAATGAGCCCCTTTTTGGTTCTGGCTCCTCCTGCAACACATCCAAGGCTGACCTGCACGCTGGGTGCAATCGGGGCTCCCTGCCGCCCGCCCGCGTGCCCTGCGCGCGCTCCCTTGGGTGCAGGGAGACTCCCCTCGCTGAGTTTTCCCACCTCACAGCCCACCCCTCAGGACCAGCCTCTCTCTCCCTGGAGGCCCTGCCAGCTCCTCCACCTCAACACGCCCAACCCTGGACCCCCCTCTTGCCTCCCCTCCCTCCCCACAAAAACCTGAGGTGACCTCTCTCCCCTCTTCCTCCTGCCCCGAACATTAAACCTGATTCTACCTCCTTGATCAATGTCTCTGGCCCTCTTTTCCATTCCCCACTGCACCACTGTCGTTTACACCTTCCTTTCTTTCCTGGGGCGCCACCTCTGAAGTGGTCTGTTTTCCTCAACAAATCACCCTGCACCCCCCACAGCAGGATCTGCTCCCCTCCCCGGCTTCTCTAAGCCTATCAAATGCAGAGATAGCAACAACTGTTGTTTATCAAGCCTCTGCTCTGTGCCAGGCAGGGCGTTGGCTTCTTCATTTACCTGTCCTGCAATCCTTACAATGTGCACAGATCTCCATTTTCAGACCAGGAAGCTGAGGCTCCGTGACAACACCTGGATTCCAATCCACTGAAATCATGATGCTGCTGGACAAATAACTGAGGCGGGGAATCCAGCCTCTGGGAGCTCTTGGCTCAGCCTACCACGTGGTCCTTATCACGTTCCCTTCCTCCACCAGCATCCTGTAAGCTGTAAGCTGAGCAAATCCCCACCTTATGGACGCAACTCATGCTTCCCACCCCCAGGCTTGGTTCACGTTGATCTCTCTGCCCAGAATGCCTTTCTCCCAGTCTCAGCCTGCAAAAGCATCCTACCCAACTAACTCAATTTCCTCCACATGTTGCTCTGCAACTTCTCTAATGCAGCCAAGTTTGATACAGACCTCTCTCCTTTGGACCCCACGGCATTTGGTTTCCCTCTTATACCAATCCGTGTGCTTTTCTGATCCATCTGACACTGCAGCATACTCTGGGGTGGCGGGAACCAACTCATCTTTGTGTCCCTACATCTCCCACCCTAGCACTGAGAGTGCCTCGTGTATAAATGATCCTCGACAAATACTTGCTGAATTGAGCAGATGTTGTAAGATGCTGTCAAGGAGAAGCATGCTGAGAAAACGCAAGAGTCAGAAATTACATGCCATCATCCTACCTCTACCAATATTTTAAAGAGTTCCTTATGTCCCTGAGGACTCTTTTTGTCACATACAAGTAGAGACTAACAATACTAGCAAATGAATGAAAGTTATAAGGAAGCATATTTAAGCTCTACAAAGTCAATTTAATTTTTCACAATTGTTTTTAAAAAAAAGGTTGGTCATGAAGAAGTGAGCTTCTTGTCTCTAGAAGGATTCAAGCAGAGGCTAAGTGTCCTGGGGAAGAGATGCCTGGAGGATTCCTGGGCTGGAGTGGGGATGGGGTAGCTGGATTAGAGGTCTGGCTTTCTAGATCATTTCCAAATAGGATTCCAGCCACCCCCTTCCCGTTGTCAGGACACCTGCTGAAGATGACAGGCATGTTCTGTCATGTACAACAACTGAAAACAGTTCCCTGAAACCCTACCCCATGACTCTTCACCAAGCATCAATGTGTCACTTATCCCTGAAGTTCTGTAACAGTAAAAAGTCAAAGCAGCCAATGAGTTCATCCTCTGATCCCAAAACCTTATTTTTATCATGAAAGTCTACGTGTGACTTTTACACACTTTCCGAACCCACCAAAAGCCAGCTTCGTATTTAGATAGTTCAAGTGGTGATTATTTTGCAAACTTTACTGAAAAGTTAAATTATACAACCATGAGTCGAGAAAAAAAAATTCAAATCATTAGAATCACAAAAGTTCATTTGCAAGTAATAATGATAGTGTGTAACAAACCAAAAAGTATGATTAATGCAATTCCGGACACCAGAGGTCCATTTAAAAATGATTTGGCAGGAGGAGACCTTCAAGATGGCAGAGGAGTAAGACATAGAGATCACCTTCCTCTCCACAAACACATAAGAAACACATCTACATGAGGAACAACTCCTACAGAACACCCACTGAACACTGGCAGAAGATCTCAGACCTCCCAAAAGGCAAGAAACTCCCCACATACCTGGGAAGGGCAAAAGAAATAAGAAAAAACAGAGACAAAGAATAGGGACGGGACCTGCACCAGTGGGAGGGAGCTGTGAAGGAGGAAAGGTTTCCACACACTAGGAAGCCCCTTCGCGGGCGGAGACTGCGGGTAGAGGAGGGGGGAGCTTTGGAGCCACGGAGGAGAGCGCAGCCACAGGGGTGCGGAGGGCAAAGCGGAGAGATTCCCGCACAGAGGAACAGCGCCGACCAGCACTCACCAGCCCGAGAGGCTTGTCTGCTCACCCGCCGGGACGGGCGGGGCCTGGGAGCTGAGGCTCGGGCTTCGGTCGGATCCCAGGGAGAGGACTCGGGTTGGCGGCATGAACACAGACTGAAGGGGCTAGTGCGCCACAGCTAGCCGGGAGGGAGTCCGGGAAAAAGTCTGGAGCTGCCGAAGAGACAAGAGACTTTTTCTTGCCTCTTTGTTTCCTGGTGCGCGAGGAGAGGGGATTAGGAGCACCGCTTAAACTAGCTCCAGAGCCGGGAGCAAGCCGCGGCTATCAGCGCTGACCCCAGAGACAGGCATGAGACGCTAAGGCTGCTGCTGCCGCCACCAAGAAGCCTGTGTGCAAGCACAGGTCACTGTCCACACCGCCCCTCCCGGGAGCCTGTGCAGCCCGCCACTGCCAGGGTCCCGTGATCCAGGGACAACTTCCCCGGGAGAATGCACGGCACGCCTCAGGCTGCTGCAACGTCACGCCGGCCTCTGCCGCCGGAGCCTCCCCAAGCACTCCGTACCCCTCCCTCCCCCCAGCCTGAGTGAGCCGGAGCCCCCGAATCAGCTGCTCCTTTAACCCCATCCTGTGTGAGTGAAGAACAGACGCCCTCAGGTGACCTACACGCAGAGGCAGGGCCAAATCCAAAGCTGAAACCCGGGAGCTGAGCGAACAAAGAAGAGAAAGGGAAATCTCTCCCAGCAGCCTCAAGAGCAGCGGATTAAATCTCCACAATCAACCTGATGTACCTGCATCTGTGGATTACCTGAATAGACAACAAATCATCCCAGAATTGAGGCTGTGGACTTTGTGTGATTTTGTCTGTACAGCTTTGCTTTTACCATTTGTCCAAAGGTTCTGTCTGTCCGTTTTTGTTTTTTTTTTAGCATAGTTTTTAGCACTTGTTATCATTGGTGGATTTCTTTTTTGGTTTGGTTGCTCTCTTCTTTCTTTCTTTTTTCTTCTTTTTTTATGACTTTTAATTCTTTTTATTTTTAATAATTTTTTTTTATTCTTTATTTTAATAACTATTTTATTTTATTTTTTATTTCTTTCTTTTTTTCTCCCTTTTCTTCTGAGCTGTGTGGCTGACAGGGTCTTGGTGCTCTGGCTGGGTGTCAGGCCTGTGCCTCTGAGGCGGGAGAGCCAAGTTCAGGATATTGGTCTGCCAGAGACCTCCCAGCTCCATGTAACATCAAACAGCAAAAGCTCTCCCAGAGATCTCCATCTCAACACTAAGACCCAGCTCCACTCAATGACCAGCAAGCTACAGTGCTGGACACCCTATGCCAAACTAGCAAAACCGGAACACAACCCCACCCATTAGTAGAGAGGCTGCCTAAAATCATAAGGTCACAGACACCCCAAAACACACCACCTGATGCAGTCCTGCCCCCCAGAAAGACAAGATCCAGCCTCATCCACCAGAGCACCGGCACCAGTCTCCTCCACCAGGAAGCCTACACAACCCACTGAACCAACCTTAGCCACTGGCGGCAGGCACCAAAAACAACAGGAACTACAAACATGCAGCCTGCGAAAAGGAGACCCCAAACACTGAAAGGTAGGCAAAATGAAAAGACAGAGAAATACACAGCAGATGAAGGAGCAAGGTAAAAACCCACCAGACCAAACAAATGAAGAAGAAATAGGCAGTCTACCTGGAAAAGAATTCAGAGTAATGATAGTGAAGATGATACAAAATCTTGGAAATAGAACAGAGAAAATACAAGGAACGTTTAACAAGGAACTAGAAGAACTAAAGAGCAAGCAAACAATGATGAACAACACAATAAATGAAATGAAAAATTCTCTAGAAGGGATCAAGAGCAGAATAACTGAGGCAGAAAAACGGATGAGTGACCTGGAAGATAAAATAGTGGAAATAACTACTGCAGAGCAGAATAAAGAAAAAAGAACGAAAAGAATTGAGGACAGTCTCAGAGACCTCTGGGACAACATTAAACACACCAACATTCGAATTATAGGGGTCCCAGAAAAAGAAGAGAAAAAGAAAGATACAGAAAATATTTGAAGAGAATATAGTTGAAAACTTCCCTAATATGGGAAAGGAAATAGTCAATCAAGTCCAGGAAGTACAGAGAGTCCCATACAGGATAAATCCAAGGAGAAACACGTGAAGACACATATTAATCAAACTATCAAAAATTAAATACAATGAAACAATACTAAAAGCAGCAAGGGAAAAACAACAAATAACATACAAGGGAATCCCCATAAGGTTAACAGCTGATCTTTCAGCAGAAACTCTGCAAGCCACAAGGGAGTGGCAGGACATATTTAAAGTGAGGAAAGGGAAAAACCTACATCCAGGATTACTCTATCCAGCAAGGATCTCATTCAGATTTCACGGAGAAATTAAAACCTTTACAGACAAGCAAAAGCTAAGACAATTCAGCACCAGCAAACCAGCTCTACAACAAATGCTAAAGGAACTTCTCTAAGTGGGAAACACAAGAGAAGGAAAAGACCTACAATAACAAACCCAAAACAATTAAGAAAATGGTAATAGGAACATACATATCGATAACTACCTTAAACGTAAATGGATTAAATGCTCCAACCAAAAGACATAGACTGGCTGAATGGATACAAAAACGAGACCCATATATATGCTATATACAGAAGACCCACTTCAGACCTAGGGACATATACAGACTGAAAGTGAGGGGATGGAAGAAGATATTCCATGCAAATGAAAATCAAAAGAAAGCTGGTGTAGCAATTCTCATATAAGACAAAATAGACTTTAAAATAAACACTATTACAAGAGACAAAGAAGGACACTACATAAAGATCAAATGATCAAACCAAGAAGAAGATATAACAATTGTAAATATTTATGCACCCAATATAGGAGCACCTCAATACATAAGGCCGATGCTAACAGCCATAAAAGGGTAAATCGACAGTAATACAATCATAGTAGGGGACTTTAACACCCCACTTTCACCACTGGACAGATCACCCAAAATGAAAATAAATAAGGAAACACAAGCTTTAAATGACACATTAAACATTACGGACTTAATTGATATTTATAGCACATTCCATCCAAGAACAACAGAATACATTTTCTTCTCAAGTGCTCATGGAACATTCTCCAGGATAGATCATATCTTGGGTTATATATCAAGCCTTGGTAAATTTAAGAAAATTGAAATCATATCAAGTATCTTTTCCGACCACAACACTGTGAGACTAGATATGAATTACAGGAAAAATCTGTAAAAAATACAAACAAATGGAGGCTAGACAATACACTACTTAATAACCAAGAGATTACTGAAGAAATCAAAGAGGAAATCAAAAAATTCCTAGAAACAAATGACAATGAAAACACGACGACCCAAAACCTATGGGATGCAGCAAAAGCAATTCTAAGAGGGAAGTTTATAGCAATACAATCCTACCTCAAGAAACAAGAAACATGTCAAATAAACAACCTAAGCTTACACCTAAAGGAATTAGAGAAAGAAGAACAAAAAAACCCCAAAGTTAGCAGAAGGAAAGAAATCATAAATATCAGATCAGAAATAAATGAAAAAGAAATGAAGGAAACAATAGCAAAGATCAATAAAACTAAAAGCTGGTTCTTTGAGAAGATAAACAAAATTGACAAACCATTAGCCAGACTCATCAAGAAAAAAAGGGAGAAGACTCAAATCGATAGAATTAGAAATGAAAATGAACAACTGACACTGCAGAAATACAAAGGATCATGAAGGATTACTACAAGCAACTATATGCAAATAAAATGGACAACCTGGAAGAAATGGACAAATTCTTAGAAAAGCACAACCTTCCAAGACTAAACCAGGAAGAAATAGAAAATACGAACAGACCAATCACAAGCACTGAAATTGAAACTGTGATTAAAAATCTTCCAACAAACAAAAGTCCAGGACCAGATGGCTTCACAGGCGAATTCTATCAAACATTTAGAGAAGAGCTAGCACCTATCCTTCTCAAACTCTTCCAAAATATAGCAGAGGGAGGAACACTCCCAAACTCATATGAGGCCACCATCACGCTGATACCAAAACCAGACAAAGATGTCACAGAAAAAGAAGACTACAGGCCAATATCAGTGATGAACATAGATGCAAAAGTCCTCAACAAAATACTAGCAAACAGAATCCAACAGCACATTAAAAGGATCATATACCATGATCAAGTGGGATTTATCCCAGGAATGCAAGGATTCTTCAATATACACAAATCAATCAATGTGATAAACCATATTAACAAATTGAAGGATAAAAACCATATGATCATCTCATAGATGCAGAAAAAGCTTTCAACAAAATTCAACACCCATTTATGGTAAAGACCCTCCAGAAAGTAGGCATAGAGGGAACTTACCTCAACATAATAAAGGCCATACTTGACAAACCCACAGACAATATCATTCTCAATGGTGAAAAACTGAAACCACTTCCACTAAGATCAGGAACAAGACAAGGTTGCCCACTCTCACCACTATTATTCAACCAAGTTTTGGAAGTTTTAGCCACAGCAATCAGAGAAGAAAAAGAAATAAAAGGAATCCAAATCAGAAAAGAAGAAGTACAGCTGTCACTGTTTGCAGATGACATGATACTATATATAGAGAATCCTAAAGACACTACCAGAAAACTACTAGAGCTAATCAGTGATTTTGGTAAAGTAGCACGATATAAAATTAATGCACAGAAGTCTCTTGCATTCCTATACACTAATGATGAAAAATCTGAAAGAGAAATTAAGGAGACACTCCCATTTACCACGGCAACAAAAAGAATAAAATACCTAGGAATATGGGCTTCCCTGGTGGCGCAGCGGTTGAGAATCTGCCTGCCAATGCAGGGGACACAGGTTCAAACCTTGGTGTGGGAGGATCCCACATGCCGTGGAGCAACTAGGCCCGTAAGCCACAACTACTGAGCCTGCGCGTCTGGAGCCTGTGCTCTGCAACAAGAGAGGCCGCGATAGTGAGAGGCCCGCGCACCGCGATGAAGAGTGGCCCCCGTTTGCCGCAACTAGAGAGAGCCCTTGCACAGAAACGAGGACCCAACACAGCCAAAAATAAATAAATAAATAAATAAATAAATAAGCTCATTTGCAAAAAACCTAGGAATAAACCTACCTAAGGAGACAAAAGACCTGTATGCAGAAAACTATAAGACACTGATGAAAGAAATTAAAGATGATACAAACATATGGAGAGATATACCATGGCCTTGGATTGGAAGAATCAACATTGTGAAAATGAGTATACTACCCAAAGCAATCTACAGATTCAATGCAATCCCTATCAAACTACCAATGGCATTTTCACAGAACTAGAACAAAAAATTTCACAATTTGTATGGAAACACAGAAGACCCTGAATAGCCAAAGCAATCTTGAGAAAGAAAAACAGAGCTGCAGGAATCAGGCTCCCTGACTTCAGACTATACTTACTACAAAGCTACAGTAATCAAGACAGTATGGTACTGGCACAAAAACAGAAATAGAGATCAATGGAACAGGATAGAAAGCCCAGAGATAAACCCACGTACATATGGTCACCTTATTTTTGATAAAGGAGGCAAGAATATACAATGGAGAAAAGACAGCCTCTTCAATAAGTGGTGCTGGGAAAACTGGACAGCTACATGTAAAAGAATGAAATTAGAACACTTGCTAATACCATACACAAAAATAAATTCACAATGGATGAAGACCTAAATGTAAGGCCAGACACTATCAAACTCTTAGAGGAAAACATAGGCAGAACACTCTATGATATAAATCACAGCAAGATCCTTTTTGACCCGCCTCCTAGAGAAATGGAAATAAAAACAAAAATAAACAAATGGGACCTAATGAAACTTAAAAGCTTTTGCACAGCAAAGGAAACCATAAACAAGACAAAAAGACAGCCCTCAGAATGGAAGAAAATATTTGCAAATGAAACAACTGACAAAGGATTAATCTCCAAAATTTACAAGCAGCTCAATATCAAAAAAACAACCTAATCCAAAAATGGGCAGGAGATCTAAATAGACATTTCTCCAAAGAAGATATACAGATTGCCAACAAACACATAAAAGAATGCTCAGCATCACTAATCATTAGAGAAATGCAAATCAAAACTACAGTGAGGTATCACCTCACACCAGTGGCCATCATCAAAATGGCCATCATCAAAAAATCTACAAACAGTAAATGCTGGAGAGGGTGTGGAGAAAAGGGAACCCTCTTGCACTGTTGGTGGGAATGTAAATTGATACAGCCACTTTGGAGAACAGTGTGGAGGTTCCTTAAAAAACTAAAAATAGAACTACCATATGACCCAGCAATCCCACTACTGGGCGTATACCCTGAGAAAACCATAATTCAAGAAGAGAGATGTACCAGAATGTTCACTGCAGGCCTATTGACAATAGCCAGGACATGGAAGCAACCTAAGTGTCCATCAACAGATGAATGGATAAAGAAGATGTGGCACATATATACAATGGATATTACTCAGCCATAAAAAGAAACAAAATTGAGTTATTTGTAGTGAGGTGAATGGACCTAGAGTCTGTCATACAGAGTGAAGTAAGTCAGAAAGAGAAAAACAAACACTGTATCCTAACACATATATGGAATCTAAAAAAAAAAAAAGAAAAGAAAAAGGTTATGAAGAACCTATGGACAGGACAGGAATAAAGACGCAGACGTAGGGGCTTCCCTGGTGGCACAGTGGTTAAGAATCCGCCTGCCAATGCAGGGGATACGGGTTCGAGCCCTGGTCCGGGAAGATCCCACATGCCGCGGAGCAACTAAGCCCGTGCGCCACAACTACTGAGCCTGCGCTCTAGAGCCCGTGAGCCACAACTACTGAAGCCCGTGTGCCACAACTACTGAAGCCCGCATGCCTAGAGCCTGTGCTCTGCAACAAGAGAAGCCACCACATTGAGTAGCCTGCGCCCCGCAACAAAGAGTAGCCCCCGCTCACTGCAACTAGAGAAAGCCCGCGTGCAGCAGCGAAGACCCAATGCAGCCAAAAATTAAATAAATGAATAAATAAATAAATTAAAAAAAAAAAAAAAAGACGCAGACGTAGAGAATGAACTCGAGGACACGGGGAGGGGGAAGGGTAAGCTGGGACGAAGTGAGAGAGTGGCATGGACTTATATATACTACCAAATGTAAAATAGATAGCTAGTGGGAAGCAGCCGCATAGCACAGGGAGATCAGCTCGGTGCTTTGTGACCACCTAGAGGGGTGGGATAGGGAGGATGGGAGGGAGACGCAACAGGGAGGAGATATGGCGATATATGTATATGTATAGGTGATTCACTTTGTTATACAGCAGAAATTAACCCAACATTGTAATGCAATTATACTCTAGTAAAGATGTTTAAAAAAAAAAAAATGTGTTGGCTTGCAGAAACTACCACACCGTTGTAAAGCAATTATACTCCAATAAAGACGTTTAAAAAAAAACGTGTTGGCTTAAACTCTCTATAGTTACAGGTATTTATGTGGGCAAATTTATAAAAAGAAAGGTAAGCAAGTATGAGATCATATTTTGTCTTGTAACCTTGAGCAACAAGTTCTGTGATAGGAGATAAAAAGCAAAATGAGTAACAAATTCAAGCAAAAGAAAATAAGCACTCTCTTCTTAAGTCAAAGTTTTGTCATCATACTTTCAAAAATCTGCCACAGCTATCTTTATTAACTGCGTAATCCTACTTGGAGCCAGGGGTAGTAGCTATTATAATCTTTGAAAGTAAACTGTTTATCTGTGAGTGATGAACTGTCCACCGTGAGCGATGAACAGATGCCGGCGCTTCCCAAGAGAAAGGATGCCCCTCAACTGCCTTACACAGTTAAAGAGGTAACTAATCTCTTCGTGCAAAACTCTGACATTCACCTTCCTTTACGTGGCACCCAAAAGCTTAGTTAATTTGTCTCAGATGAAAACGCTGCACAGACAGGTAGACTCCTAGCACCAAACTGAGTCATAAAAATGACTAAGGAAACGTTAGGACTTTTCCCCACACAGCTGCTTTGCAGTGCTGTGCTATGAATCAGACAAGGTATCTGAAGAACACTCCCACACACACGTTCATTTATTTAGCAGTTTATAAAACAGTCATCAAAGAGGGTATTCAAGAAACCTAGACGAAAAGCATCCAAATTCATGAAAATGTGGTTAGTGACCCAGATACCACTCTTCATGTAAACAATATAAGCAAATAGTAAAGAATAATATAACTCCAAGCCGACAGTGTTAAGCTTTGGGAAACTCACTCCATGTGTTTCCAATTGAAATTTTTAAACTGGAACTCCATTAGAACTTGATGGAAAAGTTACTCATACTAAACTCACACTAAAAAATATGTTTTTTACCTCCTCTATACTTTGTCTCCGTATGATCTGATAAAAACAGTCATCACTGGGTTGAAATCTGAAAATTAAATGTGAGCTCTAGAAGCACTTCAGGCTGGCAGAACACCCAGAGATCATGATAATACCCAGTAGACCTGAAGAGATTGTAAGCTAATTGGCCTGAAACCTCTGCAAACTGCGTAGATACAGAATATCGGTGGGCACGATAAGCATCCGATCAAGAAAGCAGCTCCCAAAATGGTAAAATGCAGGACTTACACTTGGTTATTACTATTCTTGCTTGGAAATTAACAATAGCTAACACTTAACCTACTGCTAGGTAAATGGTTTTTAACAAGGGTTCCCACATTTTCATTTTGCACTGAGCCCTGCAGATTATGTAGCCAATTTGGTCCTGTTATGACCATTCAAACCCTTAGATCCAGCAAGACCTAAAGCCAGCATCAACCTCAGGCCTCCCAGTTACCTGGCAATAAAGAGCCTCTTTTCCTTCGGCCAGTCTGTGTAACGTCCACTTACAACCACAGGGTCCTGCTTAACTCCGCCTCAGAGTCCGCCCTCTCTCGCACCACGCCCTGCAGACGCCCACTCCACTTGGCTTCAGCTGCCTCTGCATTATCCTCCAGTCAATCAATGTGCTCACCAACATCATCCTAAAAGTCCCAGCTGATCCCCTGCCCTGAGAGTCTAGACTTCCCTCAGAAATACAGATGAATCAAATTCAATCTTCTGTGTTTATAAGACTCAATTGTGCCAACAGGGTCAGAAAGATGTGAAAGATTCATTCACTCAAAAATATTTTTTGAGTATCTACCATGTACTAGGCACAAGAATAGAAAAGAAACCTTCTGGCACCTGCAACTGAGAGCAGAAAACACCCTCAGAAGGCTTCAAATTATCTGTGACCTTCCTTCAGGAACAGATGGGCAGAGAATCTTAAAGGTGTGGGAAAGGGAAAAAAACTGATCAAAAGCCAGATATGGAAGGGATGGAAAAGAGAACACTCTGGTCTTCCCTGCTGTTTCCAGAAGAAACCAAGAAGTGCCCCTGGAGGGTTACACAGGGCACCATCCACCCCTGAATGTCTGCATTCTCACCCCTCAACATCCCCAGACCTGCCTACAAGACCTCTGCCACCCCACTGGGGCCTGGAGCCTGGAGCCTAGAGGAGAAGAGAATTTGATTTCCATTCTCACATCCTGGCCCCGCAGGCCCACAAGCTAAGCCCACTCTACAGGTACACCTGAGTTAAAACAGGCCAGAGAAACTGCTCTCCTGTTTTTGAAAAACCATCAGGAAAGGAGATTTCATAAGATCACAAGATCAGAGAAGCCCTTCAAAGCCATGTGTTATACCACCAAGCTGAGTGATGAGAAACATCAGGAGAGATGAAGGGGAACCTGAAATGTATTCAGATCCAAAAAAAGAGGCTTGGCCAAAAGCACTTGTAATATCAGCAGTATTATGAGATGATCACTGGCAATAAAGCAGAAGCCGACAGTCTTGTGCTTGTTCAGGTACACACTGGAAAGAAGATACACACTGGTCCTCTTTGTACTGACATATTTAGGAACTCAGAGCTGTGGGTGAGGCCATCCTGTTATGGACACCACCTTGTAGCATGGTAGGTACCTTCTGTAAACAGCATCCTTGGAAAAGGTCCTTAGAGGACCTCATTTGAGTGCCCTCAGCTAAAGGCTAAAAACATAACAAATGTAAGCTGCTGTCTTCATTACCCACAAGTCCCCCTCAATAAGAAAAAAAAAAAAACTGGCTTAGAAGAAAATTATTCAGGACTATTTTGACAATCTGGCTTTATGATTCAGTGATCCAATATAGGACTTGAATGAAAGGGAAAGATTATCAGAGGATGCTTCAGAGCCCTTATGATTTGTAATTTTATTGTTCTTAAAATAAAATGTCATGCTGTCCACTTTGGCCATAGAGCTTACCCCTTTAATCTATGAGGGTGCCTTATTCATCTACTGCAATGGTATTCTTCCTCTTCAATAAAGATGTGTGGTTAAAGCAAATCCAAACCCTCCAAAAGTGAAAACCCCTTTTCCAGCCAAACTGTAAAGTCAGCACCATCCATTACCTGAACGAGAGGTTTTCCCACCAACAGACTCCCCAAGTCCAAATTCTCTCTATCCTCAAAAGCCATTTCAAACAATTTCTACTCTAATATTCCCCCAAGGGAGAGCAATGTCCTTCCCTCAAAGCCCCACTACTCCAGACTGGGAGCTACTTGAAGGTACAACCATGTTTTATTCATGTTTGCATTTCCAGTGCTGGGAAAGTGGATGACACATAAAATGTGATCACTAGGTGCTCGTTAGATGAATGAATGAGACTTGGGGCTGGGCTGCTCTTCCGGCATCTGCACATTCTTCCTTGTATCAATTTCCTAGTGGTACCTAACAAAGTATCACCATTTCAAAGGCTTAGAACAATACACATTCATTATCTCACAGTTTCTATAAGTGAGTAGTCTGGGCACAGATGAACCCAGTCCTCTGCTTCAGGACCTAGCTCTTCACAAGGCTATAATCAAGGTGTCAGTGGGGCTGCAGTCTCATCTGAGGCTCAAGTGGGGAAGAATCTACTTCCAAGACCATTCAGGTTTTTGGCAGACTTCATTTCCTTGTGTCTGTCAGACTGAGCACCCCAGGTTCATACTGGCTACCAGCTAGAGACAGCCCACAGCTTCCTGCCACATGGTCCTCTGCATAGGCAAGCCACAAGCCCAATAGGGCAGCATACTTTTTCCAAGCCAGCAGGAAGTCTCTCACTCCAGTTGGCTAAGATGGAGTCGTATATAACACAACAAAGTCAAAGAAATGACATTCCATCACCTTTTGCATATTCTATTGACTTGAAGCAAGTCACAGGTTCTTCTCACACTCAAGAGGAGGGAATTATACAAGGGTGTCACCCATCAGGGGTTACCTTAGGGTGTGTCTGCCACACTCCTAGTATTAGGATCATATTGTCCTTTCCACTAGACTGTCAGCTCCACAGAGCAGGGTCTTCTTAGCCCATAACACAAGGCCTTCTATATAGTAGACAATTTATAAAAAGTTAAGTGAATTAAAATGAAAGGTTAAGCAAATGTAAGATATAGGCCTCTAAGGACATATACAAAGAGATAACTCAGCTATAAAAATGTTAACAGTTGTTTTAAAAAAAAAGTGTTTACCCATACTGAGACAGAAGGAGTGAAAACTAATTATTTTTTAAATTCATATTTTAAGCCATTCCTGAAATTTGGGTCTTTTCAAAATTTTAGCACCATTTTCTAGTATTATGGCCTTGTCTACATGATATTCAAACATTTGAATGTTTTATCAAAAGTAACATGTAGGTATTTGGAAATAACTACATGTTTGGGAAGAAAAGACAAAATATTTACTTTTAACCACATGTAACTATTACCACAGTAACTGATGATTTAAATAAGCTACCTTCCCCCCTCCAAAAAAAAACTTTCTACTTGGAGAAGAAATAAATATTTTTTAAAAACCTAATTTTTCTTCCATATGCAGATAAAGTGTTTTTGCATTCATTATTCTGCAGGAAAAAAAAAAAAGATATGTGATGGGGAAAAACAGTCCCTATTTCACAGGACAAGCAAAGCAACTCCTCATTCACTCTTTTTCTACAAAGGTTCCTAGTCTTATTATAGGCAATTCTTTTCCTAAATACACATCTCATAAAAGTGTGTGTCATTGCTGAAATTCTCAACTGGGCAGTTTCCAAAGATCTGATGCATTCCTCCAGTGACTTCCAGGAATGAGTCAGCAGGACCCCAAGGAATGGCCAAGCAACTCTGCCTTGTCCATTCTCCATCTGAACTTCCTCATCTTCACACAAGAAAGCTTTGTCCCTGCCAATGCTGAGGGCATGTTCTGGACCACAGCTTGCTCTTCATTTCACTTCTAAACTATCTTGGAAACAAGTAACAGCACCTGCCTCCAAAACAAGATGTCACATTCACTCCTGTTCCTTTTATTTATTGTGTAATACCTTTCTCATCATTCCTTGCCTGCGACATCTTTTATTCCAATATACCCACTTTAAACCCAGGATCCTCAAGCTTCCATGTGGATTAGTCGGCTGGGTGCTTGTGAAAACGAGGGTCATGGGTCACCCCTGGGGGTTCCACTGTGGAAGGTCTGGGGTGGGGCCCCATAACCTGCATTTCTTTTTTTTTAATTGAAGTATACTCGATTTACAATGTTGTGTTAGTTTCTGGTGTATGGCAAAGTTTTTCAGTGTGTGTGTGTGTGTGTGTGTGTGTGTGTGTGTGTGTGTGTGTGTGTGTGTGTGTATACACTATATTTATATATGTGTATATATATATATATATATATATATATATATAGTCCTTTTCATGTTCTTTTCCATTATGGTTTATTATAGGATATTGAATACAGTTCCCTGTGCTATATAGTAGAACCTTGTCATTTATCTATTGATATTTTATATATAGTGTTTGTATCTGCCAATCCCAAACTCCTAATTTATCCCTTCCCCACCCTCTTTCCTCTTTGGTAACCGTAAGTTTGTTTTCTATGTCTGTGAGTCTGTTTCTGTCTCATAAGTAAGTTCATTCCCACAACTTGCATTTCTTATACATCCCACAGGGGGTTGTGAGACAGAGGGGATCCACACACCACACAAAGCTGATAACTGCAGCTCTGAAGAATATGAAGAAGTGATTTCAGCATTGTCCACAGTAAAGAACAGAACTAGGAAGGCCCAAAGGTACAAAACTCACGTTCACTGGATGGCAAAACGGCTTCTCCAAGTCTCCTCGGTCACCGTGCAGAACAGACTGTGTGTCAATGTGCACGGCTGCACCTGCTCAGGTCCAGAATTCCCACCTGAGACAAGGGAATCGCTCCATTCCGTTGGGAAGGGGAGAAAACACAAGCTTCTAGTCCCCAAGGCCTGGAGCCCAAAGGAGCCAATTTCCCTGTACTCCTTCTCCCCCTTGGGTGATCAAAGAGGGGTGCGGGGGGGACACAGAAAGGGAGGAGGAGATGGGTTTAGCGAGAGTAGTGGTTCCCAAACCACAGCTATAATGGCACCCCCTGGAGGGCATGTTAAAACACAGAGTGCTGGGCCCCAACCTCAGAGTTTCTGCTTCAGCGAGTCCAGGGTGGGGCCTGAGAATCTGCATTTCTAATGAGTTCCCAGGCGACGCTGCTGCCCCTGGTCCAGGGACCATGCTTTGAGAACCCCTAGGTCTATGAAGTGCCATTCAAGCAGTCTGTATTATAGGAAGGAATGGAGCAATTTTACCAGAGAAAGAGCCTCTAACACTCAATATTGAGCATTAAAAACTGTCACCCAGGGAGGTTTGCTGAAATATACATTCTCTCATAACAAAAGGAACAGCTTACTGACATAATCTCGGTAGCCACTGAGTTAAATGAATTTCAGCTGGTCTTTCCCTCAAAACAAATGTGACTTGTAATGCTTATTAATCAAGCAACTAAGGGTCTACTGTATACGCAGAACTGCTGGGTAGGCCAACTTCCCAAAGGATACAAAGTAAAACAAAAACAGGGTCCCTGCCTTTAATTTATCATCTGCATTATTTCACCTCCAATTACTGAGAAATTTTGGACTAAAAACATAACCTTTTCACTATCACAATAAGAAAGAAACGGAGCTTTCTCAAAAGAAGAAATCTTCGTCTTTGCCTGCACTCTACTTTTAGGAGAATAAAGCAAATCACTCGTGCATGTGGACGGGGAATTAAAGTGGAGATTTAGGTATTTTTGCTTATTTTCAAGCCAACTTCCAGGACGTGCCCCCAGAGACCATAAACGGGATGATCAATGTAAAGATGTGATACACAAGATCTGTGACCCCCAAAACTTACTGAAATACATTAAGCATTCTAATTTTCTTTTATATATATATATTTTTTTAATATTTATTTATTTATTTGGCTGCACCAGGTCTTAGTTGCGTCACGCTGCATCTTTGTCGCCGCGTGCGGGGATCTTTAGTTGCAGCATGTGGGCTCTTAGTTGCGGCATGCATGCGAGATCCAGTTCCCTGACCAGGGATCAAACCCAGGCCCCCTGCATTGGGAGTGCGGAGTCTTAACTGCTAGACCAACAGGGAAGTCCCAAGTACTCTGATTTTCAAGAAAAGAAATATACCGACACATTATAGAAAAAACATTTTCACCAACAATTGAAAAGTTTTCACAAAACAGCCAGAAAAACTTTATTAATAATATCACCTTATGTTTATAGGGCTCTTCTGTGAAGGATGTTCATGAACCTCATTTTATTTGATCTTAACTGCAAAGGGTGGTATTAACCTCATTTACAATCAGGAACAAAATCTCCCAGCAGAGGCTACCTTTGCACCTATCTCGGGCTCACCCCACCAACAATAAGTTAGATGGGGTGGAGGCATTGAAGAAAACTTCAGAACAGAATTCAAATGTATTCCAAAAATTTTACACTCTTACTTTAACACATCCTAACTGCTCTCTGTCAATTTTCTACAAGCACAAGATTGGGATTTTTATGTTTAAAGTTTTTTAAAGGATTTAACGTTTTATTTTTTATTTAGTACCATGTGAAGATCCCCCCTAGTTTGCTTTTCAACACAGCAGTGACCAAAGACTTTTTTTTTTTTTTTATCCTCAAACTTCCATCCTAAGTCTTGGCCTCATGGCTCTGGTGAGAGTGTCACCTTCTGCCAGAGCTCAGCAGAGGCACAGAGGTCCAATCAGCATGGGGCTGGTCTGGCGATCTGGGTACAATGCAGGCAGTTAGACTGCAACAGTAATTTGTGTATGGCCTTGGGTACTTCACTATTCTATATGCGGCTTTTCTCATCAATAAAAATTAACAATAAAGGTGATTCAGTTTTCTATTTAAAACGTTATTTTTCAATTAACATTCAGAAATCTGTTGCATGTCTTTACACTAACAATGAAATATCAGAAAGGGAAAGTAATAAAGCAATCCCTTTTAAAATCACATCCAAAAAAAAAAAAATACTTAGGAATAAACCTAAGTAGGTGAAAGACTTATACATTGAGAACAATGAAACATTGAATTGGAAGAATTAATACCGTTAAAATGGTCATACTGCCCAAAGCAATCTACAGATTTAATGTAATCCCTTATCAAATACCTATGACATTTTTCACAGAACTAGAACAAATAATCCTAAAACTTATATGGAACCATGAAAGACCCAGAATTGCCAAAGTAATCCAGAAGAAAAAGAACAAAGCTGGAGGCATAACCCTCCCAGACTTCAGACAATACTACAAAGCTATAGTAATCAAAACAGCATGGTACTGGCACAAAAACTGACATATGGATCAATGGAACAGAATAGAAAGCCCAGAAATAAAACCACACACGTACGGTCAATTAATCTTTGACAAAAGAGACAAGAATATACAATGAAGAAAAGACAGTCTCTTCAGCAAGTCGTGTTGGGAAAGCTGGACAGCTGCATGTAAATCAATGAAGTTAGAACATACCCTCACACCATACACAAAAATAAACTCAAAAGGGCTTAAAGACTTAAATATAAGACATGACACCATAAAACTCCTAGAAAAGAACATACCCAAAACATTCTCTGACATAAATCATAGCAATGTTTTCTTAGGTCAGTCTCCCAAGGCAATAGAAAGAAAGGCAAAAATAAACAAATGGGACCTAATCAAACTTATAAGCTTTTGCACAGCAAAGGAAACCATAAACAAAATGAAAAGACAACCTATGGAATGGGAGAAAATATTTGTAAACAATGTGACCAACAAGGGCTTAATTTCCAAGATGTACAAACAGCTCACACAACTCAATAACAAAAAGAACAACGACCCAATCAAAAAATAGGCAGAAGACCTAAATAGACATTTCTCCAAAGAAGACATACAGATGGCCAATAGGCACATGAAAAGATGTTCAACATCACTAATTATTAGAGAAATGCAAATCAAAACAACAATGAGGTATTACCGCACACCAGTTAGAATGGGCATCATCAGAAAATCTACAAATAACAAATGCTGGAGAGGGTGTGGAGAAAACACCTACACTGTCGGTGGGAATGTAAATTGGTGCAGCCACTATGGAAAACAGTATGGAGGTTTCTTTAAAAACCAAACATAGAGTTGTCATATGATCCAGCAATCCCACTCCTGGCCATATATCTAGGGAAAACTATAATTTGAAAAGATACATGAACCCCAATGTTTATAGCAACACTATTTACAATAGCCAAGACATGGAAACAACCTAAATGTCCATCAACGGATGAATGGATAAAGAAGATGTGGCATATATATACAATGGAATACTACTCAGCCATAAAAAAGAATGAAATAATGCCATTTGCAGCAACATGGATGGACCTAGAGATTGTCATACTAAGTGAAGTAAGTCCACTTACTTACTTCCACTTTATACATGGAATCTAAAATATGATACAAATGAACTTATTTACAAAACAGAAACAGACTCACAGACATAGAAAAGTAGTGCTGATAAATACCAAATCCTGTATTGTGTTTATTCCTTAATAATAAAATCGACTTGCATTTGTAAGTCCCCTATTTATGGCTTTCCACAGCCTACAAGACCTGACTGGGGATCCAGCCCTGTCTCCCTTATCAGCTATTACTCTAGCCTACACTAACAACCCCACAAAACTCACTTCTGGGTCCCTGTACAGGGCCAGGCCTATTCCCACCCCAGGGCCTTTGTGCTAGCTGTTCTCTTGTCCAAAAAGGCTCTTCCACCAGACCCTTTCATATCACACAGGTCTCATAAACCACTTCCTTACAGTGACCTTTCCTTACTCCATCCCCCTTCCCCCGGCCCCCAACACTCTCTATCCTCTTGCCCTGTTTTATTTTCTTCATAGAAAATAAAACCTTAACACCTTCTGTGTGCCAGTACCTAGCACACAGGGACTCAGTGAATGTACAACAAATGAATTCATTCATTCATTTAATCATTCATTCATTCATTCCTTCCATAAAAGTCTATGTGCTTACTAGGTACCGAGGATAAAAAGATGGTTATGGTATTGATCACTACCCTCACAGACAGAGCTCACATCAAGCCAGGAAGCACACATCCACCAGTGCACACACACAACAGTGATACAATGTGAAAAATGTGTAAAATAGATAGCTAGTGGGAACCCGCTGTATAGCACAGGAAGCTCAGCTTGGTGCTCTGTGGTGACCTAGATGGGTGGGATTCGGTTGGGGGGTGGGATTCGGTTGGGGGGTGGGGGTAGGTCCAAGAGGGAGGAGATATATGTATCCATATGGCTGATTCACTTCGTCGTACAGCACAAACTAATACAACATTGTGAAGCAATTATACCCCAATTAAAAAAAAAAAAAGTTAAGACGGAAGAGGATTTGTATGCCCAATATTCACAAGAATGACTTGAATTAGGTTGGGTGATGAATGGCCCTATCCCCATTCATTTCATTCAGCTTGAAAAAAAAATCTGAGGAGTTAATTAATTGATCTGCTTGAAACTTCACAGCTAATGGCAGAGACAAAAGTGCTCCCACTCTTGAACCAATGTAGCAAATGATTCATCAAGGTGAGGTGGTACCTCTTAGCCGACTTAAATGGCTTTTACAATGAAACATGTTGAAGATGCTAATTGTTAACTGCCCACTTGATATGGTGTTAAATGTAACACATATGGGTGAAAGGATAGAGATTCTACTTTTATTTTATAGTTACAATAATAAACTGAAGTTCCTGCAAGATTGAAAGGGAGATTGGAATTGTTTGGTAATCCTATAAGAAATACAAACATTTTAAAGTCTACAAAGACAAAGGATCCTTATTATTATATTTTCCTTATTTTATGATCCTCTTTTCCTCCAGTGGCTTTTTGCTGGTTACATCTTCTTTCCCCTGTGAAGATTCTCCCTTAATTCATTACCAAAGTATACCTCTGAAGGTTCCCCTCCAACCATTCAGTTCTCACCTTTAAATAACTGATGAGTAAATTGACCACATAAACTTCAGTTAAAAACACCTTCCTCCAGGGACTTCCCTGGTGGTGCAGTGGTTAAGAATCCACCTGCCAATGAAGGGGACACGGGTTCGAGCCCTGGTGTGGGAAGATCCCACATGCCGTGGAACAACTAAGCCCGTGTGTCACAACTACTGAGCCTGTGCTCTAGAGCCCGCGAGCCACAACTACTGAGCCCAAGTGCCACAACTACTGAAGCCCACGCACCTAGAGCCCGTGCTCCGCAACAAAGACACTGTAATGAGAAGCCCACGCCCCGCTCACCACAACTAGAGAAAGCCCGCGTGCAGCAACGAAGACCCAATGCAGCCAAAAATAAATAAATAAAACAAATAAAAAAAAAAAACCTTCCTCCAATTTGTCTTCCCATCCACTGACCAAACTCATCCTTCCTCTGGTCCAGCAGAACCAAGAGCATGTATTAAAAAACCAGCCCATCCATCTCCTAATTTACAAAACACGACATTTCGCAAACTGTTTACTTAGGTGCATGCCAACAATATTACTCAAATGTAGTGGAGTGAAAAAACCACAGGGAATAGTGTAGTTGGCCAAGAGCAGCACTTGGGGATCTAAAATTACAGGGAAAATCATACAACATTCATTTTACTTAGTCCCAAATCTCTATCAGATGATGTTTAGCAGAAAGATTCTAAAATTGGCAGTGAGAAAGGAAAAGCTGTCTTAAAGTTTGGGCCATGCCAGGGTAGCCTTCAGAGAAGGAGGAGGAAATGGAATAAGGTGGTGTGTCCTTGAAAAGCTGTCATAATAAGCAGTGTCTGTCGGGCAAGGGATAAGCACACAGAAAAAATAGTAGAAAGAAAACCAAAGGAGAATTATTGCCCAAAGGTGAGAGGAAACAAAAAAGGAAGTAGAATTCTTTATGTAGCATTTAGAGGATAGTATTTACAACACAGCAAAATCAGAGATGCTGGTTCAATTCAATTCTACTCGATTCAGTTAGCATTTGTACTATGGCAAGGAACGGAGCCTGGGTACTTAAAATGACACAAAGAAAACCCTGCAGGACTTCCCTGGTGGCACAGTGGTTAAGAATCCGCCTGCCGATGCATGGACCAACACAGGTTGGATCCCTGGTCTGGGAAGATCCCACATCCCGCGGACAAATAAGCCCATGTACCACAACTACTGAAGCCCACGCGCCCTAGAGCCCATGCTCCGCAACGAAGAGTAGCCTCCGCTCTCCGCAACTAGAGAAAGCCTGTGTGCAGCAATGAAGACCCAACGCAGCCAAAAATAAATACATAAATAAATTTATTTTTTAAAAGTGTTCTTAAAAAAAAAGAAAGAAAGAAAATGCCGCTCCCCAGGAGCTCCATGTTGATGGGGAGGCAGATGCCCCTCTACCCTGGGCCAGCCACAAAGTAAGAGTGAAAACAGAGCGCTCCCAGAGAGGGGAAGAGAGAGCCATGATTTTCACCAGGGGATCTGAGAAACACCAAGAGGGGTGTGTAAAAAGCTGAGGCGCCCAGGAGGGAGAGGGTCTAAGCAAGCAAACAGGAACCTCTGAGAGCTCACATTTGTCAAATACTGTTGTGTGGGGGGCAGGGGGGGCAGCTGCTCTCCAAGAACTCTTTGTATATTACTTCATGCGGTCCCCCAACAAGCCTCTGAATGATGGCACAAACCATCATCACACCTGCCCTGTGAATGGGGTAACTTAGCCTTGCCCCAGCTCTCACAGTCCAAGGTCACATAGTGAGGATGTGTTGACAAAGTGTTAACATCAAGTTAGGTGCCTTGTATTCTAACTCCAGAGACTGAACTTCTAACCATGGATCTATACTGCCTCTAGTTCAGGGCAAGCAAAACTGAGGCCTAGTAAGGAGAGAGAGAAAGAGGAGGAAGGCAAGAAAGGCGGGTCAGGTGGGACGGTAACAGGTAGCATCTCCTTCTTGTAACCACATTGTCTTGGGTCTAAATGACACCGTGCACACAGATTCTTGGTGCCCAATGGACTGTGCTTACATGAAATGTTCAATCCTTAATAATAAGCTAGGCAAATTAACAGGTGCACGTGAGCTTATACAAATACAGCTCTGATGTACTTTTCCATAAGTACCAAAATAACCAGTTTGTGTCACACCAACAAATTATGTACTATTTTCTCTCCCCTAGGAAGATAGGAAACATCATTAGTAAAACATGCAGCTAGAGCAAGATAACCCTGGTGGTGCAGTGGTTAAGAATCCACCTGCCAGTGCAAGGGACACGGGTTCGATCCCTGGTCCCAGAAGATCCCACATGCCACGGAGCAACTAAGCCCATGCGCCACAACTACCGAGCCTGTGCTCTAGAGTACGCGCACTGCAACTACTGAGCCCACGCACTGCAACTACTGAGCCCGCGTGCCACAACTACTGAAGCCCGCGCGCCCAGAGCCCATGCTCCACCAACAACAGAAGCCACCGCAATGAGAAGCCTGTGCACCACCATGAATAGTAGCCCCCGCTCGCCACAACTAGAGAAAGCCCATGTACAGCAATGAAGATCCAACACAGCCAAAAAAAAAAAGAGCAAGATAAGACCATAGTTTCTCCCTTATCTGTAAATTATTGTGCTTAATTATCATATCAGAGTGGTTTTAAAAACATGAGCCTGATGAGCAGCTGCTGGATATAGTATTTTCTGCATTTTTGTGTATTTAAAATATTTTATAATTAAAAATAAAATATTTAGTGGAAAAAGCACCCAATGTGTTCCGAAGTGTTTCAACCTTTTTTAAACCCACTTTATTTAACCACCTATGTATCATTAACAATTTTGCAAGTGTCCAACTCTTATAAAATTACATGTATTTATCATTCAACTAACTAAAGAAAAACTGGGTGTAATAACCCTGTATGCAGCCATCTTTGTACGTACTATTTAAAACTGACCTAAAGCAATGTTTAGAGGGCTCCCGCCTTGACAAGTTTCTAAATTGCTAAGTGTTAGGCTTGGCCTTCAGATTCCCACACAAAGTGTCATAAATATTGCCCAGGACAGGGTTCCTTCTGGATCATTGTTTCTCAAAAGGTGGGCCACCTCCATCAGCATCACCTGATGTGCTTATTATATAAAAATCCCAGAGACTCTGATTCAAGAAAGCAGTTTAACAAACTCCTCCAGGGACCAGCTGCACATTCATGTTTAAGACACACCATAGAATCTCTTTAAAGCAGACCAAGTGGAAATGGCCAGAGGTATAACCAAAATCACCAGTGGCCAATTCCTCACATTTTCTGCTCCCTGAAGCAGCCAGAGCTCCTGAATTAGGGAAGAAGCCGCATTAGATCCACAGTCACAGACTATGTGGGAGGAGTGCAACTGAGCCTCTGCCCACCCACCCTGGGGTCATTGCTAGGGAATCCCTGACTGCCTCAGGGGTGGCCCAGCTCTGAGTAGCCCACTTCTCAAGCCCACATGCAGAGCATCTATGGCCTTCTATTATGAGTTGAATGGTTCCCCCCACAAAGAAAGCTATGTTGGAGCCCTGATCCCTGGTACCTTAGTTTGTGACCTTATTTGGAGATAGGGTCCTTACAGAGATAATCAAGTTAAAAACAAGGTCATTAGGGTGAGCTCTAATCTGATATGACTGGTGTCCTTATAAAAAGGGGAAATTTGGACACAAAGATAGACATGCATAGAGGGGAAATGAGGTGAAGAAACACAAGGAGAAGACAGCCTTCTGCTAGCCAGGGAGAGAGGCCTGGAACAGATCTTCCCTCACAAGGAACCAACCCTCTCGACACCCTGATTTTGGACTTCTAGCCTCCAGAACTCTGAGACAATACATTTCTGTTGTTCTAAGTCACCCAGTTTGCGGTACTTTGTTACAGGCTTGGGAAATCACACAGTGAATTTAGGCAGTGAAAGCCAATCCAAAGCAGGGCTGTCAGGAGAGTCGAAGACCAAGACCTCAAGAGAGGTGCTGCCACACTGGACGTCCAGGAAGCCTAGGGCAGTAGAAAGAACAATAAACCAAGAGCCACAGAGCTGGGGTGGGGTCTGAGCCCTGCCCCCTATTTAAAAAGGGGGTAATAAATCATGGCTGCCTGGTCTACACTCCCAGGGTGTGAAGGTCAAGAAAATGCTCTCCAGTGCTGGCTTCTGCAGCACATATACTAATATTGGAAAGATACAGAGAAGATTAGCATGACCCCTGCACAAGGATGACATGCAAATTCGTGAAGCATTCCTTTTTTTTTTTTTTTAAAGTAAAAGAAAGAAAGAGAACGCCCTCCACAGGCTCTAAAGCACTGCACCAACTACCCTCCCCTCATCAGCAGCTCCTCAGCCTGTGCTCTGACCTTGGTCAATGTTACAAGAGTGGTGACACCGCCCTAGCGCTCCTAGTTGCCCTGTTCATTGCTAGAAAGAATCTGGAAGCAAAATCTGCATTTTAGGAAAATTTATTTGAGCTCCCAAACATGTTTGAGTATGTTTGGAATATCCAAGACAACAAATAACAGACTCAGAAACAGCAGACTCCTGTGGTGGCCAAAGGTCATTTGAACAAGTCAGGCTTCCTAAGGGCCAAGGGTTCACCGGGCAGAGAAACACTTCACTAAAGCAGGCCGGGCAGGGGCGGCCGGGCGGGGTGTTCAGGTTGGCCCAGGGGCTGCAGGGTTTCAAAATGAAGGTTTAAGTATGATCGCAGCCCAGGATTTATGGTTCCTAAATGTTTGTTTTAACCAGTGCTGAGAACACATATTTGACCCAGTGTGAACTCGACCTCTGGGTCCTTCTCCCTTCACCGGGCGGTCTGTGCTGCACGACAAGATTTTCCAGCCGACCCTCCCACCCCTGCTCCCAGCACTGGGGCCGGGGCGGTGCTCCCAGCAGCTGCCACAATAAACCTCACTGTGGATCTATTGGCGAAGCAGCTGTCAATGGCCACAGCGGGCAGACGAAAACTGTGTGATCACTCTGGGCCCGACTCCCGAGCTCAGCTACCACAACGCCAAGCCAAGAGGGACAGGAGATGGCCTGAAGGGCCTCTGTCACCTGCAACTCCAGCCACACCCCACACTCATGGACGATGCCCTTGACTGCAGCAACTCTAAGCACCAAGGGCATACGTGACTATGTCTCTTCTGTATATAATTAAGGAAAATGTCTAGGGTTGGCTTTTGGTTTTTTTTTCCCCCAAAGCACTGTGGGCTGAATGCCAGTGGAAAAGCAATGGAATATCGATTTTCTGTTTCTTGCTAAGGAGAGAACAAGTCATTTGATGTGCCATGAGTTAAGTGAGTAAAAACAGACCCTGCACTCTCTACAGCTGGCTGCGTTTCTCCTCTATTCATAGACCCTGGCACATGGTAAAAGCTAAACAGATATCCGTTAAAGAAATGAAAGAACCATCCATGCATTTAGGGAGGGTCTGCCATGTGCCAGGTACCCGCTTTGGATTCAGATCTGCCATCTTTCCTGTTCCATCCACCTCATCCTGCCAACCCAGTCTCACTCTCATCTCCCCTTTATTCTTTTGTGTTGTCTGTTCCCAAGTCCAGTCTCTTCTTTAAAGCTGAGCCCACTGACAATGTCTCTCTCTGGCCTGCATTTACCCTGAGAGGGGGACGAAAAGATTGGAACAACCAAGAGGGGGTGGGTTCAGTTTAGACAGAGGGAACAAAATGCAAAAATGGGGATAGGCAGGAAAAAAGTTAACACCCTCCCAATAAATGTGAACCCCTTGGAAAGGGAACAGATGCAGTGCCTTCTCCTTTGCCCAAACTGGACATCACTATCAGCAGTCATTCCACATTAATAACTAAAATGCCATATCTCAAGCTGTGATTTCAATGCCTAGAGACACACATACAGAGGGTGTCTGGAAAAGAAGCATCAACATGCAACTGGGCATCTCTGTGTAGACACTGGGTGGCTAAAGCCCTCGGGGCTGCCATTGTGGACACCCACATCCATTCTCTCTCCCCGTGTGGGTCTGCTGCTGTTTGTTTCACATCTCTCTGATTGGCAATTTCAGGTTCGCTAAATCTTCAGTCTTCAGAAGCATTTGCCTATGGTCCATTTTAATTAAGTTTCAATCAACTAAAAACAATCCAGTCTGCCTCCAAGGGGCACCTTGTTTTCTTCACAGGATTAAGCAAACTGAACAACAGAAACACGTCCCAGCTCTTACGCAGAAATATTTTTTGCATCAACTGGAAAACAGTCTCTACAAACTGAAATTCTTCAGCTAAACCCTTTCAATTATCCTCAAAATAGAACTGACAATTACAAGGCATCCTTGCTGTTGATTAAATTTAATGTGCACATGTAAATGTGCATACACGTTGTACGATAACTACCTTTTTTTATTTGAAGTATAGTTGTTTTACAATGTTGTGTTAATTATGTATATGATGATTACTATCTTAATAAGGAAATTCATGTTGACATGCCATTGGTTTTTGTATTTGTTAAGTGTAATAAACCATATCCAAGTGCAATTGTTCAATCTCAGCATAATAAGGAAGTGAGAGAGGAAAGAGACCACAAATCAATTTCTTTTGCAGTCTAAATTTCACTAGTATTTACCAAAGTAGTTGTAGTCATAAAAATTGGTGTCAGAATTTTTTCCATTCAATTTATGAATACCTTAGGGGAGTATTTTCCATCTAAACAGCAAGCTTTACACAAAGAGAACTAGAGACACACAAATAATCTAATATTTAGTCTCTTTTAAAGTTCTTTTAAAATAAATCATTCTGGGATACAGAACAACCCAGCCTACTTTATTTCTTTTTTCTCAGTAATCAAAGCCAGGCAGGATGGAAGTGACTGGCTTTTTCATTTATTCCTTTTTTTATTCATCTATATTGAGGTATAATTGACAAATAAAAATTGTATATATTTAAAGTGTATAACAATGTTTTGATATATGCACACGTTGTAAAATAAGCACCACAGTCAAGCTAATAAACATACCCATCACCACACAGTTAACATTTGTGTGTGTATGTGTGTGTGTGTGTGTGTGTGTGTGTGTGTGTGTGTGTGTGTGTGTGTGTGTGTGGTGGGAACACTCTAAGATCTACCCTCTGAAGAAATTTCAAGTATATAACACAGTAATGTTAACTATAGTCACACCGCTGTATATTAGATCTCCAGAACTTATTCATCCTGAGGGACTGAAACTTTGTACCCCTTGACCAATATCTCCCTATTTCCCCCTCCCCCAGCCCTAAACTACTTTAAAGCTGTAATATAAAAAGGGATCCACAGGTATATTCTTTGAAAAGAAGATGACGACAATAGCCGGAGAAACATACATATGGAAAAAAGAAAACCAAATAATAGATAAATGAGACAGAATTTACTTGGCTTGATTCAATAATAAACTCTAAGACTCCTTCTGGTTTCATCAAGGCTTTCACATCCATCATTCTCTTTCACCTCGATACCTGTAACAATCCTAGAAAGTAGTCAAGTTTTGGGATTTTTTTTGTTTTGTTTTGTTTTTTTGGCCACGCCGTACGGCATGTGGGATCTTAGTTCCCCAACCAGGGATCGAACCCACACCCCCTGCAGTGGAAACGTGGAGTCTTATCCACTGGACCGCCAGGGAAGTCCCGGTAGTCAAGTTTTTAGCACAGTCATTTCAGGATGGGAAAATATAAGGGTCAGAGAGGTCAAATGAATTCCCCAAGGCCACACAGCTAGTGAAGGCTTGAGGGTTTAAACTCAGGTTTCCTGCACCCAAGGCCAGGGGTCTTTCCTGGTGTCACACTGCTTAGCCATGGACACAAGTTTTGCCGCATCAGTGGTAACGCCAGTTGTCCCGTGTGAAGGCATAAGGCTCCCTCATCTCCCTGGCTCTGCCAGACAAACACAAGACTCCCCATTGAAACATATCCATCTAGCGTATATTACTTTGGATTGAGCACTGACCTAACCCAGCATCATTTCTAAAAACACAACTGGGCTTCCCTGGTGGCGCAGTGGTTGAGAATCTGCTTGCCAATGCAGGGGACACGGGTTCGAGCCCTGGTCTGGGAAGATCCCAAGTGCCGCGGAGCAACTAGGCCCGTGAGCCGCAACTACTGAGCCTGCGCATCTGGAGCCTGTGCTCCGCAACAAGAGAGGCCGCGATAATGAGAGGCCCGCGCACCGCGATGAAGAGTGGCCCCCACTTGCCGCAACTAGAGAAAGCCCTCACAGAGACGAAGACCCAGCACAGCCAAAAATAAATAAATAAATAAATAAATAAATAAACCCAAAGTTAAAAAAAAAAAAAAAACACAACTGTTCTTGAAAGAAGTTGTGATTTAAGCTTCCAGCATTTGGGCCTGAATTAATTTGTCAGATTGGGCAGTACTGGAAGGCTAATGTTGCACTGATTGCTTAGGTCCCAGTGCTGTCCAAGGGCTACCTTCTAGAAGCTGGAAGGATAACTTCAACCAAAAGCCGGAAGCGTTTGTTATCGGTATCATGAGACTAAGCCAACGGAGCAACTTCCTCTGGAACACTGTATACAGTAACTGTTCAACCCTAACTTTTCTGACTGGTAGCCTTTTGCAGCCTTTCTCTTTCTGGGTCACCAGAGGGCAAACCTGGCTAAGCCGAGGCACACTTGTGCCCTTGCCTCCCTCACCTGGAGAAGCAGGAAGCCATGAGGTGATTCCTCAAGCTCGGATGTTCTCCTTCTAGAGCATCTTTGGATCTTCTAGAACATATTTGGATCTGCAAATCCTCAGACAACCTAAGAATGGGGTACTACTCTCTTTTCAGAGAGGGCACTCAACGGCATCATTTGCCAAGTAAACTTCTTTCAAAGTCTTAACACATTCTCTCTAACGGGCATCAAGGAGCACTCGCCATCATCTATAACAACCTGCTCTGTACCTTTAATCTTTACACAGCAATACCCCACTTTACACAGCAATGCTGCTGTCATGGATGGGCTGTCTGCACATAACAGGCAAACAACATCATATCGGGTTTTGAGCAGGAGTTACCGAAGGGAGGAGAGGGTATGTAATTGGACCCAAGCAATTGTAAATTCAGGAAAATGCTGGTGCACTGTTGTCAAGTGTAATCTAAGAAGTGAAGAATTATGACTTAATCTAAAATGCCTGGGGCTTCCCTGGTGGCACAGTGGTTAAGAATCCCACCTGCCAATGCAGGGGACACGGGTTCGAGCCCTGGTCCAGGAAGATCCCACACACCGCAGAGCAACTAAGCCCGTGAGCCACAACTACTGAAGCCTACGTGCCACAGCTACTGAAGCCCATGCACCTAGAGCCCGTGCTCCGCACCAAGAGAAGCCACCACAATGAGAAGCCCGCGCACCGCAACGAAGAGTAGCCCCTGCTCATCGCAACTAGAGAAAGCATGCGTGCAGCAACGAAGACCCAACACAGCCAAAAATAAATAAATAAAATAAATTTAAAATTAAAAATTAAAAAATAAAACGCCTACAACCCTGAGTATTTCTGATCTAGCGGTTTGAGTTGAATAACAAGGAGGCTGATTAGTGAGTTCATGTCTGCCACTACTCCTTGATCACAGCCAAATCATAACCCACCTGGACATTGCTTTTTACAAAACTAAAGCCACTATGCCAAAGTCCTGTTTCTTTCAGGGATTGAAGGCATCTTCCAACAAGCAAGTTCACAAGGACTGTAATAGAAATGACCGCAATAGAAAATTTTTTTAATTCATTCACCAGCATTTTAAAATCCAAACCGTATACGAGACAAATTGCTAAATTTTACTTATTACACTGAATACCAATAAGCAGCTAAAATTTTGAACGACTCTAATCCACATGTTTATGGTTCAAACTCTATGCAGAGAACACATAAGAATGCTTAACTTTTTCTGAATGGAAGTAAGATTTCTTTATTTCCAATTAGCACCAGACAGAATCAACTCGTCAAGAGGACCCTCAAAGAATATTTTACCTTAATCCTTAATTTCACAATGCAGAGGGAAATATTTTCTGATGTTCTCAAATCTACATGTATCATTAATACATGTTTCGAAACACTGCTAAGCCTGTGTATTAGCTGGAGAAGCACTGCAGGAAAACCCACTTGTCAGTTCTGAAGAACAGTAGAGTGGTTACCTCCTAGGAAACAGGCCACAAGGACGGCAGATTCTGAGTGCTGTTTTCAGAAAGCTTTAACACTACTGATGTTTTATTCCAGAGCAGGGCCTCCTACTTCCCATTCCCCTCCTACCATCAACTTAAAGAATGTTTTTCATTTGTCGATATCCATGTTTAAATTAATTGTACTGGTTCTGCCATATGGCACATCCTCCAATGGGAATTTCTTTTCCTAGCCCCTGATTCACGGTTGTAACAGAGTAATTAATACCACGGCTGGGTGCAAGGGAATCTTGGATACACGGCACGGTTTTGTACAGTGAATCGCGGCTGGCCTTGATACCATCACTACCCTGGCCCAGCCCTCCCTGGGTGGTGATGAAGGCTTCAGATAACGGGGTAGATTGCATCACAGACATTGCATAGCCTCTTCAAGTGACCCCTGTGGGATGCCCAGTGTGGACAGACCCACTTCACCTACTGTGCAGGGCTGCTGTGAACACGGAAACTTACGTTTGGTGCATCTCTGGGAGCCAGGGGCCTTACTCCAGCCATGGCAGCACTGCCCTCCGCAGACATTGACCCTGAAACAAAGCAAGACCCCTGAGTCCAGTAGTAGCGACACTCCGTTCCAGAGAACCCAAGCCTCCAGGGGGCTCCTGCAAGCCCAGCCTCCTGCTTCCACATTCCTCTGGCTTCGTAACAGGGACCCAGGATGTCCAACCCAAAGCTGCCCAAGTAGAAGGGTAAGGACAGTGTATAAGGGAAGGATGGGAGAACCAAAGCCTGCATAACCTAGAACTATACAGGAGGGGAGAACAAGGTCCAAATAAACGGTTTTCTTAACTCCAAAAGTAAAGTAGAGCCAAATGTATTTTGTGTATTATCTGCGCCCACGTTTTAAATTGAATCTGAGTTTCAGAGAGAGGCGTCCAAACAGGAGTGAAATCACAACGCTTGGAACCACCCCTGAAGAAAAAAACAACAACAACAACAAATAAGCAAAACAAGTCTTCCCCCACACTCTCAACCTGTGATTAATGAGGAGGAGGGGCAGGGAGGACGTTTATGAACGCCGAGTAACAAACTATCCAACCGAAACTCCTGTCAATGCTAAGACACGCTGCCCCAGGAAAGCAGACCCCACAGGTGCAGGGAAGCCAAGCTCACAATTACTAGGATGCTGAAAATTCCAGGTCACAGAACAGGAAGTGGATCTTTACAGGCAGCCCTCCTCCAAACTTTTTTTTTTTTTCCATTAGCTCGAAAAAAAAAATTAAACTGAGCTGCAAAGAGAAGTTTAATTGATGCTGAGGGATTAAGCTGTAGTGACTTCATGTTTACGCCCATCTTCTAGGAGTAGTTTGGTTCTCGAACAGGAGGTTACGCCCCAGGCAGAAATGCCTTTTGTGTTTACCCGCAGCTCAGTAACAATGCGATCGGAGTTTATCCGCAGTCAGAGTTCCCCGGCTTCCCAGCACTCCGCTCTTCCCGCCGCGCTCCGAGCGAGGCAGGCAGAGGCGGGCGGGAAGGAGACGACCCACCGACGGCGCACGACGCCCACGGCCACCGCTGGGCTCCGAGGGGCCGCGACTCCCCGGGTCCCCGCGCGGGCGGCGTGCGCGAGGAAGGAGGGAGGGTGTGGGCTTACCCCTGCAGCTGCTGCTTCTGGTGAACCTGCAGCCTCGAGCCCCCGCCGCTCTGGGTCTCCTGCGGCACTTTGGAGCGCACCGCTTGCCTGCCTTGTTTGGCGAACGGGGCGGCCGCCGGGTGACCGCCAGGCTTGGGGTGGAGCTGCCCGCCGGAGCCCCCGGGACGCGCTGGCTCCGGCGGTGGCGGTGGCGGCGGCCGGAGCCCCTGCAGGGCCGCGCCGCCGGGCGGGCTGGTGCGCCGAGTCCGCTCCGAGGGGGCCCCGGCGCCCGCCGAGCTACGGCTGTACCTGGCGTTGAGCGCGACGTTGAAGGTCCGCGGGCGCTGGGGCCCGCCCAGGGGCAAGGCGCCCGCCGCCAGGCCGGGGCCCGGGCGCACCACGTACGTGATCCTCCGCACCCGGCAGTGCACCGAGGACGCGAGCAACCCTGCCCAGAGCAGGAGCCCCCACCTGAGCCAGGCCCCCGCCATCGCGGGCCCCAGCCGGCACCCCCGGCCCCGGCGCCCGCCCCCGGCCGCGCCGCTCGCCCGGTGCGGCCGCCCGCGCGTGCTCAGGCTCCCCCGAGAACAACCGGGAGCCCGGGAAAGGCTGGGAGGAGGAAAACTCGGTTGCAGGAGAGGAAGTTCTGCGGGCTGCTGAACGGCCCCAGACCCCAGCCGAAAGCGGCGGGGAGGAGGGGGCGGGGTGGGGGTGGGGAACGCGGGGCCCGGGAGGGGAGGGGCGAGGGGCGCCGGCCGCGCAAGGTGAGGGTCCGCTCGCCCCGCCGCCGGCCCAGGGGCTGCCGCGCCCGGGACCCGGCGAGAGTGGGCGAGGGCCGGTGTGAGCGCGCGGGACACTCAGCGGCAGCCCGGGCTGCAAAGTCTTTAAAAAGTTTCTCTCGCCGTGGAACCGAGTGTCAGATCTGAACAGCCAATCTCCGGCAGACGTGACGTCAGGCAGTAAATCCTAATTGGGGAAAGCGTGAGATGAGCCCGAGAACACGCCGCCACCCTCCACATCCACATCGATTGTTCCTACGGGTCGGCAAGGCAGAGGTCCCCGCTCCTCGATCCCGTCTCCCGGGGAAGGACAAAGGACTCGGCAAAGTCACTGAACGGTCCTTTCCTTCTAGAAGCCCCACAGGACTCATTTTATACTGTCTGGAAGGCATTTCCAGTCATTTTCTTATCCGTGTTTGCTCGGATACTTGCTGCGGGTATTGGATTAAAATACCAGATCGGGCCCCAGAAAGGACTGCTCGGGGTGCGCCGAGTGTCCATCGAAAGTGTTTAGATGGTTCTCTTTGGGATTGTAAACTCCGCGTGACTGTTTCTGAGTGTGCAACTTCTGGTACCCTACTCCTCTCTTGGCATGTACCCCGGTGGGCAGCAGAGGGCGCCCGCGTAGACGGGGAAAACCGCAACAGGAATCCACCCCGCAGGCAGCCCTGCTCCTGGTGAAAAGGCCTTTATGATAGGAATACAGGGCTTAGAATCCATGACAACGCCAAGCCATTAAAGTCAGATCAGTTCCCTGGACCCCCTATCCGAAAGGAAAGGATCACTCACTGGAGATGACCCAAAATCACATTAAGGGAGATGAAGAATGTCCCAGGGGGCAGAGTCCCTGGGGTCAAGGTGCTTATGGGTGGAAACCATGAAATAGTAACATATTTACTTCTAGCATTTGAATTTAAAACGGTGTCTCCAGCAGAATTCACGCTTTTATTACATGAATGCAATAGAAAACCCGCATTGGCTAGTGGACGGTTGGTAGCAGGTGACAATGGTTAAAGAAGAATTAATAGAAAATAATTTAAAGTTGAAGAAACTTAATCCCTCAATCTATTTTTTCTGTACATTGGAGAAAGACCTCCAATATTTGATTTGGCAGGAGAGGGTCTCAGTCCATCTGCCTGAGCACCAGTTTCATGTGAGAACACACTCTGAGAGCCAGTCACAGAATAAACAGCATCTGACCAGAGGCAGAGACCTCAGTTCAGTCCCAACACTGCCGCTAAGTAGCTGAAAGACCACAGGCAGTTCGCCTCTCCTCTCGGAACCTCGACTTCCTCCTCTATAATCCAACAGAGAAGCTGGATTAAAAATTCCTTCCAGCCCTGAGTCTGTGGCTCTAAGAACATCCCTGTGGACAAGATGAGTGAGGTCACTCAAGGTCAGTCTCTGAGCCAGGCCAAAGGGAACCAGCTGAGAAGATTGAGGAAGGAGGGTGGGTGAAGAAACTGCTTCCCAGCCTGGGGTTCTGTATAAAGGACACAGCACAAGCTAATAAATTTCCACCAAGTGCTACTCTGAGGCAAGCAGAGAGGTTGACCCTTTGCAGATATGAAGTATCACAGGCGCAACTTTTTGTTCTGGAGAAACTTCCTATCTGGTTAGAGAGAAAAAATGTAAATAAACAAAAGCTTTTTAAAAAGATAAATAAATAAAGCAACAGTTTGAGATAATAACAGAACTCTCCCAAGGCAGTATCTGATTTGTGAGAGGCCACTGTCACTGTACAACCCATAATTCTTTGTCATCTCATGGAGAATTCACAACATGTAGGGAAAACATTTGCTACCCGCAGCTCAAATCAGTCTACAGAGATTTGCTCTCTCAGGTAGGGATTTGAGCAGCAGTTGAAGTGGATGGGGGCAGGGGGTGTCTAAAAGCAATAACTCCCTGCTGAAGAGCCTAGGCTGGAAAGAAGACGTGTCAGACAGGTGAAAGCTCAGGAAATAGTGACGGACAGCATCACCAAAGGACCAGACCGCAGTCTGTGGTGGTGGGTGAGCTCTTCTTGTTAGGCACTCCAGGACTCAGGTGGACGGCATACATCAAAGTCTGTTTCGGTCAATGAGAGGCAGCTGCCTGCAGAGGGCAGAGCCCGGACAGGGATCCAGAGGGCTGGGCTGGAGCCGTGTGGCTGCTTCACTTACCGTGGGAACTTGAGCAAGTCATTTCACCTGAGCGCCTGTTTCCAGAGGGCCTGGAGATCGAGCCAAGGTCCTCACATTCGGGGACAGCAATGAGCTCAACCATGCTCAAAGACTCTGCAGAAAAAAAATGTTTAAGAAGATACAACGCAATCTTTCTTTCTCTTGACCCACAGCAAAGCAGAGGTGGGTGTCTCACCCCAGTCTTCAGTCTGATTACGACCTGCCTTATGACAGACCTGGATATGTTACAATCAGATCATCTCTGAAATGTAACCACAAGAAGAATCTCTAGTGTAAATGTTAATCTCATCCGTGAATGATCCATATACATTTGTATGCATGTGTGTTTATATACAACCATTAACGTGGTAATATACACATAAGCAAGCAGCCCCACTCTAGTTGAGAAACTCCAGCAAAGTCACAGTTTTTCCACATCAGTCTCTTGCTATCTACATAACTAGTAAGATAATCCTTGAAAAATGTGTTGTGCAACCTGTGTACTATCATATGAGATGGTCACTCTGAACTCGCTATTAATCTGAAAATGAAAGCCCAGTTTCTGTCAGGCATGGGGACCAGCCTTTGCCAAGTTTAGACCCCATTTAATGCCAAGACCCCTAGGTTTCAAGGACCATTTATATTGGCAGTACACAACTTCCTGGTTCAAAACACAAGTCTTTAAAGATCTCATAAAACTTCTTGGACTTCAGATGGTTTTTACAAAACAATACTCAGATGAGCTAAGTGTAAATGAATCAGAAAAGAGGATTATATTTCCCATAAAAACTCATGGGTTTGAGGATTAGAGGAAGAAAGGAAGGCTGGCAAATGCCAAACTTTTTAAAGCACTTTGAAACCATTAGTCAAATTCGAAATGCAGCCAGTTTCCCTCATCCTTACATTTTATGAGTTTTGTAATTGAAAATCTTTTCCTGCATTTAAGATCAGCTACAAATCAAGTTTTGTGGCTGCCTAAGATCAGAATCCCTTCCACCCATCTTTTCTTCCAGCCAAGGATTTCATGGAGCCTCTCTTAGTTCTAATTTCATCAAGAAATTCTTAGAAAGAGAGGGGAGAAGAGACTGAGAGAAATAGGAATTCAGTGAGTTGTAGACAAAAGGAAGAGAAAGGAGAGTAAAAGCAAGAGAGAGAGGGAGATTGAGGAATGGAAAAGAAAGGGACGGGAAAACAGGAGAGAAAGTGTGAAGACAAAAAGAGAGGGGATGCAGTGGAAGGAGGGACAAAAAGAGGTGGGTGGAGGGAAGCCAGGAAGAGGATGGATTGGAGAAGTGCAAAATGAAGGAGAAATCGATGAATGAGAAGAGGAGCAAACAGGTAGGAGGAGGGGAAAAGGAAAAAGGAAATAGAGGGAGAGGAGAATTACACCCGGCATCCACGCGCTCATCTTCTCAGGTTGCTCACCTGGATCCTGGCAGCCATTTCTGAACCTCAGCTGGTTCTGACCTGAACATCAGCTTGTCCAGATTTGGGCTAGAATTAAACCTGTGACCTTAGAAGGTGCTAGCATGGTGGCTGGCTGGCTGGCTGCCCTACCCCACATGCAAAGCGGGAGGCACAGGACGTCCCGTGTTCTCTCACACAAGCTGGTGGCCAAAGACCGCAGCTTCAGCTCGAGATGCCTACAAGTAGCTACTACATTTACTCTTGTGGTCCTCTCCCTTGTTCTTTCAACCATTTCATCAAAAGAGCAGAGATGAAGGAGATTAGAAATGTGTGAGTTCCTCCACGTTTAAATCAACTTCCATGAAAAATCACACGGAGCTTTACCAAGGAAGAAGTAAAGCTGATCCTCTGGTTTCTCTTCAGATCGTATGAATCTTTCACCTTTTACTAAAGATTTCCGTGGAGAGGAACAATTCTGAGTTTTTACCCAATTTTTTGAGGTCTTGCGTTTGCAAGGCCAATTAACAAAAAAATAAAAAAGAAGTAAAGCTGAGACTCAACCCATGGAGGTATCAGTGTTTCTGCCAAGATGTGTCAGCAAGATGGAGACAGAGCTGACGTGCAGAGAAAGATGAGGTGCCCCTGGAACTGAGCAACAAGTGGAACCAAGGTTTACACCAGTGCTTTCCTTCCCTTTAAAGCTTCAGGTTTGAAATCTAAGCATCCTTAGTTGTGATTCAACAAATGTTTGTTGACCCTAGGGCCGCCAGCTAGCCTACGTAAACCCATAGAGCAAAATCAAAAGAAACTTCCATTTCAGGTGGAGAAGTCTAAATAATGCCTGGTTGGATTGCAATCCAAAGTTGCCCCGGGCCAGCGAGTGCCTTTGTGCTGACCCTGAGTGCCTGGCCACGGCAATATAGACCCTGTCCACATGGAGTCTAATGAGGTAAACAGACCTGGAACAAATAATTACATGTGTGGTGAGTATTGAAAAAAGGACTGTGGGAAATGAAACGCATAAAAGGAAAAGTGTCAGGGGTATGGACTAGCTTTCTACAAATTTTGAAGAGCCCATCCACAAAAGGAAACGCACCAAAAGTAAAGTTTTATGTACACTAAATTTCCCTTTCTGATTATTTTGGTCCTTTCTTACTTACCTTGAGTATAATCAAGGATGAGTATCACAGAGTGGCAGCTGCCAAAGACAATGAAATGCCTGTCTTCAGGGAACCAAAATCTGTTCATTAATTTACTTTCATTGAGGTTTTTCATGCCCATTTAGTCAAATTTTTGACTATTAAACATGAAACTACATAATAATTAAGTAGCTATCAATACAATTTTATTTATACTTTTCATTCACTTCCTCCAAACTTCACTGGGTCATTGGCTGGTCAACATTGAAGAGGGCACAAAGGAAATGTGTTCTTTGTCTCGAAGAGTTTGCATCTTGGAAAATACTTGGATGTACATTGAACTGAGTTGCCCTTCAACTCTATGAAACACATGCCTTTTGATCACAAAACAGCCCCCAATGAAATGCAGTTCACTTTGGTGTCTCAGTTATAAACACTCTGACCTTCCATTCAGTCAATGGATGTTTACCTAGTTTCCCTGCTTAAATTTAAGTTCAAAGATGCCCAGACACCTGCAAGGTTGCTTGAGTGCCGGGTAGGCAAGCAGAGTAACGCTCTCTTCCCTCAAATGCAGCTACTGACAAGTCATGATCCAATTTTAAGAGGAACCTTCTGCTTTCTGTCAGCTTCTATGCTTCCCGGGTTGTTGAGTTGCTGCAATTGCTTCTTTATGTCAATTTCAGGACACTAGTCATTGTTATTTCTCTTGTCTACTTTAGAATTTTCACCCAATGGCACAAGTATGTGATGTTGCCTGAGTTTAACACTTGATTCTAATTATTTTTTTCCAAAAATATTCTCTCTGCCTCCCATAAAATTGATTAAAATATCATACAGTGAATAAAGCAGCCTAGAAAAAAGAAGAAAATGAGGGAAGTCACTGTACCACCTCCACATATCAATTCCTAGACAGCCTGTCTGGTCTTCTAAGACCCAAGGCCCTTCAAAGATTGCTTCCTTCTCACTCTTTTAACCTCATCTTGGGCTACTCTCCCAAATGAACCTCTGTGCCAACTACATTTATCTACCCATTTTTCTTCTTTCTCTTTGAAAGAAAAAAAAAAAAAAAGGCTGGCCAGCCACTAGTCTGCAAAAAAAGGACACCCATATTCCTGCCTCTAGTCTCACCTTACCTCATTCTCCTGACATACCATCATCTCTTCAACTAGGTCCTACTCCTCCTTCAAAATAGAATTCAAGATCCTTTACTTCCATGAAGCTCTTTGGACCACCCTAAACCTTAGTTTACTCTCTCTTCCTAACTCTTATAGCATTTCTCATCCATCTCAGGCATTAAGCACAGAATACATGCTTTGTAGTAGACATAGAATACTTTTGCAGCTGAAGTCGTTTTTTCTTCTTGGTCTTACTAAGATAAACCAGAACTAAGGCAAGTCATGGTTAATAATAGTTGAGGTTTGGTTACAACGACAACGGATGACAAAGTGACCTGTCTTTAGCTCTTTGAAGGCAGGGTTCTGCTGAACAATGGGGTTTGCCCAAATTTTCCCCAAAACCTAAATTAAGTTGAATCAAGCAGTGCCTCTCTGTAGGAAAAAAAAAAAAAAAAAGTTTTCTCCCTCTGAACTGACAGTTTGAAAAGTTCTGTAGAAAGAATTTTGTCGTATTTCTGTCTGAAAACTGTTACATTCCCAGTAATACCGTTAAAGTAGTGAAGGCTTTTACAGCATCTCTTTTTTGTTGCCCTCTCAACTTACCCTGTTATGGGAGGCCAGGACATACTCTGAGAATGGATCTAGTAAAAATCCACGTAATATGGATGAACTGAGCAATATACAGAAGTAACTCACACCACCAAAGAAACACTAGCTCCGCAAGGAGAGGCCTGGCTTTCTAAACAGTGAGGGGAGGCCAGTAAAACCAGCCCAGTATCTGTTGATTCCTCCACGTTTCCTGGTTTTAAAGCCCAAGCTACTGCTGAGAGGGATCAGGTTACATTTGCCAGCTGCTCCAGAACTTTCCACTTAACCCTTTTCAATCCACAACCTGGATGTTACACTTCCATTTCACTTCGAAGAGCATCTTCCGTCGTTATATTTCCCCCCATGTTTTCTTCCCAACATACAAGTACCCGGCCAACTCTCAATGCCACCCCACCCCCATGAAGCTACCTGCACCCACACTGACATCCATGCCTTCACCTCATCACTAGAGGCCTGCGTTGAGGGCAGACACCTGGTGTGTCATGTTCCCAGTGCCTAACACAGTTTGCAAATCATAGTAAATGTTTGTTGTAAGTAAATGCACGGTGTTTGTTGAGTGAATGACTATCCTTTTGGACACCTAACTGCTATGAGCAGTCCGCGACAAGAAACCTCCAAATATCTTTCCTTCTTTTTTTTTTTTTTTTTTTGGCTGGGTTGGGTCTTCATTGCTGTGAGCGGGCTTTCTCTAGGTGTGGCGAGCGGGGGCTACTCTTTGTTGTGGTGTGCGGGCTTCTCATTGGGTGGCTTCTCTTGTTGTGGAGCACAGGCTCTAGGCACGCGGGCTTCAGTGGTTGCAGCACGCAGGCTCAGTAGTTGTGGCATGTGGGCCCTAGAGAGCTTGGGCTTCAGTAGTTGTGGCACGTGGGCTCAGTAGTTGTGGTGCACGGGCTCCAGAGCACATGGGCTCAGTAGTTGTGGCCTGCAGGCTCTAGAGCGCAGGCTCAGCAGTTGTGGTGCACGGGCTTAATTGCTCCACTGCATGTGGGATCTTCCCGGACCAGGGCTCGAAGCCGTGTCCCCTGCATTGGCAGGCAGATTCTTAACCACTGCGCCACCAGGGAAGTCCCTATCTTTTCTTCATCATAAACAAAAAACCTTGCCCAAGATCCTTAAGTTGTCAGGGGTCTGGGGACTGATTCATTCATTCATTCACGGATTCATTTATTCATTCACTAGCCATTTTTGAGAGCCAATTGTTTTTATTTTTCTCTTTTTTTTTTTTACCACGCCACACAGCTTGCAGGATCTTAGTTCCCTGACCAGGGATGGAACCTGTGCCCTCGGCAGTGAAAGCACAGAGTCCTAACCACTGGACCACCAGGGAATTCCCCCAATTGTTTTCTAATTAACTAAGAATGGAGAATGGGTTTTAGAAATTTTTGCTTAGGGATCTAATAGGCCTGAATAGATGCAAGGATTCTCTCTGAAAGCTGGGTAAGTTTTCTTTAGAAGGCATGGGACAAAGAGATGGATAAATGGAATCTCTTCCCACAGTCCTCTTGTAGCTAATTGCTAGAAAAATCATTGGCGGAAAATCTATGAGCACCTAGAACAGCATCTGTAGGATGTAAGGACATGATCCTGGATATTTGCTTGCCGGGAAGGAGTAGAATATATGGTTAAGAGCACAAACTTTGGTGTCAAACAACCTGGGCTCAGTTCTTAGTTCTGCTCCTGAGTTTGGGAGTAAACTTGTGTGCCTTGGCCTATGTTCTGGATGAATCTGGGAAGAAGCTGACTGGGCATTAAGGAACTAAGTTCTTGAATCCCCCTCGAACAATCACTTTTATGAGGGAATGTTTTTGGGTTACTCAGTGCTGCCCTGGGAACTGCTGAGATAATCTCAGCCTTAGATCTGTCAAGGCTGCTTTTTTTTTTTTAATCACTCTATGGCTCAGCACGCAGAATAATTTCTTAGTGATCATGAAGTGTTTCCTGATAGCCAGCTCAGCCTCTACACACTTACTGCCATAACTCTTCCAGTAGCCATTTCTGGGAAAATGGAGCTTCCTCCAGGGGTTTTAGAGTCAAAGACACCAAAAACTGATGAGTCTTCTGTGAGATTAAGAGCAGAGATAGGAGAGGAGACCTTAATTTTACAAAGGGAGATGGTGGGAGGAAGGGAAGGGAAGAGAATCGTTCATGTTCATTTGCTGAGCACTTATAAAGACCCATAAATGGCACAGGAGGTTTCTGCACCTGCCATCACTGAAGGGGGCCACGCGATAGACATTTACCTTTGTAACCAAAAAATGGCATTCCATGATTTAATAAACCATGCACCTCTTGACGCTTCTTATCTGTGAAATGAGAATAATACCTAACACAAGGTTTAGCAAGCTTTTCTGAAAAGGGACAGACAGTAGGTATTTTCAACTTTGCATGCCACACTGTCTCTGTTACAACTACTCAGTTTTGCCATTGTAGCATGAAAGTTGCCTAGACAATACAGAAATGAATGGGCAGATTTGGTCCGCAGGCCATAGCTTGCCATCATCTGGTCTAATCCCCTGGTCTAATATGTAGGGTGTTAAGAGGATTAAATACACTAATCCAAGCAACATATTTTTGTACAGCATGCAGCAGATCAGCACTCAATAACTATTTGCTATTATCATTGTTCCGATTTTAGACTCTCCCATGTGTATGCACTACCTTTGCTCACCCTAGTGAATGAGGTAGTCCTCAGGTCTCCCTGGGAGATATTCCTAGCCCTCTCCATCTTGGGCATATGGAGGGTGTCACAGATTGGGTTCGCTGGGAAGGACCCTGAGATGGAGTTTAGTGTATAGGATGTTTATTTTAGGACTGTCCTTGGGAGTAATCCTGTAGAAAGAAGGAGAAGGAAGAAGGACTGGGCAGAGGGAGAAGTCGAGTTTGCCCAACAGGAGACTGAGCCGAACCCACAAGGATCTCTGAAGCTAAAATGGCCATTCGAGTTGCCCCGCATTGGGTCAGAGAGGCTGGGCCTTGGTGCCCCACCTGGAGCAGTCACTGGATGTGGGCCGCCCTGGGAAGGGGGGCAGCTCTGCAGCGCACGTACTCCTGGAGGGGCTGACAGGGAGGGGAAGACGTGACCCATTCTGACCATGAATGGTGCACAGAAATGACACGTGGCATTTGCAAACCAAGCATTTAATTGTTGCTGCAAGACCCTCCAGAGCTCCTTCCCTCTGTGGTAACCAGCAGTTTCAAGATGGAGGCTGCTCCCTCAGCCTGGGTCCCAGAGGGACAACAGTGAAGAGAGTTTCCTATCAATTGTACTGGAAACCTAATGTGAGCAAGACTTAAATCCGAGTTCTTTAAAGCCACTGAGATTTTAAAGTTGTTTGTTGCTGCAGTATTGTTAGCTTTCTATTATGAGCCCTCAGCTGCTGCAGTGGATGTATTTGAAGGTTTTGAAGTGAAGACACACCTGATAATCTTACAAAATCAGGGAACTGGTTTGAAACCACCATCATCATTGCCAGCATCATCATAGCTAACACCAGCATTTACATGAAGTTTCTAATTTCATGCTCGTAACAACCTATGTATAACACAGGTATTACTACCCTCATTTTAGAGATTAGGAAACCTATGCTTATAGACGTTTATTAATTTGCATGAGGCCAAGGGTCTGCAAACTATAACCGGCAGGCCAGATCCAGCTCACTGCCTGTTTTTGTAAATAAAGTTTTATTGGAGCACAGCCATGCCCATTCATTACACAGTATGTAATTATGGCTGCTTTCATGATACTGTGGCAGAGTTGAGTAGTTGCATATGGCTGGCAAAGCTGAAAATACTTACCATCTGGACCTTTTCAGAAAACGTTTGCCCACTCTCCCTCTCTCCCCACACTCTACAGAAGGCCTGGTTCCAAACCTAGGTTGTCTGACTCCAGAGATGCAGCTCATAATTCAGATATAAGTAAATACTAGGTAGGCTTGGAGCCTGTAGGGGTATTATAAAACTTTCCCATTTCCATTATCTTAACTGTACATTTTTTAATTTAAAATTTTCATGACATTTATTTCCAGCATTATGACAGACTCCCTATCATGAAAATCCTCCCCTAAAAAAAAAACCTGTAAAATTCTGAATAAAATGAATAGGTGACTTCGCAAGAAATTAAGGTAAATCCTCAGGGGTTAAAAATGAAGTAGAAGCCAGAAGCCAGAATTAGCATGGTAAATGCTCACTCAAGCAGGCAGTGGACCCCTAATGGCATTTGCCACTGTTAGAGGGGACATGACAAGGCAGAAGAGTGTCAGCATAGAGACTTTGGAATGAGTCCCTGAAGGCCCAAATTTCCAGTGAAAGAATGGACTGGAAAATATTTGCCCTGCAAAAGGAGACATCAAAAAAATTCTGTGTCTCAGCTCTGATTTGGGTTGCAAGGGAAGGAAAGGTCCCCACCTGCCAACCAGAGGAAATAACCATACCCCAGGCTTGAAGCCTGGGGTTCAAATTCACTCTTCTTGCCTATTCTGAAACTATTTTAAACCAAAGAAACTAATTTAAAATAGTCCTAGATTTTTAGCTCCCCAGGCACTTGGGCAAAGTAAACACAAATAAAGGGAATATTCTCTCAAGTTGCCTCCTAAAATTCTCGCAGATAATGCCCCAACAAAAATGAGCTCATAGTGAAAAATCACAAGACCACTCACAGAGCAAGACATAATGGGACAGAGCAGAAACATCAAATAGCAGAATCAGACACACACTTTCTTTAGATGTTAGAGTTATCCCATGTAGCAGGACTTGACCAACTTTTTCTATAAAGGCCCAGGTAATATATATTTTAGGCTTTGCAAGCTATGCAGTCTGTATCAAAAAGATTCAACTTTACCATTCTACAGTGAAAGCAGACACAAGCAGTATGTAAATTAATGGGCTTAGCTGTGTTCCAATAAACCTTTTTTACAAAAATAAGGAGTGTGTTGGACTTCCCTGGTGGTCCAGTGATTAAGAATCCACCTTCCGATGCAGGGGATGTGGGTTCGATCCCTGGTCGGGGAACTAAGATCCCACATGCCGCAGGGCAACTAAGTCCGCACGCCACAACTAGAGAGAAGCTCGCGCACCGCAAGGAAAAGCCGACGTGCCACAACTAAGACTGCAGCCAAATTAATTAATTAATTAATTAAATACAAATCTTTTTAAAAAAAATTTTTAAAAAACGAGTGTGCTAGATTTGGCTGGCAGGCCATAGTTTGTAAAATAAGTATGTTTTCAATATTTAACGAATTCAGTATATGAACAAGGAATGAAATACTATCATTAATATCCAGGCAGATTCTTAACTTCTGGAAGTAAAAGGTATAGTTGAAATCTTAGGATTCAACATATGAGTTAACTAGCAGATTAGAACAACTGAAAAGCATAATTAGCAAGTTGAAAGTTGGATATGACAAAACTACTTAGAATATAGTACAAAGAGATAGAGGAGGAAAATATGAAAGAGAGGTTAGTAGATATGAAGTTTGAGTGAGGAGTTCTAACATTCATCTAATCAGAGTTCCAGAAGGAGTGAGTAGAAAGAATGGGAGAGACATAATAGTCAAGAATTTTCATGGATCCTAATATTTAGGATCTACAAAATATTCCAAAAAATACTTACACCCAAACTCATCCTGGTGAAATTGCAGAACATGTAAGACAAATTGAATAGCTTAAAAACTGTCCCCCTCCACACCAAAAGACAGCTTACCTGCTTTATATCTGATTTTTTATGAACAGCAGCAGATATCAAAATACTGTAAGATAATATCTTCAAAGTGCCAAAAGGACATAATTGTCGATCTATAATTGTATATCCAACAAAATTTAAAGAATGAGGATGAAATACAGATGTTTTTATACAAACAAAAGCTAAGATAATTTATTATCAACAGACCCTCTTAAGATTTAAAATACAGAAGAAATAAAGGAACTTCTTAAAAATATATACTATAGGAAGAAGGAAAAGCACCACAGAAGAGAGATTTGAGATTTAAGAAGGATGGTAACCAGGTGAGCAAAGAAAGTGCATTTATCACGTGGATAAATCTAAATAAACATCAACACTAATACACTTAATCTGTGAAGTAAAAAAAAATTGGGGGAGGGGGCACATAAATAGAGGTAATATTCTGTCTCTTAAAATAGTAGGTACAAAAAAAATAGTAGGTACATAAGTATTCATGAGAGTGTGTGTGTGTGTGTGTGTGTGTGTGTGCTGTATTCTTTTCTATATATGATAGGTTTTGCAAAACATTTTTAATAGAAATAAAATACTGGGTAACAATAGCCTATAAGCTGTAAGAGTTAAAGCCCTCTAAGTTTTAGGAAGAGAGTAAACATAATTAAAAACTCTAACCATTAAAAAATTAGAAAGATAATCCATAAATTTCAAACTACTGGAGGAGCAAAAAAAGTGAAATAAGTAAAGAACTTCACAGGACAAATAGCATGAAAAAGGTAGTAAAAATAAATTGAAATATATCAATGATCACAAAAAATAATGAATTAAACTTGCCAGTTAAAAGTTCATTTTTTTAAAATCCAGCTTTATTCTTCTTATAAAAAACACTTAAAACAGAAGCACACCAAACGTTTGAGGGTAAGATAATCCAAAAAGCTCTATAAGGCAGATTAATTTTTCCAGCAAACAAAAATACATTCTATTTGCTTTCTGGAGTAGCCTTTGAATCCGCATACAAAGTGATGTGTTATAATAAAGCAAAGAGAAAAATTGAATATGAAGGGAGAGATGACCTGGGTTCAAAATTAATATTCTCTGACAAACCTAAAAACATGGAAAAATAGTTCCCCTTTTGCCAAACCTGTGGAATTCAAGCAAGCATGGGTAGAAACTTGGGGCTTAATAGTGAGCCAAAAATAAATACAATTTATCATTATCGCAATTTTGGTCAAATTTCTTGACTTAAAAATGGAGTTTACAAAATAATCAGATAACATTTCAAAATAACTTGCATTTTGAGACAAAGGATGGTGAAATCACTTTTCATTGTATTAATGAGACATTCATTTAAACATAAGGATTCTAGGGGAAAATATATCAGAAATCATTTTGAAGTACGAGTGGATTTGAAGAGTCAGGGACAAAAAAATATGTATAAAGGTGGATAATTGCTGCATTAAAATAGAGAAAGATTAGAAAGAACCTAAATAAATAACACAGGAATGGGTAAAGTGTAACGCATGTGTACAATGAAATGTTTTTACAGCTATTTTAGTAACATGAGGAAACACCTATGATATAATTAGTAAACAAAATAATATATGAAACTGTAAATACAAAATGATCACAAACATTTAAACGTAGTAAAATGTGTCTAGAAACAGGATTAGGAAGAAAAACAAAAGAATAGTAAGAGTGATAGGGAAATGAATAATTTGTATTTTCTACTTTGTATTCTGTTTTCCAAGTTTTTGCAATGAGAACTTTTATAATCAGATAATAGCATAATTTTATTTTATATCTTTAATATTTTGTTAGTTTATATATATATATTATGGCCCAGAATCTCTGTGAATGAAATAGTACGGGGAAAATGAATTCTGGAGAGAGACAGTGGGGCAAGCCTTTAAGAGAACGTCTTAAGAGACAGGAACGTTGCTGTATTTCTAATTAGTGTGTAACTCGATATAAAGCAGCTTCCTCTCTTAAAAGTTTCATGAATGTGCAGCAAAGCCACGCCCAGCGGCTGCTACGGCTACGAGGTAAAGCTGATTGGGCCAGCGTCCACTCTGCTTGCAGGTGAGGCAGAAGAAAGAAGGTCGGGCTCGGCGAGGGTGACAAATCCCCCCTTTGGGCCTCTGCCTTGTCTCCTCTCCCATGTGTCCCTCTTTCCTGCCTCCCCTCGGCCACCTCTCCTCTCTGCGTCTCCAGTGCAGTCAGCACCATCAGACCCAGCTCTTCCTGACCACCCGCATCTCCACCCTCCAGCCCCCACCTCCCTTTTTGCTGGGCTTCCATAGGGCGCTGCACTCTTCGAGCACCTCCAACACCGCAAGCTGTGGGAGGCGGGCTTCTTTTCCCACTGTACCCTTGATGCCCAGGACCTGCCCATGGTGGGTGACCAATAAATATTTGTTGACTGAATGAATGAATGAACGAACGGAGGCTTATTCTCAGTCTTTACTGGGGGTTCCTCTTCATCTACTCATCCTTAAATACAATCATTCTTCAAGATTCCATGCTCAATTGCTTTTTCTTTTTCTTCTTTATGTTTCCCCTGGATGATCTCTCCTCCTTTTGTCTTAGCTAACATGCATATGAAAATGAGCCCAACTTTTCAACTCAACTTCATCTTTTTTCCTCATCTGTATTTCCAACTGCTTTCAGCTGGACCTACAGACACTTCTTATTCTCATCCATAACGCATCATCTTCCTCCCAGTCATCCTTCCGCCTTGAGCTCCAACTCACTTAACATCACCACCATCCCCTCAACATTCCAGATGTAAGCTCAGAGAAGCCTTTTACTCTCCTCCAACCCTCCCTGATGAGGCTGCCGTCTCTCTGGAATTGTGTCCCTCTTTTCTATTCCATTCCCACTGCCCCAGTTCCACTTCTCACCAACATCATCACCAAACCCTGTGGGGTTTCCTTACTTTGAATCTGTACCTCTCATGGCTGCTGCATTTATTTTCCAAACCATAGAACTCATCATGTTCCCATTTTGCTCAAAAACTCCTGATGTTTCCCATTGCCTTCAGAAAAAAACCAAGCACACAAGGCTCCTCTCCGTCTTCATGGGAGATGAAGTCATGCCACCTCCGTGACTGCTCACATTTCTCCACCTGCCTGGATGCCATTCTCCCACTACTCTGCCTCTCGAATTGCTCAGCCCCCTGCGAAGTCCATATCAAGTGTCACCTTCTCTGAGAAGCCTTTTCCCAAATCTTCAGTCAGGATTAAGGGCGCTTTCCTCTGTGGTCGGATAACCTCTCCATGATGCCTCCATAAGAGCACACAGGTCAAGGTTGTGGGCTGCAGGTGGGTGGGCAGAGGAAGACAATTAAGGAGCCCTAGAGAACCTGAGCACGAGGGAAGGGCGGTCTCCCTCCTAGAGTGAGTCCAGGTCTTTAACGCTGAAACTCCTCCTCCTTCCACTTTACCACAACTAAATAATTCATGCCTTACCTCATTTCCTCACCGAACAAGATCTGTTCCATTTTCTACCTTTAAAAAGGTCAAAGTTAAATTCTGGCCCACTCCTCCTTCCTCCCTCCTCTTTCCATGTGTGGTTCTATGGCAGAATCATGAAATGGAAGGAAGGTTCACTGACTCCAAGAAAAAGTCACTGCCATAGGCAGCTAAAGCAACAGAATATTTTCTTTATAAAAATAATTTTGGCAGAACCTGGCTGTTTCCTGCGGACATTTTAAGCAACCAAAATAAGGGTTGGGATTTGTATTTCCGAACAAGTGAAAGCTGCCTGTTTAGCTCATGCTTCCCCCTCCTCTCTAGGAAGTGGAAAATTTACAACAGAAGTAATTCCCTTCATCCTTCCATCCTCTTCACAATGCAAACCCCGACTTTTGGAGCCTCCACCTCGAGCCATAGGTAGCCGACTAAATAGGAAAAAGATATGCAAACCTTAGGAAATAAAGAGTTTTTCATACAAAGAGTTACATTCAAGCCATTGTCTCGAATGTTTTGGATAACTCTCGTTTTTAGTTTAGGAAAGAAAATCTGAAACAGAACAATTACATCACAAATGGAACATTTATATAGTCACTGGGATAAAAAAAAACGTTCGGTGAAGGAAAAGGCTGCATGATTTCAATGAGATCCAGGTGGGATAGCCCTTTCAGCAAATGTCTACACACAAGCCCGTAAAAATGATGGAAAAGGCACAAGACAAGAATAAAAGCAACGGAGTGCCAGGTGCTCATCCGACTAAACCCACATCCTCTCGGAGCTGGTCCTTTCCAGCTGCTCCTTCCATCTATTCTCCCTTCCTCCCAAGGGCTTGAGTCTCTCTCATGCCTTCTGGGGTCTTCTGCTCATTGTCCTCTCTTCCCTCACCTGGCAACCAAATTCTCTCCTGACCCAGGGCTGGGGCGGGCAAGAGGGTGAACAAAATTACCAATGCCACGAGTAATAGTAACAACAACTTTGGAAGCCCTCACTAAGCATCAAGTGCTGGGTTGGATGCTTTGCGTGGATTATCTCATGTAGTCATGACAATCCTAAATGGTAAGTTCTATAATTGTTCCCATTTTATAGCTGGGGAAAATGAGGCTTAGGTTAAGTATCTTGCCCCACATCACACAGCTAGTTAGTGGCAGAACCAGCTCTCAAACTTAATCTGACTCCAAAGTTAATCACCCTAACCAACAGAGTTGCTGGAGGAATGAACACCTTTCCATATACAAGATTATTAGCAAAATAAGACTAGGGTGATGGAGCACTAGGAAGTCAGTGGGAAAGTCTTCTGAAGGGATGAAGGAGAATGGGAATCAAGGGTGAGAAGAATGGGACAATCTGGAGAAATGAATGGAACACTACAGGTGGTACCTCATACCTAATCCTTAGTTGAAAATGAGAGAAACTCATCAGGAAAAACCCTTATGTGCTGAAAGATTTCTGACTTCGATTCACAGAGGATGGGATGTAAAGAAAGAGAACTTGGAACGTTAACATAAGCATGGCCATTCTCACGCAGGTGAGATGAGTCACCTGCCTGAAATGCAGCAGGAAAAGGAAGCAGCAGGTTCAAAAGAAGCAGGAAGAAATAGCCATATATATGAAAAAGAGATGGCAAAAGATGCCACGGTCCTGTACAGAAAGCCACTCAGGAAGAGTGGAAGCAGGATAGAATTACAGGAGAAATACAAACAAGGGTCCTTCTGGGGTGAGCCTTTACCATGGATGGCCCAGGCAAGGAGGAGGCTTTCTGAAGGCAGACCACATAAGTACAAGCGAGCAATCATAGGGATGGGGACTTGAACTATCTTTATGTCTGCTGGAATTCACAGTTTGCTAAAATAGAGTTGCTTATAAAAATTTTTAACATTCCTAGCTAACAATTTCAGCTCTCAGACAGAAGGAGAAACTGCCATTCTGGATATAATTTTAACCAATGAGAAAGAACTGGTTTCCGTACAGAAATTACAGGGACCTTGGGAGAACATGACCATGTCTTTTGGGAGTCTATAATAGCAAGGAAGGGGAGCATTACATACATTCTAAGGCAACGTAATAATGAAGAATTCCAGTGAAAAGGAAAAGGATAAGTAAACTTGTAAGCCAGCGTGGCCACACAGAAAACTTTCTCATGAACTCATATTTTTTAAAGGACCAGTTCATGAGAGATCATGAGGGACATACAGTCAAGAACCAATACAAAAAATGATGCTTTTCAGGAAGGCTAAAGCCTCAGCTAATGGGAAATCCAAGAAACACAAGTGATTAAAAAGGTCTTCCATGAAAAGTTCAGTTCAAAGAGAGAGAAAATGGGGTGGGAGAGGAGGAAGAAGGGAGGGAGGGAGGGAGAGAAAGGAGGAAAGGAGGAAGGGAGAGAACATAAGATAAAAGAACATAAAAAAAGAAAGGAAGAAGTAGGAAGAGAATGAGGAAGAGGAGAACAAGGAGGTGACAGATCCAGGAAGAAAGTGTCATGTTAACAGGCAACTAAAGGTCCAAATTGCCAAATACTCAAATTCCATCTTCTGAAGCAAGAATAGATTTTGAATTCTAATTGTGCAGCAAAGGAGACCATGAAAAGAGGAAAGTGGAGCCCACAATAATTTAGGGAATAAGAAAAATCTAGGCATACAGATTATTTCAAACCTCCAGATCCAGACAAATTATATTACAGAGTACGAAAAGAATTTGCAGATATAATCTCATAGCAGTGAGTTTGAGAAACCATAAAGAATGGGAAAGATGCCAGAAACCCTGGGAAATGTTCTATTTTGCAATATATTGGGGGAAAAAACAACAGATCTTGAAAACTAAAGATCCATAAGCTGGATATGATTCTCATCAAAGAAGGTGAGTCCTGCTGGACCCTGTGGTGGTCAGAACACATCTGCTTTTTCCATGAGGGATGTTGTGAAACTAGTATCTTCCAACAAAGAATGAACACTGTGATGAGAAAGTTGGAAGCCATGCCCTACAAGGGAAGGTTCAGAGGTGTGCATAGCACAGAAATCAGATGACTAAGAAAGGTATCAAAGATTTGAAATGTCTGTATAAGAAGCCATAGAGTCATTTTATGTTGCCTTCAAAAACAGAACTAGAATCAACAGTAGAAATTTTAAATAGGCAGATTTTTCTTTAATATTTGAAAGTATTTTCTGTTCATTCATTCAACAAGTGTTTATTGAGCACCTTCTTTTTTGGCCACACCACGCGGCTTGTGGGATTTTAGTTCCCCGACCAGGGATCGTACCCAGACCCTCCGCAGTGAGAGCATGGAGCCCTAACCACTGGACCGCCAGGGAATTCCCTTGAGCACCTACTTTGTGCCAGATATTGTGCTAAGCACTGAGGATACATGATAAGTACGGTTCCCACCTTTATTGGACTTAGTCTTGTGAAGGAAAATAATAAACAAGTAAACAAGGAACATAATCACAGATTATAGCAAAGCCTGGAAGGAAGGAACAGGGGAAAGAGAGAATAACAGTGAGTATCTATCTAAAGATGGTTTTAGGGAAAACTTTTCTGAGGAGATGCCATTTGTGCTGAGACCTATATGATGACAAGGGTAGAGCTGTGTGTGAACACTTTGGGGCAGAGAGAACAGCAAGTGCAAAGGCCCTGAGACTGGAAGAGCTTGACTTCTTCCCGGAACTGAAAGGAGCCAGGAAAGTAAACTTGGTGAGCAAGAGAGAGGAAGATGGGAGGTTGTGAGATAAGGTTGAAGAGACAGACAGGAATCAGGGACTAAGACGTTGCCATCCTAAGGAATGTAGAATGTGTGCCAAGAGATATGGGAAGCCATTGAACGTTTTGAGCAGGAAAGTCACATGATCTGATTGATGTGTGTGTTTTGATAGTTATTCCAGCTGCTCTGTGGTAAATGGATCCATGTGGGGCTGGGGGGATGCAGGGAGAGTGTTTAGGAGGCTACTGTAGTATTTAGATGAGGCTGAAGTGTGCATTGAGGGCGTGTAGTCAAGTTGGAGAGAAGTTCATTTGAATTTTTTTTGAAGTAACATAGAATTTACTGACAAATTGAATATGGAGTTTGAGGGATAGGGGGGAAATGGCTAGAATGATACAAAACTTGACTTGGGTGGCAGGCATTGAATGGCCACCTGAGCGGACCCTGCAAAATGGGACCTGGAACTGAGCTGGCAGGATGGACTGGAAAGACTGAGGTTGCATTTGATTCAGTGATGACAACAGAACTCATGAAAACACATGTCAAGCACCCACTTCTGGGTGGTGGGTCTACCAAAAGCTCCAGAAAAGAGGCGTTTGGTTTGGCACAATTCTTAAACTGCAAACGGTTATAAACTTTATCATAAGCACGTTTCTATGGAAACTCACAGTGCTCCCAGTGAAAACAACAAGGAAATTAGCAAAGTTGCATATATACTTTGTTATATGTATATTATAAATACATTTTATATTATTATATATACTATATATTGTATATACATATGGCTTATAAAATTGCAGTCCCTTGCTCATAGCTTAAAATAGAGAAGGCACTCATGCTTTCAATGCACATAATACACATTAATACCCAACAGACACAAATACCACAAATTTTGCTAAAGACAGCACAACATTCTCATCTTGCTAAGTCACCAGGAGAAACTCTCTCTTGTAAAGAGAAGTTTTTGAAATTTAAGACTTAAGGCTTTCTCGTATCAGAATAGATCAGCCAAATGAATCCTCTCATCAATATTGGGTGCTAACGGCCATGCACATGAGAATGTAACTGTGGCAAAAGAGTTCTTTGCTGGAATATGTCAATCTTTAAAAGATAACCAAGCCTAAACCACAGATAACCGTTGAGACTAGATCTGTTGTGTTGTCAGCCATCTATGTCACATCTGTCTGGCATCAATCAAACATCAGGCTTTAAACTCCAGATCACAAACAGCGTGACTTCAGACACACTACTCAAGCTATCCATAGTTAGGCCACCTAAAATATTGATGGAATGAAGTTTCTGTGGGAACCTAACCCTGGGTCCTTTTCTCAACATTAAATTCATTTGACATTTAATGTTCTTTGTTGGAAGGGAAAAAGAGAGAGAGGAGGAAAACACAAGGAGCGATGCTGGCCAGCAGGTGTGATTTTGCATGTTTCTTATTCAAGCGCCTAGGCTGTGGTTTCAACGCCAATGGGGTGTTTTGTCTAACTGTCTGAGCTATAACATGTGTTGTCCCACAAACAATTTGTCACACCATGAGAGTTGCATATTTGGGGACAGAGATAGCTCATGCCATATGGCAAAAGGCGAGACTCTTGTCAATTATCATCCTCGGTGGCAGGTAATTTCTTAAGACTGCACGTCATGATCTGGTCAGAACTCTGTGTCTATTGAGTGCTGGGTGATAACCTTGACCAGGAAATGTCAGCCAGGAAGACACGGCTGTTAAAAGCCACAACGTATAAACGGCTAAAGAGCTTTCACACAGTAGCAACTTTGGGATGGTTCTTTAGAGAAAACAATGTTTGAAAAAGACAGATTTTACTACCAGATGCTGGTTTTGGCATAGATAACTTAATGAGGTTAAGGATAGGTCTTAAAAATATCAACTTTTGATTTTTTTTCCATTTGACATTTGTTTTATCCAGTTGTACTAGTGAAACGTCTTTGTAGAAAAGTACACAATTTAAAAGATAACGGAGCCAGCCAGTTGCATGAAACCATGCAAACAACGCAGTGTCGATTAAGCATGCTCCCGTAAGAAAGATTCAACGCAGTCAGGAGTGGGCATGCAGGGGGGCTTCTCTTTTTATAAATCATCCTACTGGCGTTCTGCTCATCTTTATCCAAAACAATAATAATTTTGAGCTTTTGCATAAATGTGAGAGAGAAGCCCTGGCAGAAATCTGGACCTGCAACCTGGTGAAGCAGTGGACGGCAGAAAAGAGAGGGCTGGCGTGTGGAGTGGCAAGTTGAGAAACTCTGAAAAATAATCAAAAAGAGATTTAGAGAATAGCAATAGGGAAGGATAGAAAAAACAGCTCGGGCCCCTCTGGGAACTCTCTTTTCCTGAGTCATAAAACCCTTCTGGTTTCCCCTTGTCTGGAATCACTGTCCACAACACTAGAAACAGTATGTCCTTATTTTCCGTTTTGAAAAGACAAACAACCACGAAAACAATTTTAGGGTAGTTTTAGTGCAGAAGAGAGAAAATTTTCTTTGCACCAAATTAATTAGGATATTGGGGAAAGGGACAAATGCTAGGGGGAAGGGCGCCAGCAGTGACAAATGTTGCCAGGAGTCCCACCCCACGACTGGCTTTCAGTCATGACCGCCGATGCACCAGCCTCAGTGGAGAGTGGTGAAGAATAGGCCTGCTTTAGAGTTGATTCAATTGAGCAGATCTGTATTGAATATTTATGACAGTCTTCCTGCAGATTCAGAGAATTACGTGGCCTAGGCAGATTTTCTAAGGCAGTGCCGACACTTTGATCTTCTAGGGGCTCTGACATCTGTTCTTGTCATCTGCACATTTGTATGTTCCTAGCAAAGCTCAGAGCAAGACCAAAGAACAGCAATCTGAGGCCCCAAAACTTGTCCAAAACAAACAGAGTGGAGATTTACACTTATTGAGATAATAGCATTGCACTAATGCTAGCCAAGAGGCCATCGGCCCATTTGGATTATAAAATATTCTATGTGCTGCGGAACAGAGAATATTGTTTTAGAAATGAATCCTAAGCTACCCCAGCCTTGCTGGCCCTTGAGTGCAGTATTATGGCCCAAGTTATGATGGCTCTTAGCCCCCATATGGAACTTTAGCCATCACCTCCTAAAGGGTTAACAAAAGGGTGCCGGGGTAGCAGAGCCCCACGGCTCAGGAACAAGCCCACCCTCGCTCGCTGGCTCCAGTCTCAGGCCACTGTGAGGTGCTGGTGCTCATGAAGAGAGCCCACCCTGCAAGGCCTGGCTCGCCTCTGCAGTGACATCTCGGAGCCCCCGGGACGCCAGGGCTAGCCCATGGATCAGGGAGGCTAGCGGGGCCCACGTGCCAAATCTCGTAGACTGGGCCGAGAAGCCACTTGTTGCTTGACTCCAAGCTCTCAAGCTCTTTCATGAACACAACTCCTGCAGCTTCTGTCCCGAGCACTCTCACGTGGGATGTGCTTCCCAGCTTGCCAGCCCACCCATTGCGCTCTCTCCCAGCACCCTCTGGCTCTCACAGGCCTTTCCACTTGTGAGCCCTTCATTAACCCAGGGGATTGGCTGCTGGTGGAATTTCAAGCACCACAGCAAGTTACTGAGAAAGGGGATGGTGTGGGGGAGGTAGGGGAGGCCTATTCCCCTCTCCAGTCCCACTCTGGGAGGAGTCGTCTTCTCCACGGGAGCACTCCCCTCCCAGATTCTTGCAAGACTGATGGCTCACTCTGGGTAAGACTCATTGGCTTCAAGTGGATAAGCACCATTTGTTGAAAAAACGATTTTTCCCCCACTGAGTAGTCTTGACACATGGGTTGAAAAACAATTGGCCATAGATGTATGGGTTTTTTTCTGGACTCTTTGGATTCCATTGGTCCACATGTTTATCCTATGCCCATACTATTGGGTTGGCCAAAAAGTGCCTTCAGTTTTTAAGTAAAAATAAAAGACATTTTTCATTTTCACCAAGAACTTTACTGAACAACATATTCACCGTTTTGTTCCCCTACCTTCTGCCATTTTTCAGGCAACTTCATAATTCCATCTTCCCAAAACTTTTTATCTTTTTGAGCAAAGAACTGTTCCAGGTGCCTTTTACAGTCTTCCAGGGAATTGAAATTTTTTCCATTAAGAACTTCCCAGCCAAGCTGTAACAGTTTTTGCCTGGTCATCAAAGAAACATGCAGTCTTGCGTTATCCTGATGGAAGATTATGCGTTTTCTGGTGACTAATTCCAGACACTTTTTGTCGAGTGCTGCTTTCAGTTGGTCTAAATGGGAGCAGTACTTGTTGGAATTAATCGTTTGGTTTTCCGGAAGGAGAAAACCAACCCCACCATATACACAACATCACCTTCTTTGGCTGAAGACCAGCCTTTGGTGTGGTTGGTGGTGGTTCATTTCGCTTGCCCCAGGATCTCTTCCGTTCCACATTATTGTACAGTATCCACTTTTCATCGCCCGTCACAATTTGTTTTAAAAATGGAACATTTTCATTACGTTTAAATAGAGAATCTCATGCGGAAATATGGTCAAGAAGGTTTTTTTCCCTTAACTTATGTGGAATCCAAACATCAAAGCAATTAACATAACCAAGTTGGTGCAAATGATTTTCAGTGTTCGATTTGGATATTTCGAGTATGTCGGCTATCTTTCACATGGTATAACGTTGATTGTTCTCAATTATTGTTTCGATTTGATGGCTATCAACTTCAGCTGGTCTACCCGAACGTGGAGCATGGTCCAGCGAGAAATCTCCAGCACGAAACTTCACAAACCACTTTTGACACGTTCGATCAGTCACAGCACCTTCTCTACACACTGCATAAATCTTTTTTTGCGTTTTTACCTTCCTTGAAATAATAAAGCATAATATGCTGAAAATGTTGCTTTTTTCTTCCACCTTCACTATTAAAATGGCTACACAAAAGTTCACCAATTCTGATAAGTTTTTTTTAAATGCATGCTGATATGACAGCTGTCACAATACAATCTAACAAAATTGTTTCGAATGAAGTTAAAGACAACTAAGTGCTACTAGAGCCATCTTATGGAAAAAACCAACCGACCCTTTTGGCCAACCCAATACACTATCTTGATTACTGTAGCTTTGTAGTAGGTTTTGAAATGGGAAATATGAGTCTCTAACTTTGTTCTTTTTCAAGGTTGTTTTGGCTATTCTAGATTTAAAACGTTTCCTACACTCTCCATCCATGCTGTGAAACTGTGTTCTCTCTCTGAGATGCCCCATACAGAGAACTAAAGAGAGCAAACAATGTCAAAATAGCTTTACCTTTATACTCTCTTTTCTCTGACTCGGTTATTTCATTTTAAAATACAAAAAGATCTTTCTCCTTCTCTCTCTACATTTCACTCCACTATCTCCATGGACTTGTACCGTATTTCTCTATTTGTAAAACCCAGAATCCATGTCCATATAAACATGGGAAAAGGCATCTATATCCCCTTTCTGCCAATGTCATACTTCCTGGGAAAATTCTGAGATGATTCTAAAAGGCTAGAATCCCTTAGAGTCTTGTATTTCACATAAAGAACAAGTTTAGTTTAGGGACCAATTACTTCCATTTGGGGTTAACGTCCTTAAGACGTTTAACTCTTTCTAGAGAATTAAAACAAATAGCATACGCACACCAGTTACAAAGTGAGAACAAGAAGAAAATCTATTTTAAGAGTCAGAGGCAATGTACCTTTCTGAAAAAAAAAATGCTGTCTCTTTTCTATTTGGAATCAAACAGAAATAAATTTCTTAAACTATCTACCCTTCACAGACAAAATGTTGTGTGGTCATAGACCCTGGAAACAACCGTGTATTTGAATAGGTGCTTAGAAGAATATGAAGATACAGAAATGTGTGTTTCACTCTGTGAACTGATTTTGCAGTCAATACTCCAGTGGTTTTTGTTTCTGATAAATACATTTCACTAAACTAAATCTAACCAGGGTTTTCAAGAAGGCTACAGAAAAGCATAAGGCAGCGTAGATGGGCAGCTATAGGGACACAAGAAGCACCAGCAGCTCTCCGAAAAGTTATAAGTTTAACAGCTATATTGGGGGCAATAGATTTGGTTCTGAGGGCCTTTTCTGCTTTAATTGGCTTTCTTAGAACGTGCCAGAAGGTCCTCAGCAGCCACACAAGAGCAGAACACGAGCCCAGGCAAACCTGCTGCTTCAACTGCTCCCTAAATCCTTCCATCCTTGACAGCAGGACTTCTGCCCCATAAAAGGAAGAAATCAAACTCTGGATGCAAGGCCTGTATTTAAAGAGGCACGGACTCTGGGCAACTGTGAATCCTTTATCCCTTTTATCCTCCATAACAGAAACAGCTCTGAAGAAATTCTCAGAGATGAAAATAATTTCAGCTGAGGAACTTCAATTGGGAGTGACTGGATGTGTTCAGCGTGACAGAAAACATTCGGAGATACGCAAATCTATAAACCCCTAACTGCGTGGGATAATTGCATGAGATCAAAAGTAGCACAGCTTTAATTTAGAAATACATTCTTCAAGCACCAAGCCAAGTGCAAATAGCAGAGAGTAGCATGAGATGGGGAGTTTAGTGTTATTACCTAATCCTTGAAAGTGGGGGGGAAAAAAAAAAAAGGCAACAATGTTATAGTTGCAACCCCAGTTGCAAGGTTAGGACTCATTTAGAGAAAAAAAGAAGTGTATTATTAGATTCTGTTTCAGAGGATATCTAATAATACGGCAAACATTGGGATCAAATTTTATGACAAATAATGCTGACCGTGAGAAGCAGCGGGTGGTGTGATGCTAAACGTGTTTGGGGTGTGTCTAATTATTGATCTATTCTGGAGTAGCCGAGAGGTCAGTAGAGGTACTTACTGACCATGCACTGTTTCACAGTAGCTGTGTAGACCTTGGGTTTGCTGCTCTGTGTCCACGTAAACTTTTCTGCCTGAATTTTTTTTTTCGAGATCCCCTTTCTTCCTCTCAGCTTTGACCACACCACAGGGCTTCCTCCTAGTGTGGGATGGATTTCCCGCAGAGATGGGAGCCGCTCCATCCTAAGGTCCTCTCTCCCTCCTCTGCTTCAGCCTGACCTTCACCCATGAAAATTTTCTTCAGGATCCTACCTTTCTTCATCCTTTAGAAAACCACACTCCTGGAGACAAGGCGAAAGGCGCGCGACTCCCTGAAACCCATTCTGCTTGGGAATGGCCTTCGACTGTGGATGGCGATGGCTACGGGACCCAGAAGAGCAGAGCACTCTTCATCTCCACAGGGGAACATCAGCCTGAAACGGACTAACACCACAGGAGGGTCTTAAGTTCGACACAAACCAAGAGCATCCTAACAACAACCACAGATCTGCTCTAATATTACACAGAGAAGATTCTAGAACTTCTCCCCAAACCACTGACATATGGTAAAGGGGCCTATGAGGTTTAGATACAGGTCTGTTAAAACACACGGAAGGTCCAGAGCTATGCCATCCAATACAATAGCCATGCCACCTGTGGCTGGTGAACACTTGAAATGTGTCCAGGGTCACTGAGGGACTGAATTTTAAATTTTATATAATTTCAAGTAATTCAAATTTTAAATTTGGAACGTGGTATAAAATATTTTTCTGTTAGACACAACTTTATTGTTTCAGTTGGACTACACTTGATTTTAACTGTTAGATCATGGAAGATACTAGTGTCATAGTACATCAGCACATATATTAATTCTAGTCTATATTAATAATTTTTAACACATCAATTACATATTGAAATAATAAGATTTTTGATATATTGGGCTAAATAAAATATATTGTTAAAATTAATTTCATCTCTTTCTTTTTCCTTCTAAATGTGGCTACTAGAAAGTTTTACCATATATATGTGGCTTGCATTATATTTTAATTGGATAGAGCTTGTCTATAGGACAAGTGAGGTCTTCGAATATAGAACAACAAAGCTGTGGCAGATCTGGGAAGGAGAGGGGATTGGCAGTGGGTTACAATGCCGTTATTTCTTTGGTTTTTATCCAAGGATAATTTCTTTCAAATGGGGAAATGGAAAATGTTTAAAGTTTGCATTTTTTATTGTGTAACAATAATGCTTAAAACTTTTCATATATTGCCAACTGGCCCTCTGCCCCTAAAATAAATTCTTAAGCTAGGGAATAGAAGGACTTTGTGTACGATGGTCCAGGGTAGGATTGTCTGACCTACAGCCCCAGACTCTTGGGAGAACTTGGAGCTATTGCAAAGAGTCCACAAATCCATGTGGGCCAAGCAGTGTCTGTAGACTGAGTAAATAACCTCTGGTCTATACTGGCACTACAGTCTTTCAAAAGTGTAGGCGATGCCACGATTAATAAAATACAAATTCACTTTAACATGTTACCAAATTCATAGTAGTTAAGGGGTTATCATATATTCTCTCAGTCAAAAGACTCTAAAGTCAGCTATGCACACCTGAAGCGTTCGTTGGGTCTTTTCTAGCTCATTTGGTGCCTTTGTGCAAATTACAGCAAGGCAAGCCAGGGATTTCAGCCCCAGCTCATCCCCAAAGGTGTGATCTGCACAACAATACACTGTAGTCCTGATATATTTTGATATTTAAAAACTTCTTCAAGCTGAAAAGGCTAAATTTGTATCCTGGAGAATGCTGTGGACAAAAAATGTTGCCTCCCATTTCAGTAAACAATGAATTTTTTGTTTTTTTTTTGCATCCATGCTTCTTTTTATTTTTTCTTTAGAAGGCATATGAAAGGAAAAGTATCAGTAATGCACTAATCTCCACAGCAAATCATGAGACAAACTGGATCTTGCAGATGAATATAAGGTGATTTAAGTATTATAAAAACATAACGGACATTGAATACTCTTCAAAAGCACGAAAACATCAATGGCCCAAGAAAGGGAGAAGACCTTTAAAGCATACTACAAATTATTATTTTTTTAAACATCTTTATTGGAGTATAATTCCTTTGCAGTGGTGTGTTAGTTTCTGCTTTATAACAAGGTGAATCAGCTGTACATATACATATATCCCCATATCTCCTCCCTCTTGCGTCTCCCTCCCACCCTCCCTATCCCACCCCTCTAGGTGGACACAAAGCACCGAGCTGATCTCCCTGTGCTATGCAACTGCTTCCCACTAGCTATCTATTTTGCATTTGGCAGTGTATATATGTCCATGCCACTCTCTCACTTCATCCCAGCTTACCCTCCGTCCTCCCCGTGTCCTCAAGTCCATTCTCTACATCCGTCTCTTTTCTTTTTAATTTTTGTGATTTTTAAATTTTTTTATTTTTTTGAATTTTTGAATTTTATTTTATTTTTTTATACAGCAGGTTCTTATTAGTTATCCATTTTATACATATTAGTGTATATATGTCAACCGGAATCTCCCAATTCATCACACCACCACGCTCCCCGCCACTTTCCAGCCGTGGTGTCCATACGTTTGTTCTCTACATCTGTGTCTCTATTTCTGCCCTGCAAACCGGTTCATCTGTACCATTATTCTAGGTTCCACATGCATGTGTTAATATACGATATTTGTTTTTCTCTTTCTGACTTACTTCACTCTGTATGACAGTCTCTAGATCCATCCACATCTCTACAAATGACTCAATTTCGTTCCTTTTTATGGCTGAGGAATATTCCATTGTATATATGTACCACATCTTCTTTATCCATTCATTTGTCAATGGGCATTTAGGTTGCTTCCATGACCTGGCTATTGTAAATAGTGCTGCAATGAACATTGGGGTGCATGTGCCTTTTTGAATTATGGTTTTCTCTGGGTAATGCCCAGTAGTGGGATTGCTGGGTCATATGGTAATTCTATTTTTAGTTTTTTAAGGAACCTCCATACTGTTCTCCATAGTGGCTGTTTCAATTTACATTCTCACCAACAGTGCATGAGGGTTCCCTTTTCTCCACACCCTCTCCAGCATTTGTTGTTTGTACATTTTCTGATGATGCCCATTCTAACTGGTGTGAGGTGATACCTCATTGTAGTTTTGATTTGCATTTCTCTAATAATTAGTGATGTTGAGCTGCTTTTCATGTGCTTCGTAGCCATCTGTATGTCTTCTAAGGAGAAATGACTACTTAGGTCTTCTGCCCATTTTTGGATTGGGTTGTTTGTTTTTTTAATATTGAGCTGCATGAGCTGTTTATATATTTTGGAGATTAATCCTTTGTCCATTGATTTGTTTGCAAATATTTTCTCCCATTCTGAGGGCTGTCTTTTCATCTTGTTTGTAGTTTCCTTTCCTTTGCAAAAGCTTTTAAGTTTCATTAGCTCCCATTTGTTTATTTTTGTTTTTCTTTCCATTACACTAGGAGGTGGATCAAAAAAGATCTTGTTGTGATTTATGTCAAAGAGTATTCTTCCTATGTTTTCCTCTAAGAGTTTTATAGTGTTCAGTCTTACATTTAGGTCTCTAAACCATTTTGAGTTTATTTTTGTGTATGGTGTTAGGGAGTGTTCTAATTTCATTCTTTTACATGTAGCTGTCCAGTTTTCCCAGCACGAATTATTGAAGAGACTGTCTTTTTTGCATTGTATATCCTTGCCTCCTTGTCACAGATTAGTTAACCATAGGTGCATGGGTTTATCTCTGGGCTTTCTATCCTGTTCCATTGATCTATATTTCTGTTTTTGTGCCAGTACCATATTGTCTTGATTACTGTAGCTTAGTAGTATAGTCTGAAGTCAGGGAGTCTGATTCCTCCAGCTCAGTTTTTCTTCCCTCAAGACTGCTTTGGCGGGCTTCCCTGGTGGCGCAGTGGTTGAGAATCTGCCTGCCGATGCAGGGGACACGGGTTTGAGCCCTGGTCCAGGAAGATCCCACATGCCACGGAGCAACTAGGCCCGTGAGCCACAACTACTGAGCCTGCGCGTCTGGAGCCCGTGCTCCGCAACAAGAGAGGCCGCGATAGTGAGAGGCCCGCGCACCGCGATGAAGAGTGGCCCCCGCTCGCCACAACTAGAGAAAGCCCTCGCACAGAAACGAAGACCCAACACACCCAAAAATCAATCAATTAATAAATAAATTTATAAAAAAAAAAAAAAAAAAAAAAAAAAAGACTGCTTTGGCTATTCGGGGTCTTTTACGTCGCCATACAAATTTTAAGATTTGTTGTTCTAGTTCCGTAAAAAATGTCATTGGTAATTTGATAGGGATTTCATTAATCTGTAGATTGCTTTCGTTAGTATAGTCATTTTCACGATACTGATTCTTCCAATCCAAGAACATGGTATATCTCGCCATCTGTTGGTATCATCTTTAATTTCTTTCATCACTGTCTTACAGTTTTCTGCATACAGGTCTTTTGTCTCCCTAGGTAGGTTTATTCCTAGGTATTTTATTCTTTTTGTTGCAATGGTAAATGGGAGTGTTTCCTTAATTTCTTTTTCAGATTTTTCATTAGTGTATAGGAATGCAAGAGATTTCTGTGCATTTATTTTGCATCCTGCAACTTTACCAAATTCATTGATTAGCTCCAGCAGTTTTCTGGTGGCACCTTTAGGATTATCTATGTATAGTATCATGTCATTGGCAAACAGTGACAGTTTTACTTCTTCTTTTCCAATTTGTATTCCTTTTATTTCTTTTTCTGCTCTGATTGCCATGGGTAGGACTTCCAAAACTATGTTGAACAACAGTGGCGAGAGTGGACATCCTTGTCTTCTTCCTGATCTTAGAGGAAATGTTTTCAGTTTTTCACCACTGAGAATGATGTTTGCTGTGGGTTTGTCATATATGGCCTTTATTATGTTGAGGTAGGTTCCCTCTATGCCCACTTTCTGGAGAGTTTTTATCATAAATGGGTGTTGAATTTTGTCAAAAGCTTTTTCTGCATCTATTGAGATGGTCATATGGTTTTTATTCTTCAATTTGTTAATATGGTGTATCACATTGATTGATTTGCGTATATTGAAGAATCCTTGCATCCCTGGGATAAATCCCACTTGATCATGGTGTATGATCCTTTTAATGTGCTGTTGGATTCTGTTTGCTAGTATTTTGTTGAGGATTTTTGCATCTATATTCATCAGTGATATTGGTCTGTAATTTTCTTTTTTTTTGTAGTATCTTTGTCTGGTTTTGGTATCAGGGTGATGGTGGCCTCATAGAATGAGTTTGGGAGTTTAATCACAGTTTCAATTTCATTACTTGTGATTGGTCTGTTCATATTTTCTATTTCTTCCTGGTTCAGTCTTGGAAGGTTATACTTTTCTAAAAAATTTTTCCATTTCTTCCAGGTTGTCCATTTTATTGGCATAGATTTGCTTGTAGTAGTCTCTTAGGATGCTTTGTATTTCTGCGGTGTCTGTTGTAACTTCTGCTTTTTCATTTCCAATTTTATTGATTTGAGTCCTCTCCCTCTTTTTCTTGATGAGTCTGGTTAATGGTTTATCAATTTTATTTATCTTCTCAAAGAACCAGCTTTTAGTTTTATTGAGCTTTGCTATTGTTTTCTTTGTTTCTATTTCATTTATTTCTGATCTGATCTTTATGATTTCTTACCTTCTGCTAACTTTGGGTTTTGTTTGTTCTTCTTTCTCTAGTTCCTTTAGGTGTAAGGTTAGATTATTTATTTGAGATTTTTCTTGTTTCTTGAGGTAGGCTTGTATAGCTATAAACTTCCCTCTTAGGACTGCTTTTGCTGCATCCCACAGGTTTTGGATCACCGTGTTTTCATTGTCATTTGTCTCTAGGTATTTTCTGATTTCCTCTTTAATTTCTTCAGTGATCTCTTGGTTATTTAGTAATGTATTGTTTAGCGTCCATGTGTTTGTGTTTTTTATTTTTTTTCCTTGTAATTCATTTCTAATCTCATAGCATTGTGGTCAGAAGAGATGCTTGATATGATTTCAATTTTCTTAAATTTACTGAGGCTTGATTTGTGACCTAAGATGTGATCTATCCTGGAGAATGTTGTGTGTGCACTTGAGAAGAAAGTGTAATCTGCTGTTTTTGGATGGAATGTCCTATAAACATCAATTAAATCTATCTGGTCTATTGTGCCATTTAAAGCTTGTGTTTCCTTATTAATTTTCTGTTTGGATGATCTGTCCATTGGTGTAAGTGAGGTGTTAAAGTCTCCCACTATTATTGTGTTACTGTTGATTTCCTCTTTTAGAGCTGTTAGCAGTTGCCTTATGTATTGAGGTGTTCCTATGTTGGGTGCATATATATTTATAATTGTTATATCTTCTTCTTGGATTGACCCCTTGATCATTATGTAGTGTCCTTCCTTGTCTCTTGTAACATTCTTTATTTTAAAGTTTATTTTATCTGATATGAGTATTGCTACTCCAGCTTTCGTTTGATTTCCATTTGCATGGAATATCTTTTTCCATCCCCTCACTTTCAGTCTTTAGGTGTCCCTAGGTATGAAGTGGGTCTCTTGTAGACAGCATATATATGGGTCTTGTTTTTGTATCCATTCAGCAAGACGGTGTGTTTTGGTTGGAGCATTTAATCCATTCACGTTTAAGGTAATTATCGATATGTATGTTCCTATGACCATTTTCTTAATTTTTATGGGTTTGTTTTTGTAGGTCCCTTTCTTCTCTGTGTTTCCCACTTAGAGAAGTTCCTTTAGCATTTGTTGTAGAGCTGGTTTGGTGGTGCTGAATTCTCTTAGCTTTTGCTTGTCTGTAAAGCTTTTGATTTCTCTGTCGAACCTGAATGAGCTCCTTGCGGGGTAATCTTGGTTGTAGGTTCTTCCCTTTCATCACTTTAAATATATCATGCCACTCCCTTCTGGCTTGTAGAGTTTCTGCTGAGAAATCAGCTGTTAACCTTATGGGAGTTCCCTTGTATGTTATTTGTCATTTTTCCATTGTTGCTTTCAATAATTTTTCTTTGTCTTTAATTTTTGCCAGTTTGATTACTATGTGTCTTGGCGTGTTTCTCCTTTGGTTTATCATGTATGGGACTCTCTGCGCTTCCTGAACTTGGGTGGCTATTTCCTTTCCCATGTTAGGGAAGTTTTTGACTATAATCTCTTCAAATATTTTCTCAGGTCCTTTCTCTCTCTCTTCTCCTTCTGGGACCCCTATAATGTGAATGTTGTGTTTAATGTTGTCCCAGAGGTCTCTTAGGCTGTCTTCATTTCTTTTCATTCCTTTTTCTTTATTCTGTTCTGCAGCAGTGAATTCCACCTTTCTGTCTTCCAGATCACTTATCCGTTCTTCTGCCTCAGTTATTCTGCTATTGATTGCTTCTAGTGTATTTTTCATTTCAGTTATTGTATTGTTCATCTCTGTTTGTTTGTTTTTTAATTCTTCTAGGTGTTTGTTCTTTAATTCTTCTAGGTATTTGTTCTTTAATTCCTCTAGGTCTTTGTTAATCATTTCTTGTGTCTTCTCGATCTTTGCCTCCATTCTTTTTCCGAGGTCCTGGATCATCTTCACTACCATTATTCTGAATTCTTTTTCTGGAATGTTGCCTATCTCCACTTCATTTAGTTGTTTTTCTGGGGTTTTATCTTGTTCCTTCATCTGGTATATAGCCCTCTGCCTTTTCCTCTTGTCTTTCTGTGAATGTGGTTTTTGTTCCACAGGCTGCAGGATTGTAGTTCTTCTTGCTTCTTCTGTCTGTCCTCTGGTGGATGAGGCTGTCTAAGCGGCTTGTGCAAGTTTTCTGATGGGAGGGACTGGTGGTGGGTAGAGCTGGCTGTTGCTCTGGTGGGTAGAGTTCAGTAAAACTTTAATCCTCTTGTCTGCTGATGGGTGGGGCTGGGTTCCCTCCCTGTTGGTTGTTTGGCCTGAGGCGACCCAATACTGGAGACTACCCGGCTCTTTGGTGGGGTTAATGGTGGACTCTGGGAGGGCTCATGCCAAGGAGTACTTCCCAGAACTTCTGTTGCCAGTGTCCTTGTCCTCTCAGTGAGCCACAGCCACCCCCCACCTCTGCAGGACACCCTCCAACAGTAGCAGGTAGGTCTGGTTCAGTCTCCTATGGGGTCACTGCTCCTTCCCCTGGGTCCCGATGTGCACACTACTTTATGTGTGCCCTCCAAGAGTGGAGTCTCTGTTTCCCCCAGTCCTGTCCAAGTCCTGCAATCAAATCCTGCTAGCCTTCAAAGTCTGATTCTCTAGGAATTCCTCCTCCCATTGCCAGACCCCCTGGTTGGGAAGCCTGAGGTGGGGCTCAGAACCTTCACTTCAGTGCATGGACTTCTGAGGACACTTATTCTCCAGTTTGTGAGTCACCCACCCAGCAGTTATGGGCTTTGAGTTTACTGTGATTGCGCCCTTCCTACCATCTCATTGTGGCTTCTCCTTTGTCTTTGGATGTGGGGTATCTTTTTTGGTGAGTTCCAGTGTCTTCCTGTCGATGACTGTTCAGCAGTTAGTTGTGATTCTGGTGCTCTTGCAAGAGGGAGTGAGTGCACATCCTTCTACTCTGCCATCTTGAACCAATCACTATGTCTGCGTCTTTATTCCTGTCCTGCCCCTAAGTTCTTCAGAACTTTTTTTTTTTTTTTAAGATTCCATATATATGTGTTAGCATACGGTATTTGTTTTTCTCTTTCTGACTTGCTTCACTCTGTATGACAGACTCTAGGTCCATCCACCTCACTACAAATAACTCAATTTCGTTTCTTTTTATGGCTGAGTAATATTCCATTGTATATATGTGTCACATCTTCTTTATCCATTCATCTGTTGATGGACACTTAGGTTGCCTCCATGTCCTGGCTATTGTAAATAGAGCTGCAATGAACATTGTGGGGTACATGTCTCTTTTTGCATTATGGTTTTCTCAGGGTATATGCCCAGTAGTGGGATTGCTGGGTCGTATGGTAGTTCTATTTTTAGCTTTTTAAGGAACCTCCATACTGTTCTCCATAGTGGCTGTATCCATTTACATTCCCACCAACAGTGCAGGAGGGTTCCCTTTCCTCCACACCCTCTCCAGCAGTTATTTAAACAATGAATGTTGCCCAGCATCAAGCCATCAGCCACTGTAGCTGCCCCAGTGTTGTGCCCTGAGGGGATTTCAGGATGGAGAAAAACAGAATACTGGCCCTAGATAGTTCAGATGCTTCTGAAACAAAAAATTCCAATAAGCCCAGACTCTTGCATCCTTCCATACATAGAAAAGCATTAAAATCATTATTTTGAGATGTCTGGTTTTTGTGATTAGCAGTAATCTTTTGATGTCTGACTACATTTTTTTTTTTCAGCAAAAACTCCTCTATATCTTGGCTCCTCCCTTACCTGTTTGGAACTGTCCCTCAGAGCTATCTGAGAGGCTGTCTCCTGGCCTGTAGTCCTCAGTAAGTTCCCTAAATAAAACATAACTCTCAACTTTAGGTCGAGTGTGTTTCTGTTGTTGTTGTTCTTGTTTTTTTAGTCGACAATACCCAACGACTATCAAGTAAGATATGGATGCTCCACTTCCCAGGAGCCCTGCCCTTGTCATTGTCCTGAGTCGGTGTCCCTGCTTTAGACCTGGAGCCTGGTGAGGTATGCTCCTGTGTTCTCAGCCAGGTCTCAGGGCCAGGGTGGGCCCACCATTGGCACTCACATCATCTATCCTCACAGGGACTGCAAACAGGAGCCAGTGGTCCCATGGCCCAAAAGGTTCTGGAACGAGCAAAGTAAAGTTGGAAGGAAGTTGGAATCAGGATCCTCTGACCTTTAATCTAGGAATTCACAGTGTAGAGAAAAATATGCTATTTCTTCAAAATGTGTTAGAATTTATTTAAATTTAGAACAGGGTTTCTCAACCTCTGCACTCCTGACATGTTGATAATTCTTTGTCATGGGGCTGTCCTGTGCATTGCAGGATGTTTAGCAGAGTCTCTGGCCTGTACCCTCTAGATGCCAATAGCACGCCCCTCCCAGTTGCAACAATCAAAACGTCTCCAGACATTGCCAAATGTCCCCTAAAAGGTAAAATTGCCCCGGTTGAGAATCACTGATTTAGAATATCAAAACATTTGTGGTATTAGCTTATTTTCACAACTTACATATTATAGCTGCGAGTATATGGACTTCAGACATATCTTCCAACATATCTGGAGTCAAATCCTGGCCCACACATTACTAGCTGTGTGACCTGGAGAAAGTAACTTAATATCTCTGCTCCTCAATTTCCTCACCTGTAAAATGGAGCAATAACTGGGCTGTTCTCATAGAGATGTTGTGAGGATTAATAAGACAAACCTCTTAATAGGTGAGATAAATATCAGCTAGCACACTCCCCAGCCCCCTTTTGTACTGGTCTAATACCTGATATTTATGGATTTAGTCTCATGTCAAGGCTGCCTCTGGTCTTTGAATTAGTGTGGCAACTAAGAACCCCCGAAGTCCAAGTACCAGGGTTCAAACTCCAGGTGCAGCCTGGAATGCACTGCTAAACCTCTGAAACCATAGTTTTTCATCTATTTTTAAAGAGAGAGATAATGAAAGACTCTTCCTTACAGGGCTGTTGTGGGAATGAAATGACATATTCAGAGGCTGAGATTATTAACCATTATTAGGTGCTGCAAGGCTGCACGTGAATGCAGGGAAAAGCAAAGGGAGATGTTTTATAAAATTCTGAGAAAATCCTAGTTTTTCTCAACCTTCCTCCCCTACTGCTGCCCCACCTCACCCCATCCCACCCTGGGTAAATTTTCTGGAACCCCAAAGCCCTCATACCTCATCTTGTGAACACCTAAGGGGTCATAGCAGTTCCTCCTGGCTACCTCTTGGGGATCCTCTTCCTGTTCCCGGAGGTTCTCCTCAGTCTCCCTGGGCTGTGCTGTTCCCAGGTCCACTCTGACGACCCCCAGGCTCTTACTGTGGTGAAGCCAGAATTTTCTTCATGCCACGATCACGCTGAACTGGACGCAATGCTCTTCCCGGCGTTGCAGTCTGTGATTTGGCCACAGATTCTCTGCTGAGTCTCAATTTCCTCACCTGTAAAATGGGGCAATCCAAGTACCCTCTTCTCCAGGAAGCCTCACCTCCTTCAGGAATGCTCCTCATTCCTCCTACGCTGGGCATGTCTCTATCCCTGTAATTCTACCTCCCTTTAAAATAAACCTGTTTCCTTTTCTAAACCATGAACTCCCTCAAGTCAAGGACTACGTCCTATTCATATTTATATCCCATGATGTAATTCCTGCCACAAGGCAGATTCTCAATAAACGTTTGTTGAATGAATGAGTGGGAGAGAGTAGGACATATGATCACGTTCAAAACTCTAAGTGGGACAGGCTGGTATTTTCTTCCCTTCTCACTCTTCTCTTGCCTTCACTTCCCAGATATTTGCTGGGAAAATATCTTTTGTAAGATGAAGCAGAGACTGACGCTCGGTTAGCAGAGTAACTCGTGGATGCTCTGCTGTGAAAAGTGGTTAACATTTCAAGATAAATGTGATTTGAGTTGGGGCGTTTGGTTTCTCTGGGGAAAACCTAAAGAATCTACTGCTGCCCCTTCAGACTGAAAGCACTCAGCTGGGAGGGCCCTGGGAAGGGCGGTCCAAGGGCAGACGGGACTGTGGGTGAGCAAGGAAATCCCAGTTAGCCTCCGGGGTGGGCTCCAATATGGACAGGCAGTGCCCTGATGGGAAAGGAAGCAAGAATCTGTATCATCCTCTGGGTTCCGAGTCTTCAAAAGCATCTAAGAGTAAGATTTTCTTTCTGGAAATCACCATACCTGGAGCCTCCCACCGTCACTCCCAACAAAATAACTTGACTTAATTAAGAGGGTACATTAAGAAAATGGACAACGTTGATATTATGGTTTACCTGCTGTGGTTCAGAACTACGAGGCTGTCCTTGTGGGTTATCCATAGAATGAAGGTTTGATTGACACTCTCCAAACTGGGAGACCACAGTTCCAGCCCTATTGGCACAATTTACAACCAGGTCAAAACTCAGATGACTGGGTCCCCATTTCCTCCCAACTTGCAAAAATGAGAAGTTTTATACTTCACTGAGGGTCAACTAGATGGACTAAAGCATCACATTGTTGCTGTCATGGCAAGGATGCAGAATAAGAAACGGATCCTAACATGAACCCTGCCAATAATTTGCAGCGTGACCTTTTTTAAGTTACAACTTTCCCAGACTTCAATGTTCTGACCTGTTCAATGGAACTATTACTACTAGTTACACTGAGTTCTCAGGGATGTTGTAGAGATAAAATGAGACATTAGATTAAAAAACATGTCTAAATGGTTAGGTGCTGTGCACATTCAAGGTACTTTTGTTACCAATTTTTAAATAACTAATGTGCAAAGGTTTCTCTTCATTCAATGGACTGCATATTAAGTGTGGAATTGCAGCAGTTGCTGCAGTGTTATTGGACAGCCAAGGGCGGTGGGCAAGAGAAAGGAATATGAAAACAAGAAAGATGTGCTCCATGGCCTTGAGGATCTCCCTGTGTCCCAGGAGGGATAAAAAGCACACACAGCAATAAATCTCAGGTGGAATGTGTTAAACACCAAAGAAAACAAACAAAGTATTTCTGGGGAACATCTTTCTTCTCACCATGCAGATCACCATCATTCACAACCAGCAAACACTGACCTCTTGGGAAGCCAGAGGAGGTAGTGGATTTGGGGTGGTAAGCTCTCTGCTCTACAGTTTTTTCTTCTGATGTAAATCAAATCCAAATTTAGACTAGTTGAGCAAGACGGTTTTGCAGCTGTTTGGACAACATTATGGCCAGAAGGTCTGATTCAAAAAATTAAAAAAAAATTTTAAAAACCTGTTTGGCAAGCAGAGGTGAAAGTCAGCAGCAGCAAGCCCATCACAGATGCACGAGGTGCTACACAAGTAACTTTCAGCGACATTTTCCAGGCTGAACCCAAGCATACACCTGCATAACAGAAAAATAGAGAATGTGTTCAAAGGGTGGGAGCTGAAGGGAACAAAGAAAGGCCTTTTGGGAGAAGTGCAGCAGCTGCTTGCAAAATAGCCTCTCCTCTGAGCCCCAGGGAAGACAGGAATGAAAGTTCAGCTCATCTGCTCCACTACTTGGCGCTCTCTTGGCCTCAGGGGTATCCACAGTCCTTGGGACTAACTCAGGGCTTCAGCGGAGACCAGTAAAGTGAGACGTGGAGAAGACTCCCCGTTATCCTGCCACAAATCCTTTCACGTCCCAGTCATTTTAGATATGGGGCTTCTCACCATTTCCTGCTGATCAAAAGATGACTCCAGGTTCAGACATCTTGGTCAGAAATTTTGTTCCCTAAGTTTTTCCCTGAGTTTTCCTTCGCTTGGTTTCACTTTTTAATTTCCATCTAGTCCCCAGAGGCTGCCCTAAACCATGCTCCTTCTCGGGCGCGCTCAGGACTATTTACAGATGGAAGTCTTATGCATCCCTTAATTGTCTGTCAGTCAAGCTATTAACAGGGACTGATACATCATAAATGTCAACTGTGGGCCATTCATAAAACTGAACACGTATATAGTCCTTTCCCGCATTCCTTCAGTTATTTTAAGGAAACACTCTTTTGTTCTAAAGTACTGTATCAGCTGGGACCCAGCCTTCCACATAGCTTTGGAAGCATGTCCTTTGGGCCTGTGTTACTCTCTTCCTCACTCTCATGTACTCTGCCTATTCCAGAAAGCTTGCTTCTAGAAAACTGATAGTGAAAGCATCTAGAAAAGTGACAGTGGTTGCACATACGCACCAAACCCCCCAGACTTTTAATTCAGATTGAAAGAAAGAGCCTCAATTTTTGGTGTATTAGTTTCCTATGGCTACTGTAACAAGTTATCACAAACTTGGTGGCTGAAAGGTCAGAATCTAAAATCAGTTCACTGGGCCAAAATCAAGGTGTCCGTCAGGCTGCACTCCCTCTGGAGGCTCTAGGGGAGAATCCTTTTCCTTGCCTTTTCCAGTTTCTAGAGCTGCATTCTTTGGCTTGTGGTCCCTTGTTCCATCTTCAAAGCCAGCAGTGTCACATCATAGTTCAATGTCATATTTCCTTCTTCTACTGAGTCAAATCTCTCTCTGTTTCCCTCTTATAAGGATAGCATATAGACGCCACCCTGGTAATCCAGGATAAACTCCTCATCTCAATCTCCTTAATTTGATCATATCTGCAAAGTCTCTTTTCACACAAAAGGTAACTTTCATAAATTTCAGGGATTAGGACCGAGGTATCTTTGGGGGCCGCTATTCAGCCTATCACACTGGCAAATGCATTTGCTGTGGATCTGAAATGCTGTTCAAGAAAGGTGCTGCTTCCCTGGGTTCCTGCTGCATATTACAAATCCAGGATAACCCACTATTTTGTAACTGAGAAAAAAGGAGTAAAAATCTAAGCATAATCAGGGCAGAAAGCCCTTCAGTGTTGATTACAGCAGGGCCTCACTAAAAACAAAACAAAGAAACGAAAGCCTCCATTTAAGCATACCAGGGGTCTAGGTTTGCAGGCACCACGAGAAGAACTTGGAAGAGTCCCACGAGCAAAGACCACACTCCAGGCTCACTCCTAACACGTGCAAGGACAGTGCAAAAGGACAAATGGAAGCCCACATAGCATGTGTCTAGAATATTAAAAAATACAAATCAAGATAACATTAAGTAAAATGTGTTCTCTCCTCCTACATTGTCCAATAGAGCTTCACAATGACACGAAAGCCATACTTGAATTTAGGAAATTTGGACTTCCCGTGTTTTGTCAGGAAACTCTGAGGGGGAGTGTAGAGAGATCGCCACAGGCTCCGGCGCCTTCTCTTCCCACCTCCCACCAGCACTTTGAGGGGCTCGCATCACCTGTGGACACTCCAACCCACACCTCCTAAGCTCCGTCCTCACTTCCCCATAAAAGCTGCCCATTGGCTGCCCTCAGGCCCAGGGTCATTTCCTCAGCAGGACTACCTGCCCTTAGATGAGCAAACAGAGAAAGAGGACTGTGCAGGCCCTGGCTTCAGGTCATTTGTGCAGGGAAGTCAGGGTTACAGATACCCAGGTCATGAACTGGGACCGTGCTTCTCTGGGCAAGGACTATTTTTCGTCGTGTTTTTAAAATGTCCTTTCCACTATGGACCAATATGTTTATAAAATACAACTTAAATGTTTGAGAAGTGTCCAATGCTATAGAAAGCACTGGACACGGACTCTTATTTAGCTCATCGCGGACCAGTAGCAAGCAGACCACACTTTGCGTACCACTGGATGAGAAGATGAACACAGGTGTTCTACGCTGCATCTCAAATCACCACAAACTTAGTGGCTTACAACAACAGATATTTATTATCTGGATTTTCCAGGGGTCAAGAGTCCAGACATGGTTTACCTGGGTCTTCTGCTCTGGGTCTCACCAGGCTGCAGTCGAGGTATTAGCCAGAGCTGGGGTCTCATCTGAGGCTCAGGGTCCTCTTCCAAGGTCACTGGCTGTCAGCAGAATTCCATTCCTTGTGGCTGTAGAACTATTGGCAACTTGCTTCTTTAAGGCCGGTAGGGGAATCTCTCTTGTCAGGAAAGGCTCAGTCCCCCTTTTAAAGAATTGGACCTAATCAAATGAGGCCCAACAGGAACAATCTCTCTTTCAATTAGCTTACAGTCAACTGACTAGGAACTATAATGATCTCTTCCAAATGCCTTTGCCATATAACATAATCTGATCACAGGAGTGACATCCATTATATTATTAGGTCCCACCACAGGGAGAGGGGAAGATACAGGGGGTGGGAATCTTAGGTGGCATCTTAGAATTCTTCCTACCACAGTGGACTGAAGATGGTTACATCCTGTGGCCCTGTGGACTCTTCTTTTCATGGTGAGAGGAAGGTCAGAGAATGACCTCTGAAAGCTCAGGGCCTGGGGCAGAGGTCCCTCACCCCGGAGAGAGGTACAGCACCCCCCATCATAGTTTAGGATTAGAACTATGTCAACATTCCCTTCAGAAAGCCCAGACTCCAATGCTGAAAGACTCTCCTCCATTCGTTTGCTTTCCTACCAATATTTCTTGCCTCCCCCTCACCTTAGTAGTGCTTATGGACAGACAGGTTTTTTGCAGCTGTATTAAATCCATATTTTGTAATTCTGGAGTTACCAACATTTGGTTGCTTGGAGATTGACATATTATCAGTAAACACCAGAAAGCTCCAATTCCCTTTCTATCAGGAGCTGAGAGTTCATCTGGGCTCCTTGTTTACTTCACTGTGCATTCCTAGAAATTACTGCAGGATCAGCCTAGGAACATCATTCTGATTCAACGCATGGGAATATTGCTATACAGCCCATGAGATTCTAATGCAAAATGACTGATTCATAAACAAGCTAACAGAAAGTTATACATGCAAGTGAGTTTTGGCCTTCAATATAGTATCCTCAGAAGACCGTACTCTAATACTAATGAGACTGCCATTGCACAAATCATTTTTTGGAATTCCTCTTTGGGAAGAACCTTCAAAAACCTGTGGCATACTCTATTTAATAACCCGGTGGTGGCAAATCTTCACCTATTGATAGTGAATTTAATTTGGGGGAAGAATCATGTCATTCAGATCCAAAGGTCATGATCAATTAATTTGTAGGTAATCTAACTGAATTATGAAAACAAGGTACATATAAAAGTGCTTTTCCCAAGTTGCTCAAACTGTAAATGTACTCCCATTTTGTAGCATGTACAATGACCAAATAATTGCAAATAAGATCACAGGCTACCAGAGTGACCACCTTGAAGAATAACATAACAATTAGTGCGTTATAGGTTATGAAGGGGGCTATCACATACATATCTATGAAATAGAAAGTGGAAATATTTTTATGACTAATTACCATTAAATTAAAGAAGCTGAGGTGCACAGCATGTGTTTTCACAAGATCTCACAGCTGGTAAATGACAGAGCCATCAAGCGCAGGTCTTCAAACCCCCAAATCCAGGGGTCTTACCATGAGACCAGGAAGGACAATTATATAGCACTTGTGTTTCCACCCTCCCCACCGAGGTTCAGGGCAGACTTTACAGTAGATCAAGGTACTCTTTCCTGCTGAGCAAGATTCAGCCTCAGAATCCCCAACATAGCTATTTAAGGAACCAAACCAGTGAAGCTGGGATACTCAACTAATTTGTCCTTTTGCATTATACCATGTTGAAGAGGACAGCACTCATTTGAATGCACAATTTCTGGTATGTTTGTTTAAAAATTAGAGTTCTTATGTACCTGAATGTTCATTGCAGTGCTGTTTACAATAGCCAAGACATGGAAGCAACCTAAATGTCCATTGACAGATGAATGGATAAAGAAGATGTGGTACATATATACAATGGGATATTACTCAGCCATTAAAAAGAATGAAATAATGCCATTTGCAGCAACATGGATGGACCTGGAGATATCATACTGAGTGAAGTAAGTCAGACAGAGAAAGACAAATATCATATGATATCACTTATATGCAGAACCTTAAAAAAATGATACAAATGGACTTATTTACAAAACAGAAACAGACCCACAGACTTAGAGAACAAACTTATGATTACCAGGGGGAAGGGTTGGGGGAGGGATAGATTGGAAGTTTGGGATTGACATGTACACATTGCTATATTTAAAACAGATAACCAACAAGGACCTACTGTATAGGACAGGAAACTCTGCTCAATATTTTGTAATAACCTAAATGGGAAAAGAACTTAAAAACGAATAGATACATGTATATGTATAACTGAACCACTTTGCTGTACACCTGAAATTAATACAACATTGTTAATCAACTATACTTCAATATAAAATAAAAATTGAAAAAAAATTAGAGTCCTTACTTATTATTAGAGCCACATAATATGTCAGTTAATTCTTTGGTTCTTAATATTTATTCCAGACCATGAAATCTAAGGATTGATCGGGACATAGTAAAGCTAGGCATTCTCCATAGTTACTACTCCTCTTCAGAGATCCTCTGAAGAGCCTGCCTACACAAACGGACACATCTCTGAAGATATTCTTGTTTCCCCAAGCTAATTATGTCTTCATTTGATTCACTAAAGAGCCACAGCCCAACACGAAATCCAAACCATATAAAATGGCGTAACTACCTGGCCTTTGGAATTTTAGGCCGTGTCTGTTTCCACGTACACGTTTGTTTAAATTAAATTGGACTTCCCTGGTGGCGCAGTGGTTAAGAATCCACCTGCCAATGCAGGGACACAGGTTCGAGCCCTGGTCCAGGAAGATCCCACATACTGCGGAGCAACTAAGCCCGTGCACCACAACTACTGAGCCTGTGCTCTAGAGCCCGTGCTCCGCAACCAGAGAAGCCACCGCAATGAGAAGCCCGCGCACCACAATGAAGAGTAGCCCCTGCTCACTGCAACTAGAGAAAGCCTGTGCACAGCAACAAAGAGCCAACACAGCCAAAAATAATAAATAAATAAATAAATAGATTTTTTTTTAAAATTAAGACCACCACATTGTTTAGTAGAAAGAAAAAAGTTATAGAACTTATAGAAGTTTAGATAACATCAACGACAAACCAAATTCCTATAAATTGAAGATTCTGCTCCTAAATAACTAGCTGGTCAAAGAGGAAATGAAAACCAAAATCACAATGTATTTAGAAAATAAAGAAAATGAGAAAATTGCATTTACAAATTTAGGCATACAGATTTAAATCCTGTTAAGAGACAGATTTAAAGGCACACTGTTTTCATTTCTAGAGTAAGAATGAGCAGTGATCTATGGAGCACAGCATCATTTTCACTTGATTTGCTGGTTGTTTTATCCCAGAAGTCAGAAAACAGTAACTGAAGGTGGGTGTGTCCTCCTCAAGAACTGGGGTTGATCTACTTACAATTATTCCTTTCTTACTTTTGTAGCACCTCCGTCTTTCCAACCTCAGCTGTCCTCAGTGGTAGCTGGTTCCAGCACCTCCTCATTAAGAAGAGTCAGCACAGGGAACTATATTCAATATCTTGTAATAACCTATCCAAAAAAAGTGTGTGTGTGTGTGTGTGTACCTGAATCACTTTGTTGTATACCTGAAACTAACACAATATTGTAAATCAATTACACTTAAAAAAAAAAAAAGAAGAATCAGTTCCTGGGACTCCCTAGTGAATATGAACTTGTCCAGCAAGACTGGTGCGAAACAGACCACAAAACACTGTTGTGTTCAGAGCTGCTGCAAAATGATGCCAACATGGAGAAGAGGACAAATCCAGAAAGCCACAGAGAAGTGGAGCCAGCGCCCTGGTGTGGCCTGAGTGGAGCATGCCTACTTTAGGACTTGTTATGCAAGATAATGAATCCCCTCATGGCTCAAGCCATCCTGAATTGGGTCTGAGGTTTCTTGAAGCTAAAAGCACCCTCACCAACACAGCATCCCAAAGCCTCTTTGTTACCGAGAACATGTATGCCTGGGAATCTTTGCTATAAACCATCCTATTTCCCAGAGGTACTAGCCAAGGAATTCTTCCACAAACCAATGAAATTCTCAGTCTTTGTGGTCAAATGCCCTCTGTCTACCCTCTTCTTTTCCTTAGCTTTATCCCCTTAGACATCTACTCAAAGACACTTGGTACATTTAAATCACTCTAGCAATACCAAAAGCTACGTGTTGCTGATTGGAGACACTAGAAGAGAAACAATGCTGTGAACTAAAGCATGTTTCCTAGTGTTGTTGAATAACAAAAATAGGACCCACTTAGCCATATACCCCCACTGCGTAATTCATCATCTGGCTGCTTTGGGAGTGCCAAAGTGCTTTGGGGGGCCTTCTGAGCACTTCTTTCCTTTCCATTCCTTTCCTTGATTGCTTTCAAAAGAACCAAAAACAAACAAACCATGTTAATTACTAAGGGGTATTCATTATTTTGTTCAAAGCCTCAAAGCTCGAAAGAATCAGAAAGATTTATTTTCTGATTTCACTTACCAGTTTCCAAACCAGCCAACATAGGGACAATCTTTAGTACTTGTTGATAATGTTCTTTCACTGTAAGCTGTACTGCCCCTGAAGCAATGGGATGAATGCAACAATGAAGTCTTTTTCAAAAGATATGCAGATAAGATTGCTTGGGAGTTTGGGAGCAACTTTATTCTAAGGAGCCCAGTCAATTCCAAATTAACATAAAGTTGAAATTTTCCTTGCCTACCCCAGAAGGATAATGCCCCCTGCTTTGTCAATTCTATAAATTGTATATATTCATTTTTGTCCTAGTACATCCAGAAAAGTATAGAGAGTAGTAAAACCAACATCCATATAGTAGCCATAATGATTTAACAAATGCTAACATTTTGCCCTATTTCTGTCGAAACCAATTATAATGATGGATATCCCTACTTGACTCATGAAATAAATTAAGTTAAGCCAAGAGTCCCATTTCCATTTTTCTCTTTAAGGGACATTTACAATGAAACCTTTCAATTCTGAGCCTTTTGCAACCGTGATTCCAAAACAGAAGAGACATGGGTTCAGAAATAGACCATAAATATTCCAAATGGGACTTCAGCAGGGTTTCATTGCTACCTAGAGATGGGCTATTGCCAGTGAGGGAGTCTGCAGGGGACATTAACATGGTACATTTAGGAGAGATTAAACGTTCTGTAAACACCCAAGTGGCTAGATCTGATGATCAGGAGCTTCGGGGTGGGGGGGAGCTTCGAGTCTAAAGTTACTCAGGTCTATGCTTTGTTGATTTCCTTTAACACATATATACTCCGAGATTTCATTTCACAAAGCATCTTCATTTGACATAACATCCACACACAATTTGAATTGCAGAAGTTTAGAAACTAAACTCCTATCTGTCCCCCTATTTAGTTAACACACATAGTCACATCTAACCATTGTGGGTCTTGAATGACTTTCCTTTCTTCCATATATGAACATAATAAACTTCCCCTCAGCTCCCACACCAGCCATATAGTCCTGCTGAAATTTCTTTTCAGAGCATGTATAGGTTTTTGTAGCTCTTCTCTGGTTTACAACCATCCCAGAATAAAAGCAGAGTTCAAAAAAGGGTTAAGCGCAGTAATGTGACAATTACAGACATACCTAACAAGAACTGTCTCAGTGATAATCTACATCCCCAGGAAGGAAGAAAGCAAACAAACAGCTGCTTATTGATCTCACTTTAAAGCAAAATCATGCAGTTTTCCCTCTTTTACACTAAAGTCTCGTAACATTAAGAAGCTTAAAAAATGAGAAATCCAGTTCTGGAAATAGATAGGGATGATGGTTACACAACATTGTGAATGTACTTAATGCCACTGAATTGTACACTTAAAAAATTATTAAAATGGTAAATGTTATGTTCTACTACAACAAATTTTTAAAATTAGAAATTATAAAGTAAATAATAGTTGAAAAATACATCAAATGAAATTGTAAAAAAACTAACCTTTTATTATGACTTTTGGGCAAACAGAAAGCCTTTTAGAGTTGACGAGATACAAATCTAGGTAGAATTTACAAGTACCACATGTAATTCTATTTCTGAAACACTTTGTGGATTGAGGTCCACTCATGCTTTTCGCTTCCTAAACCAGAAAAAGAACAGGATATCTGATGATTAAAACTATAACAGATTCCAAATTTAAAATATGGTTTTACTCTGCTTCTGGACAGGACCCTCTCTTCTGTTTTCTCCTATCTGGACTCTCTAGTCACAGGCATCTGGTCACCCAAGGCCACATAGCATTATTTGATATTTTTAAGAATTCAATTTTAATCTGTGTTAGGTCATACTTATATACTTTGAAATGCTTTTTTACTTTGATGTGCTTGCTCTACAATGTGTTGATCAGGTTACTGTGAAAAAGCCCTAACAAAGTTGTATAAAAATTTTGTTAGACATTCAGCATCTCTTTCCCAAAATCCACTAGTAAAGGACTCAAAAAAGGTAAAAAGGTGATCCACTTCATTTTATTATAATGTTTCATCACCTGGGAAATGTGTGCTTTATATGCCCCCAAAATATATGACTACAACCAAACAGAAAAACAGGCCATTAGAACTTCTCCCTGACATGCCTTAGTTTACAACCAGCCAGTATATGATGAAAGTTTATTCTCCTTTCCCACATAAGTTATTTTTCCAATCGAAAATTGTTCCCAGCTGTTGTGACCCAGATGTGTTGGCAGCCCATGCTATGAAGGACCATTTTACAGGTGATGAAGCCCTCAGACAATAAAGTTTACACAACTTGTATACGGCTGGTCTCGAATACAACTTTGGACTTCTAACGCCACCTCCTCAAAAAAAGAAAAGAAAAAAAGCAGTGATTTCCTGACACTTCACTTGGGGCACAGTTAAAAGGGGATTTCAGTGCTGTAGGCTCGCATTTATGCAGGCCCTGGGCTTATGAAGCAAGAGTAAGATAAATTACCCACTTTTCCCCATCCCCTTGAGAACTCAGCCTGCTTTAACTGGAAATCACTCTGGACTAGTAAGAAAATGATCAGGAATTGTCCCTGGGATTTAGCTTCCAGGAGAGGTAAGTCATGATGTCTGAATGAGCCTGAGTTGCCTTTCATCTTTTAGTTTTACATTATCCCATTCCAGACTGCACCAACTTCATTCTCCTTCTCATTTAAACAAAAGGTCATTTTTATTACGTACAAGTTGTTTGTAAAATTAGTGCGAGACTACCCTTCATCGGGAAGTTATAGGAAAACCAAAGCAAGGGATGATAATCTGGTTGACTATACTTTCAGGTTTTCCTAGGACAGCCTCAGGCAATTTAACATATATCAGGTGCTTCATTTTTTTTTTAACATCTTTATTAGCGTATAATTGCTTTACAATGGTGTGTTAGTCTCTGCTGTATAACAAAGTGAATCAGCTATACATATATCCCCATATCTCCTCCCTCTTGCGTCTCCCTCCCACCCTCCCTTTCCCAACCCTCTATGTAGCCATAAAGCACCGAGCTGATCTCCCTGTGCTATGCGGCTGCTTCCCACTAGCTATCTATTTTACATTTGGTAGTGTATATATGTCCATGCCACTCTCTCACTTCGTCCCAGCTTACCCTTCCCCCTCCCTGTGTCCTCAAGTCCATTTTCTACATCATCTGCGTCTTTATTCCTGTCCTGCCCCTAGGTTCTTCAGAACCACTTTTTTTTTTTTTTTTTTTAGATTCCATATATATGTGTTAGCATACAGTATTTGTTTTTCTCTTTTTGACTTACTTCACTCTGTATGACAGACTCTAGGTCCATCCACCTCACTACAAATAACTCAATTTTGTTTCTTTTTATGGCTGAGTAATACTCCATTGTATATATGTGCCACATCTTCCTCATCCATTCATCCGTCGATGGACACTTAGGTTGATTCCATGTCCTGGCTATCGTAAACAGAGCTGCAATGAACATTTTGGTACATAACTCTTTTTGAATTATGGTTTTCTCAGAGTATATGCCCAGTAGTGGGATTGCTGGGTCGTATGGTAGTTCTATTTTTAGTTTTTTAAGAAACCTCCATACTGTTCTCCATAGTGGCTGTATCAATTTACATTCCCAACAGCAGTGCAAGAGGGTTCCCTTTACTCCACACCCTCTCCAGCATTTATTGTTTGTAGATTTTTTTGATGATGGCCATTCTAACTGCTGAGAGGCGATACCTCATTGTAGTTCTGATTTGCATTTCTTTAATGATTAGTGATGTTGAGCATCCTTTCATGTGTTTGTTGGCAATCTGTATATCTTCTTTGGAGAAATGTCTATTTAGGTCTTCTGCTCATTTTTGGATTGGGTTGATTGTTTTTTTGATATTGAGCTGCAAGAGCCGCTTGTATATTTTGGAGATTAATCCTTTGTCAATTGCTTCATTTGCAAATATTTTCTCCCATTCTAAGGGCTGTCTTTTGTCTTGTTTATGGTTTCCTTTGTTGTGCAAAAGCTTTTAAGTTTCATTAGGTCCCATTTGTTTATTTTGTTTTTGTTTCCATTTTCCTAGGAGGTGGGTCAAAAAGGATCTTGCTGTGATTTAGGTCATAGAGTGTTCTGCCTATGTTTTCCTCTAAGAGTTTGATAGTGTCTGGTCTTATATTTAGGTCTCTGACCCACTTTGAGTTTATTTTTGTGTTAGGGAGTGTTTTAATTTCATTCTTTTACATGTAGCTGTCCAGTTTTCCCAGCACCACTTATTGAAGAGGCTGTCTTTTCTCCATTGTATACTCTTGCCTCCTTTATCAAAGATAAGGTGACCATATGTGCATGGGTTTATCTCTGGGCTTTCTATCCTGTTCCATTGATCTATATTACTGTTTTTGTGACAGTACCATACTATCTTCATTACTGTTGCTTTGTAGTATAGTCTGAAGTGAGGGAGCCTGATTCCGCCAGCTCCGTTTTTCTTTCTCAAGATTGCTTTGGTTATTCAGGGTCTTTTGTGTTTCCATACAAATTGTGAAATTTTTTGTTCTAGTTTTGTGAAAAATGCCATTGATAGTTTGATAGGGATTTCATTAATCTGTAGATTGCTTTGGGTAGTATAGTCATTTTCACAATGTTGAATCTTCCAATCCAGGAACATGGTATATCTCTCCATCTGTTTGTGTCATCTTTAATTTCTTTCATCAGTGTCTTACAGTTTTCGGCATAAAGGTCTTTTGTCTGCTTCAGTAGATCTATTCCTAGGAATTTTATTCTTTTTGTTGCAATGGTAATTGGGAGTGTTCCCTTAATTTCTCTTTCAGATTTTTCATCATTAGTGTATAGGGATGCAAGAGATTTCTGTGCATTAATTTTGTATCCTGCTATTTTACCAAATTCATGGATTAGCTCTTGTAGTTTTCTGGCAGCATCTTTAGGATACTTGATGTATAGTATCATGTCATCTGCAAACAGTGACAGCTTTACTTCTTCTTTTCGATTTGGATGCCTTTTATTTCTTTTTCTTCTCTGATTGCTATGGCTAAAACTTCCAACACTGTGTTGAATAAGAGTGGTGAGATTGGGCAACAATGTCTTGTTCCTGATCTTAGAGGAAATGGTTTCAGTATCTCACCTTTGAGAATGATGTTGGCTGTGGGTTTGTTATATATGGCCTTTATTATGTTGAGGTAAATTCCCTCTATGCCTACCTTCTGGAGAGTTTTTATCATAAATGGGTGTTGAATTTTGTCAAAAGCTTTTCCTGGATCTATTGAGATGATCATATGGTTTTTCTCCTTCAGTTTGTTAATACGGTTTATCACATTGATTGATTTGCGTATATTAAAGAATCCTTCCATTCTGGGGATAAACCTCACTTGATCGGGGTGTAAGATCCTTTTAATGTGCTGTTGGGTTCTGTTTGCTAGTATTTTGTTGAGGATTTTTGCATCTATATTCATCAGTGATATTAGCCTGTAGTTTTCTTTCTTTGTGACATCTTTGTCTGGTTTTGGTATTAGGGTGACGGTGGTCTCGTAGACTGAGTTTGGGAGTGTTCCTCCCTCTGCTAAAATTTGGAAGAGTTTGAGAAGGATAGGGGTTAGCTCTTCTCTAAATGTTTGATAGAATTCGCCTGTGAAGCCATCTGGTCCTGGGATTTTGTTTGTTGGAAGATTTTTAATCACAGTTTCAATTTCAGTGCTTGTGACTGGTCTGCTTATATTTTCTATTTCTTCCTGGTTCAGTCTTGGAAGGTTGTGCTTTTCTAAGAATTTGTCCGTTTCTTCCATGTTGTCCATTTTATTGGCATAGAGTTGCTTGTAGTAATCTCTCATGATCCTTTGTATTTCTGCAGTGTCAGTTGTTACTTCTCCTTTTTCATTTCTAATTCTATTGATTTGAGTCTTCTCCCTTTTTTTCTTGATGAGTCTGGCTAATGGTTTATCAATTTTATCTTCTCAGAGAACCAACTTTTAGTTTTACTGATCTTTGCTATCGTTTCCTTCATTTCTTTTTCATTTATTTATTTTTAAAACATCTTTATCGGAGTATAATTGCTTTACAATGGTGTGTTAGTTTCTGCTTTATAACAAAGTGAATCAGTTATACATATACACATGTCCCCATTTCTCTTCCCTCTTGCGTCTCCCTCCCTCGCACCCTCCGTATCCCACCCATCTAGGTGGCCACAAAGCACTGAGTTGAACTCCCTGTGCTATGCGGCTGCTTCCCACTAGCTATCTCTTTTACGTTTGGTAGTCTTTTTCATTTACTTCTGATCTGATCTTTATGATTTCTTTCCTTCTGCTAACTTTGGGGTTGGGGTTTTTTAGTTCTTCTTTCTCTAATTGCTTTACGTGTAAGCTTAGGTTGTTTTTTTGAGATGTTTCTTGTTTCTTGAGGTAGGATTGTATTGGTATAAACTTCCCTCTCAGAACTGCTTTTGCTGCATCCCATAGGTTTTGGGTTGTTATGTTTTCATTGTCATTTGTTTCTAGGTGTTTTTTGATTTCCTCTTGGATTTCTTCAGTGATCTCTTGGTTATTTAGTAGTGTATTGTTTAGCCTCCATGTGTTTGTATGTTTTACAGATTTTTTCCTGTAATTGATATCTAGTCTCACAGCGTCGTTGTTGGAAAAGATACTTGATATGATTTCAATTTTCTTAAATTTACCAAGGCTTGATTTGTGACCCAAGATATGACCTATCCTGGGGAATGTTCCCTGAGCACTTGAAAAGAAAGTGTATTCTGCTGTTTTTGGATGGAATGTCCTATAAATACCAATTAAGTCCATCCTGTATAATGTGTCATTTAAAGCTTGGGTTTCCTTATTTATTTTCATTTTGGATGATCTGTCCATTGGTGAAAGTGGGGTGTTAAAGTCCCCTACTATGATTGTGTTACTGTTGATTTCCCCTTTTATGGCTGTTAGCATTTGCCTTATGTATTGAGGTGCTCCTGTGTTGGGTGCATAGATATTTACAATTGTTATATCTTCTTCTTGGATCGATCCCTTGATCATTATGTCATGTCCTTCTTTGTCTCTTGTAATAGTCTTTATTTTAAAGTCTATTTTGTCTGATATGAGAATTGCTACTCCAGCTTTCATTTGATTTCCATTTGCATGGAATATCTTTTTCCATCCCCTCACTTTCAGTCTGTATGTGTCCCTAGTTCTGAAGTGTATCTCTTGTAGACTGCATATGTACTGGTCTTGTTGTTGTATCCATTCAGCCAGACTATGTCTTTTGGTTCGAGCATTTAATCCTTTTACATTTAAGGTTGTTATCGATATGTATGTTCCTATTACCATTTTCTTAATTGTTTTGGGTTTGACATTGTAGGACTTTTCCTTCTCTTCTGTTTCCTGCCTAGAGAAGTTCCTATAGCATTTGTTGTAAAGCTGGTTTGGTGGTGCTGAATTCTCTTAGCTTTTGCTTGTCTGTAAAGGTTTTAATTTCTCCATCGAATCTCAATGAGATCCTTGCTGGGTAGAGTAATCTTGGTTGTAGGTTTTTCCCTTTCATCACTTTAAATATGTCCTACCACTTGCTTCTGACTTACAGAGTTTCTGCTGAAAGATCAGCTGTTAACCTTATGGGGATTCCCTTGTATGTTATTTGTTGTTTTTCCCTTGCTGCTTTTAATATTTTTTCTTTGTATTTAATTTTTCATAGCTTGATTAATATGTGTCTTGGCATGTTTCTCCTTGGATTTATCCTATATGGGACTCACTGTGCTTCCTGGATTTGATTGACTATTTCGTTTCCCATATTAAGGAAGTTTTCAACTATAATCTCTTCAAATATTTTCTCAGTCCCTTTCTTTTTCTCTTCTTCTTCTGGAACCCCTATAATTCGAATGTTGGTGTGTTTAATGTTGTCCCAGAGGTCTCTGAGACTGTCCTCAATTCTTGTTATTCTTTTTTCTTTATGCTGCTCTGCAGTAGTTATTTCCACTGTTTTGTCTTCCAGGTCACTTATCCGTTCTTCTGCCTCAGTTATTCTGCTATTGATTCCTTCTAGAGAATTTTAAATTGCGTTTATTGTGTTGTCATCATTGTTTGTTTGCTCTTTAGTTCTTCTAGGTCCTTGTTAAACGTTTCTTGTATTTTCTCCATTCTATTTCCAAGATTTTGGATCATCTTCACTATCATTACTCTGAATTTTTTCGGGTAGACTGCCTATTTCCTCTTCATTTGTTTGGTCTGTTGGGGTTTTACCTTTCTCCTTCATCTGCTGTGTATTTCTCTGTCTTCTCATTCTGCTTAACTTACTGTATTTGGGGTCTCCATTTTGCAGGCTGCAGGTTCCTGTTGTTTTTGGTGTCTGCCCCCCAGTGTGTAAGGTTTTTTCACTGGGTTTTGTAGGCTTCCTGGTGGAGGGGACTTGTGCCTGTGTTCTGGTGGATGAGGCTGGATCTTGTCTTTCTGGTGGGCAGGAATGTGTCCGGTCATGTGTTTTGGGGTGTCTGTGAACTTATGATTTTAGGCAGCCTCTCTGCTAATGGGTGGCGCTGTGTTCCTGTCTTGCTAGTAGTTTGGTTTGGGGTGTCCAGCACCGTAGCATGCTGGTCGTTGAATGGAGCTGGGTCTTAGTGATGAGACGGAGATCTCTGGGAGAAGTCTCACCATTTGATATTACGTGTAGCTGGGAGGTCTCTGATGGACGTGTGTCCTGAACTCAGCTCTCCCATCTCAGTGGCTCAGGCCTGACACCTGGCCAGAGCACCAAGACCCTGTCAGCCACATGGCTCAGAAGAAAAGGGAGGGGGGAAAAAGGAAAGAAATAATAAAATAAAATAAAGTAAAATATAGTTATTAAAATAAAAAATAAAAAAATATTATTAAAAATAAAAAAGTAATAAAAAAATGAAAGAAGAGAGTAACCAAACCAATAAACAAATCCATCAATGATAACAAGCACTAAAAACTATACTAAAAAAAAAAAAAAGGACAGACAGAACCCTTGGGCAAATGGTAAAAGCACAGCTATACACTCAAAATCACACAAAGAAGCATACACATACACACTCAGAAAAAGGGAAAAAGGGAAAAAAATATATATAGAGAGAGAGAATTAAAAGGAAGAAAGCAACCAAATCAATAAACAAATCTACCAATGATAATAAGCTGTAAATACTAAACTAAGGTAAACATAAAACCAGAAACAAATTAGATGCAGAAAGCAAACCCCAAGTCTACAGTTGCCCCCAAAGTCCACCACCTCAATTTTGGGATGATACATTGTCTATGCAGGTATTCCACAGATGCAGGGCATATCAAGTTGATGGTGGAGATTTAATCCGCTGCTCCTGAGGCTTCTGGGAGAAATTTCCCTTTCTCTTCTTTGTTCGCACAGCTCCTGGGATTCAGCTTTGGATTTGGCCCCCTCTCTGCTTGTAGGTCACCTGAGGGCGTCTGTTCCCCTCCCAGACAGGACGGGGTTAAAGTATCAGCTTATAAGGGGGCTCTGGCTCACATAGGCCGGGGAGGGGGGTACAGAATGCAGGGCAAGCCTGTGGTGGCAGAGGCCAGCATGACTTTGCAACAGCCTGAGGCATGCCGTGTGTTCTGCCAGGGAAGCGGTCCCTGCATCACGGGACCCTGACAGTGGCGGACTGCACAGGCTCCCAGGAAGGGAGGTGTGGATAGTGACCTGTGCGTGCACACAGGCTTCTTGGCATTTAATGCCCGTCTCTGGTGTCTGCGCTGACAACCGCAGCTCACACCCATCTCTGGAGCTCATTTAGGCGGTGCTCTGAATCTCCTCTCCTCACACACCCTGAAACAAATATCTCTTGCCTCTTCAGCAGTTCCAGACTTTTTCCCGGACTCCCTACTGGCTAGCTGTGGTGCACTAGCCCCCTTCTGGCTGTGTTCACCCCAGGGATCTGACCTCTGAAGCCGGAGCCTCAGCTCCAAGCCCCCACCTGACCCGGCAGGTGAGCAGACAAGCCTCTCGGGCTGGTGAGTGCTGGTCAGCACCGATCATCTGTGCGGGAATCTCTCCGCTTTGCCCTCTGCACCCCTGTGGCTGCGCTCTCCTCCATGGCTCCAAAGCTTCCCCCCAACCCCCCGCCATCTCCACCAGTGAAGGGGCTTCCTAGTGTATGGAAACTTTTCCTCCTTCACATCTCCCTCCCAGAGGTGCAGGTCCTTTCCCTATTGTCTCTGTTTTTTCTTTTGCCCTACCCAGGTACGTGGGGAGTTTCTTGCCTTTATTGGAAGTTTGAGGTCTTCTGCCAGTGTTTGGTAGGTGTCCTGTAGGAGTTGTTCCACATGTAGATGTATTTCTGATGTATTTGCGGGGAGGAAGGTGATCTCCACGTCTTACAACTCTGCCATCTTGAAGGTCCTCCTCATGCTTCATTTTTTAAACAAAACATTATTAATAATTGTGGAATTAAACAATCTGGTAGGGGTTTAGAAGACCTCTTCTTGGCATTCTCAGCCTCTGCCAGTCTTGAGCAGTAGTGTGGAGACACACATGCAGTAAAGAGGTCTCACTTTTCCTCGTAGTAAAATCTGAAGGATGACCAGCAACAGCCTTCTTTCTTTTCCCAACTGTTCCCTGATGAGGTACAACTGACACCCTCTCTGAAGGACAACATGATAAAATACTGGTGCCTAGCCACCAGTTCCTAGGGACTCAGTGGTGGTGACAGATCCTGCTGCCTGCCACCTCCCCCTTGTCCCTGCTGTGGCCAGGGAGGTCCATGAAGCTGCCTGGCCACATGTCAGCAGGGTCAGTGGGAAAGTGTAAGGTAGTTGTAGGTGAAATATGTTCAGGAAGTGAGGGTTAAGGAGCCCCATCGTAGAGCATATGGATAGTTTTTTGGTTTTTTTTTTAAATGGTATAATTCAGTCTGCCTATTTTTTTTAATTAATTTATTTTATTTATTTATGTTTGGCTGCATTGGGTCTTCGTTGCTGTGCACAGGCTTTCTGTAGTTGCAGAGTGGGGGCTACTCTTGGCTGTGGTGTGGAGGTTTCTCATTGTGGTGGCTTCTCTTGTTGCGGAGCATGGGTTTCAGGCACGTGGGCTTCAGTAGCTGTGGTGCAAGGGCCCAGTGGTTGTGGCTCACGGTCTCTAGAGCACAGGCTCAGTAGTTGCGGTGCACGGGCTTGGTTGCTCCGCGGCATGTGGGATCCTCCCAGACCAGGGCTTGAACCCGTGTCCCGTGCATTGGCAGGTGGATTCTTAACCACTGCACCACCAGGGAAGTCCCTGGACTATAGTTTGAATATACTTGCTTACAGTGGTTTTGTCATTTACCTCAAAGTGTATCTCCAACTAGTATTTATTGCATTGTTGGGTAATATTTTTTCTTTTACAATAAACTCTTTGGGGAGCAATCAGCTTCAAAGGATCAAAGTACATTTTTAGGGAAAAATTAAAATATTAAAATTGTAGATGAATGTATAACTTCATAAAATATTTGTGGACATCTTGCTTCCACTATGGGGATATCATAATGCTATTGCTGGCCACATGAAAACCAGAAAACACAAATTTGCTGAAGAAGCATCAGCACTTCCTTCAAAACTTTGTTACTGAAGTAGCCCATGCTCAAAGGTAATTTAACACGAGCAGCTGCACAAGGTGTGTTTCCATATCACTCTGTGAAGCTTAACTTTTCATTTAGATGCAATGACCTGTCTCTTAAATTAATGTCACTCATTTTCAATAACAAATTTTCTTGTGCATTCCTGAAAAATGAAGTAGTAGCTGCTAATGGGTTTCCTTTAGCAGAAGTAGAACCATGTAAACATTGAAATGACACAATTTTTACATCAGGGTCATCAGACGGTTCAAATGAGAAATTTGTTAATTCTAATAAGGGTTCACTTTTTTCAAAACCAAATTCAGGAAATAAAATTAAACCTTCAGAAAGTTCATTCCGCCAAAGGTGAAAAATTTGACGTTATTCTGATTGATATTATAAATCTAGTTTAAAAGTTCATCATTGAAGAGAAGAGAAACTTTTTTTGGGGGGGGTAATACATTTTGATGGTTGGAATCCTGATAGAAACAATATTTTTGCTAAATTAAGAACCTGTGGAACAAAAACTTACTTGGACTGGGTAGTGAAGTGTATGTATGTAATTAGTGCTTTTGTCCAAACAAGATGTGATGGTCTACCAACAGAAAAGGAAGCTGAACTGTCAAGTTTTACACACACACACACACACACACACACACACAGTAACTGGATCACAAAGTTCTCCTTTCTGCCTATCAACTGATTTAGAAAATTTGAGTCCTCATGATAAACTACCTTGTTAAAATCAACCTGAGTGTCGTACAATGCTCTGAATTTTGGTTTCGTTTTGTTCACAATCATTTGGAAGTCTTCAAAGTGTGGAGTGAATGGAGTTGTTCTGTTTTGCTTTTTTTAATTCAGCTTTTGAGCTTGAATCTTTTAGAAAGATACAATTATTGAAAACCGAGCTGACAAACAGGCAGGACCAGCTACATAATTTCTGGGGCCCAGTGAAAGATGAAAATGCAGAATCCCTTGGTAAAAAATTAAGAATTTCAAGATGGTGACAGTGGGTCCATAAACAGAGTGTAGAGCCTTTCTAAGCACTGCACGAAAGTCACAAGCCCACAAAGCCAGCCCTGTGAACAGGAAGGCATTGAAATATATCCTGCAAAGAGGGGGATGGGTACCATGAGCCCTTTAATGAAGTATAAGATTTAATTCTGAAACTCTATAATTGTGCCCTGGATGATCTCAACCTGTGAGAGGAAAATTTTGATGGAGCTGCTATTTTTATTTGGATAAACTTAGCTTCTGTCCTAGAACAGGATGTAATTGAGAAGGCATACAATCTTGAATCCTCTAAATTTGGGGAACCATTCAAAAGAATCATAAACAGACACAACTTACTTGACAAGCTGTGTCATAAAAATAGTTGTCAAAAAAAGGTACTCTGAATAGAGAACAAAATTACCTGAGAAAATATTTGGACTGAATTATTTCTACATTTCAAACTTTTTTAAAATTAGAATTGAGAATAGCCTTTATTGAGCAGAATTGCTCTCGGCTTACCAGGTACTTCATCACTGGTAAAGAGTATTTTCTCAGTGAAATACATAGTGCTCTGTAGAGAAGTCAATTGAAGTAACAGCAATTTCAAATTTATTAAACTCAAAATGCAGGGAATTTTGTGGAAAAAGTTAAAAATTATAAAACTATTGAAAACTATATTCTGCAGAAGAATATGATGACAGGCAGGCAAAGAAATTGATTAAACTACCTAAGTACCTAACAAGAATAATTATTCTGCTTAAATATTTTTTAATGGAGACCTTCAAGATGGCGGAAGAGTAAGATATGGAGATCACCTTCCTCCCCACAAATACATCAGAAATACATCTACATGTGGAACAACTCCTACAGAACACCTACTGAATGCTGGCAGAAGACCTCAGACTTCCCAAAAGGCAAGAAATTCCCCACGTACCTGGGTAGGGCAAAAGAAAAAAGAAAAAACAGAGACAAAAGAATAAGGACAGGACCTGCACCAGTGGGAGGGAGCTGTGAAGGAGGAATAGTTTCCACATACTAGGAAGGTCCTTCGCGGGCAGAGACGTGGGGTGGGGGGAGGGAAGCTTCGGAGCCACTGAGGAGAGCGCAGCAACAGGGGTGCAGAGGGCAAAGTGGAGAGATTCCCACAGAGAGGATCGGTGCTGACCAGCACTCACCAGCCTGAGAGGCTTGTCTGTTCACCCGCCAGGGCGGGTGGGGGCTGGGAACTGAGGCTCCGGCTTCAGAGGTCAGATCCCAGGGAGAGGACTGGGGTTGGGGGCATAAACACAGCCTGAAGGGGGCTAGTGCACCACAGCTAGCTGGAAGAGAGTCCAGGAAAAAGTCTGGAACTGCCGAAGAGGCAAGAGACCATTGTTTTGGGGTGCACGAGGAGAGGGGATTCAGAGCACCGCCTAAATGAGCTCCAGAGACGGGCGCAAGCCACAGCTTTCAGCATGGACACCAGAGACGAGCATGAAATGCTAAGGCTGCTGCGGTAACCACCAAGAAGCCTGTGTGCAAGCACAGGTCACTATACACACCTCCCGTCCCGGGAGCCTGTGCAGTCCCCCACTGTCAGGGTCCCGTGATCCAGGGACAACTTCCCCGGGAGAACACACGGCGCACCTCAGGCTGTTGCAACATCCTGCTGGCCTCTGCCGCCAGAGGCTCGCCCCACATTCTGTACCCCTCCCTCCTCCCAGCCTGAGCGAGCCAGAGCCCCTAATCAACTGCTACTTTAACCCCGTCCTGTCTGAGCAAAGAACAGACGACCTTAGGCCACCTACGTGCAGAGGCGGGGCCAAATCCAAAGCTGAACCCTGGGAGCTGTGCGAACAAAGAAGAGAAAGGGAGGGCTTCCCTGGTGGCGCAGTGGTTGAGAGTCTGCCTGCCAATGCAGGGGACACGGGTTTGAGCCCTGGTCTGGGAGGATCCCACGTGCCGCGGAGCAACTGAGCCCGTGAGTAAAATTACTGAGCCTGCGCGTCTGGAGCCTGTGCTCCGCAACAAGAGAGGCTGCGATGGTGGGAGGCCCGCGCACCGCGAAGAAGAGTAGCCCCCGCTTGCCACAACTAGAGAAAGCCCTCGCACAGAAACGAAGACCCAACACAGCCATAAATAAATAAAATTAAAATTAAAACAAAAAAAAGAAAAGGATTCTTTCATATACAAATAATATAAAAAAAAAAAAAAAAGGAAAAGGGAAATTTCTCCCAGCAGTCTCAGGAGCAGCAGATTAAATCTCCACCATCAACTTGATGTGTCCTGCATCTGTGGAATACCTGAATAGACAATGAATCATCCCAAAATTGAGGTGGTGGACTTTGTGTGATTTTGTTTGTATAGCTTTGCTTTTACCATTTGTCCTAGGGTTCTGTCTGTCCGTTTTTGGTTTGTTTGTTTTTTTAGTATAGTTTTTTAGCACTTGTTGTCATTGCTGGATTTGTTTTTTGGTTTGGTTCCTCTCTTCTTTCTTTCCTTTTTTTAAATTAACTTTTAATTTTTTCTTCATTTTTAAGAATTTTTTATTTTAATAACTTTATTTCATTTTATAGTTTTTTCTTTCTTTTTTTCTCTCTTTTCTTCTGAGCCATGTGGCTGACAGGGTCTTGGTGCTCCAGCTGGGTGTCAGGCCTGTGTCTCTAGGTGGGAAAGCCGAGTTCAGGACATTGGTCCCCCAGAGACCTCCTGGCTCCACGTAATATCAAATGGCGAAAGCTCTCCCAGAGATCTCCATCTCAATGCTAAGACCCAGCTCCACCCAACGACCAGCAAGCTACAATGCTAGACAACCTACGCCAAACAACTAGCAAGACGGGAACACAACCCCACCCATTAGCAGAGAGTCTGCCTAAAATCATAATAAGGTCACAAACACTCCAAAACACACCACCAGACGTGGTCCTGCCCACCAGAGAGATCCAGCCTCATCCACCAGAACACAGGCACCATTCCCCTCCACCAGGAAGCCTACACAACCCACTGAACTAACCTTACCCACTGGGGGCAGACACCAAAAGCAACAGAAACTATGAACCTGCATCTTGCGAAAAGGAGACCCCAAACACAGTAACTTAAGCAAAATGAGAAGAGAGAGAAACACACAGCAGATGAAGGAGCAAGGTAAAAACCGACCAGACCAAACAAATGAAGAGGAAATAGGCAGTTTACCCGAAAAAATTCAGAGTAATGATACTGAAGATGATCCAAAATCTTGGAAATAGAATGGAGAAAATACAAGAAATGTTTAAAAAGGACCTAGAAGAACTAAAGGGCAAACAAACAATGATGAACAACACAATAAACGCAATTAAAAATTCTCTAGAAGGAATCAATAGCAGAATAACTGAGGCAGAAGAACGGATAAGTGACCTGGAAGACAAAACAGTGGAAATAACTACCGCAGAGCAGAATAAAGAAAAAAGAATGACAAGAATTGAGGACAGTCTCAGAGACCTCTGAGACAACATTAAATGCACCAATATTCGAATTATAGGGGACCCAGAAGAAGAAGAGAAAAAGAAAGAGACTGAGAAAATATTTGAAGAGATTATAGTTGAAAACTTCCTTAATATGGGAAACAAAAGAGTCAATCAAGTCCAGGAAGCACAGAGAGTCCATACAGGATAAATCCAAGGAGAAACATGCCAAGACACACATTAATCAAGCTATGAAAAATTAAATACAAAGAAAAAATATTAAAAGCAGCAAGGGAAAAACAACAAATAACATACAAGGGAATCCCCATAAGGTTAACAGCTGATCTTTCAGCAGAAACTCTGTAAGTCAGAAGCAAGTGGTAGGACATATTTAAAGTGATGAAAGGGAAAAACCTACAACCAAGATTACTCTACCCAGCAAGGATCTCATTGAGATTCGATGGAGAAATTAAAACCTTTACAGACAAGCAAAAGCTAAGAGAATTCAGCACCACCAAACCAGCTTTACAACAAATGCTATAGGAACTTCTCTAGTCAGGAAACACAAGACAAGGAAAACACCTACAATGACAAACCCAAAAGAATTAAGGAATTGGTAATAGGAGCAAACATATCGATAACTACCTTAAATGTAAAAGGATTAAATGCTCGAACCAAAAGACATAGACTGGCTGAATGGATACAACAACAAGACCAGTACATATGCAGTCTACAAGAGATACACTTCAGAACTAGGGACACATACAGACTGAAAGTGAGGGGATGGAAAAAGATATTCCATGCAAATGGAAATCAAATGAAAGCTGGAGTAGCAATTCTCATATCAGACAAAATAGACTTTAAAATAAAGACTATTACAAGAGACAAAGAAGGACATGACATAATGACCAAGGGATCGATCCAAGAAGAAGATATAACAATTGTAAATATCCATGCACCCAACACAGGAGCACCTCAATACATAAGGCAAATGCTAACAGCCATAAAAGGGGAAATCAACAGTAACACAATCATAGTAGGGAACTTTAACACCCCACTTTCACCAATGGACAGATCATCCAAAATGAAAATAAATAAGGAAACCCAAGCTTTAAATGACACATTATACAGGATGGACTTAATTGGTATTTATAGGACATTCCATCCAAAAACAGCAGAATACACTTTCTTTTCAAGTGCTCAGGGAACATTCCCCAGGATAGGTCATATCTTGGGTCACAAATCAAGCCTTGGTAAATTTAAGAAAATTGAAATCATATCAAGTATCTTTTCCAACAACGACGCTGTGAGACTAGATATCAATTACAGGAAAAAATCTGTAAAACATACAAACACATGGAGGCTAAACAATACACTACTAAATAACCAAGAGATCACTGAAGAAATCCAAGAGGAAATCAAAAAACACCTAGAAACAAATGACAATGAAAACATAACAACCCAAAACCTATGGAATGCAGCAAAAGCAGTTCTAAGAGGGAAGTTTATAGCAATACAATCCTACCTTAAGAAACAAGAAACATCTCAAAAAAACAACCTAAGCTTACACGTAAAGCAATTAGAGAAAGAAGAACAAAAAACCCCAAAGTTAGCAGAAGGAGAGAAATCATAAAGATCAGATCAGAAATAAATGAAAACGAAATGAAGGAAATGATAGCAAAGAGCAGTAAAACTATAAGTTGGTTCTTTGAGAAGATGAACAAAATTCATAAACCATTAGCCAGACTCATTAAGAAAAAAAGAGAGGACTCAAATCAATAGAAGTAGAAATGAAAAAGAAGAAGTAACAACTGACACTACAGAAATACAAAGGATCATGAGAGATTACAACAAGCAACTCTATGCCAATAAAATGGACAACCTGGAAGAAATGGACAAATTCTTAGAAAAGCACAACCTTCCAAGACTAAACCAGGAAGAAAGAGAAAATATAAACAGAACAATCACAAGCACTGAAATTGAAACTCTGATTTAAAAATCTTCCCACAAACGAAAGCTCAGGACCAGATGGCTTCACAGGCGAATTCTATCAAACATTTAGAGAAGAGCTAACACCTATCCTTCACAAACTCGTCCAAAATATAGCTGAGGGAGGAACACTCCCAAACTCATTCTACGAGGCCACCATCACCCTGATACCAAAACCAGACAAAGATGTCACAAAGAAAGAAAACTACAGGCCAATATCACTGATGAACATAGATGCAAAAATCCTCAGCAATATACTAGCAATCAGAATCCAACAGCACATTAAAAGGATCATACACCACGATCAAGTAGGGTTTATCCCAGGAATGCAAGGAGTCTTCAATATATGCAAATCAATCAATGTGATACACCATATTAACAAATTGAAGGAGAAAAACCATATGATCTTCTCATAGATTCAGAAAAAGCTTTCGTCAAAATTCAACACCCATTTATGATAAAAACCCTCCAGAAAGTAGGCACAGAGGGAACTTACCTCAACATAATAAAGGCCATACATGAAAAACCCACAAGCCAACATCGTTCTCAATGGTGAAAGACTGCAACAGTTTCCTCTAAGATCAGGAACAACACAAGGTTGTCCACTCTCAACACTATTATTCAACATATTTTTGGAAGTTTTAGCCACAGCAATCAGAGAAGAAAAAGAAATAAAGGAATCGAAATCGCAAAAGAAGAAGTAAAGCTGTCACTGTTTGCAGATGACATGATAGTATACATAGAGTATCCTAAAGATGCTACCAGAAAACTACAAGAGCTAATCAATGAATTTGGTAAAGTAGCGGGATACAAAATTAATGCACAGAAATCTCTTGCATTCCTATACACTAATGATGAAAAATCTGAAAGAGAAATTAAGGAAACACTCCCATTTACCATGGCAACAGAAAGAATAAAATACCTAGGAATAAACCTACCTAAGGAGACAAAAGACCTGTATGCAGAAAACTATAAGACACTGATGATAGAAATTAAACATGATACAAACAGATGGAGAGATATACCATGTTCTTGGATCGGAAGAATCAACATTGTGAAAATGATTATACTACCCAAAGCAATCTACAGATTCAATGCAATCCCTATCAAACTACCAAATGCATTTTTCACAGAACTAGAACAAAAAATTTCACAATTTGTATGAAAACACAAAAGACCCCAAATAGCCAAAGCAATCTTGAGAAAGAAAAACGGAGCTGGCGGAATCAGGCTCCCTCACTTCAGACTATACTACAAAGCAACAGTAATCAAGACAGTATGGTACTGGCACAAAAACAGAAATATAGATCAATGGAACAGGATAGAACACCCAGAGATAAACGCATGCACATATGGCCACCTTCTTTTTGATAAAGGAGGCAAGAGTATACAATGGAGAAAAGACAGCCTCTTCAATAAGTGGTGTTGGGAAAACTGGATAGCTACATGTAAAAGAATGAAATTAGAACACTCCCTAACACCATACACAAAAATAAACTCAAAATGGATGAAAGACCTAAATGTAAGGCCAGACACTATAAAACTCTTAGAGGAAAACATAGGCAGAACACTCTATGACATAAATCACAGCAAGATCTTTTTGACCCACCTCCTAGAGAAATGGAAATAAAAACAAAAATAAACACATGGGACCTAATGAAACTTAAAAGCTTTTGCATAGCAAAAGAAACCATAAACAAGACAAAAGACAGCCCTTAGAATGGGAGAAAATATTTGCAAATGAAGCAATTGACAAAGGATTAATCTCCAAAATATACAAGCAGCTCATGCAGCTCAATGCAGAAGACCTAAATAGACGTTTTTCCAGAGAAGATATACAGATTGCCAACAAACGCATGAAAGGATGCTCAACATCACTAATCATTAGAGAAATGCAAATCAAAACTACAGTGAGGTATCACCTCACACCAGTCAGAATGGCCATCATCAAAAAATCTACAAACAATAAATGCTGCAGAGGGTGTGGAGAAAAGGGAACACTCTTGCACTGTTGGTGGGAATGTAAATTGATACAGCCACTATGGAGAACAGTATGAAGGTTCCTTAAAAAACTAAAAATAGAACTACCATACGACCCAGCAATCCCAATACTGGGCATATACTCTGAGAAAACCAAAATTCAAAAAGAGTCATGTACCTAAATGTTCATTGCAACTCTATTTACAATAGCCAGGACATGGAAGCAACCTAAGTGTCCATCGACAGATGAATGGATAAAGAAGATGCGGCACATATATACAATGGAATATTACTCAGCAATAAAAGGGAACAAAATTGAGTTATTTGTAGTGAGGTGGATGGGCCTAGAGTCTGTCATGCAGAGTGAAGTAAGTCAGAAAGAGAAAAACAAATACCGTATGCTAACACATATATATGGAATCTAAAAAAAAAAAAAGCTTATGAAGAGCCTAGGTGTAAGACAGGAATAAAGACGCAGACGTAGAGAATGGACTTGAGGACACAGGGACGGGGAAGGGTAAGCTGGGACGAAGTGAGAGAGTGGCATGGACATATATACACTACCAAATATAAAATAGATAGCTAGTGGGAAGCAGCCACATAGCACAGGGAGATCAGCTCAGTGCTTTGTGACCACCTAGAGGGGTGGGATAGGGAGGGTGGGAGGGAGACGCAAGAGGGAGGAGATATGGGATTATATGTATAGCTGATTCACTTTGTTATAAAGCAGAAACTAACACAGCATTGTAAAGCAATTATAATCCAATAAAGATGTTAAAAAAATATATCAAGAAAAATATTTAATGTTCACATCATCAACATAAAGAAAATTTTCAAATTGTCTTTAATGTACAGAGATAGATGTTGTTTAATTTCTTCAAAGGAATTTTATACTTGAACATAGTTCCTGAAGAGAACCATTTTATTGGTCTACCAATATAAGACAACAATTTGTTGGTCAGGAAGTAAATCTTTCAGAAAAAGTTATCATTCTAATTGTTTTTATGCCCCTTTCTGCTGTCAAAGTATCTTGATTTAGATGACACATTATACGGTTATCCTAGTTATGGTAATACTGGCCACCATGTATTAAGCACTTGGGGTGAGCCTGATCCTTTGCAGGCTCATCAGGCTTTGGGAGCTCATCAGACCTGTAAGACAGGCCTGTAAGAGGCAGCATTGGATCAACCCATTTAACCACTGAGGAAACCGTGCCTTAAGGTGGTTTGGCTACTTCTCCAAGGTCACGTAGCTGGGAAAGGACCTGAGCCCAGGCCTCCTCTGACTCCCAGACGAGTGCGAACCATCCATTAGATGAGTTCACCACAGATTCTGATTTTAAAAGGACACTTGCCCAAGGAAGTTTCCAGGCACGAACCCAAGATCTCTGATGTAACAGTGGAAACCCTGCTGCCTCTAAGGATGACTAATTTGTGGTGCTGATCACTGCTGCTTAACGCATAGTGTCACTTTCTGGCAGTTAATAAGGTAACAGAATCTAACTCCATTCAGTCCCCAACATTTATTAATTACCAACGCTATCTGTGCAAGGTCCTGTGGAGACACAAAGGGAATCCGACCTGGCTCCTTCCCCCCAGACCTTTCCCTCGAGTGAGGAGGAAAGGGGTAACATGTGCAATTTAAGACCCCTGGGGTGATGTGCTTTCACCTCCCTTCGTCCTGCAAGGGCGCTCCCCTGGCAGAGCTTCATTCTTTGGCCTTCCAGGGCAGTGACCTACCCCGCTCTGTCCTCCCATCCTGAGAAGGCCACGGCTGTCTGTAAGTCTGGAGAGAGACAGAGACAGAGACAGAATACTGGAGGGCAGTGACCAGCAGGGTTGAGTTTAACCCTTCCCAGATCTGAAGAGTATGAGGGCTTGTACCCTTGCCACAGATGTGGAAGCTTCTAGGTCAATCTCTACTATGTGTTAGTGCAGACACCTCCCCCAAATACGAGCATGGATGCTTGAAAAAGGCAGAAAGTGTGTATCAAGCTTTCTGGCAGAAAAATCTCCTTAATTTATGAAAATTCTTCTTGTTATCATTTCATTATCATTGTGTACAATGGAGCTGTATCTTTATTTATAAACACATAAAGGCAAATAGTTGCTTGGATAACTGGCCAAAGAAATTTATTCCAGAGACTTAAGTCAGGAACACTTATTTCAACTGTTCACCCCAAAACTCAGGATGTTGCCCAGAACAGGTGTGCTTCCCTTTAACATATATGATATTTACCTTATAAAAGGAGACACGATGTCATAATGTTTATAGACCAAACTACACTAATCAAGTCTAGATATGAATCATCAGGATCTTAATCCGCATCCACTGAGTAAACAGAACAATACTGTGCTTCTTAGGTTGGTACTTTCAAAACTCCACTATTTATTCTATCTCTGAGTAGCTGTGCTTGGGGAGAAGCCACGAAATGGGGTCCTTTGAGTGGGAGACTCAGTACTTCCTCTCTGGTGTCCTCCACGGGCCTTAGCTCAGTGTCAGCCTTCCAGTAGGTTTCCAGCTATTACTAAACAAACACAACTACTGATGATGTCACTGATACCAACTTGTCCTTGGCACACTGAGAAGGGCTTTCTTGAAAAGGTATTATTAAAAGTCTGCCTCCAAATCTCACTTCAGGGGCAGAACAGTACCAGATGGAGTTCTTTTTTGGGGCTGGCAAAGAGAATTTTAGGAAATTCCCTTTAGCAGCTATAAGGAAGAGTAGAATCCGTTGCCTTTTTTTTTTCCTTTCTCCCAAAATAGCAATTCCTGAAGACGTAAACAGATCCCCTTCAATGGCCTAACACAGAAAAGGAAACAGCTTTTTCTAGGGCTATCAAGCCATTCACATTTGCCTGCGTTTGATGCGGTTCACACGTGGGGCGGACGAGAAACCTATGGATGTCTCTGCTTTTGATGTCTCCCTTCCTCAGAGCCGTAATAGTAAGAGTGAGCACAGTAGATGCTGTGATAGCACTGATCAGATTCTCCGGCAGTGCAGAGGCTCACAGCTGAGTCTGTCCTCAGGCCTTGCCCTTGGCTGCAGGGAGCCACCCTGCCAAGAGTTACACCCCTCCCTCAGAGCAGCCCCATACAGCGACTGGTCGATGCAGGGGTACAAAGGCCTAGACAGCTCTAAAGGGCCATTGCAGCTCCCTGCAGGACCATCTGATGCCTCCTGTTGCAACTGCATCATAGTTCACCTTCTCTTTCTGCCCAGTCTTGTGTCCCAACTAGCTCGTAAGTGTGGATCCCTTGAGTGCTCCCTGTAAACAACCCGCATGCAGATCTCCAACCCTCTGCTTCCTGGATAACAGGACCTAAGACACTGACCACAACAGGGTGCCCGTGATGGACGTGTCAGGCACTTCATGTACTACGTATCTAGCCTGTGCAGCATCTCTACCAAGTGGGTTTTACTACTTTCATTCTGTAGGTTATACATCCAAGGCTCAGAGAGGTTATGTTCCTTCCCTAAAATCACACAGCAAGTGAGCCACAGGTCAATGTTTGTAGCCAGGCTTTCAAGCTTAAATACCACATAATTTACTACATTCATGGCCCTATGCTTGGCGCTAGTGTTTCCAATCAGAGATATTTTTATGAACTGTAATTTTCATTAAAATAAAGACTATATTTTAAAGATGAATAGAGTATAACTATAAAGGAGTAGCACAAAGGAGTTTCTTTGTGGCAAGAGAATAAGTAAGGTCTGTAGTTTAGTGACAATAGCACTAGTCAGTTTCCCAGTATTCATAATGGATTATGATTAGGTAAAACATTATCACTGGGGGAAGCTGGGTGACGGGTATAGAGGAACTTACTCACTGTACTATTTTTGCACCTAGTTTTGATTATAGAATTATTTCCAAATAATGTTAACATTTTTCTAAAGCAAATAAAGGAATGAGACATAAGAGATTCTGATGTCCTAAGAAAAATATTCCTCAAAAGGGACTTTAAAAGTTCTCTCACAATAATTGCTAAGGAGTAATATTAATCAGTTATCAATAAGAACGTAATTGAAATTTTTCTATGATTCACTGAGGGTTGAGTCAGCCCTCCAAGGAGCCAGCTTCCCTGCACTCAGCTGGCTTTAGCCTCCCACCATGAGAATCCAAATCCCTCCTGGACCCCTGAACAAAGGGATCACCCAACCACCAGCATTGTCCCCGCAAGGCGGTCATCCACAGGCAGGTGTCCTGGGGTCAGCCCAGCCCCTCCCGGGGGGAAATAGTCCATCAAATCGGTGGTGGCACTGAGATGTGAAGGATGAAGTACAAGTCAGTAGTTGGAGGAAGACGACGAGTGGGATGGAATCAGTATTGAGAGGAGACGGGGAGGCGCCTGTAAAGAACCAGATGTAATATGCTGGCCAAGTCCCGTTTGTTAATATCTCCTCCCATCTCACCAGAAAAGTCTTTAAGTGGCGGGAAGCTGTCACGCTTGTGGTGGCACTGACATGTTTTCTAAAATTCCAATTTTTACTTGAAGTTCAGATTTTATCTTTGGCCACACATACTGACCGATGTTCTCCTTGATATGACAGGCTCTCTTTATGCATTTTCAAGAAAATGTCTGCCAGACACCCAAGTCTGAATAACCACCGTCTGCCTGTCTGTCGTTTGTTCCTTCAAGTTAAAATGGTATTCCATGGAAAAAACAGCTAATTCAGCTTGTAAGTCATTCGTACAAGTGCTTTTCCTTGAGACAGCCATCCTACTTCCATGTACTTAAGAAATGCTATATGCATACTTCCTATTTGGTATCTCAGAAATTTAAAAGTACATGCATTCAAGGGTCAAGAATTAACTAATTTTCCTCCCTAATCAAAGGCATTCTTAAGTGAAACTGGCTTTTTTTTTTTAACCAGCACATGATGGTGAAAGATCCAATGTCCAGTAGTACAGTTTGGTGTCACTGCCTTGATTCATGTTAAGCAGCTACAGTTTCACTCACTGTTGCTTTTGTACCATCAGTGCAAATGACCCCAAAGTAGGAAAGGGAAATAGTGTCTTAGGAGGACTCCCCAGGGGTTTGCAGACCACACTTTGAGAGCTATTGTAGCATGATGATCGGGGCAGCAATGGGGATGGTGTTTTATTACGAAGTAGGTAGTCTGGTTCTTTTGGGCTGAGACATGCAAGAGGGATGGAAATTTTGTGTGAGAATCAAAGGAGGATGATAGATTAGGCAAAGGGAACAGCATGTGCAAAGGCACGGCAGGCGTGTGGCACAAAGAACCTCGGAGAACTCAGCGTTCACACTGCAGGCAACTCAGTGGCTACCACAGCTCTTACACCTTTAGAGTTCATAATCCAAGAATAAAAACCCACCTATTAGCATTTAACATATGTCTGGCGTGGTTCTAAGCATTCACTTAATCTTTGAAACAACTCTATGGCATTGATGCTATTATTATTATCTACTTTTACAGAAGAGGAAGTGAAGACGGGAAATGAAGACGTTAAATAACTCACAGCAGATTCCACAGCTAGTAAGTGACACAGCCAGAATGGAGCACAGATGGCCTGACTCCAGGGTCGGCTATGACAGACCACTTTTCATGGGGAAGATAGATACTCTCTTCTTCCAGTCTGGGAAATCCCAATTGGCTGACCCAGGCCACATGTCCATCCCTGGGACCAATGCTGTCAGGGACATACACCCACCTCCTCCGGGGATGTCTCCAATCACGAAGGACAACACAACGGACACTAGACAGCACTGAGAAGGAATGATCTACAACGTGTCTTCCTAACAGAATGCTGGACAAAGGCAGACCCCAAAGAGTACATCCTGTGTGATTCCATTTATATAAAGTTCAAAAACAAGCCAAATAATTCTGTGCTGTTCTAAGCCAGGATTGGGCTCACCCTTCTGGTGGTGGTTAGTTACTAGACTGAGGTGGGGCGGTGGGGGGGGGGGGGTGGCATGTGGAGAGGATGGTAATGCTGTTTCTTGATTGGTTCCATCCACTTCATAACAATTCATTAAGCCACACACTTGTGCACCTTTCAGTGAGTTTATTTTTCACTTTTATGCACTGTTAAATTTCTATTAAGTCTTTAGTGTACAGAAAGTTAGAACTGGGTGGGGGGGAAAACGATCCACGAAGAAGATTTATTTAGCCAGGGTGGCGAATGGACTTCTTAGGATGAATAAAGGATTTATGCCCCACATCCTAGAGGATCATTGGAATAATAGTGAAAGCCTAAGGATGAAGGGGCATCGTGTTTCAAATGGTTTTAACGAACGTTTGTTCACGTTTCACTCATTAGCATTATAAAGCCAAAGCAAGGGTCCAGAACACAGAAGCGCCCTGTGCAGGTGCCAGCTTTTTCCAATTAGGCCAACTGCAAGGGCTCACGGGCCACACCCCCCCACTACCAGCTTGGGGGCGGGTGGGCCTTGGCTGGCTGGCCGGGCAGAGGTGTGGGATGCCATAGCTCCCTGTAGCTGTCACTTTCCTGTGAGCTGGGCTGCGTTTTCTAGGTTGTAGATGGGCTCTCAACCTTTTAAACCCATGCTCCCTTCTTGAATAGATGTATCTCACACTTCCTTTAATGTTATTTGAAATTTCAAAATTAATTAAATATTATGACAAAAAACAAAGTCACAGGACAAAGTGCCGCTTTGTTTTCAAGCTGCCCGCGCAGCCTCCACAAAGCCCCAGAGCGTGCACTCCGCCCTCCTCACCACTCCCCTCGCCCCTTTGAGAAGCCTCGGTTTATAAATTACAAGCCTTTTCATTTCCTCCAAGGTTTTTGAGGAGAGGTTTGGGGATGCGGCCACCAGGTGGACACCGTGCATTTACACGCTCACGGTCTGGCTTCCCGGAGGGATGAGGGAGTAAGAAGCGGATGTACCTACTTTGTTTCTAATAAAACCACAACTCCTTACTTACTGAATAAGCCGCATTTCACGGTAATAGCTAATATTTATTGGGTGCTTCCCGTGTACACACACAGTGTGAAAGAGCTCCCTGTGCAACTCGTTACTCCATTCTTCCCACAACCCCAGGAGGCAGCGGACCATCACCATCTCTGCTTTCTGGCCGGGAAAACCCAGGCTCACGAGGATTACACGACCTGCCCAAGGTCTAACAACAAGGAAGACAAGGATTTGGAACGTAGATCCCAGTCAAGCTGGCCCCAATGTGCACGCCCGACGGGCAGGCCATGCATATATGGCAAACCGGAATTTGAACCCTTTTTGTTCAACTCCAGAAGTTCCATGTGTGCACCTCTAATTATTAGAGTAACTGATGATTACTTGGGCCCAAGGGCTGATCAGTGGGTGAAAATGACACCTAGGGACCCCTCCCAACCAGAAGGAACAGACTTCAAGAGAGGGGGAGACCAGCGAGGTGACCCCTGATCCCAGTTCTATCCCAGGACCTCGTCCGGGGATGAACTGTGATGGGGACCCTTATGGTGGGGCCTCTGAGCAGTATGGCTGGGCTTGGATATTAAGGACCCAGATGAGTGAAAATCACATGGCTGCAGCAGCGTTGGGCCCGGGCCTGGAGGGGAACCATCTACTACCCCCCATCACCACCCCTGAGAAGCGGCTGTTGTCTAGCAGGGGATCACAGGCACACTATGCAAAGCCACAGGCTTCTGCAAAAATCCCATGTGACAGCAAGGCTGACCCCCCCAGCTCCCAGCCTCCAGGACGATGCTCTGGCCAGTCAGCACTGGGCCTGGGCTGTGCACAGGGACCACAAGCCCCACGGTCCACAGCAGCGCCCAGCCCTCCTGCAGGCTCTCTGGGTCTGGCTGGAGCTCTGACTTCGGAGATGAGACCAGAAGGCTGTCCCAGGAGAGGAAAGAAGGATGTACTTACATGGCCCAAGTTAGCGAATGGTGGTTCAGAATACTACTAACTTGATTATTAAGAGAAATATGACCTTCTCTGGGGCCTAAGATAATGAAGGGGGATAAACAGTGACCCCATATTTAAGTGGATCACTCAAAATGCATTAATGGACACATGCACGCCCTCATCCAGCTCCAGGAGAAGAAGCTCGAAGCCAGCTCTTCTGATTCACACAGAGGCCAGGGATCTCTGCCGCTGGAGGGTTGTCAGGAAGCTGCAGCTGGTCTCCCCATAAATGAAGAGCCTCACATAGCAACAGGGACCGAGGCGGCAGCGTTCCTCGGTGCCATGGGGCCCGCCCCAAACGTGGCAGAGCCTGCTCCCCTGCTGGGGCACTGGCCCACCCCAGCCCCTCCCAAGCTGCAACCTGACTTCAGAACACTGGGTCAGGGTGCATCCAAGGATCTGCCACCTCAGGACAATGCTCTTCCTTCCTTCTAGTCCTTTAGATGTCAAACAGAGAAGGGAGCCTTCTGGAACAAAGGAGGGATCCACTCCCTGAACCCAGGGCAGCCACGTGCATTGTCTCAAAGGGTCGCTCACAGCCAAGTGGAGTCTCCTTTGTGACCTCTCCACTCAGAACACCAGTTCACACACGCTCCTGGGAAGAGGGCTAGTTTTGCATGGGTCAAGCTAGAACCTAAAAACAAACACAATTTTGCCACGTGCCAGCTTCTTGCCACATTGAAACTGAGATTTTAAAGAAATGAACACACTAAGAAACAACTGAGTCACTTTCTCAGATTTTCAGCCATTATAAATCACTGCCTAAAACTAGCAAGTGTGTCTTTCTAGCTCCTTGCTACTCAGAGTGGTCCCTGGGCCAACAGCATGGGCTTCACGTGGGCACCTGTTGGAAATGCAGGATCTCAGGCCCCACCCAGACCTACACATTCAGAATCCACCTTTTTACAACATCCCCAAGTGGTTTGTGTACACATTAAATTCTGAGAAGTGCTGCTCTAACTCGCCCAGAGGCCTTTTTTCTCCTGGTCAGAGTATTTTGCCAGACTGAGGCCATGCACATTGTCAGATGTCAGAACGCACCCTGCCACCCCACGTGGCCGCAGAGTTCCACAGACAATCCTCTGCCTCCTTCATCTGAGGCTGACCATTTCCTCCGCACCGTGGAAGGTGCGCCCACTTTCCTAGTTCCCTGCGTTCCTCTTGTTCCCCCCATGCCTCCCCTGCCCACCCCCATTCTACTCATGATTTCATATTGGCCTTCTGATCACGCCCCCCCCCCGCCTGAACGTTCAGCTTCACCCCACCCTCATTGCCTACTACATGGTGTCCAGTCTCCCTGGCCTGAGATTTATGGGTGGGTTTATCATTCCTTCTTCATCTCACTGTACTCCCCCCACACCCTGAACTCCTCCAGCCTTCTTTGCAGATTGCTGCTCACACATTTTGCCTGCCTTCAATACCCTCCACCACACCTCTGCTAATCCAAAGCCTCCATGTCCTTCACACTGGCTAAAACATGTCCTCGGGGTGGCCTTTCCAGCACAACATAATCTTCTCTGAGCCGCCCAGTGAGTTCCTTCTCACCCCTGTCCCTTTCCACCTTCTACTTAGAGTTACTGACATACACGCCTCCCATCCCCTGTTACACGTGAACAATTTAAAGCAGGGATCCTGCCTTATTCATCTTTGCTTCTAACGAAGATGTTAACACACAGCTGAAGTGATCAGACAGTCAAACCTCAAATGTGGAACACATAATTCAACCCCCCTTTGTTTTCCTAATGTGTATATTTATAAGGAACCTCAACTATTATGACCATATTTAAGATTCCGTTAACAAATTGTCTTTATGGGAAATATCGAAATTTCTTTAAATGGGGCTATCTTGGAAAATCTAGATTATCCGATTCCTGATTAGACATTCAATAAATGGTTGTTGAATAATGAATGAATGAGAACAGATTATTTTCCCTCAGTAAAGTGATGTGTTCATCCTTAGGTCTCTAGTCTGGGTAAGCTAAAGAGTGAATTTTGAGATGAGACAAGCATATAGTTTAACTAATGGCCTGATGAAAGCAGGAATTAAGAAGTTTCTCCCTCAAGGACACATGTGACGTCACTGTGAAGTAAGAGGCTGATCCCTGCAGGGCTGGTGGAATCACCTTGTTGCTGTGTGGTCACACACATTCCTATCAGACCTCAGAATTGAATGTGCTGACTGCAGACTCCTTTTCCCAGACTGAATAAAGCACTGCCAACATCTAAGCTGCCGCTGAAAACTAAGGCAATTTACAAGCAGTGGAGTGAGTTCTGATGGATGAAGGAGGAAGATTCAGCTGCCGGGGGAGTGGGGATGGTGAAGATGCAGGGGATGCAACCACAGAGTTCTCTAATTCTGGCTACGTTTGCCTTTGCAACTTACAAGTGATAATATTTTACCATGACCCTGTAGAAGAAACTTTTGTGTTGGGGTTCCATGGCATAGAGTCATGTATATAAGGGGAAAGGAAGCTTCCAGATTGGCCTAAAGCAGAAATAGCTGGGGTTCAGGTCTCTTCCCTTGGAACTAAGCTGAGGCTGGTTCCTGACCTGGAGAAACGACTGAGATGGATCACTGTTCATGTCTTGTAAATATTTCAGAGCATGGGGTTGCCTGATCGGCTTGAACACTCCTGTGGAAAACTTAGAAAACCACAATTGGTCCACAAGTGTTAGCAGACAAAAATATCAGATTTTCAAAGACACTATAAAGTCTAAATAAAATAATGAAGTGGAAAGTATTGGCTCTTATCTTTTTTTCCTTAAAAGACGATTCTTAAGATGCTAACTTCTCTTTTTAAACAAAGTCATAAAGCTTTAGCCTTATCTTAGTAGCAAATCTCCTGGAAAGAGCCAATAAACAAAACGCCTTCAACATTTTGTCATTGGAAATTTCAGCTAGAAAAGCAAAACTCAAGCAGTTTTAGTGTTTGGTCACTGAATAGACTCTGGTTTTGATTATAAACACCAGAGTTTCTAGATGCCAAATGTATCCAGAGCTGGGGCTGGGCGCCTTCGCAGAGTTTGCTTTAAGAAGCAGAGAGGAGTGAACCTCGGTGCATATCCTACCTGTAACCAGCTACCAGCAAATAGAGGTTCTGCTTAATTAGTGAGGAATTGTTTCCATTAAAACCTCAATGGCATTCAAATCAGCTCAATTAACAGCTAGAGAAACAGCCACAACTAAATTACATTCCACTGTTTCCAATTAAGTTGGAAGGCTTGGGTGCGGTAACCACTAACATTATAAATGAGGAGTCTTTGCCAAAAATGAACTCCTTCAGTTTTTCTCCGACCATTAACAGCCTGGGCTAATAGAATTAGCTCACTGAATGTGTGCAGGAGAACGGAGTTAAGCAAGCCACTTAAAAGCATTAACTTATTCATGGAAGCACTTCACGCCAAAGGCTGTACTGGGTACAGGTAAGACTTGAAATGTGAGGCTCAGATGGGAAACCACCACGTAAGAGGAAAGCAACGTCTCTTGTTTACAGTTTCCATTCCCAACACACTTAAGGAATCACTGGCCTTCTGAAATCAGAGAAAAACTATCAGACTGGCCAATCACACTGAACCCTCTGGCTCCTCTGTCACTGCTGGTAGCTTGGGGTTACTGAGGTCAAAATAACTATGATGTCAATATTTATACAGCGGTTTTCAAAGATTTGTAATCCTCCAGTCTCTAAGAGAAGCATGATATTTAGGGAAAAGTTCAGAATCTTTGTAGTAATTGTAGCTTGGACATCCATTAGGAGGCTGCCAGCAGACTTAACTGCAAACCTAATTCGTGATTTTAGGGGCTCTGGGAAGTCTCTGATGCTCCCAAACCCATTACCTTCCTGCTGGTATGTGTCCAAAACCGTACTATTATAGATTCATGGCTTTGCACTGAGATTCCTATTTAAGATCCTCTGGAGGAGAGACACTTGGCTATTTTCTGCAAAGGACTTAAGCATGCCTGGTACTGTGGAAATTTAAAGAGTGAGTGAGGTAAGTTTTGGGCTCTGATCTTGGCATCCAGCCTATCCACCAATCCTTCAGTAAAGTTCCTTTCTTTCCACTTTGAGTCTCAAGGCTTTGAAATATCTCCTTTTATCACGTTATTAAAGATCACATCTCTCAAGTCCTTGGTTTGTACTAAGGTGTAAATGACTGATACCAATTTAGTGTGTAACTTCTTCAAGGGACTTTTGCATTTACTGAGATTCAAAGCCTGAACATAGAAAAGCTCCAGCTAAAGGAGTTTCTGGAAGCAGCCAGCTACACGCTGAAAACTGTCTGCTCTTTTGGTCTACACGCAGTTTTGCAAAAGGTATATTTTGCAAGGTATATTATTATTACTAATTCAATCTCTTTACTTGTTATAGGTCTATTCAGATTTTCTCTTTCTATTTGAATCAGTTTGATAAATTCCTGCCTAGGAATTTATTCATTTCATCTATTTAATTATTGTTATACAGTTGTTCATAGTATTTCTTTATGTGTTTTTATTTATATAAAGTTGATAGTAACAACCCCTCTTTAATTCCTGATTTTATTAATTTTGCTTTTCTCTTTTTTCTTTGGTCAGTCTAGCTAAAAGTTTGTCCATTTTGTTGATCTTTGCAAAGAGCCAGCTTTGGGGTTTGTTGATTTTCTTTATTATTTTCTATTTCATTAATTCCCACTCTAGTCCTTATCATTTTCTTCCTTCTGTTTGCTTTAGGTTTCGTTTGCTTTCCGCCACCCCCCCACCCCAGTGTTTTAAGGTGGAAAGTTAATTATTTGAGATTTTTCTTTTTATTTATTTATTTATTTATTTATTTTTGGCTGTGTTGGGTCTTTGTTGCTGCGCACGAGCTTTCTCTAGTTGTGGCGAGCGGGGGCTACTCTTCCCTGCAGTGCGTGGGCTTCTCATTGCAGTGGCTCCTCTTGCTGTGGAGCACAGGCTCTAGGTGCGCCGACTTCAGTAGTTGTGGCACATGGGCTCAGTAGTTGTGGCTCATGGGCTTAGCTGCTCCACGGCATGTGGGATCTTCCTGGACCAGGGCTCAAACCCGTGTCTCCTGAATTGGCAGAAGGATTCTTAACCACTGCGCCACCAGGGACGTCCCTCTTTTTTTTAATATAGGCATTTATAGCTATAATTTTCCCTATAGGCATTACCACTACATCTCTTAGCTGCATCTCTTAGGTTTTGCTATGTTGTGTTTTCATTTTCATTCATCTCAAAGTATTCTCTAATTTCCCTTGTGATTTCTTTTTGACTCATTGGTTATTCAGGGGTGTGTTGTTTAATTTTCATAAATTTGTGAATTTCCCAAGTTTCTTTCTGTTACTGATTTCTAAATTCATTCAATTGTTGTTGGATGATTTCAGTCCATTTGAACTTATTGTTTTATGGTCTAGCATGTGCTCTATTCTGGAGAATATTCTATGTGCACTTGAAAAGAATGCATTCTGATACTGTTAGGTGGAGTATTCTAGAGATGTATGTGAAATCTAATAAGTTTATAATGTACTTCAGGTTTTCTATTTCCACAGTGATTTTCTGTCTAACTGTTCTGGCCCATGGTTTGATTTAATCAATAGAAGCTGTGATGGTTAGTTTTATAAAACAACTTTACTAGACCTCAGTGTGCCCAGATAATTGGAAAAATGTTATGATGAATGGATAAAGAATATGCGGTACATATATACAATGGAATATTACTCAGCCATTAAACAGAATGCAATAATGCCATTTGCAGCAACATGGATGGAGCTGGAGATTATCATACTAAGTGAAGTAAGTCAGAGAAAGACAAATACAATATCACTTACACGTGGAGTCTAAAAAAAAAAAAATGATACAAATGTACTTATTTACAAAACAGAAACAGACTCACAGACATAGAAAACAAACTTATGGTTACCAAAGGGGAAGTGGTGGTGGAAGGATAAATTGGGAGTTTGGGATTGACATATAAACACCACTATATTTAAAATAGATAACCTACTGTATAGCACAGGAAACTCTGCTCAATATTCTGTAATAACCTAACTGGGAAAAGAATTTGAAAAAGAATAGATATATGTGTATGTATAACTAAATTACTTTGCTGTGCACCTGAAACTAACACAACACTGCAAATCAACTATAGTCCAATATAAAATAAAAAATTAAAAAAAAAACAATGTTATTCTGGATGTGTCTGTGAGGGTGTTTCATAATGAGATTAACATTTGAATTGGTAGACTGAGTAAAGCAAATTGCCCTCCCGAATGTGGGTGAGACTCATCCACTTAATAGAAGACCTGAATGGAACAGAAAGGCTGAACAGGGACTTCCCTGGTGGTGCAGTGGTTAAGAATCCGCCTGCCAATGCAGGGGACATGGGTTCGAGCCCTGGTCCAGGAAGATCCCACATGCTGCAGAGCAACTAAGCCCGTGCGCCACAACTAGAGCCTGCACTCTAGAGCCCGCGAGCCACAACTACTGAGCCCATGTGCCACAACTACTGAAGCCCGTGCGCCTAGAAGTCCGTGCTCCACAACAAAAAAAGCCACCGCAATGAGAAGTCCGTGCAACGCAACGAAGAGTAGCCCCTGCTTACCGCAACTAGAGAAAGCCTGTGCACAGCAATGAAGACCCAACACAGCCAAAAGTAAATAAATTAATAATAATAAAAAAAGGCTGAACAAAAAGAGAGAATTCCTTCTGCCTGTTTGAGCTGCAATATTGGTCTTTTCCTGTCTTTGGACTCAAACTGAAACACTGGCTCTTTTGGGGTCTTGATCCTGCCAACTTTTGGACTGGAACATAGATGACCAGCTCTCCTGGTTCTCAGTCTTTTGGACTCAGACTAGAACTACATCATCGGCTCTCCTGGGTTGCCAGCTTGTTGACTACAGATCTTGGGACTTCTTGGGCTCCATAATCACATAAACCAATTCCTTCTAATAAGTCTCTATCTTTAAATATATATACACCCTATTGGTTCTGTTTCTCTGGAGAACCCTGACTAATACAGAAGTGACATTCTCAACCAAAGGTTAAGATGGCCTGGCAGTTTTCCCTCTTGCACTTTTAGGAGTCCTGAGATACCTATAAGAAATCCAGCTAGCTTGCTGGAAAGACCACAAGGGAAGAAGAGGCCCTGACATCAAACAGAGAGTGAGAGAGGCCCAGATATGATGGTGGACCAGTTAAGCCTCTAGATGACTCTGGCTATAGACAGCATCTAATGGAAACCACATAAGACATTCCAAGTGAAACTAGCAGAAGCTGCCTAGCTGAGTCCAGTCAACACACAGAATCATGAGAGATAATGAAAGTTATACAAAAACAGACAACCAAGGAAAAATAAACAACCATCACAAATGACCATTATAATTGTTGTAGCCCCATTTATCGAGCTTCTTGCTCTTTACTGCTTGTATCTCAGACTTTCCATTTAGAATAATTTTCTTTTTCTGTTGGTGGCAAACTACTCTTTTTGTTTACCTAAAAATATCTTTATCTTACCATCATTCTTGAAGAATATTTTCACTGGGTACAGAATTCTAGGATGGCAGTTGTTTCTTTCAGTACGTTATAGGTATCATTTCACTGTTTTCTGGCTTCCATTGTTTCCATTGAAGTCAAGTGTCACTCATTAATAAGTAATCTGTCTTTTTTCTCTAGCTTCTTTTAAGACTTTCCATTTGTTTTTTATTTTCTTTAGTTCTGTTGATGTGTTTCATGTGAATTGATTGTTATTGCTTTCTCTTGCTTCATTTGTTTATTCATCTTATTACTTACATTATTTATTATTAATATTTATTTATCTTACTTAGGATTTATTTGCCTTCTTGACTCTCCTACTCTCTTTTTAGGACCTTCTATTATCTGTTAAACCTTCTCGCTTAAGCCTGTGTAGTAATGAACAGAGTCTGGTACTGGCAGAGAAATAAAATAGACCAATGGAACAGAATGGAAAGCCAGAAATAAACTCGTAATTGTATGAACAGTTGAAATATAATTGAAGTGATAGAGCAGAACAGTGGGGAAAGGATGGATTTTACAATAAATAATACCAGGGAAACTGGATATCCATATAGGAAAAAAATAAATTTGGAGACTCACATCACACAAAATTCCAGATAGTCCTAAGGAAACTTTTAGAAGATAATAAAGGAGAACATCTTCTCATTGTGTTAAATTAGGAAGCATAAAATTTGTTTCATTTGAGGTGATGCTAACTTTTTTTTCACTTGGATAATATCTGGTGTCTAGCAGATCACTTATATTATAAAGATATCTTAATTTTTTTTAAAGATTTTTAAAACTATGGCTAAACAGTTGTATGTCTCATGTATATAATTTTTAAAAATACAAATAGAGGGGACATTTGTTATTTTCCTGCCCAGCACCTATTCCCCTTCATCTGGTAACAGATGCCTGAATGCTTTTAGAGAACCTCCCACCTCAGACCCTCTATTTCGGTGGAGCTAACTCTACCCTCACTTCCTGGGGTGGGCATCATTTCCTTCTGGCCCACAGTTATAAATTCAGAGGTAGGAATGTGACCCAAGTCAAGTTAATCAGATATGTATTTTTTAATTTTAACAAACTCTTATGTAGTGTTTACAATATGCTTGGCACTGTTCTAAACACATTACAAATATTAACACATTTCACATGTGTAATCCTGTGGAAAAGCGTACCATCAACCACTGTACTGATAAGGGAGCTACGGTACAGAGAGGATAAGTAATTCACCCCTGGTCATACAGCTGGTATGGGAGAGAGCTGGGATGTGAACCTGGGCAATCTGGGGGGAGAGTCCATGCTCTTGACCACTATACAACATGGCTGTTTTATTTGAGCACTTAGAAAGGAGGCATCCTCTCTTCCACTGGACATGAGCTGCAGGGTTGAAACTTTGGTGTAGACAATGCAGGTAATGGCAGCCATCTTACCACCAGGCTGTTAAAGACTACCTGAGAATGGATGGGGTCAACACAGAGAGAAACTAGGTCCTGATGACCTCACCAAGTCCCTGGTTCCAATGTGCATGAACATCTACCCCTGGACTTCATAGTTTCATGATCTTCCCCAGCAACCATATGGATACACATATATACTTTTCCTCTCCATAAACAATCTTAGTGGGGTTTTCTATAACTTGCAACCAAAAGTCTTGCTCCTAATAGAACTAGTAAAGGACCTGAGTTATTTTGAAATTATTCTGATTGAATAAACTGTATTCTATCTAATTGTGGCTTAACTCCAGGACTGAACCACGTAAGTCATGGCTTTAAAAGCATTAAAATAAATTTACAAGCACCTGCTCAAGACATACATTGGCTTTAATCCCAATGGAAAAAGTCCTACAAGGTAAATGCCTGTCTTATACATTGAGATGGACATTTGCATGTAGGAAGCTTATTTGGGGAGTGCTCTCTGAAGCATCACCTGTTAGGGAGTGAGCAGACAGGATGAGGCAGAGGGAGAGGCTGAACACTGAGGAAGTCACAAAAAAAGGCCACAGGAGATCCCATGGGAATTACAGAGCTGGGACACATTCAAAATTGCCTTGAGCTGAGGTAAGAGTGCTGGGCCTTTGAACCCCTGAATCAGCCCAGGCCACTCTGGGAGAGATATAACTTTGGTCCCTTGGCCATGGCAACACCTGGAAGGGACTTGGCAGTGAGGGATCAGCCCCCGATACCCTCAGTAGTTGGGGGAATGAATGCCTTAGTCGGGAAGGGTGATCTGGACGGTGCACTACATGGTCCATTACAGCTCTGACTCCATCAGTCCTTAGTCATTATTGTCCTTATTTTACCACCTGGATTCAAGTCCTAGTCTTTCTGGTTCCAAAGTCCTGTCATGTCCACTGCACATCCCTGTTACCACCACTGTCAGGCTGGTGATCCATTCTGGGAAAGCTAAGACCCTGCTTCTGTGTCCAGCTTCAAGGGCAAACATGCTTCCATCACACCACAGCTAGAGTTCATCACTAGAAGATATATTCTACCAAGTAAAAAGATGTAATTACTGACAAATACTACTACCTCTCACCATTTCCCAGGTAGCCTATTAAGAAAAGGTTCATGGGGCTTCCCTGGTGGCGCAGTGGTTGAGAATCTGCCTGCCGATGCAGGGGACACAGGTTCGAGCCCTGGTCTGGGAGGATCCCACATGCCGCGGAGCGGCTGGGCCCGTGAGCCACAATTACTGAGCCTGCGCATCTGGAGCCTGTGCTCCGCAACAAGAGAGGCCGCGATAGTGAGAGGCCCGCGCACCACGATGAAGAGTGGCCCCCGCTTGCCACAACTAGAGAAAGCCCTCGCGCAGAAACGAAGACCCAACACAGCCATAAAAATAAATAAATAAATTAATTAATTAAAAAAAAAAAAGAAAAGGTTCATGTTGGGTGGAAATTTATAGACAAAATGATGAGGGCAAAACACTTCCTGGGAATCTTTCTAGCCATACCAAGCACAAATAAACAAAATGTTTGTACACTTTGCCAACTAGCTCAGACAGAATTTAAGGAGGAAAAGTTATTAGTTAAGGTTGAAAGGAAATTGGCAAGAAATGTGTATGACCTGAGGCATCTTTGTTCAAGAGCAGAACTGAATGTCCTTCCAATTAGCATGCTTATGCTACAGAATGACCCTTTTCCCCACTCTTCCCAGTCCTACCCAGACATTTTTTCCTATTTCTCTCTCTTTTCTCTGCCCCCGCTCACACATCCTTAGAATTTGGCATCTTGATTGGTACCATGCTGGATATCTATGGTGTGTCTGCTCAGTCCTTCTTCCTGAGATCTGCTCCTCCCTTTACTCCAACCAGTGAGAGGTGGGCTGCCTGCCTTCAGAGGTGTGCACTTGACCTTGCCCTTCTCTAGAATATTTTGGCCTGGGACCAAAGAAAGAGAGGCAGCTCTCCTTTAACAGTGAAGAGTGAGATGCAAAGCCAGGCCTCTCGGTGACTATGTTTTCTGCTGTGAGAAAGGAAGAGGTGAAACAGAGTGTTGGTGGCACGTCATTCCCTGGTTCCAGGGGTCCCCAGACCAACCACAAACTTGCCCCATTGGAGATTGGTTATATGAGCTCTACGTCTGCCCCTTCGTCCACGCTAGCCAGAGTTGGGTTTCCGTCCTCACAGTCCTAATACATCACAGACTCATAAAAATAGGTAGACCTTTGAGAGGATATCCAACACAGCCCTCTGCCTCCAGGCAAGAGTATCCTTAAAATAACAAAGGTGGCTACCATACTTAAGACTCTCCATGGAAAGAAACTCCACTTTTTCTTTCATAGCCTTTAAATTATGTATTTCCTTATTTGTCTCTTATCCACATGTCTTTCAATCTTCCTCTCTAGAATGGAACCCTGATTCTCTATCACCTGAGGTCACCAGGTAGGCTCAGGAAGTACCACTGAAACCTGACAGGCCCTTGTTTGCATGGATCATGGAGGGTGAATCTGTTCCTCGGTTTCCGTCCACAGAACTCTCACGGTCTTCCCTTAGAAGATGCTCTTATTCAGTGGCTACACTGCCCAAGATAGAACCTCATGGGAGCCAGGCAATAAAATCATTTAATTAGCTGACAATAGAAAACAGATAGGCACTGTTTGTATCATCAACCTTCTTTTACTTAAACAGTGATTTCATTGTCCTGTGGCTTTCTTCCCAATATGTTTAAACATTCTGCATAAGACCTAATTCCATCCCTTCTTTTCATGTTGATTTTTTTCCCATCTTCTTGGAATCTCTTTGGATACTTTAATCTTTCTCAGAATGTAGAGTGCAAACCCCAAAATGATGTGTGGTGAAGCCCTGAGCAGTGGCAAGGGGAGTAAGGAGTTATTTTTCAACTGCTGTATGAAGTTATTATGCCAGGCCATTAATATATCCGAGGATCAAGTTTGAGTTTAAAATAACATGGTGACCTTTCCCTCTACTCTCCTAGGACTTTCAGAGTCAAAACATGTGCCCTGCAATCCCTGACAGTCTCTCAGGAGATGAGTCCTGACTTGTTCATAAAATGGACATCACAGCCATGAGTTCATATCCTGTACAGCATTCATGTCTCATGCTATGACAAGTGATTGGTCTAGGATATTCCTCTAGAGGCCCACTAAAAGCCCAGGGCTCCTCAGGGCTTTTGATTTTTAAGGAGATGTTCTGGGAGCTTCTGACAAGTTCCTCATTCTTTGGGGACTAGCCAGAGGTGGAACAGACCTGTTCAAGCAGCTGTGATCCCAGGAACGTTAGTTCATAATTTCCATCCTGTTGAGCATTTTTGATACATCTTTGAGTATCCTTTCTGTGCCAAGACCAGGCCCTTCCCTGCTTCAGGGAAGGAAGGTTTGGGCACATGAAAGAGATGTAGGTGTCCACAATCCTTCTGTCACTTGCACCCTTACTGGTTTCCTCCACCCATAGGGGTGAGGGGGCTCACAGCTGTCAAGAAGCTAAAGACGGTTCAGCCAGGAAGGCTGGGAATAGACTTTGGCTTAGGCAGCAACCTGATTAGGTCCTATAACTACAGGACCTAATCCTGGTAAAAGTAGTCAGCAGAGAATCAGGGGTGGTTTGTTTGTTTGGTCCAACAAGCTACTAGCAGGTTAAAAATGACTGAGGCATGTGTGTATTTGACCGCCATTAACAAACCTACAACAACAAACCCCTTTAGGGACATAAAAGAACAATGTGATCAGTGCCATCCTCAAACTCCCAAACATTTCTAGTCCAGAAAGGATAGGAGAAATGCAGTCTGTTTTAGGGCTTTGTCAATGACTTTTTAAAAAAGTAATACGTTTGATTTCCCACTTTGATTATTTATCTAAAGAGCCCCTAGGTAGGTATGGATGTGAAACCACTGGTAGCACAGTAGCCCGGAAGACTGTGTGGGATGCCGGGCCCTGGGAATTGAGAACTCCCTCTTCTTCCTCACTCTGACCTCTGCTACTGCTGCCGCCAAGGTCTAGGTACCGTCATCATTTATTATGTGAGTTCTCTATAATTGGAAACACTCTGGAGGAAACTTTTCCACATTTAGAAAGTCATTAACCCTGAGTCTCTAATATGTACGTTCTTCCATGCCCTTACTTTATGCACTGAAAGTCTTATTCTCCAGAGTGTTCATTATGGCTGGAGTGGAACTAGGGAGACACAGGGACAGTCCCCCTTCCCCAGGGTTCTGGTCCCTGGGGTGGGGACGATGCTGAAATGCAGACCTAAGAGAGTTTCTTAAGTTCTGCTGCAAGTGGCACGCTCTGCCCCTCTTGGAGGGCAGGATGGAGATGAGGGGTGGGCTGCTTTTTCAAGGGTCTCCAGAGGCAGACCACCCAGGCGCCAAACCCACTCCACCACCCACGAGCCGTGTGATCGCCAGCAAGTAGGTTGGCAATCCGTGCCTCCAGGTCCTCACCTGTCAAATGCGGGAAACAGTAGTGCTGGCACGTGTGGGCTGTTCAGAGGACTAAATGAGTTAGCGCGTGTGAAATGTCTACTGCTTGCTCCCTGCGAGTACCCAGCTCAGTGGAGTCCTCGATTATCTTTTTTTTAGAGATATGGAAACATGTTCAGAGAAGTCAGGGACTTGGTCAAGGTTCCACAAGGATTAGGTGACAAAACCAAGCATGAAACTTAAATCTCTTCTGAGTCTGGGTCCTTTATGACATAATATATGTGTATGTGTGTGAGAGAGAGATGAGATCTCCCCCACTGAACTCTCTACTGTGAACATATTTACAGTAGAATAAATAGTTCAGCACCTGGATGTGCCCTGGACCTCGTCTTGGTCAGCGGGTAGCGTCATGGGGAGCTGACAAAGGCCTGGCTTCATCCAGAACTGTGCTGCTCAAGCTGGAACTGCACAGGAATGCCCAGGGCTCTTGTTAACACGCAGATTCTGATTCAGGTGGGTGGAGTGGGGTCAGCAACTCTGCATTTCTAACAAGTTTCCTTTTTTTGGTTTCTGTGTTTTTGGCCGCACCATGCAGCATGTGGGATCTTAGTCCCCCAACCAGGGATTGAACCTGTGCCCCCTGCAGTGGAAGCGCAGCGTCTTAACCACTGGACCGCCAGGGAAGTTTCCAAGTAGGGCCGGTGCTGCTTTTCTGGGAACCACACTGCAGCAATGTTTTTGAAAATGTTGGCCAACAAATCTGCTTTATCCTGCACCTTCCTGCTGCTGTCTCTTTGGTTATACAACCTGCCTCCAGTCTCCCCTCACATCCTGAGTCTGAAACTCTGGGTCCATCTACATTGCTCCCCAAAGCACCAGAGCTCCTGAGGCCAATTCCCCGGCTGCAGTACGGCTGGGTCCACCTGGGAGGGCTGAGTCCCAGAGTTCCCGTCAACAGCCCCAACCTGGGGGCACTCTGCGCAGACACCGTGGGGACTGCTGCTGACCCACGTGGACTGAGACACTTCTGGGGCACCCTCGTGTTCACGGATTCCAAAGAAAACGAATTTTCACTGTGGGGCTGAGCACTGGGGGTGGCAGCGAGCACGGGGGCTGTGGAAGGTGCCTGGTGAAGGGGTCAGCTGCCTTTCCCCAGCAGGCCCCGGGGGCGCTGGACCCGTCCATTCGAGAACCTCTGCAGCCCTGATGTCCCCTCTCCCACCCACAGCAATACAAATCACGAGCCTCCCAAGTTTTCCGGCCGGTGCCACCTGGAAGCCCATCCCTCAGACAGGACACCCTTCAAGACATAAAGAGGAAGTGACATCTGACACCCTCTGTGGAAACTCCAGGTCGTGGTCAGAGAGTGTGAGAGACACACTGAGAAGTATGAGTGTTGCCATCTGGAGTGTTTGCTCACGTGAGTGGAACAATCCCAGGTGCCCAAACACCAGACAGAATGGAAAATTCTATCTTAAAAAGATAGAATCTTAAAAAGGTCTTTCACTGTGATTTTTCCATGACGTGACCAGCTTTTCACTCAGTTGTTTTTCCCGGCAGATGCCAGGTAGGTTTCGACAAAACCGGAAGTGTGGGGAGTGACACCCTAGGAATTAGGACTTTCTCTTTCCTCTCCTCTTCAGGACACACTCTTGTTTCCACAGCAGGCAGCATTAGCGGCGAGTCTGCCACTATTTTCACCACTTTAGAACTAGCTCCTTCTCTGCTGGGGATTTTCCACGGCGACATAAATCTCTAGGCCTCATACTAGCAAAGTACACTAATTGCTACCTCAGTTAGAGCAAGTGAACTCTGGAAATTCCCACGGCCTTGGCCAAGACCTTAATGGGGTGGGTTTTTTAATGTTCTGGATTCTCTTCTTTCCATGCCAGCCAAAAGCAGGCTTCCCTGGCACAGCACAACACCCCTTCAAAATATAAACCCTCTGGATTGGAGGCCTCTGTAAGCCTGCCTATTTAGGCCCTGAACCTAGCAGGAGAAGATGCAATGCATAAAAATAAGCAGAGCAGGAATGTCATTTATTAAGTGACGCCTGCCAGTGTTGGGGAAGCTTCCGGTTATCAGGTATCTGAGAATGAGGTCAGGTCTGGTCTCTCCAGCTCTTGTGATCAGGACACTGACTCAGAACCAGAAATCTGATCACTGGGCAGTGCCTGCCAGAGTAGGAAGAGTACAGCCAGGAATCAAACTTGGACTCCATGTCAGGTATGGCCCTCCTAGCTGTGCGACCTCTCTGAGCCATTATTTCTTCAAAATGGGGATAATGCACCTGCCTACCTATTCTCATGGGATTATAGGGAGAGGAAGATAACATATTTAAAAGTGATTTGAGGGACTTCCCTGGCGGTCCAGTGGTTAAAGACTTCGCCTTCCAATGCAGGGGGTGCGGGTTCAATCCCTGGTTGGGGAGCTAAGATCCCACACGCCTTGTGGCCAAAAAACCAAAACATAAAACGGAAGGAATACTGTAACAAATTCAATAAAGACTTTAAAAATGGTCCACATTAAAAAAAAAAAAAAGTGATTTGAAAGCCGTAAAGTGTTATTCCATGCATAAAATCTGGGCTTATTGTGAAGGTTAAATTAAATGAGAACATTCACACACACACACACACACCACACAGAGGTGTTTAACAACTGGCTTTCTAGAAAGGGAAATGCCAGTGATTTTTATCATTTGCCAATTTCCATGGCGTAAATAATACCTCTATGGCTGATTTCAGAGTATCAACGTGATGTCACTGCATATCAAGTTGAGAAGAAATGTGCATAATTGACTCCTGTGAGCTGAGCTGAGCCGCTCAAGCACACCACTGTTTACTTATTTTACCCCCTCTTATGTGAGGCCCTTAGCGCGGTGCCTGAAAAGAAGGGACCCCGACCTCCTCCTCCTCCTGGTCATATTCACTCACTAGGTAGGGAACTGGCAGACCAGTCCAGTCGCCGGAGTCAGAAACGTTGGCTGGTGTGTACTCTAAAGTTCTGGGGAGATTCTCACACAGCCCGGATTGGGAAAGCGGCAACTGGCTGCAACTCCTTGGGGGCTGGGACCACGTCCCACTTTTGTTTGTATCCCCACTTCCAGAACAGGGCCTGACCCACTGGATGCTTCCCTAAACGACGTGATGGCAGCTCATTAACTGTAGCTAAAATGATCCAGAAAGGGGTCAGACCCACAGAGATGTGAGAGCAGAGGGCCCCTGCCTGCTGCATTTGCACCGCTGGCATTCTCGCTACTCCTCCACGTGCCGTCCCTGCTGACCTGTGCTGCTTCTTCAAGCGCCGCCCATGAGCCCCCAAACCCACCACCCATCCTGGTTCTGCTGCTTCCCCTCTGGGTCCTGTGGTGCCTGCGTCCACTTACTCCCCTGCTCCGAGTTTAGTTATCCCCTCAGGACCCTCAGGTCCCAGGGCACCCTTCTTTCTCCCTGTACTGAGAGCCGCAAGGCCAGATGCTTTAAACTCAAGACAAGGAGTGGAGGCAGTGAGCGCATGCGTGTCTGTCTCCGCTGCCTCCCCCGCCCCTCTGCCGCCCGGCTTGGCTTCTTCCAGCTCTGTCCCTAGGACAGCGTCCATCCAGAACAGAACCTCAGTAAATATTACCTGAATAAAGAGAAATAATTCATGGGGACAGGACTACAGGAAGGGAGGAGAGGAAGGCATTCCAGGTGAATTAATAACTGCAGGAAAGACCTAAAGTAATTGGTGCTTCCTCGGCCTGAGTACAATAGCAAAGGAAAATTGATTTTTAAGCCAAAAATGTTCACATCTCCATCCATCACTGAAGATATGTCCCACCCATTTTTATGTTCTCTCTCAACCCTGCATGCCAACATAAACTACCAACTCCTTTGGCTTTCTCAAGTAACCTGGAGAAAAATGAGACAGAGTTCTCCAAGAATGGAACAGAAATTTCCACATCACCTGTTTTAGGTACAAATACAATGGCCAAATTTTCTCAACTCCAATAGAAAAGGTATAACTCTTGCACTTACCAGGAGAAGGGAACAGCCTACTTGTAACCAGGGTCACCGTATAAAAATCCAGCCTTGGGGCTTCCCTGGTGGTGCAGTGGTTGGGAATCCGCCTGCCGGTGCGGGCGACACGGGTTCGAGCCCTGGTCCGGGAGGATCCCACATGCCGCGGAGCGACTGGGCCCGTGTGCCACAACTGCTGAGCCTGCGCTCTGGAGTCTGTGAGCCACAGCTACTGAGCCCGTGTGCTGCTGCTACTGAAGCCCATGCACCCTAGAGCCCGTGCTCCGCGGCGGGAGAGGCCACCGCAATGAGAAGACTACGCTGCAACGAGGAGTGGCCCCCGCTCGCCACAACTAGAGAGAGCCCGCACACAGCAACGGAGACCCAGTGTAGCCAAAAATAAGTAAATAAAATAAATTAAAAAAAAAAAAAAAAATCCAGCCTTGAAAGCTACAATCAATGGTCCTGATGGCTGAGTTCCTGATCTGAAAGTTAAATGTTCTTACACACTCAGAACATGTGTGACACCCTGCTTTAAAGAAAACAAGGGAGGGCTTCCCTGGTGGTGCAGTGGTTAAGAATCCGCCTGCCAATTCAGGGGACACGAGTTCGAGCCCTGGTCCGGGAAGATCCCACATGCCGCAGAGCAACAAAGCCCGTGAGCCACAACTACTGAGCCCGTGTGCCACAACTACTGAAGCCTGCACGCCTAGAGCCCGTGCTCCACAACGAGAGAAGCCACGACGATTAGAAGCCTGCGCACCGCAAGAAAGAGTAGCCCCAGCTCGCCAAAACTAGAGAAAGCCCACGTGCAGCAACGAAGACCCAACGCAGCCAAAAATAAATACATAAAATAAAAATTTTAAAAAAAAGGAAAACAAGGGAGAGAATTAGTATTTATTAAGCACCAAATACAGCCTTTATGAAGACACCGTGCTCAGTACAGAATACCAATCCACACACAGCCCTGTGAAGTATACTTTTTACCCCATTTTAGAGATGAGGTAAACATGCACAGAGACTTAGGAAACATGCCCAAGGACACAGAATAAATGCGCGGCAGAGTCAAAACTACCACAGGGTCTCCCTGGCTGCAGCCATGGACACAGATTCCAGATTTAGTTACTGCTGTCACTTTTCCATAGGTTCTCCAGAATGAATTCCAGGAGAAGAGTCATCAAGACCACAAAAGGAGGCAAGCCCTCCTCCTTTTCCTTCCTTCCGCTGCCCTTCATGGAAGCCAAGCACGAGGAGAGAGAGGAAGGAGGAGCAGTGTTTAAGGCAGGGAATATGTGATCAGCGACCAGATAGAAATTCTTAAGCTCACAGCTATTAGGTCTTTAGGTTTATGGGCTCAAGACACTGAGAGGAATGATGTTAGCTCTTTAAAAAAAAAAAAGATTAGAGGCAAGAAATGATTGCTTAAATTAAAATGGAGCAATTCATCATGCAGTCCTTGGAGTCTCTCAGTGTCCATTAATCAGTCCCTCACCTGACCTCTGCCCCCATCACCCCCAGCTAAAGTCCTGGACGGGAGGGAGTGTGGCTCATTCATCTTAGAACTATTAGGACCTAGCAGACAGAGTTGCTGGCAGAGAGTGAGTCTTAAAAAAACAAGTCTGACTGGGAGTTGAGCAGGAGTCAGGTAGGCAAAGAAAGGATGGGAGTGTTTCCAGAGAAGGGGCAACATAGGCAAGAGGCTGGAGGTGAGAGCACAGTGTGATTTGGGCATCTTTGGTAATTTAGTGTGATTAAAACCAAAAGTTGTATGTATGGGGGGGGGCGGAAGGAAATGGCATGAATTGGGAGATTGGGATTGACATATATACACTACTATGTATAAAATAGATAACTAATGAGAACCTAAAAAAGAGGGGATATACGTATACGTAAAATTGATTCACTTTGCTGTACAGTAGAAACTAACACAACATTGTAAAGCAACTATACTCCAATAAAAATTAATTTTAAAAAAAAGAAAAAGAAAAAAACAGTCTGTTGAATTTGGACTAGTTTTTTCTACCTTTAATCCCAGAGTAAGCTTTTGGCATCTTTCGGCTAACTCTCATCCTCGGCCTGCCTTCTCTAGACTATGACCCCTCCCCAACTCTTGCTTGTGTTCCCCGTGTATAACAGGGTTTTAGCGCTCACAGAATTGTAGGAAGAGAATCTCTTATGTTCTGAGTCAGACTATACGTCCTTCAGGGCAGGAACAGTTTTGTTATCAAGTTTTGTACCCTAAGCACCTAGCATAGTGCCTGACACACAGGAAATGCTTATTAAACATCCATTAAGCAGGACTGACTCTGGCAAAGGATGGTGAAAAGGTGAGTCTCTAACATCTGAAATCTTTAAATACAGTCTCTGCAACGTCAGCAGAAAGTCCCAGGAGGACAAGGGTCAGGTCAAACTAGTTATCAAACATGGCTTGAAACACAGTATAGATGGCTTTGTTCCTAACAGTAGGATCTGTGTATTTTTAGGAGTTGAGAATCCATTCAGAGCATCGTGATTTGAAACCATTCTGGCATCACCTGTGAGTAAACCAGGGGAATGGATGACTGTTTAGCATGATAAACTCGCAGCCTGACCAAGAAAAAAGCCAGCACGTGGCATCCACTGTGAGTTCCAAATGGGCAGCGGCGCTGTAGGTACATGAGTAGGCTGCTACCGAACCTCCTGCCCAAATCCCAGCGTTACAGGAAGCCAGAGCCCGAAGGTGGGGCACCCACTTCTCTGCTGTGGCACTTCTTAGAAACTTCCATCATCTAATGTCCATGGGGACTCTTCCTGAAGGGACAGGGCACACCTTGTTTCCCAAACTCCTTGGGCCACTGAGTACTTCTCTAGTAGAACTTCTGGGTAGTGTAGTGCTGCACCACATGTGGATCTGCCCTGCATTACATTCAATGCCACAAACATCGGGTCACCCCCTCCTCCCTGTGCCGAGGTGGTGTTCTGGGTGTGGGAAGGGCCGCACGGAGAATGATGGACAGTCTCTCTCCTTGTGGAGTTTTTGGTCTCACGTGGGAGATGAGAGAAGGAGGAATCAGAGAAGAGGCAGAGGTCAAACCGGGATGAAGGTCGGCACGTGACAGGCTTCCAAGCAAGGCCAAAAGCAGGGTGAGGGCACAATGGGGGAGACAGAGCACCTGGCTCAGGGGTGGCCATGGGATCAGGGAGGCACCTCATGGAAGTGGTGGGCTGTCTACTGGCAGACATGAGATGGTGGGCGGAGGGGAGAGTGCTATGAAGGGCAGGGGGAGACACACACAGGGAGGGACAGGCCCCAGCGTGGGGAGGGGGCTGGGAGTGGTGTCACGGGGAGAAAGCCTGGGAAGGAGGTTTGGGCTCACATTATGAATGCCACAAAAAGAGTCTGTATCTCCTGGAGAACTCTGGAAGCTCTTTAAGCAGGGGGTGGGGGGGTGACATAACTAGAGCCACATTTTAGACCACAGAGCCCTCCTGATGCTCACCCGTATACCACCTGTTAGTTCACACATAACTCTCTAAGGAGATGACGGATCCCAACACAATATGATATACAGTGAAAGCATACTGAGTTTAATTTGTGTCAGTCTACTGTCTTAGAAATAACAGTGGAAAAGTTTTCCAAAGAAGTTCTATTTTGTAATCATTAGGAATTTTAAGGATTTATGTTATGGAAAGAAAGGTGACAGGTGAAATCTACTGTGTTAGTTATCTATTGCTATTTAACAGATTGCTAGGATAAACCTAGCAACTTAAAGCACACATTTATTATCTCACAATTTTCGTGACACAGGAGGCCAGGGCCAGCTGAGCCAGGTCCAATACTTCAGGGTCTCTCACCGAACCGAAATCAAGGAGTTGGGCAGGACTAGGGTCTTATCTGAAGGCTCAACTGAGGAAGGACCTGCTTCCAAGCACAAGTAATTTTTGGCAGAATTCAGTTTCTTGAAGGTTGTTGGACTGAAGGGCTGCCTCAGATCCTTGCTTCCTTTAGGGATTGGCTGACTACTGGCCTGAGGCCACCCTCAGTTCCTGACCACTTGGGCCTCTCCAACATGCAGGCCGATTTTATCAAAGCCAGCAAGGGAGAAGGTCTGCCTGTAAGACAGAAGTCACTGTCTTATGTAACCTAATCTGGGAAGTGCCATCAAGCTGCCTATATAGCTCACTAACTTCCTAGCACAGATTAAACTTATGAGAAACTCATAATGTTTTAATAATTATATTCTAAATGAACCTATAGAACTTGGGATCAGTGCGGGAAGCAATGTATCTAGGTGGAATGTTACAATCAAGAAGAAATAACTGTGTCAATCACTTTTCCTGGCGAGTCAGAAGCCTATTGTAAGAACAGTCTTGGAGCAGGGAAAGTGGTCCCCCTTACCTCAGTGGGCCCCTCTCCCCTGCCAGCTGTGACTCTGTCCTCAGGACGAAGCTCGGCCAGTCTGCTTTCATTCAAGTCCTCAGACTTGCACAGGCGCTGGGAAAGGAAAGACGTTCTTTTGTTCTGTGCAGATGAAATAAGATACTCTTCATTCTGTCTGGTCTGGTTCATATGCCTTCCTAGGATTGCCTCTTTCACTTGAAGAATGTACCAGCTACATTCCTGAAGATGAGAAACCAAATGTTGTCAGGGCTGATTTGTGGTTCTTGTGATTCTCAGAGGAGGAAAGGAAAGACGGAGAGGGTTTATCTGAATGCATGTAACAATCAGAGAAGGACTGTAGGATTGGCTGGGTCAGGAGATGGCTAATAAAACACAGTGTCTTTGATCTATAGGTCGCCAGTTTATTTAGGGTTGCCCTGAGAAATTCCCTTGAAATATGTGTTTTTGGAATTCTTCCAGAAAAGCTTAAAATCTTAGGGTTATCTTTTTCTTTTTTCTTTTTTTTGTGGTGTGCTGGGTTTTGATTTATCATTCCCTATGAAGTTATGGGTGAGATTTCACCTTTATTTGTTCAAAAACCATCCAGGCACACATAAATGCTCTCCCTGAAGGTGGTAGTGTAGGGATCCTGCCAAATATGACCATCAGGATTCCTAGTACAACTTCAAGGGAAATCGCCACCCCAGCCAGAGCTGTCGTGTGGAGGGTCTCGAGGCCTTGCTATTCAACTTGGCCATCAGACAACAACAGGGACTTTTTTCATCAGACTACGGAGCCCAGAGGAAATGCCACAGGATATTAAACATGTCAACACCATGCTTTTCAAGAAGAAATGTGAGAAGCTGGCTTTGGTCACCAAGATGGCCACATTCTATCAATGAGTCAAAGCTGGCTAGGTTCCCTTAGGTTAGTACTCTGCTACTTAGCCAGACAGCAATGTGGAAAGCACAGGATGTAAACTATGTTAGACAAAAGAAATAGAGACTTTAGGGTATAGTGTAAAATTATCCACATTTTGGTCTTAGGGCAAAACCACCTTAGAGTTAGTTGTAAAATGTTTTATTTTGTTTAAGGTGTTTGAGAGGCTGGGGTGGGTGGATGGAGAGTTAAAGTTACATGGGATTAAGTTTGGGTGTGTGATGCTAAATTTCACCTCAAAAAGAAGTATGCTTTCTCAAAAGTCAGTTTTATGATTTGCAAGGAAAAGGAGTCAGGTCTCCTCAAAATGAAGGAAAGGCCAAAGAGGTAGAAAAGTGCAAAGATCCAGAGGGGAAAGCAGACACTCAGATTCACATTAAGCCTGACTGTACTGTTTCTAATATTTTAAAGTTTTTTACTATGAACTGTAACACACATTCATAAAAATGTATAGAACAAAAATGTATAACTCAATGATTTGGCAAAAGAATCACGTTAACCATGACCTAAGTTGATAAACGATATTGCCAACTCCCCAGGAGCCCTCCATACACCTTCCCAGCCATCACTCCTGTGTACCCACAGGAGTAACCACCGTCCGGTCTTTTGTGGTAATCACTTCCTTGCTTTCCTTTACAGTTTTGACACCCATGCTTGCATCATTAAGTATTATAATTTCAGCTGCTTTTTTTTTTTTAAATAAATTTATTTTTGGCTGCGTTGGGTCTTCACTGCTGCACAGGCTTTCTCTAGTTGCAGTGAGCAGGGGCAACTCTTTATTGAGGTGTGTGGGCTTCTCACTGCGGTGATTTCTCTTGTTGTGGAGCATGAGCTCTAGGCACACAGGCTTCAGTAGTTGGGGCATGCGGGCTCAGTAGTTGTGGCTTGCGGGCTTAGTTGCTCCACGGCATGTGGGATCTTCCCAGACCAGGGATCAAACCCGTGTCCCCTGCATTGGCAGGCGGATTCTTACCACTGCACCTCCAGGTAAGTCCTCAGATGCTTTTTTGAACTTTATATTATGTACATGGAAACATGCAGCATGCATTTTTTTTCATGTCTGGCTTCCTTTGCTCAACATGTTTTAGAGATTCGCTCACGTTGTTGCTGTGGTGCAGCTATAATAAATTCTTTTTCATTGATGCATACTATTCCATTGCATGGTTATCCCCCCATGGGTGTATGCCTTTTACTGTTGGTGGATATTTGGATTGCTTGCATTTGGAGGCTATTATGGATAATGCTGCTATAAACATTCTTGAATGAGAGTTTTGGTGCACGTGTGTATGCACTTGTATTGTGCATGTGCGTTCACCTAGGAGTAAACTTGTTGGATCCTAGCGTATGTATGTCTTCAGTTAGTAGATATTGCTCAACTGTTTTCCAAAATATTTGTATCAATTTATACTCTTATCAGCAGTGTTTAAGAGCATCTGTTACTCCACACCCTCACCAACACTAGGTATGCACAGTCATTTCAGTATTAGCCATTTTGTTGGGTATGTGGTCATCTCATTGTGACTTCAATTTGCATGTGATCACTGAGTCTCTGATGACTGAGTCTGAGCATATTTCTGGAATTTACTGGCCATTTGGTTATCCTCATCTGTGAAATGCTCAGTTTTTTTAGTTGGGTTGGTTTTTTTCTTATTATGGTTTTTATTTATTTATTTTTAATATTCTGAGTACACATCCTTTCCAATTATATGTATTGCAAATATCTACTCCCACCTTTTAGCTTCGATTCCCCTTGTCATGTCTTTTGATGAACAGAAGCTCCTAATTTTAACGTAGTTCAATATATTTTTTTAAATGTGCTTTTTTGTTTCTCATTTACAAAATCTTTAGCTCCCCCAATGTCATGAAAATATTCTCCTATATTATCTTCTAGAAGCATTACCGTTTCACATTTAGGTCTACTCACTTACAGTTGATTTTTAATGTATGGTGTGAGGTAGGAGGGTCAAGAGTAACTTTTTTCTATATAGATATCTAAATACCTGGCACCATTTATTGAAAAGATTATCTTTTCTCCACTCTTTTGCAATGCCACCTTTGTCATAAATCAAGTGTCTGTATATGTATATTTCTGGACTCTATGTTCTGCTTCATTGGTCTGTTTGTCCTTGCACCAATATTCCACTGTCTTAATTACTGTTGCTTTATAATAAATCAATATCTGGTAGTGTAAGTCTTCAACTTCATTCTTCAAGATTGTTTTGGCATTCTCAGTGCTTGACTTTCCATATACATTTTAAAATTAAAATTTTATTTTCTACCAAAAAATCTATGGGAATTTTGATTAAGACTATTTTCAAATCTATAGATCAATTTGGGGAGAAACAACATCTTTACTATATTGAGTTTTCTAATTCATGAACATAGTATCTCCTACCATTTATTTAGTTAGGACTTTTAAAATTTCTCTGAAAATGCTTTAGTTTTCTGTTGAGGTATCTGCCATCTTTAAAAAGATTAATTCCTAAGTATTTGATTTTATGCTACTACAAATGGTATCATTTTTTCTTTTCAAAATCCCTGAAGGTTGTGTATATGTGTAAATTGAGAAGCTGAGTTTTAAATCTATATGGAAATTCTGAATTTGAGAATATTTTTCATCAATTCTGAAGAATTTTCATTTATAAACTCTTCAAATGCCTCTTTCCCATTCTCTTTAATATTCTTCTGAAATTTTGATTAGAAACATCCTTCTGGAAATCTGTCCTCCATGTGTCCTAAATTCTCTTTTATTTTTCTCCCTTCTGATATGAATGTGCTGCATTATGTCCAGAGCTATGCTTTTCTTCACGAATTCTCTTCAGCTCTGTCTAATCTGCCGTTTTAACTCAATGGTTCTCAAAAGAGAGTGATTTTATCCTTCAGGAGACACTTAGCAGTGTGTGGAAACATTTTTGGTTGTCACAACTGGGAGGGGCATGCTACTCGCATCTAGAGGACAGATGCCAAAGATGCTAGTTAGCAACCTAAAATGCACAGGACAGCCCCCTACAAGAAAGAATTATCCAGCCTAAATGTTGAAAATGTCAGGTTGAGAAACCCCGGTTTAACCTATCTACTGAATTTCTAATTTCAATTATCATATTTTTCATTTCCCAAAGTTTAATATGGTTCTTCTTAAATCTTTCTGAAACTTTCTGATAGTCTTCTTTTCTAAGTTCAAAGTTGATTTCCCCTCTTATTTCTTTAAACATAAAAAAATGTACTTTTTCTATATTCTGTAATTCCGACATCTGTGGTCTTTCTCAATCTTATTCTGTTGCTGTTTCAACTGATTCTTACCCCTGGTGCATTTCTGATTATTTTTCTTCCAGTTTTACTGAGATATAATTGACATACAGCACTGTATAAGTTTAAGGTGTACAGCACAATGATTTGACTTACATACATCATGAAATGATTACCACAATAAGTTTAGTAAGCATCCATCATCTCATACAGATACAAAATTAAATAGAAAAAAACTTTTTCCTTGTGATAAGAACTTCTTGGATTTACTATCTTAACCACTTTCATATGTAACATATAGCAGTGTTAATTATATTTATCATTTTGTACATTACATCCCCAGTACTTATCTTTTTTTTTTTTTTTTTTGGCTGTGTTGGGTCTTCGTTGCTGCACGCGGGCTTTTCTCTAGTTGTGGCAAGTGGGGGCTACTCTTCGTTGCGGTGCGCGGGCTTCTCATTGCGGTGGCTTCTCTTGTTGCGGAGCATGGGCTCTAGGTGTGCGGGCTTCAGTAGTTGTGGCACGTGGGCTCAGTAGTTGTGGCTCGCAGGCTCTAGAGCGCAGGCTCAGTAGTTGTGGCGCACGGGCTTAGTTGCTTTGCGGCATGTGGGATCTTCCTGGACCAGTGCTCGAACCTGAGTCCCCTGCATTGGCAGGTGGATTCTTAACCACTGTGCCACCAGGGAAGCCCCTAGTACTTATCTTATAACTGGAAGTTTGTACCTTTTGACTGGCTTCATCCAGTTCCCCCTCCCCCCGCCACCCACCACTGGTAACCACAGTCTGATCTCCTTTTCTATAAGTTTGTTTGTTTTTGAAGTGTAATTGACCACAACACTGTTAATTCCTGTTACACAATGTAGTGATTCAGTATTTCTATACATTTCAAAATGATCACCATGATAGGTCTAGTTATGATATGTCACCAAAGATATTACATAGTTATTGACTACCTCCCCACTTATTTCACTTAGCATAATACCCTCTAAGTCCATCCATGAAATGGCAAGATTTCCTTTTTTTATGGCTGAGTCATATTCCATTGTATATTTATACCACATCTTCTTTATTCATTCATCTATTGATGGGCACTTAGGTTGCTTCCATATCTTGGTTATTGTAAAGAATGCTGCAATGAGCATAGGGGTGCACATATCTTTTCAAATTAGTGTTTTCATTTTCTTCAAGTACCAGGAGTGGAACTGCTGGATCATATGGTAGTTCTATTTCTGTTTTTTTGAGGAAACTCCATACTATTTTCCATAGTGGCTGCACCAATTTACATTCCCACCAACAGCGTACAAGGGTTCCCTTCTCGCCACACTGTCGCCAACATGTGTTATTTGTGGTCTTTTGGATGATAGCCATTCTGACAGTTGTGAGGCGATATCTCACTGTGATTTTGATTTGCATTTCCGTGATTAGTATGTTGAGCATCTTTTCATGTACTTCTCTTCTCTGGAAAAATGTCTAGTCAGATCCTCTGCCCATTTTTTTGCTATAAATTTATTTATTATTTATTTTTGGCTGCATTGGGTCTTCGTTGCTGCATGTGGGCTTTCTCTAGTTGCAGTGAGCGGGGGCTACTCTTCGTTGCAGTGTGCGAGCTTCTCATTGTGGTAGTTTCTCTTGCTGCAGAGCATGGGCTCTAGGCATGCGGGCTTCAGTAGTTGTGGCACACGGGCTCTAGAGCACAGGCTCAGTAGTTGTGGTGCATGGGCTTAGTTGCTCCGAGGCATGTGGGATCTTCCTGGACCAGGGCTCGAACCCGTGTCCCCTGCACTGGCAGGCGGATTCGCCACCAGGGAAGTCCCCCTCTGCCCATTTTTAAATTGGGATTTATTTTTATGTTGAATTATATGAGTTCTTTATATATTTTGGATACTAATCCTTTATTGGATATCATTTACATATTTGCATTTTTAATTTTTATTGTGAATACTTATTCCTTAGAACCTTATTGGAAGAATGCATTGAGATCTATGTTCAAAATGCATTCCTCCAAAGAGGTTTATTTTATCAAATATCTGGTGGCACATCAATCTGGGTGGGCCAGATATAATTTTTTTCTTTAGGCCCACACAGGGAGTATGAATTCCAATATTAAGCAGCCTTGCTGTTAGGAATTATCAGAGAATTTTCAGAGAAGAGATTTTTCATTTTTTTTTTCCCCTTAACCCAGAGCCAAGTCTGAGACAGATAAATATCCCATCAATGTCCCTCTATGGAGTGAGTTTTTGTTGTAACTGTTGTTACACTTTTCACGGAGGACGGTCCTGGATACAGAGGATCCCTGAGCCAATCTTCTTACTCAAATGGATCCTAGGTTTTGTCTCATGTCTCCAAGCATGCTCAGCCCATTAATACCTAAGTTTACCCCCCAGGAATTAGTGGATGCTTTCAGAGCACACAGCCCCTTTAGCATTTATTTACTTCTCTTGATTCATGCTTTATGACCACCAAGAATTTCCCTATTTCCCCACCAATTCAGCCATCCCTTTAAAAGAAATTTTTAAATAAATGTTTTATCCAGTATATTCAGTTCTTTTAAGTATGGGTTTCTCTGGATATCTAATCATATTGTTGGCAATTAACAATGATATTTATTTTACTATATTTTGTTCCAAATGTACATTACTTAATAGCTGTAGTAATTAATAATACTAGATAATTATTAATACTAGTAATACTAAATAATTATTCATAATAGAAGTAACAATACTTTATATATATATATATAGAGAGAGAGACCTTTAGCATTCAGTGCTTTTCTTTTCATTTAATCCTTACCATCAGTCTGTTACGAAGCAATACAGGAATTATTTTCATTTTCTAAAGCTTAATTATGTTCAGCAATCCCCAAACACAGGCAAGTATCAGAATCATCTTTGGAGCTTTAAAAAAACACATTTGCTCAGGCCTAGGGGATCTAAATCTCCTAGGTATGAATCCAGGATTTTTTTGTTTCCTGTGTTTTGATTTTTGTAAAATTCTTTAGGTGGTTCTGATTCACAGCCCTGGTTAAAAATTCACCATGCTTAAAAAAATCCACTAGACAACTCACTGAACACAGCTAGGGCTTGAATCCAAGAATTCTGACTCTAATTAATTACTCCCCCCTCCCCTCTCTGAACTGATTTTGAAACTAATTAACGTATTGATGATGCTGGACTCAGACAGATGGAAATTAAAATGTCAGTTTTATTATTTTGATGTGTTATCACATTTGGGCCTCCCGATACTTCTCCTGAAGTTTAGTTCTTGGATTGATCCATAAAGGAAGAGTTTGGGACTACAGAGCAGATACATTCCTCAACCCAGAATTACTGCCCCATTAAGTAGACTAAGGAGAGGGGGGCTAACACTCAGACAAGCCTGGGCCTTGACTTTTTGTGCTTCCACTGAGAGCAGGGGTGGGAAGAGAATGCGACCTCTCTTTTGGCAGGAAAGTGAGAAGGGGAATGGGGGAGGGAGGGAGTGAGGGGGAAGGAGAAGAGAGGAAGAGAGGGAGGGCCGAACTTCTCTAGTTCCTTAAGTCACTCTTGCACTGGAGTAAACGCAGAGTAGAGATGCTAAATTATTCCTCCTGTTCTTTTCCTTCCTAGCATGTGGAAGGAAATTCTGTTTCTTCTAAGGAAAATTAATGACTGGTGAATAGGTGTTCCTTTCAACACCTCCTATATCTGACACTATTTTCCCATCAGTGCCTCCCTTAAAACCAGTCAAGAGGGGCCTTTGCCTTGACCTTTCACTTTGACGGGTCCTTCTCTGTCCCTCTACAGACACCCCTCACTCATGGGACCAAGGGAAAGGGACATGCCCACCTAAAGTCTGTACTACCCCCACCTTCTAGGCCATGCTTAGGTAACTGAGACCCCAGAATCCCCTGCCCAAACACCCAAAGCCTGCATCACAGAGCTGCGTAGACCTCTTTCCAGGCCTATATTCCCGAGGGTAGAGTGGCCTCTGGTCTTGCACCCCTAGGTCTGAGGGGTAGCATTATAACTGTTTGTGGGGGGTATGACAGACCTGAGACGTGTGCTGGGGTATGCACACCTGTGCACAAGAGGTCCCAGAAGACTAGGGTGCACTGAAGGAGGGCCGACTATCCCTGCACCACCCTCTTCTGGTCTGGAATTCTGAGGTTTTGAATATTCTAAGTTAAAATATGACCTGCCATTGTAAGTCAACTATCATTCAATTTTAAAAAATGCCCTTCCAGAACTAATATTGTTAAAATGACCATACTACCTAAGGTAATCTACAGATTCAATACAATCCCTATCAAACTACCAGTGGCATTTTTCACAACTAGAACAAAAAATCTTAAAAAATTTGTATGGAAACACAAAAGACCCCAAATAGCCAAAACAATCTCGGGAAAGAAGAACAGAGTTGGAGGAATCACAATCCTTGGCTTCAGACAATACTACAAAGCTACAGTAACCAAAACAGTATAGTACTGGCACAAAAACAGACACAGAGATCAATGGAAGGGAACAGAAAGCCCAGAAATAAACCCACGCACTTATGGTCAATTAATCTACGACAAAGGAGGCAAGAATATACAATGGAGAAAAGGTAGTCTCTTCAATAAGTGGTGCTGGGAAAACTGGGCAGCTACATGTATAAGAATGAAATTAGAACATTCTCTTAACACTACATACAAAAATAAACTCAAAATGGATTAAAGACCTAAATGTAAGACCAGATACTATAAAGCTACTAAAGGAATACATGGGCAGAACACTCTCTGACATAACCTAGAGCAATATTTTTTTGGATCCATCTCCTACAGCAAAGGAAACAAAAGCAAAAATAAACAAATGGGACCTAGTTAAACTTACAAGCTTTTGCACAGAAAAGGAAACAACTGACAAAACAAAAAAGACACCTACTGAATGGGAGAAGATATTTGCAAATGATATGACCAATAAGGGGTTAATATCCAACATATATAAACAGCCCATACAACTCAACATCAAAAAAACAAACAACCTGATTTAAAAATGGGCAGAAGAACTGAATAGACATTTTTCCAAACAGGACATGCAGATGGCCAACAGCTCATCAGATGTTGAGCACATGAAAAGATGCTCAACATCGCTAATCATCAGGGAAATGCAAATCAAAACCACAATGAGATATCACCTCACACCTGTCAGAAGGGCTATCATCAAAAAGAACACAAATAACAAATGTTGGTGAAGATGTGGAGAAAAGGGAACCCTTGTACACTGTTGGTGGGAATGTAAATTGGTGCAGCCACTGTGGAAAACAGTATGGAGCTTCCTCAAAAAACTAAAAATAGAGCTACCATGTGACCCAGCAATTCCACTCCTGGGTATATATCTGAAAAAAACAAAAACACTAATTTGAAAAGATACATGCACCCCAATGTTCATAGTAGCATTATTTATAATAGCCAAGGTATGGAAACAAGCCAAGTGTCCATCAACAGATAAATGGATAAAGAAGACATGGTATATATATACAATGGTACACTACTCAGCCATAAAAAAGAACGAAATTTTGTCATTTGCAACAACATGGATGGACGTGGAGGGCATTATGCTAAGTGAAATAAGTCAGAGAAAGACAAATACTGTATGATATCCACTTATATGTGGAATCTAAAAAATACAATAAACTAGTGAATAAAACAAAAAAGAAGGAGACTCACAGATATATCAATAGAAAACAAACTGCTGGTGACCAGTGGGGAGACTGAAGTGGGGAGGGGCAATATAGGGGTAGGGAAAAAAAGGGGGTTATTATGGGATTGTATGAAATCACGTGTGTGAAACATTTGGAAACTGTAAAGCACTATAGAATTTAAACAATCTTTCATTCAATAAAAATTTTTAATAATAAATAAAAAAATTTTTAAATGCCCCTCCAAGTCAGTATGAAGGAATATTTGTCAAGATCAAAAAACAAAACAAATTTTATTTAATAGTTTCTTAGCTTGGTTTATAACTTCTAAATTATTTAGACATATGGTATGTGGGCCTCCATTTGTACTCTGGCTCAAAGCCCCACCATATTAAATGCAGGCCTACTTCCATGTGCTTAATTATAAACTTAATTAATTAAAAAAATTTTTAAAGCCTATCTCTCTCTCTCTCTCTCAGATGTGTATGTGCACAGTCATAGGAAACAGTCTAGAAGAATATGCAGAAAAATGTTAATATAGTTATCTAGTATAGGGGTGGGATTTTGGGTGATTTAGTATTTTTCTTCTAGCTTATTTGTTAACTTTTTGACAATGAACGTGAAAGGAACACGTGTGTAATTTATTAAAGTAGGAAGGTGAACATTAATCAGGGCCTGCCTACCCACCCCCCCAAAATAAATAACCTTGTTTCCTACTGGTTATGCTCAAGGGCAGCGACTGCGCATATGAAGCACACTCTAGTTCTGCTACTGATACATATTTTTTTTGTGAAAAAGAACTGTTGGGGCATAAACAGGTTTTCTGGCCAGACGGCTGTAAAAATATCAAGACAGCTTTTATCAACCCTGGCACCAGACAGCTTATAGGCCAAACTGATTTCAGTAAGTAGAGTGATAAAGGGCACACAGAAGACTGGAAACAATTCTGCAGCATTGTTTCTCAAGCTCTAGGGTCATGACCTCACAGGGATTACAGAAACTGGAGCCAAGTTGCTGGATGCCCCCATCCAGGGACTCCAACAGTCCCTGGGACCCAAAAGACCATCCACAATGCCCCTTTCTCTTGATCATAACAAGAACTAATTGTGCTCAGTTGCTCACAAAACACTTTGCACACATCATCTGATATGACCCCTATAGCAATTCTGTCTGGTCTGTAGGCTACTTGCATTTTATAGTTGAGAAAATTGAGACCCAAAGAGGTTCAGATGCTCAGGTGTGGTCACAGCTAGGAAGTGGTAAAGCTGGGACTTAAATCCAGGTCTTCTAACCCTGAGTTTATCCTAGGCAGTCAATTCCCCATTTCACCATTTGTTCTGCCTACTCTCCCTCATCACCGTTTCTCTTTCCTTTTCCTAGCACCAACCCAAGAAATCCTGATGATAGGAACTTGGTTTTGTTTCTCCTTCACTTTACAAAAATCTATCACAGTCTTTCCTTCTTCCCTTCCCCTATCCTCGCTTGTAGCCCAGAAACATGGAAAGTTTGCAATAGAATGAAAATGCTGAGAATCACGACACTTCGGCATCATGGTCCAGCAGCACTAAATGTCATTAAGCTCCCAATGGAGAACAGAAAAGGTTGTATCAACGCTTATTACCAAATGGTTTCTAAGACACTCTTATTTGTATTTCTATTAAACTTTTTTGCTTTCAAAGCACTTCTACATGCATCTTCCCAGTTGATCTTGTGATAACATCTCTGTCATATGGATCACTGACAGTTTACAGAGAGGCTAAGGACTTCCTCAAGTCCCATGGTAACAGAGTCTTCGAGAAGCATTTCTCTGTCTGTGAGCAGCATTGTGTAATAATATCTGTATGCCTATAGATGCTCATGTTCATTTGAGCCCTCAGTCTGGAAAAAGTTGGCAATGCGTGGGTCAGCTCCTTAACAACATTAACATGATTTACCTCCCCCCACCCCTTTCTGGCAACACCACAAAAAGATTCAAAAATGGCTGATACTTACCGTTCAGAGGACCACTTTCATAATAGCAGCTTTCTGCCTCACAGTACTTGGCGGGAGTCCCTCTTCATAAATCACAATGTTGGCACAAGGCCAAGAGATGGTGTGGTTGACTCACAGGTCACTGTGTTTATAAGAAGTCAGAATAATAAAAAGGAAGGCAGATGTGACATCACTGGCAAGAGAAAAATTTTAGTGTTGTGCAAAGCGAACTAATTACAGCTAGCTCTGAATAGTGTGGGAGGAGTGAAGACCTTGTTGGACAAAGCCAATCCTGAAAAGGTCCACATAGAAAGTCCAACCACTCTACTAAGAGTTTGCAAATCTCCTCAAAATTGACATTAACTTGTTATTTATCCTAAAGTCAAAGGGAAAGACAAAATCTGCTCAAGTGAACTCTTTATGAACCACTTTATTAACCAGGGTGAAAGAGAAGGCGCTTCATAATAAAGTAATGAGAACACACACACAAATGCACACAAAATTGGTTTCTAAATTGGCTTTGCTGTGAGCTGCATATCCTGAGGAAAAAGTACCTCTTTGTCCACCAAGCTACTGCAATTTTAAAAAATAAGAAAAGAAAAAATTTCAAGATAAGCTCAGCTTTTATAGTCCACTTGGTGAATACCTAATGCAGCTACAATTATTATTAGGCCTTGGTCTGTGAAAGACTCTCTAAGAGTTAAAAGCAAGCCAGCACTACCTTTAGCCCATAAAGGATTACTCTTTTATTAGTATAGTCTTGGGATTAGTGGAAATGTCTGTCTAATGAATGCAGCTACTATATTTGAGCACATGCCTGAATAAGCTGCTTGTTGATTGAAACCTATCTATTTATAAGCACTTCTGCACGTTGTGAAAAATCCATCTGTATCACCACAGCATGGCACCCACCATTTGAATAAAGGCTCTTTGCCATTTCACTATAGAGCCTGTTGAATGAACGGGCAGAAAGGAAGTGTGTTGCACCCGCTTAACAGGTTTTATTCCTCACTCTTGGCAAGTAGAGTTACCTTATCTAAACTGTTCTGAATGTTCTGTTCTGAATGTTATACAAACAGAAATAGGAAAAAAGAATACTTTTCATCAGACTCACCTAGGGTTTTAACCTAGTAGACTTACCATAATTTGGATAAATGGTCACAAATAGCCCAAACTTAGCCATACCTCTGCTTATGTCACAATCTTTGAATGTAGTCTGGAAAGTAGGTGAATTTACTACACATACTTGATACCATTTCTTTACATTTCTGCTTATGAAAGCACACTAATAGATGTCCAGCAGAAACAAGTACAGCATGAAGAGAATAGCCTTGATGCAACATTAAATAAGTCGGGGACTTCCCTCATGGTCCAGTGGTTAAGACTCTGCCTTCCAACGCAGGGAGTGCAGGTTCGATCCCTGGTCAGGGAGCTAAGATTCCACATGCCTCGGGGCCAAAAAACCAAAACATAAAACAGAAGCAATACTGTAACAAATTCAATAAAGACTTTAAAAATGGTCCACACACACACAAAAAAAATCTAAAAAAAAAAAAATACAAAATTAAGTAAGTCAATGCTTTCAATGTTTGGGGTCCTCATTACTGTACTGAGGCTCCATCAGAGGTAAGGCCAAGCTGTCCACCCCTATGGGAACCTCAAAGTCCACTCTCCGATTCTGCAGTTCTGAACCTCACCACTCTACTCACGACCCCTCAACACACTCCCCATGGCGCTGCTTCCCAGACTCAGTATCAACTCTCCAAGCTTCCCGAGTTTTGGGTTTGGGTGTAGGGAAGTGATTTCTTATTCCACTGGGGTTTATTTTAACTCCTTTGCAGTTAGGGTCCCCATTTACTATGCTGCTTCTTTGGACAAAGGCCAACAAAGAATTTATTAAAATAAAGATCAAACAATCCTAAATAATCTTAACAGACCACAGGCCAATTGTTAACTGAGACCTCACAGAATTTCTCTCCTTGAAAAACTTTATAAACAATGAAAGGCAATCTTTCCAGGTATCCCATTGTTGGAAAGAGAAGACTGAAATCAGCTGACCATTGGAAGTTCTTTCTAGCCCCAACATAGCAAGTACAAAGAATGCAGGTTTCAGCAGTGTTCGAATTCCGGCTATTTCTCTTTCTGTAGTTTACTGGTGATGTCGCAAACCTACCTAGTACATAGTGAGAACTCAGTAAGTATTATTATTTATGCTGTGGGAACTAAACAAAGATTAAAGGATAACATCTTTATATTTTTCTAGTTGATAAAACAAAAAAGTAATTCTGAAAACCAATGTATTAATACTAAAAAAACAAAGTTGAAATCTATAAAAGATAAGGCATTTGGAAATAGCAAGTATATAAATCATAACATAGCAATACAAAGCACCAAAGACCCTATTGGAAATGATATACAACTGTTTAAACAGATACTCTGTTACCGACTCTGCAGCTGGGTGAAAGTGCTGTTAAGCGATATTAAGAACTTGATAGGAGGTACTATTATCACAAAACTCTCTACAGATGAAAAAATCAAGTACCAGAGTGTTAAGTATTAAGTGTTAGGAGGTGGTAGAGATGAGGTTTTGCTAAAACCCAAGTTTTTCCTACTTTACCATAGTACCTACCCCCGACATTTTCTTCAATTATGTTAAACATTCACTTAACATTCACTCGCCTAGTAAGACTATTAAACATAACTAATAGGTCTATATCTTTAAAAGAAGATATCTAATAGCTCTTTTGTGAGATCACCCCAAGAAAAAAGAGGTGTAGGGAAGCTTCCTGGAGACTTTGGTCCACTATAGCATTTGAAAATAGGACTGGAAGGTAATAATCCTTTTAGGACTTGGTTTGTGGCAGTTCACACTCATCAGTGCCTTTCTACTTTGAACCCTAAGGAAAACAAACTGAGAACTAAAAAATTCTAAAACCTGGAAATTATTCTTCAATCTTCTACTCGATTCCTGAAATCTTTACCCTTTTCAGTATTTATATGTTTTCTATTGGGGTTCACAGCTAGGTACCGATAAAGAGGTTTTAATCTTAAAACCTCGCTCCCTCCATCCAACCATCCACCCACCCACCTATTCCCCAATGTCTTCCATAAAAGATTCAAGTGGACATTTAATGTTAATTCATGCTACTACATCATTTTACTGGTCTTTCTCATAGTTACTGCGTCTCCTGTAAGAGAAACTGCTTTGAGACATACATCAACTTTTTTTTTTTTTAGGCTAGTATGATACTAGAAAAGAGAAGCAGGTGGTTAAGTAAAAGAAGCACTGCTAAGCATTCATAACCAAAATTCATTGATGAAAGTTCTTAAAAACTTTTTTTTAACGTTCAGAATACTTACATTTGTGGATTACATATTTTTAAATTTCCAGAGGCAGTAGAAACTCACAAAGCAGAAAGGGATAGAAATTATTCACATTTTATAAATAAGAACATGGAAAACAGCAAGGGTCAAATGACTTATGCATGGGACCCAATATTCAGCAACCCAAGCCAGGACTTCAAATTCCTTACTATGACTTTTGTAGTAAGATTATTAAGCTCAGCTGCTGCCTTCAATATTTGTTTCCATAGACATTACTAAGAAAACATTTTACTTAGGCATTTTTGTAATATGGCACCATTTATAGCTGTCTTGACTCATAATAACCTTATTAAATAACCATCTTTAGGGCTGGCAGTATACACAATGAGGGTCAGGCTGGTTACTAGTGGCTAATGGCTGAGTCAAAATTTGAGTTATGTCATTTTTTTCTTGCATTTTCCCTGATTTAGAAGTTAAACCATACCCACATTTCTAACTTAGCCAAGCCCGTATCTTTTGGACCCAAATACAAAATCTCAAGAAGTGTAAAGGTTTCCATCACCAAAAGTACTCTTTTATCACTTTTGGATAATACATCAGCCAACCTAATGATTCCACAAGCTTGTAGCGTGTGGTTTCTTTTTTTCCTGTTTAGACTTTTTCCAAAGAATGATCTAATTCATTTTAGGCTGTGACAGAATAAACCCTATGCTAAAAAGAAAACTACATTTTTTTTTGCTTTTTGTGCTGAAATACCTGAAGGATAATAAAAATAGTGAATTCAACTGTAATTAAGCCTAAAGAAAGAAGGAAGGAACATTTTATTTAATGTATTTCAGAAAGTTCAAACATTTGGAAAGATCACAAAAGCAAGAATGTTACCCATACAAGAGAAATTTATTAAAAAAATCAGTATCTTGTGGTTTAGATACACAGGTATAAGAGAAATTCCAGAAGGTGAAGCACCTTTTCCAGAAGCTGTTCCGAGGATGGTCAATACTGATTTCGAAATTGGTTGCTTAGGTCTTGAAGCTCTGTTACTAAGGTGTCCATTGCTGCTGTTTCATCAGCTAACTCCCTGGAAATTTCTCCACTTACCACATCTGTAAAAAGTTGCTGCAACATAAAGAACAAGGCAGAACTATCAAAACAATGAAAATCTCTTTAAAATAATATAGATACAGAGTACAGAATTAAAATTCCCTTTGCTTACTAATACATTATAGTAGCAACAGTAGTATTTGTTCTATTCTCCATCCTGAAATATACAAGCTGCAACAATTAAAGGATGAATCAAACAACATGCCTGAACTTGTAAATTCAAATCAGCTCTGCTCTTCAAAATGGTTGCCTTGAATATTGATTATATTATTCATTTCAATGTCATAAGATGGCTTTTGGATAAAGAGACATCATTCATCCAAACAAAACAAATCTATTCTTTGTGTATACAAGCAAAACAAATGTATTTTATATTCAAGTTCATATAAATCATACTTTTATGCTAATTATTTGAAAATTAATATGGCTTAGGACTCAGAGGCCACAAAGATCATCAAACTTTGGTGACAGCAAAAAAGCCCAGCAAAATAAAAGTACCCCCCTTCGGTAAAAGGAATTGCCTTGGGAGGAATATTGCAACATACTCCAATAATGCCACCATGGAACATTCTGGAATGCCTCTCTAGGAGCTGCCTGCTGAGCCGGTACAGGCACCCAAGAAAATCAGCTTCAGGATTTTATGATTGTGTGTGTGTGTGTGTGTGTGTGTGTGTGTGTGTGTGCGCGCGCGCGCACATGTGTTTTAATCAGAAATGTAATTTGCTCAGCTTACCATAAATCTTTTTCATCACAACTGACTAGATGATTTGTTTACAAAAATCAAATTTACCATTACAATATAACTATTTACTACCACCATAGATGACAGCAATTGTTCTGACAGCTATTTTAAAAAGGGAATCCTGAAGATGTTCTGAATGACGGCATCATCACTACAATGAGCTCAGAGTTTCTCACAGTGATTTATGGAGCAAAGAACATTCACTTGAATGCAGAACTTCAAAAATGCTTTGCAAAGCTTTGCCACATTACTGTGTAGTTACACCTTGTACAGCATTTCACAACAGATTGACATACCAACCACTGCGATGTGATCAGTAGAGAAAACACCTTTGAGGAAAGTAACCTGGACTCACATAGCATATTTGTTTTTACTAAGAATTACAGTGCTTGCAAATCATCATAAATCTGCACCACTGGGACTTCCCTGGTGGCGCAGTGGTTAAGAATCCACCTGCCAATGAAGGGGACACAGGTTTGATCCCTGGTCTGGGAAGATCCCACATGCCACGGAGCAATTAAGCCCATGAGCCACAACTACTGAGCCTGTGCTCTAGGGTCCGCGAGCCACAACTACTGAAGCCCGTGTGCCTAGAGCCCGTGCTCTGCAATGAGAAGCCCGTGCACCACAACGAAGAGTAGCCCCCGCTTGCCGCAACTAGAGAAAGCCCACACACGGCAACAAAGACCCAGTGCAGCCAAAAATAAATAAATTAATTAAAAAAAAAAAACTGCATCACTTCCCTATAAAGTAAGGAGAAAGCAGAGAGAAACTGAGGCTTAGAAAGAATGAATAATTTGCTGAGGATCCCATGGAGTGTAAGTGGGAACTCTGTTCTGTCTTCAGGCTCTCCAGCGTTTTTACCAACTGCCCTCACGACCCCCTGCAGCCAATCTGTACAAGGACAGGGTGCTGAGGGCCGAGGAGTTACTGTGTCCTGGCCAAGCGTGGACTTGATGACTTTAGGTGAATCTCTAGGTTCTACCCAGGAGTTTAATTCCATGAAGTCCCAGGCCTGGCAAGAAAAGACCAGAGATTCATGCAAACCAAGCCTGCTATCTAACACAGTTATCGTCATTCATTTTCACTTTTTAAAGTGTTCTGAAAAAGTGTTCTTTTGGAAGGCAATTCTGTTTAGCAAATCCAATTTGTTGAAAAAGTAGAAAAGGCATATGATTTACTACAAAATCAGAGACTCCCAAATATTATATGCAAAAAGGTGCTTTCAAAGGAGATGTTGGGAAGCAATTTTTGCCACTTTTGGATAATCCAGTTGCGATCTAATGAGAACAAAATCTAAATACAGATGATGTTCTGAGGTCTCATTTTCAATGTTTGGAATTCCACAATATGAATGGATGGGTAGTACAGACAAGACTATTTAAGTCATATAAGTACAGGTTTATGTAAAATTAATACATTATAAGAAAAAGCTGTGCACAGAATAGGGAAATCTGTAGAGTACATCCTGAAGAAATAAACAATCATGGGTAGGTTAGTGATCTCACCAAAACTAGGAAAATTAGCTCCCAATTTGGGAAGGAGAGTCACAGAAAAAGTCTGCTACCTTGACTTTCTTTGAGAGAGCTCTTGCAGTTTTCTGAGAGACTCATAATCTGAAGTTGTTTGAAGTTTCCTGTTGGGAGGAAATACAGTTTCCCCAGGTAGATTACAGAAACCTGGTTCCAGCATGCAGACTAATAAGGACAGAAAAGTGAGTTAATAATCTAAAGAGGCAAAAACGATGCTCTGATCTGAAAAGATCAAGCAATTAATAAAAAGCATAGTCTGCAAAGGTTTTTACACGTGACCAGAAGTGACCTTCACATGCCATGGACTTGTTTTCAGAAGTGAAGTAAAATTAGTTTGCAACCCAGGATTAAATAGTGAAGGCAAGGAAAGATTAGAAAAAAAAGTGCTAAAGTGTGTTAGAAGTTATATTCCTTTAAATTTTGTTCCTGAGGTATACTCCAAACCTGGCTGCATGTTAGAATTACCTGGGAAATTTCACACAAATTTCCCAGGCTCTGTCCCAGACCTGATCTGTCACAGGTAGAGGTGTGGAGTCCAATCTTCAAAAAACCTCCCTCCATAATTCTCGGGTGTCCCCATCCTAGCACTGGTTCATAGGTTGGTATTTGTAAACTGATAGCGTATGTTTTAGTTGTCAAACCTGAGTCAACCTATCTACCTTAATATCTGTGTCAAATCCATATATCACCTACTTAATATTAGTCACTAAATCAATTTTTTATTTAAATAAAAGTATTTTAAAGGAAACATTAGAACACTACTGTAAATAGAAAATAAGCAATACTATTCATGAAACTGTAGGTTTGATATGCTAGTTATACTTTTTCTAACATGCACTGAAATAAATACATATTAAAATAAAATGTTTACCCAAGTGCTACTAGTAGTATATATGCCACACTTTGGGAAAAAGTGATAATAAGTACTACAGCAGTGTTTTAATTTGACTTAAAGAAAGCATCCAGAGCTGGATTATAAATATTAATTTCAAAGACTCCTAAGTTACCCATGTGTAGGGTGGTTTAGCCACTGGGTCAATGATCTCCTCACCAGTACAACTAATCACCTGGGGGCTGATGTCTAAAATATAACATGGGCCTAAAATTATCCTTCATGTAAAAGAAGACTTAAGAGCAGCTGGCTGATACCAAGGACCTTTTATTTTCTATGATAATTCTAATTAATTCACATTTCACTCTCACCTTTGCTTTAGATAACAAGCCCCGTAAATTGAGTCGAACTGAAGAAAGCATGTGTACAGCCTCTTGGGGACTGGATTTGTTTTTACTGCATTTTATAGCCACTGGAAGATAAATATGGGGAAAACATCCATTAAAAATTGATAATGATAATTTGTAAGTACAAAACCCAATTAGTTAATTAGGATTTTATAGTAACAGACTATAGAAATATTTCTACGAGACAAGTTTTATTTTGGTGAAAGGAAAATAAGTTATATGCATAATTTTTCCTTTTATCCCTTAAGAAGGATAGCTTATTGCTAAAAGGAAAATTTTGAGGAAAATGAGGGATATTTGGTGAGTTACAGACTGTTGGGAATGGACCATGAAAACACACACGCACGTGCACACACACAAGCACGGAGTAATGAAATTAGGCAGAGACAAGATCTAACTTAACACAAGGTGCCCACAGAGAACAAAAACATATGCAGCTCATCTCAGTGTGGCTTCTCACAGTACTGAGTCCCTAATGGGGAACCACAATTGCTGATGACACCAGCCCAAAGAAGTGACATGCCAGATATTTACAGCTCAATTCTTACTGCATTTTTGTACTCAGAGTTGACATCACCATTCTGGAAGAAGTGACGCCAACAACCTAGGTGCCTGCATTTAGGGAATGTAACCACGACCAGGCTCTGGGATCACTGAACCATGCTTGGTATCCATTAGCAAGAAGTGGGGGAGAGGACAATCGCTCATTCCCGATACCTCTACCTCCAGCATTCTGGGGAGCCCATTTACCTAAAACTTGAAATTATCAAGAGCGTGTAACCCTTCCTAGCACAGGACCTGCCTATTAATGCTTTTTAAGAACAAGTGGAGAGGGCTTCCGTGGTGGCACAGTGGTTAAGAATCCGCCTGCCAATGCAGGGGACACAGGTTCGAGCCCTGGTCCGGGAGGATACCACATGCTGCAGAGCAACTAAGCCCGTGCGCCACAACTACTGAGCCTGCGCTCTAGAGCCCGCATGCCACAACTACTGAAGCCCACATGCCTAGAGCCCATGCTCTGCAGCAAGAGAAGCCACTGCAATGAGAAGCCTGCTCACCACAACGAAGAGTAGCCCCTGCTCAACACAACTAAAGTCCGCACGCAGCAACGAAGACCCAAAGCAGCCAAATTAATTAATTAATTTAAAAAAAAAAAAGAACAAGAGCTTTGTAAAAATATAATGCCTCTATACCCTGAGCAAACCATAATTCACAAAGAGTCATGTACCACAATGTTCACTGCAGCTCTATTTACAATAGCCAGGACATGGAAACAACCTAAGTGTCCATCAACAGATGAATGAATAAAGAAGATGTGGCACATATATACAATGGAATATTACTCAGCCATAAAAAGAAACGAAATTGAGTTATTTGTAGTGAGGTGGATGGACCTAGAGTCTGTCATACAGAGTGAAGTCGGAAAGAGAAAATCAAATACCGTAGACTAACACATATATATGGAATCTAAAAAAGATGGTTCTGATGAACCTAGGAGCAGGACAGGAATAAAGATGCAGATGTAGAGAATGGACTTGAGGACACGGGGTGGGGAGGGGAAGATGGGACGAAGTGAGAGAGTAGCATTGACATATACACACTACCAAATATAAAGTAGATAGCTAGTGGGAAGCAGTCGCATAGCACAGGGAGATCAGCTCGGTGCTTTGTGACCACTTAGAGGGGTGGGATAGGGAGAATGGGAAGGAGACGCAAGAGGGAGGAGATACGGGGACATATGTATATGTATAACTGATTCACTTTGTTATACAGCAGATACTAACACACCATTGTAAAGCAATTATACTCCAATGAAGATGTTAAAAAAAATTTTTTAAGTACACACACACACACACACATATATATATATATATGAATGTGTATATATTAAAAAAAAGAAGGTAAATGCCTAATGAGCAGAGGGGCAAAATAAAATGTTGCTGAATTAAGAAAGAAAAAAAAATAAAACATACACAAAATGAGAAATTCTAAAAGAATGAAACTAACTTGGAATAAATAATATTTAATGTCTTGCTAAAAATATACATATATATATAAAATGCCTCGTATTTCTCCACTGATTTGTTCTTGTTTTTGTTCCTCTAAATTATGCTCACTACAAACAGATCAATAATCAGATCCTATTTTAAAACTACACTAAACAGTGCAACAACGGAAGTTTACTTAGTACCCTGTATCTCAGAACAGGGATGGAAAACAGATTTCTTTCTGTATGCAAACTCTCACCAATTGGTGGAGGTTGCTTGTGCCTGGCAAAATAGTTTGGCCATTCATTAACACCTTCCATGGCTGGTGAGAACTATGCTTGACATTCCTATTCCAAAATAATAATCAGACTTTGAAAGGATGCATGGTAATCAACAACGTTACACTCATTTTCAAAGGGTACAGTTAACATGGAGATGGTGAGGATTATGATGTCTGTGTCCCATAATAGAGGAAGGTTGTAACTGCTATTACTGAGGTACTTGGGCTATTTAGTACCTAGTAACATATCAAAAACAGCTGTGATTCTGTTTTCAATCCTTCATCGTCATTTTGAGAAAAACAAAAAAGCAAAAAGACAAACACGAGCTCCATTAGTCCCCTTCCTCAATCCCATTTCCAAAAGGCGTTAGAGATGGGGAGACAGAGAGAGAGAGAGAGAGAGACAGAGACAGAGACAGAGAGAGAGAGAGAGAGACAGGGAGAGAGAAAGAAATAACCTGCTGTTTCAAATCATCAGGAAATCCAAGACAGCTGTGCTTCCTCCAGGCGGACTGTAGTTAAAATGCGTAACTATTATTTTAGAAGTTCCTGGATGGCAGAGAAGGAACGAACTTTTGTCCACCCTTTCCCAGAAGACAGAACAGCAGAGACTGTAAATGAACACCCTCCAGACAGAACAATGGGTACACGATGACAAGGCTATTACGGAAGGGTCTCCAACGCTCCGTGGAGACCACAATGTCTTACACCGAGCTTTCTGAAGCACATGGCTACTCTTAAAAATAGCAACCCAGAAGGGAATAAATCATGTGGAGATTTTTTTAAATGTTATATTTCCTTTTCCAGAATTGGGTGAGGTGGAGAACAGTGATGGGGAGAAAGATAAAAAAGAACAGAAATAACAGAGAAACTCAACTCATTCTTCCATGGAGCGCTGGTATACAAAAGCAACGTAGAAAAGGTTAAGCTTTATCTCCATAAATCTAAAATATCACGAGAAGAGAAAGCTGAGCATCCACTCAAGTATGCTTAAAATGTTGTAGGAGCACGAACACATCATTCACTAAGTCAAAGGGAAACTTAAAAGAACAGACACTTGTTTTTCTCTAAGTATTGCCTGGATGAAAAAACAAAAAAAGGTACCAAAAATAGTTCGCAATCAACTTTAAGATGCAAAATGAAGATTTTTCCTAGAGTACTTCTTTAACCTGCATATCTATATTTGACAGGTTTAACATTATCACTTAGTGATTACAGAAAATATCTTGGCTTTGACTGTTATAGAGCCTGCTGTTCACCGAAATGGTTAGGGTTGGCAAGCTGAAGTAGCTCAGATAAATTCTTCAGAGAAAATTGCACCCTGTTATAACTGCTTAGCATGGGTTTCCTCAAATACAGTACCATATCCACAAAGGCCAAAGGGATAACGAATGAGCTCCATCTGAGCCCACCCACCAGGAGGCCAGCACAAGCTACATAAATTCTAGCCACCCTAGACCATCCTTCCACTGGTCTATCGGCAATTATCTCAACCTTTTGGATATTTATATCCTTTTGTCAATGATAAGTAGAATTATTAACTACTAAGCCCATTTCTAAATTGTTTGAATGTTCTATGACTTCTTTCAAGGCAAAGTTAAACTTTATTCTTGTTCATTTTTTTCTTTTTAGTTTTGAGTCCCTTATCATCCAGCTCAGATCCTCTACCACAGAAGGAAAAGGGTTGGGGTGAGGAGGTAAGGGATTAACATTTAAACCATGTGTAAGATACTGGTAAGTGTTTAAATATGTTTTTACTTATTTTTCGTAACAACCATAGGTAGATATTATCCCCATTTTCCCCATGGGGGAACTAAGAGTCAGAGAAGCTAAGTAATGGTGACCCCAAGTCACCTAGTTAGTATGTGGTAGAGCTGGTCCTGGAACTTGGGCCTCCCTGAGTCCAAAGTTCTGCCCTTTTTATTGTCCCTTGTTGGCTACCTATTTGCTGCAACTATTAGTTGCAGAAGTTAGAGGAGGACTTTAGGATAGGTTCACAGTCCTTGTGATTCAGTTCTTGACAGTGTGGCTTCCTTATTTTATTTGAATTGCATTCCCAGGGCATCACATGCCTATATTCAAACATAAATATAAAAGTGCATTATTACCTTTAACTAGTATATTTTTCATTAATGCAAATAATTAAAGGCGGCCTTTATCTGGAATAGCTTTCCCCAACTGGTCTACAATTTTATATGTAAGGTTTTCCCTCCCCTCAAATATCACCCACTAAATTTCCCAAAGTTATGGATTCTATTTTTAATTTCCTTTGTATATGCCATAGCTCTTACATATATTGCTATGCACTCCAGAAATCTATGTATTGTTATGAATAAATATTTTCATGTATAAAAGAAGAACATGAGTCAGGAAAAGTTAATATTTTCTTACTACTACATCATCAATGCAGGAGAAGGTTACTTCTGTGTGAAGTGAAGATTAAATACAGTTGTAAAAGTATTTCCTATCTCTAAAGTTTCTATCATCTGTCACTTATTCAAACACTATTTAAGCCTCTAGCCTATTTCTTCTTATTGCTCCAGGGTGCCTACTACATAATAGTTGGTCTGTAAATATTTGCTGAATTAACTACAACAATTTTAATATAACGAAATAACCTGAAATTATTTGTAATGGAAATTTGCTTTTGACTAATACTTTTTCTTATCAGTAAAAATACATTAAAATATGCCATGGATATCAAACATTACATCAAATACCATGTGCGAGTCCTAAGGCTCTCTGAACCACTTCCTTAAATGACGTAATATCTTTCTCCCAACAACTGGACTGTGTGTCACACTTGTATGCCTTAGAGAGATACTGGAACGCCTGAGGAAAGAAAAAGAACAACTTTCAGAATAACAAGTAGAATTCACATTTCAAACTCAGCTTCCTGGAAGTCATATAGAACTAATTCCAACTGAAAAACCAGCCTCTGTTGTTATGTAGCACAGTTTCTATGATTCTCATCGAAGAAGGGGTATAGATGCACATCCAACAGCAATGAGCAATTAAAAGAAATCAACTGGATGTGTCTGGATAGAGACACTTCCCTCCAAACAGAAAAATAAAAATGCTTGGTTTGGAAATCTATAAGAAGTATACACATTTCCCTAGCATCTGTAGCCATCAGCTTAAGAGACCAGTTTAGAGAATGAGGTGTGAACTTGGTGAAAACTACTGAATTACTGGTAGGTGTGTAAACTCACAGATACTTAAAACACTCTCTTTCACAACCCCACCCTTGTGGATTCTTGAGGGAGAAGTCACAGATCAGAGAATTCAGAGTACCCTTAATTCTGCACATAAAGAGAGGACATAATTCAAGACAAAATGGAAGGATGGAAAGCAGGAGTGTGTGCATGCCTGCGTGTGAGTATGTGTTCTCTGGGCTGACAGGGCTTTGGCGGAAGCCAGCTGGGTGGACTGAGGGAGGAGAGAACGGCTAAGAATCCCACAGATTAGCTGTACTGTGGCGAATTCCAAACTTACACAAGAAGTACATTTGATTTGTTGTGGATGTTTTGAAAAGAGCACAAAATATTTAGTATTCCAACCTTGGAAACTCTGGAGGTGCATCTACATTCTAAGATAAGAAGCTAAAGGCATAACTTGAATCTAACTGGTGTTCTACTGCACTTGTGAGAAAGGGGCAGGGTAACCTTTGTAAAATATTTTATGTTTAGACTTTAAAAGCTCCTCTCTGATATTCTTATCTAGCCCCTTTTTCTTTCTCCTTTTCATAGTCTCCATCTCGGATTTAAACACTCCTTTGTCCTTGTACCGTCTACCTTAGTCTTCAGCAAGGAGCCTGCAGAAAGGGGTGTGGAGTCAATAACAAGAACCAGCTGTTCGCTGCAGCTCTGGAGGGAGAGCAGGTTAAGACAGACCCTTTTGCAGGAAACAGAGAACAATTATTTAAGAAAAATTCATGGAAAGAAAAAAGATGAATACTTACAAATCTTAACCTGTCCACAATTCAGGGTGCTTACGTTAAGGACTCTGAATCACACCTGAAAACTTGGGCACATTAATCTTGTCTTTCAAATTATCACAGTCTTCCTCCAACCATCAAAAAAGCAGATCCACTACACATATGTTCAAACAGAAGGCAAGAGCCCCGGAAAACTGAGGCAGGACTCACCTTTTCATTTTCATCAGGCTTGTCACTCTGCCCATTTCCACACACTTGGGCATACAGCCTCCAGATTTCTCCGTCGTTCGTCACTCTTGAAGTTACTCTGCCAAACAGCTCCTGCAGCTTTCCTCTGAGGCCAGGTGCAACATCTCCACTACGATCAGCCATCCCATCCATCACTGCCCTGACCAGAATTGTAAGGACCTTAAAAGATGCACAGGAGAAACTGGGAAGCTAGAAACAACCAAAGAATAACTAAAAACAAAGAGCTACCCTCACCATCAACGATGATGACAGTGAAAAACCTTGTTAGGCCTGTAAGAATATCACCTGTCACTTTTGAAAAATAAAATACAAGACGAGCCATCCCGAACCACTGTCTGGAATCGCAGGCCGACTACCTCTCCTGGTGTCGCTTTTCAGGCTCCTTGGAGGGCTCTGCTTCCACAGGGCCCTATGCTCTGTGCACCTCTCTTCACACTCTGAGGGCTCTCTCTGAATGATCTGCTCCACACCTGTAGCTGCAAATACACTATGACCAAGTCTACCCGATACTGTCAGCGCAGCTCCAGCCCGACTCCTCTCTGGAGCCCCAGGATTGTGCACCTCCGTATCGACCAGCCATGTCCCATCAACATCTCATGCTCCATCGATCCCAGAGGGAAACCTAGATCCCAGATCCCTCTTCCTCCTGCAGTCTCAGAGCCAGTGACCTGAGCGCCAACCTAGAGTCTCTTCTCTCCCGGCTGGGCCACATGTAACCAATTTGATTCAACATTCCTAATGAGTCCTAAATCCAGCTTCTCCTCCTTTAGGTTGGGCCTCACTATTCCCACCTGGACTGCAGTGATAACACTCTAATTCTGCTAAAAGAGGTCCTGGCCCTTCCTAATTGTTGCATAATAAACTGCTAGTGCATTTGCCTTAGGTATGCAGGGTACCCACAAAGTAGCTCTTGACCTGCCAACTACCCCAGGTCCGCTCACCATTTGCAATTTCGTGGCCATCTCATGTTCATTAGTCAGATGCCTTGAATGCTGATAGATGAATTAAGGTGACCCCACCGTGGGTTACACTGTTATGACAAGCTACATCGGTCACCTCTGTATTAGGCTGTGTATCTCAAGGCTTCCTGGAAGCACAGAAAGTGCATCCTCCATCATCCACTCTTGTGACAGGAGACCAGCAGAGACACATGGATCCACCTAAAGAAGCAGCTCGAGGAGAGTGCCCTCAGACCCTGCTGCTGCTCAGTGCAGCCCCTGGACTGACAGCACTGGCATCACCCGGGAGCTTGCTGTAAATGCGGAATCCTGGATGCAGAAGCCGCTCCATCTCAGCTGAGATTCTGCATTTCTAACGAGCTCCCAGGTGATGCTGATGTCGATGGTCCACAGATCACAATTTGAGTGGCAAGGTTCCAAGAGACAGGGTGCCACGTCTTTATTCTTCCTCTGAACTTCAGGGAGAGGACCACATTTCATCATCTTGTGTCCCCAGTATCTAACACCATGCCCGGCACACAGCTCTGATGCAATAAATACTTGTGCCCGAAAGAAAGACTGAATGAACACACCTCTTTCAGAAAGCTTTGCTAAGAGAAATGCAACCAGTGTGACACCTTGCTCTATCTCCCCTTAGAGCACTCTGATCCAGGCATGAGATGCATCCAAGGAATCAAGGCTCCTCTGGCCCATGAACACTGTTAGGAATGTGAGCTCAGACTTACGGTCCTAATTATATACAGGGATAAAAGTGGACAGGAGAACACTCAATTGTGCTTTTTTCTTTTTTGATGGACAAGGTAAATTATCTCTGCCTATAAATTCACACTACAATCCAACATGTACAGTTTTAAATCTGAAAGTAATGAAATAGATATTACAATTCCACTCATGGTTTTAAATATGAAAGTCACAATGCAGGAGAAATGGTATGAATGTGCACTACCTGTTTCGAGTAATCATTCTGTAAACGTTTCAAGGATTAACATACTTCGAAAGAGATGGTCTATTGAAATAGTTACTAACATGGACAAATGAAGCATACTAAATTAGTAAAATTCTTTGTTTTTTCTGGGATATCACAGTTGGCCCAACATCCTATCCCCTCATTTTAGCCACAATGAGTAGCCAAGGGGGAAGAGAAATCTTTTGGCCTTCTTGCCAATAAAAATGGAGAGCTGCAGTACTGGTGTTTCAGAGGGGGAAAGTTGGTGAAGCAGGGTGTGTGTGTGTATTTGCGGGTGCACAGAGGGAACTGCAAAAGGGTAAGGAGGTAGATAGAGTGCCTCTGTGTTGGGGTTAGGGGGCAGATACCAAACACCTCTACCCGATTCATATGCAGATACCATAAGTAGAGAGACCCTGAATATAAGGGGAGGCAATAACAAATTTGTTTTTTACTCTTTATTTGATGTAAAATGGTTAAATAGCTGGATCTGGGCCTTAGAAGAGAGTTCTATATGGAGGAATACATAATAGAAGTCATTCATGGCCACGGCAGATATTGCCTAGAGAGACTGTGTTGGGTAAGAATCAGACCAAGGATAGAGTCTTAAGGAACACAACATTTAAAAGGAGGATAGATGAACAGAGGTCTATGCACAAAGGAAAGGTGGCAGAAAGCGATGTCATGGAAACCAGGGAAGGAGAAAGTAACAAGGAGAGGACGTCTACAGAAGATCAGGACTGGAAGATTCTGCTGAATTTGGCAGGTACATGGGATAGTGACTATCCAGAGCTAAAGCCAGAACAAGGAGGGCAGGAGAGATCATGATTTTAGACAAGAGGCTCACAAAGAGAATCACATGAAAACCAAGACAAGTATTAACATCATAAAAAACAAAAAGCAAAAAATACCCCCCAATCATAGTATCCTGTAATACCTATTTTGAATATAATTTGCATAGGCATATAATATTAATAGAAAATATTCATGTAACCAAAATTTTTAATATAAATATATTGGGAAAATAAGAAAGGGAAGTAGTGGAAATGCTAATATAATAAAGTCCTTATTTACTATAATAGGAAGTCAACTGATAATACCTAAAATTTGGTTAATAAAAAATAGGAGGGGGGAGCGGTGGAGCAGGAAATTGCTGTATTTTGTTATAAGCCTTATACTACGACTTAACTTGTAAAAACTATATGTTATGTGTTATTTTAATAACACAAAAATTTAATTTAAAAATAGAGAAAAAGAATAAATACAAAGATTGGCAAAGAGGAAACAAAAAACGACAGCACACATGAATATTCATTTATAAACTTTAAAATTATGTATTTGTTGTGTGTGGGTGGAGTGGGGAGGGGCAAAGACTAAAAGGGGACCCTGAGGGCTTTGGGATGCTGGTGATGTTCTGACTCACACTCGGGGAAGGGCGCGGGGCGGCGGGGTGGGGGGCCCTGGGTGGTTTACATAGGTGCGTTACCTGCGTGAAAATTCATGTTTACTTATGACCTGTGTACTTTTCTATATTTTCACTCTATTTTAATAAAAGTTAATTAAAAAGGTATTTCCTGCAATTAAGAAAGCCCCATAAACTGAAGGAAAAAAATAAGAGTTATTAAAATCCATTAACAAATGGAGCTAATATGTAATCTTCAAAAGTAGGTTTAGAGTGATAAAATTTTTTAAAAAACTATTAGAGTAATGTTATAATTTACTGGTTAATATCACCATTTCCCTCCCTCTAACTGGTGAGAAAAATCACACTCTTGTTATCCAGACTGACTACCAAAATAGTAACTTTTAACATATATTTAATCCTTCTTTAGTAAATAGATATTTTTAACTTAAAAAAAGCAAAGGGTGTTGTAGTAGGATTTCTTTGATAAAATGAATCACGAAGGATTATGATTTTATCCTGGGCAGCCTACAAAGTTTACCTGCATTATAGTCCTTTGCACCATCAAAGGTGAAAAAAAGATTTTTTTTTAACAGGTAAATGTTTTTATCTCCTGTAAACTGGGTAAAAATATGATTACTGAACCCATCAGTAACTAGTTAAAACTATAAATTATTAAGTATGTAATAAGAGGCTGAAGGGTACAGTACTAAAGTTTAAGAATTTAGAGGTAAACGATTCTTGGGGAAACAGGATCCAAGATATGGCCACTTGGATGGGTTGCTCCTATGAAATAAGATGAGGGCAAAGAAGTTTCAGTCCAAAGTATTGGACGTGCCATCTACCTAAAACCAAGTGTTCAAGAACAGTAGATCTAGAGTGGAGAGGAAGATATACATAGTCAGTTGCTGAAGTCCACCATGAATATGGGGGAATGGCTAGGAAGTTGGTAAACAGCAGTAACGAGGACAGGTCTTCTGTCTGCAACATCACAGGACTGTTGTATCAAGCAGTCAATATACAGGTAAAGAACTTCAGAAACTGTAAAGCAATGTAAACCTATAAACTATCACGATCATCACTGACCCTCAACTTCCTTACTCTGTCAAAAGGGGACAGCAAAGCCCTCATCGTCACCCACTCATTATGTGCCCCTATACTTCCTTGGATTAAAATAGAGCTAAAGAAGAACAAACTCTACCACCATGGTATCAGCCCTCAATACCTCCCACTACCCCTGCTCTGAGCACTCACCATGTGCTAAGCCCCATTCTAAGTATGTGACCAACATGATTTCATTTAGTTCTCACTGTAACCCTAGGAAGCAGGGACTTTATTATCTCCACTTTACAAAGAAATTGAAGCATGAGAGGCAAAATGAACTTCTCAAGGGCACAGAGCAAGTGAATGGTGGAGCTAGGTTTTGAACACAAGTGATACTGGCCTCCTGAGTCTTGATGAGGATGAAGAGAAGACGACGATGATAGCAGGTAATATTCATATATATACCCCTTCCTATGAGCCAGGGGATCTATGAACACAATCTTCCTAACAACCCTAGGGGGAAGGTGCTCTTGTTATTTGCATTCTGCAGATGAAGAAACTGGAGCACAGAGAAGTTAAGTAACTTGTCCAAGGTCACACACCTACGGAAGGCAGAGGTGGATTTGAACCTGCGGCTCGCATCCAGGCTCTTGCTCTCAAGCATTTGCTGTATTAAATGATAAAGCACAGCTCCTTACTCCTCTGTTGTTCCTTCCTTTCCAATAATAAGTTCTTTTCATTGGAAAGATTTGCTCTTTTATGAAATATGTATGCCAATAACTTTGATCAGTTCATTATCATTTTTTTGCCGAATCTTGAATCAACCCAAACCAGTTTTTGTAGTTTCTTCTTTTTTAACTTAAAAATTTCCCCAAGACATTGAAGCTAATAAAAAATAAAAAGAGAAAATAAAATTCGCAAACACAAGCACTACTAACATTGTCATTAATTTCTAATTTCTTTATGCAAATTTTTAAATATAATACTATGTAAACTGCTTTATCTTCCTTTTTCACTGAACATTATGTCATAGAATTATTTGATGTTTTCATATATTCTTTAGATAGATCACTTTAATAGATTCAATGTCTCCCACTGGGTTGACAGAGCACAGTCTATTTAACAATTCCCCTGCAGTTAGATAGTTGGGCTGTTTCCATGTACTGACATTGTCCTTATCACTATAAAGAACACTTCACTGCATATCTTTGTGCCTAAAGATTTTTTTCATACTGAAGCTTCTTTAGGTTAGAATTCCAGGAACAGAACTATGGAATCAAGGGAATAAACATTTTAAGACTCTAGAGATAAGCTGGATACTTTCAAAAAGGGCTAAATCAAATTAGATGTCCATCTGTAGTGTATGAAAATGTGTCATTTCACTGCATATTACCAGCACTGGGTGTGTGTGTGTGTGTCTGTGCCTGTGTGTGTGTGTGTGTGTGTGTAGGTGTTTTAGTCTTTGATATTTTGTTCCACTAAAAATATACACAGCTACTATTCTGAATTTTACTTTTATTATTAGTGAATTTAAATCTCTTTCCAAATGTTTGTTGAGTAAATATATTTCTTTTAAGATATTTAAATTTTTTCTTAATTTGTACAGAACTCATTATTTTCCAATGTGAGAACAGTTTTATTGTTCATCTTCATATGGAGATTACATAGCCTACAAGCTGATGCACTAACACGTTGCTAGCCTCTTTTTCTGAACCCCAATTCTGTACGCTGCTTAAAAAAAAGAGAAAGTTGATGAATCTGAGAAAGTAACAGCAAACACATGGGAAACCCTGGAGAGACAGAGACTGGCTGGGTCCTGGTTTGGTGGAGAAGAGCAGCCCAGGATGGAAACGTACAAGGTGCCAAGGTTCACAGATGGTCTGAGAAAAGCTGTTTAGTTGTGCTTTTTTTTCTTCCACACACTACTCTATACACCACTTGCCATCAACATGGAGAGACTAAAACACAGCAGTGCCAGCCCAGTGCAAGCCAGGGACCAGGCAGGTACCGCCTGGGGGCAGAGGGCCTGGCCAGCCCCCCACCTGCTGAGGTTGGATGACTACTCAGGAAGATGGGACTGGAAGAAAGCAGTGCCTGGCAGAGATAAGAAAGGTTTCCTGAGGAGCCAGGCCACTTGGCAGTGGTGGTGGTGGTGGTGGTGGTGGTGGGAGGAGGTAGTGGCAAGGTGTTTCCAAAAGGTGAGCTCCCCTCGTGGCCCAAACTCACCAGGAAGGGCACAAGTTGGTCCTGGGCTTGCTTTAGACCCTCTCACCAAGTACGCATTACCAGTCAAGGAGCCAATATCCCTGGGGGAGTATGAGCCAACAGGGACAAAATTAAGACATCTGAAAAGTGCAACCATAATGAAAGAAACAAATTGAACAGCCTATGTGAAAAAGAATTAAAGGGACATGTGGAGGAAAACTTGATTTCATAATACATATCCGCAGGAAGACGAGCGGGAAAAACCAAGGGAATGGTGAGATCCCCTGGGTAGCAGTATAAGCAGGGAAGAAAAATAGCGGAGGACTGAGCCTGGAATTGCTCTCACAGGGAAGGAAAGGCGAGAACGATTCTGCAAAGGAGATGAGGAAGCTGCATGTGGTAGCGTAAGAGTTGTGAAATTCTGGAAGCCAGCTGAAGAAAGCATTTGAAGAAGGAAGAGAGATCAACTGCGTTAAGTGTTAACAGATAGGCTGAGAAACCTGAGGGCTGACAGCTGTCCCCTGGATGTGGCAATATAGACCCTGACAACAGCACGCTCAGTAGGCTAGCGGAGATGAGCCTAGAGGGCGTGGGTTCCAAAGAGGACAGGAAGAGGGGAAGTGGAGACTGTGCAGCAAGATGCTTCTCCCAAAGAGTCAGCCCTGAAGAGCAGCAGAGAAATGGGGTGGGGACTGGGCTGGGGGCGGGGGGAGTGCACATAAATTATTTGTGCACAGTTTGGAAACCTTGAGAACTTTCAAAAACAAGAGCAATGATAAATGCATTTGTAATATAACACAGCTATACAGGTAAACTTTAACCCCTGGTGATTATAAGGGAAGGTCCACTTGCCTTTTTATTGGAAAACTAATCCTAATACTCTACTCCGAAGATCATTCTTTATTTCGTCTGTGGTTTTCTTCTTGGGGTTCTGGACACGCTTGTGGATCTAATTGAGAGTTTTGAACCCTTTACCCAGAATAGGTACATAGCCACGTACACAAATGTTTTTCATGATATTTCAGGTAATCTCACAATCTTCTGAAGCCTAAAAATAGATCCTTCTTAGAAATTCTAATTTGTCCACCATGGCATGGGATTCCGGTCTTATCTCTCAATACTGCATACGACTAAGCATATGACTAAGTAAGTGTATCTCTTTGAAAAGCTTTATTACTTTTCTATCAACTCCTTCCCTATTCTTATCCCTTCTGTCCCTTCCAGATGTTCAAATCTCTGGTATTGTTTTAGGCAAGACCTTCATGTGATCAGTTGAAGTCTCTCTGGCCTTCTCTCGGGGGCACCTCTGTGCATGTCGCCTCTCCTTCTACCAAAGCTACCAATGAGGTGTGTGTTGGACACTCTCCCTTACCTTTACCAACCCCACTATTCTCAAAGCCACCGCTTTCTCCCTGAAAAGGAGCATGAAAGTTGTGGTGGGACGAATAGTGTCTGCCCCACCCCCCAAATTCATGTTGAAACAGAACCTCAGAATGTGATCTCATTTGGAAATAGGGTCTTTGTAGAAATAATTGGTTAGGCTGAAGTCATATTAGATTAGTGTGGGCCCTAAATCCAATGACTAACGTTCTTCTAAGAAAAGGAGCTGACAAACAGAGACATGAGGGAAGGAGGTGAAGTAGGTGAAGAGGGAGGCACAGGTTAGAATTATGCAGCCACAAGCCATGGAATGCCAGGAACCAGAAGCTGGAAGAGGCAAGGAAAGATTCTTCACTGAGCCTTTAGAGGGAGCATGGCCCCGCCAACACCTTGATTTCAGACTTCTAGCCTCCATTACTGAAGAGAATCAAGTTCTGTTGTTTGAAGACACCAAGCTTGTAGTAATTTGGTAGAGTAGCCCCAGGTAACGAATCCAGCAGTCTTATGTACAAAGACTAAGGCAACATGGAGAACACTGCGACGAACGCTTCCCAGGGCACTTAACTGGCTTCTACTAACCCTCTTCCAGTTTCAGTTCAGGAAGCACTAAATGAGGCTGTCATGTCTCAGCCTGTCCCTCCTCAGGACAGTGACGTCCAGCCCTCTGGTCAGAAGTCATCCTTTCCTCATGTGTAGAAGTTTTCAATTCAAATCTCTCCATCTTTTCTTTAGCAGAGTGTGGCTTTTGTGTCATGATTTAAAATGTTTTCTCCACCCCCAAGCTTATAAAAATATTTACCATACTTTCTTTTAAGTGCTTTTATGGTTTTACTTTTTCAATAATAGCGATGATGACGATCACGATGCTGACGGCAGCTATACTCACAGCACTCGTGTGTGCCAGGCACTATTCTCTGCCCTTTACATACATTAACTTACTTACTCTTCACAACAATCCTGTGAGGTACTAATATCATCCCTGTTTTACGAAACTGAAGAACAAAGTGGTCAGTAATTTGCTCAGGTCATACAGCTAGTGACTGGCAGAGGTAGTAAGCAAAGGCTGTCTAACCCCAGAATCTGTGCTCTTACCTACAACATGATCCTGCTTCTCAAGCCATTTCAATTTAAATATTTATCCAGGGACTTCCCTGGCGGTCCAGTGGTTAAGACTCTGTGCTTCCACCGCAGGGGGCACAGGTTCAATCCCTGGTTGGGGAACTAAAGATCCCGCACGCCAGGTGGCATGGCCAAAAAAATAAATAAATAAATGAATAAATAAATATCTTATCCATTTGAATTTATTTTGGTTTAAGGAGTGAAGCAGGGCCTTCATTTTGGGTCCCAAATGCTTGGCCAACTATTTCAATACATATTGAATATTTTATTTTATCCCACAGATTTAAAATGCCATCCTTAACATGAACTAAATTCTCATACTTGAGTCTGTTTCTGAATCCTCTCTCCTGTCCCATTTCATTCCTGTAGCAGATGTTAACTCTTAATATAATAAGGATATTATTAGCTTTTTATCTTTTCTATTTGTTACAAATATTTCATCACATATTTTTTCCATGAAGTCATAAAAATTCCTTTAAGTTTTTTTTTTTCTTGCTTCAAAGTTCAGGAAATATGGTAAATACCCACTTGTACTGCTAATTTTTCTAGGAGATGAAAAAATGTTTAGCATATATTTAGCCCATTTGGAGTTCATTTGGTGTATCATAAAATAATCTAAGTATATTTTTTGAGCCTGGATGTTTAGAGGGATTTCATTTTAATCAGTATAAACAGCCCTGCAGTCCCTCGCTTCCTAACTAAACCAATGCCACACCACCAACTTCATGTAAGGACTTCTAAATCTCTAACCCACATCTCTGATCATTTCAGCGATACAGCACTTTCGTTTCATTCTCTTTCCTAAGCCTATTTCTCACTTCCATCATGGCCCATGGACTGCATCAAGCAGAGCGTGACTGTGGGGAACCACCACTAACCCCTGAAGAGAGCTGACTTTTTCTCACATGGAGGAGCAGCGATTCTAATCTCCACAAAGAGAAAAGGATAACTATCCTCTTCCCCAACACTAACCTTGAGGTCCTTGGCCAAGTCTCCCCAAAATCTTGGCTGAAAGCACAAGGCGTTGGCCCTTTGAATCCTGGAGGTCTTCAAAGCAGGAAGGAATAGGATTGCCTCAGGTCCAGTTACAAACACTTCCAGGAGGGCTGGAGGCCAGGAATGAAGCCATTTCCCGCCTCTCTGTCTTGGCCAAGTCCCCGCTCCACTTGGAGCTCTCTGTTTCCTGGTCTGATAACCCTGACCCTTGGTCAGGGTCCTGCTCTGTTTCCTGGTTTGATAACCCTGACCCTTGGCTTCCCCACACCTCAGTTATCAGAGAGACGTAGGCAGTTTAACATTGTCTTTTTTACTCCTTCAGCAAAAAAAGAAAAAATTTCTTCACGTGTGGAAAAGGCATGCACAGATTTTAGGTTAAATAGGCCAGACTTCAGACTTCACGTCTTGGCTTGACTGCTCGTTAGCTGTGAAAGATCAACTTTATTAGTTCATCTTGCTGAGCCTCAGATACTTCAGCAGTAAAATGGAGACAGTATCTACTTCACAGAGACAGAATTTGTATACAATATATCCATTCCCTCTGCTCTTCTCTCTCAGGTAAGCCCAGCCACCACTTGCTCCAGGACTTCAATCTGGTTGGCAACCTGCCCCACTGCCCATCAACACCACCTCCCTCCTTCCCCAAATAGAAATCCACACAAAGAACAACATCCATAGGAAAGAATACATATTGTATGACATTCAAGAGAAAGCAAAGCTGAACTGTGGTGACAGAAATCAGATAGTAGTTGCCTGGTTGAGGGGAAAGGGTGGTGGTTCAGTTGACTGGAAAGGGGTATAATAGAACTGTGTCTGGTGATGAAAATGTTCCATATTTGTTTTGGGAAGTAGTTACATAAGAATACATAATGGTCAAAACACATCAAACTTACACTTAAGATCTGTGCATTTTATTATATGTAAATTATACCCCAATTTGAAGAAAAAAAAACTTTGTTAGATATAGTTCAAATGCACATTAATATGATGGGGAAATGTGTTTAATATAAATCTTCCCATAGACTTCAAGGCTTGATTCACACAAAAAACAGACATGCCTAAATGTGATTCCTATCTTTGGTTCCTACTAGATATATGACTGGTCAAGTTATATAACCTCTCTGGGTCTCATATTCATACATTGTAAAATGAGGACTATTTAGTACCCACCTCAAATACTGTAGGCCCTATAAAAGATAATCCATGTTAAGTGCCAAGAACATAGTAAGCACTGGATATATGTTAATCCCTTTTCCTTCCTCTTCCATTTATAAACAGCAAATGGGGTGCAATAATGCAATACTTAAATTTTTCCCAAAATGACTGAAAGTTATCAAAGAAGAAGGAAGAAGAGGAGGAAGGGGAGGAGGAGGGGAGATGGGGGAAGAACAGAAAAAGAAAAAAACAAAAGGAAAAAGAAAAAAAATGAACACATCAACATTAGAAATTATCCCAAGGAAGAAGCATGAATATACACAAGGATTTGTCTACAAGGATATTCATGGCACTATTAACAATAGTAGAAAACTGGAAAATCAAACAGGGACTAATTACACAGAAACATGAAAATTAGTTTTATGATAGATTAATAAAAGTGTGTACAATCCAGATATGAATATAAATATCTATTATAGAACAGTGTTCTTGAGTTATACTAATCTATGCATTAGTCAAAATTAGGACATAGAGAGAAAAGGCAGGAAATGATAAAGGTAGTATATCCACCCATTCTCTTATTACAAATAGTGAGAAAAACAATTTATAGTTAATTTATCATGTGTCTGTATTAAAATGAATATGAATTTACACATTTACACACACACACAATAAAAAAATTAAAATGGCAGTAATCACATCTATAAAGAAGTAGAAAAAGAATAGATAAAAAGAGAATTTTAAAGCAAACTGAAATAGAATGAGGTCAGGTAGTGTGAAACATAAGAATATCAGAGTTTTTTTGAAAGACACCTGTTGCCAAACTTGCAGAGTCAAATTAAGTAAAATTATTTTAGCCAAGATAAAAATATTCCAGACAATCTATCGACTGTCTCAGTCCACGCTGGCTAGCGGTGAGAAAACATGATGGCAGACACAAGTATGCCATGAAGCTAAATATGACTGAGACCACACTAGCCATCAAGACCTTCCTTCAGTGATGATTTAACCACTCTGGAGTGATTCTACCCACACCTGCCAGAGACCAAACACCTCCATCAGTATTCTGTGACACTTCTGGAGAAAGCTATTAACAGGGCCTAGTATAAACTGACAAATTATCTCACTGTGGCTATTTCTCCATCTGAATACTTGAAAGTTCTCTAATATAAGGTGCTAAAGATGATCATTTGACCCGAGCAAGTCACTGGTTATCTAGTTCTTACGTTCTCAGTAATATTTCCCCAAATCCAAATATAAAAATTAAGCTAACAGTCATAACATCTGACATCTTTATAGCACCTTATGTTTCTCTAGGTGCTCTGTTTATAAGCAGTATTTTGTCTAACAGGAATGATTCTTGGTGTTCCTGTGTGTGGCAGGGGTGCTGAGGGAAGAAGTCTTAAGAATACAGATGCCACCCTTGATTGCTTCTAAAAATACTGAACTTTTATAAAAACTAATTTCAAACTCATCAAAATATTAGTGCTCAGATGAAATACTATTGTACGAAAGGAGGTTTGGTTCATATTCTGAATTTGAGGAACAAAAGAATTACAGGAAAAAAGAAATCAAAATATTAGCTGGCCATGAATTTAAACTAAATCCTAATAATTTTCTCTAGGTAGGAAACGACTCAATTTTCACTTAAGTTAAAAATGATATAAGTTAAATACTCTGCTAAAACAGGTAAAGGATTAGAAAATTTTCAATGGGAATTAGAACACAGTTTTGCTACGGGTGAAAATTCTTATGATTAGATTTGCTGGAAGGAGTTTAAAACTGTGAATATGATCACTAAAATATGTCTGGAAACTCTATTTAAGATAAAAATTAAATGAAAGCATCTTAATTTATGCTGGGAGAAATTTTTGGGTTTTTTTTAAACTTTTTTTCCTTTTCTGAAAAACACTCAAAATACATCTCTATGCATTCAGAACAAGCTTCGTGAAAGGAAAAAAAAAAAAAAAGAATTTATTTCAAGTGTAAAATGGAATATACTACCAATGCAAATTATTTACATTCTCCCAGAGATTTTAGAACAGGCTTCACAAGGCTTTCTTAGTAAAGAAAGGTCTTTTAAAAAATTACAGTTGAGATAAACAAGAGACAAGCACTTTGCAATCTCTGCACCATCCTCAGTGGTTCAGCAACACACCGAGATCTGTTCAGAGCCTCATCAGTTCCCTTTGCCAAGGGGCTAAGTGCGGAAGAGAAAGAGCCATCACAGTGGTGAACAGGAGAAGTACTAGATGGCCAGAGGACTGTGCAAACACATTGGCCAGGGTTTCCATCCTCTCTAGGATGTAAAACTCTGCTAAGCTTCCATGCACGTTTTAAGTGATCTTCACTCTATAAAATTCAAGTCCCTTCTTTCTATAATGGATGGTCAATGTACAACAGTTAAAAAGGGAAAAAAAAAAAAAAAAAAAAGAAAAAGAAAAGTAATTAAAGGGGTCAACAATGCTCCTGTAAGTAGGTATATGGTTCTACTTGAAGCCACAGATCTCTAAGTGAACTGCCCAGAACCTGAGCTTTAAAGCAATTTAGCAAATTATATAGCTGGATTTGCAAGAACATGCAAACAGGTTGAGGGCTGGGGCTACGAAACCAGAAACCAGACAAGGTAAATTTTGGAACAGCTGGAGTACATCTATAATAAGCCATAAAAGTAGTGAGGTATTATCATATATTACTTGTTTTTTCATAATTCCAAATTCACCACTTTAAATAATATATATGTTGATTATTGCAAATAAAGTATTAAATTTTCAAGCCCCCGGACTTCGTAACCTATAAGCTCCTGTACACCCTATCTTTAAACATTCTCTTCAACCACAATTAAACCCACAAGGTCTTTTATATTTAATACTATTGGATGTCAAACACAGGGGTTTCAAGTCTCCCATAGTTTCTGAAAGGATATAGTATTTTTTGTACTGTTAAGAATCAACCAGTCCTGACTTCATCCCAAGATGAAGACCATCTCATTAAACAGTGCAAAGAAAATGTTAGTCTTCATTTCTATATTGTTCAAACAATCTGAAAGTATGCAGTAAATGATTGTTCAACGAGTGGATAAATGAGTATGGGAGTTAATCCAGCTATTACACTGAGATAACCAAAGTAATAAATAACACAAGCATCACTCTATTAAGTTTCTGCAAGCTGACTATATATATGTAAACCACATATCAGATTTTCATAACTGAGTCACAGTAATATTCAGTCTATGATTACACAAACATATTTGACCTTGGAATGCCAGAATTAATATGTAACTAAGAATATTCAACTATACAAAAAAGCCCTCTTTTATATATTACTTGTGTTTAACAAAATTTTCCTGTGTAGAGTCAAGGAAACAATTTATATCATATAATGAACTATTAATATCAAACACAAACTGAAATAACAAAATATGAATATCCTACCTGAGTATCTTTGTATTTGTCTCTTAAGTCCAAGAGCCGATGATAAGCTTTAATGGCTTCTGAAAATTCCCCAATGTCAGTGCTAGTGAGAATATAGTTTTCCCAGATCTGCCAATGTTCATAGTTGCACTTGAGGGCTTCTTGTAAAGTTCTAAAAGCTTTCACTCTATTGAAGGTCAAGTTAAAAAAACAAAAACAAAAATACCAATAATGAATAACCATAGCTAAATAAACTACAGCTAAATGTATAAAATACTAATGTGGGCTTTCTGTCAGTCCTTAATCATTCATGTTAATAAACAGAATTAGAGGTTCAAACAACCCGAAACCACCTCAAATTTCCCTAACAGGAAATGGCAAACAAAAACAAGTAGAAATGAAACAAGAATAGGGAGACATAAATAAAAACCAAGTAGAAATTTTGAAATTGCAAGAGACATTAAAACAAACAAACCAGAAAACCTCAACATGTGACAAAAACTAGATTACACACAGTCAAAAAGAGTACTGATGAATTGGAAGATAACAGTGAGGAATTCAGATTAAAAAATAAAAGAATAATAAAGAGACAGAGGAAAGAATAGGAGGTAAGATTCAAGCATACATTCGATAGACATTCCAGAGTAAATAAATGCAGAAAATGGCAAGACACTACATTTGACAAGATAATAGCTGAGCATTTTCCAGAACTGAACAAAGATCTAAATTCTATGATCAAAAGTATATTTTGTGTACTGAGCATTATATTGAGTTGGCCAATAAATAAAGGCAAACCAACACCTAGACACTTTATGTGAAACTGCAGAACATGAAGATAATCCTAAAACCTATAAAAGAATGACAGTTAGAGGACAGCAGATATTTCATTAGCAGCAGAAGATGGTAGAAGGCAATAAAATACTTTAAAGTGCTAAGTAAAAATAACTGTCAGTCTAAAATTTTATAATCAACTAAACTTACCACTCAAGAATAAATGCAAAATAAAAAATTTTAACATGTACAAAGACTAAGGAAGTTTACCACCTACTGACCCTAACTTAAAAGAACTATTAAAGCATCTCCTCTTGCAAAAATAAAAGGGACTTCAAAGAGAAGAAAAGGGATACAAGAAATGATCAATGGTGAGAAGAGAAAATGAAGTATGTCAGTAAATTTAAATAATTATTGAGACCAAAAACAATTATGAGTTGTGTTTTAAAAAAAAGTAAAACTACAAGTATATAGACCATATTCTCTGCAACTAAATAAGAAATCAATAGTAAAGAGACAGTTAAAAAAATATATGCCTGCAAACTTAAAAATGCACTCCTAAAAAAAAGGAACCTACAGTTGGGGGGGGGGAGATTCATATTAGAAAGTACAAAATATTTAGAATTTAATGAAAGCATTATATACCACCATCTGCAAGATATACGTAAAGGAGTATTTAGAGAGAAATTTACATTATTATATGTATGATTATAATTATGAAAGATGGAAAATAAATGAGCTAAAACATCCAACTTAATTTTGTAAAAGAACACCAAATAATTCTAAGAAGAAAAGAAATTCTAAGAAAGAAGAAAATATGAAATAAAATATAAAGAAAGAATATAAATGATCAACCAAAAGCTGGCTTTTTGAAAAAGACTAATGAAACAGACAAATGTCTAACTAAATTCCATTTAGAATTTAGAAAAGTGGTATATATAAAATTAGTAATTTTTAAAAAAATCATAAGAGAACATTATGAACAAATTATGCAAAATGAGCTAAAAAATAGAAAGCCAAATAAATCAATAAAAATTAAAACTAGGCTAGGTGGTTTTACAGATAAGGTTTATCAAACCATCACAGAATCCTTGCCTTATCGAAGCTACTTCAGAAAACAGAAAAACACTATTAAAAACTTGATATTGACAAGGAAATCAACAGAACTTCATGTCACCTATTCTAAAAGTTAAACATCTCAGCTCTCAAAAAGATTCTTAATACTTTACTCTACTGGCTGAACAACACTATAGCTCCCTTATAGATCATAAATGCTTTACTGGACAACTATAGTAACCTCTTTCAAAGGTATGCTATCAATCTCCCTCTCCAAGAGCCATTTTGAATTTGCTAACTTAAGACTACAAGGTCCACCTCCCTTTCCCTGCTGAGCCTCACAGGGTTTCATCAAGACCCCTCCTCTTTGCTGACTTCAAGGCAAATTTTAGAGAGGATGGTGGGGGGGTCTTCTGGCTGACTCAGGCCCTTGTTCTGAGAGTCACCCCCTAAAGCACTTAAAAAGAAGTGTAACTTCTTTTTAGTAACCTTCCCTGCTAGTCACTGAACACACAAATCATTTACTCATTCTCTAATATACCTATGGTACTGATCAAAATTTCTTTACAATTAAGTCCTTTTAGTCTTTTCATAACCACAATTCACTACAGTTTAGTTTTTTATACCCTATATTAAACAATTTACCGAAAGTTGTCATGGAATGCACTGATTCATTTATCCCTTGACCCACCCACCTTTACAGTTAAAAATGTAAGTGCCCTTGCTCTAATACTTCTTCAAATTCAGCCATAAATTGTTTCTATGTGATTTTTTTTCTTTTTTTTGTTTCTTTCTCTACTCCCTATGCCCACCTCATATGTGATAGCAACTGCCTTCAAAGGCAGTGGACTGAGATTCCCCAGGTCTCCCATCCACACAGCGGGTGGGTGTGAAGTTATCCTATTGGAAAAGAACTCAACAAGCAGCAGTCCACACCAGGAGGAGTATCCTTTTTGTATGTCCTCCTATCCTCTAATCACAATTTTTTGGCCTCAAAATTTTTGCAATGAAATCCTTTTTTGGAAAGTATGACTCCCTTCTAAGGAGCTTCAATTCCGGATTCACTTATCAAACCCACAATGGTAGTGATACTGCACTATGACAGTTATATAGGAAGATGGAAAAATTTCCCACGGGACTGGTAGGGACATGATGCCTAGGGGAATCAGAGGAAACGGGGGAAAGAGCACTTTAGTGAAGAACCTGGTGACAGCAGAGGGAGAGATGAGATAGTTTAAAGGGTCACTTTAAGGCAGGGATAGGATTCTTTTGAGAGGAGCATTAATAATTTGCCCCTGAAGTAACAATCTCCTGAGTCAAAAATGAGCTCTCTCTGGAGAGCAGCAGCAAAGGAAGCAAAGAGTAAAGAGGCAAGAATAAAGGAGTGATTTACCTCTGACCTTACAACCCCACTCTGACACAAAAACCTATTCATGGAGCTGCAGGAAGACAAAAAAGTGTCAAAAAGAAGCTGAGGAACAATGTGCAAGAACCACTAAGAGAGAAAGCAATTAGAATTCTTAGGATTAATGGGCTGGAGGACAGCATAGAGTATCAAGAGCCTTACTACATACAAAATTATCAGTATTACTAGAAAAACCCGCTGAGATCATTCTACAACTATGACAGGGATTTCCCCTGCCCCTGCTTTAACCCAAAAGGGTCTCTAGTGAGTTTTAACACAATCAGTTGCAATCAAGAACATAATATTATTTCCCAAAGAGAGCAGTAGAACAAACAGTACTTTATTTATGTAGATTGTCATCCAAGAGCAGCGGAAGCATTTCATGATCTCGACGTAATGTGGATTTAATGATATCTTCAGAAGTACTCGTGAATCCACAGAGAAAAATTAAATTTGAAAATAAGGCGAAATAAAAATGGAACTATATCTACCCTTTAATTCATTTATTTAAAACTGGGGCAACAGCCATCCTTGCCTCTTCCCTTTCCTTCGCTTTCTATAGCCAGTCAGTAAGCCCAGTTGGTTGTTCTCTTTATAAACTGGCATCTGCCCCCTTCTTTTTCCAGTCTCGTTATCGCCTGCCTGGACTGTTACCACAGCTGTCTCCTAACTGGTTTCCCTGTCCCCAGTTCCCTCTCTATTCTGTCTCACACACTGTCACCAGATAAATCTTCCTAAAAAACTTCCTTCTTCATGAAATTACCCCACTGAAATCTCTGGCTTCCTACTGCCAACAGGATAGTCTCAACTAGTCAGTCAGATAATCAGAACACGCTGCCATTTGACCCCAACTGACCTTTCCAACCTCATCTCCCACTATAGATCTCAATAGTCTCGAGCTGGACTATTTTACTTCCTATATCCTAAAGTGTGGCATTCATGCCTGTCACTCTGCATTTGGTCACACGGATTCAGAACGCTAGGTACACAAATTAATGACCATTTATTTCCGAATCCTGAAAGGCTTCCCTCTCTCCCCTCTACCAATTCTTCAAATTTTAGCTTAAATCCAACATTCTCTCAGAAGCATTTCTGAACCAGCATCACACACCTTCTCTCCTCTGAGATCCTCACAGGACTACGTGAGTGGCAGAGAATATAACTGTTCTACAAATATCACCTACCATTATTATAGCCCTCTTTGTACTTCTCACTTGAGATTTACCACATACAACTTATATTATTAATCAATTTTTAAAATAATATGGCATAATATTTTATTTTTTAAACCCACACTCCCTGAAGACATTGGTTCATACTTATATGTCTCAGTAATGTCCAGTACACAGCAAGCAATCATTAAGAATCTATCAGTTGAGCTGACTGACTAAAGGCATGCTTGCTTTTACCATGCAATGAAATTTAGGATACAAAACTTCGGTATCAAATAAAGAGGTCAAAAAGTATTTCTTATTTTATTACATACTAAATGTTTTCAAGAAATAAACTACACCTGGAATGCAAATGGCGATATTAAGTCATTTTAACTCAAAGATATGGGTAGGCAAGGGGAAAAAGACAAAGAGTAGGGCACAATGTTTCAGTGTTCAGTTGAAGAAAATCTCATTCATTTATTTTGGAAGCAAAGTTCTTCATCTTTTTCTGATGCACTTACTTTTGTTTTAATCGGATATAAGAAGTTGATAAATTGTTCCAAGCTTCAGCATTCTGAAATGATAGACAACAGTTACAGACTATTCTCATTTACATATAATTGCTGCAACCAAAAATATAACATATTTTCCTAGCTCAAGATGTACTCTTTACAATGTTAATTTTCAATAAGGTACGTTTAAAAATGTATAAGAAAATTAAATAAATTAAACTTAACACTTATAATTTAGAACAAAAATAGTCAACAAGGGCTTAGCTGGTGGCACAGTGGTTAGGAATCTGCCTACCAATGCAGGGGACATGGGTTCGAGCCCTGGTCCAGGAAGATCCCACATGCTGCGGAGCAACTAAGCCCATGTGCCACAAATTGAGCTTGTGCTCTAGAGCCCGTGAGCCACAACTACTGAGCCCACCTGCCACAACTACTGAAGCCCGAGTGTCTAGAGCCCATGCTCCGCAATAAGAGAAGCCACCACAATGAGAAGTGCGTGCACCGCAATGAAGAGTAGCCCCCGCTCGCCACAACTAGAGAAAGCCCACGTGAAGCAATGAAGACCCAACACAGCCAAAAATAAATAAATAAATAAATAAATTTTTTTTAAAAAGTCAACAAAATGATATAACTATTATAGCACTTATTTAGAAGTTTGCTAAGATTTTATTTCCAAATTTCTATTTACAAAACAGTTGGACAATTTACAACATAATTTACACAGTATATAGGTTAACTACAAATCTAAAGTAATGCAAAATATTGTTTTTCTTATCATAAAAGGCTTTGCTATTTTACCATCATCCTTCATCAGATGGGAGAGTAAAGGAGTATGTGCTCTCCAGTGTTAAGCCTAAGTATTTCATCAATCAAACTTATTTCTCTACCTATTCCTCTATGCAATGACAAAAATAAAGCCTCTATATAAATGTTGATTCTAACAAGAATGATATAAATTATGCTTGTTCCTCTTTGTTCCACGTTTTATAAAACAAAGTATATAGTTCTCAAGTTCCATACATATGATATAAAAATTAATTGGCAATGGACCTCTCCTTACAGAGAGAGCACTGTTAGTACCAGACTAGCCTTATTGCCATAAAAAGTTACAAACTGGACGAAATTTAGGAAGCAACTGTTTTTGAGAAGTTGGACAAAGGGTTACACAGGACTATGATCCCTGAGAGAAGGATCGTTGAGCTGTCTCAACAATCAACCTACACTTCTATCTAGAGGCACTTTGAGGGCTGCAGCACAGAAAGGTAGAAACCAAACAAAGCACAGCAAGTCTTACTAAGAGGGGGAAAAAGAGTTCAGAGTTCAGAGTTCAGGGCTGAAAAGGTGGCTGAATTTGCAAGACAAAATAACAGGGAAGAGAGATCTGTGCAGAGAATAAGCTCCAGAAATCTCAATAAGCATCTCCTTGAGTCCTTGGCTGAATACTAAGCTACACATGTGCAGGGCAAAACTTCTTAAGGCCAGGCAGGGAACAACTACCACACAGCTGGGAGCTGAATGGAGATTCTAGACGTCACACAATTCTGGGAGTTATTCAAGTTCCAACCAACCAGAGAGGAGAATTCTTACTGATCACCTGTGGGATTAAGTTCAGCCCCCAAAAGGTTATACCTCAAGAGAAGGTTGACAGCAACTCTAGAATAGGGACAACTCCAGACCCACCCTAAGCTTAAAATCAAGCTGATTCACAAGTAAATTAACCAAATGTCAAAATAAAACTCTACCTTCCTCAAGGGAAGACAACAAAACCCAGAAATTCAACAACACAGCATCCACAAGTGTAGGATATAATTTTTAAAAATTGGTAGACAGGCAAACAAGCAGGAAAATTCATCCATAACCAAATAAAAAATCAGTAAACAGAAACAGACACAGAAATTAAAGAGATGTTGGGGGCTTCCCTGGTGGCGCAGTGGTTGAGAATCTGCCTGCCGATGCAGGGGACACGGGTTCGAGCCCTGGTCTGGGAAGATCCCACATGCCGCGGAGCAACTAGGCCCGTGAGCCACAACTACTGAGCCTGCGCGTCTGGAGCCTGTGCTCCGCAACAAGAGAGGCAGCGATAGTGAGAGGCCCGCGCACCGCGATGAAGAGTGGCCCCCACTCGCCGCAACTAGAGAAAGCTCTCGCACAGAAACGAAGACCCAGCACAGCCATAAATAAATAAATAAATAAATAAATAAATAAATAAATAAATAAATAAATAAATAAAAACAACTTTTAAAAAAAAACAAAAAAACAGTAAAGCCAAATCTAACCAAACAAAAGTCTAAAAAAAAAAAAAAAAAAAAAAGAGATGTTGGAATAAGCATACAAAAACTTCAAAGCAGTTATTATAAATATAATAAAAGATCTGAAGAAAACATGAACATGATAAGGTAACAATTGGGGAATCTCAGTAGAAACATGAAAACTATAAAAGAACCAAATAAAAATTCTTGAACTAAAAAAAAAATAGATTGTCTGAAATGATGTTTAGTTTTTTTTTTAATTGAGATGTAACTGATATATAGCATTGTATTACTTTTAGGTGTACTACATAATGATTTGATATATGTGTATATATCTGTGGTATATATTGATTACCACAATAAGTTTAGTGAATATCCACCACCACACATAGTATAATAAGTTTAATGAATAGGTTTAACAGCAGATTTGACATAAACATAAGAGCTAAACCAATAAAACTCTTAGAAGAAAAGATAAGGTAATCTTCATGATCTTAGATTTGGCAACAGATTCTTAAATATGACACCAAAAGCACAAGGAACAACAGAAAAAACAGACAGGCTGGACCTCATCAAAATTAAAAACTTTTGTACCTCAAAAGACACTATCGGGGGCTTCCCTGGTGGCGCAGTGGTTGAGAGTCTGCCTGCTAATGCAGGGGAGACGGGTTCGAGCCCTGGTCTGGGAAGATCCCACATGCCACGGAGCAACTAGGCCCGTGAGCCACAACTACTGAGCCTGCGCGTCTGGAGCCTGTGCTCCGCAACAGGAGAGGCCACGATAGTGAAGAGGCCCGTGCACCGCGATGAAGAGTGGCCCCCGCTTGCTGCAACTGGAGGAAGCCCTCGCACAGAAACAAAGACCCAACACAGCCAAAAATAAATATAATAAATAAATAAATAAAAGATTACTATTAAAAAAAAAAAAGACACTATCAAGAAAGTGAAAAACAACTTGCAGAATAGGAGAAAATATTTGCAAATCATATATCTGATATCAGATTTGTATCTAGGATATATAAAGAATTCTTACAACTCAACAGTAAAAAGACCAATAACCCAAATAGGTAAAGGATGTCAATAAACATTTCTCCAAAGATGATACACAAATGGCCAAAAAGCACATAAAAAGATGCTCAACATCATCAGCCATCAAGGAAATGCAAATTGAAACCACAAGATACCACCTACTAGGATGACTATAATCAAAAAGACAGACAATAATTACAGACAAGTGTTGCCAAAGATGTTGAGAAATTAGAGCCCTCACACATTGCTGGTGGGAATGTAAAATGGTGCTTTAGAAAACAGTCTGGCAGTTTCTCAAAACTTTGAATAGAGAATGGATGAATTGTGAAAACATTAATCTAAGTGAAGAAAGGCAGTCAAAAAGACCACTCATTGTATGATTCCACTGATATGAAATATTCAGAATAGACAAATCTACAGAGACAGAATGTCCATTAGTGGTTGCCTAGGGGTAGGGATGGGGGGTAGACGTGGAAGGTGTTTGGGAGAAATGAGGAGTGACTGCTCACAGGTACAGGGGATTTCTTTTTATGGTAATAAAAATGTTCTAAAATTGACTGTGGGGATGGTTGCACAATTCTGAATATAATAAAAAAAATCACTATATTGTACACTTTAAATGGATGAACTAGATGGCATGTGAATTATTTACCATATCAGTAAAGCTGTTAAATATTTAAAGACTGTAAACTAAAAGAACTTTCTAATAGTGCAATTAACATAGGCAGCACATGCTGGTGACCAACAAAATATATGTGACACTTTGCTGTATACTCAGCAAAGTATATTTTTAACTAAAAAACTGTTTTATCAAAACTGTTTTCTAAACAAAGCAATGAATAACTTAGCTATTATGAGAAGAAACTTATTTCTAGATTTATAACTCATATAACTTAGGGTGTGACCTTCTGCCAAAGGGATACCTTCCTCCAACACAAAAGGAATTGGTGTTCTTCTTTTTTTTGACATAAAATAATAGAAAGTTTGAATCTTTTTGCCTTCTTCTCTCTCTCTCGCTCTCTTTTTTTACTGTGATAAGAACACTTAACATGAGATCACCCTTTTTAAAAATTTTAGGTGTACAATACAGCGTTGTTACCTATAGGCACAATGTTGTACAGCAGATCTCTAGAACTTACTCATCTTGCATAACTGAAACTACAGACCCATAGGAATTGCTGTTCTGAACTACAGTACGATTCAAATAACTTAGAGTACCAAAGAGCTGTAATAAGGAAAGAAGACCAAACAAACTTACGTCGGGTTCTAGAGTCACACAGCGCTGAAATGCCCTTGCTGAACCTCCATAGTCTTCCAAGGCCAGATAGGCACAGCCGAGAGAAAACCACACCCCGAGCTGCAAAGACCAAAAGGCAAAGTCATTCAAACACATAGAGACATTTATAGAATTAACCTGAAAATCATTTAAGATACTATCAACAAACACACTAGACTACTATAAAGAATGCAGAGCTATAATTTGGCTTACATTTTATATTAGTTTAAATGTAGGAAACTTAGCAATGGAGATGGCATTTTTCCATATAATTTTCAAAGCTAATACAACACTGAAAGCATGTGCAATATCACTGCACGTCTTTTACCGAGAAAGACCATTCTTTGTGTTAACCAACTCCGTGAAAGCAATGGAGAGCTCTGTTGACAAGCCCTGATATTATAAATGAGGGATTAATCTAACATTTTTACTGAACATCTATGTAACTATGTAAAAAGTATACAGAGCATCAGCAGGTTCACAACTGATGAATGTATTACGAACTTGAGAGGAAAAATTTTTGCTTCCATCTTCAAGTTAGACCACAAATACTTCTGCAGTTTAACCAAGAGCCAAATTGCCCTAGCATGGATCTGTTTAGGCATGCCCAAAAAAAATTTAGAAAAAGCAGGCTGAGAATCTGGATTACCAAAGAGTCATTCAAAGTGGAAAGCCTGACTTAAGTTAATATGATTTGTAAACTTAGAGATGCAGAAAACAGGTAAATTAGGAAGTAGCTATTGAAATCACAAAAGAATTCTTTACATCACAGGGTTTCCTTAAAATTCAATAGCCTCTGTCAAAAGGAAGATAAGACTGATAAAAATTCAATGAAATTAGTCAGAAATGCAGCTATTACAACTTTGCTTTCCTTTTAGATATAGTTAGTAAGGCCAGCAGCAGAATGCAGCTTACTTTCTTACTTTCTTTGACTTCCAGTACAAAGGCAGTAAGCCAGCAGACAGACTTGGTTGAACACTCTAGGGTGGGAAAGGAAATGAGGTGCTCTGTTATCTGTCCGTAGCCTTCCACAGAGGCAAGTAGGAAGCTGCCCCTACACCCTCCTCCCCCTGCCATTCCTACAAAACTTGCTCCATGTGGCCAGTTGAGGCCTGAAATTTCTTTAAGCAGATATAGATTTTAAGCAGATATAGATTTTTAGCCGATAATCAGAGATAAGGCTTAGAAAGCAAACATCCTTGGGCAATTTAACACTTTGCCTTGAATTCACAAGAGGCTATAAATAACTGCTATGAGGAGACTTTGAGAGATTTTGTTAGAGGTATAGGTAATGGCTAGAAATGGGGTGGCTGTGTGTTTGGGGGGGTGGGGGGGATGCAGAGGTACTAGGTGGAAATAAAGTTATAAGTTCACTTTTCTCAATCACGGGACTCTAGCAACTTAAAAATTAGCGTATTACACTTTGCTTCTGTCTGGTTATTTACAGAATTAATTGAAAAGAGTTCCATACTCACTAAATGTTACTCATTTTGGAAGGGCCTAAAGTCTGATGCTAATGTATAAAACAACATATAAAACAAGCTCTCTTACTTCTAACCTAGTTGAAAGTTTCAAAATCTGTGTATTATATTTCATCACTTATAAGGTGCACTTTTTTTTTCCCATTTAACATCTCTGCAATAGATGCATCTTAATAACCCATAGCTGATCAGAGTTTTATTGGCAGCATTCAATTTTCTATACAAGGTGGCACTTACATGTGCCTCTTACAATTGACAGCATCTTATACCCCAATAAATCATGGCAGCAAGTTTACTTGGAATGAGGTATACCTCATTCTGGGACTAAATCAAGAAAAATGAGAATTGCCCTCAAAGTTCTCAAAATGCATGTGCCCTGCTTGCTTCCTGCACCAGCAAAGAACAAACTCCCCACAAAACTATTTCACATGTGTTATAAAAAACAGCAAGTGTAAATTTAAGATGTAAATAAAGAACTTTATTTTTCAATCCACCTGAAAAAACAAAGGTTACAAATGTCTGAAATTAGCAATTATCTCACAGCTCTAACACAAGCTGGTGATGAGATTACTGTTGATCTTTAGGTTTTTAAAGCAAGTCAATATTTTGTAACCAATGTCCTAAAACCAAAATAAATTTGATGAAAACCAGGCAGATGACAATTTAATATATAGTATTATGATTCTCTTTTCTTTTTGCTCTTGGTAATTTGTGTAATTGCTTTTTAATTTGCATCTGAAAAAAATTCTAGAATCATTAACTGCTAGTAGGTTTTCATCTACTGATAACATATAATTATGATGGGAGATGACTTCTGTACACATCCTATTCTTTGAAATCATGAAATGGCTTAAAAAAAAAAAACTCTAGGATCTTCTAACTGCTTCTGGCTGACCCACTAAACCATCAAAACTGCATTCATACCTTGCATCTCAACTGAGGTCCTCAGAATTTGGGGGACTAAGGAGAATATTCAGTGCCTCTTACTCTTTTCATTTTAAACTATTACTTAACCTATATTATCCACTGGCATCTTGATTTAGGATGGTCATGCTCTGAAGAACAGAACATAATGAAAGAAAAAAAAATCAAAAGAAGCTTCCAAAAAAAAGAAAAAAACACTCACATGATTCCCCAAATTAAAGTTGTACATGGTTGAGTACCAAAGGTCTCTATCTTCTAGTCCAATGCTATCAGATAGAAATATAATGCTAGCCTCATTACATTTGCTAGTAGCCATTTTAAAAAGAAATGGGTGAAATAAATTTTAATAACATATTTTACTTAACTCTACATATCCAAAATATTATCATTTCAACATGTTATCAATATACAAAATTATCGAGATATTTTATGTTCATTTTTTTCATATGACATCATTGAAACCTGATGTGTGTCCTACACTTACAGCATCTCAATTTGGACCAGCCACATTTCAAGTGCTCAACTGCCACATGTGGCTAGTGGCTACCGTACTGGGCAGCACACTTCTACACTATTTCTCCAAAACACTGACACAGACCCTGGCACACCTGCATCCCTCCCTTTCTTCTCCATTGAAAAAACTAGCTCCTCTGGCTGACACCCTCCCTTGGGCTCCAACTCTTCATATACTATAGTCACTGCTGTTCTCTCCATACAACAGCAACCAGAATAATTAGCACTTAATGAGCACCTACAATGTTTGCCAAGCACTGATACTGCGAGCTTTCCACACATTAACCTCATCTATTCCTCACAACAGCCTTGCGAGGCAGTAAATATCACCCTCATTAAAGAGGTGACCATGGACCAGAGGCAGTCAGCGAGAGAGGAGAGATTCGAGGCCCAGTCAGTGCAACTCCAGAGCCCACTTCATCTCCGTGTGACCACGCCGCCCCCCGCTACACCGTCTGCCCACACACAGCCACGATTTACGGCAGCGCCATCCTTGTCACCAGTAGAGAGGGCAGGGTGTTGGGGGGAAGGAAAGAGTCCAATTAACATGTGCTGGGAAAACCCAGGAGACCAATTTTTTAAGAACCAGGGCATTATCTACTTCCCCCCTCCAAAAGCTCTCTTGATTAGGCAAGTGGACAAAGATGAAGCAGAAGAATGGATGGCTATGTTTGGTTGGAGGAAAGAGCTGAAAGGCAAATCTCTTACCAAGGGACTGGGCAAGAATGGAGAAAGATAATCGTCTGACAGAGAGGCTCTGGTGGAGATTTCTGTGGAGCTTATTTCCAAGGCAAATTGTGAAGGCAGGCAAGCTATAGGCAGGGCAGTGATCTTTAGAAGCTGACAGTCTAGCTTTTTCCTCTGAGGGAGCCAGTACAGAAACACAAAAGCAGACCAACTATTTATCTTAATATGATGATATATGCACTTGAAGAATGGTTTTAAATTATTTTTAAGATAATCATCAAAAAGCAGGAATGGTTGAAGAAAACATGATCTCTCTTTGAATTTCCCTCAAAAGCCCCCTACAGAAACAGTGGAATGGAGGGAAAGAGAAATGACTGGGATTCAAGAGGTTCTAAGGTACTGTATGACCTTGGCCATGTCACTTAACCTCTGAGTCTTAGTTCCCCAGTTGTTAAATGGGGGGTGGGGGGAGGTGGATTAAGCAAAAATTCCAAGGCTCCTTCAGACCTCAGATTCTGAAAACCTGGAGGTGACAGGGTTCAAAGGTACATTAATGCCATCTAGTGGCAGAACAAGTACACTGATGATGCAAATAGAATACTTAGAATCAGCAGGGTTGACAAACTAGGAGGAAATCAGTTCAATTACAGGCTTAGAAATCAATTGAAAAGAGGCGGTGAGGAAAATGAGGCCTAGAAAGGAAATGATTTGCCTAAAGCCACACAACAGTTCCTGGTTTCTGGTGTGCAATACATGTGATGAAGAGAGTGACTGCAATACTTACTAAACCTCAATAATTAAAATAGAAATTGAACACTAAGCACCACTGGACAATGGGCATGGATTACTTTTAAAAGTTAATTTTTACAAGGGTATTTAAAGCACATCTGCAATAGGTGCCATTTACTTATGTATTACAATTTTCTTTCTTAAATTATGAGCCTACTATTCAAATTTCCTTCCTCCTCAAGGTCTCTGCAGAATGAATGAATAATCAGTAGCTTCACTTTTTTTTTAACTAATTTTCCTTACAGGATTGACTGAATTTTTCTGATGTCCCATATAATAAAGTGTAACACGTTATAATTGAATCCTGAAGCCAAGCTACATTCTCCATTCTCTCCTTTCTACATCCCTGACTCATTCCCATGACCCCAAATGCAGATAAGTTGTTGAATGTGGCTTCATTAAACAGGAAATGACCCAAGCCAAATCCAAGAGAGCTATCAATGTTGTCTGGTAATATCTTTTCCTAAAATGATGCTTGCTGCTCTTATTTTTTAAAAATGTGCACCACCAACTCTTTCGTAACCAAATTTCTCATTTACTATTAAATACTAAGTTCTCCTCCCTAAGAAAACACAAGTCTTAACCTGCCAGCTTCTCTCCCTCTCTCAAAAGTTTCCTCTATGTCAGTGTCTTCTTTTAAACTACAAGAGCAACTAAATTTTATACACACTTTTTTTTCTTTTACTAGAAAGGGTATTAATTGTTTAGTGTCCTCCTCTTATTCCTGTCCTAGACTTGGTTACCACTGGTTCTTCTATTTGCCTACTTTTTCCAGAGAATTCACATGTGAGGTAACATGGGTGCTTACATATCATCTGCAGGAAAACTCTCCTGTGAGATATATCTCCCTATCTTTAGGCTCCAGATAATGGGGTAACAATGATTTTCTACCACACCGCAATGAGCAGGACAGAAAACTCCACGACAACTGAGAACTTACTATGGGCCAGGAAGTATGCTAGATACTTTTTACATATTGGCTCTAATTTTCCCAACAGCAAATTGAGATAGAGATTATTATCTCCACTTTACAAATGAGGAAACTGAAGCTCAGAAAGATGAAGTGATTTACCTTGGGATTACTAGGATTCAGAGTCAGGTCTATGGCCGCAGAGCTCTGCCCTCCCCTCTACCCCTTAGTCCCAGCTACAGCCCAGATGTTATCACAGTGCTCGTATTTCTTGGCAGTTATGCAAGTTAGACCTTAAGAGTTTCATTTTTTATTGCTTACCAATATGAGAAAGGAAGAACAAAAAGGAAAGAATCTCTTTTTTCTCTACATATTATTCGCATATGTTTATTCTCTCTTCTCCACTGGAATGTAAGCTCCAATCTCCTCGAACCTCCCCACCACAGTAACACAAGTGCACAACAGAAACTCTAACTCCATTTCAAATAAAAACATTTCTTCTTTCAAAAACTGAAATGAAAGAGAAAGTTGACCCCTACCAATCGAAGAAGAACACAAGCTCTCAGGTTAATTAACAATTCTATCAGAGTACTACATCGTGGAAGTCTAGTCTTACATATAGCACGGGCAGGGAAGGGCTGCCTTGATTCCTCTAAAACTCCCTGGTCTCACAGAGAGTCACCCGCTGTCATGTGCTGGACTGTCCCATTACGTCAAAGTTACAACTTCACTTTGCTCCTGATGAAAGCCCCAATGGTTATGTATTAAAGAAAAATGTTCAAACCCGACAGTCTTGTATTCAAGGCTTTCCATAACGTCTAACTTGACCTCAGCCAAATCTGCCATTCCTTCCTAAATAAGACAACATCCTCTAGAGGCAAAACAATGAAGAGGTTAAGAGTAAGCACTCTGAAATCAGAAAGCCCTGCCCCAGTCCCAGCACCACCCCTCATAAGCTGTGGGATCTCGTGTAAATTAATTAACCCTCTATTTCCTCATCTGTGAAATGAGGGGAATAACAGTAAGTACCTCGGGGATTGGGCTGAGGATTAAAACTATATGCAAAATGCTTAGAATAGTACCTGGCACCTAGTAAATACTCAACGTTGGCTGCTAGAATTATTATTACAACTGAATTTAAGAATAAATAGTCAAAAGCTACAGCTACCAAGAAACCTTTGCTTGCTACATGCTTGATTTTTGCATCTGCTAGTCTCCTTTCCCGAAACATATTTTCCTAATTTTTGCCTCCTATCTAAATCCCAACCATTCCTAGTTCACAACATCTCCATCAGGCCTTACATCCTTTTCATAACGCCATCACTAGGCACCCAAAGCATGGCGTCTATTTACTCTACCCCTTGGTCATAGGAAGAGTTACTTCTGCCTCTTCTCTCCATTTAGCCCATATAAACCACAGGAGAGCAAGAGGCCACATCTCAACACAATTCTTTCGTAACCCCTCCCCCAATACCTCACAATGATTTTATAAAGAGTTCATTTACACTTATATTCTAGCTTACACTATAGAAGATGCTTAATAAATAGAAACTGCTATTATAATATTAATGCTCTCATCTTCTTTCCTGTCTCGTTGGAAACATTATTCTGTTCCCAGAGCTAATGCCTTCATCTCTTCTCATTTCACTCTTTCCTAGAATGCCATTCCCTAGGTTAGCAACCCATCTCTCTCTATAACATTCAATCTCTCCTTCACTCACTGGATTCAACCACATAAAGGTCTCCAGTATCTTGAAAAGTTTTACTTGACTCTTCTGCCCCTTGGTACAATACTCTACATTTTGACTCTCATTTCCTTGACATGCTCCTAAAAAGAACAGTCTATGGATGTTATGTCCATTTCCTCAGCGGCCACACACTCTTTCGCCTCCTGAAGCTGGTTTTGAAGGTCATTAGTGAGCTCCAAATCCAATAAACTCTTCTTAGCGCTCTTTAGACTATATCACTACACGTGACATTTCTTACTGATACTTGTTCTTCCTTTAGTTTCCATGACTCCCTTCTTTGGGGTCCTTCTATCCCTCTGACCAAGACTCTGGTATATTTTGTTTGAATCATATTTCACTGGTGCTACTTCTTCTACCTTCCTCCAACCCCTGGAGATGCCCGAAGTTCAAGATTTTGCCTCGTGTTCTCTTCCAACACAGTTTTCTGTCAAGAATTCATTCACTTGCACGGATTCACCTTACTTCCACAGAAAGGCCCCAGCCTGCAAGCTCAGTTCTTGGCCTCACTCCTAGGCTCCAGGCTTGGACTGTGAGCCCTCTCTACACAGCAACATCTCTTCACATTCAACACTCAAAACACATCATCTTCCCCTACCGAAGACACAGAGAATTCAGGAGGAAGGGAAAGTATCTATCAATAGGGACATTTCCTTTTTAACCAAACAATTGAGAAAACCGGCATGTTCTCAGATCCCGAACTCTCCCTCAATGCTGCCAATCCAGTGAATAAGGCCCAGAAAATTTTCCTTTATAAGGAGCGTCAACCTGTTCTATCTTTCCATCCTCACTGCTAAAGCCACTGATCACTCATCCATGACATTCATCCCTTATTTAAACTTCCTAGAATATCACTTTTGTCATATCACTCTTTTATTCAAAACCACAACAGACTTCCATATCTGTAGGGTTACTAATCCTGAAGAAAGGCACTTAAGGCCCTTCACAAACTAGTTCTGTCCATATCATTTCCCAGTGGAAACTTTCTGCTCTCTGCTGATAGGCTGACACAGCCCAGTTCATTCCCACATCCGTGTCTGGTTCACAGCAGGATCTCGATAAAGCTTAGTGAGGCAACCACATAATGTACTGTTCACACTGCAACATTTTTAAAAATGAAACAAGAAATTAAAAAATCACTAAAATTATAGGACCTTAAAAAGACCTTATTTATTGACCAACAAACTGTTGATTGTCAAATTGGTTTTACTACTGATATAACAGGGGACCTAAAATGGTTCTATTCGAAAACCATTTTTAAAAGTAAAATTATTTATTGAAAAATAAAGTATATTAAAAAATTGTAAATTCTGATTATCTGAAATTTAAAAATAACAAAAGGAACATTAAGCAAGCTATATATTTGTGACATTTGCATATTTCTCTAATATATTACAGAATTAAAATCAGTTTTTCTTAGCAAATATTCATATCCTCTAATCAGTTCCTTAGTCATATCTAATTCTAATACCATGTCATTGATATTTTCTGATAATTTTTTCAGTATCTTAGTACTTTTAATTTTTTCATAAAATTGCCTGCTGTCTACTTCAAAGTTGTTCTTTATTGTTAATTGTCAAATTTATTGTTAATACATTTAGAATTGTTAAAACTTTTGATTGACTCTTCTCTGTAGGTCATAATGATTTTAGCTGAGAAAATATTCTTTCTAAATGTATTGAGGAAAAATTAAAAATAGAACCACCGGGCTTCCCTGGTGGCCCAGTGGTTAAGAATCTGCCTGCCAGTGCAGGGGACACAGGTTCGAGCCCTGGTCTGGGAAGATCCCACATGCCGTGGAGCAACTAAGCCCGTGAGCCACAATTACTGAGCCTGCGCGTCTGGAGCCTGTGCTCCGCAACGGGAGAGGCCGCGACAGTGAGAGGCCCGCGCACCGCGATGAAGAGTGGCCCCCGCTCGCCGCAACGGGAGAAAGCCCTCGCACAGAAACGAAGACCCAACACAGCCAAAAATAAGTAAATAAATAAATAAGTAAATAAATAAATAAAAATAGAACCACCATATAATCCAGCAATCTCACTGCTGAGTATATAGCTGAAGGAAATGAAATCACTCCTCGAAGAGATATCTGCACCCTCATGTTCACTGCAGCATTATTCACAATAGCTGAGACATGTAAACAAACTAAGTGTCTGTCAGTCGATGAATGTATAAAGAAATTGTGTGAGTGTGTGCACACACAGGGTGAAATATTATTCAGCCACGAAAAAGAAGGAAATCTTGCCTTTGGCAACAACATGGATGAACTTTGAGGGCATTATGCTAAGTGAAATAAGTTAGACAGAGAAAGACAAATACCATATGCTCTCACTTGTATGTGGAATCTAAAAATGCCAAACTCAGAGAAATAGTAGAATGGTGGTTGCCAGGAGTTGGGGGCACGGGAAAGTGGGGAGATGTTGGTCAAAGCATACAAACTTCCAGTGATAAGATAAATAAGTTCTGGGGATCTAACATACAGCATGGTGACTATAGTTAACAATACTGCATTACACACTTGAAAATTGCTAAAAGAGTAGATCTTAAATGTTATCATCACACACACACAAAGGTGACAGAGGTGAGGTGATAGAGGTGTTAACTAATGCTACTGTGGTAATCATTTCACAATATATACATGTATCAAATCTTATCACGTTGTATACCTTACACAGTATGTCAATTATATGTCAATAAAGCCGGGAAAAATTTTTTTTAATGTACTGAGATAACTAGGAAGCTCAGAGCAACTGCTGCTAAACAGAGGATATTCTGAATTCTAGATTTGTTAATACTGAAGCTTATAAATATTTTTCTTGGGTCCTGTCTTTTGGCCTCCATTTAGAGTACCTTTCTTCAACAAATATTTTTAACAGGACAAAATTCACCAAATAATTCATCAAATTTATGATTCTTTGTAAGTGTCATCAAACTTACAAATTTATAAATTATAGGCCTTCTCAATTACATTCTATTCTAGAATAGAAAAAAAATTTATTCAGTTAAAATCAAAAGCTCAGTCAAAAGTTTTTGGCAAATTATTATTAATATCTTAAGTACAATGGTACTTGGTTATTTTTTTAGAGATACATACTAAAACATTTAAAAATGAAATGATATATTGGGTTTGTTTCAAAATAATATGGGATGGAGTGGGGAAATATAGATGAAACAGGACCAGTCATGAGTTAATAATTGTCGAAGATGGTTCATAGGCACATGGGAGGGGACTCCTTATTCTGGTCTCTGCTAGTATATATTTTGTATAATTGAAAATTTCATAACAAAAGGTTACAAAGAAAAGATTCCTCCTAGGTAGATGTTACAGACTGAACTGTATCCCTCTCAAAATTCATATGTTGAAGCTCAACCCCCAGTGTGACTGTATTTGGAGATAGGGCCTTTAAGAAGATAATTAAGGTTAAATGAGGTCATAATGGTGAGGCCCTAATCCAACAGGACTGGTATCCTTTGAAGAAGAAGAAAAGACACTGGAGCTCTCTCTACACATGCACAGAGAAAAGGCCATGTGAGGAGACAGTGAAAAGGTAGCCGTCTAAAAGCAAGGAAAAGACCTCACCAGAAACCAACCCTGAAGGCAACTTGATCTTGGACTTCTAGCTTCCAGAACTGTGAAAAAATTAATTTCCACAGTGGTTTAAACCACCCAGTCTGTAGTATTAGTCAGCCCTTAGCAGACTAACACAGTAGGGATATTCAAAAGTACAATTATACATTATTAAATTAAATCCTGTACATGATTTAAACTCTCATTTTTCCTCTTCAAGATAAATTTCAATGTCTTCCTGTTTGAAAGTTTGCTTTCAATAACTACAATTTGGTAAAAGTTGTAAAAGCTGAAATTTTTTTGAACTCTGTTAATTGAATACATAAAAGATTTCCAATTGATTTTGAACACAATGCAGCCAAAACGCAAGACTCCTTAAAAAAAAAAAAAGTTCCTATCATTATAGGGCACTTAAATTGATTTATAAAAAAATTCTTCAAAAAACTCAAACATTTTTATAGTGCATTAGGTGATGGGCAGCAACAAGAGAAAGTATATACTGCCACACTAATTTTATTTTAATTCAACATCAGACATCACATCAGACATCACAAGAATTTTGTAATTCAATTACCCAAACAGTGTATATTAAAGTATGTGTAAATGACGACCGCTAGTTTTTATTTCCATTGGTAGAAGCTTGTTTGGACCATATTATGTCCACCACTACAACCCATTCCCAGTACATTTCTGCTCCACTGGTTTTCTTAATTCAAAAAGAGAATTACTTTTACCATGTTGTCATGTTCCACGAAAATTTGTATCCTTATTATCACCACTAAAAGAAATACTTTTATCTTTGATGTTTAACAATAGCATTCAGAATAATGTCAGATGTTTCAACTTTGATAGAGTGAATTTCCAAAAATTTTATTTTGAATCCAATAATTAGGTGAAAAACATTAAAACCATTATGAGAACCAAATTAATGAGTTTTCTATTTGAAGCATCTGATGTCACTGATATAAAACTGGCAGATTCAACTGTTAATGAACTACTTCTGCTAAGAGCTAGCATATTAACAGCTATGACCTCACTTTTCACACACACACGAAAAAATTTGGTATCAACTAATTTTGTGCATTTTCATTTGCTCTAGATAAAAGTCCAGTCTCACAGAATGACATGAAAATACACCTCCTACAGCTGCATATTAAATCGTCATCTTTGGACATGCTTCCTATTAAAAAAACAACAACAACAACTAACTTTTGACATAAACACTAACGTTTCTTCAGAAGACTTGGGTCTTCTGGTTTTCATGTGATTAATGATATGATTACGGCCCCTGAGGTGGAATTTAATTATATCAACTAAATCATGGACAAGTTATATTAATACATTTATTTACTCTCTTGACAAGTGAAAATTAAGTTCTTAATTATTCCCTAAAAACACATTTTAAAAATTTGTTTACTTTTTGGAGATGACTGCTGCCAAAAGGGTTTACTATAAACTATATAAAAAGTTACCAAGCAATATAATATAGAAATAGTGGTACATTTAGACCATACAGTAAGTGACCAAACCCCTGCAGCAAGGGAATTCAGCCTATTCTCCATGTGCTTTTAATTCTGGCAGGACTGCTCTGCCTCTACTCCCCAAACATCTATCTAGCCTACAATTCCCCATATTTCCCACTAATTCTGCCAACTGGTAACCAGGCATCATGCATCTCACAGACTGCAGCTTGGCACAACTGTCTGATATATACCAAGGGGCTTATAGAGACATTGGCTCAAACATTTCTCCTACCACCACCCAAAACCTGACGGAGTTGGCTGTCCTCAGCCACTCAGAGCAAACACAGTTAGTGGTATCAGCAAGCATCCTACACACTGTCCTCTAAAGGGCAATGTTAGTTAAGTTGCATCTGGAAAGCATTGGGGAAAAAAGACACAGGCTCCTACTGGCCACCTTTCAGATTTTATAGGACATCGTAAAGTGGGAGCTCCATCCACCTCATGCATTAAACACAACACTAGATGAGGCTATGGCCGAAGACAGAAGCACAAAATGAATGTCTATGAAAACCCATTCTAACTTCTTTTAATGTAACTATTAATAATAGCACTTCATTTAAAAAGTAAAAATCGGGGGACTTTCCTGGTGTTCCAGTGGTTAAGACTCTGAGCTTCTAATGCAGGGGGCGCGGGTTCAATCCCTGGTCAGGGAAATAAGATCCCACATGCCGTGCAGTGTGGCCAAAAAATCAAAAAAAAAAAAAAAGTAAAAATCTGGGACATACAATAAACTGGATGTGTTATCAGGATATTGGCAGAAACTAGGACAGCCACTTAGTAAACTCTCAAATCTTCACCTTTCTTCATGCTTTTCTCCTACCTGTGAAGCCAGTTCCCCTCCTGCACATCTACTCACTTTGCATCAATCAGTGAACATCTAAGCTAACTTCTGTCCCATCTCTGGCTCCATCAGTCCACAGCGACCCCTCACCACCTCTCAACTCCTATAGCCCTTCTGCCTATACATGTATCTTTGCATATATATACTGCCATTAATATCATATAACCTTACAAAGATGACCAGTTAATTGAGGAGGAAAGTCAAGGAAAATTTTAAATGTTTAAGGGGGGTAAGGGGGAAAATTGACAAAATAAAAGGAATAAAGTATCTGCGCTGAGGGAGGGGTAAAAAATGATAGGAAGTGACATGTTCCTTTTTCAGGGCTACACATACTAGCTTGATATCTGAGCAATTTCTTTGTTTTTATTTTTTGCATAAAAGTAGGGGACAATGAGAATAACTACCTAAGAGTAGACAGAAGGATTTATGTTTTAATTCTGGTCCTGAGTCTACAAAATCCTGCTTGGGAGGTTTGGTGACCACTTCCCCAACTTCAGCTTTTTTTTTTTTTTTAACCTCTTTATTGGAGTACCATTGCTTTACAATGCTGTGTCAGCTTCTGCTTTATAACAAAGTGAATCAGCTATACGTACACATATATCCCCATATCCCCTCCCTCTTGCACCTCCCTCCCTCCCACCCTCCCTATCCCACCCCTCTAGGTGGTCACAAAGCACCGAGCTGATATCCCTGTGCAATGCAGCTGCTTCCCACTAGCTATCCGTTTTATATTTGGTAGTGTATATATATCCATGCCACTCTCACACTTTGTCCCAGCTTACCCTTCTCCCTCCCTCCCCGTGTCCTCAAGTCCATTCTCTAGTAGGTCTGCGTCTTTATTCCTGTCCTGCCCCTAGGTCTTTCATGAACTTTTTTTTTTTTTTTTTTTTAGATTCCATATATATGTGTTAGCATATGGTATTTGTTTTTCTCTTTCTGACTTACTTCACTCTGTATGACAGACTCTAGGTCCATCCACCTCACTTCAAATAACTCAAATTCATTTCTTTTTATGGCTGAGGAATATTCCATTGTATATATATGCCACATCTTCTTTATCCATTCATCTGTTGATGGACACTTAGGTCGCTTCCATGTCCTGGCTATTGTAAATAGAGCCGCAATGAACACTGTCGTACATGACTCTTTCTGAAGTATGGTTTTCTCAGGGTATATGCCCAGTAGTGGGATTGCTGGGTCGTATGGTAGTTCGATTTTTAGTTTTTTAAGGAACCTCCATACTGTTCTCCATAGTGGCTGTATCAATTTACATTCCGAACAATAGTGCAAGAGGGTTCCCTTTTCTCCACACCCTCTCCAGCATTTATTGTTTGTAGATTTTTTGATGATGGCCATTCTGACCAGTGTGAGATGATATCTCATTGTAGTTTTGATTTGCATTTCTCTAATGATTAATGAAGTTGAGCATTCTTTCATGTGTTTGTTGGCAATCTGTATATCTTCTTTGGAGAAATGTCTATTTAGGTCTTCTGCCCATTTTTGGATTGGGTTGTTTGTTTTTTTGATATTGAGCTGCATGAGCTGCTTGTAAATTTTGGAGATTAATCCTTTGTGAGTTGCTTCATTTGCAAATATTTTCTCCCATTCTGAGGGTTGTCTTTTCGTCTTGTTTATGGTTTCCTTTGCTGTGCAAAAGCTTTTAAGTTTCATTAGGTCTCATTTGTTTATTTGTGTTTTTATTTCCATTTCTCTAGGAGCTGGGTCATAAAGGATCTTGCTGTGATTTATGTCATAGAGTGTTCTGCCTGTGTTTTCCTCTAAGAGTTTGATAGTGTCTGGCCTTACATTTAGGTCTTTAATCCATTTTGAGTTTATTTTTGTGTATGGTGTTAGGGAGTGTTCTAATTTCATTCTTTTACATGTAGCTGTCCAGTTTTCCCAGCACCACTTATTGAGGAGGCTGTCTTTTCTCCATTGTATATTCTTGCCTCCTTTATCAAAAACAAGGTGATCATATGTGCGTGGGTTTAACTCTGGGCTTTCTATCCTGTTCCATTGATCTATACTTCTGCTTTCGTGCCAGTACCACACTGTCTTGATTACTGTAGCTTCGTAGTATAGTCTGAAGTCAGGGAGCCTGATTCCTCCAGCTCCGTTTTTCTTTCTCAAGATTGCTTTGGCTATTCGGGGTCTTTTGTGTTTCCATATAAATTGTGAAATTTTTTGTTCTAGTTCTGTGAAAAAAGCCATTGGTAGTTTGATAGGGATTGCACTGAATCTGTAGATGGCTTTGGGTAGTATAGTCATTTTCACAATGTTGATTCTTCCAATCCAAGAACATGGTATATCTCTCCATCTATTTGTATCATCTTTATTTCTTTCATCAGTGTCTTATAGTTTTCTGCATACAGGTCTTTTGTCTCCTTAGGCAGGTTTATTCCTAGGTATTTTATTCTTTTTGTTGCAATGGTAAATGGGAGTGTTTCCTTAATTTCTCTTTCAGATTTTTCATCATTAGTGTATAGGAATGCAAGAGACTTCTGTGCATTAATTTTGTATCCTGCTACTTTACCAAATTCATTGATTAGCGCTAGTAGTTTTCTGGTAGCATCTTTAAGATTCTCTATGTGTAGTATCATGTCATCGGCAAACAGTGACAGCTTTACTTCTTCTTTTCCAATTTGGATGCCTTTTATTTCTTCTTCTTCTCTGATTGCTGTGGCTAAAACTTCCAACACTATGTTGAATAATAGTGGTGAGACTGGGCAACCTTGTCTTGTTCCTGATCTTAGTAGAAATGGTTTCAGTCTTTCACCATTGAGAACGATGTTGGCTATGGGTTTGTCATATATGGCCTTTATTATGTTAAGGTAAGTTCCCTCTATGTCTACTTTCTGGAGCGTTTTTTATCATAAATGGGTGTTGAATTTTGTCGAAAGCTTTTTCTGCATCTATTGAGATGATCATATGGTTTTTATTCTTCAATTTGTTAATATGGTGTATCACATTGATTGATTTGCGTATATTGAAGAATCCTTGCATTCCTGGGATAAACCCCACCTGATCATGGTGTATGATCCTTTTAATGTGCTGTTGGATTCTGTTTGCTAGTGTTTTGTTGAGGATTTTTGCATCTATATTCATCAGTGATATTGGCCTTCAGTTTTCTTTCTTTGTGACATCTTTGTCTGGTTTTGGTATCAGGGTGATGGTGGCCTCATAGAATGAGTTTGGGAGTGTTCCTCCCTCTGCTATATTTTGGAAGAGTTTGAGAAGGATAGGTGTTAGCTCTCCTCTAAATGTTTGATAGAATTCGCCTGTGAAGCCATCTGGCCCTGGGCTTTTGTTTGTTGGAAGATTTTTAATCACAGTCTCAATTTCAGTGCTTGTGATTGGTCTGTTTGTGTTTTTATTTCTTCCTGGTTCTCGGAAGGTTGTGCTTTTCTAAGAATTTGTCCATTTCTTCCAGGTTGTCCATTTTATTGGCATAGAGTTGCTTGTAGTAATCTCTCATGATCCTTTGTATTTCTGCAGTGTCAGTTGTTACTTCTCTGTTTTCATTTCTAATTCTGTTCACTTGTGTCTTCTCCCTTTTCTTCATGATGATTCTGGCTAATGGTTTATCAATTTTGTTTATCTTCTCAAAGAACCAACCAGCTTTTACTTTTATTGATCTTTGCTATTGTTTCCTTCATTTCTTTTTCATTTATTTCTGATCTGATCTTTATTTCTTTCCTTCTGCTAACTTCGGGGTTTTTTTGTTCTTCTTTCTCTAATTGCTTTAGATGTAAGCTTAGGTTGTTTATTTGAGATGTTTCTTGTTTCTTGAGGTAGGCTTGCATTGCTATAAACTTCCCTCTTAGAACTGCTTTTGATGCATCCCATAGGTTTTGGGTCGTTATGTTTTCATTGGCATTTGTTTCTAGGTGTTTTTTGATTTCCTCTTTGATTTCTTCAGTGATCTCTTGGTTATTTAGTAGTGTATTGTTTAGCCTCCACGTGTTTGTGTGTTTTACAGATTTTTTCCTGTAATTGATATCTAGTCTCATAGCGTTGTCGTCGGAAAAGATTCTCGATACGATTTCAATTTTCTTAAATTTACCAAGGCTTGATTTGTGGCCCAAGATATGATCTATCCTGGAGAATGTTCTATGAGCACTTGAGAAGAAAGTGTATTCTGTTGTTTTTGGGTGGAATGTCCTATAAATATCAATGAAGTCCATCTTGTTTAATGTATCACTTAAAGCTTGTGTTTCCTTATTTATTTTCATTTTGGATGACCTGTCCATTGGTGAAAATGGGGTGTTAAAGTCCCCTACTATGATTGTGTTCCTGTCGATTTCCCCTTTTATGGCTGTTAGCATTTGCTTATGTACTGAGGTGCTCCTACGTTGGGTGCATCAATATTTACAATTGTTATATCTTCTTCTTGGATTGATCCCTTGATCATTACGTAGTGTCCTTCTTTGTCTCTTGTAATAGTCTTTGTTTTAAAGTCTATTTTGTCTGATATGAGAATTGCTACTCCAGCTTTCTTTTGATTTCCATTTGCATGGAATATCTTTTTCCATCCCCTCACTTTCAGTCTGTATGTGCCCCTAGGTCTGAAGTGGGTCTCTTGTAGACAGCATATATACGGGTCTTGTTGTTGTATCCATTCAGCCGGTCTATGTCTTTTGGTTGGAGCATTTAATCCTTTTACATTTAAGCTAATTATCGATATGTATGTTCCTATTACCATCCACTTCAGCTTCTAACAGCCCACAATCCCCAGAAGTCTACGGTTGATTTTGAATTTTAGTAGTTTCAAAAGTTACTTGGGAAAATGAAACAGGTACGGGTAAACGAATGGTAGCTAGCAATCTCAACACAAATGCAAACGGTACACACGTCTTCTGGTTCTCTAACAAATGCACCATAGACAAATGCATTTGGTTTTGTAGACCATCCCTGATATAAAACCAAACATTCTTATTTTTATAACAATTTGATTTCAGGAAGCCATTACAATGCACAAAAGCCATTCAAATATCTCTCTCATTTGCCTGAGTTTTGTTATTAAACCTAATTGTTTGGATATGTCAGAAAAGCAGGGCTAGAATTTTTTAAATTCTATTTTTCTATTTTCCTTTCATTCCAGGACTTAGAGGAGACAATAACATGTAGGAGCTCTCCTTCTTCAGAGACAATTCAAACTTGCATCAAGAGTTATAGTAAGTCTACAGCGTTCAAGTTTGCATCTTGTAGTAGTTCTGTACAACTGTAGCATCATACGCCTGCATATTTTGGCATGGCTTACAGCCTGCCTGAATTCGATCCATATGACAAACTGCAAAATATCCTCACATAATATCTGTTTGCTCTGTGACACTGCTTGGAGCAACTGTCATTTCTTTGTCTTGCTAAGTAATTAATTTGAAATCATATAATGAGACCATTGGGCCCTGTCAAGTCCTCCCTTGTGAATTCCCTTACTCCACCCCTTCTTTCCTATTGCCCCTCCCCCACAGACAACTGTCCTGCTAGACCACTGCTACAGTTCCTACGCCTGCCTACATCTAGTGTCTCCCACGGCCACAGAGTTGCCAAAACAATATTCTTAAATCACCTCCATGCACACCACATTCCTTCAATTCAACAAAGCCAAACACAAATCAACCCTTTAATAGCTCCTTACCTGCCAAATAAAAAAACCAAAGGCCTCACCTTCAAGACCTTCCATAATCTGGCTCCAGTGTAGCTTTCCCACTGGGACTGCCCTATTCCCTTTCACTCTAAAAAACTAGCCTATACACTAACACTCTGTACACACACACACACACACACACACACACACACACACACATGCACCCCCCCCTTCTCTTTGTGTTTCCAGGGCTGGGCTCATACTGTTCACCTGCCTGGAATGCCCTCACCACTGCCTTTCCATTGGCCTATTCAAGTATTATGTGTCCTTCAAAGCCCAATTCACCATCCTCTCTTCATTGTCTATGAAAGGCAGAAATAGTCTCTTTGGCCTCTATAAAACTAGTGTCTTATAAATTACTCTCTGGGTTTTTCTTTGAGGCCTCATACTGTTGGCTAGCTTTGTCTATGTCCATTTCACTAGATTGTAGCAGAGGGTACAAACCCAGCCATCTGGCGATCTGCTGCCACTGCTTCCTCCTTTGGTTCAGTGCCATGTGTACAGCAGACAATTAATATGTATTTGACTGAATAACTGGTTGAAGATATTATTTGTTCACTCATTCAACAATTATTTATTAAAGACCCAATATGTGCTAGGCACTGTTACAAGCACTAGGGAAATGTAAATGAACCATACAGATAAAAATTTCTACCTTCATAGAACTTACATTGTAGTGGAGGAATAAAAGATTTTTTTTTTCTAAGGAAGCTATATATAATATTAGAAGGTGCTAAGTACTATGGAGAAAAATAAAGTAGGGAAGGAAAATAAGGAATGTAAGGTAAGGGTGGAAAGTGGGGGTGTGATTTTAAATAGAATGATTACGGAAGGTCTCTCTGAGAACGTGACATTTGATCCCAGAAGTGAATGAGGTAATGGAGCAAGGTATGCAGATATCTATCCAGAAGAAGAACATTCCAGGCAGAGGAACAACAAGTGATGAAACCCAGAGGCAGAAATGTGCCCGGAATGTTCAGGGAAGAACAAAGAGGCTAATGTGGGGTGAGTGAGGGGGAGAATGGGAGGAGGAAGGTAAAGAGGCAACAGGGGCTAGGCTTGGAAAAGCCTTGAGAGCCAGTCAGAGACCTGGCTATTATCACAGGTGATGGAGCAGAGGAATGACACATATGACTTGCATTTGAAAGGATCAACTTGGATGTTCATTGAGTATAGGCAGATTGTAACAAGACAGAGGCAGGAAGACCAGTAAGGAGGTAATATATTAACTAGGTGAGAGGTGATGGGTATCTGACCAGAATGGTGGCAGGTAGCAAGCAGTTGTCCAATTCTGGATATATTTCAAAGGCAGATCTCCTAGGATTTGCTGATAGATTAGATGTGGGATATGAGGGAAATAGAAATCAAGGATAACTCCAAGACCAAACAGGCTGCCACTTATAGGGATGGGGATGATCTTGGGGGCAAAAGCTTTTAGGAGGGGGAGAACAGTATTTCGGATATTAGAAATGTTAAGTCAGAGTAACGAATGGGGAGATTGAGAAAGCAGTGAGATACAGAAGTCTACAGTTAAGGGGAGAAGACAGTACTGAAAATAAACTTTTGGGAGTTGTCAGCATGCAGATGGTATTTAAGTTATGGGACTAGATTAAATCAAGGGAGTGAGTGTAGACAGAGATATACAGCCCAACGACTAAGCCCTAGGAACCAGCAAAGAAGACTGAGGAGTAGTAGCCAGTGAGGCAGGAGGACAATGTTAAGGCTGGAAGTTAAGAAGAGACTGTGTGCTTGAGACAACAATTCATGTGTGTGATTTAACTTAGACGCTGGAGACTAAGGGAGGGAATTTATTTTCCCCTCTCCTTATGGCAGCTGTGGTTGGGTAAACTTTAAACAGATAGGCAAGGATATGATACAGTTTTCCATAAAAGTAAAATTTTAGTAACACAATACTGAGTTCTATTTTCTACCAAAAAAAAAGTGTCCAGTGATAATCAAGTCAGTGCAGGGTTTCTCAACCTTGGCACTACTGACATTTTAGCCGGGATAATTCTTTATTGTGGAGGGCTGTGCTGAGCATTATGGGATGTTTGGCAGCATCCTTGGTCTCTACCCACTAGATGTCAGTAGTGCACCCCTTCACCTCCCCACCATTGCCAAAGGACCCGGAGACAAAATCGTCCCCAGTTGAGAACTCTGAGATAGAGCAAGTTGTCAACAAAAACCAACTCTATGTTAAGCATTCTTGCTGCGAAATGCAACTGTCAGTTTCTGCTGATATTCTGTACTCCCACCTGTCCTACTCTCTTCTCCAGGCTTCTCACCAGCCCACAGATGAGAAAGATTCTCATTGTATTCACTACCCAGAGCGAGGAAAGTAAGCAATTAGCTCAACCTGTCATAAAAAAAAAAAATGTGTTCTGATTTTTTTTCAGTGTAAAAGATATGTCCCAAGTCTACCCAGTTCAAAAGTGACCATTTCTGCACACCCTCATTCATTGCAGCACTACTTACAACAGACAAGAGGTAGGAGCAACCCAGTGTCCATCGACAGATGAATGGATAAAATAACTGGTATGTACATACAGTGAAATATCATTCAGTCTTAAAAGAAAGAAAATTCTGACACATGATACAACATGGATGAACCTTGAGGGTGTTATGCTAAGTGAAATACGCCAGTTACAAAAGGACAAATTCTGTATGATCCCACTCATATGAGGTACTTACAGTAGCCAAATTCATAGAGACAGAAAGTAGAGTGGTTTTTAGTCGTGGGGGGAGAACCGGGAGCTACTGTTTACTAGGTGCAGAGTTTCAGTTCTGCAGGATGAAAAGAGTTGTAGGGATGGGTGGTGGCAATGGCTACACAACAAAGTGAATGTACTTCACACTACTGAACGGTACACTTAGAAATGGTTAACATGGTAAATTTTATGTTACAGGCTTTTTATCACAATTAAAAAACGAACAGACTGCTGGCTCTGGAGTGAGACTGTCTGGGTTCAAATACTGGCAAAGTGTCCAAAGAGGTACTTGGCTCATAGTAAGTACACAGTAAATATTAGTGGCTGATATTAAATTAGTATTATAACTAAAATTATACCAAGTCAGTGTGCATGTTTGTCAGGAGCATGGTTGACGGGTATGTGTGACTTTGGTGACTGGGAAAGCAGTCATAAAGAAAGTCTGGTTAAAAAAAATAACCATTTCTAGGAATAAAACCATTTAACTAACTGAGTATCATTAAATACAAAATAGGTTGATCTCTTTCCCCTCAAGATTAGGTCCTCTCCTGTGGATTTATCTTGCACTTACTTAATTTTAAAGATCCAGGTTCCTTTTGCATTATTTTTTCAAATCTTAAAAAATTTTTTAAACATTTAAAAATGCTTCTGTGCATGTAAATACAGACATTTTTTTCCTAAAATGATCAACTACCCATTCTATATGTTACCCTTTTTATATAAAGGTTTTTCTTTCATTATTGACATCAACAATTACTTGCAGAGTCCTTCACTGCCTGTAATTTTGACTCTCATTCACTTCCTTCCTAGTGTATCTACTCAAAATGGAGCCTAACTTTAATAGCTGTATTTGTGTTAAGGACAGTTAACAGAGAGAAATAACAAAATGAAACAGAAAAGTGAATAACAGAAGCACAAAAGAAAGCGAGTAAGAGAAAAGCAACCTGTCCACTCTTAGTGACAAGCAAGAGGTATTCTAAAGGCTAGGTTCTTAGCTCACAGATGAGCTCCCCAGTCTTTATGAAAGAAAACGGGTATTCATTCAGTAAGTCAAAATCAAAGAAAGGCAAGAGCAGATGAGGCTTTATGAAGTGTCCAACCTGCATGGGATTAATCTTCACCGAGCGTTCGAAGCACTCCACGCATTCTTTAAACTCTTTGCTTCGCAGATGGAGGAGGCCTTTGGAGCGCTGGGCGCGAGCACTGCGGTGCTGAGACAACTCCCAGGCCTGGTCGTAGTAAGAGTGCTCTCGAAGGACATCTCCAAGCAAGCAGTATAGAGCTGGTGTTTCTTTTTTCTCCAGCTCTTGCCTGAGGATTTCTTCCGCCTAGAAATAACAACAGAAATAACTAAGTTGCTGAATAGTGACAAAGGCCTATTTTGTAGCATATATACCATCTTTTATGTCACGTGATCCAAAATTTTATTTTCAAAGTTTGAGATGACCTGCTTATTTCATGCATCTAGGACACAGGCTGAAAAAGAGAGGAACAGTAGAAGATAAATATAGTACAAGTAACAGAGGAACAAGAAGTAAGAGGTGAACACGCTTCGCTGGCCTCTGGAATCCTCAAGGAAAGGCATCGAGGAGAGGCTGACTTCCTGATATTGGGGGGGATTCATTTAGCTCCCCTTTTCCCTGCTCCCTGTTCCAGTTGTCACCGCTGTGACCGTTTGTTAGAGCAGAGCCTTCAATTCACCTCCACCCAATAGCAATGAAAAGTACGTTTTCCCTTTTTAAAAATGGTATGCTTCAGGAGCCTGGGATCGCTGAAAAATTTATAAAAGAAGGGAGAGGGTACAATTTAATAGGCACTGCTAAACACCTACCTCTTAACCGAACTACATCACACCTCACAGATAAAACCTGCCGGAATTCCCTGGTGGTCCAGTAGTTAGGACTCCGTGCTTCCACTGCAGAGGGCACGGTTCGATCCCCAGTTGGGGAACTAGGATCCTGCATGCTGTGCAGCGTGGCCAAAAAACAAAAAAACAAAACAAAAAACCCCTTGCCAACATGAGATCTATCTGCTTCCAGACAGTCCATTCACTATAGAAATCAAAGACCATCCTCAGTACACGGCTTGGGTATTATTCTCATGTGTCCACAAATCGGATTCACCTTGTCACCCAAGCTAACTCTGTACTTGTGACATATACTACCCCACTTCCCCCACCCATGTCCGTTACCCAACCCCACCCCCATTTCTGATTAATTTCAACAGAGGGCAGGAAGCATGGTAGCAGCTCTACTTTCCACCCTCACACACAAATACTTCCACATAAACAGCAGTGGGGTCACCAAATATGCCAAGACAGCCTTGCCCAAAGTGGATGTAGATATCCAGGAAGCTGTCCTTTGGTAGCTAAAATGGTAGTTTAGACCCCCTAACTTGCGTGGCTGGCAATCTTAAAGTCTGTATATCTTATTTTCTTTAGGTTCAACATACCTATAATTTAAGTCTTAAGCAGTCTAATTTTTGTGAAATCTTTTAAAAGACGGCTGTGCTTCTAAAAGTGTCTTTGGATGCCGCCTCTTTTGCATTTCTGATACAATATGGGTTATGCAGGTCTTTTAGGCTAGTCTGAAAATGAAACCAGAATTTATAAAACAGATTCTAAGAGAAAACAATTCCAAGTCCTAAACGGCCAAAATAAACATGAAGTTTTCAAATATAATCCATGTAATTCCTTTATTCACAGATAATACAGCAGTTATTAATTTATCTAACTATAATTCTGTATTCGATATATTGATTTTTCAGTAGGTACATTTCCATATACTTTGTATTCAATATATTTATTTTTACGTATATACGTGTATGTATTCAACCAAATTGTGCATAACAGATTGTAGCCACAGCAGGATTTTTGCTGAAACGACCTTACAGTGTAGTTGAGGCATTTCTCTTGATAGCATGGCATTGAAGCTTGATACCCACACTCTCCCACTTCTGCTTTAAACTGTTAGAGTGGATTCCGTGGTCTGCAATTAAACAATGACCATTACAGTAACTGGGTACAGAAGTGACTGCTCTCAATACACTCCTGCAAAATGTGAAACTTTAGTTTTTTTAAGGAACCTCCATACTGTTCTCCATGGTGGCTGTACCAATTTACATTCCCACCAACAGTGCAAGAGGGTTCCCTTTTCTCCACACCCTCTCCAGCATTTATTGTTTCTAGATTTTTTGATGATGGCCATTCTGAGCGGTGTGAGATGGTATCTCATTGTAGTTTTGATTTGCATTTCTCTAATGATTAATGATGTTGAGCATTCTTTCATGTGTTTGTTGGCAATCTGTATATCTTCTTTGGAGAAATGTCTATTTAGGTCTTCTGCCCATTTTTGGATTGGGTTGTTTGTGTTTTTGATATTGATACCATACGACCCAGCAATCCCACTACTGGGCATATACCCTGAGAAAACCATAATTCAAAAAGAGTCATGTACCGAAATGTTCACTGCAGCTCTATTTACAATAGCCAGGACATGGAAGCAACCTAAGTATCCATCAGGAGATGAATGGATAAAGAAGATGTGGCACATATATACAATGGAATATTACTCAGCCATAAGAAGAAACGAATTTGAGTTATTTGTAGTGAGGTGGATGGACCCAGAGTCTGTCATACAGAGTGAAGTAAGTCAGAAAGAGAAAAACAAATACCATATGCTAACACATATATATGGAATCTAAAAAAAAAAAAAAGAAAGAAAAAAAATGGTCATGAAGAACCTAGGGGCAGGACAGGAATAAAGATGCAGACCTACTAGACAATGGACTTGAGGACATGGGGAGGGAGGGGGAAGGGTAAGCTGGGACAAAGTGAGAGAGTGGCATGGACATATATACACTACCAAACGTAAAATAGATAGCTAGTGGGAAGCAGCCGCATAGCACAGGGAGATCAGCTCGATGCTTTGTGTCCACCTAGAGGGATGGGATAGGGAGGGTGGGAGGGAGGGAGATGCAAGAGGGAAGAGATATGGGGACACATGTATATGTATAACTGATTCACCTTGTTATAAAGCAGAAACTAACACACCATTGTAAAGCAATTATACTCCAATAAAGATGTTAAAAAAAAAAAAAGTGAAACTTTGTGATTGGTTATCTGATCTGGTTGGAGTTGAAGACAATGAGGATCCAGTGATCAGGACAGGGTTTAAGGTCAGTAGTCCATGACCTCCAGTGATGAAAGGATTACTTAAATTATCACCTGCGGTAACTTAGAATGAAGCACCGATCTAATGCAAGGCTTCTGCAGTTTGAGTGACAGGGCATTGTGAGAGAGCGCAAGACTGTGAGGTAGGTCAGCTGCTCCTAAATTCACTGGACAGCTCAAAAAAAGAAAATGACACTCAGTGTTTTAAATCCTCAAGGCCAGAGAACCAGGGAATTTCTATAATTTCCTAAAAGAATCTGTTTTCCTTGTAGCTGCCAAGCTGGTACAGCCAAAAATCAGATGCAGGCATTGCTCTTGCAGGATTGCTGAATTACAATATAGGATAAATTCAGTTTCACTAGTTCTATGTGAAAGTTAGGGCATTTGATTGGGTTAATCAAATATGCTTTACTCATTCATTTTATTTCCTCTATTGCCTCTTAGCTACACATCATTTTATTAAATTTTCATGATTGCTCTAGGGCTACTCATATGCATCTTCAATTTATCTAAGTTCATTTAGAGTTAATATTGTATCACCTCACCTTTCTCATGTCACAAGTGGCGTTCCTAAATTTCTGTTCCACAGAAACGAGAGATAAATAAATGACTGCTATTGTTTTAAGCCACTATGCTTTGATGTGGTTTGTTATATACCAGTAATAACTGCAACAGTTGTTTAAAGCGAGAGGGTTACTCTAGTGCCAGTTACTTCATCATGGCCAGGAGAAGAGGGCACTGATTATAAAAGAGCAAGACCCAAGAATTTAAATGGGGACATTTGGGATGATTCAGATAACAGAAAACCCCCAGATTCTATGCAGTTTCCTAAGCCAGCAGAGGCAACCCTCCCCTATCTGATAAGACTAGCGCTACCGTGCTTAAGGACAGTGTAACAACTACACCTCAAGGAGTTACCTTGCAAGAGAATGCCAATTCTCTCCTATTACCTAACCCCTCCCACCCCTCATTGCCTCCAGACATGTAAATGGGTTTATACACAAAAAGAACTGCAAGATTTTCTTACTTTCTAGAGAGAAAACCTTGGGACCATGTGGAAAAAGATTCTAAGGGAGCTAGACCATAGACAAAGAGGATCATAATTTTAAATCAGCTTAATGTAGATACTCATCAGAAAATTTTGATTCACGGTTCTAACTCAAGCAGCTGGGGATGGTTCCAAACTATTTGCTCAACTACTTGACTAAAACCTAGACTCAAACATGGCCAAAACTAAGGCTGAGATGCCAAAAATTCCTTGGTGTAATATGGGAGAAAGAATCCAACAACTTAGAAGAAAAGGCTGTTGTTAATTTATCATTTGCAACCTGTCACCCACCCTACCTGTGTCCCCCATTAAGGCCAAGGGGATACTCCTTTCACCTTGACTTTGAGAAATACATTGTACCTGGGAGTACCAGCATTTTGAAAAGTGCTATAGTAGATATCCTATGTAAGCTGGGGGTAAAGCCGAGAGGTCCTTCTGTTAAATGAGCTTCCTGATTTCAATGGGGATGATCAGAAGCCAAGGTAGTAGAGACTTGCTGATAGCACTTAACCCCTGGAAGCAAGATGAACATAGTTCTTTGTAACAGGCACAACCAGAGTGATAAGCAGAATGGTGTGACTAGCATGGATCACAGGTGATGGCCAACTGATCATAAAGATTTTTAACCAAATTAGATAAACAGCCAACTAAGTACAACTTGATCTACGTAAGACTTAAAAAAAAAAAAAATCTAGATTTGGAGACCAGATGTCTGACCTGAATCACCAGGCTGAAACGCTGTCTCTCACCCAATTCCTATCCCTGAGTCACTTCACAGACTCAGAGCCTCTTATAAGCAAACAAATAAATAAGCAAGCAACCCAATACTGGTGAGAAAGGACCCTGTGATAACATAACAAGTATATATCACAATTCTTCTTCCCTAAATAAGTAATTATAACCATTTACCAGGTAACTGTATCCTGGGGAAAAAGAAATACCTCCTCTTTTCAGGGTTGATTAGCTCTTAGTTACTGCTAATCCCCGGGGACCCAGAATATCACCATGTTGAGTTAGTGGGTTTATGGGAGATACTAAGCCTACCACGGGATGGACTAAGTCCCGAACCCACCCAGTGGTTACTTCCCTAATTGAATACAGAGGTGAATTACATACATCCAGCAACAAGCAGAGTCCACAGTGAGTGCTACTTCGGAATAAAGGGCCAAGCGAAAGCCTCTGAAGCTGCTTCTCTCCATTAAAAGAGAAAATCCAAAGCAACACCTCATATCTATGTAAACCACAGACATGTGTGCCGCTATCAAAAACTTGAGAGACACTGCAAAGTGTGTGTGTTTGTATGTGTGTGCATGGGCCGTTTAACCTACCCATTTAAATTGAGAACACAGACGGGTCCTGGAAAACGTCATAGATTATTATAAACTTAATGTAATGGTGCTCTAATTATAGCTACTGTTCCAGATATGATCTCTTTACTGTAGCAAATAATCACAGCCCCTGACATATGCTAAGCAGGTACTGATACAGCAAATACATTTTTCTCTACCCAATAACCAGGCAACATCAAATGCAGTGGGCTTTAACTAGCACAGAGAGAAGTAGACTTTCCCTGTCTTTACTCAGAATTACATAGACTTATGGTATAATTCAGTCTGAAAGGACCTTGATTGTCTCACCATCCCATTAGACCTTACCAGTCTTGATGACATCATGCTAATAAAAGTCAAGAAACTAAAATAAAAAATTATATGCCAATGTCAACCAAAAACCAATTGGAAATTACATACTCTTGTCACTGTAACTTGTTATTAGGAAAATTTTCAGTTTATAAAAATTCATTTTATACGTTCCTTAGAAGGAACTCATCTATTAAATAAAGCAAGATATGTAAAATAAATGTTTATGTGTTATTTTTGTTATTATTTCTAGTTATTTTTGTTCTTATATGCCCTAAGAATGCTTCAATATCTAAACCTCTTTTGAAGAAACTGTACGTTTCCCCCAAATCAGAAATTCTTCTTTACATATATAACACAATCTATAAAATACTCTGTGTCTGGGAATTCCCTGGCAGTCCAGTGGGTTTGATCCCTGGTCGGGAAACTAAGATCCAAAAAACTGGCCAAAAAAAGAGTAATTAATTAATTAATTGTATTAAAAAATACAATGCTCTGGGCCTATTAGTAGTTTGTCACTTTCCAAATAAGTAAACTCCCAAGTAAAAGGACTAAACCACTGCATAGTCATATGTACCAGATCATGTTATGTACTTGCTTAAGCTGGGAACTACGTTTCCTAAAATCCCTTTCCCTTCTGATTTCATGTTAGAGTTGGTCAGAAGGGAAACTTGCTAAGGATTTGAAAGGCAGAAGTAAAGCAACAAACATCCTTTACTCTTGGAAGGTTGTCATGGTTAAATATGACATCAAACAAGAGGCAGAGATGTCCTGCAGATCCCAGCTTGACCATGCTCTATGGGCCATCTTGTCTTTCCACTTGCTGGCCCTGCCAACCAACAGCAACCCCAGGCCCACCATAAGACACTTCACTTTGGACCCACAGAGCTTGTAGCTACAGAGATCCAACAGCTTTCCACAGACCTCTCCACAAGTTCCTTCTTCATCCTCCCATTTCAATGGCTGGAAGTACGTGGCTTCCCAGATTCCCCTGTAAGTTCTGACTGATGCACTTGTGCCAATGCTTCAAGTGTATCGTTAAATGATTCTTTCCCTGATCCTCTTACTCCCTCTTTCACGTCTTCATTTTCCTTCCCACATTTGTGTAATATCTAATTCTCTTAGCGAACCTCTATTCCCCAAAATACTCAAAGTGGCTCTGCTTTCATAAACAAAACCTGAATGATAAAATCTTTTTTTTCATTTTTCCTTTTAAATGCCTTACGTGTCCTTCCATCTGACAGTATTTACAGACTAGTTTTTATTCAGCACATTATTAAATGCATTATCTCACTTAATCTCTGTAATAATTCTGATAGGTAGATATTAATATGCCCATTTTTAAGACAAAGAAATACAAGTTTAGATTCCTTGATCAACTGGTAAGCCCAAAACCAAAAAATACTAAGTTGAAAAACAGGACCTTGATTTCAGGTTCAATACTTTTCCTATTTTCACATCAGCAAAAATGGTAGTATAAGGACCTCTAAAATTTCCCTGCACCACAAAAGCAACAAAGAAAACTGGAAAAAGTGTTACTTTTTCAGAACTCTGGAAATTAATCAAAGATTTGAAATAACCCAGGGAGTGTTTATTCAAGAAAATGATAAAACTCTTGGTAAGAACAGCAAGCTTTGTGTCATTTTAACATGTACCATTCCTATTCCCTCTTCTCCAGTTCTGCACTAGCCTTGAAAACCAACAGCATATTATCATGGGAAAATTATCAGCCAAGCAGCCACCAGAGGGAACAAAATGGGTTTGGAGCTCCTCTGAACTTTCATTCCCAGAAAATTGTCTGGTGCTTCCCTGGAAGAGCCCACTTGCAAAGCTGTCTTTATTTAACCTAACTCTGAACTTGTCCAGTGACGACCCTTTGTCAAAAACAATTAGAGACAATTGATTAATTCTGCAGCTGCCTGAGGTAGTAACAGCTGGGGCAAACAATAGGCTATACAAAACACTTAAAGGAAAATAAGGGAATGAGATATACATAAGGGCTTTGAAAAATTCCACCATATTGGTGGGAATCTAGAAGTCCATGCATTTGTAGGGCTGTGCACATGTTCAGGAAAGACCTGAGGAGGCCCTATGCTCTCACCTCAGGCTGACCCTGAGGCTTTGCACAAGCAGTTAGTGAATGCTAAGGCAGAGGTGTCAACTGCCTGGCTGAGTGTTGAAAGCACACCCCAACACACACACACCCAGAGCCCACCAGCAAAGACTGGGAGACTTCTTAATTTAGGCATTTAAGGAATTTTCTGTCCAATCATTAGCTGACCATTAAGCTAACCAATCTGAGACTACACAAAGAAACAAGAAAGTATGGCCCTTACATGGGAAAAAAAAGTAGAAACCATCCCTGAGGATGTCCATATGATGGACTTAAAAGACACTTAAAATCTGCTATTTTAAATAATGCCTAGTACAAGGACTAAGAAAGTAACTCAAAAAGAAAAAAAAGTAAAAGAAATGACAACGGAATTAAAATGGTATACTAGAAATAGAAAACATCCATTTAGCCAAAAAGAAGGCAGTAATGGGGAAATAAAAAAGACATACAACATATAGAAAACAACAAAATGACCAACATACATCCTACACTATCAGTAATTAAATTAAATGTAAAGGGATTAAATACTCCAATCAAAGGCAAGATTGGCAGAAAGGATTTTAAAATTATGATTCAACTAAATGCTGTCTACAAGGGACACACTTTAGATTCAGGCATACAAACAGATTGAAAATTTTTTAAAAATAAAAAGGAAGATGACACATCATGGAAACAGTAACCAAAAGAAAGCTGGAGTGGCTATACTAATATAAGACAAAATACACCTTAAGACAAAAATTGTTACTAGAACAAAGAAAGGCATATTTTAATGATAAGTATTCACTCCATCAAGAAGATAGAATAGTTACGAGTATATACTCACCTAACAACAGAGCCCCAAATTACATGAAGCAAAAACTGACAGATTTGAAGGGAGAAATACAAATTCAACAATAATATTGGAGACTTCAATATCCAACTTTCAATAATGAATAGAACAACTATACAGAAGACAGAAATAGAAGACTTGAACAATGCTATAAACCAACTAGACCAAACAGACACTTAAAGGACACTCTGTCCAACAACAGTGGAATACACATTCTTCTCAAGTGCACACAGAACATTCTCCAGAAGATATACTAGATGTTAGGTCATAAAATGTCTCAATAAATCTGAAAGTGTAGAAGTCACACAAAGTATATTCTCCAACTACAATGGGACGAAATTAGAAATCAGTAACAAAGAAATTTGAGAAATTCACAAATATGTGGAAATTAAACAACACACTGTTAAATAAACAGTAAGTCAAAAAAGAAATCACAGGGAAATTGAAAACACTTTGAGATAAATGGAAACAAATATATAATATGCCAAAACTTATGGGATGCAGTGAAAGCAGTGCTTAGAGGAAAATTTATAGTTATAAATGCCTATATATCAATAATAAATAATATCAATTCTGGGTATTTTATCCACTGGAAGATGGGTCTGGAGGGCCAGAGTGGGGCAGCTTCCAGAAGAAGGTAAGAAACACTAGAGCAGTGACTCTGCTTAGTCTAAATTGGCCTCTTTTTTCCTCAAATTCCTATCCCACGTTTCTTTAGATAAGTCAATTCTTTCTCCTTGAGCACTTACACCTCTTCATCTTGCCGACAGACTTATCTTCCCCAAGGGCAATGCTTGCAGGCAATATATTTGCTCTCTTCAATTAGTCACACCCTCAGCCTTCCTCACTCTCTCCAAAATGCTCTATTTTCTCTTCCCTCCTCCACTTATCCACTCAATTTATATAATTTATTACCAAATAAAGAACTACAAAAGATGTGCCCAGTGAACATAAATAAAGCATAAGGGCTTGTAATATCACTTTTGCAGTGTCAAAATGTGGGTGGTCAGAAATCTTCACAGAATGTGAAAAGCTTTGGTATTTCTGGCTTCCCTACTGGAAAACACAGATGTATGTTCTTACACAATACAAGAAATTTGTCATCTTAACATCTATGAAGTAGGATAAAAATACATTCCCAAACATGCAAAGGCATACTTCAAGTGGCAAATGGCTGCAATGAACCTGGGGTGCCTACAGGAACCTGCAAACCCCAAAGACCATTCCCTTACCCACACATATATACATATCTTTATATCTATTTTATTTTGTAATTCCACACAACTAATTACTATTCTTAATACAACTTTACAGCAATGACTAGGCACAGTGAATCTCAGCATAAAATTAAGTCAGCCAAGACTTACACAGAACCTTATGAATTCTGGCTGGAATAACACCCTCCTTACTTTACCAGGAAAACCTGCAGTGCTTAGAGCAAGGGTTACTCACTCAAATGCCCAGAGATTCTTGCCAATTATTGAAAATGAATATAGTAGGCTGGCAATTGAACATACAAAGGAAGGAGCCACTCCTCAACTCCAGCCAGTTAGCACAATAATATGGGAATTTGCCCCAATGTTTCCACATCATTTGATTCTATAAGAGAAGAAATCTAGAATTTTAGATGAAATTGCCTGAAAATGCTTACTCTAATTTTTTTCCAAAACACTATGTAAGCCAAACAAAATACCTCTTGCAACTTTAGATTTAGAAAATTAAGCTCCCACCCTACAGTGGACATCAATTGCTCTTTTTCCTGCTCAGCATCCATTCCCTGATCTTCTGATTACAGAACTCCTCTTCCCTGAGGGGAAACCATTCCATGTGGTACAGGTAGGGCCTATCAGAGGCAAGGGCACATGCCTTGGGCAGTTCAGAACTTTTCTGTTACAGCCATGGAATTGACTGTATTTTTCCACTGGGATTACTAACCTTGAGCTTCCAGGGGCCATCTTGTCTGGCTCTTGGAGAGATAACATCATCTCAGCCCCTGGATACGGCTATCATGATGGGTCTACTAGAATTTTCAGTTGCATGAACCTATAAATTCCTTTTTTTGCCTAAGCTAGTATACGTTAGTTCTCTTACAACCAAAAGAGTCCTAACATGTCCCTAGAAAACTGTGTTGCATAATCCATTCTATAGACTTCCAACAATAAGAAGATCTGTGAGGGACTTCCCTGGTGGCGCAGTGGTTAAGAATCCACCTGCCAGTGCAAGGGACACAGGTTCGAGCCCTGGTCTGGGAAGATCCCACATGCCGCAGAGCAACTAAGCCCCTGTGCCACGACTGTTGAGACTGCGCTCTAGAGCCCGCGAGCCACAACTACTGAGCCTGCATGCCACAACTACTGAAGCCCGCACGCCTAGAGCCTGTGCTTCGCAACAAGAGAAGCCACTGCAATGAGAAGCCCGCACACCACAATGAAGAGTAGCCCCCACTCGCCGCACCTAGAGAAAGCCCGCGCGCAGCAGTGAAGACCCAACTCAGCCAAATAAATAAATAAATAACAAATTTATATCCAAAAATTAAGATGAAGAATTAGATGTGAAATGTACCTAGCATTTTGTCAGGCACACAGTAAGCCCTAAACTAATGTTTGTGTTTTTTTCTCAATCCCTCCACTGGAAAACCAGATTGGAAAGCAAGATGCTTGAGGTTTCACTACTAGGAAGAAGGAAAGGAACTTGAAACAGCTTCTAGAAACATTAAAATTTTCTATAAATAATCATACTAGTCAACTGTGTACAGTTTCTCCAAAGATAGAAGAATTACTGTTGTCAACTGTTAAACAGGTGTTTATGTACCCAGGTGTTCATGTAACAGACTGGAGGAAGTAAGGACAAAGGGGAAAAGTACTGATGCTACAGGGGTAAAGCTGAATTTTTCCACTCAAGGCTGATTTCAACCAAACATCAGTTTTTTATGAAAATGCGTAGAATCACAGGAGGAGGCCCTGGAGATCTCAGAGAAAGAATCTGTACAAGATACAAACTGAGTAGACTGTTGCTTTATAGAAGGATAGCAGAGGGAGAAATATTTTGCTGGCCAAACAGAACTTGGAATCTACACACTTCCATCTTAGCATCTGTCAAACTATACTAAAGTATTCTGCTCACAGATATCTGCACTATCAGACTATAAGCTCCTCGGAGGTAAATTTTTTTTTCTCTCTCATCTTTGGAATACCATTGCCCAGCACACAGCAGGTACTCTATAAATGTTGGATGAATTCAACTGAAACTAACACTGAAATCACAAAGGGCTTCAGATTCTAAAGAGAGACATAAAATATTTTTCCTACTGAGAACAAAGGGAGAACATTTTGGGGACACGCTCTGGCTGACATCAACACTGAGCATGACTAAATTAGGACTGACCTAACAACAAGTTAGTCCTCGCAAACAGAGAGGTCGTACAGCAGAATGTGAATTTCACAGGCCTTTCTCACCCAAGTGATCACATCTAAGAAGTGAGTCTTGTTAGGACTAAAAATACCGAGGAGCAAAACTGACAGCCTGAGTTCCGTACCCTGGTGATGTACCTTTTGATCAAACGGTCCAGTGTTGAGAGGTAACTGAGAATTTTAGATATATGCAAGAAAAAAGTTAATATAGTAAAAAATATGCCATATTGGGACTCACATTTATGAAGGTATATTTTTCTAAAAGCTGTTATATGGGATATTCAGGTTTGAAGCAGGGACCCTACCCTAAGCACACTAGGATTGCAGGAAGCACCCTGTTAGAGACAAGGCCCTTGGTTTGGGGTAAAGAATATGGGTGAAAGCTCAGTTCAGTATCTAATAAAAAAAAAAATAAAACATTTCAGGAAAATTATTCCTACTTGAGTCAGAAGGAATTATCAAATCAAACTGCCCTTCTTGGTTGCGATTTGGGCCTCAATTTTGTGAATGAGCGGAAGGAATTAAAAATTCTAATGTGTGATAAGAGTGGCCCTCATCTGACACTGCATCTGGTCAGTATGTACGTAGGGGAATTGGTAGACCAACAACTACAGGAAGCTCTCCTGGCAAAAAAATGAAGGTGGGGAAATGAGCTCTAGACCCAGAGATGGTACTAATTATAACAAGTGCATTTCAGGACTACAGAAATGACAGAATTAGGCTTAACAACTAGAGGTTTGCTCCAAGGGGACCAAAAAATGGCAGGCTAAGAATTTAAAGTCGTACTATGAATTAGATTTGGCCATCTGACAATAGCTTCAGGTTTTTAAAAGTGTGTGTGTGTGTGTGTGTGTGTGTGTGTGTGTGTGTGTGTGTGTGTGTGTGTTTTGCGTACAGCTCAAACAACTTTGGGCATAGTCTAACTCAGTCTTTTCCTCTGAAGCACAGAGGAAAACGGATTCTAATTTTTACTACTGCAGAGACTGGTTCTCAAAAACAGGGAGCTGGACCACTGGAAAGGTGCTCTACTGACCTTGACACAGTGAATGGGATGAGAGGGCAGAACTAAGAGAGCACCAAAGAAACTTGTACTCTTATGGCTGTCACATACAATCCTTCTAGCAGAAAGGCAGTTTATCCCTAGCCTACATTCTTGTTCTGTGAGCGGCAACTGAGAGGTGAAAAGTACAAAACACTTCATCTCACCCCAGTCGCTCACTCCCGTTTTCCATGGGGTGATGCCTAGTCTTATTCACTCTCTGACTGAGCCAACTATTCACTAATTGCTCTTTACATTTATGTGTGTAACTGTACCACGCTCTGGCTTGATTTTTCAAAGGATACCTGCCAACATAAATATTCCAGGTCCAAGATAAAACAGAATAATTAAAAACAGCCCTTGTTATCCAATTAGCTGATCATCTCCTATTTGTACACCAAGTTACATTTTCAGTTGTTTTGCCTATCTTCCTCATTCAAGTGAACACAGCAGGTTTTAACTTACAAATTGACCATCAAATTTTAAGGGATTTACAACAACCAGGATGGGGGGCAGGTGTTGGGGAAGCAGTGTGGGCTTTAGAGGAAAGGAAGGTCTGAGCTTGGATTCCAAAATCTGCCACTTACTAAGGCTAATCAGTAGAGTGGCAAAAACAATTCATACTTTGTAGGTTGTTACAAATATTAAATGACAGTGACAAAATAATTCTTCAAGAATGTAGTACGTAAAAGGCTCTCAAAATTGCATTACATAATAACAGCATGCTCACAGTATCTTAGCATCTGCAGGGCAAAAATAAAAGTTCTTGAAGGCTCCTATTTCTATTCCTAAAATTAAAAGGTTGAAATGGGAGGGGTGAGATCTCATAATTTGTTTTTGGAGAGAAAATATATAGCAGGGGTTGGAGAGGTATCTTTCACCACATGTAAAGTCCATAAGGAGTGTCTACTTGGAGATTTGCTTCAATGCAATCACTCACTATTCTACGAACACCTACTAGTCATTCATTCAGCAAATATATTTAAGTTCTCCCTAGGCTCCGGGCCTGCGTTAAGTGTTGGCGAGACAGCTATAAATAATATAGACACAAGTCTGGTTCTTAAACAGCTTACAGCTTAGCAGGTGAGCTAAGCCAGTACATGAAGGATAAGAGCACTGTTGGGTGTTGGAGGAGCACACAGGAGAATATCACCAAATCTTCAAGGGAGATTTCAGGGAAAGTTCACTGTAGGAAGCAATCACCAAAGAGACATCTGAAGAATAAGGAGTGAGCTGAAGGAGGACAAGTTCTAGACAGACAATAGCATGTGCAAAGGTTCTGAGGTCAAACAATGCTGAAAAATCAAGAATTACAAGTAGTTTAGTCCTACCAGAACTTTGGGCACAACCTGGATGAGTGAGTACAAAGGGGGACAAAGCAGAGATAAAAGAGTAGGTAGGGACTTCCCTGGTGGTCCAGGGGCTAAGACTCGGTGCTCCCAATGCAGGAAGCCCGGGTTTGATCCCTGGTCAGGGAACTAGATCCCGCATGCCGCAACTAAGATCCCACACGTGGCGACAAAGACCCCGCATGCCACAGCTAAGAGCCGGCGCTGCCAAAATAAGTAAAATTTTTTTTTTTAAAAGAGTAGGTAGACAATGCAGTTAGCAAGGTAAGCAGGAGTCAGATCATGAGGTTAAGACCATTCACCCTAAAGAGCTCTGAGTTAATCCTGGAGACACAGGGACGTTCCTGAAGAGTCAGAACAACATGATCAGATTTGCCTTTTAGGAAGCATGCTCGACTGTAGTGTGAGAAAAGAACACGTGAGAACTCTCTTAAATCATATAAAGAAACTATCTTAGAAGGAAAAAACCCCAAAACCCCAACCAAATGTTAAAAAGAATCTCAGCTGTTTTAGAAATAAAAGATTTACTTGGCAATTTAAAGGAAAAAAATGTTAAAGCCCAAAGGCTACAATGATCTGCAACTGTAGCATAATGAAAGATAAGGCTCTGCATCTCAGGTAAGCCTTGTTTCCTAGAAACAAGAGAAAATAAGAGAGGTCCCAACCTGAATCTCTCCACTTCCTTCCCCCCTGCCCTCTCCAGGCAGCTTACGCCTGCTCAGTCTTTGTCTTTTCACTTATGGACCCAATTTGAGCAACAAAATAAAAATTTTGTTATAGAAAAGCCTTGGGGAAACTGCAGTAAGTGTGCCAAATAGCTTTAAAAAATTAAATGCTAGCAGATGAGAACCAGTCCTGACCCCAAGGTCAAGCAATATTAATCTTAGCTATTTTGCCAGTGGTCATTAAATAACGAGAATTTCTGTAGGTAGTTTCTAAATTGGAAAGTCTGAGATCTTACTAGTGGGGTGCAAACATGAGCACCAGAGCACAATAATTAGACTTAGATACTCTTCCGAATTTGCCTTTTAAAAATAAATTATGCCATTAAGCACTAAATGCAAGGATTAAAATTTCACAAACTTCTACTTAAATCAAAATGTGGTGACAACTACTGGCACACAACCAAATACTAAAAGAATCTTAGCTGTTTTAGAAATAAAACATTTGCTTCCAACTTGATGCAAACGTTTTTAGGGTCCATGATTAAGCTGATCTGTAAATACAGCATAAGAAAAACAGGTAAGGGAAGTCTTTTATGTGGCAAATAAAAAGCTAAAATCAAGATTTTGAAGGATGTTTGGCTGTAACTCACAAAAGACTTGAGACAAAGTAAATGACTATACATTCCTAAAAATTAAAATATGCACATTTTATAGAGTGATTAAAAACGTAGGAATTTATCATTACTATAACACATTTCTTACAAGGTTATGTGCAAATTTAAAAAATTATAATACTACAACTACTTTAGGAAACATAGTCAAATCCATTCCATAGTCCATCCATCCAAAGAATGGACTCATTATATTTTTTCTTTTACAATAAGAGAAAGTCTCTACTTTCCATACTTTCTAAAAATAATTAAATAAATTTAATATTTCAAAATGTGCTTTGGGTATTTGTGATTCACCAACTTGCTTAATTATTTCAAAAATCACTATTTCAAAAACTTCCATATTTTTATATACAGTTATTATTTATTTGTTCACTGACCGATGTAAAGAATGATGCAATGGGAACTATATCAATGGTATCTTGGGAGTCAAGATACCATTCATTCATCCATTCATTTCTTTGTTAAACAAATATCTGAGTACTACCTGTGTGCCAGACAATGGGCACTAAAAAAAATACTTAAGTCCCTGAAGAAACATAATACTATATTTCATCAAATTTGAGATGCCATCAATTGTAAGACTAACTCTTAACTAATAAAGAAAAAACGCTTTCAATTAAATTATGACACAATGCCTTAGATGAATCACATCAGCCTCTCAGTGCTTTGATATTTTTTAAATCTATTCAGAAAAATTTGGCAATTTTTCCTGCCTTCAATACACTGCTTGACATTTTAAATGGCAACCATTTTTTCATAGATCTCAGCACAAAACACAGCTTCATTTACTTTGGGATGTCTTCCTTACTTGGCTCCCATAAAGCATTTAGTTGTTATTAAAGAAAAGTAAATGGAACTGTGATGATTTTGCCAATGGCACATGTTTACTTCACTAATGTTAAATTCACATCTCTTGACTTTGTTTTGGTCCTTTACTGTGTGTTCCATAACTTTGTGTTTCAATACCATATCATAATGGAATCTTTTTGAAGGTATCTTAAATGGCAATTAAACCCAACATATGTAGAGCTGACACTGTGTACATAACTCAATTGAAATGATGATACTAAATATAGCTACAACTAAACTTGTACAAGCACAAGCAATTACAACCTGGCCAAATGGCCACCTGACTGACAGCGACTGACAGATGCCATCAAGTGATAGATATATTCCAAATTCAAAGACGTTAAAATGTGAAAAACATTATGTCTTAGAATCAGTAATAGCAGCAAACACTCACACAGCACTATGAGGAAAGCACCATTCTATGTAGTTTACACACATTATGTCACGAAAACCTGTAAGGTAGACAGATTATGTGCCTCTAGATGAGGAAACTGAGGCTTGGGGGCTGGGGGGTGTTTGAGTAACCTGCCCCAATATCACAAAGCTAGCACGTGCCAAGGCTAGCTTTTGAATCCAGGCAGTCTGGGCTATGCTTTTAACCACTACGTCATGTGGTCTCTTAAGTTATTAATCAATAACTAGCTTTGCAACCTAACCTGAATCGTTAGACTCCTTTCCTTACCTGGAAAAGGAGGAAAATGGAATGGATGATTATGGAGCCCTTTCCCAGGATGAAAATATTATCATTCTATAATCTTCTATAGTAAAATGTTATCACCATGGTAGTCTCTCCTTAACCCAATACAATTCAAAGACCTTCACTGACAGTGATTAGTGAAAGGAACGTAACTTCTACTATTAGTCTAAAATACACACACTTAGAAAGGTATTAAGAAACAGACACACGTGTACCACCATTTCTCTTTTTCAGGGTGACGGCAAAAGGCTGACTGTAGACACAAATGATCCAATTTGTAGGTTTTACTCTGCCTGTGTACTACATTTATGATAGAAATTTAGCCATTTAAAATTTTAATCCAAAATTAACAAATGATTTCAACGTGTCCATTGAACATACACACACTGCATAGTCCTTTATTCTTTAAAAATTCTTTTCATTTATGAGGGAAAAAACAATAGATTAATAACAGATGCAAATATGGCAACATTTTCTCTCTTGACCCAACTTAAGGGTGGAATTAAATGTGCATTACACACTTGACAACTCTTCTGCCCCAAGTCAGGGTGGGTTGTCACACCCTTTGGATTTTCTACAGGCCAAGCCAGCTGCCCTCCCTCTTAGGTAACCTTCCTTCAGACCCACAGCCTCTGATCATAAGGCAACACAGTGGTGCTTAAAATAATTCCTAATAGTTCATTTTGAAGTTGTCTACAGAAGGAGAGTTAATAAAGGAAAGAGATCACAAGGTGCAATGTGTTTAAAGCTTTCATTATTTATTCACAAAGAGCAAATACTGTATCAGTTTTGGGCCTTGCTTTTCTCTTTTATATACACATACACATACAGACAAAATAATTTGCCCCAACGGAAATCAGAGAAAACATTAAAAAGATTTCTGGGGAAAAAAGTGAAAAAAGGAATATAAGTGAACTGTTGGCAAAAGTAGGCTTAAAAAACAAAACAAGTGAGAAGATGCTCAAAGATGAAAGGCCCTGGCCGGTACACAGAATTTTACTATTACATACCTTTCCATGCTGCCCAGCTCTTTCATAACAAATGACAACATCTTCCCACATTTCTAGCTTCTCAAATATCTGAAGGGCTGAACTGGTACATCCCAACTCAAAGAGTAAACTTGCAAGCTGGCGCTAGAAAATCAAGTTAAAATAATGAATAATCCTTTACACAAAGACAGATTCCTGTTCCACTTGTAGGTATATCCAATCCACCATTTTAAGCATCTGCTTACTGTATTAAATGCCTAATTTCTATAATTCAACCTCTACTAATTAGAAATTTGCAATCATTCAATACTTACCTTTACTTTAGCAAGCCTCTTTAGAGGGGGTAAGGAATTAAAAAACAATATAGGAACTGTTCAAAACACTCAATATATCAATTTTTTCCCAAGAATTCAGAACTTAAAAGGCAAAATCTGTATTTCTTCATTACCTAGAGATTCTATATACGACAATCTGTTGTAAAGCTGATATCCAATAAATCAATTTTTAAAACTCTAGTTAGAATGGCCATTATCAGAAAGACAAGAGATAAGTGTTGCTGAGGGCGTGGAGAAAAGGGAACTCTTGTGCACTGTTGGTGGGAATGTAAACTTGTGCAGCCACTACAGAAAACTGTATGGAGGTTCCTCAGGAAACTGAAAATAGAACTACCATATGATCCAGTAATTCCACTTCTGGGCATATAGCTGAGGAAAATGAAAACACTAATTTATTTTAAGCACATCCTAAAAAACTTAGCTACTAATTTCCCAGTCCTTGGCAGATAAAAGGGTGCAAATTGTGGTAAGGTGAGTGAAGGTTAAATATATTCAAAAATAAACATACTGTATATTATAAGTGGTCTAACCTGCAGGAATAGAAAAACAATATTAAAAAGGTTTAGGGCTTCCCTGGTGGCGCAGTGGTTGGGAGTCTGCCTGCCAGTGCGGGGGACACAGGTTCGAGCCCTGGTCTGGGGGGATCCCACATGCCGCAGAATGGCTGGGCCCGTGAGGCACAACTACTGAGCCTGCGTGTCTGGGGCCTATGCTCCGCAACAAGAGAGGCCGCGATAGTGAGAGGCCCGCGCACCGCGATGAGGAGTGGCCCCCGCTCGCCGCAACTAGAGAAAGCCCTCGTACAGCAACGAAGACCCAACACAGCCATAAATTAATTAATTAATTAATTAATTTAAGAAAAAAAGGTTTAAAAAGTAGGTGAGACTCTTAAATAAGGTCTGGTTTCAAAATTCAATACATATTTAAGAGTTAAGAGGCTAATGGACATGGAACATGCAGGACTAACAAACTTAGAAAGTAAAATGAAATATGCCTGAAAATTATAAGCTAACATATTATCGAAATAAATAAAAGGGATGGCCCAATTCTTCTGTATTCCATGAAATACAAGAGAATTTGGCTATTTTAGAATATGTGGTTGGACATTTTCAAAACCTGAACATAGCATGTGGGAGCTGGAATAAATCTTAATGCTCATGTAGTAAGTAGTTTAATCTTTTCATTTAATAGATGAAGAAAGTTATGACATCTAAGCTGATATGATCTTTAGCTAGCAGTAAAGATGAATTCTCTTTTTATAATAAACTAATGTGTTATTTCTTGATCTTTAAAAATAATACATAAAGATATGGTTACTCCCTATTATGAAAGAAAAATGATTTAATTTCTTAATGAAAGAGGATGTTTATCTAACTGCCCAAATATCCTAAAATCCACAGCTTCCTAAGCAGATAAAATAAACACTTAGCCTACATTCTAAATTTATTTGAACAGTATTTAATTTTCCTAATGCTTCTGTTCAGAAACAGAGTAACAGCTACACCCTCAAAAGACATGTTTTGTCATAATAACAGTCTGAGATGTTTATACACCACAAATCACACAGTACAAAGCACTTAAATTTCACAGATCAGGGTCAAAAACATGCCAATAAGTTCCAGTTTTTAAGTTCCACCTTCTTGATGAAGAAGCTACTCCTTTTGAGATGCTATAACAAAGCTTTTTTTGTGCCTATGTTTTATTGAGATGCCTTCAATAGACAAAATGAATCCCAATGTATAGTAAACCCCCTCATTTACACTGTGCTTAAGAATATAACCTACTCTCTAAGAAATCTTATGATGGAGATTCTGAGTCATTGAATTGTGGGTTGGCATTTATAATTCGAAATCACTACCTATGTGCATAATCCACAAGAGAGGACAGGAAGCTGGTTAAAATGACAATAGTTACTAAATCATCTAGAAATTTCTGGCTAGCATCATTTAACTCCACTTAGCCTCTCTGCACCATAGCTTTCACATCTGTAAAATGGGGCTATTTCACAAAATTGTTGCAATAAAATAAGATAATGTGTGTGAAAGGCAGAACAAAATGTGTACCTCATAATAAATGTGCAGTAAAAGCTGGCTGTTATTATTTGGTATAATTACAACCCAATGGAGATAGAGGAAAGGAGGTAAACTAGACTAAAAGTTGGGAAACTAGAAATGTAGTTCATGAACAGCTATATGATCAACATTGGAAAAGTGTAGTTAATTGCACTGGGCCTCAATTTTCTTTTCTGTAGAATTAAGAAACTGGACCACATATCTTAAGTGGCCTTCAGTGCTTAAAATTTTACAGAATAGAGAACCGACGCCTCTTACACAGGAGAACCATGGCGTGGGAGCTAAACTAGGTATTCTCATATCATTAGAAAGAGGAGAGTAGTTAAGGGTATCTCACAATATCAAGTACTGAATAAATGCCTTCCTTTACCTTTTGTACACAACTTGCTTAAAAGGTTCATTCTTTAGCAGAAGGTCCTTAAAGGGCTTTTAAACATTGAAAATGAAGACTTCTGTGGCTCTAGTTAATCTAGTTTAAATTTTTTTTTAATGTTATAAAAGTCTAATATCACTTTACTCAAATAGCAGTTTGAAGTAACTGGCAATCCTCAGCTAGATACCTTTATTCTTTTCACTGAAATATTTGAAAACTCAAACATAAACATCTAATGTGTTTATCTTTCAAATGCGAAGTATTTTCCATACCCAATGACAACAACAACAAAAATACCTGAATGGCCCAATGAGGTGGCACTTGACAGCAATAGAAAATCTTCAGACGTTCCAATACAGACGTAGTCTTATCTTCAAATTGGTCTGCAAGAGCCTTAAGAGCACGTATCATAATCAGAATCTATATGTGCAATAACTTTTTAATATAAACAAGATTCTTATTGTAAAAGTTATACAAACAGACATATAAACAATAAAGAACACAAGTTACTTTGATAAGGTAATGGGATGTGTGAATTTTTTCTTGAATTTCATTTTTTTTCTTAATTAAAAAAAATTTTTTTTATTTTTGGCTGCATTGGGTCTTCATTGCACACGGGCTTTTCTCTAGTGGCGGTGAGCAGGGGCTACTCTTTGTTGCAGTGCGCGGGCTTCTCATTGCGGTGGCTTCTCTAGTTGCAGAGCATGGGCTCTAGGAGTGCAGGCTTCAGTAGTTGCAGCATGCGAGCTCAGTAGTTGCGGCACTCGTGCCCTAGAGCACGTGGGCTTCAGTAGTTGCGGCACGTGGACTCAGTAGTTGTGGCACGCAGGCGCTAGGGTGCGCAGACTCAGTAGTTGTGGCGCACGGGCTTAGTTGCTCCGCGGCATGTGGGATCTTTCCAAACCAGGGATCGAACCCTTGTCCTCTACATTGGCAGGTAGATTCTTAACCACGGCGCCACCAGGGAAGTCCTTGAATTTCTTTAAATGTTTAAAAAAAACTTTAAATTAATCAACATTTATGTAAATTTGTACATTGAAAACTTACCAGGAAAATAGTTTTTTAAATTGAGGTTTCCTATAATAGTTCTTTCAAAGAGCTAGCTTTATTAATCAGCCTTTTTACTTTTTCTAAGAAAAACTGTTCTTCAGCGTATCTATTTCACAGCCATACTGTCACTGTGACAACGGCACTTTCTAACATAAATCAGAGAAAAATTACATGAAGAACTTCATTTAGGAATTTTCTAACAAATAAAGTGAAATCAAAGCGTGTGTCTATTTGATCACAGAGGGTGAGTTCTCTTACTCTTCAGCAAGAGAGACATAGGGCAGGACATTCATTCATGTGAGACCACCCTTAAGGTGCAATGGACAGCTTCAACCTGCATGCACTGAGGAATCCCTCTGCTAGTCTGAAATACCTGCACTTTGTACTAAGTGGCTGAACTCGAAGAGGCTTTGTCAAGAAGCAGACCAACAAGACCAAGATGGCTGACTCTGAGAAAAGGTACCAGGGCCAAATGCAAAGCCAAAGGCTGGCACTAACTGGTCGTCACATGATGAGTCATCACAAGACCTCACATATTCAGCATCAAAGTGAATGCAGACGCTCTGGAGTCCTAGGCAAACACACAGACAACAGTCCCATTACCGTGATCATCTTCACCTGCCTCCTCATTTGCCATACAGTACGCATATATGTTTTTTCTGTTTTATACGGAGACCTCTCAACTGTGAATTATCATGACCTTTTTTGCATAATGCAGCGTTCAAATTTTCTTTTTTTGGCAATTGACTAGTTTTCACAGGCCTGTCTTATAAGGATTAGATGGCAGCAATACGTCAATGTTAATTTTCTGATGTTAATGCACATATTGTACTTATGTAGGAGAGCGTCCATGTATTTGAGGACGATGAAGCACTATGTTTACAACTTACTTTCCAAAACTTCAGGATACAAAAGACAGTTGGTCCTGTACTTAAAACTTTTCTGTAAGTTTGAAATTTTTTTCAAGTTTTTATGAAATTAAAATTGAAAATTTCAACAACAACAAAAAAAGTAAGAGGTAGCAAGTTCAAACTTCCTCAGGAGAAAGAAAAGGACAAGAATCTAACAAATCCCACTATAAGTAAGAGGAGACCAGTTTCTGAGCAGGGGAACTGCTCCTCAACTGGGGGAGAAGGGAAGTTCTCTATATTATAGTAGGTGGGAGATACATTTGTTAGTCTAAGAATATCCTGCAGAATGAGAAAACACTCATTACATCACTTCTTTGACAATCCAAGATGTTATTCAATCAAATCAGTCAGAACAAATTGAGTCATAACCAGACTCCTAAACCATCTTGATCAAAATATTTTTAAAGCTTTCTGGCCTTACTTCAGAGAAACTTAATAGCAAAAAGGTTGCATGCTTCTGCCCAAAGCTATTTAGTTGTAGGAGAGAGAGAAGAGAAGAAAAACTTCTGGCTGAATACATATGGTTACAATACATAAATAGAAGGTTCACTGAATTACTTCATTAAGGGGGGCAACTTTTCCCTTTTATCAAATTCTTTTTCTTCCTTTGGAAAGAAAAAATAAATAATGCTTATTTAATAATTAAAAGCCAAAAGCAACATCCCAACATTTACTTTCATGAAGTCTTAATTATATGCAAGACATTTGATTTTCAAACAAAACTCATGCTGTTTGCTGTACTTACTGCATCTAACTAAAACGTATTAATCACTGCTAGGTAAATACTACCTGATTTATTAATAAACAGATTTATTATGTATTTCAGATATTTTTAGATGATCTCAGAGTGTCTCTGGTACTCAGATACTCTCCAAAATGGCAGAGACCACCGGAGAGAGCAGAGAATGAACATTTATTTGAATCTGATACCATAAATAAGCCCCTGTACAAGTACAGCTATGCTTTATAAGAATTCGAATAGGCCATGTGTATGATAAAGATTAAAAACAGAATTCTAATCTATTTTCACTCCTGCACAGAATATACTTGTTCCTACCTTAAATATGACAACCACCTAAAGATTCACCTACCAATAAAACCAAGAACATCAAATTAATTTGTCTATTTCCTCTACTGAATTCAAAGTACTCTCTTATTTGCTAACTCACTCCAAATACAGGGACTTATTTACAATTCATCTCTAGGTTTTTCAGAGCAGGATTATTCCTAGTGACTCATTCTGGAATAATCCCATTATAGTCAAATGAACTGGAGTCCTTTACAAGAAAAAGAGTGCTGATAGGTGAAGTGGCCTGCATGCTGTTCTAGGTCAACCTCCAACAAACAAGTCATTGCAACACAAAGGCACTCATCTACGAAATGGTTTTCTAAATGATCTTTTGCACTCCAAACACTGAGTATATGGCTTTATCAAAAGAGTATTTTGTTTAATTTCAAGCATTTGAGGAGGCTGCTAGTTTCAGGTACCATTAGCCGAACACAAGTATCAGGTTCATTCCTCAGGGGCAAACTGTACCAAAGCAGTCTGGAAGACAACGGCAGGACATTGAGTGCTGGGAGAATGGGACTGAATGAAAGCAAGCCCGAGCTTCTACTGTGTATGTGTGTGTGTGTGAACGTGCACAGAAACAATGAGCTCGGAGACAAACTGGCACTTTGTAAGCTTTCACACTCCCCCAGAAATTGAGGTGAATGACCTCTAAAGCAGTGTCCTACCCTTTCACTTGCCATTTTCTCTCTCCACTTTCTAAATTTCATGTATTTCACACCTGAAAGTCATGGGCACTTGGTCATAAGTTAAACTGGTATGAGAAGTTGTCTTTAAGGGAAAATGGTAACATCAAAAATGGAGAGAAAGAGAGAGAGAGGGAGAAGTGAATATACCCTAGACCAATCATTAGGAGTTGAAAGCAAGCAGAGTGTACTATAGGAGGGTGACAGAAGAAATGTGGATAAACGGGAAAGACGATGAGTAAAGAGTAAGGAAGAGTCTAGGTCTCAGTCAGGAGTGGTGGGGGGAAAGCCAAGTCACAGAAAATCCAGGTATGATAACTGCTGGGAGACACCAGATGACTTCATGATGTATAAACTACTGCGATATGAAACTGTTTTCAAGTTTTAAGACTCCCTTTTAATGTCTTTTTCTCCCCAAACTCCATCACAAAGCATTTATACTTTGAGTGTCCTTTGAGACAACGTGCTTGTGCATATGGATTCTCTAACCCCAGACAATAACGACTCTCAGCCTTCCAGGAGCCACAGTACCAGAGGTCAGGAGATACCGCTAAGGAATGGGGAATAAAAGAATAAAACCCTGGAAAAACAATAATGGGCCCTCTCTTTTCAATGCTCTGTTTTCAGTAGAGAAAGAACTTCCCCTCCAAAAAACTAGAGAAGATCAAGACTACATTTTAAAATTAGCACATGGAGAATGATTTAGTATAGAAGGACAATTCTGAACAAGGTCTGGTATGATTTAGACTTTATTTATGTGCTCGTATCTAAAAGTATGGCACACATATCTTCAAAAGAACAGAGCTAGTCCCTAAGGACCTACACTTTCACTGAAGGCTATTCTTTCTTGCTTGCGTGATATCAAAGTGTTTATCCGCTTTCTGAAGAGCCAAGTAGAAATTAGCTGATAATCTAAAAGGTATGATTGATCATATGCCAAATTACCTTGCTTTTTTGTGCAATGTGTGTGTGTGTGTGCGTGTGTGTGTGTGTAGGAGGGTGGGATTTATTATAAAAATATGTACTTAATCAAATATATCCAACAGTTGGGCTGAACTGCTCTCTCTGACAGGAGTCTGCAGTCATTCAGCCGTGATTCACAGAGTGGTGAAGCTAACTGCCACCTCAAACTCCCAAGCCCAAGAAAATTTCTAATAGGAACAAGGGGAATGAGAATCAAAACCTATTAACACACCTACTAAGTATCAACAACACCATTAAACCTATTGTTAATCCAGTTTTACCTTGTGTATAGGGAATTGCAGGGAATCAGAGAGATTAAAAAAAATGGCTTGCCCAGGCTTCCCTGGTGGTGCAGTGGTTAAGAATCCGCCTACCAATGCAGGGGACACGGGTTTGATCCCTGGTCCGGGAAGATCCCACATGCCGCGGAGCAACAAAGCCCATGCGCCACAACTACTGAGCCTGCGCTCTAGAGTCCGTGAGCCACAACTACTGAAGCCCACGCACCTAGAGCCCATGCTCCGCATCAAGAGAAGCCACCGCAATGAGAAGCCCGTGCACTTCAGCGAAGAGTAGCCCCTGCTCACCGCAACTAGAAAAAGCCAGCGCACAGCAACAAAGACCCAACTCAGCCATAAATTTATTTATTTATTTATTTACTTACTTACTTAATTTATTAAAAAAAAAAATGGCTTGCCCAAAGTTTAAAGCTATGAAATAGGTGAGCCTGTCTGATTCCAAACACTAAGTTGACAGCTTCATTAAAACCTTACCTCCTAAGTGGAAATTATCAGAGCTGTGAAAATAAAAAGCAGCTTCTCCCTGGAAAAATACTGAGAACTCTAATTAACTGGGTTTTTCCCCACCTAATCCCATAATATGGGAGTCAGGGTGTGGCCTGGCGAAGAAGATCTTTGATCACTACTTCCTGTTCCAAAGACTTTCATGTGTTGGCTGGTAGGAACTGGGTCTATTAATGGGGGCTGGGAGAGCCTAGATGTCTTTTTTATGATTCCAGACAGAAGAGATGAACATAAAGAGGGAGGCTTCAAGGAAGCCCAGACAAGGATCTTGGAACATTCCCCTTAGTCACACCGTAGCAGTTCTTAAACCATTTCGTTTCAGGACCTCTTTATATTTATGTTTTTAATTAATTTTTATTGGAGTATAGTTGCTTTACAATGTTGTAGGACCTCTTTAAACTCTTATAAATTATTGAGGGACTCCAAAAGCTTTTGTTTGTGTGGGCTATCATCTATTAATATTTATCATATTAGAAATTTAAACTGAATAAAATTTAAATATTTATTAATCCATTCTAAAAGAAAATAATGAATCTATTACATTAACATACATAATATGTTTTATGAAAAATAACTATATTTTCCCAAAAAAAAAAAAAAAAAAAGTCTTGAAAAGATTGGCAATGTCTTGGGAATTCCCTGGCAGTCCAGTGGTTAGGACTCTGAGCTTCCACTGCTGGGGGCCCGAGTTCAATTCCTGGTCAGGGAACTAAGATCCTGCAAGCTGAGTGGCACAAAGAAAAAAGTAAAAAAAAAAAAAACTGTCAATGTGTTACATTTTTGCAACTCTCTTTAATGTTTGGCTTAATAGATGACAGCTGGATTCTCATAGTGGCTTCTGTAGTCAATCTGTTGCAATATGATGTTTTGGTTGAAATTTATGAAGAAAGTTTGGCCTCATACAGATAGGTAGTTGGAAAAGGGAGAAGTATGTTAATAGCTTTTTCAGTTAATTGTGCATATTATTGTTTGATACTACATCAAAATTCAAAATGTGGTAGCTTCTTAGAGTTACCTGCAATGTGGAATTTGAAATCCTATCAATGAATGTTTCCCTTTTACATTAAATACTCTGTTACAGTAAAATCCACTGGTCTAAAAAAACCAAAAAACAAAACACCACTCACTGATGTATCTTGAACTTTGAATGGATCTTTTACCTATGCTTGATTTTTCACATCATGCATTAGTCATTTGGAAAATGTGCAGATTTACAAATGTTGACATATTTCATATAATATTAAAAATTATATGCATTAATATCACCAATAATCTCACAAGAAAACTCTCAGCCCCGTACTTGAAGTATTGGAAAGCTGTCAAATTCATAACTGCATATAAAAGATTTCCAAAAGTCTCATTATTTTTTCTTAAAAGCCCAAAATGTTATCACTGGTAAGAAATACTGTCAATTATTTTCCTAGAAATGATGAGCTCACTTCATTCATTTCTGAGAAAATTTCTGCCAAATACCCAAGTATGAATACCCATAGTCTGTCAGTAGTTCTTAGTAAAAACAGTGTTTCCTGGGAAAAGCAGCTCGCTTAGCTTTCCTTGAGACAACCACTGTACTTCAGCATGCAGCACAAGTGTTTCGCAAGTACTTCCCAGTTCATCACGTAGAATATTAAAAAGTGCGCTGTCAAGGGTGAAGACTTAATAATAGCAATAATACTGCTTTATCAAAGACATTCATAAACAAAACTGTCTTGGGACTTCCCTGGTGGTCCAGTGGTTAAGAATCCACCTTCCAATGTAGGGAAACATGGGTTCAATCCCTGGTTGGGGAACTGAGATCCCACATGCCACGGGGCAACTAAGCCCGCGTGGTGCAACTACTGAGCCCATGCACTCTGGAGCCCGTGCGCCACAGCTAGAGAGAAGCCCGTGTGCTGCAACGAAAGATCCTGCGTGCCACAAAGAAGATCCCACGTGTTGCAACTAACAGACCCAACACAACCAAAAAATAAATAAATAAATAAACTTTAAAAAACAAAAAACAAAACTGTCTTTTCTTTTTTTTTAAGCTACAAACTCGTGGTGGTGAAGCACAGGATGACTACCAGCACAGCACGGTGTCCTGACCTTGATTCCGGTCAAGGGGTCAACAGTTTGACCCCCCATTGCTTCTGCTGATTCAGTATCAACACAGTGACAAGATAAATAGTATCTCAATATTGTTGTGAAGACAGTTGTGACCTTGGACACTCTGAAAGGTCTGAGGAGCCTCGGGGCTCCACAATCACCCCCTGAGAACTGCTGCCTGAGAACTGGGAGATGCACAATCTCTCGTGCCTTCCCCTGATGCCGCCCACCTCCAACCTTCTCCCACAACTTCTCCAGGGGATCCTGCTTAGTATTCAAGGCAATACTTAGAAGTTCTCCTTTATTATCTTGTCTTTAAAAGTTTAGGAAATGAGAAAAGTCAGTCTGTTTATAGTCTGCAAGTATTATAAGAGTGCAAAGAATATTTATTAAAACTTAAGTGAATGCTTTAAATTCCTAGTATTATCCTTTCTAAAAAAGTTAAAGTAGTTAACTCTAATAATAATTACACCTACTTTCCTGAGCAGTCTCAGTCAGATGCAAAGCATCTGTTCCTCAGCGAGCTCAATTCCACCTGGCCCTCGTCTGCAACCCTCAGTAACACTCACCTCTAAGGTTCCTTCTGGCACCCAGTCCCCTGTTAAATCACAACGCTGGCCTCCAGGCCTTGGTAAATGCCCTTTTAGTCTCTGTTCTGTTGTATTTGGATGTAAGACAGGAAAATATCTGGAGCTACTAAAGATTAACAACCTGCCTCTGTCAGGGGCAGTCTCTTCATAATCACCACCCTCACCAGACCCTGAATTTCTGCAGGCTGGGCTGAAGAGCTATATATATATATTTTTAAAATTTATTTATTTTACTTTTGTCTGCGTTGGGTCTTTATTGCTGTGTGCGGGCTTCCTCTAGTTGCGGCAAGCAGGGGCTACTCTTGGCTGCGGTGCGCGGGCTTCTCGTTGCAGTGGCTTCTCTTGTTGTGGAGCATGGGCTCTAAGCATGCAGGCTTCAATAGTTGTGGCTCGTGGGCTCTAGAGTGCAGGCTCAGTAGTTGTGATGCACGGGCTTACTTGCTCTACGGCATGTGGGATCTTCCCGGACCATGGCTCGAACCCATGTCCCCTGCATTGCCAGGTGGATTCTTAACCACTGCGCCACCAGGGAAGTCCCATGAAGAGCTATATTTTAACAAGCACGTTGGAAGTGGTTCTTATGTTCAGGCAAGTTTGAGAAATGTTGTATAAGGCTCTTAAGATGTACACAGGGTACTGTCCCAGGAAAAACCAATGTGTCAGTTCAATCAACACAATCTGACTCTGTCAAAGACCTTCAGTGTGCCCCAACTGGAATCTGACTGAAGTTAGCATTTAGTGCCTTTAGAAGTGTGCTTTAAGTGGGTGTACTTTATTCCATCCCACTAGTAAGTTTCTCTGCTGTTACTGAGTTTTCACTGTTCTGTAACTTTCTAGGTTTTCAAAATATTTTTTTAACTATTAACAATATTTTATATTGTTTATTGCTTCTCCCTTCTTTTACCTCACTTATTTATGAACTAATTGTTGCCTATTTTTTTACTAATCTATTACCATGAAACTCACATCCGGGTTCAGCCCATCAGCCTCCATCCAGGCAGCCCCCTTTCTTGGCCTTAGCAGAAGCCAATTTCACTCACCCAGGTGCACGTTCTTTTCCCACACTGGACTGCATCCTGATATTGTGTACACTCCATTTCCTCCTCCTTTCACCTAAATTGTAGGCCTTCAGACGCTGAGTTCTGCAACCAAACCTCCCTCACAAAAGCCTCTGTTCACTTCTTCCTGCCTATGCTGGTTCAACTCCTTTCCCCCAGATGATGCCAAGTCTTCCTCTGATATCTTCTTTCTCAGAGCTTCCTGAGAAGAATACTGCATGGTGAATCAAAGCATGGACTTCAGGGGCTTCCCTGGTGGCTCGGTGGTTAAGAATCCGCCTGCCAATGCAGGGGACACGGGTTCAAGCCCTGGTCTGGGAAGATTCCGCATGCCGCGGAACAACTAAGCCCGTGCACCACAACTACTGAGCCTGCGCTCTAGAGCCTGCGAGCCACAACTACTGAGCCCAGGCACCACAACTACTGAAGCCCGTGTGCCTAGAGCTCATGCTCTGCAACAAGAGAGGCCACCGCAATGAGAAGCCCGCGCACCGCAACAAAAAGTAGTCCCCGCTCACCACAACTAGAGAAAGCCCACGCACAGCAACAAAGACCCAACTCAGTCAAAAATAAATAAAATAAATTAATTAAAAAAACAAAAAAAGCATGGACTTCGAAATCCAAGACAAATCTGGTTTGAATTCAATTAGACCTTGAGAAAGTCACTTATATTTTCTGTGCTTCAGTTTCTTCATCAGTAAAAATATAAATAGTGCCTACTTCCTAGGATTATTTAGCACCTGGCATATGAGTATCCAGTAAACGGTAGTAACTGTACACAGTTCTGAATAAACAGTAGTAATTATAATGACTCCAAAAAAAAAAAAAGCATAGCTACAGTCACAGGAGCAAGTTCTAGTATACTTTTCAATAACTTTCAAACGCTACATGTGGTTATTAACACAGGTGAAGTACAGAGCTAGAACAGACATGATTTCATATCTCAGATATTTGAAAAGCTCAATGGCGGGACTCAGCACACTAAACATGAAGAATTGTAACTATCCCAATGTTTTTAGATTTTCTAAATCTAAAGCATTCTATTCTAGATAGTAATGATTGCTTTTAGTGAGTTATGAAGGATTGGGCAGTTTTATTTTCCTGTACCGCCTTTAAAGTCAGGATAATAGAAGCAGTCAACATTTACTGAGGGTTTACTATGTGCCAGGAGCTATTTGAAGTGTTTCACAAATATTAAGTCAAATATTTAACCCCTCATTATCTGAATGAGGTGGGCATTACTGCTCTCTCCATTCTCCAGATAAGGGAAGTGAAGCATAAGAGGTTAGGGAGCTTAGGCTTGGCCACAGTACGTGACATCTCTTCCTCTTGGATTGTGAGGTCTATGGACAATAAAATCTGGTGTTTTTCTGACAACAGACATTCTGACACTGAAGCAGGCAGAGAAAAGCAGAGATGAGAAAAGAGAGAAAGACCTGATGATCTCTTCAAGCCTTGAATCCAGCTAACTCTGAGATCGGAATACCCCTAGACTTCCCAGTAATTATAATAGTCAACCAATTTCCTTTTTTACAGCCAGTTTGAATTGGGTTTCTGTCCCTTACAACTAAAAGTTTCCTATTGAGACCTGTCCTTGATTGTACTGAAGCAGAAGTATAAAAAGTCTCGAAAAGCTCTAAACTTCAATCTGTCCATTACAAGCACCTTATATTTAGAAAATGATATTTAAAGTATAAAAATCAAATGCAACTTCTCAAATTTTGAAGCCATACCCCCTTGTGAGGTAAGCCAAATATGGCCAAGGTCAGCTTGAATTACTAGATCACGTGCTCCCCTACACCTCCTGACATCCATAATGACAGCCATATGTTCCACTCATGCAAATAGCCGCACATCAAGGTCAATGCCAAGCCTGCCAAATATAATGCATGTGGATGTACATTCATGAAGAAGATATGTGAAAATGTAATAGAGCAGGTGCACGTTCTGAGACACTAAAACTTCGGAGAGCAGTCTGCAATGCAGAACAAATGACCAGCTTGTAATATAGAGGGAAAGCTTTGTTTTATGGTATGTTGAGAAATACCGAGTGAACATATTTCCAGTTAATTAAGTAGCTAATTCATGAACCCCAGTCTCTTATCACTTTTTTTTAACGTCTTTATTGGAGTATAATTGCTTTACAATTCTTATCACTTCTTTTAATGACCTCAAAGGGTAGTGATTTATGCATGTAGTTCATCATTTTTTAGGAAACCCTGTTAAGAAAAAATTGACATTCCTTTACCTCTTTCCCCTTAAAAAAAATACAACCAACCAAACTGGGAATTACTACCCTCTGAGACCTCTATGTTACCCTCAGTGTGATCACAGTGACTGCTCTGTTCCTGTTAGCTTTGGCACAGGACTGAAGATTTGGACTGTAGGATATTACAAAGGCTGGTCTCTACTGCTCTCAGACTGCTAAACTGCCAGATGAAAATATAATCTTTAATTTAGCTAACTCTCAATTATTCCTGCTAATAAGTAGGTAATTAAAAATTAAACACAGAGAAGAAAAGGACCTACAAAAACAAACCCAAACAATTAAGAAAATGGTAATACAAACACACATTTCGACAATTACCTTAAACGTGAATGGATTAAATGCTCCAACCAAAAGACACAGGCTTGCTGAATGGATACAAAAATAAGACCCATATATATGCCATCTACAAGAGACCCACATCAGACCTAGGGACACATACAGACTGAAAATGAGGGGATGGAAAAAGATATTCCATGCAAATGGAAATCAAAAGAAAGCTGGAGTGGCAATACTTATATCACATAAAACAGACTTTAAAATAATGTTACAAGAGACAAGGAAGGACACTACATAATGATCAAGGGATCAATCCAAGAAGAAGATATAACAATTATAAATATATATGCACCCAACATAGGAGCACCTCAATACATAAGGCAACTGCAAACAGCTATAAAAGAGGAAATCGACAGTGACACAATAATAGTGGGGGAATTTAACACCTCACTTACACCAATGGACAGATCATACAAACAGAAAATTAATAAGGAAACACAAGCTTTAAATGACACAATAGACAAGATAGATTTAATTGATATTTATAGGACATTCCATCCAAAAACAGCAGATTACACTTTCTTCTCAAGTGGGCACGGAACATTCTCCAGGATAGATCACATCTTCGGTCACAAATCAATCCTCAGTAAGTGGAAGAAAACTGAAATCATATCAAGCATCTTTTCTGACCACAACGCTATGAGATTAGAAATCAATTACAGGGAAAAAACGTAAAAAATACAAACACATGCAGGCTAAACAATACATTACTGAATAACCAAGCGATCACTAAAGAAATCAAAGAGGAAATCAAAAAATACGTAGAGACAAATGACAATGAAAACATGATGATCCAAAACCTATGGGATGCAGCAAAAGCAGTTCTAAGAGGGAAATTTACAGCTATACAAGCCTGCCTCAAGAAACAACAAAAATCTCAAACAATCTAATGTTACACCTAAAGGAACTAGAGAAAGAAGAACAAACAAAACGCAAAGTTAGCAGAAGAAAAGAAATTATAAAGATCAGAGCAGAAATAAATGAAATAGAAACAAAGAAAACAATAGCAAATATCAACAAAACTAAAAGCTGCTTCTTTGAGAAGATAAACAAAATGGATAAACCATCAGCCAGAATCATCAAGAAAAAGAGGGAGAGGACTCAAATCAATAAAATTAGAAATGAAAAAGGAGAAGTTACAACAGACATTGCAGAAATACAAAGAATCCTAAGAAACTACTACAAGCAACACTATGGCAATAAAATGGATAACCTGGAAGAAATGGACAAATTCTTAAAAAGGTATAACCTCCCAAGACTGAACCAGGAAGAAATAGAAAATATGAACAGACCAATCACAACTAATGAAATTGAAACTGTGATTAAAGATCTTCCAAAAAACAAAAGTCCAGGACCAGATGGCTTCACAGGTGAATTCTATGGAACATTTACAGAAGACCTAACACCCATCCTTCTCAAACTCTTCCAAAAAATTGCAGAGGAAGGAACATTCCCAAACTCATTCTATGAGGCCACCATCACCCTGATACCAAAACCAGACAAAGATAACTACAAAAAAAATTACAGACTAATATCACTGATGAATATGAATGCAAAAATCCTCAACAAAATACTAGCAAACAGAATCCAACAACACATTAAGAGGATCATACACCACGATCCAGTGGGATTTTCCCAGGGATGCAAGAATTCTTCAATAATGCAAATCAATCAATGTGATACACCATATTAACAAACTGAAGAATAAAAACCATATGATCATCTCAATAGATACAGAAAAAGCTTTTGACAAAATTCAACACCTGTTTATGATAAAACCTTCCAGCAAATAGGCCTAGAGGGAACCTACCACAACATAATAAAGGCCATATAGTACAAACCCACAGCAAACATCATTCACAATGGTGAAAAACTGAAAGCATTTCCTCTAAGATCAGGAACAAGACAAGGATGTCCACTCTCACCACTATTATTCAAGATAGTATTGGAAGTCCTAACCACGGCAATCAGAGAAGAAAAGGAAATAAAAGGAATACAAATTGGAAAAGAAGAAGTAAAACTGTCACTGTTTGCAGATGACATGATACTATACATAGAGAATCCTAAAGATGCCACCAGAAGACTACTAGAGCTAATCAATGAATTTGGTAAAGTTGCAGGATACAAAATTAATGCACAGAAATCTCTTCCATTCTTATACACTAATGATGAAAAATCTGAAACAGAAATTAAGGAAACACTCCCATTTACCACTGCAACAAAAAGAATAAAATACCTAGGAATAAACCTACCTAGGGAGACAAAAGACCTGTATGCAGAAAACTATAAGACACTGATGAAAGAAATTAAAGATGATACCAACAGATGGAGAGATATACCATGTTCTTGGATTGGAAGAATCAATTGTGACAATGACTATACTACCCAAAGCAATCTACAGATTCAATGCACTCCCTATCAAATTACCAATGGCATTTTTTACAGAACTAGAACAAAAAATCTTAAAATTTGTATGGAGACACAAAAGACCCCAAATAGCCAAAGCAGTCTTGAGGGAAAAAAACGGAGCTGGAGGAATCAGACTCCCTGACTTTAGACTATACTACAAAGCTAGAGTAATCAAGACAATATGGAACTGGCACAAAAACAGAAACATAGATCAATGGAACAAGATAGAAAGCTCAGAGATAAACCCACGCACCTATGGTCAACTAATCTATGACAAAAGAGGCAAGAATATACAATGGAGAAAAGACAGTCTCTTCAATAAGTGGTGCTGGGAAAACTGGACAGCTACATGTAAAAGAATGAAATTAGAACACTCCCTAACACCATACACAAAAATAAACTCAAAATGGATTCGAGACCTAAATGTAAGACCGGACACTATAAAACTCTTAGAGGAAAACATAGGAAGAACACTCTTTGACATAAATCACAGCAAGATCTTTTTTGATCCACCTCCTAGAGTAATGGAAATAAAAACAAAATAAACAAATGAGACCTAATGCAACTTCAAAGCTTTTGCACAGCAAAGGAAACCATGAACAAGATGAAAAGACAACCCTCACAATGGGAGAAAATATTTGCAAAACAAATCAACGGACAAAGGATTAATCTCCAAAATATATAAACAGCTCATGCAGCTCAATATTAAAGAAACAAACAACCCAATCCAAAAATGGGCAGAAGACCTAAATAGACATTTCTCTAAAGAAGACATACAGATGGCCAAGAAGCACATGAAAAGCTGCTCAACATCACTAATTATTAGAGAAATGCACATCAAAACTACAATGAGGTATCACCTCACACCAGTCAAAATGGGCATCATCAGAAAATCTACAAGCAACAAATGCTGGAGAGGGTGTGGAGAAAAGGGAACCCTCTTGTACTGTTGGTGGGAATGTAAACTGATATAGCCACTATGGAGAACAGTATGGAGGTTCTTTAAAAAACTAAAAATAGAATTACTGTATGACCCAGCAATCCCACTACTGGGCATATACCCAGAGAAAACCATAATTCAAAAAGACACATGCACCCCAATGTTCACTGCAGCACTATTTACAATAGCCAGGTCATGGAAGCAATCTAAATGCCCATCGACAGACGAATGGATAAAGAAGATGTGGTACATATATACAATGGAATATCGCCATAAAACGAACGAAATTGGGTCAATTGAAGAGATGTGGATGGATCTAGAGACTGTCATACAGAGTGAAATAAGTCAGAAAGAGAAAAACAAATATCATATATTAACACATATATGTGGAACCTAGAAAATGGAACAGATGGACTGGTTTGCAGGACAGAAATAGAGACACAGATATAGAGAACAAACATATGGACACCAAGCGGGGGAAAGCCGTGGGGGGGTGTGGGTGGTGGTGGGATGAACTGGGAGATTTGGATTGACATGTATATACTGATGTGTATAAAATGGATGACTAATAAGAACCTGCTATATAAAAAAATAAATAAAATTAAATTCAAAAAAAAAAAAGAGTGACCCAGGAAGGACTAAAAAAAAAAAAAAAAACAAAATTGATTTTTTTTTTTTGGATCAGACATGGCATGGGGGAGAAGCCAAATGATGGGGTGGGGGAGAAGCTGAATGATGATAGATAGGTAAGTACTTTATACACCATTGGTAAAAAGCAGGGTATAAATAAACACAACACTCAGTATTCAGCAAACATCCAATAAGTGCCTATACAAAAGTGAGTAAAACACAGAACCTGACCCCTCAAAAAAGCTCACATTCTAGCTGTGAAAATGGAAAGGTTTTCAAATAAAATATAATTTAGTAAATGCTAAAATACAGTATTAAGAATAGATGCTCTTTATGAAGGTTCCTTAAAATCTAAAAACAGAACTACCATACGACCCAGCAATCCCACTACTGGGCATACACTGTGAGAAAACCATAATTCAAAAAGAGTCATGTACCACAATGTTCACTGCAGCTCTATTTACAATAGCCAGGACATGGAAGCAACCTAAGTGTCCACTGACAGATGAATGGATAAAGAAGATGTGGCACATATTTACAATGGGATAATACTCAGCCATAAAAAGAAACGAAATTGAGTTATTTGTAGTGAGGTGGATGGACCTACAGTCTGTCATACAGAGTGAAGTAAGTCAGAAAGAGAAAAACAAATACCATAGGCTAACACATATATATGGAATCTAAAGAAAAAAAAATGGTTATGAAGAACCTAGGTGCAGGACAGGAATAAAGACGCAGATGTAGAGAATGGACTTGAGGACACGGGGAGGGGGAAGGGTGAGCTGGGACGAAGTGAGACAGTGGCATGGACTTATATATACTATCGAATGTAACATAGATAGCTAGTGGGAAGCAGTCACATAGCACAGGGAGATCAGCTCAGTGCTTTTTGACCACCTAGAGGGGTGGGATAGGGAGAGTGGGAGGGAGACGCAAGAGGGAGGAGATATGGGGATATATGTATATGCATAGCTGATTCACTTTGTTACAAAGCAGAAACTAACACACCACTGTAAAGCAATTATACTCCAATAAAGATGTTAAAAAAGAAAAAATAATAGATGTTCTAAAAATACTCATTTAAAAATTGTGAAATCTCAATTAGCTTCCACAGATAAGAAAATCAAACGGCAGTATGAACAGTCTCCAGTAACAGAAAACTGCTACAATCTCAAATTCCCAATTCAATGCAATGTTCCCAGAAATTCAAGGGTGAAGGAAAAAACTCTTGCCACGCAAACATCTTCAGAGGCACAACTACCTGGATAGGGACAGACCTTCACAATTTAAATTAACAGGTTTAAAACATAACTGGGTAATTAAAATTCATCAGCAAAATTACTTAATAATGAACATAAAGTAACCTAACATTAACCCTCAATGACTGAACTGAGTTTATCTAACACTTATATGAACGTTATTAGACAATGATGACATTTAGTTTGCACAAGTTTTTTTGGATTGGACATAAGTAAGATGGTTCCTTTGAATGTATGTGGTTTCAATTAATTTCCTTCATATTTGGATATGTACAATACATTGTTTTCATCATACTAAAGGAAAGAAGAAAAAGATGTGATCTTATGATAAAGAAAATATTGATTATTTGGACTTGGATCAGACATGGCATGGTGGGGTGGGGCAGAAGCAGAATGATGATAGATAGACAGGTAGTTTGTACCCCACTGGTAAAAAGCAGGGTATAAATAAATACTGGAGAATATAATATTTTAATTCAAGCTGCTTCTGAATTCTAAAATAACCAGTGTTTCCTTAAACATTATTTTGTTCATCATTACCACCATCATCATACTCCTGAAGATACAATAATTAAAGAACTCTAGCATAGAAAAATTTCCATTAGATAGGGTGCTTTTAATGCACTGCCCTCAACTTGGAGTTCCTTCTTCCTCTGTGGATCTTATAATATTGATTTATTTACCTTTAGGTGTGACACAACAGTCCCTTTCTAAGTTTGGCATGTCTCACTTAGACATCCCTTCCAAATCTGCCACCTTTAGGACCAGCCATTGCAACCTTTTTTTTTTTTTTTAACATCTTTATTGGAGTATAACTGCTTCACAATGGTGCATTAGTTTCTGCTCTATAACAAAGTGAATCAGTTATACATATACATATATCCCCATATCTCCTCCCTCTTGCGTCTCCCTCCCAACCTCCCTATCCCACCCCTCTAGGTGGTCACAAAGCACCGAGCTGATCTCCCTGTGCTACGCGGCTGCTTCCCACTAGCTATCTATCTTACATTTGGTAGTGTATATAAGTCCATACCACTCTCTCACTGTGTCCCAGTTCACCCTTCCCCCTCCCCGTGTCCTCAAGTCCATTCTCTGCATCTGCGTCTTTATTCCTGTCCTGCCCCTAGGTTCTTCATAACCGTTTTTTTTTTTCGTTTAGATTCCATATATATGTGTTAGCATACAGTATTTTTTTCTTTCTGACTTACTTCACTCTGTCTGACAGACTGTAGGTCCATCCACCTCACTACAAATAATTCAATTTCGTTTCTTTTTATGGCTGAGTAATATTCCATTGTATATATGTGCCACATCTTCTTTATCCATTCATCTGTCAATGGACACTTAGGTTGCTTCCATGTCCTGGCTATTGTAAACAGAGCTGCAGTGAACACTGTGGTACATGAATCTTTCTGAATTATGGTTTTCTCAGGGTATATGACCAGCAGTGGGATTGCTGAGTTGTATGGTAGTTCCATTTTTAGTTTTTTAAGGAACCTCCACACTGTTCTCCATATTAGCTGTATTAATTTACATTCCCACCAACAGTGCAAGAGGGTTCCCTTTTCTCCACACCATCTCCAGCATTTACTGTTTGTAGATTTTTTGATGATGGCCATTCTGACCAGTGTGAGATGATATCTCATTGTAGTTTTGATTTGCATTTCTCTAATGATTAATGAAGTTGAGCATTCTTTCATGTGTTTGTTGGCAATCTGTTTATCTTCTTTGGAGAAATGTCTACTTAGGTCTTCTGCCCATTTTTCAATTGGGTAGTTTGTTTTTTTGATATTGACCTGCATTAGCTGCTTGTAAATTTTGGAGATTAATCCTTTGTCAGTTGCTTCATTTGCAAATATTTTCTCCCATTCTGAGGGTTGTCTTTTCGTCCTGTTTATGGTTTCCTTTGCTGTGCAAATGCTTTTAAGTTTCATTAGATCCCATTTGTTTATTTTGTTTTCACTTCCATTTCTCTAGGAGCTGGGTCAAAAAGGATCTTGCTGTGATTTATATCATAGATTGTTCTGCCTAGGTTTTCCTCTAAGAGTTTGATAGTGTCTGGCTTTACATTTAGGTCTTTAATCCATTTTGAGTTTATTTATTTATTTTTTATTAAAATTTTTTTCTGACGTGTGAAATATCATTGATCTTTTTTTTTTTTTTTAATTTATGGTTGTGTTGGGTCTTCGTTTCTGTGCGAGGGCTTTCTCTCTAGTTGTGGCAAACGGGGGCCACTCTTCATCGCGGTGTGCGGGCCTCTATCGCGGCCTCTCTTGTTGTGGAGCGCAGGCTCCAGACGCGCAGGCTCAGTAATTGTGGCTCATGGGCCCAGTTGCTCCACGGCATGTGGGATCTTCCCAGACCAGGGCTCGAACCTGTGTCCCCTGCATTGGCAGGCAGATTCTCAACCACTGCGCCACCAGGGAAGCCCTTGAGTTTATTTTTGTGTATGGTGTTAAGGAGTGTTCTAATTTCATTCTTTTACATGTAGCTGTCCAGTATTCCCAGCACCACTTATTGAAGAGGCTGTCTTTTCTCCATTGTATATTCTTGCCTCCTTTATCAAAAATAAGGTGACCATATGTGCATGGGTTCATCTCTGGGCTTTCTATCCTGTTCCATTGATGTATACTTCTGTTTTTGTGCCAGTACCATACTGTCTTGATTACTGTCGCTTTGTAGCATAGTCTGAAGTCAGGGAGCCTGATTCCTCCAGCTCCATTTTTCTTTCTCAAGATTGTTTTGGCGATTCAGGGTCTTTTGTGTTTCCATATAAATTGTGAAATTTTTTGTTCTAGTTCTGTGAAAAAAAGCCATTGGTATTTTTTTTTAATTTTTATTTATTTATTTATTTATTTATTTATTTATTTATTTATTTATTTATTTATTTATTTATTTATGGCTGTGTTGGGTCTTCGTTTCTGTGCGAGGGCTTTCTCTAGTTGTGGCAAGCGGGGGCCACTCTTCATCGCGGTGCGCGGGCCTCTCACTATCGCGGCCTCTCTTGTTGCGGAGCACAGGCTCCAGATGCGCAAGCTCAGTAATTGTGGCTCACGGGCCCAGCTGCTCCGCGGCATGTGGGATCTTCCCAGACCAGGGCTCGAACCCGTGTCCCCTGCATTGGCAGGCAGATTCTCAACCACTGCGCCACCAGGGAAGCCCCATTGGTATTTTCTGATAGGGACTGCCCTGAATCTGTAGATTGCTTTGGATAGTATACTCATTTTCACAATGTTGATTCTTCCAATCCAAGAACATGGTATATCTCTCCATCTACTTGTATCATCTTTAATTTCTTTCATCAGTGTCTTATAGTTTTCTGCATACAGGTCTTTTGTCTCCTTAGGCAGGTTTATTCCTAGGTATTTTATTCTTTTTGTTGCAATGGTAAATGGGAGTGTTTCCTTAATTTCTCTTTCAGATTTTTCATCATTAGTGTATAGGAATGCAAGATATTTCTGTGCATTAATTTTGTATCCTGCTACTCTACCAAATTCATTGATTAGCTCTAGTATTTTTCTGGTAGCATGTTTAGGATTCTCCATGTATAGTATCATGTTATCTGCAAACAGTGACAGTTTTACTTCTTCTTTTCCAATTTGGATTCCTTTTATTTCTTTTTCTTCTGATTGCTGTGGCTAAAACTTCCAAAACTATGTTGAATAATAATGGTGAGAGTGGGCAACCTTGTCTTGTTCTTGATCTTAGAGGAAATGGTTTCAGTTTTTCACCATTGAGAACAATGTTTGCTGTGAGTTGGTCATATATGGCCTTTATTATGTTGAAATAAGTTCCCTCTCCGCCTACTTCCTGGACTTGATTGACTATTTCCTTTCCCATATTAGGGAAGTTTTCAACTATAATCTTTTCAAATATTTTCTCAGTCCCTTTCTTTTTCTCTTCTTCTTCTGAGACCCCTATAATTCGAATGTTGGTGCGTTTAATGTTGTCCCAGAGGTCTCTGAGGCTGTCCTCAATTCTTTTCATTCTTTTTTCTTTATTCTGCTCTGCGGTAGTTATTTCCACTATTTTATCTTGCAGGTCACTTATTCATTCTTCTGCCTCAGTCATTCTGCTATTGATTCCTTCTAGAGAATTTTTAATTTCATTGATTTTGTTGTTCATCACTGTTTGTTTGCGCTTTAGTTCTTCTAGGTCCTTCTTAAATGTTTCTTGTATTTTCTTCATTCTATTTCCAAGATTTTGAATCATCTTTACTATCATTACTCTGAATTCTTTTTCAGGTAGACTGCCTATTTCCTCTTCATTTGTTTGGTCTGGTGGGTTTTTACCTTGCTCCTTCATCTTCTGTGTGTTTCTCTGTCTTCTCATTTTGCTTAACTTAGTGTGTTTGGGATCTCCTTTTTGCAGGCTGCAAGTTTGTAGTTCCTGTTGTTTTTCGTGTCTGCCGCCAGTGGCTAAGGTTGGTTCAGTGGGTTGTGTAGGCTTCCTGGTGGAGGGGAATGGTGCCTGTGTTCTGGTGGATGAGGCTGGATCTTGTCTTTCTGGTGGGCAGGACTGTGTCAGGTGGTTTGTTTTGGGGTGTCAGTGACCTTATTATGATTTTAGGCAGCCTCTCTGCTAAGGGGTGGGGCTGTGTTCCTGTCTTGCTAGTTGTTTGGCATAGGGTGTCCATCACTGTAGGTTGCTGGTCGTTGAGTTGAGCTGGGTCTTAGCATTGAGATGGAGATCTCTGGGAGAGCTTTCGCCGTTTGATATTACGTGGAGCCGGGAGGTCTCTGGTGGACCAATGTCCTGAACTCAGCTCTCCCACCTCAGAGGCACAGGCCTGACACCCGGCTGGAGCACCATGACCCTGTCAGCCACACAGCTGCTAGTGTTGGAGGGTCTCCTGCAGAGGCGGGGGGTGGCTGTGGTTTACTGCAGGGACAAGGACACTGACAGCAGAAGTACTGGGAAGTACTCCTTGGAGTGAGCCCTCCCGGAGTCCGCCATTAGCCCCAGCAAAAAGCCGGTCTGCATCCTTCAATGTAACTGCCTGTTACTGTGTAAGTTAAAGTCCAGACTCTGTCATTAACTAGCCAGGCAAACTGGGGCAAGTCACCTGACCTCATCATACCTGTATTTCTTCAACTTATCATGTGACAAGATTAAGCTTTTCCCTAAGAGTTCCTTCTAGCTTTTTTTTTTTTCTGCTTTAACACTTTATCATTTTACCACTTTGTACAGCTGAGGAAGGGAATACATTTCCACAGAAACTAAAACAGAATTTTTTTAAAACATTGTTTTATATATACATGTATTTTTAAAATCATTTTCCTCTTATTCTTCAGGGATGCAATAACTTCAACAATTAGTAATATCAAACTCTGAATCAGAGGAATTGGCAAAAGTTCAGATTATGAAGTAAATGGCTCAACAAGTGACAGAAAATTAGACAAATTTTGTCCAATTCATCTTGTTCCATGATCTGACTAATTTCCAAATTTTCTGGGTTGGGGAGTGAAAAGATTTTCTCTGATTTTCCCCGTAGAGGCAGGAATAACAACTCCCTCATGCTGTTGTATAGGTAGAAAGGTATACCACTCTCTTCATCACATAGCATTTGCATGGCAAGATGAAGAGACCCCAGATATAGTAAGGCCAAGACAGGGGCAAAGGGCCAAAGCATGGTGATTTGGCTCTTTCTTCAAATCCATTTTCCCCAAGCAAAGCACATCCTGTTTATTTGATATCTAAAAGCATCATCTGCACAATTCAGAGAATCATGCAGGTTTCAAACTGGAAAGCTAGGAAAGATACAGAACCTAAGGAATAACTTTGTATTATATTTCCAGCAGCATCAATAGAGTGCTCTAAGCTTAGTGAGGTGTCCATCAGAAATACTTTTAAACACAGAAATAAAATATTCTTCATTAGTTTAAAAAAAAAACCACTTTGGAATAGAGACTATTTATTCCAGTTCATCAGTGAATATTTTTGCATTAGGATGAATTTTGTTTCCTCATACAATCTATGCCTGTGATACTGCATACCTTTTTCACTACCTCTTGTATTATCTCTTTACCACTCACCACAAATCTATGCTATAAGTACAGTTATTATTACCCTCTTATATAGGTAATGAAAATGAAACTTAGGGATGTGATGCTGTGATATAATAAGAAATATGTAAGCTCTGGTTCCCAGCACAGAGCTTCTAAAACTCTTGTAACTTCCTGAGTGGTAGGGTTAGAAGAGTGTCTTTTGTTATCCATAGTAAGTCCCTTTCACCATACCTGAGCTTATGGCAATGAGGTGACTCTGGGAGGATGGGGGCCGGTTGTCAGAGGAACCAACCATGTGACTGGGGGGTTGAAACTTCCAGCCCCCCCCCAAGGTCCGGGGAGGGAAAAAGGGCTGGGGATTGAGGTAATCACCAATGGCCACTGATTTAATCAATCATGCCCACATAATAGATACTCCATAAAAACCCCCAAAACAAAGAGGTTCAGAGAGCACCCATATTGGAAAATGCACCGACGTTCTGGGAGGGGGAGTGCGCCCCAAACTCCACAAAGACAGAAGCTCCTTTGCTCAGGATCCTTGCCCTATATACCTCTTCATCTGGCCGTTCATTTGGATCCTTTATAACATCCTTTATAATAAACCAGTAATAGTAATTAAGTGTTTCCCTGAGTTCTGTGAGCCAGTTCTAGCAAATTATCAAACCTGAGGTAAGGAGGAGGTCGTGAGAACCCCTGATTTATAGCCAGTCAGTCAGAAGTAGAAGACTTGAGATTGGAATCTGAAGTGGGAGGCAGTCTTTTGGAACTTAGCCCTTAACCTATGGGGTCTGCACTAATTCCAGGTAGGGTCAGAATTGAATTAAATTGTAGGACACCCAGTTGATGTCCACAAGGAAATGAAGAAATGCTTGGTGTGAAAGACCCACACACTTGGCGTCAGAAATGTTGAGTAGCAGAACAGCTCTCCTTTAGAAAGGTTAAATACTACGGTCACAGAGCTAAGTGACAGAGTTGGGCTTTGGAGTCAAGCAAACTCTAAAACAACACTCTTCAATAATAAAACGTGTTAGAGAAAAATGACTTTATACTCACAACAAACATGTACGGTTATTGACAACAATAAAGAGCTGGAAGAATAACAAAAATTGCCACATTAATTCTTACCTGTGTCTGCCTCATTGCCCGTTCCACTCGGCGTATGCTTCCTCTCTCAAGTTTTGTCCGGAGGATCAAAGCTGATGTCTGAATGGCCCAGAACTTGGGTTGTGAAAGCAAACACTGATGGGAAGAAAGAAAGAAAGAAAAAAAAAAAAAAAGACCACAGAAGGAATGGATAAGCTGGATAAGTCCACTCTGAATATAACAAAATGAATATATCAGGTAGAGCTGAGTGCAGATTTGAAAATCATCTCAGTGAAAAATAATAAAAGACAACATGCGCTTTCAAATATTTTTTATGAAGAATGTGTTCATCTGAGCAGAGTCATTACTTAACCTAGTTGACCTGTTCTACTGAATAAATTCCTTAAGTAATGAATCAGAATATTTCCAGATAATCAAAAAGGTAAGCAGAATATATCATACCATAAATTAATAAATCTTTTTATCTCACGAGTTATTAAAAAATGTGAGAAAATAAACTACATAAAATAAATGCCATCTTTCTCAAATTTGAAATAAATTTTTAAAAATCATCCAAACTCACAAACGAAAACACATAATTGGAAATCTGGTAACTTTCACTTAAATATCCTAATCCACTGATGCAAATGCAAATCAAACTTTAAGAAAACCACTCTAAAATTTTTGAGAATGCTTTCTAGTCTTGGTTAGGGTAGGGAGTCTCTAATTTTAGTTAAAATGCTATCCTAGAGAGGGTATCTTAAGAAAGACTGGCTCATAAGAAAACTTTGAATATGCACATACTGAATCCTAGCCCCAGAGAAAGCTGTGACCAACCATCAGTTCACAGAGTGCAGTAGAAACCACTGAATATGACCACAAATGTAGTGGGGAAAAAGTGGAAGTTTTGGGTGCGTGAAAACAGGGGCAAAATGTATTATGAGACAATAGGGACTGATTGGTATAATGAACACAACTTAAGCTCTTTGCTGATGACATGGAAACCAATGCTGTCCCTGAGTGATCATTCACAACAATAACTTTCAGTGAAGATTGCTTTGAAGAAAGGCAAAAGGCTTATTCGTCTGAAAGCTGACTACATCCTTGATTATTTGCTTATTTCTAAAAGTCAGGTATAAAACACATCCTAGTTAATTAGCATCCAATTAATCATTCATAACCTAGCTGTGCACTAGAAGGAGAAGCTTTTGGTATTTTAAAAGTAAATCAGGGCTTCCATGGTGGCGCAGTGGTTGAGAATCTGCCTGCCAATGCAGGGGACACGGGTTCGATCCCTGGTCTGGGAAGATCCCACATGCCGCGGAGCAACTGGGCCCGTGAGCCACAATTACTGAGCCTGTGCGTCTGGAGCCTGTGCGCCGCGATAGTGAGAGGCCCGCGCACTGCGATGAAGAGTGGCCCCCACTTGCCACAACTAGAGAGAAAGCCCTTGCAAAGAAACGAAGACCCAACACAGCCATAAATAAATAAATAAATAAAAGTAAATCAGATCCCTGAGAGCAGGATCTGGGCATCGGTGTTTTTTAAAACACTCCCCAGGTAATTCTAAGGCATAGCCAAATTTAAGAACTAGTAGGCTAAGCTAATACAAGTATTTGTTTTTGGTCAAATTCCCTTGTAACTCCAAATTCTCATTAAAAGTTAGCAAGAAATCCTTCAATGTAGTATATATAAACTATATCACCGTCCCTGCAACGCCTTACTGTACCATGCCCAGCTCACTTCCATCATTTCTAATACCTGCCTGGCCCCTACAGGTATGTGAATTTTCAACTCCAAATCTTTGCCAACTTTCTTACAATAAAAAGGAGAATGAAGCACCAACAGGTTAGATCACTTGCTCAATGTCACACCTTCATTAGGAGCAAAAGCTGATTCTAATACTTGGTCTCGATTCCCAAAACAACGTCTTTTTTTTTTTTGGAAATTGCACTGGGCTGCATGAGCTTCAACCATTTTCATTTTGTAACTGAAATATAGTTGACATACAATATTATATCAGTTTCAAGAGTACTACAGGGCTTCCCTGGTGGCGCAGTGGTTAAGAATCCGCCTGCCAATGCAGGGGGCACGGGTTCGAGCCCCGGTCCAGGAAAATCCCACATGCCTCAGAGCAACTAAGCCCATGCGCCACAACTACTGAGTCTGCGCTCTAGAGCCCGCAAGCCACAACTACTGAGCCCGCGCGCCTAGAGTCCATGCTCCGCAACAAGAGAAGCCACTGCAATGAGAAGCTCACGCACTGCAAGGAAGAGTAGCCCCTGCTCCCCGCATCTAGAGAAAGCCCACACACAGCAACAAAGACCCAACGCAGCCAAAAATTTAAAAATTATTAAAAAAAAGAGTACTACATAATGATTTGATATTTGCATACATTATAAAGTGATCACCACAATAAGTCCAGTAACCATCTTTTCCCATACAAAATTATTACAATATTATTGACCATATTCCTCACGTTGTATATTATCAATATATCCCCATGACTTATTTTATTCTATAACTGGATGTTTGTAAGTCTTAATCTCCTTTACCTATTTCGCCCACCCCACTTCACTTTCTGGCAACCACCCATTTCTTTGAATCTGTGAGTCTGTTTTCATCTTGTTTTGTTTATTTGCTTGTTTTGTTTTTTAGATTCACCATATAAGTAAGATCATGCAATCTTTCTCTGTCTGACTTATTTCACTTAGCATAATACCCTCTAGATCCATCCATGTTGTCGCAAATGGCAAGATTTCACTTTTTTACGGCCGCAGAACATATTTACATTGTTTTCTTAACACTTTCTCCAAGGAAGTGGATGACAATACCCAGGAAACACTGGTAGAGTATTGTAAGAAGAGGACTCAGTAAAGAACTTTAGGAAACTGCTCTATTAAAGGGAAGTGGAAGAAGAGGAGTAAACAAAGAATACGCAAATAAGGGAGAAGGAGAATCAGAAGAATAAATTCTTACTGAAATGTGTTCATTCATTAATTCACTTGAGCGCCTACTCTGTACAAGGCAGTGTGCACGAGGCCCCAGGGACAAAGTAGCAAGCAAGACAGACAAGGTCCCTGCCCTCAGAGAACTTACATTCTAATGCAATGACTATTAAGTAACCTAATTCTTCTATAAGTTTGCAAATTAAAATATTTTTATCTCTTTGGAATACAGTTATATGGCACTATAAATATATACATGATGAAACAGAAGACATGAAATAAGTAAATCTGCACACTGATTCTACTACCTACACTGGGTCGCCTGTTTTCTCTTCATTTTATTAAAGGGACCGTCTCAGTAACCTCATGACAGGATGGAAGAGCACTGAGGAAATGGCTCTGTAGAACAGTGGGGATAATCTCCAAGTCAGCCAGAGCTTGATCAGAATCCCAGCTCCACTAAGTGAGGTGATTAGCTGGGTGACCTTGGGAAGCCACCTGACCTCTTAGGATCTCATTTTCCTCCTAACATAGGAGTAGTAACTCCCATCTCTCACAAACTTGTGAGGATTAAATAAGCATGAATAGGTAACACTTAACAAGCCTCTGAGAGTACCTGCTAAAAAGCACATGTGGTCCCCTCTGGGATTTCTCCTCCTATAATGCTTTCTCTCACCCTCAGCAGGAATGCACCATCCAGAGTGGGCACAGGTGATGGCCCTAACCATCAGCTACCCCCAAAATATGGCACCTGGGCATACAGAGCATTTTAAGCTGAAGGAGTCTGAGAAAACAGCCGAAGCAGGAAGATCACTCTGACCTTCCCACTGCCCTTTTCTCCTGAAACAGGTCATAAAACTCTCATGTGAGAGGTGCCTTCCCTATACCCAGAGGAAAGGTGCATCCTTATCTCTGAAGACAAAGGGACCCTGAGAAGAATCCCAACAAGCAGGCCTTACTAAGTTTCTCCCAGTTTACTACCCTTACCTTTGAACTATCATACTCCTCCACGACTGCCCACACTTCATCAAACCTAGCACAAAAATACTCAGGTTGAACTGTTTCATCAGGTCTTCATTTCCTTATGAAGACTTCTGTGTCACACAAAATCTCTATTAAGTAATGTGTGCACTTTTTTCCTGTTAATCTGTCTTTGTCAGTTTAATTTGCGGACCCAGTCTGGAACCCTAAGAGCGTGGAGGAAAACTCTGTCCTCCCCCACAGTCCCCAGCCACACGGTCACTTTACACCAATAACATCATGGCACATGGGCCAGCACAGGCCGTGGGCTTGTCAGTTAAAGCCTAGCTTTAAAAGGTTTGCATACCAAAGTGGGGAGATATTTTCCTCGGAAAACTACCAACTCAGACTGTTTTCTATGCTGGCATGAGAACAAGAGTTTGAGACTTTTATGTGAAGCTCAAGCAAAACATTCTCACTAAACGCTGAAAGTAAAATGCAATCTGAAAAACAGACATTTGAAAAGCTTTAAAGAAGGAACTGACTGGATAATGATATCACTGAAGAATGCATTTATCTTATATTTGTTTGGCTGGGAGATATACAGACTTGGGAAAGTCTTTCTAAAAGGAGGTAACTGCAGATAGGCTGTGTTTAATATATCTTACACAACACTGCTGCCCACAAGGTAAAAATCAGTCAGAATATGAGACATTAGGTAAAGAAAAAGAAAATTAAACAGGACATATATGCTTTAATGCTCTATATAGTTGAAGAATGTTCATTTTATTGCTAAATAATATTTCACTGCAATATACAATTTATTTAACCATTATCCTGCTAATGGGCATTTAGGTAGTTTCCAATCTGGAGCTATTACAAATGTGCTATGAACATTCTAGATGTGTTATCAGAATGTGCCATCATTTTAGGTGAACATGTACAAGTATTTCTGTTGGACATATACTTAGGAGTGAAATTGCTAGGTCAGAGTATTTAGCTTTCATGAATACACCCAATCTTCTAAAAGGTTTTCCACTTTACACTCTTATTAGAAACATTAGAGAGTCCTTGTTACTTTACAACCTTGCAACACTCAATATTGTCTATTTTTTACATTTTAGCCATTCTGGTGGGTATTTAGTAGTATTCCGTTATGGTTAATTTTCACTTCTCTAACGAATTTGCATTTCTCTACTGGTTAATAAAGTTGTGCACCTTTTAATACGTTAATGACCATTTTAATGCCTCTCTTTTAAGTCCCTATTGAAGTCCTTTGCCTGCTGTTTTCTATTGGGTTGTCAAAATTTTTCTTGGGCTTCCCTGGTGGCACAGTGGTTAAGAATCCGCCTGCCAATGCAGGGGACAAGAGATTGAGCCCTGGTCTGGGAAGATTCCACATGCCATGGAGCAACTAAGCCGTGTGCCACAACTACTGAGCCTGCGCTCTAGAGCCCGCGAGCCACAACTACTGAAGGCCAGGCACCACAACTACTGAAGCCCGCACACCTAGAGCCTGTGCTCCGCAACAAGAGAAGCCACCGCACTGCAACGAAGAGTAGCCCCTGCTCACCGCAACTAGAAAAAGCCCACACGCAGCAACAAAGACCCAATGCAGCCAAAAATAAATAAATAAATCAATTAAAAAAATTTTTTTCTTGATGATTTGTTAAATATTCTTTATATTTTCTGAACACAAGCCCCCCTGTCTTTTTGTTGGAAGAGGGTAACATATTCTTCTTATTTGACAAATACACAACACATACTCGTGCTGGCAAGGCACTGGTCTAAGTGCTTTACAAATATTAACAGTATCTTTTGATATTTAAAGTGTTTAATATTACTAGTCATCCAGTTTATCGTTTTTTGTTTTATGGTTAGAGCTTTATTGTCCTTTTTGATCGTCCTAAGGTCTCAAAGATGTTCTCCTGTAGTTTTCCTCTAAAAACTTTACAGTTTTGCTTTTTACTTCCACATATTCCATTTGGAATTGATTTTTTGTATATCTAGTATGATACAGGGGTTAAGGTAGCTTTTTTCCATACGTAAATAAATCATCTAGTACCATGTACTGAAAAGCCTACCCTTTCCCCACTGCACTGCAATGCCAGATTTGACATAAGTCAGATGAACTGCGTATGTATGGCTCTGTTTTTGGACTCTCTATCTGTTCCGCTAGTTAGTCTGTATTTCCTCGTGTCAAAATGTCTTAATTCAGTGTTTCTCAAACTTTCAAGTGCATAAGAATAATCTAGAAAGATTGTTAAAACACAGACCCCTTGGCCCCAACCCCAGAGATGCTGATTCAACAGGCTGTGAAGTGGAGCCGGAGAAATTCCGTTTCTAACAAGCTCCCAGGTGAAGCTGAGGCTGCCAGTCCAAGAACCACAACATGCGAAGCTCTGCCTTAACTGATATAGTTTTATAATAAGTCTTGGTATCTGCCAGTGGAAGTACTCCAATTCTGTTCTTCATGACTGACTTCGCTATTCTTAGCCTTTCACATTTCCATATGAATTGTAAAGTCAGCTTGAGTTCCACAAAACCAGAAAAAACAACAGCAACAGCAACCACAAAAATCAAGCGCTGGGATTTTGTTACGGATTGCATTGATAATGTAGGTTAATTTGAGGAGACTTGAAATTTTAAAATATTGAGCCCCCCACGAACATAGCATATTCCTCTATTTAGGTCTTCATTAATTTGTCTTAATAATGTTTTGTAGATTTTAGGACAGAGGGCTTGTAAATCCTTTGACAGATTCACTCCTAGGAATTTGATGTTTTTAACATTATTGCAGGTGCTATCTTATTCCCCTCTTCTTAATTTTTTTTAATTGTGGTAAGATACATATAACATAAAATGTATCCTCTTGACCATTTTTAACTGTACAGTTTACTTATGCAACCAATCTCTAGAATTCTTCTCATCCTGCAACTGAAACTCTATACCCATTAAACAACAATTCCCCACTTCACCCCACGGCAACAACCACCATGCTCCTTTATGGTTTGTTTGTTTGCTTTTTGTTTTGGGTTTATTTTTTAATTTTTTTTGGGGGGGGGCCGTGTTTTTTTGGGCATGGCATGTAGAATTTTAGTTCCCCGACCAGGGATCGAATCCATGCCCCCTGCAGTGGAAGTGCAGAGTCTTAACCACTGGACTGCCAGGGAAGTCCCCACCATGCTACTTTTTCTTTCTATGAATTTGATTACTCTAGGTACCTCATATAAATAAGTGGAAACAGGCAGTTGCAAATGCTATCTTTTTAAAGTTCATTTATTTTTACCTGGAGCCTATTAATTAAAGCAATTTGATGAAATGTTGCCTCACTAAATTGAGTACTGGCTAAAAATCCAGTAAAAACAAACACTTAAGAAAGAAATTTGGGAGAGTTTCAAGATGGCAGAAGAGTAAGACGTGGAGATCACCTTCCTCCCCACAAATACATAAGAAATACATCTACATGTGGAACAACTCCTACAGAACACATACTGAATGCTGGCAGAAGAACTCAGACCTCCCAAAAGGCAAGAAACTCCCCACGTACCTGGATAGGGCAAAAGAAAAAAGAAAAAAAAGGGACAAAAGAATAGGGACGGGACCTGCACCAGTGGGAGGGAGCTGTGGAGGAGGAAAGGTTTCCACACACTAGAAAGGCCCTTCACTGGTGGAGACAAGGGTGGTGGGGGGAGAAGCTTCGGAGCCACGGAGGAGAGCGCAGCAACAGGGGTGCAGGGGGCAAAGCAGAGAGATTCCCTCACAGAGGATCAGTGCCGATCAGCACTCACCAGACCGAGAGGCTTGTCTGCTCACCTGCCAGGGTGAGCGGGGGCTGGGAGTTGAGGCTCCGGCTTCAGAGGTCAGATCCCAAGGAGAGGACGGGGATTGGCTGCGTGATCACAGCCTGAAGGGGGCTAGTGAGCCACAGCTAGCCGGGAGGGAGTCCAGGAAAAAGTCTGGAGCTGCTGAAGAGGCAAGAGACCATTGTTTTGGGGTGCACGAGAAGAGGGGATTCAGAGCACCACCTAAACGAGCTCCAGAGACAGGCGCGAGCCGCGGCTAACAGAGCAGACCCCAGAGACGAGCATGAAATGCTAAGGCTGCTACTCCGGCCACCAAAAAGCCTGTGTGCAAGAACAGGTCACTATCCACACCTCCCCTCCCAGGAGCCAGTGCATCCCGCCACTGCCAGGGTCCCGTGATCCAGGGACAACTTCCCCAGGAGAACGCATGGTGCGCCTCAGGCTGTTGCAATGTAACTCTGGCCTCTGCCGCTGCAGGCTCGCCCCGCATTCCGTACCATCCCTCCCCCCGACCTGAGTGAGCCAGAGCCCCCTAATCAGCTGATACTTTAACCCCACCCTGTCTGAGCGGGGGAACAGACACCCTCAGGTGACCTACACGCAGAGGCGGAGCCAAATCCAAAGCTGAACCCCAGGAGCTGTGCGAACAAAGAAGAGAAAGGGAAATCTCTCCCAGCAGCCTCAGGAGCAGCAGATTAAACCTCCACAATCAACTTGATGTACCCTGCATCTGTGGAATACCTGAATAGACAACGAATCATCCCAAATTGAGGAGGTGGACTTTGGGAGCAACGATATATACATACTTTTCCTTTTTCTCTTTTTGTGCATGTGTATGTGTATGCTTTTGTGTGTGATTTTGTCTGTATAGCTTTGCTTTTACCATTTGTCCTGGGGTTCTGTCTGTCCGTTCTTTCTTAATTTTTCTTAGTATAGTTTTTAGTGCTTGTTATCATTGCTGGATTTGGTTTTTGGTTTGGTTGTTCTCCCTTTCTTTCTTTTTTTTTAATTACCTTGCAAATTTTTTTTATTTTTATTATTTTTTATTTTTATAACTTTTATTTTATTTTATTTATTTTTCATTCTTTCTTTCTTTTCTCCCTTTTATTCTGAGCCATGTGGATGACTGGGTCTTGGTGCTCTGGTCGGGCGTCATGCCTGTGCCTCTGAGGTGGGAGAGCCAAGTTCAGGAAATTGGTCCACCTGAGACCACCCAGCTCCATGTAATATCAAACAGCGAAAATCTCCCAGAGATCTCCATCTCAATGCCAACACCCAGCTCCACTCAACGACCAGCAAGCTACAGTGCTGGACACCCCATGCCAAACAACTAGCAAGACAGGAACACAACCCCACCCACTAGCAGAAAAGCTGCCTAAAATCATAAGGGCACAGACACCCCAAAACACACCACCAGACGCGGTCCTGCTCACCAGAAAGACAAGATCCAGCCTCATCCACCAGAACACAGGCACCAGTCCCCTCCACCAGGAAGCCTACACAATCCACTGAACCAACCTTAGCCACTGGCAGCAGACACCAAAAAAAACGGGAACTACGACCTGCAGCCTGTGAAAAGGAGACCCCAAACACAGTAAGTTACGCAAAATGAGAAGACAGAGAAACACACAGCAGATGAAGGAAAAAGGTAAAAACCCACCAGACCAAACAAATGAAGAAGAAATAGGCAGTCTACCTGAAAAAGAATTCAGAACAATGATAGTAAAGATGATCCAAAATCTTGGAAATAGAATGGAGAAAATACAAGAAACATTTAACAAGGACCTAGAAGAACTAAAGCGCAAACAATGATGAACAACACAATAAATGAAATGAAAAATCTCTGCAAGGAATCAATAGCAGAATAACTGAGGCAGAAGAATGGATAAGTGACCTGGAAGATAAAATAGTGGAAATAACTACTGCAGAGCAGAATAAAGAAAACAGAATGAAAAGAATGGAGGACAGTATCAGAGACCTCTGGGACAACATTGAACACACCAACATTCAAATTATAGGGGCCCCAGAAGAAGAAGAGAAAAAAAAAGGGACTGAGAATATATTTGAAGAGATTATAGTTGAAAACTTCCCTAATATGGGAAAGGAAATAGTTGATCAAGTCCAGGAAGCGCAGAGAGTCCCATACAGGATAAATCCAAGGAGAAACATGCCAAGACACATATTAATCAAACTATCAAAAATTAAACAGAAACAAAAAATATTAAAAGCAGCAAAGGAAAAACAACAAATAACATACAAGGGAATCCCCATAAGGTTAACAGCTGATCTTTCAGCAGAAACTCTGCAAGCCAGAAGGCAGTGGCAGGACATATTTAAAGTGATGAAAGGGAAAAACCTACAACCAAGATTACTCTACTCAGCTAGGAACTCATTCAGATTTGATGGAGAAATTAAAACCTTTACAGACAAGCAAAACCTAAGAGAATTCAGCACCACCAAACCAGCTTTACAACAATTGCTAAAGGGACTTCTCTAGGCAGGAAACACAAGAGAAGGAAAAGACCCACAATAACAAACCCAAAACAATTAAGAAAATGGTAATAGGAACAGACATATTGATAATTACCTTAAATGTAAATGGATTAAATGCTCCAACCAAAAGACACAGGCTGGCTGAATGGATACCAAAACAAGACCCATATATATGCTGTCTACAAGAGACCCACTTCAGACCTAGGGACACATACAGACTGAAAGTGAGGGGGTGGAAAAAAACAGTCCATGCAAATGGAAATCAAAAGAACGCTGGAGTAGCAATTCTCATAACAGACAGAAAAGACTTTAAAACAAAGACTATTACAAGAGACAAAGAAGGACACTACATAATGATCAAGAGATCAATCTAAGAAGAAGATATAACAATTGTAAATATTTATGCACCCAACAGAGGAACACCTCAAACATAAGGCAAACGCTAACAGCCATAAAAGGGGAAATCGACAGTAACACAATCATAGTAGGGGACTTTAACACCCACTTTCATTAATGGACACATCATCCAAAATGAAAATAAATAAGGAAACACAAGCTTTAAATGATACATTAAACAAGATGGACTTCATTGATATTTATAGGACATTCCATCCAAAAACAACAGAATACACTTTCATCTCAAGTGCTCATGGAACGTTCTCCAGGACAGGTCATATCTTGGGTCACAAATCAAGCCTTGGTAAATTTAAGAAAATTGAAATCGTATGAAGTATCTTTTCCAACCAGAGTGCTATGAAACTAGATATCAATTACAGGAAAAAATCTGTAAAAAATACAAACACATGGAGTCTAAACAATACACTACTTAATAACAAAGAGAACATTGAAGAAATCAAAGAGGAAATCAAAAAATACCTAGAAACAAATGACAATGAAAACACTATCACCCAAAACCTATGGGATGCAGCAAAACCAGTTTTAAGAGGGAAGTTTATAGCAATACAATTCTACTTTAAGAAACAAGGAACATCTCAAATAAACAATCTAACCTCGTACCTAAAGCAATTAGAGAAAGAAAAACAAAAAAAACCCAGGGTTAACAGAAGGAAAGAAATCATAAAGATCAGATCAGAAATAAATGAAAAAGAAATGAAGGAAACAGTAGCAAAGATCAATAAAACTAAAAGCTGGTTCTTTGAGAAGATAAACAAAATTGATAAACCATTAGCCAGACACATCAAGACTAAAAGGGAGAAGACTCTAATCAATAGAATAAGAAATGAAAAAGGAGAAGTAACAACTGACACTGCAGAAATACAAAGGATCATGAGAGATTACTACAAGCAACTCTATGCCAATAAAAAGGACAACCTGGAAGAAATGGACAAATGCTTAGAGAAGCACAACCTTCCGAGACTGAACCAGGAAGAAATAGAAAGTATAAACAGACCAAACACAAGCACTGAAATTGAAACTGTGATTAAAAACCTTCCAACAAACAAAAGCCCAGGACCAGATGGCTTCACAGGTGAATTTTATCAAACATTTACTGAAGAGCTAACACCTATCCTTCTCAAACTCTTCCAAAATATAGCAGAGGGAGGATCACTCCCAAACCCATTCTACAAGGCCACCATCCCCCTGATTCCAAAACCAGACAAAGATGTCACAGAAAAAGAAAACTACAGGCCAATATCACTGATGAACGCTGATGCAAAAATCCTCAACGAAATGCTAGCAAACAGAATCCAACAGCACATTAAAAGGATCATACACCATGATCAAGTGGGGTTTATCCCAGGAATGCAAGGATTCTTCAATATATGCAAATCAATCAATGTGATACATCATATTAACAAATTGAAGGAGAAAAACCATATGATCATCTCAATAGATGCAGAAAACACTTTCGACAAAATTCAACACCCATTTATGATAAAAACCTCCAGAAAATAGGCCTAGAGGGAACTTACATCAACATAATAAAGGCCGTATATGACAAACCCACAGCCAACATCATCCTCAATGGTGAAAAACTGAAACCATTTCCACTAAGATCAGGAAAAGACAAGGTTACCCGCTCTCACCACTATTATTCAACATAGTGTTGGAAGTTTTAGCCACAGCAATCACAGAAGAAAAGGAAATAAAAAGAATCCAAATCAGAAAAGAAGAAGTAAAGCTGTCACTGTTTGCTGATGATATGATACTATACATAGAGAATCCTAAAGATGCTACCAGAAAACTACTAGAGCTAATCAATGAATTTGATAAAGTAGCAGGGCACAAAATTAATGCACAGAAGTCTCTTGCATTCCTATATACACTAATGATGAAAAATCTGAAAGAGAAATTAAGGAAACACTCCCATTTACCATTGCAACAAAAAGAATAAAATACCTAGGAATAAACCTACCTAAGGAGACAAAAGACCTGTATGCAGAAAACTATAAGACATGGATGAAAGAAATTAACGATGACACCAACAGATGGAGAGATATACCATGTTCTTGGGTTGGAAGAATCAACATTGTGAAGATGAGTATACTACCCAAAGCAATCTACAGATTCAATGCAATCCCTATTAAAAAATACCAATGGCATTTTTCACAGAACTAGAACAAAAAATTGCACAATTTGTATGGAAACACAAAAGACACTGAATAGCCAAACCAATCTTCTGAAAGAAAAACGGAGCTGCAGGAATCAGGCTCCCTGACATCAGACTATACTACAAAGCTACAGTAATCAACACAGTATGGTACTGGCACAAAAACAGAAATATAGATCAATGGAACAGGATAGAAAGCCCAGAGATAAACCCACGTACATATGGTCACCTTATTTTTAATAAAGGAGGGAAGAATATATAATGGAGAAAAGACAGCCTCTTCAATAAGTGGTGCTGGGAAAACTGGACAGCTACATGTAAAAGAATGAAATTAGAACACTCCTTAACACCGTACACAAAAATAAACTCAAAATGGATTAAAGACCTAAATGTAAGGCCAGACACTATCAAACTCTTAGAGGAAAACATAGGGAGGACGCTCCATGACATAAATCACAGCAATATCCTTTTTGACCCACCTCCTAGAGAAATGGGAATAAAAACAAAAATAAACAAATGGGACCTAATGAAACTTAAAAGCTTTTGCACAGCAAAGGAAACCATAAACAAGACGAAAAGACAACCCTCAGAATGGGAAAAAATATTTGCAAATGAAGCAACTCACAAAGGATTAATCTCCAAAATTTACAAGCAGCTCATGCAGCTCAATATCAAAAAAACAAACAACCCAATCCAAAAATGGCAGAAGACCTAAATAGACATTTCTCCAAAGAAGATATACAGATTTCCAACAAACACATGAAAGAATGCTCAACATCACTAATCATTAGAGAAATGCAAATCAAAACTACAATGAGGTGTCACCTCATACCAGTCAGAATGGCCATCATCAAAAAATCTACAAACAATAAATGCTGGAGAGGGTGTGGAGAAAAGGGAACCCTCTTGCACTGTTGGTGGGAATGTAAATTGATATAGCCACTATGGAGAACAGTATGGAGGTTCCTTAAAAAACTAAAAATAGAACTACCATACGACCCAGCAATCCCACTACTGGGCATATACCCAGAGAAAACCATAATTCAAAAAGAATCAGTTTACACAATGTTCACTGCAGCTCTATTTACAATATCAGGACATGGAAGCAACCTAAGTGTGCATCAACAGATGAACTGATAAAGAAGATGTGGCACATAGATACAATGGAATATTACTCAGCTATAAAAAGAAACGAAATTGAGTTTTTTGTAGTGAGGTGGATGGACCCAGAGTCTGTCATACAGAGTGAAGTAAGTCAGAAAGAGAAAAACAAATACCGTATGCTAACACATATATATGGAATCTTAAAAAAAAAAAAAAAAGGTCATGAAGAACCTAGGGGCAGGACGGGACTAAAGACACAGACCTACTAGAGAATGGACTTGAGGACACGGGGAGGGGGAAGGGTAAGCTGGGACAAAGTGAGAAAGTGGCATGGACATATATACACTACCAAATGTAAAACCGATAGCTAGTGGGAAGCAGCCGCATAGCACAGGAAGAACAGCTCGGTGCTTTGTGACCACCTAGAGGGGTGGGAGGGAGACGCAAGAGGGAGGAGATATGGGGATATATGTATATGTATAGCTGATTCACTTTGTTATAAAGCAGAAACTAACACACCATTGTAAAGCAATTATACTCCAATAAAGATGTTAAAAAAAAAAAGAAAAGAAATTTGGTGTGCTCAACTAGCAGCAATTTGAGAATTAGGACAATTGCTACAGAACACTGTGCCATTTGCAACCATATACTTGTATGTGAAATGGAATTTCAACCATTTTCACATACCAAGGCAGAGGCCAGAAACCCCCTAAAAGTAAGTGGTAACATTTGTGTCTCTTTTTAAGAAAAGTTCTCTCATATCTCAAATCTCATTAACCAGAACCGCTGAAAGGTTACTCACTGAGTCAGTAGGCTTCTACAAGTGTATAATTTTTCATATACACTTTAACATTTCTATTGTTGCTGTGAAAGTTGAAATAAACTCTTTTATTTATAGTTAGAATATTTTACAAGTTAAAGAATCAATCCACTTCAGCAATTGTTGATAAGGAGTGTAAAAAGATACCTTGAGAGCAAAAGGGAGACAGCTCTGCACGCCTCAGTAGGAGTTTCTCACTAAATTATGCCACCTGAGCTGATGCTTGGGCTCAGACCAGAAAGGGAGCTGTAATCATCTGTTGATGACATCTGAGGAAATGCCAGTAACTACTTGAAAAAGTCAGTGAACACCACTTAACTTACATTAAAAAGTAAATTTTAATATTATGACACACTATACAGAAGGTATGATTTTACTTAGCTAACAATTTCCCACCATATGCAACGTTACCCTCATTTCCAGAAAAGTAGCAAAGAAAATTATGTACCACCATCAAAGAGGATCTGGAGTGTTGCTTCTATTAAAAACAAATTTCCTTTCATTCTTATCATTATACATTTCAAATACTCTTCTTCCAGAGGTCACTAGGACCCTTTACATGACAGACAGCCAGTCTGCTCCTTTAAATATGAAGGAGCTTTCACATAGTTGCTTTTTCTACACATAAATCAAGGCAACTCAGAGCTCTCCTGTGTGTGCATAATTGTTTGGCTACACTAAAGGCAAACCAAACAATGCCCACCCAGGTCAGGCTGACCTTATAAAAGTAAGGAACAAAGAAATATTATAAAAAAACAGAACTATTCCCCCTTCTTAACGAACTGTTTAAAAGAGCATTCGTTGTTAAAATCAGTACCAAATAACTTTAAATTCCAAATGTAGTCTATAAATCATTCCCAGTAGAACAGCAGTCCAAATGCCCTGTCCTTGCTCTCTAGACCATTTAAAATCTGTCTCAAAGCTGTTTTTCCCCAAGTCTTACTACTGCCTTAAACAAACCTTCCAACACAGCCAAATGAACCCAGTGCAGCTCACACATGGCCATCTCCTTGCCTTTGCTGGTGTTATCACTCCATCTAGATCCCATCTGTCTTTCAAGGCCCCTCTAATCCTCCCTTAGTGAACAAAGCCTTCTTTGACTGCTCTGTTCTAAATATTTTCTTCTTTTCTAAGCAGTTAGGGGATTTATTTATCTGTGCTATCAATTTGTAGTTTAAATTGCCTGGTACTGCTAATTACATTTTCATAAGTTTATCTGATCTTGGCTAAATTAAAAATTCCATGAAGGCAAGTCTTATGTTTTATACCTTTATTTCTTCCACAGTATCTAGCAGCATGCTTGGCAAATCCTGAGATTCTGGATCTCCTGCTATTACAACGCGCTCAAAGTTCTTTTCTCCACTCTGCAAATTTTCACATAGAAAGCAGATACCAGAGAGATCAAGCTGATGGTCATTTGGTTGCCTCAAAAAAGAAAGATCTCCTGCATTCTGGAGATGCCAGTTCATCAGCAATACCAGATGCACCTTTCACATGGTCATGAAAAGCAGACCTATTTAAAGCATACAAATTATTTTTGAACTGGATTTTTCATCCTTTAACACCATGTGAATTCATAAAGTCAAAAGGCCTAACACCTTTAGCTTCAATGATGGCCAAAAGCCGAAGCACAAAGCCATGAGTTTGAGTAAGTCTCCTCAATATCAAATGTATCACCATCTTAGCTATAAGCCCCATATACTTCTCCTATCATCTGGGGACCGGAAGCTCCACTAAGGAGCTTTTCTTTCTTAAGGTTTTTTCCTTCACCTTACATTAATGCTCTCCATTATCACCAGCCTAACAAACAGCAAGATTCACTTTAAAAGTAAAATGTACACAGTGATGTCAGTGTTGTTTATTCCTTAAAATCATTTATCAAATAACATTTAAATGATTTTGCTCTTGCCCAAAATGCTTTTCAGATTTTTTTATTATTTGATATACGAAGAAGATTAAAAAGTAACTAAAATGCAAGTTATAAAGTATAATATAAGCACCTGTGAATCTGGGACTGGTTTTTTTGTTGTTGTTGTTTTTGCCGTACCTTGTGGCATGTGGGAATCTTACTTCCCCAACAAGGGATCAAACCCACGTCCCCTGCATTGGAAGCGTGGAGTCTCAACCACTGGACTGCCAGGGAAGTCCCTGGGACTGGTTTTTTAACCTATCATTACCTTTATAAAACTCATCCACGTTGTTACTTATAGCTATAGTTCATTTATTTTCACTTCACTGTTGTATAATATTTCATACTTGTGATATAAGATATCACAGTTTATTTATCCCTTCTCCTGTCAACAAACATTTAGGCTGTTTACAGTTTGTCTGCCATTACAAACACTGTTATTGTTAAACATTCTTATACACATCCACTGACGCACATGCACGAGTTTCTTAGGTGTACTTCTAAGACTGGAATTTCTAGAACACCTGTTATACACAACTTCTTGGTGTTTTTTGACATCTCTGTGATGTGGATAAACATGGATTACATTTTTTTTTTTTAATTCTGCTTTTTAATTTCAAGTTACTTCTAGAAGTTACATTTTCTCTCCCAAATCATGAGCATCTAATAACTAACATAAGTTGCTAGGTTATCTTTGTGATTACACCCTATATTTCTTTAAACGTTTCACACATAGCTGTTCTACATTATGAATGAGAAAACTGCAATTCATCCTTTAATCTGTTGTTTGTTGACTCTCAACCACAGTGGCTTGCCTTCTCTTCTGTTTATTGATCTTTAATTATGAGCTCACTGCTCAATTTTTAATTTGGGTTTAGGAGATGTTTTCCTCTAGGGAGACTGTTTTCTGCTGCCACAGCCAAGCAGCACCACGCATTCACCGCCAAGATCACTTCACACTCGCTTGCTTCAGTCTTAGCTCAGCGGAAAGTTCTGAAAGTGCTATTACTTCAGGTAACGCCATCCCTCACGGCTGCCTGCCGAGGCCTCGGCTCCCTGCCTCTCATTGCTGGAGCTAACCCCAGCTGCTGACTTCTCTGAGTGTCTATGCACATATGTACATGTTTAAGTCAGGTCTGAAGACTCCTTAGACACCTTTTCCACCTCTTGTGAGATTAGCAGTGTCTTAACACCGTGAAAGCCTCTGCTCTCTGGTCCATGAGTCCCCCTTCTTCCTTTTATTTTAAGCCACGTCTTTAAATTTCGTAGCTCCTCCCTATTTCCTTTGCTGCTAAAGACAATATGGGGCAAGACAAGGTTGAAACCCAGTAAGAGACACAGGGAGACTGACCGAAGTTTAAAGGTAGCCTGAGTATGCTCCAGAGAGCCTGTGTATATCTTCAACCCAAAATAAGGATGGTTATCTAGCAATGAGGCAATGATGGACTTTGCTCATTTTCCGTATAGATTTGTGCCAGAGGTCTTTCAACTTTTTATTTTCAAATTTATTTCCTCCTTCAGAAAAGTTTCGAGAATAATACAAAGAATTCCCATACACCCTTCACCCAAGTGTTAACATTTTGCCACACAACCAATAGTTTGATCTGCAGGCCCAATACAGATTCTACTAAAGATGGCATTTACAGATTTAAAATAATTAAATTCTACTAATTAACTACTTTTATGTCCATTAACACAAGAAGTTACCTGAAATCATATATTAGTACCTCACTTTATTTTACTGTATACACAAGTTTCCTGCCCTGTGCACTCCTAAGGTTTACATTCATCCTAACTATCTTTCTGCTTGATGTTTCTGTTGACTCTCAATCATGAGAGGGAAAAAATTCAATAAACATTTTAATATCGACAACCTGTGTTGGATGCTACTAAGGGTCAAAGGGACCCCCAACTGAAGATCTATACAGTATATCCATCCACTCAATTTTAGGGTTTCTTTTGAACACAAGTTTCCAAAAATATTTGGGTAAAACTAGCTTGATTTTGCCTTGAAAAAGAAGTAAGCTTCATATTGAATGTGAAAACTGAGCAATTTCCCATTGGGAATTTGTTCTTCTCCTTCTACATTCTTTCCATTTAACACTTTGGGTAGGTTGAGTATTTCTGTTGTACTTCAGAAATTGATGATAAGGACTAATCTACACGGAAACCGAAATCTACTTTGACAAACTAATCCATCTTAAATATTACAACTCTAAATAACATACATGCATTTTCCCTTTTAGTTATTCTTAGTGACTTTACTGAAGTATATGATAGATACAATAAAATAAACCCATATTTAGTATAGTGTTTGATCTGTTTTGACAAATGTATACACCACAAACATCAAGATATACAAAATTTCTATCAGCCACAAAAATTCCCTTGTTCCTTGCACCTCTTTGCAATCAATCTGTGATCTATTTTCTGTGATTATGATTTAGTTTTGCCTATTCTAGAACTCTAATGAAATGGAATCATACAATCTGGCTTCTTTAACTCAAAATCATGTTTTTCAGATTTCATCCACATTGTTGCATGTATCAATACTTCATTTCCTTTTATTGCTGAGTATTATTTCTTTAGATGGATATACTGCAATTTATCATTTACTTGTTGATGGACATTTGCACTGTTTCCAGTTTTAAGCTATTATGGATTAAACAGCTATGAACATTTGTGTAAGTCTTTGTGGAGCCACATACTTTCATTTCACATAGACAAATACCTAGAGGTGGAACTGATGATTAACTGTATGAGAAAATGCCAAACTGTGTTCCAAAGTGGTTGTGCCATTTTATGTCACATTACATTTACAGTGTATGAGAATTCCAACTACTCTGTATGGTAATATACCTTTTAAGTGGTGTATAGTGGTATATTGTTGTGGTTTTAATTTGCATTTTCCCAATGACTAGTGATATTAACAATCTTTCATTCTCTTAATGGTCATTCATATAACCTAATGTCATCAGGTAGTTTATTTTGTTTTTTTTGTATTTTGTCCATAGTTTGTAATTTTTATCTGCAGAGAGATGGGTCCAAAGAGCTTACTTGGCCATCACAGAAGCTAAAGTATTCCAAATAAATTTTAGAATCATCTTGTCAATTTCTGCAAAAAAAAAAAAAAAAAAAGAGAAGGGGGGCGACCTGGATTCCGACTGCTACTGGATTTAAATTGTAGCTCAATTTTGGGAGAATTGTCAATTCAACAATATTAAGCCTTCCAATCCATGAACATGGTAAGTCTCTCCATTTATTCAGATCTTCAATTTCTTAAAGCAATATTTGCCATTTTCAGTGTATGGGTCTTACACTTTAGTCAAATTCATCACTAAACATTTGGTGTTTTTATGCTATTGTAAGTAGTTTTAAAATTACATTCCCAATTATTCACTGCTAGTATATATAAACATAACTGACTTTTTTATATTGACCTTGTATTCTCAGACCTTGCTTATTAGTTCCAGTAGCTTTCATGTCTATTCTTTATAGAGTTTCCCTATGTAAAGAATTGTGCTGTCTATGCAAAATGATAATCTTATAACTTCCTTTCCAATCTGCACTCCCTTTGTATCTTCTTAATGTCTTATTGCACTAGCTGGGATTTCCAGTTCAATGGAATAGAAGTGCCATTTTCCTGATCTTAGAGGAAAAACTAGTTTTTCATCAAAAATGATTTTAACTCTGATTTTTCATAGATACCCTTTATCAGGTTGATATTCTCTTCTATTCATAGTTTACTAAGTTTTTATAATGAAAGGATGCTGAATTTTTTCAAATGCTAAAATAAATAAATATAATGAGATAATCATTCAGTTTTTCTCCTTTACTACATTAATAAAATGAATTGCAATGATTGTTTAATGTTAAACCAACTTTGCATTCCTGAGATAAACACTATTTGGTCATAACTTACTATCCTTTTTATATACTGCTGTTTCATATATTTATTTTGCCCCAGATTTGTGGTTGTTTACAATGAGAGTTCAAATGCAGTACCAGTTACTCCAACATGGCTAGAAATAAACCCACAAATAAGCATTAACCTTAAGCCATGGTTAACTGTGAAGAAAGAAGTCTAGCAGTTACCAAAGTAGATGATGGTAAGAAAAGAGCCATGTAAGATCCCACAAATCCTATTACTCATTATTCTTTCTCCGTCTGTTCTTGAAATAAGATATATACAAGTAACCTAGTTCAACTCCAATCAAAAAAAAAATATTTTTTAAGCCTCTGTTTAATAACAGTTAACCCACAAACTGAAACAAAACATACCCACCTCCTGCTTCTTTAAAAGTTACCAAGTTATGACCCAGATATAGCTACAAGGCTCATGATCCGAATGCCTGTTAAATTAAAATGCATGAGTAACATCTGGGGAGACAAGTGTTCAAACCAGAAAGAAAATCAAAATCCTGGGTTATCCTGCTTAATATAGACATGTCAACATGTAATGCAAGGACAAAGTATCAGAAGTATCATGACTGGGTTTCCCTGGTGGCGCAGTGGTTGAGAATCTGCCTGCTAATGCAGGGGACACGGGTTTGAGCCCTGGTTTGGGAAGATCCCACATGCCGCGGAGCAACTAGGCCCATGAGCCACAACTACTGAGCCTGCGCGTCTGGAGCCTGTGCTCCGCAACAAGAGAGGCCGCAATAGTGAGAGGCCCGCGCACCGCAATGAAGAATGGCCCCCGCTTGCCACAACTAGAGAAAGCCCTCGCACAGAAACGAAGACCCAACACAGCCAAAAATAAATAAATAATAAAAATAAGTAAAGAAGTATCATGACTATCTCACAGTTATATTGCCTATCTTAAAAAATTAAAATTAAGAAATAAGTATGCCCTAGAAGAAAAAAAGGTATCATTTTTCTCTTCAAAAATGGTTAACAAACTATTTTAATTCCATAGTTAAGTATTTATTAAATAGCCTTAAAATTAATAGCAGAGGGGCTTCCCTGGTGGCGCAGTGGTTGAGAATCTGCCTGCCAATGCAGGGGACACGAGTTCGAGCCCTGGTCTGGGAAGATCCCACATGCCACGGAGCAGCTAGGCCCGTGAGCCACAAACTACTGAGCCTGCGCGTCTGGAGCCTGTGCCCCGCAACGGGAGGGGCCGCGATAGTGAAAGGCCCGCGCACCGCGATGAAGAGCGGTCCCCGCACCGCGATGAGGAGTGGCCCTCGCTTGCCGCAACTAGAGAAAGCCCTCGCACGAACCGAAGACCCAACACAGTCAAAAATAAATAAAATAAATAAATAAATAAAGTAGCTATAAGAGCACCCAAGCCCTTACATTTAAAAAAAAAAAAAAAAAAAATTAATAGCAGAAAGAGAAAATACATACAATATAATGTGTAACTTTCAAAGGTCTTTTTCCATTTTTCATTTACTGAGACCTTGGGGCTTCAGGCAGACAGTCAGAAGGCAGGCTGCCAGTACCAATTCACACTTAAGCAGAACTTCTGCCAATGAAAACTGAAACACCTGTATGAATTAAGTAAATTGTTCCCATTTTCAACAATGAAAGGAAATTAAAGGCATTACTGAATGTCACTGACTTGGCTCATCTGAAAGGAAATAACGTAGACAACACAGCTAATTTTAAATTATCAAGCCGATACAACATAAATGGCTCTCTAGAACAATGTGGGTTATTTTTACTATGACTCATTCAGTTTTCCTGAAATGTGAGGAAAGAGTATCTCAGGAAGAGCATTACATAATAACAATGTTAAAAAGGTAAAGTATTTTTCTTAGGAAAATCTTCTGCCATTGCTGAATTAAAACTTTTTCCCAACATATCTCACATATATTTCAACATGCTACACCAACCTGGAAACACTGGCAAAAATTCTTCCAAAAAAGAGATTTCACCATTATTTTAGTAAACTTTAGGATAGCACATGAAAACTGAACAAAATTCAGGACCAAAAAGCCATTCATTTGTTCAGTAAGTATATATCAAATGTTCAATAATTGTGATTCCTGTCCCTCCAAGTGCTCACAATACTCTAGTAGGGGACTGAGATTTCTACGGGACTTGCTCTTCTATCAACAGAGGAAGACACCTCACAGTCTCAAGAGTTCACAACTCCAGACCCTGGCCACCACGCCACAGCCAGAGCATGGAAACGGATGCTCAGGAAGGAAGAAGATGCTGCTTCTTTCCTCTCTACTCCCTTCTCTTCCACATCTACAGCCAATTCCAAACCGGCCTTATCCACTTAGGAAGTCCTATTCCTTGAAAACTGTAGCGTGCTCCTACAAACCAGCAACCAGATAAGCTGACTCATTCCTGAATGCTATGGGGGCACCAGGCTCTATCTACCCACTCTGAAGTATTTTCACATACATTCTGTAATTTGATCCTCAAAACAAGTTTTCAGTGCCGAGGGAGGGACACATCACTCCTTCCCTCATTTTACTGAAGAGGAAGATGCAACAAGTGGTTATCCTAAGCATACACTAGGTAGTACAGTGGGTGGTAGTACTACCTATATGATGGAACTAAGTGGAGCGATGCAGCACCTTTGCTGCAGGACAGAAATAAATCCTGTTTCTGCTTCTAGTGTACTTCATTTGTTCCCACATTTTGCATACTTTTCTTGAGCAACAACTGTGAGTAAAGCATTGAAGCACTGCAGTAGGCCTTGTAGAAGACCCAGAGAAGAACAGAGACCAGTGCCTAAAACTGGAAGTTTATAGTCTTATGGGGAAGACAAGACATACACATAAATAATTACAATACTGTAAGCCCAAATATGATCCTTGTTAAAAGAGAGTTCAGAAGCAGGGTAGCACTTAAAAGTGGTCCCTCTTGCCTCAAACACTCTTCTGGAGTTATATAGGATACAAATAAAGGATATTTATGTACAGGACATACAGTTACATAGGATATAAATTTTAGTGAAATTCTTCACTGAAACCAGGGGCCACATCTAATTCACCTTATTACCCACTTCAGAATCATGCACAAAGAAGGGATAAGAGGAAGGACTGAATGACAAAAGGAAGAGCTGATTTGGGTCTTTCTGGTGTATTTCGTATGCTTCCTTTGGGATAAGAAATGGAATGGGTGGTGCACAGCCCAAAGTATGCTTGGGGCTCCTCAAAGCCCTCCTCACTATAAGTTCCTTGCCTTACTTCTTACCAATTAAACATTTACTTGGCATTAACAAACAAACTTGGCATTAACAAACAAATCTCTTTAGAAGAGTTAGGCCTGGCACTATAAAGCACTGTCACTGAACAGCTTTCCTCAAAAAAGAGATCAGTCCTCAGGTCAGTGCTGACCTCCTCCAGTGCTGGAGGAGGAGAGCAGAAAAATTATGTATTATAAAGCCCTGGGGGGAAAGTATGAAACCTGAGTTTACGACCTTCATTGCAAGTTAGGAGGGATGAGTTACCTACCATCACAGGTTACCAGAGTTAATTACTTCAGAAGTACCTCACTGTATAGAGGAACAAGAACAGGAAAAGAAGAAAGAAAGAAAGAGAGAAAGAGAAAAGAATCAGAAAAGAAATAAGAAAAGGTTAAAGAAAAGAACACACCCCACCCACAAAAAGCACTAAAAAACAAATTTAACTGCTTGAATGTAAAGAGAGTGTTTTAATGTCATTTCAGGATAACTGTGGAGAATCTGTATCCCACAATAATCCGTTTATGAAGCCAATCCCAGGAAGGCGTTACTGCTGACCACTGTCCCCATGAGAGGACAGCAGGAACACTTCCTATCATATGCTGCATCCTGTTTAGCTCAGTCATCAGAAGAAACACAAGCATCCTGGTCATCATTTATCATCTAGATACTAGGTGACTGTCCCCATCCAGCTCTGTACTTCCCTACACTGACTCAAGCTCCCCATCATTCCAGACCCTCCATGTCCTTTCCTGTGCCTCACATCAGGAAGACCCATGTTCAACATCACCTTCCCATTGAGACCTTCCCCCACCTTCTTGTCTAAAACAGCCATCCCCAACCTATTCTTATCCCCTTATACTGTTTTTTATTTACACTGAGCACTTCTATTAAATATCTATTTCTTTTTTTGTCTACTGTGTTATTTCCCTCACAAGAGTGTAAACTGATGTAAACTCCAAGAGGGAAAAGACTGTTTACTGCTGTATCTCCAATAACCAGCACAATGCCTGGTAGATATTAAGTATTCGATCGATATTAGCTGAATGAACAAATGGGAGGTACGTAACAATTTTTTAAATATATCTTTTAAAAAATGTTTAACACTTTACTTGTCAAATTCCCTATAGTATATGTAATGACTAATTAGGGACATTCTACATAGTTACCTAAACACACATATGCTATAAAGAAAAACAGCAGATTTCTAAGAATACTGAAGTGAGAAAATAAAACAGGCACCCAGAGGACTCAGAAGATTAACATCCAACCAGTTCCAAAACCGTATGTAGAAAACAGTAACTTGCAAAATTTATTTTACAGTACAAAGTAAGCTAGCTTTCCTTTCTACCAGATAAAAGTGCTTTATTTTTGCCTTATCTGAAAAATAACAAAGGAAGAAAACACCAGAATTCTAACTTGATCCCTAACTATGATAATAAAAATGCCTTTGAAAAAATGATGTATCTTAAGCAACTTGTGTTCATTAAAGATGTGTGTATCTTCTTCTTATCCATAACTGACTGACCTCTTGCTCTGTGACTTTCCTCTTCTAGAAAAGCCTTCTTTGATCTTGAATCCTCAAACATCTATTACTCTATCTTTCCTTTTCACTGCCATTCTGCTGTAACTGGGGTCTTCATCTATCAACTTTATTTTCTTACACCCCATTCCCTCCTTAATTCTCTGTAGTGAGGTGACTACCCAGCTATTCCACTGAAACTGTCATAGAGATAAGCAACGCAAAACATCAAAGCCTCAGCCTTTCCTCCAGACTGCTCTCCACTGCTGAACGCTGACAAGTACCCCTGGCTCTTGACACTGCCTCCTGCCTCAGCCTCCAAAACCCATTCCCTCTGCTGGTTCTCCTCCTCGCTCTCTGAAGTCCTCTTTCTCATCACATCCGTGTCGCATCACCTTCAATCTGAGACGAAAGAGTTGCACACTATACTGGCTTTGGAGTAAAGGTTCAAACTCCTGCTCTGTCACTTCATTTATTCATCCAACAAGTATTTATTGAGCACCTATTATGTGCGAGATACTGGACTAGGCCCTGGGATCAAGCAAAGAACAAGAAATATTTGGTCACCGCCCTCAAATCTAAGCAAGTGCAAAGAAAAATGCTTATGTCTAAATCAGCAGCAAGATATATGCAGCTTGGAAACTAAAATGATAAGCTTTTTTCCCCTCAATTTCCTTAGGTGGCAGTGTTTCATCATGAGCAATCTGAGGCAAGAATATACCAGAGGCAAAATAATTTACAAGGAAAAAAAGGAAAAAAAAAAAGAAATGGAAAGGAAAAAGACATTACTCACTGATGTAAATGCCAGCAGCTCCTCTTCAGTTAACTTATGCACTGGGTTATTCTTTTGGAGATTTGTGCTTTACATTGAAAACAAAAAAAAGCAAATTAATTCCAGAATGCATGTCATAATGAATGAAATATAATTTTTAAAAGGCAAGTAAACTATATTTACATATTTGAAAGCACATATTTTAATATTACTGCATTATTTAGAAATATAGAGATGAGTGTGCCAAAGATAAGTACAAAAAGTAGTAAAATGCTGAGAAATGAAATGTGGTTGGTGTACAAAATATCAACACAATTTCTTTTATAAGAAAAAAATGAAATCCAATCTGTGTCACTCCACAAAGAAAATGAAAAGAATTAATATAGCAACAACTCCTATTTATCAAACTCATACAAAAAAAAATTTAGTATCACCATGAGACAGGCAAAAATTAAGAAGTTGTCAAAGAGGCAGAACAATGGGAATTCTTAGATCCTGCTGATCCAAGTATGATTTGATTGGATAGTTTTGGAAAACAATTTAGCACTATCTTGTAAAGTGAACATTCATATATCCTAAACTCAGTAATTCCAGCCTAGGTATAGAGCTCAGAGAAATTCTTCAACAGGTGTACCAGGAATCATACACACGAATATCCATAGTAATATTGTGTGTAATAGGAAAAATCTGTTAACAATCCAGATGTCCAAAAAAGAAACCAATAAATTGTAAAATATTCACCCAATGGAATGTTATACGGCAAAGTAAATTTCAGCTATGTATGACAACATGGATGAGTCATAGAAAGACACTAGTGAGAGAAAAAAGCAAATCACAGAAGACTATATATAGTAAGATAGCGCTTTTATAAAGTTCAAAAACAAACAAAATGAAGCAACTGACTTAGAGGTATAAAAGATGTGAATAAATATATTTTTTGAAAAGGCAAGAAAATGACAAAGACAAAATTCAGGACAGTGACTACCTTTTAAAGAGAGGCAGGAAGATGAGACGGGAAAGAAGCACACGGACTGAGCAAGTGGTATTTGCAATCTTCTAGTTCTTAAATTGGGTGGTGGGTTCAGTTTATTATTATATTATATAACATATTTATATATAACATAAGTTATTTTGTATGCATATATTACTTGTATTAAGAATGAAAAGAAAATACCACCTCACAAAATAGTACCACTTCCTCATAATTTCCAATACTGTTGGAGGATTTTATAATGAGCATAAAATGTTTACATAATAATTGTTAAATGAACATATTGTTGGTAAAAAAATAAATGAATGTAAGGAAGGAATTATAAAATCATTTTATGTTGTACACCTGAAATTAATACAATGTTATGTCTCAAATTTACCTCATTTGAAAACACACACACACACACAATACACACATACATACACAGACATTTCTAGTTTGATTGCACAAAGGAATTATGTATCAGTTGGCAAGATGATCCAAATAACCCCTAAGGTCCTTTCAGTTCTAATACTATGACTCTGATAAGTGAACAAAAACAAAAGTCATTCTAAAATAAGAACCTCAACCAAAATGGATGAACATTCATCCCTCACATACAAAATTCCAATCCTAACTTCACTGCATAAAGTATATAAAGTTGAAATGCTACAGGCTCATTACAAGTAATTATGATACAGTAACTGAATCAGGCCACCACTCTTCACCGTAACTTACTAACTTAGGCTTAGAATATATTACTCTGCTATCTGAAAATCAGACTATTAATTCAAAAGCAATTACCCTCCTCACTCCAGTTGTCTGAATTACTGAAGGATTGCTGTATTTTAAGGAATTTCTCCCACAGTTACTTTACATAAAAGCAATCAGGTACATTGATGTATGAGACACGTGGCCTCCAGGTAAAATCAAATTCAAGCAGGAGGCCAGTGAAGGGAAGGAGTTGAAGAAAAGGAGCATGAAGCTAGCCCCACAGTTTGGTCAATCCACCATCTATATGAATTCCCCCTGTGTCTCCTTTCCAAAGAACCCAGCCCACCACAATGTCCAAGTCACCTCTTCACAAGGGTTAATGGTCACGGAGGTCACGCAGAGATCAGACAGTATAATAAAATCACGACCCCCACATGCAAATCATCAATTCATGGATGTTCCAACCCAGGGGTTTATAAAGTGCATCAGATGCCCTAAGATTCAGAATATAATCAAGTAGTTTCTACCAAACAATGAAGATTTAAATTGCCCATGAAATCCATTCAGCACTTTTTAATTGTTCTATATATTGAGATTCTACCAAGATCATATTTGGGGGGAAAAAAGTATTTGAAGACAAGCATTTTCTTGGTTTTTCAGTCCTCTCTCAACTGTGAAGTCTAACTCAATAAAGCTAAAGCACAACTGAGAGAAGCCTGGGAATATATATATTTGGTTTGATTTAGTTTCCTGCTGAGTTGACAATTATGAGTTTGCCAAAATAATCTTTTAAGAAATAGCATAAAGGAAAACTCAGAATTTGGGTCCGTAAATCCTGGATTCAAGCCCTAAATGCTGTACTGTAATTCTGAGTGAGTCATTTTGCCATTTAAAACCTGATTTCCCACCTGAAAAATGGAGAAAAACAACAACCTCTAAGACTGTTAGAACATTAATGAGGGATAGTGTGAAAGTACATGGTATAATTCCTAGCACATAACATTGCTTGTAAATGATTGCTGTTTATATTATTTATACACTGAGTATCGTTATGAATTGAACAAATAATTCTTTGGCAGTAAGCATAAATTCTGTCACTGGAATGAAATAATGTGATAAGACAACTGATTTGGATTAGAAACAGAACTCTACATGTGTGATTCTTTTTAATCAAACAAAAGGGGACTGTAGAACTGAATTTAACTTTTGTACAAGTGAAAACCTACTGTTAGTGTAAAGGAGATAAAATGCCATGAGGTGAACACAGAAAGGTAAGTTCTACTGAGCTAAAAGACAAATTTTTTTATAAATGCTCCTTTTATTAAACTGCCTATTACTAATTTAACCAGTCTCAATATTATAACTTAGTGAAATATCCTATTTTGAACATTACTAAATCTCCAGATGAGAAACGGGATATTTATATAATCTAAAAGACCATGTTAATAACAAAAGTTAAAAAAGAATAACTTTACATTGGAGAAGCCTGGCAGACCCCACTTTAATCATGTGATCAAACTTAACATGGCCAGTAGAGGAACAAATCAAAATGGTTTTCTACCTGCTGGGATGCAATAAGAATCACAAAACCTCCATTTTCTGATACCCCTGATAATGATACAAAATGTGAAACTAATCCTTTTTTTTTTTTTTTAAATCAGACAAATTCAAACTGAGAGTAAGCCTACAGAATAACTGGCTTATAAATTTCAGGTGTCAAGATCATGAAAGTCAAGCAAAAATGAAGAACTATTCCAGATTGATAGAAACTAAAGGGACATGACAACTAAATGTAACACATATGTTCTAGACTGGATCCTGTGCTATAAAGGAGATTATTGGGACAACTGGCAAAACTTGAATGGGGTCTGAGTAGGAAGTGATAGTAAAGTATGAATGTTAATTTCCTGATTTTGATAGCTGTATTATGGCTATGCACAAAAACTCCCTTGTTTGTTGAAAACACACACTAAAGTATTTAGGGGTGATAGAATATCATGTCGGAAAATTATTCTCAAAAAAGTTATTTCCAATGCCTTGCCCTTGCAACTTTTTTCCAAATTTGAAATTATTTCAAAATAGAAAAATAAAATAAAATGAAAAACTATTTCTACCACACATAAGGTTCGATTGTATTAAAAAAAAATTCTAGGGACTTTCCTAGAGGTCTAGTGGTTAAGACTTCGCCTTCCAATGCAGGGGGTGCAGGTGTGATCCCTGATCGGGAAGCTAAGATCCCACATGCCTCGGGGCCAAAAAAACAAAACATAAAACTGAAGCAATATTGTTAACAAATTTGATAAAGACTTTAAAAATGGTCCACATCAAAAAATCTTTAAAAAATAAAATAAAATAAAAAAATAATTCCATACTCTGAACGTAAATATCCTCAAAGGTCAAAACAGTCACCTATCCTAAATACTTCATTAAGAGTCTATTCCTAGCCAAGGTTAACCAAAGAAATTTTGTTTATGAAGAAAAGAGAAGGATAAGTATACCAGCTTACAGGAGATTCCTGAGATTCCTCATCTCTAACCCTTTAATTGGTTGCCCAACTATTCTTCATCTTCATAAGCCATGACAAGATTCTCTATTCATCCACAACTCTGGGGACCTGCTTGAACAAAGATTTCCCCAACACAAGAGAACCAATACGCTAGAAGTTCAAGGTAGCCAAGTAAGTCATTAACTCACCAGATTCCAAGGATAACAGCAAGCTCTTCAGCACATAGGTCAGGCATCTGAAACTGTTCACAATCTGCTAACTTTATCTCATTTAGAACAGTATCATCATTGAGCTCAATATTCTGGTGGAATACAAAAGAAACTCCTTAGAACAAAAATTAATTCTGATTCATTCAACAGACTATACACAACAGATTGCTGGGGGGATAACATCTTCTTGTTCAAGATTTTACAATGTCTATATATGGTCAATAGGCTGCTTCTTGTGAAACACATATTTGGGGACAATTTACTGTGCAGAAATGGAGAACACGCATCTATACCTCCGGATGCACTGACAACATCAATAACAGGGAATGACTGCTATTGTTGATTAAGCCTAGTACGCAAAAGCCCCTCAGGATTCAAAACCAGATCTTTCTACTCTGATTCTAAATTATAATCTAAAACGTCAACTGCCAGCTCTGTTTCTCAATAGGATTTAGAATAGGCAAAACAATTTGAGAAAGGAATAAAACCTGAAGACTTAGAGAACTTGGTAGAGTACTTGACTTCAGAATTACTACAAAGCCAAAACAGTGTTGTACTAGCATGAAGACAGACATATAGATGAAAGGAATAAAGTCCAAAATTTTAGACCCACGTTATATGGTCAATTGATTTTCAAAGGTGTCTAGGTGAGTCAAACAAAGGAAAGTTTTTTCAATAAATGATGTTAGAACAACTGTATATCCATTTGGGAAAAAATGACCCTCTGTCCTGATCTCATACCATACACAAAAATTAAATCAAAATTAATCACAGACCTTACTATAGAAGCTAATACTAAAAAGCTTCTAGGAAAAAAATCACAGGAGAAAAGCTTTGCCACTTTGGGGTAGGTAGACAGTCCTTAATTAGGACACAAAAAACTCGAACCATCAAAGAAAAACTTAATAAACTGGACTTCAGCAAATTAAAACTTCTGCTCTTTGAAAACATTGTTAAGAAAATGAAAAGTTAAGCTACAGACTCAGAGAACATATTCACAAAACAAATATCTGAAAAAAGGCTTGTATTCAGAATATGGAATTACAACTTAAGAAGAAGAAGATAAACAACCCAACATAAAAATGGACAAAAGATTTGTACAGACACTTCACAAAAGAATGGGCAGTAAACACATAAAAAGATCCTCAACAGTAGTCAAAAGGGAAATACTAATTAAAATCAGAATGAACTACTAGTACACACACATTATAATAGATAAAATTTAAAAGACTAACAATACTAATTGTTGACAAGGATCTGGAACAATTAGAACTTTCATACATTGCTGGTAGAAATGTAAAATGGTACAACCATAGAAAACAGTTTGCTAGTTTCTTACAATAAACATATTTACCATATGAGCTATCAACTCCACTCCTATGTAGTTACCTATGAGAAACAAAAACACATGTCCACCCAAAAACATGTGTGTGTGTGTGTGTGTGTGTGTGTGTGTATATAAATTAAAAAGTGTTCATAGCAGTTTTATCTGTAATAACCCTAAACTGGAAACAACCCAAATGTCTGTCAACAGGTAAACAGATTAAAAAGAAAAATTATGCTATATGCATTTAATGAAATTCTAATCAGAAATAAAAAGGAAGTACAGACACATGCAACTACACAGATATATCTCAACTGCTGAGCAAAAGAGGCCAGATACAAAAGAGTACATACTGTAGGATTCCAGTCACATGAAATTCTAGAAAAGGCAAACTACCGGTAGCCACAGAAAGCAGATCAATGATTGTTTAGGGCCAGAGAGGGTGGGGAATTAACTGCAAAGGGGCAGGATGGAACTTTCTAGGGTAATGAAATGTATCTTGACTGTAATGGTTGTGTGTATATATTTTTCAAATCTCAGCAAACTGTACAATTGAAAATTTTCTGTGTATAAGTTATATCTCAATAAAATGGATTTTTAAAAAAATTAATCATCAAAAAATAGTAAAATCACGATGAGAAACCACTACACACAACTCACTAGAATAGCAAAAAAAATTTTACCAAGCACTGGCAAGGATGTAGAGCAACTGGTGCTCTCATATACTGACGGTGGGAATGTGAAATAGTACAACCACTTTGGAAAACATTTGGGCAGTTTCCCAAATTGAAAATACACTTACCACACAACCTAGCCATTCCATTCCTCAGCATTTACCCCTGAGAATTAAAAACATACGTTCACACAAAGACTTGCCCGTGAATGTTCCGAGCAGCTTTATTCATAATAGCCAAAAACTAAAAATTGCTCGATTGTCTACCAAGAGGTGAATGGATAAACACACTGTGGCTTATCCATACAATGAAATAACTCAGCAATAAACAGGAGCTAACTATTGGTATCAAAATATAGACGAATCTCAAAACATTATGCTAAGTGAAAGAAACCAGACACAGAAGAGTCATACTATATGATTCCATTTGTTTGAGATTCTAGGAAAAAACAGCTCTAATCTGTGACAGAAAGCAGACCAGTTGGAGGGAAAGTGATTGACTGCAAAGGAGTATGGGTGGACTTTTTGGCCTAATGGAAATGGTTCTGTATTTTGATTACAGTGGTGGTTACATGGGTCTACCTATTTGTCAAAACTCATCAAACTGGATACTTAAAATAGGTGCATTTTATTTTATGTAAATTATTCCTCAATAAACCTGATTTAAATTTTTTTCTAATTCAATAGAAGTAGCTAAAGCTAGGAAGACTTTAAACTGTAGGCCTAGCTCTATCTATAAGGTTTCGAGAAAAGAGAAAAGAGTACAACCTCCAACCACTGCTGACAGGAGAAACACACAACTTTAGGCAGCTACTCAGGCTCCACTGAAAAAGTGCCTCTTCCTCCCTGACCTGCACAACTTCAAAAGGCAGAGCTGGCAGGTGCACAGCGCACCCTGGTGGCCAACCATTTTCAATACAAGCCTTTCATATTCTTTTTTAAAAGCTACTTATGTAATTCTAAATTTTCTAACAGCTACACTTTAAAAAGTAAAACAAAAAAAAATTAAGTGATTTAACCTAATACATCAAAAATATTATCCTTGTAACATGTACCAACAGAAAATTATTAATTAGATACTATACACTTTTTCATACACAGCTTATGAAATCTAGTACATCTTTTACACTTCAGCACATCTAAGTTTGGACCAACCAACTTTCAAGTGATTAATAATCATATGTGGCTACCACATTGGACAATGCAGCTCTAGAGTATCCAAAACTCTCACCTTTTCACATCCAGATAGGGTTGTATCAACCTGCTTATTAATATCCAATGTTTGTGGAGTACCTTTATAGATCTAATATGATCCCTTAAAAAAAGTGTGATGTGGGGACTTCCCTGGTGGTCCAGTGGTTAAGAATCCGCCGTCCAATGCAGGGTTCAATCTCTGTCTGGGGAACTAAGATCCCACATGCCGCGGGGCAACTAAGCCCGCGTGCCACAACGAGAGAGAAGCCCGCGCACTGCAACCAACAGCCCACGTGCCACAACTAAGACCCCACATCCTGCAACTAAGACCCGTCGCAGCTGAATAAATAAATAAATATTTTAAAAAAAAAAGTGTGATGTGGGGAAAAACAAATGAGGAGGCTAAAAATACAATAACTTTCCCAGGTTCTCAACCTCAGCTAGACAATAAAGATGTGACAGGGATCCAAGTCTCCACCTCCCACAGCCAGGACTCCTTCCCCTCCGGCCCCCACAGAAGACCTGAGACAGGTCAGCCTTAACAACAAGGCATTATTTATTACTCTTCAGCTACAAACAGGTGATCAAAATAGTTTCAATCTTCATTCAAGATACTCTACGTTCCTATTCAGCTCTTTTCGAAATTAAAACTGGTTGGCTGCACTACCTACTTGCCTATGTGTTCTACAAGCCACAAATTTAAAATACTGTTCTGCTTTAGTCCCACTCCAACCTCATAACATTCTACTGATCAAAAATTTAGCTACAGCCTTTCAGACCTCCTAGTCAAGTGATGCTTATGATACTGTTTTTGCTCACCTATCATTAATTTGTTTCTTCCTTTAATGCTGCCCTTGCTATGTAATAAACGTTATATCTAGATAATCAAGCTAAAGCTTGAAACTGCAAGAGTGTGGACTTTTGGACAGACTGTTTTTGCACATAACCTTGTACAATCCTGCAACAGAGGCCAGTCACATAAGGCACAGATCTGGATTGTCCTGTATTATTGCATTTTTCTTGTTCTGAATATCCTTGACATTACAGCTGACAAAAATGAAAACTGATACTGCAGATCTGTTTTCTGAAACCTTTAAAGCTAAAATCACATGCAAGAACTGACTTTGCAACTACTAATATTGACACCTTTTCGATCTGTATGAAAGCGGGTTGTGTAGAAGCAGCAAATCAATGGGTGCCGTTTTATCTTTAGTTAAACACCATCCTTGTGTATTCATTTACACCATCTTATATGTGACACACTGCTGTGCAATGTGTAATTCTGTGATCTTTATTTCCCTTTGTATTCATTTTAAGCATCTTTATAAATTGCTGTATTGTGCTTAATGTAAAAAAAAGAGAAAAAGAAATTAGCACGTAATTTATCTCCAATTCATGGGACACACCATATTCAGCATTTAATGTATATTTCTTATCAGTGATGCTGATCATGTATGTGTTTGTGTTTTCTGTGAATATACAATTTTAATTTATTCTCCCTCCTCACACCCTGCCCCCATGATTGAATAATAAAGAACAGAGACTGCGCCTTTGATTTGCACATTGGGGTTGCTCATAACTGTTGGCTTATTAAAGCCTGAAGTCCAATAGCTTCAGGCTATGTAATTCCCCATTAATAACAGATTAAAAATCTAGCAAGGTCCAAAGGGAAACACTATGTTCCTCACTGGCAATAAAATTACTGTATTTCCTCAATTCTAAGATATACATCTTCACATTGTAACATTTCTAATCACGATGTATTTTATAATCACTATAATTTGTATAATAGTGTTCCTTTTTTCCTGAAGAGTTTGGTTATTAAACAGATGGTGTATTTTATAATTTAATGGTATCTGAATAAGGAAATATGATACATAACTAATTAAACAAGCAAGTCTATCTTCCATCCATGAGTAAAAAGCTGTTTCTATCTAATCCATACCTACATCACATAATTTGTATTTTCCACCTTTAAGTGGTAATTAATGAAGATCATAAAATTATCAGAATGCATTTTATTTCAAATATGAAAGAATAAATTCTGTATTAAATTGTACATCATTTTTATACATTCCTCATAAGAGTCATCGCATCCTATCTATAATCATAGGAGACAATCTTCAATACGAGAACTCCACATTAATAAACAAACAAACAAACAACAATGGATTACTGAATTAAATGCTTAGATTGCGGAATTAAATCTCTTTTCACTGATGCTGTGCTATGGCCTAAAAACCAGGCTTATGATACTTAATCTAAGACTCAGGGAGGGACTTGGGTTACATCAAATCGCTGAAGGAGGAGGGTCTGGTATATACAAGGAGGAAATGAAGGACGGAAGCAGGTATCAACACAGTTCCCTGACCAGCATCAACACAGCAGTACAAATACTTGTTCAGCTGTGGCTCTACCTACGTCAGGAGATACAGGCTGTCCCCTGTGCAGTCTCATCCCTGAGTTTCTCCATCTTTTCCTTCTCCTCTTAGAATCAGTAACTGTCCCCACCCTGAAGTTACCACAAAAGCAAACAGAGAACCTGGAGCAAGACCAGGAGGTAAGTAAGATTGCATCCAAGGCCTTCCTCAGGACTCCTTACTGCTGCCACTCTTTCCCATCTCCCTAGTCCCTACCCTTGGCATTATTTTCAGTACACAACAGAATTTTAGTGTTCAATGCACCAAGTAAATTTGTTTGCAGGCTCTGGAATGAAAAGTAGCAAAACATGGGCTTCAAGGACGGTAACATCAACCAAAGAACAAGGAAAAATGTTGGTTTGGGGTCTCTGGGATAAGAAAATGTAAATGCTAATGGCCTCCATGGAAGCAGATGGAAAGACCTATTGAGCAGGTAAACTGACTAAAAGCTATAAACTTAAGCTACAAAAGAATGTATTAGCCAAGTCAAGAAAACATACTGGGGCTTCCCTGGTGGTGCAGCCGCTGAGAATCTGCCTGCCAATGCAGGGGACACGGGTTCGAGCCCTGGTCTGGGAAGATCCCACATGCCGCGGAGCAACTAGGCCCATGAGCCACAACTACTGAGCCTGCGCGTCCGGAGCTTGTGCTCCGCAACAAGAGAGGCCGCGACAGTGAGAGGCCCGTGCACTGCGATGAGGAGTGGCCCCCGCTTGCCGCAACTGGAGAAAGCCCTCGCACAGAAACGAAAACCCAACACGGCCAAATAAATAAATAAATAAAAAGAAAACATACTAAGGCAGAAACCAGCCCAGTAATGACATAGTAACTAAGGACAGATCAGAAAACTGGTAAAAAGGAATTCTGATCATCTGTTTACATATTTAGAAGAAACCCAAGAAATTTCAAGGCTCTTAATATTTGCAAATATCAACAAAAAATATGGTAGCCACTGGAAAAATTAGTCTCTACTCAGTCTGCTTTTTGGACTGTTTTCAAGGGCAGTAATACATAACTAACTGTATTACTAATTCATACTTACTGAAGTCTAGGAAAAAAACAACATTTTATCTCTATTTAAGGGTAAAAATGGCTTAAAAAAATGGGTCCTGTTATGTCTTGTTTTTTAAAAACATCCAGCCACCTTGTAAAAGCTCAAGAAGGGTCAAAAGAAGCCTCTTCCCACCCCATCCAGTGTTTCTACAAAACTCACCTATGGAAACTGTTAGACTTGGATGCTAATTTAAATAACTTACAGTCCTACTTACCTTGGTTAAATATTCCTGAGGAGTCGGTGCTGGAGTGAATTCATAATTTGAAAACACAGCTCCTTCCCTTCTTACATCTAAAATAAGTTGGGCCACGTAATTTTCCTGGAACCATGTCCTTTTTCCCAAAGCACCTGAAAAAATATATATTAAATTATATGTATCAACTTGTCAATCAGACATACAGTACAATCTTAAAGAAAAGTATTTTCAGAGTGCTTTAGAGCTTATGAGGTATTTTCTCCATTTCAAATAAGAGAAACCTGAGGCCCAAAGATGACTTTAAAATGACTTTTTATAAAATTATAAAGCCAGTAAGTTATAAGGCCAGAACTCAAACCCAGGATTTCTGCCACTAGTTTCCACATACTTACTTTTTCACTAAACTACCTCCCTCCTCAAAAAAGGTAACTCATTAGGTGTCATAGGGAGAAGAAATACTATCCTCTCCATACAACAGATGAAAAAATGGAAGTTCTGAAGTGCAGTCATTTGCTCAAGATCACAGGGTTTTCAGTATCAGAGCCAGGGCTTAAAGCCAGGGTCTTCAGGTTCTAAATCCCACAGTCTTTCTATTACACTATCTGGCTCCACGTAAGACCAAATTTTTTTTTCATTTTGTATCTGAAATAACTTGCTGCAGAACAGCTTTAAGAGAAGCAAAAGCTCTGACATCTCTTCTCTGGCAAGAGTCAGATTACAAAGACCCTTGATTACAAAGACCAGTCTAAGAAGTCTGGATTTTATCCTGTGATGAGTCTGGCTCTACTTTATACAACAACCATTTAAACACGTTATACTAAAAATAGCTATTGAGATGGTCTAACACAGCTTACTTTTTTATAGTAAGGCTAGAGCTGAAAAGAAAAAAGTAATAATCTGATTCTCATTTTATATTCGTGAGCACATTTGTATTTTTAAGTTCTTCAGTCTTAACTTGGAAAAAAAATATGAAGAACTAGCTAGTAAATACACCAACAGCTAAAGCTGACTATACTGAGTACCATGATACTAATTTTTTAAATAATCCAAAAAAAAAGTCTCCTAGTACCGAAATATTTAAAAACAAAATCTCTGAAACTAACCTCACAACTTATATTACATATATCTCAAATACAAGACTCCAACTTACACTTGGCCATTGTCACAAAGTTATAAGTCGGATATTTAATAATTCTCCCCAAACAATGTAATAAAAGGTGGTTAAGATCCCAGACTAGGCCACAAAGTCACATTTACCTCATAATATATCTGAAGGATTTTATTGACAGGACTACCTCAATAAGCACAGAGTTTGGCAACTAAGAATGGGCCTTAGAGATAATGTAGACCAAGCCTAGGCAGGACAAATAGTTTCAATCATTTCAACATTCACAGATTGTTGTTTCAACATTCACAGAGCCCAGGTTCAACAGGTATAAATGGTGTGACCCACTGATGATGTCTGACTTTCATGAATGTCTTCAATATAGAATGCCAATTACCATTGTGAGACTAGGGACAGGGCAATACATTAAGAGAAAATAATGTTTCTTATTTGGTACTCAGAAAAAAACACAGAGATCTTGGGAAAAATTCTGTAATTTATTTGTTCTTCCAACAAATGTTTATTGAGTGCCTACTGTATGCCAGACAGTGTTCTAAGGCAATGAAGAAACATCTAAACAAAACAGTCAAAAATTTCTGTTCTTAAGAAATACAAGAAAGGCAGGATGGAAGCCGCAGGGGGGTATTTACCAGAAAGGGCAAACTAAATTTGGGAATCAGGAGGGGCCTTGGGAAGCCCACATGCACAGCCAAATACACAAAGTTCATTTGTGCACTGCCCGGCTGCTATACATTACTGACATGTCTAAGTAGACATGGGCATCTGCAGGAATAAAGAAAGTATATGATTTCAACTTTGTTCTAAAACTATGAATTTTTTAAATAAAATCTTTAAAATCTATTTTTGTAAAGCAAACAAGAGGACACAGATAATAAAATACAACCATACAATACAGCTAAACTGCCAATTATAGTTTATCATAAAAATAAATCAATTATCCACAAAACATAAAAAAAAAATCTTACCTGTCAAATCAATTTGTAATCTGCAGATGTCTTTAGCAATATTGAACTGATCTTTTGCTTTTTTATATTCATAATAATATAAAAATACATATGCACATTCCAGATGGAACTGAACAGCCAAATATCGACCTGAATCATCTACAAACAGACCCTCTAGTTTCATCACTGTAAGACAAAAGATGAAACATTTAAAAGTATGATGAGAATAAAAATATATTCATAAGTAAAACATTGAGTCCATAATATATGAAGTATATATATTACATAGTTCCTGCTCTTAAAGAATTTCAAATCTGGAAGATGAGGAACGCATATAATAATAGTTTACAGTAAGCATTCTCTGAGCACTTACACATTCCAAGCTTGAAGCTAAGGACATTATATACATTATCTCCTTTATTCCACACAATCCTAGGAGATATGATTCATAACCCTGCTCTTTCTTATTTTAGAATACTTGTCTTAATCGTACAATAAAAAAATATGACAACACAAGGTGATGATACAATATACCAAGTGAATCTGCAAACAGTTAAACAATATGAAAATCTAATGAACAGATCAGATAACAGACAGTTTTCCACACAATGTAGAATTTCTCCCTTAAAAGAAGAAACAGATATATATCCATATAGAGCTAAGACAATATGAGTATCAAATAGAAAATGAATAAGTATTGGCTTAGCAGTCATATTCTACTTTATTTCTCTAAACACCTGAGATGAAAATATAGAAGAATAAGAGCCTAATAACATGATATCTGAAATAAGATGATTTTCAGAATTAATTATATATAATAAAGGGGCTAGTTGGCATACACCAAGGGAGTTTCCAACAGGTCACCTCATCCATCCCTCTACAATATCCCTGAAAAACTATCCTTCACAAATGTTCCCGGGAACAGGATCAGCATTTCACAAAACAGTTTACATGAATGAAAGTATAATGAATGAATAGAAAACACACTTAGAATGTCTAAAAATTGAGAATCAGTCTTCTATAATTCAAGCTGAGAGGGCAGTGATATTGATCGATGCCTACTCTGCTCAGCACTAGGTATTTTACATGTTGTGTTAATTCTCACAATGATGTCTTTAGGGTTGACATTAACCCCACTGAACTCATTAGAAAACTGAGCTTAGATCGCTTACTGACCGGTCACCTCACCTGTTAAATGACAAAGCCAGAATTTGAATCCAAACTTGTTGGGAAAACGGGAGGAGGGAGTTGGCAGAGGAAGGACAAAGGTGTAGAGATGATGTTACAAAACCTAATCTACTTTCTCACCAAGTAATCTGACAGAAACCTACAGCTAAGAAACAGACATCCTTTGTCTTACCATGAACTGAAAATAAAATGAGCCTGAAAAAGAAAGTGTTTTTCTATATACTGTCAGTCCTTTAAAGAGATTCTTAACTCAAATAAAGAGACTAAATCAAGATGTATATGTCTTAGGACTTCCTTGGTGGCACAGTGGTTAAGAATCCACCTGCCAATGTAGGGGACACGGGTTCAAGCCCTGGTCTGGGAAGATCCCACATGCCGCGGAGCAACGAAGCCCGTGTGCCACAACTACTGAGCCCGCATGCCACAACTACTGAAGCCCGTGTGCCTAGAGCCCATGCTCCGCAACAAGAGAAGCCACCGCAATGAGAAGCCCGCGCACCACAACGAAGAGTAGACCCCGCTCACCACAACTAGAGAAAGCCCACGTGCAGCAACGAAGACCTAATGCAGCCACAAATTAATTAATTAATTTATTTATTTTTTTAAAAAAAGATGTACATGTCTTACTTCAAAAGGCAGACAGGCATCCAAACATGAACTTCTCACTGTGAAAATCCTTCAACAGATTTCCTCCATGCAAACCAAACTCAAGAAAAGGTGGATCTGATGATACTCAATGCTGTTAGTGAGTGCTTTTTCTTTTTAAACTTTCTCTTCTTTTGTCTGCCCATTATTCCTGAGTGTCTAGCCACTACTCTCAGAAATATAACCTTCTATGATCTTAGCACAATTCACAAGTGAAACAATTTCACCTAATTGTCAATGACAGTAATCTTCTCTAAAGGTTCTTGATGCAAACTGTATTAAGGGATGTTGAGCTTGCCTAAGGTTTTTCAAAATCCTCTCTCAAATATCACAAAATGGCCATTTCTGCACTTAAGTAGGATTGTTATGTTGTGATCACTCACAAAGGTCTAGGGAAGACCATCAAATCTAAACTGTCCTAATAACACGTAAGTCACATAAATGCCCAAAGCAAGATGTGTATATCTATAGTCCCTCCTACCTACCCACTTACCTACTTGTAGATATGTGTGTGTGTGTGTGTGTGTGTGTGTGTGTGTATACACAAACACATATTAGTACAACTGGTTCTGATCTTGTACTTCTGTGCTTTTTCTGCATTTCTTATGTGTTCAGGGGTCAAAGACTGTTAGAAAAGTAGGATAGATACTAACTTTTTTAAGAATTACTTTAATCTTTAATTCCAACAGCATGACCAATTACTCTCCCAATAAAAATATCTTTAAGAAACGGGATTTTAAATTTTTAATATATTTTTGTGTTAATGATTGTGTTGGGAACAAAATGACTGCTGAGAACAAAATAAGGAATCATCAAAATACAAAAACTAAATGAAAACTGCAACCTTAGGAATTAAGCGCACAGTCTGCCATATTCTGCCCTGAAGCTACCTACCAAATCTTTAGGGACCTTAGGATTCCACTCTGAGGGCTGCAAGGAGCACCAAAGACAAAAGATCAGAACTGAACCTACCCAAAGTAGGCAATCTAGCCAGAGATCTCCATTTAAAACTGAGCCCCAAAGAACTGTGTCTTCAACGGAAGTTAAAAAGGACTAGGTCTGCCACGCAGAAGAGGTCAAAAAGGAAAATGGCAGTGGGCAAAGGGGAAAACATTTATCCCAAGAATTCATAACCATAAGTCAGCTTTCACACAGATTTGTGGACAAAATTCAGTACAAAAAAAAAAAATACCCACGAAAACAAACAAAACCCTACCCCTCAAGCCAAGAATTTAGGTCCCCAGAGAAGTAGCACAAAGAAAAATCCTCTTTTACAGGAATGCAACTTCAACCAGGATTCAATGAATTCCCACAGATAAATTTCCAAGGAACACGAGCTCATAGAAAACAACAACAACCACCAAAAAACAGCACATTAGCAGAAACAGCAAAAGGTAGAAACACACCTTCAAAGCCTTCAGAGGCTGAAATTGCGCGATACCCATACATGAAATATTCAATAGGTTTCAAAAAATAAAAGGCTAGAAAATATGAACAAGGAAAAAGAAACTATAGAAATCTACCAGGCAAATCAGAAAAGAAACCAAAAATAGTTTAGAAAAAAGACTTTAATTAAAATTAAAAATTAAATGGACATACCAGAGAACTAGAAGATAGATCTAAATAAAATTATTCAGGAGGCAACATAGGGAAACAAAGAGATAGAAAATAAAAGAATTAAGGAATGTTGAGGATGCAGATGAGAAGTTCTAATGTGTCTGAAGATCTAGAAGGAGAAAATAGATAATGAAGAAGAGACGATATTTGAAGAGATAATGGCTAAGCATTTCCAGAGATGTGGAAAGAAACTAAATCCCAGAATCAGGAAGCCCACTAAATCCCTAACAAGATAAAGAAAAATCCACACCTAGTCCAGTAACAGTCAAACTAAAGAATGCCAAATACAAAAACAAGATCTTAAGAACAGCAAAAGGAAAAAAGCACACAAACGAAGAATAGTTGGACCAACGACTGATTTCTCAATGCCAACAGTGGAATCAAAAGAAAACAGATTAATATCTTCATGGTACTGAGAGAAAATAACTATGAACCTAGAATCCTTTAGCCAACAATTCAAGGAGAGTGAAATAATGATATTTCCAAGTAAAAAGAAGCAGAGTTTATCACCAAGATATGTTTGCTAAAACTGAACTGCTAAATTACTTTAAATAACTTTTAGTATACAAAAACATAACTTTTTAAAATAAATTTATTTACTTATTTATTTTTGGCTGCATTGGGTCTTTGTTGCTGCGCGTGGGCTTTCTCTAGTTGCAGCAAGTGGGGGCTACTCTTCATTGCAGTGCACGGGCTTCTCATTGGGGTGGCTTCTCTTGTTGTGGAGCACGGGCTCTAGGTGCGTAGGCTTCAGTAGTTGTGGCATGTGGGCTCAGTAGTTGTGGCTCATGGGCTCTAGAACGCAGGCTCAGTAGTTGTGGCGCACAAGCTTAGTTGCTCCTCGGCATGTGGGATCTTCCTGGACCAGGGCTTGAACCCGTGTCCCCTGCATTGGCAGGAGGATTCTTAACCACTGCGCCACTAGGGAAGTCCCCCAAAACATAACTTTTATTACCTCCATACCTCCCCTAGGTAGAGAAAAATGAGAAAACATTGCCCAAAGACAGACAGGAAAAAGCCAAGGACCATAACCCAACACTGCAGTTTCAGACTTCAAAAAACAGTACATCTTTGGAGTGTGGAAAGGAAGAAGGCCAAGTCTCTTTATGAATAAGTGTGAAGGAGTGTTGAGAATTTTATCTATTTTTAAAGCTTCTGATTTAGAGTAAAAGTTGAAAGCTGCTGGAAGTGCTGTATCTGCTTCAGCAGAGATACTTTCCAATGTTAATTAAGCTACTGATGAAGACATAAAAGAAGAGTAAAGAGCAATGAAAAGGTAGAGAATTGGTGTTTCCCCAAAAGCAACCCCGTCATCCTAGTGACAACATTCTCATGAGAAGCTGAATCTCATGGATATTAACTAGACAAGCACGTACAGAATTATTTAATTTCTTAAATATACAGCATAACCATCAACAAAACTGATCAAATATGCCCTAGCTAAAGCCATTTAACTGATTCCCATCGCTCTTAGGATAAAAACAAAATTCCTAAACATGCCCTATCATGTCCTATACAGTCTTGGACCTCCACCTCCCACACTGTCCTCTCTCTGCTTCAACCACAATGACCTTAGACCATCTCGCTCATGCCACAGAGCCTTTACGGTTCACGTAAGCCCTTCTTTCTGGCATCAAAGTTTGCCAAGTCAGACATTTATCGACTACCCTGTCATCCATTTATAAGATACTGCTTATCTTAGCCTATTATACATCCAAAATCCCTTATCTGCAATGATGAAATTTTTAAAAATCCCTGCAAACCTGAAGTGTTTTTGCAATTTGTTTTGGGGGAAAAGATCTGAACTGACCTCATTTGGCAGCAAAATTGGGCATGAATGGACAGGTAGAACTAGCCCTCCGGAAGATAACAAAGGGTAGGGAAAAGTAAGAGTGCAAGTTATAATAGACGAGGAATAGAAGCTTTTGCCACTTAGGGGAACATGGAGCTCCTGTTTGCCTCAGCTAATTTGTAAAGTCTACCTTCGAGGATCCAAACACAGCAGAAGATTGGACATAGTCCAGAGGTCTCACGTCTATCAAAAGAAGACAGGTGAATAAACTATGATACACCAACGTACTAGAATACTAGACAGCTGTAAAAAGGAATGATCTTCAAAATAATTACAGAAACAAAGTCCCAAACAGCAATGTGTGTGTGTGTATGTGTGTGTGTATACGTGTGTATATACATAAAATATATTTTATGTTTTATATATATATATATATATATATATATATATAATATTTTGTGTAACATGAAGGAAGGGAGAATACCAAAGAGCAAAAAGAAAACTAGAAGAATAAACCAAAAATTAATAAAACTAATAAAGGGAAAAAGAGAGAATAGGGTAGAAGGAAAATAGAGATAGACGAGAAACTTCTCCGAAGAGACCTTAACTTGACCTTGACTCTTCTCTGAAGAGTTCTGACTCTGGAATCATGTAATTATTTTATATATTCAAAAAAAAAATCAATCCATAAAAATTGAAAACAAATGGAAAAATATAACTCTAACTATATAACAAGTTGGTGACAAGGGAAAGAATTATTGCAAATGTCTTTAAAATGTTTTGCCTTAGAGCATAGTATACATCCTTAAGGTAACATATTCTAGGGGCAAAGAGTTGCAAAGAAATCTTGAGCCTTATTCAGTGGTCTTATTGTTAGTAGGAATGCTGGCATTGTTTTGAAACTTTTTATATATACAACAAAGCAAGTAAGTAATTATGTTTATATTGTTAGGAACAAGATTTTCAGTTTAAGAGAAGAAGAATATAAATATGAAATCAAAGATATTGATACAATGCAAGGTTAAATCTTTTTAAATCATATTATTTCTTTACTACTATCGTACTGTTGAAAGTACTATAGTTTTAGAGTAACTTTTATGTCTAAGGGAAAGTCTCCATCATTATTTTTCTCTTTAAAAATCCTCTTGACTATTCTTACATACTTTTTCATCCAAAATCAATTTGCATATTCTCTCTTCAAAATGTAATCGCACTTACTGTAATTGCACAATTAGCATCTTTACAATATTGATCATCCTATTCAAGAAAATAGTATGTCTTTAACATTTTTAGTAAAGTTGTACAATTGACTTCATTTTGGTTTTAGACATTTTAAGAAATTCCTGGGTTAAATCTTTTTTTCTTTTTTTTCACCTTTTTATTGAAATATAATTGACATATAACATGATATTAGTTTCAGGTGTACAACATAATGATTCAATGTATGTATATACTGCAAAATGATCACCACAGTTAAGTCTAGTTAACATCCATCACCACATACAGTTACAAATTTTTTTTCTTGTGATAAGAACTTTTAAGATCTACTCTCTCAGCAACTTTCGATACAGAATTATTAACTATAGTCACTATGCTGTACATGCAAGGTTATATTTTTCAACAGCTTTATTTATATTCACATACGTACAGCCCAACAATTTGAAGTGTGCAACTCAATGGCTTTTAGTATATTCCAAGAAATCTGCAACCATCACAACAGTCAACTCTAAAACATTTTTATCACCTCAAAAATAAATCCTGAACCCTTTAGCTATCACTCTCCTCCGCCCATCCCTCCCATAGCCCTAAATACAACTAATCTACTTTCTGACTCTAAATTTGCCTATTCTGGACATTTCATGTAAATGAAATCATATACTATGTAGTCTTTCATAACTGGCTTCTATAACTTAGTATGATGTTTTCAAGGTTCACTTGTGGTGCAGTATGTATCAGCACTTCATTTCTGTTTATGGCTAAATAATACTACAATGGAATCCATTGTGTGGATATACAATATTTTGTTTATCCATACATCACTTGATGGACACTTCCATCTTTTAGTTATTACAAATAATGCTGCTATAAACATTCATATACAAGGTTTTGTATGGACCTATGTTTTCATTTCTCTTGGGTATATACCTAGGAGTTGAACTGCTGGATCATATGGGGATTCTGTACTTAACTGTTTAAGAAACTGCCAAACTGTCTTCCAAAATGGCTATACCATTTTACATTTCCACCAGCAGTGTTCCAATTTTTCCACGTCCTCAACAATACTTGTTATTATCTCACTTTTTTTTATTACAGCCAGTCGTGGGGGTGTGAACTGACATCTCACCGTGGTCTTGATTCTCACTGCCCTAATGACTAATCATATCGAACATTTTTTCATGCACTTATGTCTTCTCTAGATAAACATCTGTTTAGATCCTTTGCCCATTTTTTAATTGGGTCTTTTTTTTTATAATTGGGTTGTCAGAGTTCTTTATATATTCTAGATACAAGTCCCTTATGATATATATGATTTGCAAATAAATTCTCCCATTCTATGGCTTGTCTTTTCACTTTCTTGATAGTGTCCTTTGAAACCCAAAAGTTTTTAAAATTTTGATGAAGTCCAACGTATCTATTTTTTTGTTGTTGTTGCTCATGCTTTTGGTATCATATTTAAGAATCTGTTGCCAAATTTAAGGTCATAAAGATTTACCCCTATATTTTCTCCTAAGAGTCTTATAGTTTTAGCTCTTTCATTTAGGTCTCTAATCCACTTCAATTTAACTTTTGTAGACAGTATAAGGTAAGGGTCCAATTTCATTCTTTTGCATGTGGTTACCCAGTTGTTCCAGGTGAAAAGACTACTCTTTCCCCATTGAAACATTTTATATGTAAAGTAAAGCAAGTAATTACTTTAATATTGTTAGAAACAAGATTTCCAGTTTAAGAAAAAGATATAAATACCATTATAAACACTTTGTAATAAGGTTAAATTTTAATTGGAGCTCTTTGGTCAGGGTCAGGGACTTAACAGGCATGTTTGCTGGGGCCTGGTCTGAATGGGGATTCAACCAGCGCGTTTGCCAAGAACAAAGTCTCAACAAGGGCCTCAGCTGGGTGCTTGCCCTAAGTTTGAGACATGACTTATGCGTTCCTAAAACCAGGACTGGTGACTTGACCAAAGACTCAGCCAGCATGTTTGCAAGGTCCAGGGCTCACCCGGAGAGTCTGCTGGGGCTGGGGATCAGTCAGAGACTAGAGCAATATGTTTGCGGGGCTGGGGTCTCAACTGGTGTGCTCAACAGGGCCAGGGACTTAACCAACGTTCAACAGAGCCAGGTCAAGGATTAAGCTGTGTGTTCCCCAAGGTCAGAGCCAAGGGAGCAGCCTGCACAGTAGAGGGATGGCTGGGAAGATTGTACAAGTACTCATGTTGAGGTTAATGGGAGCCTGGTTTTTCACTGTCAAAGAAAGGAGTTAGAAATTTGGAAGAGAGAAGACGAAAATAAACCCTGTGATACTGGATTGGAATTGGAGATGATGTAAATTCATGGTTTTTAATACAAAGATAAATATAGAAATAGATACAGATGTGTACATGTACTTATATATACATATACACATACTTTCCAGCTATGTCTGTTGAAAGGCTTTAAAAGGAACCAGAGCTCCTTGGAGAAATTACTGATTCCAGGGCCAGAGCAAGGAAATACAAAATAAGGCTAAAGCATCTTCTTATGTCAGAAAATAAAGAAGTGCTCAAAGATATGTTGAAAGGGCACAGAAGCCAATTTGAACAAGCTCCAACTGGCCAAATCTGGGACAATTTGAGCATCAAAACAATTATAGTAACAATTATAATCTACTGAATGAATTAGGAATCTGTGACCACATACTAGTATCAATATATAAATGCATAAATTCAAAGTTTAGTGAGGAATAGGAGACTTACATGGTCTCTAAGTACATCACCATAAAACACCAATAATTATAAAGAGTAACAGCCCAAAACTGGAAGCAACCCAAATTTCCATCAACAGATGAAAGGATAAACAAACTGCAGTATTCCCAAACAATGGAACACTACTCAAAAATTAAAACGAATGAACTACCGGATGAATCAAAATAATTATGCTGAGTCAAAGAAGCCAGGCCACAAAAAAAATAAAATAAAATAAGAGTACAGACTGTATGAATCAACTTCTATAAAATTCAACAAAATGCAAACTAATATATAGCTATAGAAAGCAGATCAGTGGTGGCCTGAAGAGGCTGAAGGAGAGATCAGGAAGGGTGAGAGGACAGGGCTCCCAAGAAGCACAAGGAAGCTTTTGGGAGCAAAGTATATGTTCATTATCTCAATTGTGGTGATGGTGTCATGGGTATAAACATATGTCCAAACTTCACAAATTATACATTTTAAGTATGTCAGGTGTACTGTATGTCAACTTTAGCTCAATAAAGCTGTTTCAAAAATAAAAAATATAGGGCTTCCCTGGTGGCGCAGTGGTTGAGAATCTGCCTGCCAATGCAGGGGACACGGGTTCGAGCCCTGGTCTGGGAAGATCCCACATGCCGGGGAACAACTAGGCCCGTGAGCCACAACTACTGAGCCTGCGCGTCTGGAGCCTGTGCTCCACAACAAGAGAGGCCGCGATAGTGAGAGGCCCGCGCATCGCGATGAAGAGTGGCCCCCGCTTGCCGCAACTAGAGAAAGCCCTCGCACAGAAACGAAGACCCAACACAGCCAAAAATGAGTAATAAATAAATAATAAATAAATTTTTAAAAAAAATAAAATAAAATAAAATAAATAAAAAATATAAAGAGAAAATGGATAATTCTGTAGTGAAGAAGACTGACAAATACCATCTCAATCGAGTGACCAAAGTTAGTATCACCAGTAATGGGACCAACTGAAATTGTGCACCATCTGATAGGATGCAATGACAGTAACACCGCATGATTTCTGTGACAGATCTAGACTGAAAGAGACTAAAGGGATATGACAACTAAATGTAACACTTGATTCTGGACTGGGTCATTTTGCTTTTTAGGACGTTTTAGGGACAACTGGCAAATCCTAAATGGCAGTAATTAAATATTTGTATTGTATCGATGTTAATTTCCTAATATTGATTGTTGTATTGTGGTTGTATAGGAAAATGCCTTCATAGAAAAAACACCCTAAACTACGGAGGAGTGATAGAGCATCAATTCAGCAACTTATTCTTAAATGGTTTCAGAGGGAAAAAAAAGTTCTTTGTACTATACTTGCAAGTTTTCTAGAGGTTTATGTTTCAAGAAAAATTTTTTAAGTCCAAAATATTAGCAACTAATAAAGAAAAATAATTAAGAACATATCTGGCCTTTCCTACATAAACCAAATTTTAGGGTTCTCACAGAGCCCTGGTTGATGAGGATGAGTTCTTTACAAAAGAATTCTAGATATGTACTTAAGATTAATATAGACAGATTGCACTTTCAGAGCCAAATGTAGCCTGGGTTGCCTCAGTAACATGCCAACCAAATGGAAACTTCATAAGATCCTCAATAGTTGGATGGAGAGTATCCATCATAAGCCATGAAAACCAGGGAGGCACACAGCCATAGGAAAGTGACAGCCAACTTCAACTCATTTCTTAAAAAAACAAACAAACAAAAATCCTCTTCTCCCCAACTTCCATACTTTCCAAGCTTGTTTCCTACGTTGCCCTCTCTGATTTTTCTTCCATCCTACAATTTTAATCAATATCTACTGAATTATTACATATGCTTACAATTGTGCTATATCCTACAGCAAAGTTTAAGCCCTACTCTCCGCAAAAAGAAGATGGGGGAAGAAGGACTAGGAAGAGAAGACACACAATCATTATTCAACACACAGTTAATTTGATTTGAAATTGGGTGGTACTGACCATAAATACCAAAGGGGGGGGGGAATTAATAAAGCTGGGATAGTTGAACAAACCTTGTCAGAAGGGCTGGGCCTTGAAAGATGGGTAGAATTTGGCTATAACTCCACCTCTAGACTGTAAGGGTCACAGCAGTGTCTTGTTCACTGCTGTTTAAGTCTAGCACTTGTCATAGTTGGTGTTCAATAAATATCCTAGGAGTGAACAAATATTTAAAAACCCTTTGACGGCTGTCACCAACAAGATGGAAATCCAATTTCCTATCCATCTAGCTCCTGTCAACCTGTTTCAACCTCATAATCTGACACACAACTCCTAACATGGCTCCAACCATTCCAAACTACCGGAATTCCCAAACGCACAAAGATGTTTCAAGTCTATATGCCTCTCATTGTACATATTATATGTCCTTTCCATCTTCACCTAATAAATTCTTACTCATTCTTCAAGAATCAGTTCAAGCATTAGCCACTTTGTAAAGCCTTCTCTGGTCTCTCAAGTTTAGACTAATCATATCCTTTCATTCATTCCTTGCTCTTTTTTTTTTTATTGAAATATAGTTGATGTACAATATTTTGTCATTTTCAAGTGTACTACATAGGGATTTCACATTTGTATACATTATGAAATGATCACGACCGTAAGTCTAATAAGTCTAATAACCATCTGTCCCCATACAAAGTTATTACAATATTACTGACCACATTTCTTATGCTGTATATTAAGTCTCCATGGCTTATTTATTTTATAAATAGAGGTTTGTACCTCTTAATCCCCTTTACCTATTTTGCCCCTCCCACCTTCCTTCCCTCTGGCAACCACTGTATCTATGAGTTGGTTTTCATTGCTGTGTTTCTTTGTTTTGTGTTTTGGATTCCACATATAAGTGAGATCACACAATGTTTGTCTTTCTCTGACTTACTTCACTTAGCATGATACCCTCAAGGTCCATCCATGTTGTCACAAATGGCAAAGTTTCTTTCTTTCTTTCTTTTTTTTTTTTTTTAATGGCTGCCATCTCCTCCTCTTTACGCTCTTTTCTTTCTTCTACTTGTGAAACAGGAGGGGAGGGGGCAGGGCACAACCACTGAAAGAATGACATAGCCCGAGGACATGACATAAACTGATTAGAACCTAGGAGACCTTCAAGATGGCAGAAGGGTAAGACTTGGAGATCACCTTCCTCCACACAAATACATCAGAAATACATCTACATGTGGAACAACTCCTACAGAACAGCTACTGAACGCTGGCAGAAGACCTCAGACCTCCCAAAAGGCAAGAAACTCCCCACATACCCAGGTAGGGGAAAAGAAAAAAGAAAAAACAGAGACAAAAGAATAGGGATGGGACCTGTACCAGTGGGAGGGGGCTGTGAAGGAGGAAAGGTTTCCACACACTAGGAAGCCCCTTCACTGGCGGGGGTGGGGGGGCGGGGGGGAAGCTTCGGAGCCACGGAGGAGAGCGCAGCAACAGGGGTGCAGAGGGCAAAGCGGAGAGATTCCCGCACAGAGGATCGGTGCGAACCAGCATTCACCAGCCTGACAGGCTTCTCTGCTCACCCGCTGGGGCGGGTGTGGGCTGGGAGCTGAGGCTCCGGCTTTGGAGGTCAATCGCAGGGAGAGGACTGGGGTTGGCTGCATGCACGCAGCCTGAGGGGGTTAGTGCGCCAAAGGTAGCCAGGAGGGAGTCTGGGAAAAAGTCTGGACCTGCCTAAGAGGCAAGAGACATTTTCCTGCCTCTTTGTTTCCTGGTGTTCGAGGAGAGGGGATTCAGAGCACCGCCTAAACGAGCTCCAGAGACGGGCGCGAGCTGCGGCTATCAGTGCAGACACCAGAGACAGGCATGGGACGCTAAGCCTGCTGCTGCCACCACCAAGAAGCCTGTGTGCAAGCACAGGTCACTATCCACACCTCCCCTCCCGGGAGCCTGTGCAGCCCGCCACTGCCAGGGTCCCGTGATCCAGGGACAACTTCCCCAGGAGAACGCATGGCGCACCTCACGCTGGTGCAACGTCATGCTGGCCTCTGCCACCACAGGCTGGCCCCGCATCCGTACCCCTCCCTCCCCCTGGCCTGAGTGAGCCAGAGCCCCCAAATCAGCTGCTCCTTTAACCCCGTCCTGTCTGGGCGAAAAACAGACGCCCTCAGGCGACCTACACGCAGAGGCGGGGCCAAATCCAAAGCTGAACCCCAGGAGCTGTGCAAAGAAGAGAAACGGAAATCTATCCCAGCAGCCTCAGGAGCAGCGGATTAAATCTCCACAATCAACTTGATGTACCCTGCATCTGTGGAATACCTGAATAGACAATAAATCATCCCAAATTGAGGCGGTGGACTTTGGGAGCAACGATATATATATATTTTTTTCCTTTTTCTCTTTTTGTGAGTGTGTATGTGTATGCTTCTGTGTGTGACTGTCTGTATAGCTTTGCTTTTACCATTTGTCCAGGGTTCTGCCTGTCTGTTTTGTTTTTCTTTAGTATAGTTTTTAGCACTTGTTATCATTGGTGGATTTGTTTTTTGGTTTGGTTGCTCTCTTCTTTCTTTCTTTTTTTATTACTTTTTAATATTTTAACTTTTAATAATTATTCTTTCTTCTAATAACTTTACTTTATTTTATTTTTTTCTTCCTTTCTTTCTTTTTTTCTCCCTTTTATTCTGAGCCATGTGGATGACAGGGTCTTCATGCTCTGGCCGGGTGTCAGGCCTGTGCCTCTGAGGTGGGAGACCTGAGTTCAGGACACTGGTCCACCAGAGACCTCCCAGCTCCGCGTAATATCAAACAGCCAAAATCTCCCAGAGATCTCCATCTCAATGCCAACACCCAGCTCCACTCAACGACCAGCAAGCTACAGTGATGGACACCCTATGCCGAACAACTAACAACACAGGAACACAAGCCCACCCACTAGCAGAGAGGCTGCCTAAAATCATAATAAGGTCACAGACACCCCAAAACACACCACTGGACGTGGTCCTGCCACCAGAAAGACAAGATCCAGCCTCATCCACCAGAACACAGGCACCAGGCCCCTCCACCAGGAAGCCTACACAACCCACTGAACCAACCTTAGCCACTGGCGGCAGACACTTAAAACAACAGGAACTACGAACCCGCATCTTGCGAAAAGGAGACCCCAAACACAGTAAGTTAAGCAAAATGAGAAGACAGAGAAACACACAGCAGATGAAGGAGCAAGGTAAAAACCAAACAAATGAAGAGGAAATAGGCAGTCTACCTGAAAAAGAATTCAGAACAATGATAGTAAAGATGATCCAAAATCTTGGAAATAGAATGCAGAAAATACAGTAACGTTTAACAAGGACCTAGAAGAACTAAAGCGCAAACAAACAATGATGAACAACACAATCGATGAAATTAAAAATTCTCTAGAAGGAATCAATAGCAGAATAACTGAGGCAGAAGAACGGATAAGTGACCTGGAAGATAAAATAGTGGAAATAACTACTGCAGAGCAGAATAAAGAAAAAAGAATGAAAAGAATTGAGGACAGTCTCAGAGACCTCTGGGACAACATTAAACGCACCAACATTCGAATTATAGGGGTCCCAGAAGAAGAAGAGGAAAAGAAGGGACTGAGAAAATATTTGAAGAGATTATAGTTGAAAACTTTCCTAATATGGGAAAGGAAACAGTTGATCAAGTCCAGGAAGCGCAGAGAGTCCCATACAGGATAAATCCAAGGAGAAACACGCCAAGACACATATTAATCAAACTATCAAAAATTAAATACAAACAAAAAATATTAAAAAGCAGCAAGGGAAAAACAGCAAATAACACAAAAGGAAATCCCCATAAGGTTAATAGCTGATCTTTCAGCAGAAACTCTGCAAGCCAGAAGGGAGAGACAGGACATATTTAAAGTGATGAAAGGGAAGTACCTACAACCAAGATTACTCTACCCAGCAAGGATCTCATTCAGATTCGACGGACAAAATTGAAACCTTTACAGACAAGCAAAAGCTAAGAGAATTAGCACCACCAAACCAGCTTTACAACAAACGCTAAAGGAACTTCTCTAGGCAGGAAACACAAGAGAAGGAAAAGACCTACAATAACAAACCCAAAACAATTAAGAAAATAGTAATAGGAACATACATATCGATAATTACCTTAAATGTAAATGGATTAAATGCTCCCACCAAAAGACACAAACTGGCTGAATGGATACAAAAACAAGACCCGCATATATGCTGTCTACAAGAGACCCACTTCAGACCTAGGGACACATACAGACTGAAAGTGAGGGGATGGAAAAAGATATTCCATGCAAATGGAAATCAAAAGAAAGCTGGAGTAGTAATTCTCATATCAGACAAAATAGACTTTAAAATAAAGACTATTACAAGAGACAAAGAAGGACACTACATAATGATCAAGGTATCAATCCAAGAAGAAGATATAATGATTGTAAATATTTATGCACCCAACATAGGAGAAGCTCAATATATAAGGCAAATACTAAGAGCCATAAAAGGGGAAATTCACAGTAACACAATCATAGTAGGGGACTTTAACACCTCACTTTCACCAATGGACAGATCATCCAAAATGAAAATAAATAAGGAAACACAAGCTTTAAATGATACATTAAACAAGATGGACTTAATTGACATTTATAGGACATTCCAACCAAAAAAAAACAGAATACACTTTCTTCTCAAGTGCTCATGGAACATTCTCCAGGACAGATCATATCTTGGGTCTCAAATCAAGCCTTGGTAAATTTAAGAAAATTGAAATCGTATCAAGTATCTTTTCCAACCACAATGCTATGACACTAGACATCAATTACAGGAAAAAATCTGTAGAAACTATAAACACATGGAGGCTAAAGAATACACTACTTAATAACCAAGAGATCACTGAAGAAATCAAAGAGGAAATCAAAAATACCTAGAAACAAATGACAATGAAAACACAATGACCCAAAACCTATGGGATGCAGCAAAAGCAGTTTTAAGAGGGAAGTTTATAGCAATACAGTCCTACCTCAAGAAACAAGAAACATCTCAAATAAACAATCTAAGCTTACACCTACAGCAATTAGAGAAAGAAGAACAAAAAACCCCAAAGTTAGCAGAAGGAAAGAAATCATAAAGATCAGATTAGAAATAAATGAAAAAGAAATGAAGGAAACAATAGCAAAGATCAATAAAAGTAAAAGTTGCTTCTTTGAGAAGATAAATGAAATTGACAAAGCACTGGCCAGACTCATCAAGAAGAAAAGGGAGAAGACTCAAATCAGAAGAATTAGAAATGAAATAGGAGAAGTATCAACGGACACTGCAGAAATACAAAGGATCGTGAGAGATTACTACAAGCAACTATATGCTAATAAAATGGACAACCTGGAAGAAATGGACAGGGCCTTAGAAAAGCACAACTTTCTGAGGCTGAACAAGGAAGAAATAGAAAATATGAACAGACCAATCACAAGCACTGAAATTGAAACTGTGATTAAAAATCTTCCAATAAACAAAAGCCCAGGACCAGATGGCTTCACAGGAGAATTCTATCAAACATTCAGAGAAGAGCTAACACCTATCCTTCTCAAACTCTTCCAAAATATAGCAGAGGGACGAACACTCCCAAATTCATTCTACGAGGCCACCATCACCCTGATACCAAAACCAGACAAAGATGTCACAGAAAAAGAAGACTACAGGCCAATATCACTGATGAACATAGATGCAAAAATCCTTAACAAAATACTAGCAAACAGAATCCAAAAGCACATTAAAAGGATCATACACCATGATCAAGTGGGGTTTATCCCAGGAATGCAATGATTCTTCAATATATGCAAATCAGTCAATGTGAGACACCATATTAACAAACTGAAAAATAAAACCATATGATCATCTCAATAGATGCAGAAAAAGCTTTTGACAAAATTCAACACACATTTATGATAAAAACCCTCCAGAAAGTAGGCATAGAGGGAACTTAACTCAACATAATAAAGGTCATATATGACAAACCCACAGCCAACATCGTCCTCAACTGTCAAAAACTGAAACCATTTCCACTAAGATCAGGAACATGACAAGGTTACCCAGTCTCACCACTATTATTCAACATTGTTTTGGAAGTTTTAGCCACAGCAATCAGAGAAGAAAAAGAAATAAAAGGAATCCAAATCAGAAAAGAAGAAGTAAAGCTGCCACTGTTTGCAGATGGCATGACACTATACATAGAGAATCCTAAAGATGCTACCAGAAAACTACTAGAGCTAATCAATGAATTTGGTAAGTAGAGAGATACAAAATTAATGCACAGAAATCTCTTGCATTCCTATACACTAATGATGAAAAATGAAAGAGAAGTTAAGGAAACACTCTCATTTACCATTGCAACAAGAAGAATAAAATACCTAGGAATAAACCTACCTAAGGAGACAAAAGACCTGTATGCAAAAAACTTTAAGACAATGATGAAAGAAATTAAATATGATACAATCAGATGGAGAGAGGTACCATGTTCTTGGATTGGAAGAATCAACATTGTGAAAAACGAATATACTACCCAAAGCAATCTACAGATTCAATGCAATCCCTACCAAACTACCACTGGCATTTTTCACAGAACTAGAACAAAAAATTGCACAATTTGTATGGAAACACAAAAGACCCTGAATAGCCAAAGCAATCTTCTGAAAGAAAAACAGAGCTGGAGGAATCAGGCTCCCTGACTTCAGACTACACTACAAAGCTACGGTAATCAAGACAGTATGGTACTGGCACAAAAACAGAAATATAGATCAATGGAATAGGATAGAAAACCCAGAGATAAACCCATGCACATATGGTCACCTTATTTTTGATAAAGGAGGTAAGAATACACAATGGAGAAAAGACAGCCTCTTCAATAAGCGGTGCTGGGAAAACTGGACAGCTACATGTAAAAGAATGAAATTAGAACACTCCCTAACACCATACACAAAAATAAACTCAAGATGGATTAAAGACCTAAATGTAAGGCCAGACACTATCAAACTCTTGGAGGAAAACATAGGCAGAACACTCTACGACATAAATCACAGCAAGATCCTTTTTGACCTACCTCCTAGAGAAATGGAAATAAAAACAAAAATAAACAAATGGGACCTAATGAAACTTAAAAGGTTTTGCACAGCAAAGGAAACCATAAAGAAGACGAAAAGACAACCCTCAGAATGGGAGAAAATATTTGCAAATGAAGCAACTCACAAAGGATTAATCTCCAAAATTTACAAGCAGCTCATGCAGCTCAGTATCAAAAAACAAACAACCCAATCAAAAAATGGGCAGAAGACCTAAAAAGACATTTCTCCAAAGAAAATATACAGATTGCCAACAAACACATGAAAGAATGCTCAACATCACTAATCATTAGAGAAATGCAAATCAAAACTACAATGAGGTATCACCTCACACCAGTCAGAATGGCCATCATCAAAAAATCTACAAACAATAAATGCTGGAGAGGGTTTGGAGAAGAGAGAACCCTCTTGCACTGTTGGTGGGAATGTAAATTGATACAGCCACTATGGAGAACAGTATGGAGGTTCCATAAAAAACTAAAAATAGAACTACCATATGACCCAGCAAACCCACTACTGGGCATATACCCCGAGAAAACCGTAATTCAAACAGAGTCATGTACCAAAATGTTCACTGCAGCTCTATTTACAATAGCCAGGACATGGAAGCAACCTAAGTGTCCATCGACAGATGAATGGATAAAGAAGATGTGGCAAATAGATACTATGGAATATTACTCAGCCATAAAAAGAAACGAAATTGAGTTATTTGTAGTGAGGTGGATGGACCTAGAGTCTGTCATACAGAGTGAAGTAAGTCAGAAAGAGAAAAACAAATACCATAGGCTAACACATAAATATGGAATCTAAAAAAAACAAAAAATGGTCATGAAGAACCTAGGGGCAGGATGAGAATAAAGACACAGACCTACTAGAGAATGGACTTGAAGACACAGGGAAGAAGGGGGAAGGGTAAGCTGAGACAAAGTGAGAGAGTGGCATGGACATATATACACTACCAAATGTAAAACCGATAGCTAGTGGGAAGCAGCCGCATAGCACAGGGAAATCAGCTCAGTGCTTTGTGACCGCCTAGAGGGGTGGGATAGGGAGGGTGGGAGGGAGGGAGACGCAAGAGGGAAGAGATATGGGGATATATGTATATGTATAGCTGATTCACTTTGTTATAAAGCAAAAACTAACACACCATTGTTAAGCAATTATACTCCAATAAAGATGTTTTAAGAAAAAGAAAAAACTGATTAGAACCAAATGGGCCCAAGATGGCATACAAGTCAACTTCCACTAGACCTTGAGCCTCAGTATACGCTCACTGTAACACATCAGTAAGCTAAATGACACACCCACAGGCACCATGACAGTTTCAAGATAGACCATAAGGATCAAAAAGTAGGCGGTGGCCCAATTCCTGGAAATCCCCACCCCTTCCCAAAATAGCTAGAATACTCCTCCCACTCATTAGCGTATGAAATTACTCACCCCTATAAAAACTGACAACCCCATATCCTGGTGCCTTTCTCACCTTCTGAAATGGCCCATACTCTGTCTGTGGAGTGTGCTTCTCTCTAAATAAATCCACTTCTTACCTATCACTTTGTCTCTCACTGAATTTTCTGCGATGAGACATCAAGAACCTGAGCTTCATTAAGTCCTGAAACCAAGTGTGTGATCTCAGTTGGAGGTATCACCTGTCCGTTTTGTCCAGGTTCGAGTGCCAGCCACGTGGGTTCGAGTTCCCAATCAGGGTTTTGGCTGGGTTCAAGTCCCGGCTGCGTGGGTTCAAGTCCCAATCTGAGGTGCACGGTTTCACTTGTATTTTATCCCCTATCCTACTGAGTTCATTGATATCCCTAGCAACTACCACAGTGACTGGAACTCAGCAATCATTCCAAAAAAAATTTTTTTAATTAAATATCAAGTTGGGCAGGAAACAGAAAGTCAAAAATAAAACTGGGAATGATTAAAGATTTTCCTAATTTAAAAATGACATGATGAAATTGGTATTTTTTTTAAAAATCCAGTACTGCTGTACAGGCAGAAGAAAGGAAGGCCAAGAAAGAGCCCACAAGTCAGGTGCAACCCTTCAGACACAAAGTGATGGTGATAACAGCCTTAAGGAACTGCAAGGCTGGTCACACAGAAAGAAGGACAGACCTACCCTGAAATTCTGTTGCTCAACAGGAGTGCTGTCCAATAAAAGTTTCTGTAACGATGTAAATACTCACAGTTGCACTGTCCAAAATGGTACCATTTACCACAGGTGGCTTCTGAGCACTTGAAATGGGGCTAGAGAAACAGAGAAACTGAATTCTTTATTTCATTTATTTTAATTAGCCACATGTGGCTAGTGGCTACTGCACTGGACAGCACAGCCCTAGCTAGCAGTTGCAAGTGAAAGACTAGCAGGTTTTTTTATTTACTAAAAGGAAGCACTTTGTAGCAATTACAGATCCCAACAATGGAATGACCTCCTTCTCACCGTCATCTCGGAAAGCCCAATGAAAAAGGAAATAACTTTTTTGGACACAATCTTCCAACAGATCCCAGCATTAGGATGGGTGGGAAGCTGGCCTCCAAAGAATCACATGATTTTACTCCTAGTAAGGACTTAAAGACCATTTTTACGCAGAAGAAAACGCTAGGTTTGGAAGTCAGACGAGCTCCCTGAAGTCACACAGGGTGTCAGTGACAGAACAGAAACTGAAAGTCAGATCTTAAAACTCTAGGTTCTGTTAATTATCTTGATTGTGATAATTTCACAAGTATATACATATGTAAAATATCACCAACTGTACACTTTAAATATGAGTCTTACTGTAGGTTAATTATACTTCAAAAACATTGCAAAAAAAACACACACAAATCCACTACTACACCTTCCTATATCAAGTCTTCAGTTCTATCTCATAGAGTTGTTGCAAGGAATAAGCTAGTTAACACATTTAAAGACTTAGAACAGTATTTGGTGTGGAGTAAGAACTACTGAAATGTAAACTGCATTATTATTATTAGATGTTAGAATTCTGCCCTACTGACCAGTTTGGAGAAAAGTAATGGAAAGAAGAGTAAGCAGATTTGGAGTCAGAAACTCCAGATCATAGTTCTGGTTCTTGGACAATCTCTCTGAGTCTCAATTCTTTGTAAAATGAGTTAGCTGGGCAAGATAATCTCTAAAGGGCCTTTCCAAACTAAAGATTTCAGACATGGACTAGGGTAAGAGTTGTAGGAATGGAAGGATGGATACGGAACCCTTAGGGATGAACTGATAAGATTTAAGAACTGGCTAGATACGAAGAATGATGGAAAACAATGAGTCAACCGTGAACGCAAAGTTTTAAGCTTTGGATAACTCAAGTTTAAATAGAAAGAGGAGCATGTTGACCCAACAGACATGTATTTATTATTTTAATAAATCAGTAGGTTCTCCATGGAAATGAATATTCATGACCTTCTGGATCAAAATGTCAACCAGCATATATTTAATATATTTAGCATATATTTAAAATGTATGCTAAAACCAAAATCTCTTCTCATGAGATTATTGAAAGCTATGTTAAAATGAAATCCCTATGGATTCATATGGACAATTATAATTAGATAATTATACTTAGTATATTTAATGACATCCATCCCAAAGTATCAAATTTATTTTTAAAAATCGATGCACTACCAAACGTAAAATAGATAGCTAGTGGGAAGCAGCCGCATAGCACAGGGAGATCAGCTCGGTGCTTTGTGATCACCTAGAGGGGTGGGATAGGGAGGGTGGGAGGGAAGGAGATGCAAGAGGGAAGAGATATGGGAACATATGTATATGTATAACTGATTCACATTGTTATAAAGCAGAAACTAACACACCATTGTAAAGCAATTATACTCCAATAAAGATGTTAAAAAAAAAAAAGTAAAAAAATAAATAAATAATCGATGCATTCATCAGTCACCAAGAAACTAATCTCTTGACGAACTCTTTCGATGTGAAAACAATCTAAGCCTAGAGTCACAGAGCTTCCTGTAAATGTTAGTGGAATCTCAGAGAAAGCATTTTAGCCTGTTTTCTCTTAGACATAAGCTCATCTTCATATACCTAAACCTCAACATTACATCTCATGCACTACATGGAACACGTTTTCAGTATTAGATCCCACAATAAATGATTGTGTGCCCTTGAGCAGCCTTCAGAGAATCATGGTTTCATCAGTATGACATCCAAAAGAGGACCTCAGAGTGCACTGAGGATCAGGCTTTTCAAGATTCTAACTCACTCCTTTCAGAGATGTGATCAGTCCAGCAAAGTTATGCTGACATTCTGATGGGTTGCATTCCACTACATTGTACTGATGCAACATTCCTGGACAAAAATATAAAGATTGCAGTTGCTTATGTTTCATAGACAGAAGAAGAAAAAAATCTTGCCAACTTTTTGATGATCCTTCAAGGGCAACATTTCAAATATAATATTCTTCTCTGGACTCTGAACAATATTTCAGTTATAACTGACTGTTGGGTCAACATTTGGGTTAAATCCCAGAACATTTTTTTAAATAAAATTGTTTATGAAATGTTGCAGTTTAAGACTATGTGCACACTTAGACATAGCCAAAATGGACCAATTTATGAGTAGATAAAATAAAAAATGTCGTTGATTAGCCTAGAACAGCAACATAAAAAATTCTTAGTTGCAAGGCAAAGCAAATGATATGCTAAAATATACTGCAGAAAAGAACTGAGACCACTTGGGGAATGAGTCACTTAGAGTTATATTTTCCAGATATCTTAGTTAACACTTTCTGTTTAGGAACTAAATTTTACCTCTTAGAATTCTCTCTAAGAAGAGAATGGTTCCTATCATTCATATGGTTCCTACCTTTTAAAATGGTACATAAAAAAAGTATTTTTTTTTCTTTTCTTAATTAAGGGTCATCATTAAGAACATTAATCACTGAGATGTGGTAAAGATGTAGACATAAACGCAGATTTATATATATTATATGGGATAAAGGGAAGAGATGTAGCTTTCCCTCTGGCAACTGCATCAAACTTGATTTCCTTTACAAAAAGAGAAATAAAAACTCCCAGTGACACCTTGTTTTTTTGTTCATTTACCGATTTTCCATAAAAGTATAATGAAGCATACAAAACTGTATAAAATGCTACACAGTGTAATGTAATAACCTTTTACAAAATGAAATAGTGGGCTGAATCCTGATGCCATCTTCTTCCAAACGCTTTCACTATCCTCAGGAAAAAATCAACTTTTTTTCCCATTAATATCCGTAAAGTTCAACTCATCTCTGACTTTCAAAACTTTACCAGTTTTGTGAGCCCCCACTCCTCTGTCTCCCTTGCACTAAGTTTGTTTATGGAACGTATCTCACTTCATTTTAAAAATATGAAATGGCATGAATGCGGGAAGACGTAGTCTATACAGTTTTCATTTTACTAAAAATAGAAAGAGGACAATGACGTCTGCTAAACTGGGCATCAGGTCTTAATTTTCTCCAAGTCCAACTTCATATTTCATTCGCAAGAGAACTCCACACTTAGGCAACACTATAATGAGAAGATTCAAAATCCCATAGGGTATCTGGATAGGATCAATTTTCTCATAACTTCTATAACATTTCACTTTTTGAAAAACTTTTGTACAGAAGTAAACTCAGATGAAAACTGCTATCAAGATGGAGGACAAATAGAGGGAGTTCTGCAACTTCTCCCCTGAAAAGTGAATGTAGAAAAGGCTCAATAAATATTAGCTATCACTATTCAACAAATATGCATTAAATATTTATTATTTTCTAGGCATTAAGCAGAAACAAGAAAAAAATCAGCCCTCAAGTTGCTCACAACTTAGAGAGTTGCTTACAGTCTTAACAAAAATATAGATGGGGGCTTCCCTGGTGGCGCAGTGGTTGAGAATCTGCCTGCCAATGCAGGGGACACAGGTTCGAGCCCTGGTCTGGGAAGATCCCACATGCCGCGGACCAACTGGGCCCGTGAGCCACAATTACTGAGCCTGCGCGTCTGGAGCCTGTGCTCCGCAACAAGAGAGGCCACGATAATGAGAGGCCCGCGCACTGCGATGAAGAATGGCCCCCACTTGCCGCAACTAGAGAAAGCCCTCACACAGAAACGAAGACCCAACACAGCCATAAAAATAAATAAATAAATAAATAAATAAACCCAAAGTTTAAACAAATAAAAATTTTAAAAATATATATATATAGATGGTTCAGCAGCCTAAATTTGCTCATAAAAACCTTTTGTAATCCAAAAGCATTAAAACAAAGACTTTTACAGGAAAAAGAAATACTGTTTTTCAGTTCTGTTACTTCATTGCATCATTGTACATGCAGTGAAATGTCATTGTATAGAAAAGTAAACTGCTTACATTTAATAAAACAATCTGCTAACATGTCAGGTTTAAATCTCATGGCAGAATATTGTTTTATATATACAAAGTTTAAGCTCAGAATAATTTTTTTTTTTACATGTACAAGTCTGATCTAACATACCCTTGCTTGTTCCACAGTCTTACATAACTTAAAATCCTGAACAAATATAAACTAAGTCCAGGTACATAAATAACAATTATACTGTCTGAATAATAATTTACCTGACATTCTCATTTTGAATCACATATAGATGTTCATTTTATCTAAGATTAGCATATGTGTATGTATTTCTGTCTTAGAACAAAATAAAAATTGAGAAACTAGTTTCTAGCATAGTAGTATTTGTTACTGCACAAACTAATGTCCTCTCTAGTGCATTGTGACCTAGCCTGTTACTATACAGCTGCACCTTTAAAGGAACCAGACTCCAGAAAGGTACAGCAGCGCCTTGCAATTACACATGCCCACACACACAAGAGCTGTCTTACGCCTTCACGAATGTGCCGCCTCAATCAAGTGCAGATCACTGCTTCTCCACGCAGAGTGATACTAACCACCACCCCCAACACACATACGCACCCACATACATAATGACTTCATACTCTTGTGATGTGAGAGGAATAAGGGCTCTGGAATCAGGCACACTTAACGTCAAATCCCTTCTCTGAAACTCAGAAGTTCATTTCTGAACTCAAGTTTACTTGTGTTCTGTATTCCTTCACTACAAGAGAATTTGTTTTTGTTTGGCAACTTTTGTCAGGAATAATTGTTCCAAAATCCCAGGGAAATCAAGGGTCAAGGTACCCAAGATTTTCCCCCTTTTTCAAAATGTTTTCCTAAAAGACATATGAGGCATTTGCAACAAAGGCATTTACAGGGGTGTGTGGTTTATGATCATTTACTTAATTTTATATTTATATTCTAGGCACATTTCTATATGTACATTATATACTACAATAAAAAATAATAAAATGCAAAAATGCCTCTCTACCCATTGTCATCCTCAGTAGAATGTATTTTCTACAAAATGTTTAAAAAAAAAAAAACCTGAATCCTTTCTTCATGTACTCAGTAGGATATAGGATAAATAATTTCCTGTTCTGCATGCAATTTGGCACAGTTTACTCCAGTTCAAATTAGTTAAAGATTTTTTGTTAATAAAGGGAGTTTACACTTGTTTCTAATGAGGCTTCTTACATTAAAGAACCGAGAAAATATTTAAATACCTTTAGGCAGTTTGTGATAAAATCATGGTGACCTACATAGAATAAATCACTCTTTTTAAGTAGGTAATATAAACAATAGTGATTGCCTTTTTAAAAATTCAAAGACAAAAAAGAAATCCTATAATCTGACATCCTAATAACTTGTGATATTCCACATCCAGAAAGAACGGAACACAAAAAGTTACCATCGGGCTTCCCTGGTGGCGCAGTGGTTGAGAATCTGCCTGCCAATGCAGGGGACACGGCTTCGAGCCCTGGTCTGGGAAGATCCCACATGCCGCGGAGCAACTAGGCCCGTGAGCCACAATTACTGAGCCTGCGCGTCTGGAGCCTGTGCTCCGCAACAAGAGAGGCCGCGATGGAGAGAGGCCCGCGCACCGCGATGAAGAGTGGCCCCCACTTGCCGCAACTAGAGAAAGCCCTCGCACAGAAACGAGGACCCAACACAGCCAGCAATCAACCAATCAATCAATCAATCAATCAATGAGTTTAAATTAAAAAAAAAAAGTTACCATCTGCTGTCAAACAACAGACGAAAAAGGAATGTCTCAGCCAAGAAAACAGAATGGAGCTACATGGTCATAGCAAACAACGTCTGCGACATACCTCGATCAATGCAGTCTTCAGCAAGAGCAAGGAGCTGAGGTGAGCGTTCCTCAAGCAACTGCTGGTGAACATTCACACATCTCAAAGTCCACCATGGCAAGCTCTAGAAAAAGGAAACACCACCGTGTTTACGTTGAATTAAAAGGACGCTTAGGAAAAACATTTTACATTAATTCAAATCAATTTTTAGAATTTTTTTACATTTGTGAGATTAAATTTCCCCTTCAATAAGCTGCTATGTCTTCAGTAATAATACCAAATCCACTGCCATGTCTTCCACGAGAATAACATCTCTCCTCCATTCTCTCAAACCCTGTATTTGTAGCCAGTTGGGCTTCCTGATGTCATTTCGAACTTACCATTTCCTCCTTTAAAATGCCTACTGTAATCATGCTGCTCTGCTGTGACACTCTACCAGCACCATAATCCAATACCAACAATCCTAGGAGGCCTCCCCCAAGAACCTCCTATGGGGTGATTTTTTTCCTCATCTCAACTTCCAGCACATTGTTTGCACCTCTCTTTGCAGACACACTCCACCATATTCGTGTATGTCATCCTGGCTTTCAGTGCTGTCCGCCATCTAGCCAACAAGATGAGGAATCATGTCTTACTCATCTCTGTATCCTCCTTGAAGCAACGTATGCTATGTAAACTACAAGGTAAGATATCCCCTGGGTTCAGATATTCCCCAAACTGGGAAGATCTCTTCCACACCCTCTTCCATGAAGCCTTCTCCCACTAGTAGGGCACACACTGGTCTCTCACTTCTCTAAACTTCCACACTGTGCCTAGAAGTTAGCACCACACTGCAGAGCTCTTGTTTTTCAAGTGTGTAAATACCTGGTCCATATATTTTGGAGGGTAGAAACTGCATTTTATACATTGTCTTGACTAATGCACAGGCTGAGAACACAGTAGCTTTTTCTCAGTTCTCTGATGCTTACTCTTACTTTTCAACACATCCTTATTAAACAACAACAAGCCAATACAGACGCATACACAGTGAAGATGAAAGTCTCTCTTCTGCTGCCTCAGCGCCATTCTCCTCCCCCAGAAAAACCCATGACACAGGTTTATATTCTTCTAGATCTTCTGCCATGCATGTGTGTGTGTGCGCGCGCACATGCAAGTAGTAAGTATTAAATATTTTTGATAGGCTCATTAAATTACCAAGTATGATCATGCATTGAATGATCTAAATTAATTACAACTATGTTACTCTAAATTATATTGCACAAAGGAGTGAAAAATTAATTTTCCTTTTTTTTTTAAAGCAATATCTACTAATAGGAGATCATGCTTAATTACCAAAAGCATTTTCTTTTTTACTTGAACTTAATTTCTTCATTTGATTAAGGGGTAAAACTGCTTGCTCCCCTTCTAAACTACACACAAGTGTTGCAACAATCATAAAATCACAAATGAATTTTGACCCCCTGACAAAATCTTTTCTAATTATTAATGCTGTTCCCTCAGTCCATCTAAGGAAAGGAAAGGTAGAATTATCTAATAGAAGTTTCACATCATTTTTAATTTAATTCCCTGAGGTGCTGTCTCATTTTCATTCTTTTCCTATCACCAGGCTGATGAAGTCAGTCTATATTTCAATTATCTGTCCCTTATCTGCTATCAGCAATAAGTGAGTCAGGTCTGGCAGCAGTCTTTCCTTTTCTAGACATGAGAATTTAGATAGATCCAGTCAAAGAGACTGCCTTTTCAAGAAAACATACGACATAAGATGCTCAACTCTTAAAAATCAGATCTATAAACTAACTCTTAACCCAAAATCTTCAGATGGGAGAAGGGGGAGTGTGAAACAAAGAAAGAAAGCATAGCCTATTTTTCTACTAGAAAATAAAAGTGCCTTTTTCTATCTGTCAGGAATCACTTAATAGACAATTTGAGGCATTAATAAAAAAGAAAACTAGAAGCCTTGCTTTAGATAGTTCCTAGATCCTGTCTCCTGATTATAGCACTTATTACAGAATATTCTGATTGACAAGTCACACTAGTCAATAACCTCCTAGAAGGCAGGGAGCATGAGTGTACTCAAAAGAAACCCAATAAATGTTTGCCGACTTAGTCCATTTTATAAATAAGAAAACTGATATTCAGAGAAATTCACTGGCCTAAGGCCACACAGTTGTTAAGTGGCTGAGCCAGACAAACTCTGGTCTGATTCCAAAGCCAAAATCCTTTTTACTCAACATTCACATATTACTAACACTAGTCTATACACTTCACAGACTAGGGGGTGGGGGAAAATCATCTTCTTTTATAGTTCCACAAAAATAAAATCATAATAAACAGCCTGATATGTTCCTTAAGATCCAGCCATTTCAAAATTAATTTAAAAGGTGAAGATTAACTCGGATAAGCATGTCATGCTTCTTTATCATTTTATCTTCATTTCTCAAAGAAATCATTTTTAACATCATCGTTTACAGAATGATATATCAAAGACCCAAAGGGAAGAAAACTGTAACATTTCAACTGAAAGGCAAGGTTTCAGCACAGAATGATCTTTGCATGGAGATGTACAAGAAAATAGGGTTTTAAAACAGAAGTCAAAAGCTGTTTAGCATCTGCCAAGAAACTCAGGTAACTTATCTCTCCAATTCTACGACATCTGCAACCAGCAGTTCACATATTTCCTTGTTCTCCTAAGCTGTTGATACTACATGTATCTTTTTACAAACGATGCTTAACATACTTGCTGATGAAAGTTTTCCACCAAGAAAACTGTATCACTAACTCATTGACCATTAGTCTCACTAGAAAGAAAATAATGCCATTTAGCAACCTCATGCTTTGATGATACTTCCTTTAGGGCCAAGTACTAGTCAGTCTATAAGATCATTTAACTCAGATCAACTTGGGAAAACATTTTTTTATTCAAGCTAACATCACTAAACAAAAAATCAAAGATAAGGTCTTATATCTGCTAGGATATGTTGAAACCCATCTATTAAAAACCCTTCTGGTACAACTGATTCCAAATCATCTGTCCTCATGAGAGCTGCTGAAAGAGGCATGATTCCCTTCTTACCTCCTCTTTGTCACAACTTAAATGCTTAGGAAAGTAAGCCCTTATACAGTACAGACCAAGTCCACATTTTGCCCACAGAAATACTGCGTTTCTTTTTCTTAAACTTTTTCAGCCAACACTTGGAAATTGGGAGATCTCACATAAAATTTAGATTTACTATTTCTGGAAATACAAGGTCTGTAGGCCCAAGTTGCAACAATCAAGACAGGAGTCAGGAAGCTACAGCCTATGGACCCAAACCAGCCCACCACCTGTTTTCCTATAGCCTAAAACCAAGACTGGTTCTTACATTTTTAAATCATTGCAAAAAAAAAAAAGAAAGAAAGAAGAGAAAAATAATATTTTGTGACATGTGAAAAGCATATGAAATATAAATTTCAGTGTCCATAAATAAAGCTCTATTGGTACACAGTCACACCCATTCACATACATATCATCTACAGCTGCTTTCACACTGCAAGGCAGATTGAATAGTTAGGTGCACAGAGTTGAGTAGTTGTGACGAAGCCTGCACACTGCACAGCTGACAACCTCCACTACACCTCAAGGACTTTCTTCGAATCTCTCATGTGGTTTTTGTCACCTCCTACTGCGTGTTAGCTATCTCTATCAGTACTTTTCTCACTAATTTATATGTGACCTAAAGAAACCATATAACAGACATTCAACAAATGCTCTACTAAATCCAACCCAAATATGAAACAAGGTAGAATTTGAGCCAAGAAACAGCTTCCCTGGTGGCACAATGGTTAAGAATCCACCTGCCAATGCAGGGGACACGGGTTCGAGCCCTGGTCTGGGAAGATCCCACATGCCGTGGAGCAACTAAGTCCATGCACCACAACTACTGAGCCTGTGCTCTAGAGCTGCGAGCCACAACTACTGAGCCCACGTGCCACAACTACTGGAGGCCACACGCCTAGAGCGCGTGCTCTGCAACAAGAGAAGCCACCACAAGAAGAAGCCTGCTCGCCGCAACTAGAGCAAGCCCGTGTGCAGCAACAAAGACCCAATGGAGCCAAAAATAAATAAATAAAATAAATAAATTTATTTTTAAAAAAATTTCTAGGAGCTTTAATAAAAAACAGTAAAAAGGGCTTCCCTGGTGGCGCAGTGGTTGGGAATCTGCCTGCCAATGCGGGGGACACGGGTTCGAGCCCTGGTCTGGGAGGATCCCGCATGCCGCGGAGCAACTAGGCCCGTGAGCCACAACTACTGAGCCTGCGCGTCTGGAGCCTGTGCTCCGCAACAGGAGAGGCCGCGATAGTGAGAGGCCCGCGCACCACGATGAAGAGTGGTCCCCGCTTGCCGCAACTAGAGAAAGCCTAGCACAGAAACGAAGACCCAACATAGTAATCAATCAATCAATAAATCTTTAAAAAAAAAAAAAAAACAGTAAAAAGTGAAATTAATTTTAAAAAAAAAGATCTACTGAAAGTGCTATACTTATGGCTACTCATCATCCTTACATGAAATTCACAAAAAACTATGAAGGGTGTTTTTAAACCTACTTTTAAGATTCAGAGAATGAACATTTATACACATGCAAATATACACACAACACATATATACAACCCCATTAAAGAGGCTCAACATCTCATTTTATACCAGACGCATCTCATGAGAGGAGACAGGTTTTGCTTATTTTCATCAGATTTTAAAATTAAACACCTAAAGAAGACTTAGAAAACAAATATACCAAGACATTTTCAGCATCACACCTAAAGTTTTATGCTAATCAGCACAAAAGTCACACCTGGGTCTGAATCTCCTGGCTCCTTTTCTTCCCTTACCTGAATAGCTGTCAGCCTATGTCTTACATTCACTAGGGAAATTCGTGCTAATAATAGAAGAATAGGATTCAAGGTCAGGCTGTAGATTGATTCACCATCTAGAATGAGCAAACTCAGAACGAGTGCATCCAGTCCTTTGACCTGAAAAAAAAAAATTTTTTAATGATATAATTTAGAACATATTAATCTTTATATGTCTTACAAGAATACATATTTTCCAGGTAATCAGCTGTGAAACACAGGCACTGATCTATTACACAGCAGTTGGCACTGGACAGAGTCCTAACATTACAAATGCCCTCAGAGATCTACAGCTCCAGCCTGCCCTGACAGCCAGCCAGCCACCTGCTTGTGCTTTAGAGAACAGGGCAATCAAGAAAATGCTACTATTTTTTTTTTTTTAATTTGCTTTTCCCAAGTTGCACACTTTTTTTTAAAAATAAATTTATTTATTTATTTATTTATTTATCTTTGGCTGCACTGGGTCTTCATTGTTGCGCATGGGCTTTCTCTAGTTGTGGCAAGCAGGGGCTACTCTTCGTTGCAGTGCACGGGCTTCTCACTGCGGTGGCTTCTCTTGTTGCGGAGCACGGGCTCTAGGCGTGCGGGCTTCAGTAGTTGTGGCACACGGGCTCTAGAGTGCAGGCTCAGTAGTTGTGGCACTTGGGCTTAGTTGCTCCGTGGCATGTGGGATCTTCCGGGACCAGGGCTAAAGCCCATGTCCCCTGCATTGGCAGGCAGATTCTTAACCACTGCACCACCAGGGAAGCCCAAGAAAATGCTACTATTGAAGAAGCATCATGACTTTACAGATTTACTTACAACAAAATAGCTTCTCAATAAAAATCATCCCTATGTGAAAGTATTCATATTAAACACCTACATTTCATATATGCTTCACCAGCTGGCTAATGTCATTACAAACCATTGCTGCTCCATAATTACTATAAAGCCAAAAAACAACAAGGTCTTACATATCAAATGCTGAGTAGGCATACAATCATGGACCAATGTGAACAGAGGCTGCCCAAAAGGGATGCCTCTAAAAAATCTACTTCCTACTGAACAGAGATTTTCTACAACAGACCAAGCACCTGTGTTTTTAAAATGTGCACTGAATCATTTTGACAGTTACCACAAAATCGATAGTAGGAATGCTCAACGTTAGGAACATGGGCTCTAAGTCACAGACACAGGATCGGGTCCTTTTTCTGATTATTAATTTGTGGGCATAGGTAAATTTTTTTTTAACTGAAGCCTCTGTTTCATCAGTTATAAAATAAAATAATAGAACCTAAACCTCACAGGGTTCCTGTAAGGATTAAACAATCCAAGTGATGCCAGTGTCTGGCTCAATGCTTTGTTGAAACATTCAATAAAGGTAAGAAAGTAATAGCTGTGGGTTCATCCTCTGCCTAACCTTCATCATTACTGAAAAGTGTACTAGAGGAATAAAGACAATGTGAATGACCACCACCAAACCACAAATAAAGCTTACTGTTACCTACGCTGAGGGTAGAAGGAATTTTTTTTTTAAGTTCAATGATCAAGGAACTATTTTGAAGTACTACAACTGCCTCAACTTTAGAAGAAAACAGATACAAAAAAGTTAAGTGCAGTCCAAAATCACACAGAAGTTATTAGCATCTGAACAGAGATTATAGCCCAAGTTTTCCAACTCCTAAACCAGTGTTCTTCCTACCACCTCATGCTGCCTTCCCCTCAGACCTCTCTACCTCTTCCTGCCTCTCAGCAAGCTCCAGGGCTATGCTAAGCATGAGGAAGTCCTCAAGGACAGGGCCAGGATCACTTCTAGACTTCTGACTAGGACAACTGCATGATGGTAGTGTGGGTCACTGAGACACAGACACCAGAAGAAGACCTGGTTTGGAGAAGAACCTCACCATGAGTTCAGTCTTGGACACAATGAGTCTGCGGTACCTTGTGAGACCTCCAAGTGGAGGTACCAAATACACAAGTGAATCTACTGCTTAAGAACTAGAGAGAAGGGCTTCCCTGGTGGCACAGTGGTTAAGAATCCGCCTGCCAGTGCAGAGGAGACAGGTTCGAGCCCTGGTCCAGGAAGATCCCACATGCCGCAGAGCAACTAAGCCCATGCGCCACAACTACCGAGCCTGCGCTCTAGACCCCGCGAGCCACAACTACTGAGCCCGCATGCTGCAACTACTGAAGCCCGCGCACTGCAACTACTGAAGCCCACACGCCTAGAGCCCGTGCTCCGCAACAGGAGAAGCCACCGTAATGAGAAGCCTACACACCACAACAAAGAGCAGCCCCTGCTCACCGCAACTAGAGAAAGCCCGCGCGCAGCAACAAAGACCCAACGCAGCCAAATATAAAATAATTAATTAATTTAAAAAAAAAAAAGAACTAGAGAGAAGACCCTGCCTAATGTGACCAAGTTGGACCTGCAGCCTCATCAAATCATCTTGCCATTTAGATGGATTTAACAATCTTTATTTCCTAACATCCAAACCAAGCTGGTGAAGTACAAGACATGCCTTTAAGGAAAAGAATCCTTATTCTAATCACATTGAGATGAGAAAGATGTCTACCTGTTGTAGCACAAATTTCGATCATTATCTTCTAAACGAAATCTTTAAAGATAACAAACAAGTAATTTAACAGGGCAACAAATAAAAAATTACACAAAGAGATACTCCATGATATACTACTTGGATCTCATTACCTCTGATACTCAAAGGTTTAGTTGGTTACCAAACCTCCTACTCTAAGTCCTCTGGAAATGTCATTAATAGGGTAAATAATAAATAAATAAAGGAGTGAATGCATGAATAAACAAATAAATAAACTTCTTTTCCTAGAGTTACCTTGCATCACCATCATTAAAAAATTAAATGCTTTTCTATCTTCCTGTGACATAACACTGATATTCCAACCGAATTCTAAATGTGCTTCCAGAAGTTTGGGGAAATGACCGAGTTTTAAAGAGGACTGTGGGACTTCCCTGGTGGTACAGTGGTTAAGAATCCGCCTGCCAATGCAGGGGACATGGGTTCAAGCCCTGGTCCGGGAAGATCCCACATGTCGCGGAGCAACTAAGCCCGTGCGCCACAACTACTGAGCCTGCATTCTAGAGCCCATGAGCCACAACTACTAAGCCCGCGTGCCACAACTACTGAAGCCCACGCGCCTAGAGCCCGTGCTCTGCAACAAGAGAAGCCACCGCAACGAGAAGCCCGCGCACCACAACGAAGAGTAGCCCCTGCTCACTGCAACTAGAGAAAGCCCATGTGCAGCAGTGAAGACCCAACGCAGCCAAAAATAAATTTTAAAAAAATTAATTAATTAAAAGACAAAAAACAAAACAAAACTATTATGTACATACAATGGAATATCATTCAGTCTTAAAAGTAAGAAAATTCTGACACATGGTACAACATGGATAAACCTTGAGGATGAACGATACATGCTACTATATGTAAAGCAGATAATCAATAAGGATGAGTGTATAGCACAGGGAACTCTACTCAGCACTCTGTAATAACCTACGAGAGAAAAGAATCCAAAAAATAAATAAATAAAGAGGATTGTTTATATTAAAACAGACAAAATGAAGGTTACAACTCCCTTAGGAACAACTCCTCAGTCAAGAGAGCATATGACATATAAAAATACTTATTTATCAGAATAGTGAAAAGAAGTCAACATCTGAGATAAACTTAATATAAAACTAGATTACTAGATCAACTTTTAAGGGTGAGAGGTGACCTACTCAGAAATGAACCTTCACTGCTATTCTCCTGAGGCTGGTTAGCACCAGAGGTCAAAAAACAGTGCTAAAAATGCCAAGGCCGTAATTTAGAGGCAGGGAAAACTAATTTGGCTTTGATGACTATACTCAATGACCATAAAGTATATTCACAAATATTTGTCCTTCACAAGAACTATGAAACATAAATCAGCACAGGAAAATGACAACTAGAAAATACTGATGTGCCACTCCCCAGTTTAAAAACATCAACTCCCTTTATCTCCCAAATTCTCAGATTGCTGGTAAAGAGTATAAATTGAATAATCCTCTCAAAAACAACATGACATGACCAAGAAGAGCAGAACATGCATATACCCTAGGGCACAGCAGCCCCACTCACAGATATATGTCCTCAGCAGAGCTTCCCAACTCAGTGCTGGGAAGCATTTCCAAGTTTGCCCAACTACACCCTGAGGGCCAGTAAAAACAGCCTCCTCCATTTAGCACACTGCACCAAACACTATCCTTTTTTTTTAAGCATGCTGTGCTTGGAAATTCTTGCAAATGATTCCCAGAAGACGTGTTCCTAATAGCACTGTACATAATATATTGCAAAAAATGGAAACATCCCATGTGGCCATTGAGAGTAGAACAGATATATAAACTGTGGTACATTCATACAACTGGAATACTATGGAACAGTAAAAATGAATAATAGTATAATTTCAGAAATACACCACTGAGCAAAGCAAGTCACAGAACACACACAATTTGTTTCATTTGTATAAAGTTCAAAAACCGGCAAAACTAAACAATATGTTCTCGGGGGATATATACATACATAGGTGCTAAAACCATGAAGAAAAGCAATGGAGGACTTTCCTGGTGGCGCAGTGGTTAATAATCCACCTGCCAATGCAGGGGACACGGGTTCGAGCCCTGGTCCGGGAAGATCCCACATGCTGCGGAGCAGCTAAGCCCGTGCGCCACAACTGCTGAGCCTGCGCTCTAGAGCCCGCGAGCCACAACTACTGAAGCCCGCGCACCTAGAGCCCGTGCTCTGCAACAAGAGAAGCCACCGCAATGAGAAGCCCGTGCACCGCAACGAAGAGTAGCTCCTGCTCACCGCAACTAGAGAAAGCACGCATGGAGCAGTGAAGACCCAACGCAGCCAAATAAATGAATAAAATTAAAAAAAAAAAAAAGAAAAGCAATGGAATGTTAACACAAAATTCATGAGAGTGGTTCATGAGACAAAGGGGGCCAGGGATACCACCAGGAAGCACACACAGGGGACCTTGTAACCCTGTATTTCCCAACCTTTTCCAAGTCAGAGCAAATGCAGAAGATGCTATTATTTGTAGTGCACATCAGGTAACTAGAGAAGGCTACTACACCAGACGAGACCAGTTCAAAGGCTCTCCCCAGCGCCGGCCCCACACAGCTACTGCAATGGCAAAGGGGCTCAACACCTGGGGAACGGCAGTCGGGAAGCTCTGTTCTACAAGGCTGGTGATGTTCTCTCTCTCAAGCCGGGTGGTGGGAACAAAGGAGTTTTATTATTTAAACTGTACACATTCTGTATGCTTTTTGGAATGTGTGAGGCACTTTTTTTTTAAGATTTTTTTTTTTTTTGATGTGGACCATTTTTAAAGTCTTTATTGAATTTGTTACAATATTGCTTCTGTTTTATGATTTTGGTATTTTGGCCACGAGGCATGTGGGATCTTAGCTCCCAGAGCAGGGATCGAACCCACACCCCCTGCATCAGAAGGCAAAGTCTTAACCATTGGACTGCCAGGGAAGTCCCATATGAGGCACTTCTAATAAAAAAATTAAAATCAAGGTCTTATTTAAACTTTCCTATGATTTGGTCTGAGCCCCATCAAGGCTCCAACAGGCTCAAAGCATCCGTTTCCCACAAACACCACACTCTTCTCCCCTCAATTTCTGCTCATGTGACTGCACCTAGAACGTATTTCTTTCTCTTCTCTACCTGTCCATTTCCTCATCATCTTTCAGGTTCTAACTCAAGGTCCACTCTTGATGAAAAGGTCTTCTCAGACAAAATTCACTTTCCACACATCTCTTCATTAATTTCAGTATTTCTTAATAGGTTGAATCTCTCATGTAACCCATTTCTGTACTGTTTGAATTGTTACCTAACTTTACAGGTGCTTCTACTTTAGTATAGCATAAAGAGTACCGAATTCGGACCCAGAAAGTGTGTGTTCCAATCCCCCAGCTATAAGGCCTCTGACAAGTTTCCTTCACCACTGTGAGCATCAAGTCTTCTCATCTAGAGAATACATCAAACTGATACAGCATACATGAATGAAGCACCACTCCAACCACACGTTAGCGCTCGGTACGTATTTACGACTTTGTCTGGTGGGTTTCTAACCTGCACTATAGGGCAATAGAGGCCAGAAACTGTTTCATAGACAGTAAGAGAGGGAATGAGACACTCCTTATAAGTAATTTCCTAGATAGTTGAAGCATATCTCTTTAAGTGCCAAAATCTTGGGGATTTTATTTTAACCATTTTGGATGAAAACTTTTGTAAAGTATAGATTAAATTCCCTTCTTAGACATAAGATATGGAAGAGCTTTTAACCTTTCAATAATGATTTAGGGCCAGCATTATGAATCTCAATTACTCTATTGCAATATAACATAATGACTCAGTAAACTGATGTGTACAGAGGCTTCAGATTATGACTGCTTTTGTATTTCTCTTTCCAACCACCATCAAATTATCAACACTAATCTCTAACAACTCCATTCCCCTTTCATTTGTTACTTCTAATTCTGAGAAACCAGGTAACAGTAAATAGGTCCCTTTTGCTGTGCAAGTTTTGGATGCTAAGCAGCCTTCCAGGCTGAGTGATCGATAGTAATGCTCTAGTTCTGAGGTGGCTGGATAAATCAGTTACCACACTTCTTTTCAGAGCATATCATATCCTCCAAGCCCTGCGTATATGTGCTCAAACAGTACTGAGGAGTTCAAACTGCAAGCTCTACTGATGACCTACTGATGCAGGTCAATAATATTATCTCCATATACGGGTAATAAGAATCACTGTCACCATGGAGCACCTCTGTGCCAGACACTCTAAGTAAATACAAGTAAGTGTATCTGTGACATAAAGGAAATCACCCCTGGGAACTGTTCGTAAGCACAGCAGCAAAAGTTTCCTGCAACAAAATTAAACAGATCTCCACATTCTCTGCTTTGCAAGAAAAGATCTTTACGTAACTGTGGTAACATATGCAGCTGGGTGACTGGTGCAGCTGCCTGCACTTTAATAAAAAGCGCAGCTAATAGAGCTCCATAAAATGGGGAGCATCTGAAGAGGAGTTTGAGTCTGATAATGGAACTTCTGGAATTGAAAATCTGATCAATGAACAAGCATTCTTAGTAGGTTCTGTAAAAGCAATAAAGTCATGTTTCTCTCCTACCTATTATTAACTCCAGCTTATAAAGAGCCGTTCCTAAAGAATAAACAACACAATAATACCTATATATGACATTTCCAAGAAGCGTACCTCACTAAACTGCTGGAACAAAACAGACGGCAAAAAATCCTGAGGGTGTAAATCAACAAGAGGCCCCGTCCAGTTACTCTGAACAAAAAGTTGCAAACTGCTCACACCAAGTAGGAATATCAGCTGTTGTCTGCATATGAGAATAAAGAAATAAACATGAGCCACTATCACTGTATAACCACAAACACACTATTTCATTTCATTTTTATTAAGAAAAATGTAAGATATCAACATTTATTGAGATCATCTGAGAGTATTACAAAAAAAATTTCTGAAACAATTTAGGTCTGCAATGTCCAATATTATCACCATGAGCCACACATGGCTGTTTTAAATTTAAATTAATTACAATTAAATAAAATTTAAAATTCAGTCCCTTAGTTGCACTGTCCACATTTCAAGTGCTCAATGGCCAAACGTGGCTACTGGCTACTGTACTGTATGGCGCACAGAACGTCTCCATCATCACCGCAAGTCCTCCTGAACAGCACTGGTTTAGGACCCTATCAGGCACTTAGAATTTCGTCTTGTGTTCTATTTAACAGCTCTGACACTGACTGGATGGAAAACTGATTTTATACAAAAGAAAACTGACAACAAAAAGTTGTTTTCAAATATTTTACTGATCCTGTACTACCAACTATTAGAACAACAACAACAAAAAAAAACCCTAGAAATTTCACTTGAACCGATTTCTTTTCAATCCTACTTTGGCTGAAGACAGGAGTGGGTAGGTAAACCTATACTGCAAAGGAGAGATTAAAAAAAAAAAAAAAAACTTTTAAGCTTTGTGGGTCACACGTGTTACTTTTTTTCCCAGCCGTTTAAAAATGTAAACATCATTCTTAGGCACTTTGGACTTGCCCCACCAGCAGTAATTTGCCAACCCCTAGATTAAGACACAAATAGGTGGGGATTCAACTCTAACGAATAGCAGCCAGAGAATCCTGTAGCTTCACACTGAAGGAAAAATAAAAGCAGCCATCCTCTTCTTCCCATATCCCCTAGGCCTTACCTCAAAAGGAAGATTCTTTAAGGAAAAAAAAAAAAAAAAATCAAGCCTACAAGCCTGTGGCAGCCAGAATGCTCCGGATGCAGCACAACTGAGAGCAGAGCAAAGAATGAGCAGAAAACAGGTGACGAAAGAGCCTGTTTGTAATTAGAAGTTAGGAAACTTGAGGAAACAGGTGTGCAGCAAGATCTCAAAGCCTTAATATAACTGTCATAACTAAAAATCAAAATCCTTAAGGGGAACTGAGAATAGAGTTTAATTTTCAAATACCTCATAATGAGGTAACTGAAATGTCTCTTCTCAGCTCTGTGTGACAAGCCGAATTCTGGTCTACCAGTGTATGATGTATTTGTGTGTATGTGTGTTTTCATGTGCACCACACAAAGCTAATGGCTATGATACCGCACACATATCTGACAGCAAAATAATAATCAAGAACGACATCAGAGGAATGTAAACTACTAGTACACCAGAAAAATAAAAATGAATGACACTAATTTTTTAAATAAAATGCCTATAGTAGCATTCTTTTGTGAACTCCTTATAGATACAGATTATGTTTTATTCATCTTCACAACCTCAACACCTAGCCAGTAGTTGATTTGTTGAAGAACTAAATGAAGCCATTCCCTAGAAATAATGGTAAAACAAAACTGTGTTTTAAAGACAACTAAAACTTGATGTGGTTGCCAGAGATGGTAGAGAAAAGGAAGGTATATTAACAAACTAACAACAGTAAAATATAAGCCATTGAAAAACTTAGGTTACACTGCTGTGTAACTATCCATTATATTTAATCCTATAAAATTACATAAACGTCAATGGAAGAAGACAAACCAAGGGTTCCATAATAAAAACATTAAAGATAACCTAAAACATAATAAAAGTAGTTACAATTATCACTCAGCAATCTACAAACAGCAAGACGGAGAGTGTACACTTTCAAGTTAAAAGAAAAGAAGGTCTGAAGTCTTGTCTATGGCTAAAACCTATGAGACTTAAGCATTTAGAAACTCAGTGGGTTAGCAGCTACCACCCAGTCATAAGTCAGTGTTATATATGAAACCTGTATATCCTACACCACTTTACCTTTTCATTCTCGATGGTCCTCTGGACAGAAACTCTTACATAGATTATTTGGTACATCATGAGTCCTGAGTAAACATAAAGCCAGGTTTTTCAACAACTGCAAAAATCAGTGCCTTACACTGTCAAGGCAATATTAAATGTATTCAGAATCTGTTTCCCTACGAAAATTTCAAAAAAAATTCTACCTTCTGGTTTTGTCCAAATCTGTTGAGTAATCCAGGAATGTTACTATCTGCTTCTCTAGGTAGCTGTCAATCCTTTCTTCAGTCATCGTTGCTGAATTTAAAATACTTTGAATCAATGAATTTAAGAATATGGCCTCATAGTTCCCTTCTAGCAGCAATTGTAGGAAAGATCCAATCTCTGTAATAGAAAAAAATTAGTCCAATAATCCAAAGAACAGCTACTTTCATACTGTAAAAGGTAACACTATTACCATTTCAGCATGCCAAAAAAAAAAAAATGTATATACTTAGAATGCTTCCTATACATTAACCACAAAGCACTGAGCAAATGCCCATCACCTCTCCTAGAATTAGAAGTTCATTCATACCATAAGCAGCATGGCAGAAGTTAGACCCAGAAATAATATTCCTCATTAGCAAGTAACATCAAAAGGAATTCTGCTGGGAATTCTAAAGAATTCCTACTGACAACAGAAAAGTTTCCTTACAAAGTTTCCTTTCACAATCTGGCTCCTCCTACCCCCACTGTCCTTCCTGATGAAAAGCTGGTTCACTCATTGTTCCCCTAATATCCATATGCACATTCCTACCTCCACACTTTTACACCTGTGACTCCTCCTGGGGAACTTTTCCACTTGTCAGTCTTACTCTTTAAACAAAAATCAGGTCAAGTTTGACTTCTTCCATAAGACTTCCAGACCCAAACTTCAGAAACTACCTCTCTCCTGAAGCACCTATCGCGTATACACACAAACACGGGCCCGCGCACACATACATACACACACAAATATATAGGACGGGATATATACTGTCCTAACATTGTTATTTCTCTTTTGGGTCCAGCCTAAACCCCACAACCAGATGTGCCTATATCCCACTAGTAAATGTGCCTTTTAACTCTTTCTCTCTCCGGTAAATGTGCTTTGCTTACAAGATTACATCTTTGCTGCCTCATTTCAGCTGTTGTGCTTACCAGCTGTGTGACCTTAAATAAATTACTTAACCAATCTGTACTTAAATGCCTCCATCTGCAAAACGGGAATAAAAGTAGTGTCTACCTTACAGGTCTATTCTAAGCATTAAATGACTGAAGAAATGTTAAAGGATTAGAAAAACAATTGACATTATTATTGAACCTGGACGGTGAGAAGTTTGGGGTAAAGACATGCACGGAGCCTGAGGACCGCGCCCACTATGTCAAGGATGCAGCAACCCAAAGCATTAAGAATCAGATAGATTTGGGTAGGAAAAAAATAAAACCAGAAGGGATGAGAACCCAGCCGCCGCCACCCCTTCTCCCCGCAGTCCCCACGCTGGCCTCAGTCCCTCCTTGGCAGGTGCACCCCTCTCACCCGAACCGGCGACTCCCTCCTGCTTCCACTGCTGCAGCTCAGCCTCAGTGGGGAAGCCCCTCAGAAGGGCCAGCTCCGGGGTCCACATCACCCCAGACATCGCTGCAGCCAAAACAGAATCCTACGAAGGTCACACAGGTGTCAACAAAAGAAAGTGAAAGGAAGAGGGTCCAAAGACGTCGAAGACTAGTGGCGACAGCTCCTGTAAGCACATCCACAGCCCTAGAACCCCATGTGCAGACACCAGCACACGGAGGCGGCCATAACGTTAGCGCGGAGAACCCTGGGAAGCACTCACAAACTCTCGGGGACCCGCTTCCGCCTAGGAGGCCAACCCGAGCCCTTGGTACTGAGCATGCCCAGTAGGAATGGCCCACCCCGAGCAGGGGAATGGGCGGTGTTTGGAGGGCGTGGCCGACCTCAGCCATGCCAGCAGGGGTGCTGCCGAAGGAGTGGAGGGCGTGGAGTCATCTTGTACCGCCCACCGAGGAGGCAGGTTGAAATGCCGTTCAAAGTTGCGATTTTGCCCAGCTGCGGTTTACTTGGAAGGTCTAAGGCTTTGATTCCTAAACCTGTTTGGGTCAGAACCCTCCAGACTACCTGATGAAAGCCATAGTCCTTCCCGCAAAAGCACGTGGACCCTTACCACCAACACTGGGGTACCATTTCAGGGAGTTAGAGACCCTCTGAAGTGGAGTCTGTGAACCCCAGGTTAACAACCCCGTCAGCAGGGCTTCCCTGGCGCCGCAGTGGTTAAGAATCCTCCTGCCAATGCAAGGGACACGGGTTCGAGCCCTGGTCTGGGAAGATCCTACATGCCGCGGAGCAACGAAGCCCGCGCGCCACAAGTACTGAGCCCACGTGCCAGACTACTGAAGCCTGCGCGCCTGGAGCCAGTACTCTGCAACAAGAGAAGCAACCGCAGTGAGAAGCCGGCGCACCGCATCGAAGAGTAGCCCCCGCTCCCCACAACTAGAGAAATCCTGCGTGCAGCAACGAAGACCCAACGCAGCCAAAAATAAATAAATTAAAATTAAAATTAAAAAATACTGTAAAAAAAAAAAAAAAGAACCCCGTCAGCAGAGGTCTTTATTCTTGAATGTATTCAAGTGAAGAAAAGTATCTGATTTTGATGCTGCCACTACATAAATCATAACTAGGTGGGCCATCTGGCTCAGCCACTGGTGCAGAGAAACTTTTGGAGGCTAGACTGTGAGAAACCTCCCAGCCCTGCGTGCCTGCTGCCGGCCCAGAGCTGGCGCCTTAGTCGCACGTCTTTTAATCTTCATAGCCGCACTCTTAGGCCAAAACGGAGCTCTGAGAGCCGGACTTGGTGCAACAGGACTCTGCCCTAGTCAGCTTGAAGCCTGCGCCGTGAGTGCGCCTGCCGTACACGATCCAGGAGAAAGCTGCAGGGTGACACTGACCACACGGGATTCATGGAAGAATCAAGTGCAGTTCTGGAAGAGCCTCGCCCAGTATCTGCTCCAAGGCGAGAAGCGAAGTAATTCTTTTTTTTTACAACTTACACATACTTTATTTACTTGACTAAAAGACTTATGGTACATAAAATGCTTTCTATAGTTGATCTCAGCTTTGTTCACACCGAAGTGAGTTGTGTCTGGGTTTTCTGTGCTCAAGACTGCTCAATTGCTGCTGCTGCTGCCGCTGTTGGTTTGTTTTCTTTCAGGATCAAGGTGGGTACTTTCATATAAAATCTTGTTTTTAATTCCTTCTCTGGCAAGTCTTTCCTGGATTCTTAGCTTTGCATAATTACACCTACAATGGAACCAGCGTCCTAAAGTCACCAAGATAAATCCTCCTACTCCAACGTCACATGATCTTCTAATTCTACCTTCGCCTTCCCGGGCTCCCCGGGCTCCGGCGCAGCCGCCATGGGTACAGTCAGCACCTCCTACGAATTCTTAATTCACTTTCTTCCTCAGGACCCAGAGCCCCTCTAGACTTTGGAAGGAAGAGGTGCTCGGCTTAGCTCAGCAGCTGCCAGCAGATGCCAACAGAAGCCAGACCTGGGCTGTGAGAGAAGAGCAGATGCCCTAGAATGTTTTCTCATTGAGAAGTAATGAAAAGGTATTTTGTGCAGGGAACCATTTTTGATCGGTGCGATCATCTGTTTTTTTCAAGCACAAAATCTAGCACTGTGGAACTATTTGACAGTTGTTAAAGATCAACAGTTGCAGAAACACACTAACCACTACACCAAGTTCCTCACTTGTGTGTAGGTAGAGCCCCATTGACCCACAGGGTGAACTTGGAGCTCTTAGTATAATTCAAGTTTTGTTTTGCTTTTTCTAACTGAAGCATAGTTGATTTACAATGTTGTGTTAAGTTCTGCTGTATCAAGGTTTATTTTAAATGTGATTTGCGAGACAATGATAGTCATTAAATCTATTAATCTCCCTTGAAACAAAATGGACTCCAGTAATAAAAATGGGAGAAAAAACATCTCAATTTAAAAAAAAAAATACTGAGACTTCCCTGGAGGTCCAGTGGTTAGGATTTCGCCTTCCAATGCAGGGGGTGCAGGTTCGATCCCTGGTCAGGAACCTAAGATCCCACATGCCTTGAGGCCAAAAAACCAAAACATAAAACAGAAGCAGTATTTTAACAAATGCAATATAGACTTTAAAAATGGTCCACATCAAAAAATAAATTAATTAAATTAAAATTAAAAAGAAAATACTGAGTGGAAACTGAGTTGGTAGGTGAGCTATGTCCACTTTAGGATCAGTGTAGAGTGCCTTGGCTGGAAGGTCTGTTGGGAACCCAGATGTCGCTATTTATAAATCCTTTTTCTTATGCTAGTCAGATTTCTCAGGGAAGACTCTTTAAATCTCCCACCTGGATGGTGTCTGGTTGCCAGAATTTCAGAGCCAAGTGGAGCAAGAAAGCCAGGAGTCTCAGCATTCAGGACCCAGTCTGTATATGGGACCCTCTACAGGGTCCATGTACACCACTGCAGGGGTGGTGGAGGGAAAGCAGTGGATGCAGGTTCCAAATGACTGACTCAGCTGTGCAGGAGTCCTAACTTTAGCCCCTCCCTCTCCCACCCCATAATCTTCGGTCCCAGAGGCACCTCGTGCTCCCAGTTCCTGAGTCTTTTGGGGATTCTTCAGTGTAGATAAAAGGTGGCCTTAGCGTTCCCTGTTGCATTTTTAGGATTGGGCTTTCTTTGGTCAGTGAAATCAGTTACCTAGCTTCCAACACTGTTAACTACTCTCATCTTCTCTTTCCTTGAGAGTTATGTCTTAATTTTTTTTCTTTACCGTAGTTTTTTAAATTAATTTTTATTGGAGTATACTTGCTTTACAATGTTGTGTTAGTGTCTGCTGTACAGCAAGGTGAATCGGTTATACATATACATATACCTAATCTTTTTTAGATTCCCTTCCCATCTAGGTCACCACAGAGCAGAGTTCCCTGTGCTATACAGTAGGTTCTCATTAGTTATCTATTTTACATATAGTAGTGTATATATGTCAATCCCAATCTCCCAATTCATTCCACCCCTCCCTTCCCCCTTTGGTAACCATAGGTTTGTTTTCTACATCTGTGACTCTATTTCTGCTTTGCAAATAAGTTCATCTGTACCATTTTTCTAGATTCCACATATAACTGATACTATACGATATCTGTCTTTCTCTTTCTGACTTATTTCACTCGGTGTGACAATCTCTAGGTCCATCCATGTCGCTGCAAATGGCATTATTTCGTTCCTTTTTATGGCTGATAATATTCCATTGTATATATGTACCACATCCTCTTTATGCATTCTTCTGTTGATGGACATTTAGGTTGCTTTCATGTCCTATTGTAAATAGTGCTGCAATGAACATCTGGGTGCATGCATCCTTTCGAATTATGGTTTTCTCCAGATGTATGCAGAGTGGGATTGCTGGATCATATGGTAGCTCTATTTTTAGTTTTTTAAGGAACCTCCATACTGTTCTCCACAGTAGCTGTACCAATTTACATTCCTACCAACAGTGTAGGAGGGTTCCCTTTTCTCCACACCCTCTCCAGCATTTATTGTTTAGAGATTTTTTGATGATGGCCATTCTGACTGGTGTGAGGTGATACCTCGTTGTAGTTTTGATCTGCATTTCTCTAATAATTAGTGATGTTGAGCATCTTTTCATTTGTTTTTTGGCCACCTGTACGTCTTCTTTGGAGAAATGTCTATTTAGATCTTCTGCCCATTTTTTGATTGTGTTGTTTGTTTTGTGATATTGAGCTGCATGAGCTGTCTTTACTATAGTTTTAATGGGTTTTGAAGGAGAGAAATTAGATGCATATATTCAATATGCCATGTTTACACAGAACCTTAAATTGTGTTGTAAATGACACCTTTCTCCAAGTAGCTTCAGGTTTGATACATTTATGTGTTTTAACTAATTCTATCTCATGTCTTTTCAGGTAGTAAAGGGGAGGCAGGATCTTTCCACTAGCTCAAGACCTCCTTCACTAGCATAGAGAAGTCAGGATTGTAACCAGCATTTCATGACCCTTCAATCCCTTTTCATATTCATTAAGAACTCTCATGTTTAATAATGATAATAATTTTTTAATGTTTGCAAATGTTTTGGGGGGTTTTTTTTGGGTTTTATATTTATTTATTTATTTATTTTTGGCTGCGCTGGGTCTTCATTGCTGCGCGCGGGCTTTCTCTAGTTACAGTGAGCAGGGGCTACTATTTGTTGCCATGCGCGGGCTTCTCATTGCGGTGGCTTCTCTTGTTGCGGAGCACGGGATCTAGGCTCGCAGGCTCAGTAGTTGTGGTACACAGGCTTAGTTACTCCGCGGCATGTGGGATCTTCCTGGACCAGGGCTCAAACCCGTGTCCCCTGCATTGTCAGGCGGATTCTTAACCACTGCGCCACCAGGGAAGCCCTGCAAATGTTTATAGCAGCATTTTTAGTAATAGCCAAAAACTGGAAACAACACAAATGTCCATCTACAGGTAAATGAATAATCAAATTGTGGTATATTCATACAATTGAATACTGTTCCCCTATAAAAAAGAATGAACTATAGATACACCCAATACACACAAGTATCAAAATAATTATGCTGAGTGAAATAAGTCAGAAAAAAAAGGAGAACATCTTATATGATTCCATTTATATAAATTAAACTAAACTCTAATGACAGAAAGCAGATCAGTGGTTGTTTGGGATGGGGAGGTGGAGAGGAAAGCAGGGAAGGGTTACAAAGAGGAACAAGCACACTTTGGGGAATGATGGATGTGCTCACTATCTTGATTGTGCTGATGGTTCCATGGAAATGTACACATGGAAAAACATCACCCTGTACAGTTAAAATATGTGCGCTTTATTCTATGTCAATTAGACCTCTATAACACTGTCTTTTAAAAATTGTTCTCTAAGGCTTAAAATCTCATCTCCCAAGACTAATATTCTCCAAAAGCCTTCTCCTGACATACAATTCTTTCTTCTCATCCCACCACTGGTCCTCTACCTTTTCCAAACACTGTGTCCCTCAGAACACAGACACATAGGGTACTCACCCAAAACACGGCGACCATCACCAACCCATAGGGTATTAAAGCCAGCAACTGGACGGGGCTACCCTCCCCCTTACCTTGGAGCCATTACGATCACTGCCATTTTGGTTAAGGCCACTGAGAAAATCGCTGTGGGATTCCCTTTAGCCATTTTTGTATCTCATGCTGTAGAAGCTCTCCTGAATTCTCATCACACCCAATATTTCTCAGTCAGTCGCCTCATACGAAGTGTTTTTGTTAACTGTCCTTCACATAACTCTTTTACACTATAATAACCTTAACCCAGTTACTCTTCCCTCTGTTACTGATGAGACCCTCATGACAGCTTAAAGCTGACGGACCACCTCCTGACTCCCCATAATGATCTGCAGGAGATTCCAATGGGTAACATTGACTTCACATGGTTCACTGATGGTTCTTATTTTTTAAATGACAATGGTAAATATTGTTATGGGTATTCTATTACAACTCCTTTTGATGTTGTTGAGGCAGCATCTTTACCTATGGTTACTTCAGCCCAACAAGCTGAATTATATGTTGTTACATGGGCTTGTACTTTAGCCAAGGACAAAACTGGCAATATTTATACCAATAGTAGATATGCTTTTAGAGTACCTGTGATTTTGGAATGTTGTGGAAGCAGTGTGGCTTCCTAACTTCTAGTGGAAATAAAATTTTAAATGGCCCCTATGTTCAGGAATTATTTAATGTAATACTTTTACTTGCCTCTTTAGCTACTTTTAAGATACTGGGGCATTCTAAACTTGACTCTCTGGAAGCTAGGGGAAATCATCCTGCCAGTACTGCTGCAAGGAATGCTGCCCTTAAAGCAGCCAAATCTCTGTCATGGTTCGAAGAGATATTTCCCCAAATGATAATTTAGAAAAACTGGCTAGAGAGCTCAAAAATTAGCCTCAAAAAAGGAAAAACAAGATTGGAAATTCAACAATTGTTGGTTTGATAAAAAGAGAAAGCTCTGGTTTGGACCAAATAACAACCCAGTCCTACAGGAGACTCTAAAATTCCCACTCCTCACCACTGTGCATGCATTAACCCATTGGTCTACTGACAAAATAACAGCCTGCATGAATCGATATTGGTGATTATTAACAAGGCCACAAAAGCACCTACCTCACTTGTCCCACTTGTCCAAAGTACAACCCAGGGAAACCTGTTGGTACTGCTCCCAGACATTTTAAACTGCCCAATGGACTGCTCGAGCTCTGGCAAATGGATTTGATACAACTTCCTGTGTCTAGTGAATATAAATGTGTTTTAGTCGCGGTTTGTATGTTTTCACACTGGACTGAAGCCTTCCCTTGCAGACAGGCTATTGCCTCTTCTATGGCTAAAGTCCTTTTGGAAAAGATTACCCCTACCTGGGAAACTCCACTCAAATTTCGCAGTGATTGAGGAACCCATGGCCATGGGTTCAACGAGTCTATGCTGCTTCGCTGGTTTTACAGCACTTTCACTGTGCTCACCAAGCTCAAACCTCTGGTTTAGTCAAACGCACTTACAGCATTATTAAGACTCAATTGGCAAAATTTGTAGAGGTCCTCCAAATATGCTGGGCAAAAGCATTGCCATTGGTCCTTCTAAATCTCAGACCCACCCCTTTTGGAACTCATGAACTCTCACCTACTGGGATAGTCACAGGATGCCCAATGCAATTGGCCTCTGCTTCTTTTGATCCACAACGGATAAAAGGAAAGGTAGTCCAATATTGCAAAGGCCTAAATGCTTCTATTAAAAATAACCTTGTTTTGGTAGAGCAGTCTTTTCTCAGCAAACCCTTAGGAAACAAAGACCTTAAGCATCACATCTTGCAACCTAGAGATTTCATCTATTGGAAAGGAAACCTTCAGAAGAACTTTCTTCAACCACACCGGACAGGCCCCTGCCAAGTATTGCTAACCAACCCTTGTGCCCCCAAATTCCAATCAACAGACTCTTGGATTCACATGACACAGCTAAAGAAAGTGCCAAAACCTGACTGGACCTACATATCATCTGGTGACCCGAAGTAAAGATTTCCTGGAGTTGAAGCAGACAACATCTGATGAGACAGCTTTCCCAAGATATCTGGACTAGGTCTGTTAGAATTTTGTTGTCAAACCTTTGATGATGATGTAATGCTTCAGATGATTTCCAGTGTCTATGATCTTGATAACATACGGCCTTCAGACAAAAAGTGCCTGAGAGTTCTCCCTCCTAGCTGTCCTTGTTACTTGAATATGACCTGAATCAGTTTCCAATCTGTCGACTTTCCCTCTGACATGAGACATTACGCTCAGGAAAGGTCCTTCCTGACATAGAGGAACAAAAAGCCACTGAAACTAGAAAACTTGACTATTGATCAGGGATACTTTCAGAGAAAGACCTTGATCAATAGAGGGAAATGTAAAAAATTAACAAACAGACATTTCAATTAAACAGAGTTGGGAGACCAGAAGGGGGTACTTACACGTGGCTTGCCATGGTTGCAGGCCCCAAATTGCAATTCTCTGATGATCCTAAATAAACCCATCTTTGCTGAAGAAATATCTGGCAGTCTATTTGTTTCAGGCCAACAATACATTTAAACTTTATATACTTTAAATAAAAATACATGTTTTTAAATCCTTTAGTTGATTAATGTTAAAAGAAGCTGGAAACCCTTGATTATTATAGTGAGCTGACTAGTATCCCCAAAGACATCAAGCCTTAATCCTTGTTACCTTATTTGGAAAAAGAGTCTTTGCAGTTGTGGTTAAGGATTTAAAAATAAGGTGATAATCCTGGATAATCCCAGTGGGTTCAAAGTGCCATCACCAGTGTCCATATTAGAGGCAGGCAGAGGGAGATTACACACACAAACACACACACACAAAGAAAGATATGTGAAGATGGGGGCAGAGGTTGGAGTAGTGCCTCCACAAGCCAACAAATGCTGGCAGTCACCAGAAGCTGGAAAAGACAAGGAATGGATTCTCCCCTAGAGCCTTCAGAGGGAGAGTAGCCCTGCCAAGACCTTGATTTTGGACTTTTGGTCTTCAGAACTGTGAATGAAAAAATTTTTGTTGCTTTAAGTCACCGAGTTTGTGATAATTTGCTACAGCAGCCCTAGGAACTAATACAAGTATTAAAACATAATTAATGATTTTGTATAAATAAAGGCAAGATAAATACATTTTATGGAATAAATATATAATGTTAATTATGTATGTCTATTTCATTACTTATCCAAACATTACTGGCCCTTCAATTGCCCAATAAATTATTTTAATTAATTATTTTGATGACTAGCACTTATATAAAAAACTTAGTTTAACACATTTTTTGGCTATGAAAATATATTTGTCAAAGTGGTATTATAGGACATATTTCACATAATACTTTGTTAGCTTGATTAAGAACCTAAAAATGGCATGTGTATCTTCATTTCCATCTTGCCTCTCACCCTGTAAATGTTATAAGCAGACTTCTGTGTGATGTCCTTTTACAGTTTGGAATAAGAAAGGAGATTTCTACCTTCCAGTCTCCCTACCTGCCTCCTCAATTCCAGTTTTCGATCTGAAGACACTTCTCTAATCCACATGATCAATGTAACATGTACTTTCATGCATTAAGAGGATAATCACTTCACAGACAAAAAAAGAATAGCCACTTCACATAAAAAACAGACATACAGATCAGCGGAACAGACCTGAGAGCCAAGAAATAAACCCATGTATATATGGACAGTTAATTTATGACAGAGGAGCCAAGAAGATACAATAGAGAGAAGACAGTCTCTTTGATAAATTGTGTTGGGAAAACTGGACAGCCACATGCAAAAGAATGAAACTAGACCACTATCTTATACCATACACAAAAATTAACTCAAAATGGCTTAAAGAAAAAAAAAAATGGCTTAAAGATTTTAAGACCTGAAACCGTAAAATTCCTGGAAGAAAGAAAATGTGGTAAACGCATTGACATTGGTCTTAGCAATGTTTGGTGGATCTGACTCCAAAAGCAAAAGAAACAAAAGCAAAAATAAATAAATGGGATTACATCAAACTAGAAAGCTTCTGCATAGTGAAGGAAACCATCATCAAAATGAAAAGGCAACCTACTGAATGGGAAAAGATATTTACAAATCATACACTTGACAAAGGGTTAATATCCAAAATATATAAAGAACTCATACAACTCAACAACAAAAAGCACTTAATTAAAAAATGGGCAGAAGTTCTGAATATACATTTTTCCAAAGAAGACATACACACAGCCAACAGGCACATGAAAAGATGTTCAACATCACTAATCATCATACCTGTTAGAATGGCTATTATCAAAAACACAAGAAACAACAAGTGTTGGAGAGGATGTAGAGAAAAGGAAACCCTTGTGCACTACTGGTGGGAATGTAAATTGGTGCAGCCACTGTGGAAAATGGTATGGAGATTCCTGAAAAATTTAAGAATAGAACTACCATGTGATTCAGCTATTTCACTTCTGGGTATTTATCTGAAGAACATTAAAACATTAATTTGAAAAGACATATGCACCCCTATGCTCACTGTAGCATTTTTTACAATATCCTAGATATGGAAACAACTTAAGTATCCATCAATGGGTGAATGGATAAAGATGTGGTATGTATATATAATAGAATACCACTCAGACATTAAAAAAAAAAAAAAAAAAGGAAATCTTGCCACTTGAGACAGCATGGATGGAACTTGAGGATATTATGCTAAGTCAAATAAGTCTGACAGAGAAAGACAAATACCATATGATTTCACTCATATGTGTAATTTAAACAAACAAAAGAAAGAAAGAAAAACAAACTCATAGATACAGAGAACAGATTGGTGTTTACCAGAGAGTAAAGAGGTTAGGGACTGAGGGAAAGGGGTGAAGGGGTCAATTGTATGGTGACAGATGGTAACTAGACTTTGGGGGGTGGTCACTTTACAGAGTATACAGACGTAAAATTAAATGTTGTACACCTGAAACTATATAATGTTATATACCAATTTTACCTCAACTGAAAAAAAAAAGAGGATAGCCACTTTAAAGTAATATCAGAGCCATAGACATCCTATCAAAATCTGTACACATGTGGCATGGGGAGGGCTTTTCCCTCTCAGGCATATAGGAGAAAAATTCCTGAAGTTTGGGAAGGGCATCAACTTCAGGGGGAAAACTAATAGAAATAGAAGAGAGTGGAGAGAGAATTACCACTTTGGGGAGCAGTTAATAGTGGTTCTCAAATCAGGCTGTCCATCAAAACCAGCTCGGGAGTTTTGTAATCACCTGCTTGGAATCAACCCTCACTAATTAAATCAGAAGCTCTGGCAGGTGGGGAGACTCCTCTTCTCAGGATTTTTTTTTTTTTTTTTTTTTTTTAGGATTTTTTTAAAGGTCTCCACGTGAGTCTAATAAGCCAGGGATGAGAACCATGAACTGGTATGTACCATGGATACTGTGCTAGGCATTCCCCTTAAGTTATGCCCTTGATACTTATAATAACACAGATAGTTATTATTGTTTCCAATTACAGATGAAGAAAATGACTCTCAGAGAAGTCATGTGGCTTGTCTGAGGCCACACAACTAGTGATCTGAAGAACCAGGATGATTCCAACCTTCTTTCCTCTGTAGACCAACAAAATATCATTGACTTGGATTCAGAGTGTAAACTTGTCAATCAGCCAGAAAGTACCACAAATTACCTTGTCTAGAGCTAAGAGATGTTCAGCCACTTTAGGAGAAAAGTGGGACATATGAAAGTCACTCTTTATGTTGAGAATAACATTCCCCAAAATTTAGGAAAAGACTGGCTATTCTGCCAGCCATTAAACCTATTCAATCAATTAATGAAAACCTACCTCACTGAATATACTTTTGTAAGCCATCCAATCAGTGTTAGACTCTTGCTTCTGAAAGTCAGCCTGTCAGGGATGGACTCAATCAAATAAACCTACCTCTGAGTGCCAACCAACCAACAAGAGTGTCAACTAGGTAGTCATACTTCAGATGATGTCAATTCCTTATTGCTCTGAAAGTCTGCCAGACCCTGACCTGCACACTGCCCCAAACCCATGCAAGACCAACACGCTGCTCAGCTGTGAGAGACTGGGCCTGACCAGCATAACTTTCCCACTGATGACATATTTAAGATCCTTTAAAATCAAAATGGAGTGAATGTGATTCAGGCATTCAAAGTAGAGCCTGGTGGCCATTGTGAATGTGGTTTCAGACACATTCCTGCATCAACTGAGAATCTGAATTTTCTGAACTGTATCAAACTCAAGGACACCACCAGCCATTTTCAAAACAATATCTGCTAGCAGATACCAGATGCAACCTTATGGCCTCAAGTTCTCCCCTTGTAAACATGCAACCATTTTGGACCCCAATCAATCCTTGCTTAACAAGCACCCTTCATGCCAGCTCTAATCCTAATTCTTAACAATTTACACAACTTTTCAATTTTTTTTTCTACTCTTTTTTTTTTTTTAATCTTTTATTTATTTATTTATTTATTTTTGGCTGTGTTGGGTCTTCGTTTCTGTGCGAGGGCTTTCTCTAGTTGCGGCAAGCGGGGGCCACTCTTCATCGTGGTGCGCGGGCCTCTCTCACTATCGCGGCCTCTCTTGTTGCGGAGCACAGGCTCCAGACGCGCAGGTTCAGTAATTGTGGCTCACGTGCCCAGTTGCTCCGCGGCATGTGGGATCTTCCCAGACCAGGGCTCGAACCCGTGTCCCCTGCATTAGCAGGCAGACTCTCAACCACTGCACCACCAGGGAAGCCCCAATTTTTGCCTATATAAGCCTCTCCCATTTTGTAGTCCAGCGGAACACAATTCAAGTGCATCTTGAATTTGTGTTTCCCAAGCTATAATCCTCAGTTTGGCTCAAATAAAGCTCTTTTCTATTCCTGTTACAGATTGTTTATTGATTATTTGCATTGACACCTCGCTATATGTTATGGGCTGAATTGTGTAGGCCCCCCAAATTCCTATGTTGAATTCCTATGCTAATTCCTTAGCCCCCCAGTTAGGACCCCTCAAAATGTAATTGTAAAAAAAAAGTGATTGTATTTGGAGATAGGGTCTTTAAAGAGGTAATTAAAGTAAAATAAGGTCATTAGGGTGGGCACTAATCCAAAGTGACTGGTGTCCTTCTTGTAAAGGAGAATGTGAGATACTGTTACCAAGCATATACGTTAACCAACTGTGCTGGCCTTGTTCTTGGTGTGTCACAGGTTTGCCTATGACAAATTCTAAACTTCTTCCTGGAAGAATTTCTACCTCTTATACAAAGCTATACCATAATCCTAACTCTTGAATTTTCTTTGGTAAACGGAAAAATTAAACAAAAAAATTTTTTAATCTTTTAAAACTCAGAATAACAATGGCCATCATGGGAAGCTTTTGACATGTCATAAAGAAAAAATACGTTTAAGAGGCATTCTGAAAAAAATTAGGAGACAAAACACCAAATAGACAATATCAGCTTCTTTAAAATTGGCAAAGTGAGGCCTCAAAAAAAAAAAAAAAAATTAAACTCCAAGACAGTACCCAATGGGACTTCCCTGGTGGTCCACTGGTTAAGAATCAGCCTTCCAATGTAGGGGATGCAGGTTCGATCCCTGGTTGGGGAACCAAGATCCCACATGCCACGGGGCAACTAAGTCCATGCGCGGCAACTATAGAGCCCTACAGCCCACATGTTGCTACTACTGAGCCCACGCGACATGGTTAGAGAGAAGCCTGCGTGCTGCAACGAAAGATCCCACGTGCCACAACTAAGACCCAACTCAGACTCTGGTCAGAAGAGCCGGATGTGAGGCCTCCGCATGTAGCCCCTGTGAGTAAGTGAAACCCGACTAAGCACAAAGGAAAAAAAAAAGCCATCTCAGAGCTGTGACTATTTTCAGGCTACTGATTTTCGCTGTGGAACACTGCCTGCAAAAAAAAGAAGAAGTAGGTAATTCTAATGTGCAACACAGAAGGACAGCCAATGCAGGCCAGCTTCTCCAACTCTGAAGGCACTCCAGCTATGCGGCTGACAGGGTATTGGTGCTCCGGCCGGGTGTCAGGCCTGAGCCTCTGACAGTGGAGGACACTGGACCACCAGAGACCTCCTGGCCCCACATAATATCAATTGGCAAGAGCTCTCGCAGAGATCTCCATCTCAACTCTAAGACCCAGCTCCACTCAACGAACAGCAAGCTACAGTGCTGGACACCCCATGCCAAATAACTAGCAAGACAGAAACACAACCCCACGCATTAGCAGAGAGGCTTCCTAAAATCATATTAAGTTCACAGACACCCCAAAACACACCACAGGACACAGTCCTGCCCAACAGAAAGACAAGATCCAGCTTCATCCATCAGAACACAGGCACAAGTCCCCTCCACCAGGAAGCCTACACAAGCCACTGAACCAACCTTATTCACTGGGGGCAGACACGAAAAACAACGGAAACTATGAACCTGAAGCCTGCAAAAAGGAAACCCCAAACACAGTAAGTTAAGCAAAATGAGAAGACAGAGAAATATGCAGCAGATGAAGGAGCAAGGTAAAAACCCACCAGACCAAACAAATGAAGAGGAAATAGGCAGTCTACCTGAAAAAGAATTCAGAATAATGATAGTAAAGATGATCCAAAATCTTGGAAATAGAATGGAGAAAATACAAGAAACGTTTAACAAGGACCTAGAAGAACTAAAGAGCAAACAAACAATGATGAACAACACAATCAATGAAATTAAAAATTCTCTAGAAGTAATCAATAGCAGAATAACTGAGACAGAAGAATGGATAAGTGACCTGGAAGATAAAATAGTGGAAATAACTACTGCAGAGCAGAATAAAGAAAAAAGAATGAAAAGAATTGAGGACAGTCTCAGAGACCTCTGGGACAACATTAAACATACCAACATTCGAATTACACGGGTCCCAAAAGAAGAAGAGAAAAAGAAAGGGACTGAGAAAATATTTGAAGAGATTATAGTTGAAAACTTCCCTAATATGGGAAAGGAAATACTCAACTAAGTCCAGGAAGCGCAGAGAGTCCCATACAGAATAAATCCAAGGAGAAACACACCAAGACACATATTAATCAAACTATCAAAAAATAAACACAAAGAAAAAATATTAAAAGCAACAAAGGAAAAACAACAAATTACAAAGGAATCCCCATAAGGTTAACAGCTGATCTTTCAGCAGAAATTCTGCAAGCCAGAAGCGTGTGGCAGGACATATTTAAAGTGATGAAAGGGAAAAACCTACAACCAAGATTACTCTACCCAGCAAGGATCTCATTCAGATTCAACAGAGAAATTAAAAACTTTACAGACAAGCAAAAGCTAAGAGAATTCAGCACCACCAAACCAGCTTTACAACAAATGCTAAAGGAACTTCTCTAGGCAGGAAACACAAGAGAAGGAAAAACCTACAATAACAAATCCAAAACAATTGAGAAAATGATAATAAGAAAATACATATCGATAATTATGTTAAATGTAAATGGATTAAATGCTCCCACCAAAAGACACAAACTGGCTGAATGGATACAAAAACAAGACCCATATATATGCTATCTATAAGAGACCCACTTCAGACCTAGGGACACATACAGACTGAAAGTGAGGGGATGGAAAAAGATATCCTATGCAAATGGAAATCAAAAGAAAGCTGGAGCAGCAATTCTCATATCAGACAAAACAGACTTTAAAATAAAGACTATTACAAGAGACAAAGAAGGACACTCCGTAATGATCAAGGGATCAATCGAAGAAGAAGGTATAACAATTGTTAATATTTATGCACCCAACATAGGAGCACCTCAATACATAAGTCAAATGCTAACAGCCATAAAAGGGGAAACTGACAGTAACACAATAATAGTAGGGGACTTTAACACCCCACTTCCACCAATGGACAGATCAACCAAAATGAAAATAAATAAGGAAACACCAGGTTTATTTATTTTTTTAAATAAATTTATTTTATTTATTTATTTATTTTTGGCTGTGTTGGGTCTTCGTTGCTGCCCATGCTTTCTCTAGTTGCAGCGAGCAGGGCCTACTCTTCGTTGCAGTGTGTGGGCTTCTCCTTGTGGTGGCTTCTGTTGTTGCGCAGCACAGGCTCTAGGCACGTGGGCTTCATTAGTTGTGGCTCACAGGCTCTAGAGCACAGGCTCACTAGCTGTGGCGCATGGGCTTAGCTGCTCTGTGCATGTGGGATGTTCCCAGATCAGGGCTCGAACTCATGTCCCCTGCATTGGCAGGCGGACTCTCAACCACTGCACCACAAAGGGAAGCCCAGGAAACACAAGCTTTGAATGCCACATTAAACAAGATGGACTTAATTGATATTTATAGGACATTCCATCCAAAAACAACAGAATACACTTTCTTCTCAAGTGCTCATGGAACATTCTCCAGGATAAATCATATCTTGTGTCACAAATTAAGCTTTGGTAAATTTAAGAAAATTGAAATCGTATCAAGTATCTTTTCCGACCACAATGCTATGAGACTAGATATCAATTACAGGAAAAAATCCGTAAAAAACACAAACACATGGAGGCTAAACAATACACTACTAAATAACCAAGAGATCACTGAAGAAATCAAAGAAGAAATCAAAAAATACCTAGAAACAAATGACAATGAAAACACGATGGCCCAAAACCTATGAGATGCAGCAAAAGCAGTTCTAACAGGGAAGTTTATAGCAATACAATCCTACCTCAAGAAACAAGAAACATCTCCAAAAAACAACCTAACCTTACACCGAAAGCAATTAGAGAAAGAAGAACAAAAAAACCCCTCAAAGTCAGCAGAAGGAAAGAAATCATAAAGATCAGATCAGAAATAAATGAAAAAGAAATGAAGAGGGCTTCCCTGGTGGCACAGTGGTTGAGAATCGGCCTGCCAATGCAGGGGACATGGGTTTGAGCCCTGGTTTGGGAAGATCCCACATGCCGTGGAGCAACTGGACCCGTGAGCCACAACTACTGAGCCTGCGCGTATGGAGCCTGTGCTCCGCAATGAGAGGCCGCGATAGTGAGAGGCCCGTGCACCGCAATGAAGAGTGGCCCCCGCTTGTCACAACTAGAGAAAGCCCTCGCACAGAAACAAAGACCCAACACAGCCAAAAATAAATTAATAAATTAATAAATTAAAAACAAAAAAAGAAATGAAGAAAACAATAGCAACGATCAATAAAACTAACAGCTGGTTGGTTCTTTGAGAAGATAAACAAAACTGATAAACCATTAACCAGACTCATCAAGAAAAAAAGGGAGAAGACTCAAATCAACAGAATTAGAAACGAAAAGGAGAAGTAACAACTGACACTGCAGAAATACAAAGGATCATGAGAGATTACTACAAGCAACTATATGCCAATAAAATGGACAACCTGGAAGAAATGGACAAATTTGTAGAAAAGCACAACCTTTCAAGACTAAACCAGGAAGAAATAGAAAATATAAAGAGACCAATCACAAGCACTGAAATTGAAACTGTGATTAAAAATCTTCCAACAAACAAAAGCCCAGGACCAGATGGCTTCACAGGCGAATTCTATCAAACATTTAGAGAAGACCTAACACCTATCCTTCTCAAACTCTTCCAAAATATAGCAGAGGGAGGAACACTCCCAATCTCATTCTATGAGGCCACCATCACCTTGATACCAAAACCAGACAAAGATGTCACAAAAAAAGAAAATTACAGGCCTATATCACTAATGAGCATAGACGCAAAAATCCTCAACCAAATACTAGCAAACAGAATCCAGCAGCACATTAAAAGGGTCACACACCATGATCAAGTGGGGTTTATTCCAGGAATGGAAGGATTCTTCAATATATGCAAATCAATCAATGTGATACACCATAGTAACAAACTGAAGGAGAAAAACCATATGATCATCTCAATAGATGCAGAAAGGCTTTTCAACAAAATTCAACACCCATTTATGATAAAAACTCTCCAGAAAACAGGCATAGAGGGAACTTACCTCAACTTATTAAAGGCCATATACGACAAACCCACAGCCAACATCGTTCTCAGTGGTGAGAAACTGAAATCATTTCCACTAAGATCAGGAACAAGACAAGGGTGCCCACTCTCACCACTATTATTCAACATAGTTTTGGAAGTTTTAGCCACAGCAATCAGAAATGAAAAAGAAGTAAAACTGTCACTGTTTGTAGATCATGATAGTACACATAGAGAATCCTAAAGATGCTACCAGAACACTACTAGAACTAATCAATGAATTTGGTAAAGTAGCAGGATACAAAATTAATGCACAGAAATCTCTTGCATTCCCATACACTAATGATGAAAAATCTGAAAGAGAAATTAAGGAAGCACTCCTATTTACCATTGCAACAAAAAGAATAAAATACCTAGGAATAAACCTACCTAAGGAGACAAAAGACCTGTATGCAGAGAACGATAAGACACTGATGAAAGAAATTAAAGATGATACCAACAGATGGAGAGAGATACCATGTTCTTGGATTGGAAGAATCAACATTGTGAAAATGAGTATACTACCCAAAGCAATCTACAGATTCAATGCAATCCCTATCAAACTACCACTGGCATTTTTCACAGAACTAGAACAAAAAATTTCACAATTTTTGTATGGAAACACAAAAGACCCCGAATAGCCAAAGCAATCTTGAGAACAAAAAATGGAGCTGGACGCGGAGCAACTGGGCCCGTGAGCCACAATTACTGAGCTTGCGCGTCTGGAGCCTGTGCTCCACAACAAGAGAGGCCGCGATAGTGAGAGGCCCGCGCACTGCGATGAAGAGTGGCCCCCGCTTGCCACAACTAGAGAAAGCCCTCGCACAGAAACGAAGACACAACACAGCCATAAATAAATAAATAAATAAATAAAATATTAAAATATATAACATTAAATCTTTAAAAAAAAAAAAATGGAGCTGGAGGGATCAGGCTCCCTGACTTCAGACCATACTACAAAGCTACAGTAATCAAGACAGTATGGTACTGGCACAAAAACAGAAACATAGATCAATGGAACAGGATAGAAAGCCTAGAGATAAACCCACGCACATATGGTCATCTTATTTTTGATAAAGGAGGCAAGAGTATACAATGGAGAAAAGACAGCCTCTTCAATAAGTGGCACTGGGAAAACTGGACAGTTACATGTAAAAGAATGAAATTAGAACACTCCCTAACACCATACACAAAAATAAATTCAAAATGGATGAAAGACCTAAATGTAAGGCCAGACACTATCAAACTCTTAGAGGAAAACGTAGGCAGAGGAAAACGTAGGCAGAACACTCTATGACATAAATCACAGCAATATCCTTTTTGACCCACCTCCTAGAGAAATGGAAATAAAAAAAAAATAAACAAATGGCACCTAATGAAACTTAAAAGCTTTTGCACAGCAAAGGAAACCATAAACAAGACCAAAAGACAACCCTCAGAATGGGAGAAAATATTTGCAAATGAAGCAACTGACAAAGGATTAATCTCCAAAATTTACAAGCAGCTCATGCAGGTCAATATCAAAAAACCAAACAACCCAATCGAAAAATGGGCAGAAGACCTAAGTAGACATTTCTCCAAAGAAGATACGCAGATTGCCAACAAACCCATGAAAGAATGTTCAACATCACTAATCATTAGAGAAATGCAAATCAAAACTACAATGAGATATCACCTCACTCCAGTCAGAATAGCCATCATCAAAAAATCTACAAACAATAAATGCTGCAGAGGGTGTGGAGAAAAGGGAACCCTCTTGCACTGTTGGTAGGAATGTAAACTGATACAGCCACTATGGAGAATAGTATGGAGGTTCCTCAAAAAACTAAAGATACAACTACCATACGATCCAGCAATCCCACTGCTGGGCATATACCGAGAAAACCATAATTCAAAAAGAGTCATGTACCACAGTGTTCACTGCAGCTCTATTTACAATATCAGGACATGGAAGCAACCTAAGTGTCCATCGACAGATGAACTGATAAAGAAGATGTGGCACATATATACAATGGAATATTACTCAGCCATAAAAAGAAACGAAATTGAGTTATTTGTAGTGAGGTGGATGGACCTAGAGTCTGTCATACAGAGTGAAGTAAGTCAGAAAGAGAAAAACAAATAACATATGCTAACACATATATATGGAATCTAAAAAAAAAAAATGGTTCTGATGAACCTAGGTGCAGGACAGGAATAAAGACACAGACGTAGAGAATGGACTTGAGGACACGGGGAGGGGGAAGGGTAAGCTGGGACAAAGTAAGAGAGTAGCATGGACATATATACACTACCAAATGTAAAATAGATAGCTAGTGGGATGCAGCTGCATGGCACAGGGAGATCAGCTCGGTGCTTTGCGACCACCTAGAGGGGTGGGACAGGGAGGGAGATGCAAGAGGGAGGGGATATGAGGATATATGTATACATATAGCTGATTCACTTTGTTATACAGCAGCAACTAACATAACAATGTAAAGCAATTATACTCCAATAAAGATGTTAAAAAAAAAAGACCTGACACAGCCAAAAATAAATAAATAAATAAATTAATTAATTAATTAAATATTTTAAAAAAGAGACAGTCTCAAAGTCTTTGTAACCTTCTGAATCCTATCCTCTTTGAGTTACTCTCTTGTTTTACTCAGGTTTACCTGATTTTCCAAATGAACTCTTTACCCACAGAATTTTCACAAAACACACACACATACTGTAGTAGACCCAATCAACTCTGTGAACGATAGGGAATTGAATGTACAGATTCTGGCAGAATAAAGGTACAGAGGCAGATAAACCACAAAGCTAATGCAGCTTAAGTTTTGTGGCCCCTCTCAAGACTCTGGGAACGGTCCTAACAATGTAGTGACCTGATCCTAAGATTGCATAAAATTTGCAATAGGTAATAGAAAAGTAGGTTAATGATGGCTTAGGGCTGGTGAGGGGACAAGGGGAGAGGACAGTGATAGCTAAAAGATATGGGGTTTCTTCTTGAGATGATGAACATATTCTAAAGTTGTGGTGATGGCTGCACATATCTATGAATATACTAAAAACCACTGAATTTTACACTTCAAATGGTTAAATTGTATGGTATGTGAAATATATCTTAATACAACTTTTTAAAAAAATGATACTTTTGGGAATTTCCTGGTGGTCCGGTGGTTAGGACTCTGCACTTCCACTGCGGGGGGCATGGGTTCGATCTCTGGTTGGGTAACTAAGATCCTGCAAGCTGTGCAGCGTGGCCAAAAAAAAGATACTTTCATGTCAATCAGTTAGGTCTATTGTGCCTTTCACTGAGATACACTTCCCCACTACTCAGATGGCTTTGGAGTGGCTGTGGTAATCTGGGGGATCCAGGAAGTTGGGGATGTGTTTAATTTTGGTTTGGTGAGATAGATTTATACAGTATGCCGTCATTTCTGTGGATACTGCTAACCACTTCAGTGTTGGAACTGGCTTCCAGGAATATTCCTACAGCCTCTGTACTGACCTACCATGAAACAAAAATGAAGGCTGGAGGTCTTAGAATGAAATGAATGAATGAGTCCTGTGGTGCTCAACACGAGAGGTAGGCGGGTAATGGAAGAGAAACAAGGTTTGAAATGCCCACAAGCAGAAGCTGTCTATGTAAAATTCTTCCAGTAATCAGACTAATCTAAAATTGTGAGAAGATTCAACCCTCATCAATGCTTGGCCAAAATGGAAATCCACTCCTATCAGGAATATACTTGATTTTTACACTGAGTATGGATATCATTATAAATCCATCATGTTCTTTTCTTTTTTGATGGGAATCGCAGAATACAAAATTTATGTGTTGGTGGGCCACAAACCTGTTGGAATACTATAAACAGTGTATATGTCCATGGGAGAAGTTGTATGTTTTATGCATCCCTACCATCAATAATAAAAAGCAAAGTTTGTTCAACCATGCAGCAAGAAATCATGAATTCTCTTTCTACTCAATCTTAGAAAATATTACAAAAACTGTGGTCCTATGAAGAGGTAATCAAAAGATTACAGGCAAGAAAAAAAAACAAAACAAAAAGATTTTTTAAAAAACTGCAGCCAAAATATGTAAGGAAAAAGTATTATAAAGATGTATCTGTCAATTAGTTAAATTATTTTATTTTTCTGCATTTCATGTTTGTGGCATTTTAATTGATTAGGGTCTCTTTTCTCATTTTAAATAAATATCCTTTTGTGTAATACAAAAAGAAAATCTAAAAACAAAAACCAATCAAAAAGACAAGTACATTGTAAAACTGCTAGGACAGAAAGACAGATTTGAAGTTAAATTAAAACTACTGTCAAGAGGCAAGTAAAGGACTATAATTAAGGATTTTCATCAACTTCAGGAAAACAGATAAAGGGACAAGATATTTGAGATAGGTTACAATCCTGAACTACAGCTCTGTATCAATTAGTTCAATTAACTGTTAGACTCTTAGATGGAAAAAATAAGTTTCAGAATAGCAGGGTAAAAAAAAGATTTTGGGCTTCCCTGGTGGCACAGTGGTTAAGAATCCGCCTGCCAATGCAGGGGACACGGGTTCAAGCCCTGGTCCGGGAAGATCCCACATGCCGCCAAAGAGCTAAGCCCGTGCGCCACAACTACTTAGCCTGCACTCTAGAGCCCGCGAGCCACAACTACTGAGACCAAGTGCCACAACTACTGAAGCCCACGCGCCTAGAGCCCGTGCTCCGCAACAAGAGAAGCTACCTCAATGAGAAGTCCGCACACTGCAACAAAGAGTAGTCCCCGCTCACCGCAACTAGAGAAAGTCTGTGCGCAGCAACAAAGACCCAATGCAGCCAAAAATAAATAAATAAAAAATAACTAAATAAAAAGAAAAAAAATTTATAAAAACAGATTTCAATAAAGCCTCTATGTAAAATTTAAAAATAAAAACACACTACATAAAGTAAGTTCAGAAGCCTTTCTGTTAAGGTTGGATTAAACTTAAAACCTAAAGTTTCAAAATTATGAAATACAGATTTAAAAAAGACTTTAAGAAAGTTTCAGCCAATATTCTAGAGTAGACTCAAGGTGAGATAAAGGGAGCCTAATACCCTCTTTTATAAATGGGCTCAAGCATGAATTACTGAATTCAATCAGAAATAATACATGAAATTGCCAGGTTAAAAAATATCCACTGTGTAGTTAGATATTTCCAGATAGTCTTAGAAAGTAAACAAGTGAGAAATCCATATAATTTATGTCTCTCTCTATAAAACAACAAAATGAGCCTTTCTTCTTTAAGACTTGGGGGCCTACATATAAGGATAATGGTACAGGTTACAAGCAGAAGGCCCATTGAAAGAAACATTGATCCACATTGCCTAAAAAACAAAAGGACAAGTGTCCAAAATCAGTCCAATGGTGCCACTCCAAGAGATATTAGCACCCAAAAATATTCTGTCCTTCCTCTAAACTCCCAAGGAGAATTATCTATAATAATGGGGCCTTCCCTGGTGGCGCAGTGGTTGAGAATCTGCCTGCCAATGCAGGGGACACGGGCTCGAGCCCTGGTCTGGGAAGATCCCACATGCCGCGGAGCAACTGGGCCTGTGAGCCACAACTACTGAGCCTGCGCGTCTGGAGCCTGTGCTCCGCAACAAGAGAGGCCGCGACAGTGAGAGGCCCGTGCACCGCGATGAAGAGTGGCCCCCGCTCGCCGCAACTAGAGAAAGCCCTCGCACAGAAACTAAGACCCAACACAGCCAAAAATAAATAAATAAATAATAATAATAAAAAAATAATAATGGGACGATAATTCTTGTTGATATAGTGCCATTTTATCTACCTCATTCCCACTACTGTAGAACATAAAATCTTGCTGTGAACAATTTTAAAGTTGGCTGAAAAGCAAAAAGGAAAGCAAGTTCACTTTTCTTAAGAAAAAAAGAGAGGAACTTCTTGTGCCAGTGTGTGGGGGAAGAAAGATAATAAAAGACAAATTAGACATGCTTTAGTCTGGGGTATACAGTAAACTGTAAAGAGGGTATACAGTAAACTGTAAAGAGGTTGAAGGGAAATGAACTTTATTTTCATTGGTTTAATAGAAGCATTCAAGTAGTAAGAATCTCTAATGAGCCTATATCCTAACCTATGATTGGTGTTTTGGAATCATTAGTAGAAGAATACTTTTTTATTCTATGGGACACAACACCTACAATTTTAGGATTTGCTTCCAGACTGCAGCTCTTATGCAGGATCAGATTATAGCTGATCTAGACATTAGAATACCTAGACTATGTATAATTCAAGAAATTATTAAAAATAATACCTCTGATCAGAGAATCTCTGTAGGTAATATAGGATAAACACAGGAAGATTATGAACACAGAAGAGTCCAGATTAACTATTCCTAGAAAATTATAAATCTTTCTTTTTGTACAAATATTGAAAATGTTAGTCTGTACTTTTGGAGTATTACCTCAATAACATGGTACATATTGAAGAACCATTGCCAGATAAAGCATATCCTTTAATTCAGTAGCCAATGCTTAGCCTTGCCTCAGAGCAATTACAAGAGCCAACTGGTCAAAAAAACCTTATATAGCTAGAGCTAAGATAACAAGGATAGCCACTTATAGAAAAGAGGCACCAACAAGCTAAAGGAGCTCTAGCTGGCCCCTCTAAATAATGATAATGGCTCCAGAGAAATGCGAGGTGCTCTGGGGCTAGGTTTGCCAATTTTGCAGAAAACAAGGTGAAAAGAGGAAGAGATAAATCAAAGAACAAAACCTGTAGAAAGGCTAGGGGAAAACAACAGCAAGGAGCAGAAGGGGAGGGGGTGGCGAGGATGAGGGAGATCTGTGTCTACCCTTGTGACCTAGCCCTTGGAAAAGAGAGAGGCCAGGGAGGTGGAGAAGATCAGTCACTCTCCTAGGAACCCCACTAGGCAGAGATACTTAACCAGAGGCTGTGTGCTGCCCAGTGACCCAGGGCAACCTGCAGCTGACATAACTGGACTGGGCATTCCCTCCTTGGAGAAGCTCCAAGTGAGTAAAACTAAAACACTATCAAAATGGTGGCCTGTTGCAATCTCTTCCTGCACTGGAAAACATAGCTGGTGCAACCTGAGGAGGGACACATATGAATAAAGCAAAGAAAACCAGTCTTTTGGTGGCACCCATGGGATCACTACAGGATCACATCCAGGGGCTGAGGGAAGAAGGCCAGAGGATGCCTCTTCTGCCCAGAAAATGCATAAGTTCAGAGGGCTGGTCAGCGCCTTTAGTTTGAAGAATCAGGAGACTAGAAGCTGAGAAAAACGAGGATGGCTGCTGGAAACTGGACAGATTTTGAAGAGAAAAAGAAGAAAGAGGCTTCCTTTCAACCTGGTGTGCACCTTCTAACTCAAGCATGTGGCCCCTACATTCTTACCACCTTGCTGGGCTCTGGAGGGGATGGGAAGCAGAGAGCTTTTAGGCCTGTTCCAATTTAGCTCCAGACAGGCTTACACCAACACCAGAACCAATCCTAGTTAGAAAATATATATGATTCTTTCGTCTTTGTAGAGGGGAGCTCTGAAAAAGAGTAAAAAAGTAATTAAAATCACAAAGGAAAAGATCAGTAGATGATTTCATGATAATTTAAAACTTCTATGAGGGACTTCCCTAGTGGTCCAGTGGTTAAGAGTCCACCTTCCAATGCAGGGGACGTAGGTTCAATCACTGGTCAGGGAACTAAGATCCCACATGCCACAGGGCAACTAAGCCCGCGCACCACAACTACTGAGCCCACGTGCCACAACTAGAGAGAAGCCCATGCACCACACGAAGATCCCCCGCGTGCCACAACTAAGAACCAAAGCAGCCAAATTAAAACAAACAAACAAAAAACTTCTATGAGAAAAATTAAAAGTTAAAAGGCATCTGGAAAAAAAACATACAAATATGATAAAAATTAATATTCTACCACGCAAGTAGCTCATTTATATTAAAACATCCTAAGACAATACAAGAAAATGGGGAAAAGGTATAAACTGATTATTGACAAAGTAGAAATTCAAATGGCTAATAAATATTGATATAAACAATGCTGGAAAAACAAGCAGACTAAAGCATGTTTAATGACGATACATAAAAATTCCAGATTAAAGGGTTATGATCCCCAATGCTGGCCAGGGAATAGGAACATTAACTGAACCTGGAAGTGTGAATCGGTACAATCTCTCTGGAAAGCAATTAGTCATAAAATATCAAACCCTTTGATCTAATAATTCTAGGCTTTATCATAAGGAAATAAAAGATACAGACCATGGTTATTAGAGCATTATTTATAATTATAGAAATAGCTTAAATGCCCAACAGTAAGGGATTAGTTAACTACATTCATATCATGCAGTCATTAATTTTTTTTTTTAATAAATGTATTTATTTATTTTTGGCTGCGTTGGGTCTTCGTTGCTGCATGCAGGCTTTCTCTAGCTGCGGCGAGCGGGGGCTACTCTTCGTTGCGGTGCGTGGGCTTCTCATTGAGATGGCTTCTCTTGTTGCAGAGCACGGGCTCTAGGCATGCGGGCTTCAGTAGTTGTAGCACGCTGGCTCAGTAGTTGTGGTTCATGGGCTCTAGAGCACAGGTTCAGTAGTTGTGACACAGGGGCTTAGCTGCTCCGCAGCATGTGGGATCTTCCCGGACCAGGGCTTAAACCCATGTCCTATTCATTGGCAGGAGGATTCTTAACCACTGTGCCACTAGGTTAAGTCCCACCATTAATTTTCTTTATGATAAAAAGTACATAATACATTGTTAAAAAGGGGATAAAATTGTTCATACAATATACCAATTATATAGAAAAGTATAGAAAATAGACTATGAAGAAATATCAGAAAATTGTTTTAATTTCACATGTTGTATTTTTCAGTATTTTCCCAATTTTCCTTAGTGAGCTATTCATTATAGAGTATAACTATCATAAAAGAGAAAAAAAAAAAAACTCAAAAAGCTCAGTATTACTGAAACCAAATGAACCTGAGGCCCTGTCATGTTCTGACCATCTTGTCTAAGACTGAAACACCAGTGCAGTAGCTTAGCCCAGGCTCCTCATTCCAGTCCTCTTGTACCCTGGCTGCCTGCTCCAGCTGAGTATCTAGCTCCACCAAGGTCTGCAGCTGGGTCTGTTCCCGTCTCTAGGCTGATCCAGCAGGCATGTCTGTTTCTTTCTTGGAATCTTTTGGTCTAACCAATCTCATGGACGTACCAGAGTATTAACTCTTAATTGTGGAAAAGTATGTAATATGGTGAAACAAATGTAACTGTAGAAATTTGTCTACTAAATAATTAGCTTTGGTTTAAGGAATAAATGGCCAGTCAGCAATGCCTATCTAGGGACCAACCCTCATTTGAGTTATTTAGTACAGGGCCACTCAAGCCACAGCCCACAGACTGCGACCAGTTGGCAGTGGGCTAAGTATAGAAAGTGAGTAAGCAATAGGACAATGCTGCAATGTCTTCACTGTATTTTATAAAGTACTGGTCTCTAATGGAAAGAAAGGTAACCAAAAACCTTGGCCCTTCACCACAGTTTGACACACTAGAATATTTCACCTCACCCATCTTACCCTAAGTAAACCAAATTATAGGACATCAAAGAAAAAAAATGTTGGGAATTCCCTAGAGGTCCAGTAGTTAGGACTCCTGCACTCTCACTGCCTGCTGAGGGCCCGGGTTCGATCTCTGGTTGGGGAACTAAGATCCCACAAGCAGCGGGTGCAGCCAAAAAAAAAAAGAAAAAAACGTTTACAGTACTTTCTACATTTGTCTGACTTCAGGGATACTGGTCTTAACATAAAATGTTAACTAAGCAGTTTATTTTTGTACTTCAGGATCACAACTTCATAGTTAATAGTTTTATGAACTGACCCATTGGATTTACTGATTTCCGCACGTGCTCTTGGACCTAGGCCATCCCGTGTCTGCTGGCATCTGCTCCAGCCTTCTTCAAGGCCTTCACACTCACCCTTCTCCCCTGGCTCCTCAGCCTGTAAACATCCTGAAGTTATTCTCATACCAAAAAATACATATTTCCCCAAGCTCTGTCACTTGTCCCTTCCTCTCCACCCCTTCATTGTCCTAGTTTATGACCACCACCACGACTCTAGTGTGCACTCTCTACTGACCTCCTTGCCACCCAACATTTGGCAGAATGATCTTCCTGAAACACCATCTGACCAGGTTTCTCCTCTAATTAAAGCTACTGGACAGCCCTCCATCACCTACAGGATGTCAAAGCTCCTTAACAGGACAACCAAGTTCTTCCGTGACCCAACCCCTCCTATCTTCCTGACACCACAGCCCACATCCCACCCATTCGACTATTCCCACTTTGCCTCTTAAAGTCCAATAGTATCGAACATGGTACCATTAACTCAAGCTCTCCTTTTTGCTCTCTTGTATCTGGAATAACTTCTTTCTGCCTGGCTAACTTATTTATCCTCACCCTTCCAGACTCAGGATATCTTCTTTTTTTTTTGTTTTTGTTTTTGTTTTGGCTGCATTGGGCCCTTGTCGCTGTGCGTGGGATTTCTCTAGTTGTGGTGAGCGGGGGCTACTCTTCATTGCAGTGCACGGGCTTCTCATGGCGGTGGCTTCTCTTGTTGTGGAGCACGGGCTCTAGGCGCACGGGCTTCAGTAGTTGTGGAACGCAGGCTCAGTAGTTGTGGCTCACAGGCTCTAGAATGCAAACTCAGTAGTTGTGGCGCACGGGCTTCGTTGCTCCGCGGCACGTAGGATCTTCCCAGACCAGGGATCAAACCCGTGTCCTCTGCATTGGCAGGCAGATTCTTAACCACTACGCCACCAGGGAAGTCCAGGATATCTTCCTTTAGGAAGCTCTTCCTGACCATATCACCTCAGTGTCCATCAACATTTTGCCTGAGGTAGGTGTCCCTCCTCTGTGCTCCCAATATACCCTGTAAATAACAGTATCAGAGAACTTACCATTTTGCACTGACATTATGTTTTCATGTTGCCATTCAATCCTCAAGTGCAGGAACCTGTACTTAGTACAAAGTGAGTGCTCAAATGTTTGTTGGTATAAAGTCTAGATTCCAGGTGGAACCAAATTAGACTAAAGTCTCAAATTCAGACTTTAGGCCTTGGTTTTTAAAAAACATGAACTGGAACTTATAGTACTGATATTGTTACTTCACTTTTATAGTTTTCTGAGGACTAATGGTGTGAAATGGGGAAAATGACCCTACCTTATTTTAATGATTAAAAATAAAATCCAAAATTGGAGGTAAACAATATACTTGGATAGAAGCTTTTATCATCTATCCCTGACAGGACCCTGACAGACCAAAAAACAAAAGGCCTAGAGGATTGATGACTGTCCTTTTACTACTTATTGCTGCTAATTTTATACTGAGATACAAGATAGCAGGTCTGTGAGTAACATTTAATTGACTCTGCTTTCTTATAAACTGACTCGATTTTGTCATGCTTGTGTAACATCACCCACTAGACCTAATGTTATGTGTTTTGGAACCTTTGATTTCCTGGTCACACACTTTATTCACTTTAAGGAGCTCTGTACCTTGTGGAGAGAGTATCATGATCCCTAGTTCCCCTTTTCCTTCAGAGAGTAACTCACTGTTCAGGATACAGCTTCTCCTTCAGGTCAGCTCCAGATTCAGGGTTTCCACACGCCAGTTTATTTTACATAAACACTATCAAGAATCACCTTAGCTCTTCCTTTGTGATAACTGGTCTTGAAAAAAACAGCCTTCCCTTTCCCATGAGCAGCTCTTGAAAGTGTCCAATTCTTTGTAGAAATAGCATTTCACACCATGGCAAACTGTTTTAGAAACAAGACATACTAATACACCTAAGTCTTTATTTATTTGGCTCTAGGAAGAATTTGCATGAAAATGAGCCTATATGGCAAGTACAGAATGTACTGTAACAGCACCAGAGAGGTACATCCTCTCTGCTCTACAGAGCCTCAATGTTTAATACATACATGTGACGTTAGTAATAAAACCAGATAGTCCAGGAAGAAAGGAGCCCTTTAGGAAAAACTCAGTTTAGAGTGACTTTTCAAATTGACCATTCCTCTTCATATACTTAAATTCAAATAACAGATATATTCACAGGCCCAAATATTGGCATAGAATAAAATCATGTTCATTTATTTTTCTGCATCTTAGAATTTTAGAAAGCATAAAATTAAATACGTTGAATGTAATAAATTTATCCATACAAGTGCAAGTCTCCAGCTATAATGCATTTTATGGCAGATTTATCATTTAAAAAATGTACCAGTAAATCAAAAAGGAGGGAGTATGTCCATTTAACTTTTATTGAAGTGTATGTAGGAGGTCTTCAGAAATCAAATATGAGCATGAAGATATGGCCAAACATAAAATCTATCAAATTCAGTGAAAAGTTGCTGACTTTAAATAGTAGTTGTAAGAATGACCAATATATATTCCTTGTTAACAACCCTTCACTCTACAGTAAAAAAAAAAAAAAAAAAAATTCAGTAAACATTCTTTCCTAAGGTAGTTTCCCTTATATAATCAGTGATTTATCCATTTCTTTGTATACACAAATTTGTTGAACATACCAATCAGTGGTTCTCACAATTGAAAAATAAAAGCACAAAAAAGTTTACACTCTTGTACAGGTAAATAAAAGATCACCTTGAATTAAACTGGATCTCCTTAAGGGTGTAGTATAGTTTCAGTTTCATTACCTATTACATAATTAGTTTCTTACATACAAATATTGACATATTTGGCTTGTGCTTCAAAGCCTCTGCGTCTATGAAGTCCATATCAATGCAGCTCACAATTTGAAGTCACTGGGGAGTTCTTTACTGCTGCTGGCTTTGACCTGATCATGCATTAGAGTCTCCTCAGCACCGGCTGTGGCACTGCACATCTCCGAGGCATCATCGGCATCAGGGTCCAAGTCTTCAGGACAGGGAAGTTTCAGCAGCTCTTCTCGGAGCTGAGCAGTGTGACGCTACGCAGGGGGAAATGAGTGATGTTAGAACTGTAAACCCTGGGATACTAGCACAACATCACTGGAGGGAAGAATTGAGTTCAAAACAAAACCCAAAGCATTGGGTCTACAAATATTTATTAAGACCTTCCTTAAGCTAGCTGCTCTAACAGGCAGTGAACAAAGTTGGCACAAATCTCTAACCTCAAAGCAACTGATGCTGCTGATAAGCCCTGAGTACTGAGTAGCGTGCCCACACACCCCAGCAATGCCCCAACACCGGTAACAAAAACAGCATTACTATGACTTAGAGGACGCCAGTCATTTGCCATATATAGTTTTAAATTAAAGAGAATAACATCTTGACTTGTAATACACGCTGCCTCTGACTAAAATTTTTGAGAGACAGTCCATAAATTAAAATAAAACCACTGCTATTTTAGTGAATAAAAACAGTATTTATCAGGTACTAGGCCCTATGTAAAACGTTTGAAATGTTTCATACTCATTGCCTCATGTAATGCTTGGCTTACACCTTATAAATAATTTAATCATCGGAATTTTTAAAAACGTAAGCAAATGAAAAAGAAGATCTAGAGAGAGTACATAACTTTGCATTACCCCATACTGCCATTTAGGGAAGGATATAGAGATGTTAACAGAGAGTGGTTGGTTGTTTACAGACATTAAGTTTTAGTTTATAAATTTCTAGTGGGAGAGAAATGACCTCAAATCTCACACCAAGGGCTTTGAAAATTAGTTGTGTCAATAGCTGACTTTGAAAATTAACCAACATTTATAGAACAAGGCACTGTGCTCAACAGTAACAATGTAAAAGCAATGTGTAAAATAAGGACACAGCTGGATAAAAAGACCTGACTGTACTAGGCCGTTTTATCTAAGGGACTTGAGCATCTGTGGATTTTGGTATTTGCAGGGGATCCTGGAACCAATCCCCTGTGGATATGGAAGACCAACTATATGATCTCTGATTTTACAGAGCCTAAACTTTGGTTAGAAGTAGAAGACATATAAGCAAGATAAGACAACTACACATTTGCAGCCATTTTTAAGGTTTCAAAGTATATTTACATACTGGTAACTCGAAATTTTTCTAGCCCCAATTTCCCTTCCACCATGGACAACAGAAGAAAACACTAACTAGGGAAGAAAAAAAAAAAAAGGACAATTATGAAGGCCCAGTTGAGGTGGGAATACTATGCTTTTATTGTGAAATTAAACTGAACAGCTGCACACTTTTCTCAAGTAGCACTCAGCAGCAAAAGTATACCTGAGATGATATAAATTTGGACTGATTCAGGATAGGGATTTCCAAATCAGGGTATTACAGAAACAACAAAGAGTAAGAATTTGAGATAAAAACAAGACACTGACTGAAATAACAAAGCAAAAGAAGCTGGACTTTAGCCACTGAGGTTTTGTGTAAGGGAAAGATATATCTAAGCACACACTTGGGGAGGATCAATCTGGTTATGCACCACAGAAAGAACTGGAAGGGGGAGAACAAGAGGCGAGGAAGACTGATTGAGCTATGGGAACTGAGGAGAATAATGGGGAGGAGAATCCCCATAGGAAGGCAGCACTGACAGGACCTAGCACTGACCAGGTAGGTATACTAGATGAGGCCAGAGTAAAATGCCAGTAATATGACTTTGAGAAAGCTAAGAGCAGACAACAGTTTGCAAAGTCACTTTTAAAGAGAAAATGGCCAATGTCAGGGGTATAGATACAATGATAGAGAAAGAGAATAAAATAGTCCTAAGGGCCAAATAGTAAGGCTTCAGGTACACAATCATTCAGGAGAAGGGGAAAGAAAAAACAAGCTGAAAGAATTAAGAGTGTGAGAAGAGGAGCCAAGATAGCCCACAGATGAAAAGTATAGAGAAAAAAAACACATTAGACCAGTGTTAGGACTGTTTTTATTAAGTAGGCAACAGTGTTACAAGAGATTATACTGAAATCATCTAATTTAAAAGTCAAGGCAAGTTTCCATGAAGTGAAATTTAAGCTGAAAACTGAGTGGAAGTAAGCTAGTAGAGCAGGCGAAAGTAAGCATCTGTAAAGGCCTGGAGGGGAGAGAGATGCACGGAGGGGAGAGAGGTGCGTAGAGAGCAGAGCCAGGGTCACTGGCTTTGAGAACTGGATAGTGGGTAACTTTCATAGAATGGAAATTCAACTGCAAAACGTTGATTGGTGAGAGGGTTATTTAAAAATGGAGGCAGGGCTTCCCTGGTGGCGCAGTGGTTGAGAATCTCCCTGCTAATGCAGGGGACACAGGTTCGAGCCCTGGTCTGGGAAGATCCCACATGCCGTGGAGCAACTAGGCCCGTGAGCCACAACTACTGAGCCTGCGCGTCTGGAGCCCGTGCTCCGCAACGGGAGGGGCCGCGATAGTGAGAGGCCCGCGCACCGCGAGGAAGAGTGGCCCCCGCTCGCCGCAACTAGAGGAAGCCCTCGCACAGAAACGAAGACCCAACACAACCAAAAAATAAAAATAAATAAATAAATAAATAAAATAAATAAAAATAAAAATGGAGGCAAAAGTGTTAACAGCTCTAGTTTTTGTAGTAAAAGGAGAGAAACATTTTTATAATAACAGCGGCAAAATAAAACTAGCTTAAGGGGATGCAAATGTAAGGAGAAAAAAAATTTTCTTTTTAAAGGTTTTTATAATGGAAAATCTCAAACATATACAGAAGTAAGCAGAATATAAAATAAACTCCAATGAATCTATCACCGAGCTTCAACATTTTATCAACTCAGAGCTAGTCTTCTTTCATCTATATCCCCACCACTTTTCTCATTTTGTTTTGAAGCAAACCCCAGATATTGTATGGCTTTACATTCATAAATATTTCTGTATGTAACCTGAAAAATAGGGACATTAAAAAAATTCACCAATTAAAAAAACTAATAAATCCTTATCATTATCATCTAATCATTTTAAGTGAAGATACTTTTAAAGTTAGAAGGAAAGGAGCCAGTAGAGATGACCATAATCAGTGGAGGATAAAAGGAACAGAGGTGAGTAAAGACAGATATCTCCCAAGGCAGGGAAAAAAGGGTGGCCTTTGAAGGTATGATTCCCACATAAAAAAAAAAAAAAAATCTCCAAAACCATCATGTACTACATTTCCATTCTGTGAACGCCCAAGTGGAAAACAACATCTCACCTCCCCCAAAACAGAATTGTATCACAGACGCTTCCACACCTATCAGCTATTGGAGGCTCTGCAGCTACCATCTCCCTCATTACTCCAAGTAATAAAATTCTGGAAGGTAAGAGGCTCAGGGAAAAGCTAATGCAAACTGTCACGGAGCACATTTTGTTGCCATCATTGTCAAACAAGTCTATGAAACTCTGTTGGCTCAGCCCCCATACTCATTTTTAATTTTAGGAACTGTCACTTCATTGTCAAAAGGAATGTATCTTTTCTATAGACTTTTGGGTAACCTCTGAACTTAATAAATTTAATGTTTCTTTCTAGTGGTCCTCACAGTTCTGTCAGTGAATATATGACTCTTCTTTTAAAGCCACTGACAAGGCTCCTGTTAGGGAGGGTTACTCACCTTGAGAGCTGCTGCATGGTGAGACATGGTCCTGCCTACCCGCTTATCACTGCTGTGCTGCTGGATGTCTGCAATCCACTCCTCACACTGGGCCATGATCTCAACTCTTTTCAAGTAAAAATGTTTATGTATAACCTTAAGAATAAACCAAGCAAGAGAACAAAATGTGATCGGGTCAGAATTTAAAAGACAAAGTATGTGGCATTACAAAAACATGAAATTTAAAAGACATGACATTTTTTTTCTCTGCACAAAACTCAATGTGGTGAACACTCTACATTATTAACAAGGAAGAATCAGGATTATGACATCAGATGACTTGTGTTGAAATACCCAGTTCTATAAGCAGAAAATAATGCCCAATCCCACTCAGACATGTCAGTAGTTAATCCTATCCAGAGAACATAAGACATCTACAAAACAATAGAGTCAGAAGGCAAATGTAAATAAATGAAAAACCAGGAGAAAAAGTATTGACAACAGAAAAACTGTCAATTTCTATCTTTCAAAGAGAACTCAAAGAACATTTAGTAGAGTAAAGAGATTCTCAATCACAGGCATTCGCACAGAAATCAGAACATAGCCCAAAATAGGCAACATTATTACTCTCTTAATTTTGTCTTCTGGTTAACTTATGAACAAGATTTTATTTTATGATGTTTAACTCCTTGTGATAAATGTGCTTTACATTTCAGATTTTTAAAATTCTTTCTTTGAAAAACTGAGTGAAATTTCTGTGTATGTAGTAAAAGTCTATTTTTGACAAATTTAAGTTAGAAAATAGATCATTTTGGAATTACTATTCTGTACTCTGGGTGAGCTACTTACTACATTGCCCAATGAGCTTGTCTCCTCTAAAGAAAAGGCAATAATACCTACAAGGGAAAAATCATTAGGAAAAACTGGGAACGGACATAAAACACCAATAAGTTATTGAGTTTGATGCATACAGGGATACAAAAATGAGTACGAAACAACCTGACATGAAGAACCATGATAACCACAGAATAAGATGGGAGATGAGTGCACAAGAAAAAGATACGTTTTGAAAAATACAAAACAACAACAATAAAAAACAAAAACAAATCCCATGACATTAAAAAAGTAGTAGGCCACAACTGATTGGGAAAATTAGAAAAGCATTCATGGACAAGGGGTACCCCTTTAATGTGAGCTAGGTTATAAAAGATGAGAAAGAATTATTGTTTCAAATTATACTTATTTCCTTTTTGTAAAAGTCATGTCCCCACTCTGAGTCCCCTGTGTTAGCAGTTTATTCTTCCAGAAAACAAAACAAAACTTTAAGCATGAACCAACAAATTACACTGACTGACTGTGTATACTTACAAATTTCTTTCAATACATTTAAAAACTGACGTTTAACATATACAGAAAAGTGCCCAAATCATGTGTATAACTGAACGCATTTTCCCACAGTGAACACAAGAAAACAACCTCTACTTAGATAAGAAACATAACATTACCAAGCACGCCAGAAGACCCCCTTGTGCTACTTCTTACCATTAACCCTCATCCAAAAGTATACACTATACTAACTTCTTTAAGTATGAGTTTAACTCAGTTTTGAACTTTTATAAATAGAATCATATAGAAAGTACTCTTGTGCCTGGCCTCTTATGCTCTTTATTGTGTTTATGATATTTGTCCATCTTAATGTGTGAAGGAGTTCACTCATTTACACTGCTGTATTCCACTTTATGAAAATTCCATAATTTCTCCATTCATTCTGCTGATCAGAGTGTTTCCAATTTTTGGCAATGTTATGAACATTCTCTACACCCAACATGTACACAACTGCTATTGAGCATATACCAAGGAATGGAATTGCTAGTCATAAAGCATATATTAAGCTTATTACCTGAAAGTAAGAAACTATTGTTTTATTGTTAGAAACTATTGATATATCAGAGCTCCAGTTGTTCCACAACCTAACATTTGGTATCAAAAGCCTTTGAACTCTTAGAGATGCTGAAGGATAGGCAGACAGGAGCCAGACAATGCAGAGTTTTGAAGGCTACGGTAAGGACTCTGTGTTTTCCTCTTCATTTAATGGGAAGTCAATGGAGTGAGATGATCTGATTACGCGTGGAGAACCATTGTAGAAGGACAAAGTGGAAGCAGCGAAATCAGAAAACTAATTCAACAATTCAAGCAATAGGTAATGGTAGCTTGATTTTTTGTTTGTTTGGTTTTTAAAAAATATTTATTTATTTATTTGGTTGTGCCAGGTCTTTTTTTTTTTTAAATAAATAAATTTATTTATTTATTTTTGGCTGCGTTGGGTCTTCATTGTTGCACGTGGGCTTTCTCTAGTTGTGGGGAGCAGGGGCTACTCTTTGTTGTGGTGCATGGGCTTCTCATTGTGGTGGCTTCTCTTGTTGCGGAGCATGGGCTCTAGATGTGTGGGCTTCAGTAGTCGTGGCATGCGGGCTCAGTAGTCGTGGCATGCAGGCTCAGTAGTTGTGGCTCGCGGGCTCTAGAGTGCAGGCTCACTAGTTGTGGTGCAGGGGCTTAGTTGCTCCATGGCATGAGGGATCTTCCCGGACCAGGGATCGAACCCATGTCCCCTGAGTTGCCAGGCAGATTCTTAACCCATGTGTTACCAGGGAAGTCCCTGTGCCGGGTCTTAGTTGCGGCAGGAGGGCTGCTTAGTTGTGGCTTGCTGGCTCCTTAGTTGCAGCATGCATGTGGGATCTAGCTCCCTGACCAGGGATCAAACCTGGGCCCCCGCATTGGCAGCGCAGTCTTAATCACTGCGCCACCAGGGAAGTCCCGGTAATGGGAGCTTGAAATAGGCTGGCCATGGTGAAGATTTAATTAATTAATTAATTAGTTAGTTAATTAATTAATTAATTGAAGTATAGTTGATTTACAATGTTGTGTCCGTTTCTGGATACAGCAAAGTAATTCAGTTACACATATACATACATATTCTTTTCCATTATGATTTATTACAGAACACTGAATATAGTTCCCTGTACTATATGGTAGAACCTTGTTGTTTATCTATTTTATATATAGTAGTTTGTATTTGCTAATTCCAAACTCTTACTTTATCCCTCCCCCACCCCCTTTCCCCTTTGGTAACCATAAGTTTGTTTTCTGTGTCTGTGTGTCTGCTTCTGTTTTGTAAATAAGTTCATTTTAGATTTAAGTTCAGTTAGATTCCACATATAAGTGACATCATATGGTATTTGTCTTTCTCTGACTTACTTCACTTAGTATGATAATCTCTAGGTCCATCCTTGTTGCTGCATATGGCATTATTTCATTTTTTTTTTATGGATGAGTAGTATTCCATTGCATATATACCACATCTTTATCCATTCATCTATCAATGGACATTTAGGTTGCTTCCATGTCTTGGCTATTGTGAATAGTGTGGCCGTGAACATTGGGGTGCATGTATCTTTTTTTTTTTTAATTAATTTATTTATTTTTGGCTGCATTAGGTCTTCGTTGCTGTGCGTGGGGCTTTCTTTAGTTGTGGCGAGCGGGCGCTACTCTTCGTTGTGGTGCACGGGCTTCTCACTGCAGTGGCTTTTCTTGTTGCGGAGCATGGGCTCTAGGTCTGCAGGTTCTAGAGCGCAGGCTCAGCAGTTGTGGTGCACAGGCATCGTTGCCCCATGGCATGTGGGAACTTCCCGGACCAGGGCTGGAACCCATGTCCCTTGCATTGGCAGGCGGATTCTTAACCACTGCGCCACCAGGGAAGCCCTGCATGTATCTTTTTGAATTAGAGTTTTCTCTGGATATATGCCCAGGAGTGGGATTGCTGGATCATATGGCAACTCTATTTTCAGTTTTTTAAGGAACCTCCACACTGTTTTCCATAGTGGGTGCAGCAATTTACATTCCCACCAACAGTGTAGGAGGGTTCCCTTTTCTCCACACGCTCTCCAGCATTGTTATTTGTAGATTTTTTGATGATGGCCACTCTGACCAGTGTGAGGTGGTACCGCACTGTAGTTCTGATTTGCACTTCTCTAATAATTAGCAATGCTAAGCATCTTTTCATATGCTTCTTGGCCATCTCTATGCCTTCTTTGGAGAAATGTCTCTTTAGGTCTTCTGCCCATTTTTTTGACTGGGTTGTTTTTTTGTTATTGAGCTGTATGAGCTGTTTGTATATTTTGGAAATTAAGCCCTTGTTGGTCACTGCGAAAATATATTTTATCATCAAAGTTTGGTTATGCTTTGAATGGTGGAGTGAAATTTGTCAACAGACTGAATGTGGTATGTGAGTAAAAGAATGAAGCCACACGTGGTTAGGGTTTTGGGTTTAGACCATGGTGCTTTTACTGAGAGAAGAAAGGAAGGAAGAATCAAGAGTGCAGTTTTGCAGTGTTAAGTTTGAGGTGCTTATTATACATTCTAGTAGACTTGTCAAGTAGTTTACATATCTGGATACATTATTTGAGTCTTAAGGGCACTGAGAAATTAATTTATGATACAAACAGAAGGAATGTAAGTTTATCAAGGGCAGGAACTGACTTTCACTTTTCCTTGAGTTCAGAGTACCTTAGGGCAGTACCTAGTAACAGCTGATATTCCACACGGCTGCCAAATGAATTACTTAATGTAAGTAACCCAAACTTGAAAAGGGACAGAACATTATGCTTAAGAGTACAAAGAAATGCATGTTTGTATTTCCTGTAATATTGGAAAAAGTAATTACCCACAGCCTTGAATACAAGCCTTTGCAAAAGTAAAATACCCAACTATGTCATTCAAAGTGCAAATTCATTTAGTAATAACAAAAGGAAGAAACGTTTTTACATTCCTTCAGAGTATATTCATCGATACTATTTAATGAGGAGAGCTTCGCGTATGATGCTACATAGAGTTCACACATAATATTTGCTTAACTGTATTAAAGACCAATTTTCTATCAGGTAAATATGCCAGTTCTTCCTCTAAAGTGTTGTGTTTCTAGCACAACCTAAGAAACTAATAATCAAGGGAAACAATTTAGGAAAGAAAAATGTTTCATGACAGAGTTAAAGTAAGATGTGATGAAGTAATCTGATGTGACAAGTGAAAAATACAATCATATTTTAGGCAGACTAAGGAGAGATAACTAAGTACAGGAAAAGAACCACACTTCAGGATGTGGTAAAATGAAAGCACGTGACAGTATCAAGACTGGTTTCAGAAACTAAGTTCAACTTTTCCTAAAGAAAAGAAAATGTCTTTTTCTTCAATTTCACACACAGATATTAGTATAAGGGCAAAGTTTCTATTTGCAAGACAACTAGAAAGTATCTTAATCTCTAATAAAAAAGAATATTTTTATGAAGAATATTTTAGTAACATATTCTAGCATATACTAACATAACTAGCACAGTATGCTAGTAGAACGGTAGCCATGAAAAATAAAGAATTAATAAAACTGTCCAAAAATATAGTCAGATGCCTTTTAGGAAGTAAATGGTTTAAAAAATTCTTCTGTACTATATTACTACTGATTTTTCATGACTAAAAACAAGAGTAAACTTTAGTATACCACAGATATAAAGGGAAGTATAATACCTAAACTATACCCTATTATGTCTTTAATAAAGTATTTCATTAATTTTATTAAACATACCTCTTTAAAACATGGTGAAGGGTTTCTGATTTGTTCTAGCATTGCCCACTTAACCGTTGCTTGTCGAATGTTTCCATCATATTCTCGAGAACTCTGTGTGCCACTGGGAGTGCCTCTAGACCGTTCATATCCTGGTTCATTAAAATAAGGCTCAGCTACTAATATAAGGGACTGAACAGACACCAACACCTGAGAACCAAAGAAATAAAGAATAGTTATGATAGGACATTTTTACTACCAGTAAACTAATACCTTGCTTTATCAACTAGGAGTGCCTTTTAATATGTGCTTCCACATAATTTTATCACCATAAAATTGATGTTAATAATTGACACTGAAATACTTTATTATTAGAGCAAAATTAAAATAGGTACAGTAGAATCTTATATAATATTTATATATATGTTTTGAATCCTTGAAAGAGAAAAATAGGTATGAAGATCCTATTTCCTGAAACTACTAAAAAAAACACTTGCTTATCAACATCCCATACCAATTTAGACATCATTTTGCTCGAACTGTCCTTACTCTTAAAGGGCATAAAGCTAACAATGTACTCCTAACAATACTCACCTGTAAGGAAAACTACACATGACGCAGTCTTTACTTTCATTCCAAGGAAAATTTACTTTCACGGTATCACAAAAATATTACCAGAAGCTTTCAATGGCAAGATGACATGGCTCTAAGACCACCTCTGACCCCCTACTTACATACCAGAAGGTCTGTTTCTCTAGATATAACCAATATTGAGAGTTCACTCTTAGTTAATATAGTACTGCTTGCTAATATACTTATATAACTGGCTAATATGACATCTTTGGAGGCAGGAAAATATTAGCTATAATCTGCCCACTTCATAAATGAAAAACAATTAGCAGCAGTTGCATTTTCATTAGGAAAGATGATTAAACAACATCAAGGATATGCACCTTAGAAGTCAAGGGATATATTTTCTTAAAAAATTTAAAAAATGGAAACTTGAACCTGAAATATATGACCTAGGAATACACAAAGTTAAATATGACCTGAAGTAACCATGTTACTGAGGCCAAGGTCAACTACAGAAAAAAAAATTAACCTGTATAATTCTGAGGCAAAGATCTCATAATTTTTAAACTTACTGAAACTAAATATATCACTAAAGGAAAGTGATTTCCCTTGGCTATATACTTTCCCCCAACTCAAATCTGACACTTCTGAAATAATCTTCCAGGGCATATTTGTTAGTTCCTTTCCTCTTCCCTTTTAAATAATCTTCCTCTTATATGAGTAGGGTATATTCCCATTATCTACAAAGGCGGAGAAAGAAATTTGGTAACATAGGATTCAGTTACTTACTTAACCTCACCTCCTTTGAGACAAAATATAATTTTATAAATCTCAAGCAGCTGGAGATTCAAACAATTTACAAACTACTTCAGATTCATAACACATTTGCTTTTTAAAAGAGCTAAACTATATACAGGAAATGAAAAATAGATGCTTTGTGTATAGAACAAAGAAAACTACATTTGACAAATAAATTTGAGTTTAACGTTGTCTGCTAAAAAAATTGAACTATAACATCTGCATTTGATAACAAATAAATTAGCAGAGATTGGTATTTCTTGGAATTAAATTCAAAGTATAATTTATAACATGTGCTCTTTTATCACTGGGTGACATTATTATTTACTTTTTATGGGCATCTTCTATTTACTTTTTAAACATGTACCTTTTAGGAAATATATAAATGCCACTTTATTTTTCTTTGGTGAACTCAGCTATTTAGGAGTCAAAATATTCATTTTATGGAATTTCTGGAGCCTTGAATTATCTGACCTACTTACTCATTTTATTTCACAGCACACTTTATTGCAGCCCATAAAACACTCCCATGAAAAGCCAGTAAATAAATCCTTGGGAAGAGGATTTCTCTTTTTTTAAAAGGATTTGATTTTCAATATTCTAAATTAATAGGATTTATCTAACTCTGAGAAACACTATGTTTTGAAGTCAGAGAGACCAAGGTAAGCAGAATAACTTTATCCCCTCAGAATCCATTTTTTGGTCATCTGTAAGTAGAAATAATACCTACTTACATTATAGGATGACTGTGAGAATTAAATAAGGGGTTGAGGGGTGTAAAACAGTAGGGCTCATAAGTGTAATTAATACACAATAGCTATTCTTTCGTGGAGTGAAAATGACAGCATACATCCAGAAGATAGCAAAATGCAAAACAAAATCACTTCTACTCTAAAAACAATATATTTTAACTTATGTAATAGGGATATGCAAAAAAGCAGTCAGCATGAGTTCCATTTTGATCAACAAAGCTTAATTAAAAGAGTTCCCTGGATCAAACCAAAAAACAAACAAACCAAAAAAAAACCAATATTCCTCCTAGCCACATCTGGCTTAAGTGTTTCCTTAGAATGACTTGAAAATGAGTTGGTAATTAACAGAAAAATATCTATTACGTACCATAATATACTATATATATAAGTTATACTTAATAATAAACAGAATATATTTTCATTCCATAGTGTAAGTTCACCAATTCTTAGTCAGTTCTTTGACATTTTCATAAAGTCAGGAGTCAAAAAAGCTTTTATTCATAGGCTGAATTTACAGTCCCTCTCCTCTTCAGCTGTATGTTAGCATCCACAAAACTGCAAGATGTTCTCAGTATAGTTTATTCAGAGGCTGACTAAATCAAGAACCATATAACAGCTTCCTTTCACTGTCTGTGTCAAACAAAAATTTTAACCCTACAAGGCCATAACCAGTCAGCAATCTTGCCTCCTATGAATGCCTTTATTTTCAAATTATAACTTGTCAAAAGATTTAATTCTTTGACCTGGTCTGGTATGTTAAAAATTTTTATTATAGATATTTCAAACACAGGAAAGTACAGAGTATACAATCCAAAATATCTGCAACAAGAAACTATGTTATACAAACTAATAACTTGTTTAGGGTAATGGAAAGAAACAGTCTTAGTTAAAAATGTTTTTAGCCTTTCAAAATAGTAAGTATCCTCCTCTATGGAAAATTATGCTGCTATTGAGTAGAACTATAATCAGTGGCTGATTTCCAGAACTTTCCATTTTAAGAAAAATGGTAGTATTTATATATTATTATATTATAAATATATTTATAAATGGTTAATTATGTGACATTAAATATGTTTAACTCCTCTTGCACATGACAGCTTTATTAACATCCAACTGGAACAAACTATTCATAAGGCATTAATATGTATTTTAGGTAGATTATAGCAACATTAAAAACCAGTCACATATGGGAATTCCCTGGTGGCACAGTGATTAAGAATCCGTCTGCCAATGCAGGGGACACGGGTTCGCGCCCTGGTCCGGGAAGATCCCACATGCCGCGGAGCAACTAAGCCCGTGTGTCACAACTACTGAGCCTGCGCTCTAGAGCCCACAAGTCACAACTACTGAGCCTGTGTGCCACGACTACTGAAGCCCAAGCGCCTAGAGCCTGTGTTCCGCAACAAGAGAAGCCAGCGCAATGAGAAGCCTGCGCACCGCAACAAAGAGTAGCTCCCGCTCGCCACAACTAGTGAAAGCCCGTGCGCAGCAACAAAGACCCCACGCAGCCAAGAATAAATAAAATTTAAAAAGTAAAGAAATTAAGTAATTTTTCCTAAGCCTCTGTAGTCTGCCTCTGAAGAACGAATCTAATAGACAACAAAGGGCAATGTGTTCCCACCTAGATGCATTTGTTTCTAGTATGATGTTTATAAAGCAGTATAACACACAAAAAAAATACAGGCCAATACTTCTTAGAAATATGGATACAAAAATCCTCAAGAAAAATACTAGCAAACTGGGACTTCCCTGGCGGTCCAGTGGTTAGGACTTGGCGCTTTCACTGCCTGGGCCCGGGTTCAATCCCTGGTTGGGGAACTAAGAACCTGCAAGCCGCTCAGCATGGCCTAAATATATATATACATATATATATATACACACACTAGCAAACAATCCAGTTACATACAAAAAGAATTACACACCATAACCAACTGAGCTTTATCCCAGGAAAGCAAAGTTGGTTTATATTAAAAAATTAATACATCATATTAATAGAATAAAAAATAAGAATAATACAATCATTTCAATAGATGCAGAAAAAGCATTTGACAAAATCCAACAACTGTTCATGTTAAAAATACTCATATATACACTACCAAACGTAAAATAGATAGCTAGTGAGAAGCAGCTGCATAGCACAGGGAAATCAGCTTGGTGGTTTGTGACCACCTAGAGGTGTGGGATAGGGAGGGTGGGAGGGAGGGAGACGCAAGAGGGAAGATATGGGAACATATGTATATGTATAACTGATTCACTTTGTTATAAAGCAGAAACTAACACACCATTGTAAAGCAATTATACTCTAATAAAGATGTTAAAAAAAAAAAAATACTCAAGAAACTAGTAGAGGGGAATGTCCTCAACATGATGAAGGGAATTTACGAAAAATCCACAGCTATTATCACACTCAATGGGGAAAGACTGAAAGTTTTCCCCTAAGATCTGGAGAAAACAAGGCGATTCACTCTTGCCACAGAAAAGATATAGCCTCTCTTGTTCTTGCTCAAGTCAATTTTGTCACAGATCTGGAAATCTATATTCAGTAAACCATCTAAAATGTAAAGAAAGTCATATAATAATGGTATTATTTGTAAAACTAAAATAATAAAAGTGAAATATTTAGTCAACAGTGGTGAAATAGTTCAATTATACTATATGAACTCAAAAGATTATTACATAGCATTTACAAATTATAAAATTGTAAACTGGGAAGATGGATATGCTCTAATGTTAGGTGAACAAAGCAATATACAAATAATTATCTACTATGTTAATTATGACTATGTAAACTATGTATATGACAAAAAACCTTAAAGGGAAAATACAGAAAAGATCATACTTTACGTGTAGTAAGTTTTCAAAGTTGTAAAATTTAAACACTTCAGAATAAGTTTCTTTATTTCATAGGATTTTTGGTATATATTAGACATACAGATAATATAAAAGTTAAAAGCAAATCCAATTTTAAACTAAAAAACTTTGAAAACTGTAAATTTATTTTTAAAACTACATAAATCCAACAAAAATTTCAAAAATTAATTCCAATTCTCAGGTAAGTCTAATTTACTTCATGAAAAACAGGATATCTCTGAGTTTCCTTTCAGAGTAAAACTCATCATAAAAATAGTTTCTGTTGACAAGAGTAACATACATGTAGAAAAATATTTTAAGGTTTTTGAACTAGAATTGACAATCATTTCTTTTTTAGTTTTTTAAATTGAAGTATAGGTGATTTACAATAACACAATGTTGTGTTAGTTTCTGGTGTACAGCAAAGTGAATACATATATTCTTTTCATATTCTTTTCCATTATAGGTTATTACAAGATATTGAATATAGATCCCTGTGCTATACAGTAGGACCTTGTTGTTTATCTATTTTATATATAGTAGCCTATAGCTGCTAATCCCAAACTCCTAATTTATCCCTCCCCCTACATAATCATTTCTCAAATGAAGAAGTATTATAGTTACTTGGGGGAACATTCTAGTAAATTCCTTAGTTACTTTGCATGAATCATATAATCTCTGTTTTTCTTGAGTCTCCATATTAGCACAAAGGAAAAACTTATATTACAGTACTTTTCTTTAATTCATGGGGCTGCTTCAAGGTCTTTTCAGAGAACCTAAAAAAGTCACATCCTAAAGAATGATTTTTCATATCTCTTTTACCTAATTCAATATAAGAATATAGGAAAAGAATCCTTTCAAGGTAGGTCAACTTTAACAGGCTTACCTGGGGATAATTTATGGTGGTCTTTCTTAAAATAAACACTAAACTGCAAATGTGAGTTTAAACTATTATGCAGCAACAGTGATTTGTTTCCTCAATGATCAAGCAACAAAGTTAATTCCTATTATTAATATGTCTGTCTCTTTGCTGGAATTCTGAACTATTAAGATAAAGCATCAGCAAAAAAAATTTGATGGGATACTATATAACATTTTATTTTATGTACTCAAACGGCCTGTGAAAAGTAACTTAAAAAATTCAAGACTATGAAACATGTGTGTTAAGTGCTCTGCAAAATAAGAATGGCAAATCCCAAGTTTTATGAATTCCAGGACAGTACTTCTAAACCTCAGATGAGACCCATTATTTTTTTAATTTTTATTTTTAAATTTATTTATTTTATTTATTTTATTTTTGGCTGTGTTGGGTCTTCGTTGTTGCATGCGGGCTTTCTCTAGTTGCAGCAAGCAGGGGGCTATTCTTCATTGCAGTGGGAGGGCTTCTCATTGTGGTGGCTTCTCTTGTTGCAGAGCATGGGCTCTAGGAGCGCAGGCTCAGTAGTTGTGGCCCACGGGCTCTAGAGCACAGGCTCAGTAGTTGTGGCGTACAGGCTTAGTTGCTCCGCAGCATGGGGGATCTTCCCGGACCAGGGGTCGAACCTGTGTCGCCTGCACTGGCAGGTGGATTCTTAACCACTGCGCCACCAGGGAAGCACTGAGTCCCATTATTAACTAGATTACAGAAGAACCATGTCATGTGTGGAGAGATATGTAACACTAGTAGTTATTAAATTCTACTCACCTGAGTTTGAGCCTTAGAGTGACTGGGAGGTGGAAGAGGCTAATCTGTCTTGCCTGATCTTGTTGCACCAGAGTGTACTTTAAGGCAAGTTAGGGATTTTTTAAAAGGGAATTTTGACAAAAAGAAAATTCTAATGTCCTAACTTAAGATTCTAAACTCAAAATGAGCTATAACTCCATTGTACTAACTGCTCACCTATAAGCTATTTAATATGTACTTCCTATCAATCTAGCTTATTTTTTATGGTTTACTATGTTTATTCTTGGTCGCTAAAAAAAAATGTTCTTAAACCAAGATGGTTCCTTATTTTCTAAGTGAAACTGTAAGAGAAATTTGTTTACTTGCAAAAAGCTTGAGGTCTGAGGATTCCACTTCTCTTCTGGTCTTCCATGCCATGTATTTAAGATGCTTAAACAAACCTGAGGAAGAAGGGGGAAAAGTATAAACAGAATTGAAAGGAGTGCCTTTTAAAAGTAAACTGCCGGAACTAGAAATAAAATTGAAATGTTATTGTGTCAAAGTATCTCAGTTTTATGCCCCCCGCAGAAAACCCTAAGGGTTGGTCTGTTAAAACAAACTGGTATCTTCAAATGTGATCCAAATCTGTGTGGCATTATAATTTCTTCATAATGAAAAATGAGTTAGCAGCTATTATACATTAATACAAATAACATATTTTTTAATGAAAAATAACTCTTTTCCAAACAACAACAACAAAAATTTTGGTGAGGAAAAGTGGTATTGTTTTACATTTAAGAAAATCTCTTTCAAAGTTCTGTAAATTTTGAAAATGGGTTATAGTTTAATAGAAGAGATCTTGATTTCATACCTGCCTCTACATTCGATTTGTTGTTATACATTGCTTTGGTTGAAATGTATGAATAAAACGTGGCCTCATGCAAACATGAAGTGGGAAAGGGGAGGACCCTGCAGATTCCCTGAAGGGTCTTGAGGATCCCCAGAGTTCCTCGGAACAAATTTGAAGACGCGTTAGTTATTTGTTCACTCAAAGAGCAAGAATGAACTCAAAGCATCTGCCAAACACAGGTCAATAGTCACTCCGGGAAAAAAAGAACCAGGGACATGTTATCTGTATTTGTAAACTAATAATTTCATGTAATGGGCAACAGATTTGGAAAATAAGTGGTCCTTAAAAAAGCAGAGAAGTCCATCTCCTTGCTATTCTTTTAATGCTCTGTGAAAACAATAATGTAAAATACATCAATTTGTTTAGTAGATAAATTCATTAATAATTTTAAAAGACTTGTATCTGAACAGTTTTGTGAATTATCATTTGAAGCACTATCAGACATACCATCCCACCTGGTTTTTGTTTTTTTTTTTTGAGGATTTTTTTTTTAAATTATTTTATTTTATTTATTTTTGGCTACATTGGGTCTTGGTTGCTGCACGTGGGCTTTTGGCGAGCGGGGGCTACTCTTCGTTGCGGTGCGCGGGCTTCTCATCGTGGTGGCTTCTCTTGTTGCGGAGCACGGGCACTAGGGCATGCAGGCTTCAGTAGTTGTGGCGCATGGGCTCAGTAGTTGTGGCTTGCGGGCTCCAGAGCGCAGGCTCAGCAGTTGTGACACACGGGCTTAGTTGCTCCGTGGCATGTGGGATCTTCCTGGACCAGGGTTTGAACCCATTTCCCCTGCATTGGCAGGTGGATTCTAAACCACTGCGCCACCAGGGAAGCCCTTGTTGAGGATTTTTGCATCTATATTCATCAGTGATATTGGTCTGTAATTTTCTTTTTTTGTAGTGTCTTTGTCTGGTTTTGGTATCAGGGTGATGGTGGCCTCATAGAATGAGTTTGGGAGTGTTCCTTCCTCTGCAATTTTTTGGAAGAGTTTGAGAAGGACAGGTGTTAGCTCTTCTCTAAATGTTTGATAGAATTCACCTGTGAAGCCATCTGGTCCTGGACTTTTGTTTGTTGGAAGATTTTTAATCACAGTTTCAATTTCATTACTTGTGATTGGTCTGTTCATATTTTCTGTTTCTTCCTGGTTCAGTCTTGGAAGGTTATACCTTTCTAAAAATTTGTCCATTTCTTCCAGGTTGTCCACTTTATTGGCATAAAGTTGCTTGTAGTAGTCTCTTAGGATGCTTTGTATTTCTGCGGTGTCTGTTGTAACTTCTCCTTTTTCATTTCTGATTTTATTGATTTGAGTCCTCTCCCTCTTTTTCTTGATGAGTCTGGCTAATGGCTTATCAATTTTGTTTATCTTCTCAAAGAACCAACTTTTAGTTTTATTGATCTTTGCTATTGTTTTCTTTGTTTCTATTTCATTTATTTCTGCTCTGATCTTTATGATTTCTTTCCTTCTGCTAACTTTGGGTCTTGTTTGTTCTTCTTTCTCTAGTTTCTTTAGGTGTAAGGTTAGATTGTTTACTTGAGATTTTTCTTGTTTCTTTAGATAGGCTTGTATAGCTATAAACTTCCCTCTTAGAACTGCTTTTGCTGCATCCCATAGGTTTTGGGTCGTCGTGTTTTCATTGTCATTTGTCTCTAGGTATTTTTTGATTTCCTCTTTGATTTCTTCAGTGATCTCTTGGTTATTTAGTAACGTATTGTTTAGCCTCCATGTGTTTGTCTTTTTTACGTATTTTTCCCTGTAATTCATTTGTAATCTCATAGCGCTGTGGTCAGAAAAGATGCTTGATATGATTTCAATTTTCTTAAATTTACTGAGGCTTGATTTGTGACCCAGGATGTGCTCTATCCTGGAGAATGTTCCGTGCGCACTTGAGAAGAATGGGTAATCTGCTGTTTTTGGATGGAATGTCCTATATATATCAATGAAATCTATCTGGTCTATTGTGTCATTTAAAGCTTCTGTTTGCTTATTTATTTTCATTTTGGATGATCTGTCCATTGGTGTAAGTGAGGTGTTAAAGTCCCCCACTATTATTGTGTTACTGTCGATTTCCTCTTTTATAGCTGTTAGCAGTTGCCTTATGTATTGAGGTGCTCCTATGTTGGGTGCATATATATTTATAATTGTTATATCTTCTTCTTGGATTGATCCCTTGATCATTATGTCGTGTCCTTCCTTGTCTCTTGTAACATTCTTTATTTTAAAGTCTATTTTATCTGATATGAGTATAGCTACTCCAGCTTTCTTTTGATTTCCATTTGCATGGAATATCTTTTTCCATCCCCTCACTTTCAGTCTGTATTTGTCCCTAGGTCTAAAGTGGGTCTCTTGTAGACAGCATATATATGGGTCTTGTTTTTGTATCCATTCAGCCAGTCTCTGTCTTTTGGTTGGGGCATTTAATCCATTCACGTTTAAGGTAATTATCGATATGTATGTTCCTATGACCATTTTCTTAATTGTTTTGGGTTTGTTTTTGTATCTCCTTTTCTTCTCTGTGTTTCCCACTTAGAGAAGTTCCTTTAGCATTTGTTGTAGAGCTGGTTTGGTGGTGCTGAATTCTCGTAGCTTTTGCTTGTCTGTAAAGCTTTTGATTTCTCCATCAAATCTAAATGAGATCCTTGCCGGGTAGAGTAATCTTGCTTGTAGGTTCTTCCCTTTCATCACTTAAAGTATATCATGCCACTCCCTTCTGGCTTGTAGAGTTTCTGCTGAGAAATCAGCTGTTAACCTTATGGGAGTTCCCTTGTATGTTATTTGTCGTTTTTCCCTTGCTGCTTTCAATAATTTTTCTTTGTCTTTAATTTTTGCCAATTTGATTACTATGTGTCTCGGCATGTTTTTCCTTGGGTTTATCCTGTAAGGGACTCTCTGCGCTTCCTGGACTTGGGTGGCTATTTCCTTTCCCACGTTAGGGAAGTTTTCGACTATAATCTCTTCAAATATTTTCTCTGGTCCTTTCTCTCTCTCTTCTCCTTCTGGGACCCCGATAATGCGAATGTTGTTGCGTTTAATGTTGTCCCAGAGGTCTCTTAGGCTGTCTTCATTTCTTTTCATTCTTTTTTCTTTAGTCTGTTCCGCAGCAGTGAATTCCACCACTCTGTCTTCCAGGTCACTTATCCGTTCTTCTGCCTCAGTTATTCTGCTATTGATTCCTTCTAGTGTAGTTTTCATTTCAGTTATTGTATTGGTCATCTCTGTTTGTTTGTTCTTTAATTCTTCTAGGTCTTTGTTAATCATTTCTTGCATCTTCTCAATCTTTGCCTCCATTCTTATTCCAAGGTCCTGGATCATCTTCACTATCATTATTCTGAATTCTTTTTCTGGAAGGTTGCCTATCTCCACTTCATTTAGTTGTTTTTCTGGGGTTTTTTCTTGTTCCTTCATCTGGTACATAGCCCTCTGCCTTTTCATCTTGTCTATCTTTCTGTAAATGTGGTTTTTGTTCCACAGGCTGCAGGATTGTAGTTTTTCTTGCTTCTGCTGTCTGCCCTCTGGTGGCTGAGGCTATCTAAGAGGCCTGATGGGAAGCTCTGGTGGTGGGTAGAGCTGACTGTTGCTGTGGCGGTCAGAGCTCAGTAAAACTTTAATCCACTTGACTGTTGATGGGTGGGGCTGGGTTCCCTCCCTGTTGGTTGTTTTGCCTGAGGCAACCCAACACTGGAGCCTACCTGGGCTCTTTGGTGGGGTTAATGGCAGACTCTGGGAGGGCTCACGCCAAGGAGCACTTCTCAGAACGTCCGCTGCCAGTGTCCTTGCCCCCACGGTGAAACAGAGCCACCTCCCGCCTCTGCAGGAGACCCCCCAACACCAGCAGGTAGGTCTGGTTCAGTCTCCCCCAGGGTCACTGCTCCTTCCCCTGGGTCCCGATGTGCACACTACTTTGTGTGTGCCCTCCAAGAGTGGGGTCTCTGTTTCCCCCAGTCCTGTCAAAGTCCTGCAATCAATTCCCACTAGGCTTCAAGTCTGATTCTCTAGGAATTCCTCCTCCCGTTGCCGGACCCCCCAGGTTGGGAAGCGTGACGTGGGGCTCAGAACCTTCACTCCAGTGGGTGGACTTCTGTGGTATAAGTGTTCGCCAGTCTGTGAGTCACCCACCCAGCAGTTATGGGATTTGATTTTACTCTGATTGCGCCCCTCCTACCATCTTACTGTGGCTTCTCCTCTGTCCTTGGACATGGGGTATCCTCCTTGGTGAAGTCCAGGGTCTTCCTGTCAATGATTGTCCAGCAGCCAGTTGTGATTCTGGTGCTCTCGCAAGAGGGAGTGAGAGCACGTCCTTCTACTCCGCCATCTTGGTTAATCTCTCCCACCTGGTTTTTAGAGCATCCCTGTGACTACCAATGGCAGGGATCTTCTCCCTAACTACAGATCTAGATCCCAAGGTTAAATGTTAGTTCCAATGTATAATAGAACAGACTATACAATTCAGGGTACTGGAATCTCAAACCCTAAACCTCTTCCCTATACCAATAAGTCTTAAGGAAGTAATTTCTTATAAAAAAATTTATTTATTTATTTATTTTTGGCTGCATTGGGTCTTCGTTGTTGCGCGTGGGCTTTCTCTAGTTGCGGCGAGCAGGGGAGGGGCTACTCTTTGTTGTGGTGCGCAGGCTTCTCCTTGCGGTGGCTTCTCTTGTTGCAGAGCATGGGCTCTAGGTGTGCGGGCTTCAGTAGTTGTGGCATGTGGGCTCAGTAGTTGTGGCTTGTGGGATCTAGAGCGCAGGCTCAGTAGTTGTGGTGCACAGGCTTAGTTGCTCTGCTGCATGTGGGATCTTCCCAGACCAGGGCTTGAACCCAGGTCCCCTGCATTGGCAGGCAGATTCTTAACCACTGTGCCACCAGGGAAGTCCAAGGAAGTAATTTCTTTAATAATTCTTAACATCTACACTTAAACTCTATTCAAGTTCCAGACTCTCTCTTGAATAAAGTCAACATTGTTACTTTGTCTACTTTGTTCAGTTATAAAAGACCTATTCTTTGCTTTCCCCAACAAAGTAAGGTTTACCTCTGGTTAAGTATCCTACAATAAACCCAGAAAATGAATTTCAATTTTGTGATTTGAGCTTATGGTGAAGACAAAATGATAACTTGTAAGCACAGATCTGAGGCAGGCTGCACTTTTTAAAAATAGGAAGACAAAACCAAGGGAAAACTTGGGCCATCTTTAATAAACCAGATCAACTTCAAGCATCTATTATTCTCACATCATCAAAGTGTCTGCTTATGAAATCGAGAAATTTCTTCTGACCTTCTAGTAATTTTTAAACATTGAATACTCTCAGCATGGAATTTACTATTGAAATTTCACCAAACTGTCCAAAATTACTTTGAAAGGTGATGATTATTCTTTTAAATCTAACTTTTAAAGGTTTATTGCCATATGAAATGATTTTTATTATACCTCTTCATCAACTTTTTTTGTGGAGACAGGAATGTATCTTCCTACTTACAAGAAAATATAAAACATTTTAACACAAATTAAACTTTAAAAATAAGTTCACAATGGTACATATCATAGAAAACATGGATAGTATCTTCAGGCACTTGTGAAAAGATAACTGGAATTGAAGATATAGAAAGTAAAGGAAGGTGAATGCCAAAGACAGGCATCTGGCTCTATTATCTTCTGAGTGGAGATAGCTCTCAATTGGCCAAGGAATGTGTTGAATAAGTTAGTCCCTCACAATAACCCCTTAAGACTATAAGTGCTTTGTAACACTGTTGTGTTTCTGCCATTTTTGGTTCCTTCTCTCTCATTCCTCAGGCTAATCTTTGCACACAGGGAAAAGAAACACAAAGAAACTCACATACTTTTGAAAAGAAGATAACTAAAACAAAATTTCTGTTCAAATTACAAAGAACCTTTGGGTTACAATACTTTGGCATTAGAAACAAAAGACTGCGATTACATTACCTTGCCATCATTATAAAGGTTTGGATTGAATCGCACACTATGACCACCAGTCGTCTCTAGATTCACAAGAGGAGGTGAACTGGGATAATCTTGAGGAAAATAGACATCAAACTCAAAGCAGCCATTTGCATAAGGAGTGTCTGCTGGACCAGTTATCAGAACCTAGTATGCACATACAAACACAAAAGCCTATGTTACTATTCCTAAATGCTACTATTTAGAAAAACAATTCAACATGAAATAAGAACAATCTTCTTACATCCTATATATATCTCTACCAAATTGTGTTAAAAATGAAGTTAAAAGTTAAAAACATACACAGGACTAGGAAACGGTTTTAAATTACAATTAAAGTGATTTGGTTTCGGTGAAATTGGGCTTTTAAAAGAGAGATGCCCAATTGGCAGCAGGAAAGCTTGCCTTAACAGCAAATACCTTTTGAAATATTAAGTTACTTTTTTTCTAGGAGCTGTCCTTCATGATCTATCTCTACATTACTGTCAACAATTTGAGATTCTAGGTATATTCATTATCATATCTCAAAGGTATGAGAGTAACTTTCTGCTTCAAATCTTCATGTTAACGTTTTAAGAAATAGCTTATTTTTTTTAAAGAAATTAACATTTAAAAAATAAATTTATTTATTTTATTTATTTATTTTTGGCTGCGTTGGGTCTTCATTGCTGCACACAGGCGTTCTCTAGATGAGGCGAGCGGGGGCTACTCTTCGTTGCGGTGACTTCTCTTGATGCAGAGCATGGGCTCTAGGCACGCAGGCTTTAGTAGTTGTGGCACATAGGCTCAGTAGTTGTGGCTCGCAGGCTCTAGAGCATAGGCTCAGTAGTTGTGGCGCACAGGCTTAGCTGCTCCACGGCATGTGGGATCTTCCCGGACCAGGGCTCGAACCTGTGTCCCCTGCATTGGCAGGTAGATTCTCAGCCACTGCACCACCAAGGAAGTCCAAAAAATAGCTTACTTTTAAATATTTTCTTCTGGGATAATGAGACAAGTAGATAACAGGAATAAATGTTTTCATGTAACAACTTATGATAAAAAGGTTCTGAGAGAACAGTAGGTGTGATGTTTCCCTTAGGGTTACTCGTAGTCCAAAAAATAGCAGAGAACCCAACAGTGAGTGTCAGAATTATTTAATGAATTATGTTTGAGTCAATCAACAGATATTTAGTGTACAAGACATGAGCAGCAAAGCCTCGGGTCCTGAACAGCTGTGCGTGGAGGCAAGTGGTACTAGAGTCCCATTCTGTGACAACTCTGATTTACATTTTGGGGCTCCAACTTGGGATCCTTTATGTGAGGTACAGCATAATGCTTAACAGTCAGAAGTTTGAACTTGTGTGGTCCATTTAGCAATAAAATACTTCCCTAGGCAATCATATAATAATCAGCTCTACTGTTTGTAACAAGGAAAAGTGTGGTCAATAGGCAAGGTCTATGAGATTTCTACTGAAAAATTATCCAAAAGAGCAAAACAAAAAAGCAAACAAGCAAAAAACCTTATTCAAATCAATGGGTCCATAGTTTTAGCTGTGTATCTAAGGAAGACACAATATTTAATCCATGAATTAAATCAAGTAAAGAAAGGTTCCTCCCACCCCAGGTATCAAAATCTTTAAAAAATTACTAGCTGCAGCATCTCTTGGCATTTAAGGCCAGATCACCACAGTGTTAAAACATAAAGCTGCTGGTTTTATTTATTATTGTACTACCATTACTTAAATCATATGAGTCTGTAAATACATAAATTTCCTAGAAAAGAAAAAAAGAGAAAAAATTTTGAAGACTGATAGTATAAAACATGAGAGAAGTATTCTGGATTACAAGGAAGAAGTCCTGTAACTTTTTTTCAACTGACCAGTATTAAATCCTTTGATACTATGTTCTAAAACTATGACAGGCTGCACACAGCCTTTGTTCAGGGAAGGTATTTTGGTATTTTCTTCTAAATCTTTATTTTGAATAGTACTCTCATCCACATACTCTGAACTAACATTAGAAAAGGACTCCCTTCACTGATGTCCAAAATGGTCAACAGAATTTTTATTAAATTTATTTAAATTCATGTTATTTCTAGTGCTTTATATGAATATTTGGATAACTGGATTAGCCAGGGAAATAGGAAAAAAAGTGGTTTTTTCTACCTTCATGATGTCAAGTCGCTCCTCATCACAGCGCACAAAAACACTAGAGGACGACGAAAGCGGCAGGGAGGTGGACAGCGTCACAGCTTCCTGCGCGAGGCGGCGGGCTCTGGCGGCACTGTTAGCATCGTTTGCATTTTTCACCTGAGACATGTAGTGGTAGTTCACTTTAAAACCCAGTTTCCCATCTTCATCTTCAGAAACCATCTCAAACGTATCTAAAAGAAAAGAAAAAAAAAAAAACACTGAAAAAAAAAAAAAAAGAACCAGAATGGAGGATAGCTGTTATTAATAACAAAAAACTACAAATAAACAAATCACTAACCCTTCTTCACCCCCACAATGGAGAGGACTGCAATGTGGAAGAAGAGCAAACTATAAATGTTTATGTAATACCTACATATGTGTGTTAACGCTGCTAGAGCGATGGAATATGTCATGGAAGCAAAGGAAGAAATTAATTTTAATTTACAATTTGGACATGCAGGCAGATTATATAATATCAAGCATTTAAATCACAATGCAAAGTAGTGTAGATAATTTATTCTTAAAATGAATGGTATATAATGTTTTTTGCCAAAATAATTCAGAACATGAAATGCCAAAAAGTATTTCATTATATTTCATTTTTAAAAAGAGAATAAGTCTTTATATATTTGCACTGATTTGGAATCAGAAAACAGAAATGACAGTCTGAAGTTTATTTCTGTATTACTTTTGAAATTTAAGTTAATAGGATAAAAGAGGATTATTAGGGAAATCTTCGAAGTACTTTGACAGAATATAAGTAATGGGTTAATTCTTAACCGTTTATTCAGGCAGGTTTGGAAGGACTTAAAGTTATTCTTACTTATAAGCTATATTCTTACTTATAAGCTATATGTCCATACAAAATAGAAAGAAAGAAGTGGATTTGAACTATATCTCTAATTCAGATTAACCCTACCTCACCAATGGATTAAAACAAAGATATTTAAATATCTTATAAAACTAAATTAAAACCACCTACTGATACAAGGGCAAATACAAAGAAACAACGGTAACTTTTGATCTTGTGTTCATACAATTCTAAATATACAGAAAAACATAAAACTACATTATAATTATCATTAATGCAGTAAATTTTACCAAGAACTTACTAAGTGCAAGGTCTTAGGCTAGGCTCTTTGGGTTAAATAATAAACAGGAAAATATATCTGCCTTCAAGAAGTTAATAATCTAGAAAAAAGGGGAAGACCTATAAACAGTGCCATGGGTCTGTGCACTACAAATGTACTATGTCTCAGCAAGACTACTAAGTAGTTTCTATCAGTAAACTTGTAAACCAGAGTTATTTCATCTGCTCAACTCTGCTGCCTTTCACATAATACAGGGATAAGTTTCCTTTGAGTTTTATAAACAGCAATCCACCAGATACACACATGAGCCTATCCCCATGCCTGGAGGAAATTTTTATATCATATAGCTATAAGAAAACAGGGTCTTCTAATACCAAAATTTTATTAAAATATATAATTGAAAATAATGGCTAGTTGCTAAAAACCTACATACTGCTTGATTCAGCAATTCCTCTTCTATTAATTTCTCCTAAGGAAATAATCCTGATGTGTACAAATATTTATATGCAATAATGCCCACTGAGATGTTGCAGATGTTACTAAAAAACTGGAAACAACCTAAAGGTCTAGTTATTGGTTAAACAAATGACAGTACTTTATATGAGAACATTAGGCAGTCAAGGACTTCCCTGGTGGTCCAGTGGTTAAAAATCCGCCTGCCAATGCAGGGGACACGGGTTCAGTCCCTGGTCTGGAGAGATCCCACAGGCCGAGGGGCAACTAAGCCCGTGCACCACAACTACTGAGCCCACGCTCTAGCCTCTGCTCACCACAACTAGAGACAGACCGCACGGAGCAACAAAGACCCAGCGCAGCCAAAAAAAATTTTTTAAATAAATATGAAGTACTTTAAAAAAATAATTAGGGTTATAAAAAATATTAGGCAGTCAATAAATATCAAGTTGTACAAGAATCGTGATATGAGAAAATATTTGATATATAAGTTAGAAAATGCAGTTTACTAAAAAACAACACAACAGAAAACCTGTTATTTTTTCTAAATTATTCTAAAAGTCAATGGATAGCAAAACTCAATTACATTTAAAGTCACATCCAACTGGTAGAGTTTATGATTTTAAGTGGCATGAGAGAAGCCTCCTGGCAGACTAACATTAATCAAAGGCTCTGGCCTATGATTCTGACAGTTATGACATAAATCTACATTTTTTTTGGACTCCTGCTTTGGTGTTCTTTTTAATATAGTCAATGTCCTTTGGGCTGGTTCTCAAGAATGAAAAAGAGGGACATACAATAATAGTTAATAATGGTTATCAAAATTTGGAATTCTAGTGTTTATTCATAAACCAGCACCTTATGAAGGGTGCTGATATGATCTTTTCATCAGTCCTTACTTGTCAAGAGTTTTGGAATGGGAAAGGCTACATTTTCCAAAGGTATATCCCCTGGGATTCTAAAATGGTAAGAGTAACAGACTTGGTTCAAAGTCCCAGGTCTTGGCTTCCTTCAGGCAAGGATATGCAGACATGGAGAGGTAAAGAAACAAAACCACTTTCTGCCTGTTTGTTAGACATTTGGCTTTGTTTTTTACCTGGTTTCTACTGAATCATGATTTCCAAATATAACTATAAACACAGATATAAATTCAGAGATAGAAAGATGATAAAAATTTTTGCATGTGTGTATACATAAACATACATACACACATACACAGAGTACATGAATAATTCATGGTAAAAGCAAGTTTGAAATTCTTTAATTTTACTAGAACACATTTCAATAGCTCTATTAAAAAATGTAAAATGAGAGCTGAAGAAATAAAAAGTGCAATTTCAACTTACCAAACTGTAATTTCTTCATGACAGCCACATATTTTTCTTCAAGTGATTTCAATACTGATAAAGGTTTGGGTTTCATAGCCACCTTCTTTGAATATTCACCTACTTTTTTTTCTGTTATTTAATATTTCAAGATAAATAACATAAGTATACATTTTCGAAGAGTAAAACAAAAAAACTATTAACTTCTAGAGTTCAGATTTTGAATTCCGAAAAATTACCAAACTCTTCATAACTATCTTCCTATTGTACCATTTTAAAATTAAAAGATTTCTTTCTATTTCATAAAAATAACTAATAGGGCTAAAAATCTTATCAACTTTAAAGCTTAAATTCTTAAAATGCTAATTAGATTTCATCCATTCAGGCAAAAACAGCAGAAATGAAGCAATAGATGATGAAGAATCATTTATTTCTTCCATTGCTAATATGTGAAAATGCCAATTTTAACTGAATTCTTACACACTATTAATGTACTGTTTTCTATCTAATACAATTCCATTTTTCAATTTCATAACTTTCAGTGGGAAGAAAAATTTATAATGCATGCTGTCAGCCTACTAACAGTCTTAGAAATCATACACAGTAGAGATAAATATTTTAAAATTAGAGACTATACATAATTAGCTTGAAAACCTGACATAGAGCAGAATCTTTAAGTAAATAACTCGATGGAAAACCATTAACATAGAGGGAAGAGAAGGCGGTTTTCAGTAAGTAAATGAAACATCTCTGTATCAAAAGAAAAGGAGCATAAAGAGAATAGTGCTGTACCGTGATTTGCTTGCCGCAAACTGGTAGTGGCTGCATAAACAATCTCAGCAGTCCTCTGAATGTCTGGCACCAAAAGAGTAAGTCCTTCTGGCTCTTGATCAGATGCATCTGGTTTTACTCCTGTTTTAACATTTTCCCTTTTAGATCTGAAAAGGTTTTTTTAATATGGAAAGAAATGCAAGGAAAATTAAGATTTTAGTTTTGAAAAATAAATACTTCCATAAATCAGTAACAGTGGTTAAAAATCAACATGATAGTCTGCATTTCATTTGACATACACATGATATATACCAGGAGTAGTTTAGATTCATTTTGAAGCCATAGGATAATGCCTAGCATAATAACCAAAGTTTCGGGTAGGCTGTCTCTTCATGTGCAAAAACAGACAAGAGTTAAACACTGTAGCAATGTCATACTGTAAAAAGACCCCAATACCTGGCATGTCCTTCGATCCACACCTTTAAAAACATACTTACAGTAACTATGTACCTAGAAGTAGAGAAATCAATTCTATATCTAAAAGTAAAAGATCCTCTGCCTTCTAAGGCTTGGGAATCAAAGATCCATAGGTGGTTTTTCGGTTTAATACTACTTGTATTTCACTTAGAGTATATTAATTTCCAAGGGGGGAAAAAAAGAAAAATTCCAGAATAAAGTGCAGGTTCACTACTAGGTAACTTAATATAATGTGCTTCTATACACTGAATCTTTATTTAAACACTAAGTTTTAGGGCATAATCATTTTAAAGATATTCTTCTGTTATTCCCTATTCAGGGTCTAATATAGACTGAAATTAAATTTTCTAGGTGAATGCAGTAGCATTTTATTAACAAGGTTCGCTAAAAAAAAGCAACTAAATATCAATTTCCTTTTTTCTATTTCAACTCTCAGCATGTTTTATTCACATCATCATTACACTACTGCTTAGATACTAAAAATCTACATCTTTGTTAATTCATTAAATAGATAATTTAAAACAAACTGAAATCACATATAAATATGTGTTTAAAATGTTTATGCTAAGGTATGATCTAAACTACGCATCATTCATTTTTCTAGTTTGTACAGCTACTAACAAAAGGACATGGCTATTATATTAAAACAACATTTCACAAAGTGGGCATGGAGCCTTAGAGAACTATAAAAAGACTAACAGAAGATAGAAGAGTCCTTAACAAAATAATATCATGCAATCTATGTCCAAATAAACTGTTCTTTATCACAAAGACAAAAATCTGCTCAGAAGCAATTCAGTGCTTAAGTTTAGGTAGATAATAAGAGGTAAATTAAGAAGAGCCACTCAGATGGATAACAAGGGTAAACGGATTTAGTGTTATGCATGAGTCTTGAATTGGTTCCCATACTGTGTGAAAAATCTAGTAACCACAGATATTTTTATACCACCTCATATACCACCTCACCTGGCAAGAGGATTTAAGAACCATAACGTGTCACTGGGTTACTGCTTTTTCTCCTACCCTCTCTTCTTATCTTCCCTGATGTATATGTAGGAGTCACAGAGAACACATGGCCAACTCTCATTTGCTACTCAGGAACCACTTGGTAGATGTTATGCTGTGTATCATATTAGTCATCAACCTCTGTGTGTGAACATGTATACGAACATATATGTTTGCATATGTAAGTAAGGAGAATATAGTGAATGAATGTTTTAAGACTGAAATAGACATTTTACTGCTAGAATCAAATAACATACTGCATCTTTTATAGCTATGAAGTTAAGTTGAGACTACAGTTTAATAGTGAGTCTGACAATTTTTTAAATAAAGATATGATTCTAGTAGACAAACTCAAACAGATTCTCAAATTCTGCATTTACCAATGGCTGTTCACAATCTTTGTGAAACACTGCGAGTCAAGAAAAAACACTTAGGTTGATTGACAGTACCCCCACTGAATTTATAAAGACTCTCTCTCTCCCCAGTTGTAAATGATTCTCTTCCTGGGGCTTAAAAAAATTCTTAATTAGAAGGGCCACTGAACAATAGGAAAACAACAGTAAGTAGTTTGAGAAAACAGAAGAGTTATGGTTATAGCTATAATAAAATAAAGATGGTTTCCTAAATCTATCATTAGTCAGTTGATCCATTATATTCTCAATAAAGATGTCACTTAAAGAAACATATCTTGCCAAGCAGAGAAGGAAGATTACAGGAGTGAAGCCCATTTTTCCAGAATTAGGGTATTTTCTCCTTGAAGAAACAAGAACCTCTGGCATGGAGAGTAAACTGCCTCAATGCAATTTAGAGCAAGTTACCCTCAGAAAACTACTGATTCTAAATTTCAAGCCCTATTCATGAATACCAATTTCCTAACTCCAGTTTTTAAAAGATGATTAGTAGGAGAAATCTCTATTATTAAAATACTGCAAATAGGATAAAAATTTTTATGTATTTTTGACCACAAAATTATAAAAATGTTTAAGAATAGTGCAAAAAAATCCACAGAAATTTTAAAAACAGCATTTTTTACACCAAATGCGTAGAAGAAATAATCATATACATCTTGAAAATAATGGCTGAATCATAAAGCAGACATAAATAGACGTTTACAGCAGGTTCTAACAAGAATTTTTTATGTGGATAGTCTTTTTGACAAAAACATACAGCAGAAAAAGGAATAATCTTCAAAAGGTGAAAGTACTTCAAATATATGAAGAACACACACTACCTGCCTAATGATGACTACAACTAGTCATTGTCTGACATTAAATTACAGACAGCAGTCTCTTTTCTATAAAAGCTGCAGGTTACTGTCAACCCATATGTAGGCCCAGCTCATGAAAAAAGGCCATACCTTAGCTCACATCCTGAAGTCTGTGTGAAAAGCTATTTGAGTTCAAGGCACCTAGCTGGAAGTAGGTCTTTGAGACTGACAATGGATCCAACATGGTAAAAGCAATCAGCGACGGCCGCTACCATGATATCCGCTGCTTTGTGCATACGTTGAATCTGGTTGTGATCACTGCCCTGAAGAAATACGAGGAATCAACTGAAGTTTCTACTATTGCACAGAATTATCTGCAAACATTTTCCACTATGCTGTGAATTCCAACTACACAGCTAATAAATTAAGAAAATTTTGGCTCTGTGACATATAATCTAAACTAGGATGTGAGCAGAATGGGCAAATCTTTCTTGTGAAAACAAAAAGAAAAAAGAAACCCGTAACTCAACATTCAGTTATATTGAACTGCTTCTTCTAATTCTACCACCCACATTAAGTTGGATATTTGTATGACTACAAGATATCAGAATTATGTTCTCTTATAATCTATAAACTAAAAACAGCTTAATACAACTATTTTCTTGGTCGGACATTAGGAAAGACCACTTCAATCCCCTGCACTCCTAATTCTAAAGTCAAAACTATCAAACTGTTGAAATAAACATTTAAAAAGCAGAGCCACACTGAAGAAGTAATCAGGACACCATGTGCTGAAATGTCCAGATTCAGAAGTATTAAGAATTAGTGTCTTTGAGGAAGATTCTAAAACTACAAGAGAATGAAACTTCTATATTTACCTATAAAACAATGCACCATATCATACTCCACAGTTCTAAAGCTCTTTGCCAGGAATTATAGTTTAAAAAAAATTAAAAGTAAAAGTAAGCAGAAAGACTTTTAAAAATATTACTGTGGAGAATTATTTGCTTCTAATGTCTATAGAAAACATGAAAATAATTTTTGAAATGCACCACTAAATGGGATAAGACCTTTGTAAGATGAATGTTTTCCATGCTTATTTTAAAGCTTAGTTTTAAACTCTAGATTCCCTTTTGTTTTTACTTAAATTCTTTCCAAATGGAAGTACTGGTTTTAGTTTTCAATATGATTTAAATGAAAGTAGAAAATAAAATCTTTGTCTTAAAAGAAGCATAACTGAGCAATAGGAGAGCAGGGAATATTCAAAACAGAGGTATGAGAACCCTTTGAAAATAAAACCTTGATTTTTAGATTAGATAAAAATATAATAGTTTTTCGGTCAGATTAAACATCACAGGACAAATACGGTACTGTGTGCTGCTGTGGAATGGAGTTGCCACAAGTAATATGCTTCACCAGGGGACAATCCAACTGAGGCTAAGAAGAGATATTAAAATAAATGTTGGCATTGCTGTCTCCACCACCAAGTAAAAAAGGGTGACAAACCACTGAACTTGTTCAAGGTCATCACAAAAAGAAACTTAAAAATATATATATGGTTGCAACAAATGCTTCTTGTCTAAGAAATCAGGCCTTTTTCATTTTGTAGGTTTGAGAGACAGAGGATGAAGAAAAGATAGGAAATGTTTTTCCAATGAAAACAAATGTAGGAGGACTGGAACTGAAATTCTTTCTCAACTGAAGCCCTAAAGGAACTAACCTGAAGGAGTTAAAACAAGAGAGTTTGATAGAAAATAGGCCGTTTAAGAAGTAAATCAACTAATTTTATTGCTTAGTTGGATAAAAAGGAATTGGGTATTTCTACAAGACAATTCAGTTATTTTAAAAACTGATGAACTCTGCACCGGAAGACACTTTGGGATAGCTAAGGGAAAGGGAAATCAAGGATGCTTACTTTAATAATGCTATTAAAGAGAAGTTCAATGTCGAGAACACCTTACACTCAACACAGAGTCATTTGTGTCACGTCCTTATTAGCAATTAAGATTATCTGATTGGTGGCAAGTGCCTTTTTCAAATTTTTGGTGAAGCTATCAAATAGTAAATATACAAAATATGATTATTTGTCTACTGGAGTCTAGCAGGAAAAGTCTGCACAAAAGATCAAGGACAAAATATTTGCCTTTGCTCCGACTCCAAGGAGGCTATGAAGTGCCACACTTACTCAAAAGTGAAACCAAACTACTATGGTTATACTTTGACTTCATTTTGAGATAACACAGGTTGAAATGGCCAGCAGAAGATGAATTTCACCAAGGATGGTACTTAAAATCTAAAGGGCTCATATTTTCACACTGTGATTATTTTGTGGGTAACAAAATGAATTTTCACACTAGATAATTATATTTCAAGTGGAAACAATACATATATAAAGGTTTAAAGTATTACGCTACCGATGCCACAAATCCCTTTATTAATGGAGGTGACAGAGTTGCTTTCAAGTTCTTTCTTTTTTAAGAATCTAAAATAAAATGCTGATCAACAACTGGTCATAAATAGGCAGGAGTTGTTTTTGCTATTATTTAAATATCGAGTTTTGCTAATAAACTCTTTAATTTCTTCTTGACAAGGGAGTTAAAGATATTACAAATATAGGACATATTAAGATAGTAACAAAATTCAGGAGATGGAAAACAATAGGGTGTTTAGGGGGGTGGGCAGAGGCTTGTCCAGCAACATAGAGAAAATAATTGTATCTCCAACACACCACCCTAGTCTATGCAAGTAGATACCAAATCAGCTTGAAAAGACAGTAAAGGAAAAATACATACATCAATAACTTAGAAATTTTCAGAGGAAGTGTTTTTATTAATTCTTTTGAGCAAAACAAAAAAATCAAATGGGTAAAGCTGACTTAATCCTCATTTAAGTGATAATTACATGCAGTTGCTACCAGCTCATGTTCTACAGACCACAAAACACAGTTTACCTTACTTAGTGTACCTTAGTGATCTAGTAATTATTACTTAGGCACAACTCGAATGGCTATGCATATCTAACGAAATATGCTGCCTTTTAACATCTTATCATAGTGTTAACAAAAATTCTTCAGGGGAATGAAAAAAGATAAGCAAAAGAAAATATCAGAAAAATTCTGTAGAATCTGCATTCTTATATATATATTTTTAATTATCAAAAGCAAAATTTTCAGTTAAAAATTTTTACTTCATTGTCAACATTAAAAATTTTTTTTATGTATCCTAAATTTCCAAAGCCAAATCAGAAATAAGTTCACACTTCCATTTCTAATTATTCACTGATGCATAAATCCAATTGTTCTTTGGAAGTTAAGTTCAATTTAGTAAATAAAAATACTTGATTGGGACATTAGGAAATTTGAGGTCTTATCATAGCTCTCTGCCACTAAGCATCACAGACCTTGGAACAAATCACAGTATTTATGGACCTTGTTTTCCTCATTTATAAAAAGGGGGATATGAACTATCTGAACTCTTAAGAGCGTTCCTTATAGTTCTAAAAACCTGTAGACATTATGGGACAGGTTACTTATCGTGAAGTGCCCAGAAAGATTTACAAACTAAATCTTACTTAGCAAGAGACTTCAAATTCAGCAATTAAGATTGCTTGAGGTTTTGTCAGAAGTAAGATAGTGGAAACCATCTTGAAACATAAAGCTCATCTAATGCAATCTGACAAGGAATAAATAATCATTTTATATGTTATGCTACTGAGGTAGAAGTATTAAGTCAATTTATAATTTTTAATGAGTTTATGTTTGTTAATCACTTAAATAATAGAATAAACTGTACTTTGGTACTTGATCTAAGTGTTTTTCAGGAATCAGCTAAAGCTGAAGTCTAGCCATTACACAAGCATGACACCTAAGTGATCAATGAACAATTTTGGTAAAAGGTAGCAATGGGGTATAAAAATAGAAGTATCTGGACTACGGGTCAATCAACTTGTCTTTCTTTCTTTCTTTTTTTATTATTTATTTGGCTGTGCTGGGTCTTAGTTGCGGCATGTGGGATTTTTGTTGCGGCATGCAGGATCTTTGTTGCGGCATGCAGGATCTTTAGTCGCTGCATGTGGGATTTAGCTCCCTGACCAGGGATTGAACCCAGGCTCCCGGCCTTGGGAGCATGGAGTCCTAGCCACTGGACCACCAGGGAAGTCCCTCTTTCTTCATAAATGTTGCTTTTGATAATGAACACTACAGGCATCAGGAAAGTGGGGAGCTAAATCCCAGATTTATTACCTATTAGTAAGTTTTTAAATGTTAAACTCTAAGTAATAGTTTCACTCTTCGTCGAACAGGAATATTTTCTTGTCTACCACACAGAGCAGAAAAAACTAGTAATACACATCTAAGAACTTTTGAAACTCTATATCCTACACAAAAGTTAGGTTATAATATTATTCCTTGTATTTTTTACACAGCTATATGCTACTATATATTTATTATAACTTTACCCACAATTTAAAGCAGTTTGGCTTATTCTTCAGAAACAAGAAGGGAAATCAATAAAAACATAGAGGCTGGAACATAAATATTATACTAATCAAAATTATTTCAAACTGACAGAACAAAAGGAATTCAGGAAATACTTTTGTCTTTTATCTGCCTAAGTCATTAATCTGACAGTTAGGAAAATTCATTTTTACCAGATTTTGATCTCTCATAACTGGCATAAAATTAAGTGGTAGTGACCTTGGACTTATGTGCAGTAAACATCTAATCACAGGCTGTCTTCGGCATGTGTCTAACAAACACTGCTTACACCTTTATACATCCTTTACCTCCTACTTTTGTATCATGCTGTCATTATCACATGTGCTCCCCCTCGCCCCCCGCCCCGGCCTCTCTCTTTTGGCCCTAGGGAACTATTTCTTCCACTGCTTGTAGATATAAAAATTAAAAGTATTAAACACAAAAATCATCGAATTATAAAACTAAAGAAAAAAACAGAAATTAAGGCTTTTTGGATAAAATAAATGAAAAACTGGTTTTTTCTGCATTAGGCAAGAAAGAAAAGTGTCAATATTGCTATACTGAGGGTACCTGAAAAACAGAACATTTATGGTAATAAAGTTTTCAAAAACTATGCAAGGGAGTGAATTCTACTTATCCTTTATAGACAAATGTTAAACTTTTTGTTCTTCATAAGTGTCTATTACAGCAATAGACAGGCAAAAGAATTTTATTGTTTTGGAAGTCCTTTGATCTTTTTATTGCAGTGATTATTAAGGTGGCTTCTGAATAATTTCTCTGAAATAAAGTAAATAAGCTACTTAATATTAGTGAGGCAAACGAAGTTAAATAGAACCAATATTTAAATCAACCATTTCCTGTTTTTGTTCAAATTATTATAAAAAATTTCAACTGAACAAGAAAAAAGTACAAAATTTCCGTATGATAGCATCCTGAAATGTTCCAATTCTGTTTAAATTTTAAGTGATAGATGATGTTAGAAAATGGCCTAAGTAGAAAATTACATTTAACATTATAGGTACATTTAAGGTATGTTTTCAAAATGGTATAAAACCAGTGTACAAAACATGTTATTAGACACTTAGAAAAAAATTAATTTCTGAAAAAGTCCTCATAATTATCTAAATGTTGTCTGTTTCAGACAAAAGTTGGAAAGTGCTGAATGCAAAAATTCTCTACTTTGAAGCAATACACTTTTGCCTAGTCTTTAGTTAGGAATGTTATCACTGATTTATCTTAATATAAATGTTTACTAATAATCAGCCAACAGCAATATTAATCAGTTTATTTATGTTAACCATTAGACTCAAATTAACTCTAAGCAGTTATTGCAAATTGTGAATCTTGAGAGGTATTAGGAGAGGTGGTAGACAGTAAAATATAGAATCATGAGTAAAAGAATATTAAAATATCATCATCTTTAGGAAGTTCTTAATGCAATTTGTACAGTAAATATTTAACAACTTTTTAAAGACAGACTAAATCACAATAAATCACTCCTAGGTGCCACCTTGCCATGTCAACAGGTTAATCTTCCCAGGAAAGATGAACATAATAAACTAGAAGTATATACATTTATTCCTTGAATAGTGCTCTGGTTTACACTAATACCAACCCCATCAGAATACTGTAATTATCTGTCACCAGACTAATCCTCATCCATAGGAGAGTGAGGATGAGAATCAAAATACCACTCTAAATTGTAGCCACATTAAAACAAAAGCAAGGCTAGTTTGGCTTCCGCTAACTTTCGTTTCTCCCAATTAAGCACAGATAAAAGGGGGAAGGAGAGTAAGACAGTCAATGGACATACATCACCCCATTTCTTCTCCTTTTTAATTTTGTTAGTTTATATTTGCAAAATGCCATTACTTTTAGAGGACCTGAAGATATATCTTATTAATAAAGTTTCCCAAAGCGTGAGAAAACATTAAGTGATAATTAGACGTGGTATTAGTTAACTGAATCGAAGAGTGAGAAAACTAGTCTCTTTCCAACGAAAAGAAAGGTCTCAGTAAGCCTTTGGTAATTTCTTAGCATTGTTAAATCTTCCTTCTTAAAACACAAAACGGGTCTGGAGTCAGACACTAACTTTTTTTTAAAAAAAAATTTTATTTATTTATTATTTATTTATTTTATTTATTTTTGGCTGCATCAGGTCTCAGTTGCAGCACATGAGATCTTCGTTGAGGCATGCAGGATCTTTCATGGCAGCACTTGGGCTCTTCGTTGTGATGCGTGGGCTTCTCTCTAGTTGTGGCGTGTGGGTTTTCTCTTCTCTAGTTGTGGCACACAGGCTCTAGGACGCATGGGCTCCGTAGTTGTGGCGCATGGGTTCCAGAGTGCTTGGGCTCTGTAGTTTGCAGCACGTCGGCTCTCTAGTTAGGGTGCGCGAGCTCAGTAGTTGTGGCGCACAGGCCCAGTTGCCCTGTGGCATGTGGGATGTTAGTTCTCTGACCAGGGATCAAACCCGCGTCCCCTGCCTTGTAAGGTGGATTCTTTACCACTGGACCACCCGTGAAGTCCCAGACACTAACTTTTAAAATTTAGTTTATTCGCTTTTAGACTTATCTTCTATTTATGGCAAATGATACTGGTCCTTTTGATATGTTAGTAATGTGAAGTTTCCTCTTTAAATAAAATGTTTGGTTAAAAAAAAAAAAACTGATCTAAAGAAAGATTCTAGCAAAAGCATGGGTGGTATAAGGTTTGAAAGTTCCTCCTCATAAATGTTGAGGCTCTTCACTCTGACAAAGAATTTCTACCAAGAAAAATTTCCTTCAGTTTTCAACCATGAAAATGGTTTGGTTTATTTTGATCCAATTAATAAAAATCCCATTATTACATGATACTCTTTTGAGATGAATTCGAAAATAATACAGACAAAAGGCTCCAGAAAAATTAAATCTAAAGCCTACTTACTGTCATATAAGTTTTCCACATATACAACTTTAGCTGGATGACAGCTTTAAGGAAATAGCTGAATTGTATGAACATGAATGTAGTCTCACCCTGTCATTCCTGAACCTTAATATAAAAGATTTTAGATTCTCTGCTAATGATTCTGAGCCTCTGTCAAGCCAATAGATGATTGTTTTCTGTCTTCAGTAAAATAACCTAGTAGGATTAGTACTGGAGAACTTCTGCGTAGGATTACAGACTTCAGATTCTTGTATGTTAACAAAGGAAACCATGCTCCAAAAACCATTTATTCGATAGCACTTACACTTTATTGAAGGAGATCCCCGGGGATAAATCTGCAGTCACTGATGCTAACACATAGGCAGAATAATGCAGTTAATAAGTAATTTAAAGCCTGAGTTATATTATTTCTTTTTTAAAGTCAAACATCTGAAACATAGACAGTATTGCTACCTAGGAACTAACTTTCTTTTAAGTCCATAATTTTAGAACAAGAATGCTAATAGACTCAAATCCTCAGTCCCCAGAAGGGCAGGATGGGAGAGGACACAAATAGCTCAACTGTCAAGATAGAAAGGATGAAAATCTCTTCCATGGCAATTTAGTCTTGTTCTAACTCCCACCCTAACCATTCAGCTACACTGCAAGACAATCTTTTTTATAATGCAGATCTGATTAGATCTCGGCTGAAATCCTTTCAATGGCTCATCACATTTAAGAGTAGGTAACTATGCAGTTCTTCAAGCATCTACTTTCCTCTCTAGCCTCATTTCCCACCCCTCTCTCCCACCCGAAGGACACCCAGGCACAGCAAACTTCTTTATTCTCTACATTTCCCTGAATACGTGATGCTTTCTTTCACTCCTAACATTCTTCACACAGCCTGGTATACCAGGCCCCTGCTCTTCTTTATTTAGCCAATTCTTACGTATTCTTTGGGCTTCCAAATCTGGGTTGATCCTCCAGTAATGTCTTAAACTTCCAACATGCCATGTACTGTGTTATTAAAACTGCCTAGTTATTGTTTCCCCCATTATCTGTCAGTCCCTAAGAAAAAGACCTAATTTTCTTGTTATGCTCTCATGAACATTCAATAAACATCTGTTAAATGAACAAATCAGTGATGCTCTTGTGACCAGGCCAGATCTCACCTATCTGAATATAAGCGCAAGTTTCTAAAACACAAATTAGATAAAAGCAAAGTAAATAATCTGCCTTTTCAGCTTCTTAATGATATTTTCCTATTTCCTCTTATAGAAGGTTTCAGGCTTGGAGGGGAGAGTCAGCTAACCTATATAATCTCTATCATTCTTTGAATTTTGAGATCAAAATTAGTTGGGTTTAAGCATTGTCCTCAAGATAGGATACTCTTAATTAGATTATTCCAACCAGTAAAAGTAAACTTCCTCTTTAGATTTGGGCAAAAAGTTTTAATTTCTTTCATCCAAAAAAGATAAAAATTGTTAAGTATAACATATACAGAAGAAATAATATCAATGTAAATCATTATATGTAACCACAATTATCATCCAGAGACCTGCAAATTACATAGAGAATCTATCTTTTCTTTATCTAAGATGACCAAATTATGCTATGTTAAATTTTCATTTGGAAGGAAAAAACTGCATGCCTTTTGTGTATGCCTGGCTTTAAGAAAAAAAAAAAAAAAGAGTAACAAATGAGAAATAATGAGAAGAAAACAAGGCAATACAATAATATACATAAACATAATTAGTAAACTAGTACTTGCTTTCTTGCTTTAAAAAAAAAGAAAAACCTATACTAAATAGATGTACTCTATCTACCCTTACCTTTTTTTTCCCCTGAGCCCCCAGGTGCAGATGTGGCCAGGACTTCCCAGGGAATCACCCACAGGCAATGCATCCCCCCCACCCACCTTATTTCTTACTGAGAGAAAAAGAGACAAAAATAATGCAAAAATGTTCTGAGCTGCGGTACACCTACATATTATTTTTAAAGTCATAACTCCAAACCCTGATGAAGCACTAAAACACATCCTAAAAGTGATATGTAAACAGAATGTAAATTTGCCTTGACCATCCTCTTCTCAGAGTATCCTGGGTTTTGTTTTTGTTTTTAAATACAGTTGGGGATCAGGTAGGCAGGTAGGGGGAGGGGGGAGGGGGAGGGAGAAGCTTTGTATCTTGAAACAGTGTTAAAAATAAATTTAGACCAACTTCTGTGGGTATAAACTTTACAGGAAATTGGACTACACTGTTCACTTTATTAGAGTTCTATTCTGATGAAAATATGAAAAGAAATACATTTAAGTTCTGACAGGCTGGAAAAGAGTAGATTTTCCCCTCTTTCTGTGACGTGGAAAGTGAATTCTCAAGGTGCCAAACCTTGATAGGAAAGTAGGGACGTTATAACATGTACGTCTTTGCTGGCTTCTTTTTGTAACAGAGGCTGTATTCTACACATATATAAAAAAATAACAGATACCATGAGGAATCTTGATGAAGAGGCACATTCAAACCCTAATACAAAACTCTCTTTAGTGTTTCTTCGTCAGTATAATAGCTTTTAAAAATAGTTAACTGCACAGGGTCACTGTAAAGATAAAATAAAAAATGAAATGATCTCTGTGAACAGTCATTAAGATCTTTATGTGCATGGGTTTTTTTTCAATTTTTAAAAAATTAATTAATTAATTTATTTTTGGCTGCGTTGGGTCTTCATTGCTGCGTGTGGGCTTTCTCTAGTTGCGGCGAGCGGGGGCTACTCTTCGTTGCAGTGCGCGGGCTTCTCATTGTGGTGGCTCCTCTTGTTGTGGAGCACGGGCTCTAGGTGTGTGGGCTTCAGCAGTTGTGGCTCACAGGCTGTAGAGCGCAGGCTCAGTAGTTGTGGCGCACGGGCTTAGCTGCTCCGCGGCATGTGGGATCTTCCCGGACCAGGGCACGAACCTGTGTCCCCTGCATTAGCAGGCGGACTCCCAACCACTGCGCCACCAGGGAAGCACCCTACATGCATGTTTTGCTCGTACAAAATTTAAAAGTTTGAAGTGTCATTTTTTCTTGGTGAAAGATTTTAAAGAATATTTTTTTTCCAGGTAACCAAGTAGAAAAATAACTGTTAACTGAAACTCAGTTATCCTCTATCTGCCATTAAATTTTTGTAGTGAATCATTAATACATTTCATGCAGAAGTTTAATTTTTAAGAAATTATACTGCATGTTATGTGAACAGGATATACATTAAGAAAAGCAGCAAAAAAGGCACTCTAGGTGTACAAATTCTATTCACTTAGCTCAGTCAGAAAATCAGACCTTTAGTCTGATGACACCACACTATTTTTGTATAATTATGTTAGCTGCCTAGGTTACCAGTTAGAAAGATTTTTGCCATAATGAAGGATGGGACCAAAGATAATATTATTTTCTTCTCTACAACATAAAAAAGTCTCACATTATCAAAGAAAATATACCTTTACATTTTTCCTCCCTGGTAAAAGAGTATGAACCGACAGCTTTTTATATCGCTACCAACTGGCTCTTCTTTAATCTCTTCTCTAATTTATGATTCTTACTGCCTGGCAGTGAGCCACTAGTTTTTAAAGTGATAATGACAGTACAATAAAGCTAAAAGAGTCAGAATAATCTGAGAAGTTGATTTCTTCTGAAAAATGAAAGCTGACAAAAACTATTCCTCCAATGACCAATTCTCTGCCATCATTTGATGTATACTGAGTTTCTCAAATTTTAGGCTATTAAAAAAATAAGTGAGAACAGGTAGGACAAATATATTGCAAAGATGGTAAAGAAGATTAACTGATTCAAAAGACCACTAACAAAGAAATAAGCTTCCTCTAGCCTAATTCTGAATGCTTATGCAAACATCAGAATTTATGCCATCTTTAAGTAAAACTGACAACCATTAAACAGATTCTGGTAAGAGAATGAAAAAGGTTACCAGGAAAAGGTTTTTTAAAAAGTTTTTGATAAGAGGACTCATCATCTGATTTCTAGCAAGGTATAAACTTAACCAAAGATTCATTCAAAAATTCAATTTTCCATGAAGATAAAATACTAACTTTACTATAACTTCACCAACTAAATACCGAATCCTCTACCTTCTAAAAAACATTATAGCATGAATTATAACATATGTATCAAAATGAAACTAGTAATTCATAAAGCCAACAGTTCTAATTCTATGAATCTACTCTGCAGAGATTTCTGCAATTCCCAAAAGATGTATGTCAGAGGTTATTATAAATTAGAAATAACCCAAATGCCCACTAATAGATGGTTAAGTAAAATACAGCATCTATATACAATACATAATCAGAAATATTAAGAACAGTATCAGCAATATGTATTTACTGAGCGTGAAGGTGTCTTTCACCTCAATATTGAGTAAAACTAGCATCTATCTGTATAATAGGTACAATGTGATAGCATTTAAGAAAAACTCTATCAATAGCTATAAGATCGCATAGGGCGATGTCTGATAAGCCACTGTTAATAAGCATTTCTGAGTGTAGGATTTGGTGGATACTTTTTCTTTGTAGTTTTATTTACTGCTTGTGCATATGTGTGTTTAATTCGCATATATCATTTTTAAAAAACCAACAAAGCTATTTTAAAAAAGATTGTAAAAGCCAAGGTCAAACGAAATGAACAAAGTATAGTACCTTAAACGGTTGGTGTAGGTATCAACACAGGTCTTCATTTTGGCTAATAATGTACCGACAGAAGTTTGACACTCTGACTGTTCTTCTTCCTCTTCACCATTCTCTGCAGAAAGAGGCAACAATAGGGGCACCATGCACGTACAAGAAGCAATGGCCCGGAGCAATTCTAGCAGAGCTCGATAGAGTGGCACATGTCTTGCCATGTCGAGAACTGTAAGAAGGAAGAGGGGGAAAGCATAAAATGAGCACATGTGCAATATAAAAGTAAGTCCATAGCAATGTAGCTTCTACTTGGATCTTAAGATTAATTGCTTGGTTAGTAAGTGGACTAAAGTAGATGTTCATGAAGCACCAATGTGCAAAGTATAAGAGGCACTTTCAGGGAACAAAAAAAAAAGAAAATGGCACAGAGTTGGGGAGACAGCAAGAAATGTAATTAAGTAACTATTTAGTTACATTACACATAAAAATGATTAAATAGTCCAGATAATACATTATGGCAGTAAATACATTTACTTATTTACTTTTTAAAAAAATTTACTTATTTATTATTTATTTTTGGCTGCGTTGGGTCTTTGTTGCTGCATGCAGCTTTCTCTAGTTCCAGTGAGTGGGGGCTACTCTTCATTGCGGTGCGCGGGCTTCTCATTGTGGTGGCTTCTCTTGTTGCGGAGCAAGGGCCCTAGGTGCGTGGGCTTCAGTAGTTGTGGCACATGGGCTCAGTAGTTGTGGCTCACGGGCTCTAGAGCACAGGCTCAGTAGTTGTGGCGCACGGGCTTAGTTGCTCCGCGGCATGTGGGATCTTCCCGGACCAGGGCTCGAATCCGTGTCCCCTGCATTGGTAGGCGGATTCTTAACCACTGCGCCGCCAGGGAAGCCCAATGCATTTATTAATATAACATGGAAACAATATATTTTTTAAACAACTGAAAGGAAGCCACTGTATCTTAGGTAAAATAGAACGATACGACCAGCTTATCAAAAGTATAATTCAACAAATCAACTTGTTAGGAAAAAAAAAAAGTTGACAATGCCAGCTTTTAGTTATTAGCTATAAATCAAATGAATTTTTTTCTTAAAACTACATGCATCTAACAGCGGATTCCATACTCTAAGAACATGTATTGCTTCTATAGCTTTTATAAGTTGTTTTGTTAGGTTTTGTGGCTTTCTCCCAAGTGTAATTTACTTTTGTGAATCATGAGATAAGGACCTAACAACTTTTTTCCAATACCAGTTACTGAATAAAGTTATTCCATACATGTTTATTATTTATTATGTTAGTTATTCCCAATTATTTACTGAAAATCCACCGGTGGACAGGCTGGGAATACAGCAGTGAAGAAAACAACCAAAAATCCTTGCCTTCATGTAGCTTACCCTCAAGGTAGATAACAAGTGAGTAAAAAGTTTTCCAGACACTACTAAGTACTCTGAACGCTAAACAGAAGATTGAAACAGGGGAGAAGAACTGGGGAGTACCTGCTGGAGGAAGAAATTGTCTCACTGCCCACAGGGCCATATTGGGATTGGAGTATGGGGGGCAGGTGTTGAGGCATCACCTAGGAATTCTGGACTTTGTTTGGCAAGTGATTTAAAGGGATAAAGGCCTTAATAAAATTAGTTCTGATGACATAAAGACAAAGAGTGAGCCTGTTCAGAGTTATGGATGAGTAGGCCCTTGTTTCACACCTTCCAATAATGATACAGAGGACGGGGTAAAAAAGTATGACTGCCCATTCTTTCCTCACTTATTTGAAATTTTACTCTCCATCTTTATCATATATAAAATTTGTATACATACTTGGTTATGTTTAAAGCTTCTTTTCCAACTTATTATCTAATGTTACTGCTTTTATAGTATAACATAGTACACTATAGTTTCAGGAAATCCAGGTTAAAGTCCAAAGTTACTAATCAATAGGCATAAAATACAACATTAATATTTGTGAGGATATGGAAAAGCTAGACTTACATAAAGAGGTGGACATGCAAAATGATAACCAATTTGGCATTATTTTACATGCCCATATTCTATGACTTAGCAATATCACTTCTTACTATAAACAAGGATGATCAATATAATACTGTTTTTAATACTGAGAGTTGGAAGTACCAAGGGGCAATGAAAGGATAAATATACAATAGCATGTCCAAATGATTCTGTTCTATGTAGCATTTAAAAAGAGTAACAGTAGATCTATCTCCTACATCTATATTTGAGTGAATTAGGTTGCAAAAAATACATGAAGATGACATTTATGGAAACACAGGCTCAAATATTTCTTTTTCATGGCTGAGCAACCATGTAGGAATACTCGAGAAAAAAATGAATTTCTAAATATTAACTTTATACACATAAGTAACATCTCAAACCAATTACTCTGACAAATAGTAAAACATTCTTGATAAGGCTAGAGTCTCTTTTGACCATTTCTCTCCTCAACGTGTATCACTTTCAAATACATACATCTAATCTTCTTTCTGTATGATGACAGTTCTGTATGTGTATTATTCTTTGGAGAAAGCATTGTGTGTATGAGAAACTAAGGTTTAGTAAGTTGCATAAGCAGCTAAATAGAAGGCAGCAAGACCAACACTGACACCTAGGTATATCTAACCCTAGAGCTTCATTATACCACGATGCTTCCTGAGTTGTCCAATATGGTAGCTACTGGACACACATGACTATTTAAATTTAATTAAAATGTAAAAAAATTAAAAGTTCTGTTCAATTGTACTAGCCACATTGCAAGTGATCAATAGCTACACAAGTCCATACTGGACAGCGGAGACATAGGACATTTCCATCATAGCAAAAGTCTCTTGTATAGTGTCATCATCAAGAGCCAAATTCCTTATATTCTGTTTATGTATGCAAACCATGAGACTATGCAGGTATGGGCTCTATCCAAAGAGATGGGTCTTTTTCTAGGGGTTATAGGTGTCACAGAGCCACCACAACTATGCTTAAAGGAAACCATCTCTAGACTATATGCAAAATAGCATGAATATGTTGTTTCAGGTTTATTTCAAAACGAGGGATACATACATGTACTGGATATACTTGCATAGATATGGAATACTGAGAATATTAACCATAAACTAGTAATGGTAGTTTCATGTAGAAAAGGACTAGGCTTTGGTGGGGCAATGTTAGGGTAAATTACTTTTCATTATATACCTTTTTGAACTGTTTTGCAATGGTTTACCAGAGTATATGGCATGCAGTAAATATTTTATTGACAATATAGTTTAGTAATTACTAGATCACAGTAACTTGATAACACATAGATGATTTAAAGAACTTAAGATACAAGCACATGCACAAAAGGAATTAAGCTATGATCTTTTTTTTTATAAATTTATTTTATTTATTTTATTTTTGGCTGCGTTGGATCTTCGTTGCTGCGCGCAGGCTTTTTCTAGTTGCAGCGAGTGGGGGCCACTCTTCTTTGCGGTGCGCGGGCCTCTCACTGCAGTGGCTTCTCTTGTTGCGGAGCACGGGCTCTAGGCCCACCAGCTTCAGTAGCTGTGGCCTGCGGGCTCTAGAGTGCAGGCTCAGTACTTGTGGCGCACGGGCTCAGTTGCTCCGCGGCATGTGGGATCTTCCCAGACCAGGACTCGAACCCATCTTCCCTGCACTGGCAGGCGGATTCTTAACCACAGCGCCACCAGGGAAGCCCTAAGCTACGATCTTATCTCAGTTAGAAAAAGCAACACACAATGTTAATTAATCCTAAAAATTAATCTGACCTCTATAAAAAAGAAAAATACTTAGTATTTTAGATAGTGTGTTAAGAGGTAGAAGATTATTTCCCAATGTTATTAAATAATGTATAGTTATAATCCTTTCCTCAGAATTTGCTGTTTCTCCTTACATTCTTTTGAATGGAGTTCTATGAATGTAATTTATGCTCCATATTACAGTATTACCTCCAAATAATCCACACTTCATTGTTCTGCAACATTCTATTGACAGAAAAATAAAGCCAACTATAAGAAAGCATGGTTTTTTATAATATAGTAAATAACATATATTCTTACATTAGAAAAGCAGTAATATAAATTACCTGCTAAATCACATCATGTTAAGTAATTCTAAACATTAAAGTGACAGAGGGTTATTATGTATACACAAAAACTGTTTTAGGGGTTTAATAACAGACACTTTGCCAGGATAATAATCAATGTGATTGAAAATGAGGCAATATTGTGTTCTTATTATAAGACAATAATCTTGGAGAATTAAACCTAAAATGTTCTGAGATATAAATAAACTATTCGATCCAAAGAATATAAGAAATAATTTGACATAGGAAAGAACTTGCATGAAGAACTCGCTCAAGACTGTATCATCAGTGAAGTGGAGCGAGCAGGACGCACACACAGGTCATCCAGTTCCGAAGTCCAGACACTTAACTTCTAAAATATAACGGCACTCAATAGTCACAGTTTCAGGAAAAAACACTAACATGACTTACCAACAGAGAGGAAAAAAAAGTGTGTTAGGCATGGGAAAAAATTTAATATGGCCTGAAATTCCTCCTAACAGGTTCCTTAAAGCACACTAAAAAGTGCTAGTTGCCTTTAAGCTTTAATCTATATAATTCATAATCTTAAAATAAATATTTTCAACATACTTTACAGCACAGTCTCAAATTTCATTTGAGACTCAAATGAAACATTCAAATGGTAAAATAAAAAATTTACCTCTTAATATAATTTAATTCTCTAGAATCTTTAAGTGGCACTTGTTATTAAAAAAAAATCAAAACTCTAAGTAATGCAAGCAAAATCACAAAATCATTTCCAGATGAATTATTTATAACTTTCAAAATCAATTTATTGAGGCATAACTTACAATCAATAAAATGCACTAACTTTAAGTACATATTCAATGATATCTAACAGTATACACTCCTGTGTAATCACTGCCAAAATGAAGATACAGAATACTTTTATCATCCCAAACACCTCTTATGCCCCTTTGTAGTTAATCATCCTCCTCTGGCCAGCTTCAGGCAACCACTCCTATGCTGTCACCGTAGAAAGCAGATAAACAACAGAGAAAACCAACAATGCCAAATCGGTTTTTTTTTTTTTTAAACATTTAAAAAAACCCACTTACTTATTGATTGATTGATTGCCACGTGGTGCGGCTTGTGGGATTTTAGTTTCCTAACCAGGGATTGAACCCAAGCCCTCGGCAGTTAAAGCGCAGAGTCCTAACCACTGGACGGCCAGGGAATTCCCCCAAATCGGTTCTTTAAAAATAAATAGCAAATCTCAATAGCCCCCTGTCAGTTAAAAAAAAATTGAATTCTTACTTAAAATCCTTTTCATTAAAAAGCTCCATATGGCTTCACAGGTACATTTTATCAAACACTTAAAAAACACATACTTTTTTCTTTTTTTGGCCACACCACGTGACTTGCGGGATTTTTAGCTCCACGACCAGGGATTGACACCCCCCAGCCCCCCAACCCCCCGGCCATGAAAGCGCCTAGTCCTAACCACTGGACCGCCAGGGAATTCCCTAAAAAACACATACTGTTAATTGTATGTGATCTACTTCAGTAAACAGAGGACGTGGTAACAACTCATTTTATGAGGACTAAATTACCCAGATACCAAAATGAGACAAAGACATTACCAATAAAAAAAAGAAAGAAAAGAAAAAAGAAACTACAGATGAGTATCCCTCATGAACACAGAAACAAAAAAGTATAATAAATCACAACCAAGTGGCTTTTATTCCAGGAATGCAAAGTTGACTTTACATTTGAAAAATCAATGTAATTCACCATATTAACAGACAAAATAAGAAAAGCCATATGATCATCTTACCAGATCTAAACAAAGCATTTAATGAAATTCAAAATTCATTGATGATAAAACTCTAACCAAACCAGAAACAGAAGAAAACTGCCTCAAGCTGATAAAGGTAATCTAAAAATACCCCTACATCAACCACCATATTTAATGGTGAAAAGACTGAACACCTTTCCCCCAAACTGACAACTTCTGCAAGATCTAGACAGTACAATAAGAAAAAAAAAAAAAAAGTTTTAAAGAAACAAACAAAACTCATATAAATTGGAAAGAAGAAATAAAATTGTCTTTAATGTTCATGGTATGATTATCTCTCTATACAGAAATCCTAAGGAATGTAGCACAACTACTGAGTTTCACAAGGTAGTAGGATATCAGGTGAATAAATAAAAATCAACTGTATTCTTATATACTAGTAACAAGAAAATAAAATTTAAAAAAACAGTATCATTTACAATAGCATAAAAAATGAAATTGGGATAAATTTGACAATTTCAAAAGTATAAAAACACTGCTGAGGCTCATTAAAGGAAATTTAAACAAATAGATATACAATGCTCATAGAAGACCCAATATTGTTAATAAGTTAATTCTCTCCAAATTCATGTACAGATTGAATGCAATTTCAATCAAATTTCCAATGGGCTTTTAGTTGGGGGGTAGAAACTGACAAGATGACTCTAATATATATGGAAATGCAAAGGACCTAGAGAGTCAAAATAATTACAGCTGAATTTTATTTGCCATAAGATTACAAATTCTGCAATTAATGCATCTTAAGAGTTAAGTAAACTTTATAAGTATTAACTGGTCAAATGCTTGCCTTTTTTGAAACTATCTAGTGGGACAAAGGAACAAGAAACAAACAAATTTACAATGATACTTTGACTAATAAAATCTCTGAGAGTAGAAATCCTCTAGGTAAAAACAAAACAAAAATACTTCGCAAATCATGCAAAGCCTAATTGTTTAGCTGAATACCTATGACTGACAAAAATACTTCCATGTAGAATTTCTATTCATTCTAGCCCACATAAAAGTTACAAGGGCTTGGGTATATAATCGCTGATGTCCCAACACCAGCCTTTCACTCTTCTCTCCATCTCTGGTAGAAATAGCTAATCCGTGTAAGTTCCAAATATTTTCATACTCTCATCTTCTATTACCAATCTGTCTGTTCATACTTCTAGCTATACATGCTAGATATAATGTTACTGATTACTATTTCTGGATGGTGGTCCATGAGGTAATTTATGTTAAAATTTATTTTTACTTTCTCCTTTGTGCTTTTAGGCATTGCTTAAGTTACTTACAGCCTGCATAAAATGATGTCTTAAATTTGCTTTAAAATAACCTATTATGTGTATATACGTATGTGTTTGGAAAAAATGGGTTAGTGAGCACGTAAATGAAAAGCATGGCCATATGTTTATCCGATGAAGCTGGTGACGGAGCTCAAAGGGGTTCATCATGCTACATTCACTACTTTTACATATTTTGAACTTTTCCATAATAAAAAATTTTATTAAATTGTCATGGTCATTAAAGACAAAGTGGAGGAATGTTACAAATTGAAGAAGGTGGAAAAGGTTACTAAATGATCCTAGATTAAATTTTGGACAAAAAGCAATTTTCTTCTTTGCTATACAGGACATAATTGGGACAACAGATGAAATATGAATGGTATCTGTGGATTGGATGATTAGATAGGTGTAGTCTATCAATGCTTTTTTTCTGATTTTGGTTACTGTAATGTAGTTATGTAGTAGACTGCCTTTGTGTTTTACAAAATAAACAGTGAAATACTTAGGGGTAATAGAGCTATCATATCTGCAACATATGTCTCACAATTGGTGCAGAAAAAATAATGTGTGTATGTATAAAATTTATATATGCTTACATGTATAGATAGACAAAAGAAAGGAAGGAAGTTGGTATCAAACTCCTAGAAAGGCATGGGGTGCGGGGGGACATCCCTGGTAAGACTCCGTGCTCCCAATGCAAGGAGCCCGGGTTCGATCCCTGGTCGGGGAACTAGATCCCACATGCATGCTGCAACTAAGAGCCCTCATGCTGCAATTAAAGATCCCGCATGCCAAAATGAAGACCCCGCGTGCCACAACTAAGACCTGGTGCAGCCAAAATAAATAAATAAATAAAATAAATATTTTTAAAAAAAAGAAAGGTGTGGGGAAATAGCCACTCAACATTACTGGTATAATGTCTATGGAGCACAAGTTACAATCTGTCAAAACAACAAATTGGCATACCCTTTGAATCATCAATTCTAGTTAATTCTGAAAATTAATCCTACAGATAAAATTATCAAGGTCACCAAAATTAGTCACTGCAACATTGTTTATAATAGCCAAAGAATCCATTTATGTTCATTAGATGGAGCTGTTTCGATTACTAAGTATCAATTATGCAGTCATAAAAATGAAGATGTGCTTTATGCTGCATTGGAACAAATTCCAAAGTACCTAAGGTGGGAACAGGAGGAACAAGGAATAGAAATGGGGTTGTATGGGGAATTCCCGGGCGGTCCAGTGGTTAGGACGTGGTGCTTTCACTGCCGGGGGCCCGGGTTCAATCTCTTGATTGAGGAACTAAGATCCTACAAGCCTCATGGGTGTGGCAAAAAAAAAAAAGAAAAAAAAGAAAAAAAAGAAAGAAAGAAAGAAATGGGGTTGTATGTTATAGTGCCATTTGGGTAAAAATAACATAACAACAATGTAAAAGGTAAGGAAAGAGAATATGTATTCATATTTACTTGTTTTTTATATATACATATATATACACACACAGGATCTCTATTAAAAAATATAAGAAATTAGTACTATTGATTATCTCTAGGGAGCTAAATTGGTCGGCTAGAGGACAGGTGCAGGAAGACAACTATTTATTAGATACCATCTTAAAGCTTTTGAATTTTAAAACAAGTGAAGAATATAATATTTGGATAAAGAAAAAATGTGTAATTTAATATTTAATAAAGCTGATTAATGTTACAAGTAAAAGGCACATGATATAGTACATTTAGGTATGTGTTGAATTTTTACTTTCAAGGAATTAATGGATGCAAAATATCCCACTATAAGGATAAAGAATAATTAATGAGAGGTTAAAAATTTGACTAGGCTTTTGAAACCTAATTTTTTTTTTCTCACCAGCATGACAGCATGAAGAATTCAGTGCACCTGCTCCGCCATGAAACAGATACAAATTTTTTAAAAAACACCACCACTCAAGGCCCTAGAAATAGTCCAAAGAGCACACAACAAACTGAGAAAACATTCACTTAAGAAAATCTACTAAAACTCAGTAAGATAAACAAGAACCTAAAGTATTTGAACCAAGATCCTACTCTCTTCCTGCTCTCAGCTCAGCAAGAAAGCAAATTCACTACAGACTGGTAGAACCTGAGCTCCCTCTTCCCCTAGCTTGAGTTGGAAGATTACCTCCCCAGGAGGGGAAAATCTCAGCATTTCTCATCCTACCACCAGCTACTTGCTGCTGTGGCTAAGTTTCAGATAAGTAGAGCTAAGAGGCAGATGCTTCCTTTTGCCCAGACCCCACTTATGGGACAGGGGATCTGAATAGATAATTCTCCAAAAAAGATATACAAATGACCAGCAAACACACCATCATTAGTCATCAGGGAAATGCAAATCAAAACCACAATGAGATACCTGCCATCTCACATGCACTAAGATGGCTGTAATTTAAAAGTCAAGGAATAACTTATTACCATGTGAACCAGCACTTCCACTCCTAGGTATACACCCAAATGAATTGAAAGTAGGAACGAACACAGATATTTGTACACTCATGTTCACTGTTATTCACAATAGCCAAAAGGTATAAACAACTCAAATGTCTATCAAATGATGAATAAATAAGCAAAATGCAGTAGATATCCATACAGTGAAATATTATCCAGTCATAAAAAGGAAATCAAGTACTGATACATGAAACAACATCAATGGACCTTGACAACACTGTACTGAGATTAAAAAGCTAAATAAACAAAAGACTACATATTACATGATCTGATTTATATGAAATGTTCACAGTGGGCAACTCTCTATACATAGAGAGACAGCAGATTAGTGGTTGCTTAAGGCTGGAGGAGTGCTAAGGAGAAAGAGGGATGATAGCTAAGGTGTATATAGTGTTTTTTTTTAAATTAATTAATTTATTTATTTTGGCTGTGCTGGGTTTTCGTTACTGTGCGCGGGCTTTCTCTAGTTGCGGTGAGCTGGGGCTACTCTTCGTTGAGGTGCGCAGGCTTCTCACTGCAGTGGCTTCTCTTGTTGTGGAGCACGGGTTCTAGTTGCATGGGCTTCAGCAGTTGTGGCGCATGGGCTTAGTTGCTCCGCGGCACGTGGGATCTTCCCAGACCAGGGCTCGAACCCACGTTCCCTGCATTGGCAGTAACCACTGCGCCACCAGGGAAGCCCTGGTTTCATTTCGTTTCTTTTCTTTTCTTTTTTTTCTTTACTTTCCTTTCTTCCTCCCTCCCTCCCTCCCTCGCTTCCTTCCTCTCTCTCTCTCTCTTTCTTTATGGCTGTGTTGGGTCTTCATTGCTGCATGCAGGCTTTCTCTAGTTGCGGCGAGCGGGGGCTACTCTTTGTTGTGGTGCGTGGGCTTCTCATTGCAGTGGCTTCTCTTGTTGCGGAGCATGGGCTCTAGGCGCATGGGCTTCAGTAGTTGTGGCACGTGGGCTCAGTAGTTGTGGCTCGCGGGCTCTAGAGCGCAGGCTCAGTAGTTGTGGCGCACGGGCTTAGTTGCTCCACGGCATGTGGGATCTTCCTGGACCAGGGCTCGAAGCCATGTCCCTTGCATTGGCAGGTGGATTCTTAACCACTGTGCCATCAGGGAAGCCACCTCTGGTTTCTTTTTAAATTGACAAAAATGTTCTAAATTTGACTGTTGTAACAGTTGCACATAACTGTGAACATGCCAAAAATCACTGAATGTGCCCTTTAAGTGGGCAAATTGTATGGTAAGTGAATTATCTTTCAATAAAGCTGTTATTAATTTTTTTAAAGTACTTATTCATATACCATTTGCTCCTTTTTCTTCTGGGATGTTTATTTTCTTCAATTGCTTAATAATATTACCTTGTATATGAGACAAAGAACACAATAAGCTTATCAAACATTTCCCCCTAATATGCTGTTTTGATTTTCAAATATATGCAAACATAGATGTAAATGCATACTCATATAGCCTCTTCCAACTTGGGACCAGCAAAAGAATGAAGTCTTGGAAAAACTTTGTCTTTCACTCAAGTTTTGAATGGCTTCCATTTCTCTATTTAAGTATTTGAAACATTAGAATTTCTATTACTATAAATGTAGCCAGTTATCCAAAATTTCCATTTGTACTGCTTTATAAACTTATTTAACAAAGTATTGCACACAGTGTTTTATTTTTCCCAATCCCCTTCCATGTGGCATACAATGAAAATAAGAACAGAGTACAAATATCATCCCAATAAAAGCCCTAGCAAGTAATTTTGTGGATATTGACCAAATGATTCTAAAATTTATATGGAAAGGCAGAATACCCAGAAGAGCCAACACAATAATGAAGAAGAAGAACAAAGTCGGAGGACTGATATGACCAGACTTCGAAACTCAGTATAAAATTACAATAATCAAGATAATGTAGCACTGGCGAAAGAACAAATAGATCAATGGAACAAAAACAGTAACAAAAATCTGTACATGAAGGTTTATAGCAGCTTTATTCATAACTGCCCAAAACTGGAAGCAATCAAGATGTTCTTCAAAAGGTGACTGGATAAACAAACTGTTGTATATCCATACAGTGGAATATTATTCTGCAATAAAAGGAAATGAGCTACCAAACCAAGAAAAGACATGGAGGAAACTTAAATGTATATTGCTTAGTAAAAGAAGCCAATCTGAAAAGGTTATACACTGTTATGATTCCAACTATATGACATTCTGGAAAAGGAAAAACTATGGAGCCAGGAAAAATATCAGTGGTCACCAGAGGTTTCACTGTGGGGAGAGAGAGGGTGGGATGAATAGAGCACAGGAAATTTCTCAGGGCAGTGAAACTATTCTGTACAATACTGTAATGGTGAAATGCACAACACTAGGCATTTGTCAAAACCCACAGAACGGTATAACACAAAGAGTGAACCCTAATGTAAATTACTGACTTTAGTTAAAAATAATGTCATGTCACTATTTGTTTATCAATTGTACCATGTATCACACTAATATAAGATGTAACAGGACACTATGAGTGGAAGGGGGTGGTAATATGTACTATCTGCTCAATTTTCTGTAAACCCAAAACTGCTTTTAAACTAGTAGTCTATTGATTAATTTTTTTAAATATTAGCCTATTAATTAAAAAAATTAACTACCTAAAATTATAGTACTTTACATAAAATTACGTAGGAATACAAGTAATCCAAGACAGGTTGATTTTTTAAAAGCAATTAAATGGTTATGAAGTTATCAAGAACAACAAGAAAAACCACAAAATGAGAAGCTACATCTCCATTACAGGAATAAAGCCGAGGATAGCCTACCATGCTGATACTCAATACTGAAGAGAGGGGGAAAAGAATCTGACAAACAAGAAGGGTTGATAATTTTTAAAACACTTTAAAATCTGGAAATAAATGGGCGTAGAGAAAATAAGACAGCTCTTCTAAAATAAATGAAACATGATACTTCTTTTTATGCTATTGTTGTTTATCTTATTTAATTGAGTTAGCAGTGAGAGGATTCCAACCGGGAATCTTAAATTATGGAAAGAGAAGATACTCTCTTCATATCAAGGAGGGATGCAAGCAAAAGCTGTGGAGGCAAGGTAACAGGCGGTGGACAACGAGATTGAAAACAGTAAAAACAGGCAAGACAAAATTATAGGTCTGATTTACAAAGAAATTTAAATAAATTTCAGTACTATGCCATTTCTTATGATACACATTTTAAACTTAAAATAGGAAGTTTTTGTATATTTGCATTTTCTTGACAAGTCATTTACATAAACAAGTGTGCTCATTTTAATGCCAAAATCCACCCAGATATTAATGCATTCAGCAACCTACGCTTATGCCAGGAAACTGGAAAATGATTATGCATATCTGATTTTACATTACTCGTGTTTTTCTTTTAAAGACTTAGGTCTGAATATCCCTGGAGAAGGGAATCTGGAAAACTAAGGGAGAGCTAATTTTCGCTCACTTTTATAAGATATGCAGTTTTAAACTAACATGTGTGGGTGGTCAGCAAACAAAAGGAGTCAGTAAATGTAACAAACTCTTAATGAAATACAAACCAGTACAAAATACACCAAGTGTTTCTATCCTGAATTCCTTAATCCTATGTTTGGCCATGCAGAGCTTCATCAGAAAACCTTAGGTGTTTTCTCACACAGCACACTTCATCATTACTACAGGATTAAATGTGACCAGCCTGACAAACAAGAGCAGGGGCATAACACTGTTATGCAACTCGATGTCTGCAAGGGTGGCTTGCGGCAACTTCTTCACTCAGCAAGTGCCAAGTGCATGTTCAATGTTACTGCTTACCACCAACCAAGTAAAGACACTATCCTTCAGATCCTCAGATGAACCTGTTTGCTAAATTTTACAATGCCTGAAAAATACCTTGGAATTATCATCAACAACTACAGATACAGGTGCGTGACACTACTATATAATTATTTCAGTAAGAGAAATTATCTAATTTGAAAGTAGTTACTAGTACTAGGTAAAAGAATAAAATTCTCATCTTCTGTATTTGAAACAACATTTCAATGGGGAAAAGGATATTCAAATGGCTGAAACGAAACAGAATAGTTTAAAGGTTGATAAGAAATTTATAAGAAATAATCAAAAAGATTAGTCATTTTTTCCATGAAACACACGATCCAGCATGTGTAAAAACTAAAAATAATTCTAAGAAAAAATGGAAAACATTTACTGCTTGGCTTATTACTGGCAGAAGCTCACCAATTCTTACCAAACAATTACAGTGAAATTTACCAGAGATTACTAATGGGAAAGACCCACCCCTTCTGGAGAACTGAAAACATTTGCCATGTTCAATAAAGAAGTTTGTCCAGGTTTTTTGTTCATTTCTTTTTCTCTGAGTGCAAACAGAAGTTCTCCACGAAGAGAAAAGGTCCATTCATCACTACTGTGGACTAAAGCAGGATAACTGGGAATACTTTATTCCTGATGCAATGTAGGGTAAGGAACACTTCTCTTTTAATTATTTTAAAACTTGGACACGCAGCTCTACCCACCACCAGAGCCTCCCATCAAGCCTCTTAGAGAGCCTCAAACACCAGAGGGCAGCCAGCAGAAGCAAGAAAAACTACAATCCTGCAGCCTGTGGAACAAAAACCACATTCACAGATAGATAGGCAAGATGAAAAGGCAGAGGGCTATATACCAGATGAAGGAACAAGAAAAAACCCCAGAAAAACAACTAAATGAAGTGGAGATAGGCAACCTTCCAGAAAGAGAATTCAGAATAATGATAGTGAAGATGATCCAGGAGCTCGGAATAAGAATGGAGGCAAGGATCGAGAAGATGCAAGAAATGTTTAACAAAGACCTAGAAGAATTAAAGAACAAACAAACAGAGATGAACAATATAATAACTGAAATGAAAACTACACTAGAAGGAATCAATAGCAGAATAACGTGAGGCAGAAGAACAGATAAGTGACCTGGAAGACAGATTGGTGGAATTCACTGCTGCAGAACAGAATAAAGAAAAAAGAATGAAAAGAAATGAAGACAGCCTAAGAGACCTCTGGGACAACATTAAAGGCAACAACATTCGCATTATAGGGGTCCCAGAAGGAGAAAAGAGAGAGAAAGGACCAGAGAAAATATTTGAAGAGATTATAGTCGAAAACTTCCCTAACATGGGAAAGGAAATAGCCACTCAAGTCCAGGAAGCGCAGAGAGTCCCATACAGGAAAAACCCAAGGAGAAACACGCCGAGACACATAGTAATCAAATTGGCAAAACTTAAAGACAAAGAAAAATTATTGAAAGCTGCAAGGGAAAAACGACAAATAACATACAAGGGAACTCCCATAAGGTTAACAGCTGATTTCTCAGCAGAAACTCTACAAGGCAGAAGGGAGTGGCATGATATACTTAAAGTGATGAAAGGGAAAAATCTACAACCAAGATTACTCTACCCTGCAAGGATCTCATTTAGATTTGATGGAGAAATCTAAAGCTTTACAGACAAGCAAAAGCTACGAGAATTCAGCACCACCAAACCAGCTCTACAACAAATGCTAAAGGAACTTCTCTAAGTGGGAAACACAAGAGAAGAAAAGGACCTACAAAAACAAACCCAAAACAATTAAGAAAATGGTCATAGGAACATACATATCGATAATTACCTTAAACGTGAATGGATTAAATGCTTCAACCAAAAGACACAGGCTTGCTGAATGGATACAAAAACAAGACCCATATATATGCTGTCTACAAGAGACCCACTTCAAACCTAGGGACACATACAGACTGAAAGTGAGGGGATGGAAAAAGATATTCCATGCAAATGGAAATCAAAAGAAAGCTGGAGTAGCAATACTCATATCAGATAAAATAGACTTTAAAATAAAGAATGTTACAAGAGACAAGGAAGGACACGACATAATGATCAAGGGATCACTCCAAGAAGAAGATATAACAATTATAAATATATATGCACCCAACATAGGAGCACCTCAATACATAAGGCAACTGCTAACAGCTATAAAAGAGGAAACCGACACTAACACAATAATAGTGTGGGACTTTAACACCTCACTTACACCAATGGACAGATCATTCAAAATGAAAATAAATAAGCAAACAGAAGCTTTAAATGACACAATAGACCAGATAGATTTAATTGATATTTATAGGACATTCCATCCAAAAACAGCAGATTACACTTTTTTCTCAAGTGTGCACGGAACATTCTCTAGGATAGATCACATCTTGGGTCACAAATCAAGCCTCAGTAAATTTAAGAAAATTGAAATCATATCAAGCATCTTTTCTGACCACAATGCTATGAGATTACAAATGAATTACAGGGAAAAATACGTAAAAAAGACAAACACATGGAGGCTAAACAATACGTTACTAAATAACCAAGAGATCACTGAAGAAATCAAAGAGGAAATCAAAAAATACCTAGAGACAAATGACAATGAAAACACGATGATCCAAAACCTATGGGATGCAGCAAAAGTAGTTCTAAGAGGGAAGTTTATAGGATACAAGCCTACCTAAAGAAACAAGAAAAATCTCAAGTAAACAATCTAACCTTACACCTAAATGAACTAGAGAAAGAAGAACAAACAAAACCCAAAGTTAGAAGGAAAGAAATCATAAAGATCAGAGCAGAAATAAATGAAATAGAAACAAAGAAAACAATAGCAAAGATCAATAAAACTAAAAGCTGGTTCTTTGAGAAGATAAACTAAATTGATAAGCCATTAGCCAGACTCATCAAGAAAAAGAGGGAGAGGACTCAAATCAATAAAATCAGAAATGAAAAAGGAGAAGTTACAACAGACACTGCAGAAATACAAAGCATCCTAAGAGACTACTACAAGCAACTTTATGCCAATAAAATGGACAACCTGGAAGAAATGGACAAATTTTTAGAAAGGTATAACCTTCCAAGACTGAACCAGGAAGAAACAGAAAATATGAACAGACCAATCACAAGTAATGAAATTGAAACTGTGATTAAAAATCTTCCAACAAACAAAAGTCCAGGACCAGATGGCTTCACAGGTGAATTTTATCAAACATTTAGAGAAGAGCTAACACCTATCCTTCTCAAACTCTTCCAAAAAATTGCAGAGGAAGGAACACTCCCAAACTCATTCTATGAGGCCACCATCACCCTGATACCAAAACCAGACAAAGACACTACAAAAAAAGAAAATTACAGACCAATATCACTGATGAATATAGATGCAAAAATCCTCAACAAAATACTAGCAAACAGAATCCAACAACACATTAAAAGGATCATACACCACGATCAAGTGGGGTTTATCCCAGGGATGCAAGGATTCCTCAATATACGCAAATCAATCAATGGGATACACCATATTAACAAATTGAAGAATAAAAACCATATGATCATCTCAATAGATGCAGAAAAAGCTTTTGACAAAATTCAACACCCATTTATGATAAAAACTCTCCAGAAAGTGGGCATAGAGGGAACCTACCTCAACATAATAAAGGCCATATATGACAAACCCACAGCAAACATCATTGTCAATGGTGAAAAACTGAAAGCATTTCATCTAAGATCAGGAACGAGACAAGGATGTCCACTCTCACCACTATTATTTAACATAGTTCTGGAAGTCCTAGCCACGGCAATCAGAGAAGAAAAAGAAATAAAAGGAATCCAAATTGGAAAAGAAGACGTAAAACTGTCACTGTTTGCGGATGACATGATACTATACATAGAGCATCCTAAAACTGCCACCAGAAAACTGCTAGAGCTAATTAATGAATATGGTAAAGTTGCAGGATACAAAATTAATGCACAGAAATCTCTTGCATTCCTATACACTAATGATGAAAAATCTGAAAGAGAAATTATGGAAACACTCCCATTTACCACTGCAACAAAAAGAATAAAATACCTAGGAATAAACCTACCTAGGGAGACAAAAGACCTGTATGCAGAAAACTATAAGACACTGATGAAAGAAATTAAAGATGATACCAACAGATGGAGAGAGATACCATGTTCTTGGATTGGAAGAATCAACATTGTGAAAATGAGTATACTACCCAAAGCAATCTACAGATTCAATGCAATCCCTATCAAATTACCAATGGCATTTTTTACGGAGCTAGAACAAATCATCTTAAAATTTGTATGGAGACACAAAAGACCCCGAATAGTCAAAGCAGTCTTGAGGCAAAAAAATGGAGCTGGAGGAATCAGACTCCCTGACTTCAGACTCTACTACAAAGCTACAGTAATCAAGACAATATGGTACTGGCACAAAAACAGAAACATAGATCAATGGAACAAGATAGAAAGCCCAGAGATTAACCCACGCACCTATGGTCAACTAATCTATGACAAAGGAGGCAAAGATATACAATGGAGAAAAGACAGTCTCTTCAATAAGTGGTGCTGGGAAAACTGGATAGCTACATGTAAAAGAATGAAATGAGAATACTCCCTAACACCATACACAAAAATAAACTCAAAATGGATTAGAGACCCAAATATAAGACTGGACACTATAAAACTCTTAGAGGAAAACATAGGAAGAACACTCTTTGACATAAATCACAGCAAGATCTTTTTTGATCCACCTCCTAGAGTAATGGAAATAAAAACAAAAATAAACAAATGGGACCTAATGAAACTTCAAAGCTTTTGCAAAAAAAAAAAAAAAAAAAATGATAATAGATTATTTGAAGTTCTACTAAAATGCATCTATTTTCTATCATGTTCCACCACCTTCAACAGAGTAAAACAGAACTGCAGGCTGAAAAATTATGCAACAAAAACAAGTACAATAAATTTATTTCCTATTTCTCTGTATAGTTCAAAGATACCTTTCCTAAGGATTTGTTTCACAGTCAACTTTCTTCTTCTCTAGACCAAGAGATTTTTTTGGGAAAATGGGTACTCCTGTCATCACTACAACAGAAGATGTAAAGAAGAAGAGAAAGAAGAAAATGAAGAATCTGTCTTGACCATGTTAGGCATTATTGGGATAGTACTTAACCTCTTGGTAATAGTTATTGTGTATATCTATATCACAAGCTGATAGTCTCTTTCATGGGGTTGCATTCAGGACAAAAACCAACTCTAACAAAAATGATTTCTAAGAATAACCTTTAAAAGAATATTTCCACAAGATTATGACAAACATTCCAGGGCAAGTGCCTGGCTCTAAGGGCAGTAACCCAGGTAAGTGCCCTACTCTAGGCACTGCAGTGAATATATGGATAATAAAGATTTATTTCTGTATGCCAGAAAACAGACAAGATCCAGTAATAGAAATAAGACACAAAAGCAACAATGCAACAGATTTTTTCCTAAAAGTACATATTGAATATATATCATTTTCATTCCAATTGCTTTTATATTTATGTTTACTTTAAGCCTCTAATAATCTACCTAATATAGGAAAGGGAAATTTTTTCAGCATGGGAAAGAAAACTAACAAAATCTACAGAAAAATAAAGTTTTATTCAGTATCAATAAATGCTGAATATTCTCAAAAGCATTGTCTTCCTTTGGATTTATACTCAATATCTCAAAAGAAATGCATGCTTTAAAATAACTTTTTGGTAGTTAAGCATTTGTAACTATAAGATTGCAAAGAAAATAAATACTACATAGAAAAAGCATCTTGTTTTTTTCTGATGTTCTTCAGCACGTGTTGACTTTATTTCTCTGATCAATTTCAGTAATACAAAACGAGGGGCCCACCTCTCGTTGAGTATAAAAACCTCAACTCAATCTAATAAAGTAATACTTGTTTATGGAATGTTCATTTGAGTGGACTCAAAAACTAATGTGAAAATTAAAAAATAAATTGCTCAAATATTTATTTTCAATTAAAGAATTTATTCATCCTACTTTGCCTAACTTGAAATATAAAGTCATCCTACATTTCACGGAAATATCACATGGAAATAAAGCAATGAGAGATCCTTAAATTATTTCTCTGTAAATTAAAAATCCTTTCAAGTAACTGAATACTAAAATTTAATCCATAACTATATGCAATCAATATCCCTACAAGTAGCGTGGCTAGTGTGCATATCTTAAAAGATAATCATGTAACAAATATATTCAGTCTGGTAAACTACCTTATTCAAAACACAGCTCCATTTTTCAAAGTACCAATCCAATAATTTGACTTTTATACTTATAATCCTTCCTAACGCTAAACTATTTTCTTCCCTAGCAGATCAATAGTTGTAGAAATTATACTTGAACAACATACAGTTTTTTAAAAAAAGGCTGAAATAAACACTGGGTACAGTAAAGTAAGGAGAATTTTTTCATCTAGGATCTTAAATTCTCACTAAAATGTAACTCAACAAATAAACCAAAAACTCTTCCTTGATACTATACATTTAAAAACAAAACATGGCTCTGCAATAAAGATCTTTGCAAATGAGATTACTGAAAGGATATCTGAAGTGGGCATATATCATCAAGAATATTTGTATACATTGCAGCACTATTTACAATAGCCAGGTCATGGAAGCAACCTAAATGCCCATCAACAGACGAATGGATAAAGAAGTTGTGGTACATATATACAATGGAATATTACTCAGCCATAAAAAGGAACGAAATTGAGTCATTTGTTGAGACGTGGATGGATCTAGAGACTGTCATACAGAGTGAAGTAAGTCAGAAAGAGAAAAACAAATATCGTATATTAATGCATGTATGTGGAACCTAGAAAAATGGTACAGATGAGCCAGTTTGCAGGGCAGAAGTTGAGACACAGATGTAGAGAATGGACATATGGACACCAAGGGGGGAAAACTGCGGTGAGGTGGGGATGGTGGTGTGCTGAACTGGGCGATTGGGATTGACATGTATACACTGATGTGTATAAAATTGATGCCTAATAAGAACCTGCAGTATAAAAAAACAAACAAAACAACTAATACTAAACTTTCATTGGGTTATTTGTATGGAAATATGTTAATATAAATGTTTCAGACATTACATGAAATTTCTAAAAATCTTATATTTGTATTTGTATGGAAATATGTTAATATAAATGTTTCAGACATTACATGAAATTTCTAAAAATCTTATATTTGTATTTGTATGGAAATATGTATGGAAATATGTTAATATAAATGTTTCAGACATTGCATGAAATTTCTAAAAATCTTATATGTTCTGGTATAATGTTATAAGTAATAATCCTAGTTATTACTTTAAAATGTATATCTCAGAAATAACTAATTTTCTTGTCAACTGCATTATTATGAACTTTCATCAAATCTTTAACCGTGGTCATTTTTAAGTCTTTTGTCATTTACAGACAGTTCTGGGTGTACTCTGATGATTTTGCAAATATGTTCCTATAAAAGGGTTTCATCTTCAAGAAATTCATGGAAAAGACTCTGACAAGTACAGGTTTCTGGTAACGGACTGTACTGCTGAACTGAATGAATAAGCATTTTCAGAACTCTAATCAAAAACTGATGAACTCATAAAAGTGCTAACAAAAGATCAAGATGAAAAAAAAAATTAATTACATGGGACTGAGTGAACTGATGAGGATGAGTATAATTTGTGTGACTTTCTGTCTGAATTTAAAAAAAAAAAAATCCCACAAGGACTCAGAGGCAAAGAATATACAAATCAATTTTCACTGCAAAGTAAAGGAGCTGTTACAGTGAAGGATTACTGGACTGAATGTCAATATTATGACATAGTATGAGTGTGTTTCATGTTTGGTAATTGCAATCATTGTTGCTTTTGTTGTGGTCATCCATGTACAATGCTTGGTGTCAGTCTATTTATCTCTTGTAAAAATAAAATACAGTGTGTGTGTGTGTGTGAAAAAAAAAAAAGAATATTTGTACATTAATAAAATGTTAGTTGGAAGTTGTTTTACTGCAGAGCCATGAATTTAATATGTAATTAGTAATAATTCTATCACATACAAGCGCTGTAAGGAAAACATCAATGAGTTTTACACAAATACTTTGATAAAAATAACTTCTGTATGTAATGATTCATATACAATATTTCATTTCCTTTTCAATTTTACCATTGTTTAATTTCTTGAATTTATACTTTTCAATCAAGCCTTAGCCAACAAATTGTTTTGGGGATTCATGTCAACCCTAGAATATGTTAAACTTTGGCTGAAGTTGGCAGTTAAGCCAGCCACTAGGGCAAAATAATGAAATAAACGGAAACCCTATTAAGAGGTCAAAGATTTTTGGCAGAATATCAAAGTATGAATGTTTTTTACACAAGTCAAGGCCAACTTGCTCTACTCAGCAAGAAGGATATTCTACTGGGGGCGTGATACACACACACACACACACACACACACACACACACACACAATCTTTTACAGTTTCTCATGTAAGCCTAATTCAATGATTGTTTTAGCCAATTCCCTTTTTATGCTTTTAAAAAGTATTCTACTGGGAATTCCCTGCTGTTCCACTGGTTAGGGCTCGGCGCTTTCACTGCCACGGGGCAGGTTCAATCCCTGGTCAGGGAACTAAGATCCCATAAGCCACACTGCGCAGCCACAAAAAAAAAAAAAAAGTATTCCACTAATGTATCATATAAGCATCTAGTATGTGTAATATTTAACTATGTAATGGCAATATAACTGGCATAAATAAATTTGGAAACAAATATAACTCTTAATAGGCTTACAATTTAATTAATGGGAAATTATATATATATATATATATATATATATATATGGCACAAGTCAAGTTATTTACAGAAGAAATGAAGAGTTATAGTTCATTTGGCAGGTTGGTTAGGTGGAATTTTATTAAGAAGGTGTGTACTATAAACAGACTACAATGTGAGAAGTGAAAATATAAACAATAGATACCCTGGCAACTAACAGGAAGAGAAGGACCACTCTACTTTGGGTAAACAAGGAAGGTATCTTTAAAAGGTTCCAGATATTTTACCCTTACAAATCTATACAAATCAAATCAACTGGAAACCAGATAAAGTTTAATTTAAGCAACCTCTCCCCCCTTATAAAATTTATGCAATATAATCATTTAAGAGACAGAGTAATGTATTCCATACCAAAGACATTTCAAAATAGAATACCTTTGACAAACAGGAAAATTCTAGATAAAAGAAACTAATATTTGTTGATGAGCACTTACGTGTGCCAAATACTCTGAGTGGCCACTAACATGCTCAAAATTTTGGTACTCTGTACTCTTCTACCAAGAATGAAACGGCAGACAGGATCTTGTTTTTGACTCATATGCAGAAATAAAATATAATAAATGCAGGCAAGTGTTTCAGATTTTATTTGTACTACTCAGATATTTTTAAGAAAACTGGGGCCATATTATAACACAGTTTGGAATTAAAAACCAAGTGGCCTGCAACTTTATTTAGCAGAAGAATCTTGTAAAATCTTCACCCATTTCTGACAGACTCATTATTAAAACAGTGTAAAGAAATGGCAATAAAATACAATATAACTCAAAAGTTTCAAATAAACTATTACCAAGAAAACCGTAAATAAGGATATGATGTTAAGAACTATGTGTTATGACAGCTCAATAATTTCTACTTATTTGTTTCTCAGGCAATGTGTATCAACAAAACAAGCAAAATAACTATTTTTGTAAATGATAAAATAATATATTTTCTACAGATAAACCACTAATATTTTCATGTAACAGTACTAATATAATTTCTATGCCTTCAACAAACAACAGGCCCCCCTGAATTTGCTGCCCTGAGGCCTGAAAAGATAGCAACGGTTCCAACTGTACATTTACTCTGAAGGATCTTTTTAGTAATAACTTTTGGATTTACAGAATGTGGTCAGGGGCTTCCCTGGTGGCGCAGTGGTTGAGAATCTGCCTGCCAATGAAGCGGACACGGGTTCGAGCCCTGGTCTGGGAAGATCCCACATGCCGCGGAGCAACTAGGCCCGTGAGCCACAACTACTGAGCCTGCGCGTCTGGAGCCTGTGCTCCGCAACAAAGAGATGCCGCGACACTGAGAGGCCCGCGCACCGCGATGAAGAGTGGTCCCCCGCTCGCCGCAGCTAGAGAAAACCTTTGCACGGAAACGAAGACCCAACACAGCCAAAAATAAATAAATAAATAAAAAAAAAAAAAAAAAAAAAGAATGTGGTCATATTTAAGACATTTGCCATAACAACAAAATTAACTTTATTCTCTCATAAAATTAAACTTAAATACTGAATTTTTGAGGAATATAACCTAAGATATAGTCCAAAGATATATTGGATTTTAACCCAAAATCCATTTTCCTGAGGAAAATCAGGTGGTATAAGAAAGCTGGCAATAATGGCTTTTGTCCCATTATAGCTAGTTACAGAACTACCATACCAATATTATGAAAAAGAGGAAATTTTAATACTAGTATATACTATCACTTAGCTAAAACAACCAGCCAAATCAGTAGATACTTTATAATGTTCCCAATAAAAAAAAAAGTTTTGGGGCTTCCCTGGTGGCACAGTGGTTGGGAGTCTGCCTGCCAATGCAGGGGACACGGGTTTGAGCCCTGGTCTGGGAGGATCCCACATGCCGCGGAGCAACTAGGCCCGTGAGCCACAACTACTGAGCCTGCGTGTCTGGAGCCTGTGCTCCGCAACAAGAGAGGCCGCGATAGTGAGAGGCCCGCGCACCGCGATGAAGAGCGGCCCCCGCTTGCCGCAACTAGAGAAAGCCCTTGCACAGAAACGAAGACCCAACACAGCCAAAAATAAATAAATTAATTAATTAAAAAAAAAGAAGCAGGGCTGTCAGGTTAGCTGTCATCTCAGCTGCTTCTCTTAACCTTTAAAAAAAAAAAAAAAGTTTTGTGCTTGTTCTCCTTTCTTCCTTCCTCTAACATATCACATTTATTCATTTCTCTTTTCCATAGTGAAAAAATCCATGTATATCTTTTTTAAAATTTGAAAATATGTGAGTTTAGCAATGGCCACATTACAGCTAAACAGTAAAACGTGGGCAACTGAATAAATTTCTCTGGATTTCATTTGCTCTTTCCTAATCTGACACTATGAAACACGCACTAAAAAGGTAGAGATTTTATAACACTTTGATAAAGAGTTTCTAGCATGCTCTACTATATTAATGGCAAGTAATTTAATGTGCTCAGTGGTGCTGTTTTCTGAAGACAGGAACATGTCATTTTCCAAAACGGGAATGAGAATGATAAGGGTGAGGGACTCTAAGGTAACATTTTACCTGCTAATTCTCACATTCATACACTTTTACAAAGTATTTCTAGCAATGAAATGAGATCTCCATCTAGTGGCCAGTGGGGTAACTGAAGGCTTACTCAATAGCATGTATGTAACTGACAGCAGCCTGAGGAAAAATGATCCTTGTTCACATCGCAGCTTTCAAAATAACATGGCTGTGACAAATGGAACTCAGAATGTTGGGAGAGAGAAATTAAAATGAACACATCCTTCATATGAAGATTTTCCTATCTACCTAAGAAATCTCATGAAAATAACTTTCTTTCTTTTAAGATTTTTAATCATTCCTTTTACAAATGATACTAGAGATAAAAATAGCCTAATACAAACATATAAATCACTTATTTGTTTCAGTTACCTACCTTGAAGCTGTGGCTTCAAATTCACTGTTTTATACACAGAGTTACCTTAATGAGCATTGTTTGCCTCAAGTCTCACTCATTCACTACTGGTGCTGTGTGCACCCTTTGTTTCTATGAAAATAAAAGGCTCCTAAGAAGCAATTAAGTGGTCAAAGCAACACCTCAAAGGCTAAGAGGGAACATAAAGTGCTACCTCTTGATGAGAAAATTAAAATCTTAGATCACTTAAAAAGTGGCAAGTCGCCTGCCAAGGTGGACTGGTAAGGTTGATAAGAATAAACTGAACATTCATAAAATAAAGCGGAAAGAAGTCAAAATTTGTGGAAGTGTTAGTGCTGCCCTTACAATGGCAAAAATGGTCTCTCTGGTTCGTGATAAAGTGCCTGCAAAGACTGAGAAAGCATCAAGTGTGTGACTAGAGGACACGTCACAGAAGCATATCCCCGTCGAAGGCAAAACAATGTGTGAAAAAGCACTTGGCCTCTATGAGCACTACTGTGAGGGGGTTGAGGAGAGGAAGTTTAAGGCTAGTAAAGGATGCTTGGCTAGCTACGTAAAGTGCTACAGTCTTAAGAACTTAAAGATCACAGGAGAATCGGCATTCCCAGAAGAGCTCAAGAAACTCACAGAAGAGAAAGGCTACCTTCCAGAGAAAGTCTTCAACTGTGATGAAACAGGCTTGTTCGGGAATAAGATGTCCAATCATGCCTACATCCGTAACAGTACCAAGCAGGCCCCGGGGGCTCTAGGCCTGGAAAGATAGCTTTAGTGGTGCTGTGTGGCAACACAGCAGGTCACATGATCAAGCCAGGCCTCATCTATGAAGCAAACAATCCCCAGGCCCTTAAAAACAAAAACTGCCTGCCTGTGTGTTGGCAATGCAACAAGAAGGCTTGAGTGACAGCCACCTTGTTGAGATGGTTCCACCAGTGCTTCATTCCTGAAGTGAAGAAATACCTCAAAGAGAAGGGGCTGCCAATAAGGTCCTCCTCACAATGCTCCCAGCCATCCCCAATGTCTCTGCTTTGCCAACGAGAACACGGAAGTGATGTTCCTGCCTCTTAACACTACCTCACCACCACAGCCACTTGACCAATGGATCATCAAGTGCATTACTGAGGTGACTTACACCCACCTCACCTTTGGGAGGATCCCTGCTGCCCTTGATACTAACCCTGACTTCAGCATCATGGATTTATGGAAGAGCTTCACAACTGTAGATGAAACTGTCCTTATTGCAGAGGCTGCAGATGCCCTAAAGCCCAAGACAGTCAATGCATGTTGGAAGCCATTCTGGAGTGGGGTAGTCAGTGATTACCCATTATTGATGCAGAAGTCAGGAATATCTTGAATGTTGCAAGTGAAGTTGGTGGAGAAGACTTCACTGACATGATTTGAGGACGACAACAAGGAACACATAGAAAAACATAGAGAAACCTTTCCCAACAAGGAACTCAAACATCTACTGAAATCCTTGACAGATGATGATGATCATGATGATGATGATGCAGCAGAAGGTCTAGAAGAGGCAGGGCTATCAATCTGGACACTTGAAAAATTTGCAGCAGTTTTTCAAAAGGTGGAATTGTTAAAGGATATGATCCTGAGTACATCCTCCAACGGAATGAAGCCTCCGTGTCACCCGAGGGATAACAACGTAAGCACAACCACTGCAAGATTTGTTTGATGATGCAAAGAAGAGATGAAACAGCTTACAACAATGTTTCTAACTAAAGCACCTGCAATTGTGAAGCCTTGATCTTCAATACTTCAGGACCCTCAGCTCTCAACCTCCACACATCAAGACATCATTATTATTGGACCTCCTTCAAAGTACCAACATCTGCAATTAGAAGCTGGTTCTTCCAACACAGATGTCCTGTCAGCAGGTTCAAGTTAGCCTGATGTCTCACTGCTTACCTACATGCTACACATGTGTCGCCTCACCATAGGCATCAGACAGCAATCATCATCATCATCATCATCATCATATGACAGTTAACAAAAGAGAAGAACCAGGTTTTCGGTGAGTGTTAACACAGTGTGTGTGAGAAAAAGAATAAATTTATATTTTCTCTATTTATAACTATATTTTCTATATGTACGTATATTTTAAACATTCTATGTATTTCTCTTTCATTAAATGAAAGCAGTCGGTACGTGCTGAAAGGAAGAAAATATTATGTTGTTGCTGGTGCGTACTATGTAGTTAGGTCTATGATGAGTGTCTCTGTACTGAACCTGTAGACTTTTTTCTTGTCATTATTCCTTAAACAATACAGCATAATAACTATTTATGTAACATTTACATTGTGTTAGGTATTATAAGTAATCTAGAGTTGATTTAGAGCATACGGGAGGATGTGCAGAGCTTATATGCAAACACTATGCCGTTTGATATAAGCGCCTTGAGCTCCTGTGGATTTTGGTTTTGGTGGAGGGTCCTGGAACCAATCTCCCAAGGGCTAACTGTATTTTACTATAGCTCTCGAAAGAGCTTATTACATTAGGCTTGTGTTTTTGCATATCATCTGCTAGCAACGTAAGCAAACCATCTCTTGAATATAACGTCTCACACGAAATTATTAGCACTGCTCTCACACTTAAAAACCAACTTGCTGGATATGCTATAAAATAGTCCATATTCTGTAAAAATGTCAATATCATGAAAGACAAAGAAAAGTTGGGAACTTTTCTGCATTAAAGGAGAACAAAGATATGACAATTACATGAAGTAACAGATTCTGTACTGGATGCTCCACCTTATCCCAACCCCCCAAATGGCCAAAAACAATGTTCTACAGACCAATGACAAAATTGGAAAATGGACTTAAGACTAATGTTATAAAATAAGAATTTTACTAAATTCCAAGAAGACTGACTAGATAATTTGTTCAGATTTTAAAATGTCACTTTAAAAATTAGCATTTTAACCAAAATTGATAATTTATATAAGCAGCATATTTACTAATATATTAAGCTACATTTTCTTGAAATGCATCTGTAACTCATATTTAGAATATTCTAAATGGGCATACTTAAATAATATACCTTGTTCCTTAAAAACTATGGATTGAATATATCCCAAGTTCCAAAAAATTTTCTCTGATAAATGAAAACATCATTTAAGAGGTGTTCTGCCAATTATCTGACCTACTTATCTTAACTAAGTTAATTATTTTATATTAATTTACCTTAACTTAAAATCTTATTTCAAAATAATTTTTGTAACCATATTCAAATATAAATCTATCAATTAAAATTATACCACTGGACAAAGTACCAGATTCAAGCATATAAATCTCAACCTTGGGCAAAGAAATTTCTTTACTCTGGGAAAATAATCACAAAGGAAAGGCAAACATTAAATTTCTAAAATAGTTCCAAGATAGACTATCTTAAGTCCCTGCAATTCCATATATTTACCAGAATCAAAGCTTATTTATTAAAATACACACTTAACAGAAAGTGCACCTACTTGAATAGACTATTTTAAACAGTAAAAGTAAGTAATACCAGATTTCCTTTTTGATTCTGAACCATAAAGATAAAAGCTCAGTGTTACACAAGGACTGAATTTCAGAACAAGACAAAATTAAAAATTTCTGAGAGGTCATATAGTTTGAAAGTAAAAGGATTAATAATATTTTAACAATGTGGAAGGAAGTAAAGAGAAACCTTATCTTACTCTGTTCAATTTTTCTAAACGATTTAATATTAAATTGCGGCACTGATCTGAAGTGTTTACAGCTCCAAATATTTTACTTAATCAAAAAATATATTGTGCGTTTGACACCTATTTTTTCAAAAAGAAAAATCTGATGGATTAAACAGGTCAATCTAAAAAAAAAAAATCAATTATATAACACCTCAATATTTTTATGAAAAAGTTTGAGGTAGGCTGGGAAATGGTGTGTTTGGAAGCACAATAATCTTTTGAAGGTGGAGAATATGGGCAGTAATCCCTTTTCAAATACAGGTACATTTTCCATCCATCTAATTGCATTTGAACTGCTACCACAAATCAAAATAGACTACTTCAAGATTCATTTCCATTGCTTTCCTTACCTATTCTTCCTTAATAATCTAATTAAATGTGTAAGTGTTTATTTTCTTGAGTAAGAATATGAAAAAAAGCAGAGACAAGAAGCAGAGCAAATATTTAAATTTTAAAATGAATAAATAAAATTAAAGGTCCTGGCTAAAAGGAGATGTTAACTGCTTGTTTTTCTTGGCAATACTTGTTATGTCACTGAATGTCTAAATAAAACATCAACTTTCTATTCTTATTTAGGAAAAGAATACATTTCTTGGAAGATAATTTCACAACCAAGGAAATAATAAACTAGTTTCAATCAATAATCAATTGTATATTGGCAAAGTAAGTAACTATGGTACTTTTATTACTGAATTTGTAAAAACTAATACTCATTGTCAAGTATCTATGGACTTGAATAATTCATCTATCTGCCTTTCTTCAAATAACTACTGTCTGAAATTCTAATGTTTGAGAAAAACATTAAAAACACATAGAAATTCAATTAATCGTATTCAGATCAGAATATTGTCATGAAACTGCTAGCCTTTGCCCTATCATTTTCAGTTACAGGTTATTAAAAGGAAAACATGTACTTTCACAGTTGAAAACAAAGGGATAATGAAAACTTTTATTCTCTGTTATAGATGACTACACAGTAACAAATTAGGGGCCCCCCCAAAACAACTAAACATTTCTCAAATAATTTTAAGAAAAAAATCCATCAAACTCACACCTATATATATTAGGGAAGAATAATTTCAAATATTCCAATTGAACCTTATTATTTAAACTGATAATGATAAAATAAGTAAACAAAAGTATTCATCCACTAAGATATTTCAAAGGACTAGTTACAGTGTGATTTACCTGAGTCATTTCGTAGATAAGATGACATGGCTGGGATGAGGCAGGACTGACTGAGAAGCTCTAGAAGAACAGATGGAAGGGCATTACTGTTCTGTCCTCTACTCTCGTGAGATGACTGAGCTTCTCCATTTACAGCACCACTTGCAGGATTTATATAACTTGCAAGAACCTAAAAATAAAAATTGTTGGATTTAAATCGCGTTCTAGCTTCGTAGTTTAAAAGCCCATACTTTATGTTAGTCAATCTGAATACCAAGAGAATATATTTTCAACTCAATCAATGCCTCATACTACAAGTTTTAAAAATGATGTTTTTTCTTTAGATTTTCAAAAGAGGGTATGCTTTGCATGATGATGTAGTGTATGACCAGACATACAGAAGCAATCCACCTAAGAACATGAACTTAAAAGCTTAGTAGCAACTCTGAGATTATTTATTTCATTGAATAGATTCAGTTTATAGTTTGAGGGTGATGGAATCTTAGAATTTTATACAAGAATAAGCTTATCATCCGAGAACTGCAAAAATTATGTTCAAAGACTTCACCAATGCTCTAAAAAAAAAAAAAATGGACAACTAATTTTAGTCAATTAGTTGATGCAGGAACAAAAGCTAATCTTTAAGAACGTACTCTTCTCATTTCTGTGGTACTGAAGACTTTATAAGCTAGTTCACCTTGCCCAGTTCTAGAAAACTTATACAACAATGTGAGAAACAAAGATATAAAAAACAGATTTTTTTTAAAGAGTCCAGATATAGCACTTTAGATGAGAAGTTGACCAGAAGAAAGTAGACATGGCACATTCCAGTTATTTGATAATTTCATCTTTGTCACTTTCCTCTCAGTGAAGAAGCTAACTAAGAGGGAAGAATTTAGAGTTACAAGTAGGGAAGAGAAATCTTTGTCCAGTATCTTAAATGTACTGAGAGCAAGGAGTACAATGGGCTGTATAAAAGTAGCTTAGGATGAGATGGATAGTCAACAATAGTTAAAAATCAATACAAAAAAAAAAATTTAACTATTATCACTGACAATATCAACTTTGCAAATATACCTGCAGGAGACAGGTAACATGTTCCTCTTCCAGCCTCTGTTTAGTTAAGGCTTGTTCCACATCCCATCCAGAAGCTGTAGAGCCTGTTCCAAAGCCAGTCCCTTTGGCCCAATAGAGCTGCTGTTCTTCTGTTGATGTAGGGTTGTGAGAGCTTGATACTTGTGGCTTATAACAAAAAATAAAAATGTATTACTATTTGGTTTCATTTATCGTCAAAAATTTATCAGTAGGAATTTAAATAGTTTAGCTGCTATGGAAAACAGTTTGGCACTCCTTAAAAAATTAGACAAAGAAAGACAATGTGACCCAGCAATTCCACTCCTAGGTATACATCCAAAGACATAAAAACTGATACTCAAACAAATACGTTACTCTTATGTTCATAGCAAGACCATTCACAATAGCCAAAGGGTCAGCCCAAAAGCCCATCAATGGCTGAATGGATAAACAAACTGTGGTTTATACATACAATGGAATATTATTCAGCCATAAGGAATAACGAAGTACTGATACATGTTACCTGGATGAAACTCAAAAACATTTAAATGCTAGGTCAAAGAAGACAGACACAAAGGTAACATATTGTATGATTCCATTTATATGAAATATCCAGAGTAGGTAAATAAACAGAGACAGAATGCAAAGTATAGCTGTCAAGGGTTAGGGGAAGGGAAAAATGGGGAACAAATGCTTATATTTAAGAATAGATAAATGGGGACTTCCCTGGTGGCGCAGTGGTTAAGAATCCACCTGCCAACGCAGGGGACATGGGTTCGAGCCCTGGTCCAGGAAGATCCCACATGCCATGGAGCAACTAAGCCCATGCACCACAACTACTGAAGCCCACGTGCCTAGAGCCCATGCTCCACAACAAGAGAAGCCGCCGCAATGAGAAGCCCGCACACCGCAATGAAGAGTAGGCCCCGCTCCTTGCAACTAGAGAAAGCCTGCGTGCAGCAACAAAGACCCAATGCAGACAAAAATAAAAATTAATTAATTAATTAATTATTTTTTAGAAAGGATAAATGAAACTTTAACAATGTTTCCCAGGAATAGATAGGTTAAAGCATTTTAGGGCCTAAAGAGTCAATAATTCAAAATTAAACAGAGAAAACAGTGAAAGGAATAGGGATATGAGCCAGATCTTTTAGGATGGATCTATAATGGTGTCATATGTTTTCAATTAAAGGAAACTTCAACTGAGTAATGCGGACTGGCTCACCACTGTTTTGCCATTGCTAAAGAAGCTAAGAAATCTAATAATCACCTGTCAGTTTACATAAAGCATGCTTATTTAATTTTAGAAAGAAATTAACCTTTGAATACATTGAAGTTTTTGTCATAAAGAATCTTAAGAGTGATTACTCCTTTGTTATCTTGAAGTGTTTCTGAAGTATCAAACTAAGATTAAATCAGAAAACCATATATATTTTAAGATTTTATTCAAAGTTTGTCAGATTTCCAGTTAAAGACAGATTTGTTTGGAGACTGGCTAACATCAGAATCATTGAAATTATTTTCCTAAATTAAGGGTTGAACAAGGACTATTTTTCCTAATAATTTATCTTCTTCCTTCTTATTTGGTGTCATTTCCTACAACAGTCTCTGTTAGGTGATGCCTTGGTATTTTTTCCGTTGAGCTATTGTTCACTGTATTCCTTTTTTTTTTTTTTTTGCCATGGCCAAAAAGAAAAAATGTTAATGAAATGCCATATTTTCTACTCTGTGAGAGGTAAACATGGACAGATGCTTCAGTTTATTAAAGTCTAATTAATAATGGTCTTTCTAAAAAGTTTTATGTATTTTATGAGATGTCTTACACATATTTTTCAAATTTATTTATAGGTATTTTCTTTTTCTTTTGGCTGTGCCGCCCAAAGGATGTGGGATATAGTTCCCCGACCAGGGATTGAACCCGCACCCCCTGCGTTGGAAGCACAGAGTCTTAACCACTGGACCCCCAAGGGAAGTCTGATATTTTCTATTTTTGATACTATTCTAAAAGACATCTTTAAAAAGCTCATTTGGGACTTTACTGGTGGTGCAGTGGTTAAGAATCCACCTGCCAATGCAGGGGACACAGGTTCAGTCCCTGGTCCGGGAAGATCCCACATGCGACGGAGCAACTAAGCCTGTGTGCCACAACTACTGAGCCTGCGCTCTAGAGCTCGCGAGCCACAACTACTGGGCCTACATGCCAAGCTACTGAAGCCCACGCACCTAGAGCCCATGCTCCGCAACAAGAGAAGCCACCGCAATGAGAAGCCCATGCACCAAAGGGAAGAGTAGCTCCCCCTCGCCTCAACTAAAGAAAGCCAGCGTGCAGCAACGAAGACCCAATGCAGCCAAAAACAGATATAAATTAAATGACACCTTCTTTAAAAAAAAAAAAAAAAGAAACAACTGAACCTACCTCTGTTTGATTGAGGCTAGAGTTTGGAACTCGTGGGGCATGGTGGCTCAGAGCAGACAGACAGACAAGTATGAGGTGCAGTGCTCCAATTTCCAATGCCATCCTCCGCAGAAGCACACCATCGTCAGTTGTCAAAGGTGTAGTGCTAAACAAGCTACGAAGGACATGGAAAGGAAGGGTTGGGAGCACATTGGCTGATGGAGATTGCAGGATATGACCTAGATTAAAAGGAGGAGAGAACTCAAAATTAAAAATATTTAAAAACACAATAAGGAACAACACACAAGCTCACAAATTTATAATGGCAATGTAATATAAAATTATATCATTATACTTATTAGAAAACAACCACAAAATAATACCAGAAATAGTGATACCTTAATCTTTAATAATAAAGTGTCTAGAAAAGCTCACTAAGAAGACATCATATACATAAACTCCAAAAGAAAGTTGAAATATACTCATATGATATTAGTTACAGACTGTCAAAATTATTATAATCTAGAATTTAAGGGAAAAACTAACAACTAAAAAAGAAGCATTAAAAGTTTCTTACAAGAGTATGAAAGTAACTGCTTGCCTTGGAAGTAGTTTCAACCATGAATGCAAGAGTGAAACAATTTTGTTTTGTTTGCAATAAAGTTTTCTACTATGTTCTAGCTAGAGAGGAGCGTTAAATGTAAAAAAACAAAAAAGAACAAACAAAAACCCACTCCTACATGAATGGGAGATGAGACAACTACTGTAAAAGTTATTTTAGAATTATGCTTTTTAATAAACATTTATTGTATATTCACTAGAAATAGTTTGAAATGACCTAAAGACAATTCTTTTTCCTTTTCAGTTTAGTGTTACACCTACTATCTCGTAATAGAGTCCTAAAATACTGTGGTTCTTATCCCTCTAGGTACTTCAAAAATCAGATGAAGCAATTAGAAATTCCCAATCTACTAAAATAAGTATATACAATTTATATATGAAACCAAACAAGCAGGACTTATTTAGTATATAGACACTGTAATTTAATAACAATTATTACAAAAACATTTAAAATTATGTCAACATTTTTGAAGAATTCCATCAATATGAAAATACAAAAGAAAAAGTACATACAATGAATATTCAATAGCTTCAGAGTTACAGGATTCACAAATAAATTCATATAATTTTATTGGATTATATATACTTTGTTGTACAGGGTTTAAAAGTGTATACTTTCTAAATGGCATGTGAAAGATATCACCTCTAATCAAAACCACATGAGTTTAAAGTAAGATAAAAAATACTAATTATCAAATGTAATGGTTATTGAAGAATTAGAGGTAAACCAAATGAAAATGTACTTGCTAGGCTACTCTACGATTTTTCTTTGTTTCCTTCTATTAACACAACTGCCAGCCCAATGGAAATAATCACCATAGCTTTCTATTATTATTCTCTATTATTTTTATATTATGAAATAGATTATCATATAGTATATTGTTATAATATTTTCTTCATTCTGTTCTCTTTAATCTAAATATTGCTACCAGATGCACTGAAGAATTCTTTAAAAAGATTCTCATCACATCACTACTTCACTTATTTTAATAAATCTTAATTACTATTCAGAATAAAATCTGAAGTTCTTAAGAAGCCTTTCCATGATCTGTTATCAATAACAACTTTTTAAATGAGTTCTCAGTCCTGCTTTATGCAAATTTCATCAGCCAACTTATCCCCTCTCATATAATATGAGCATATAAACACTGCTCAAATCACTCCTTCTTTCTGAAATAACCATTCTCAACCTACACTGACAATTTCCTTCAAGGCCCCACTAAAAACTACAATGCTGTTTCATTCACATTGCTGGGTAGTAAGGAAATAATCTCACACTTGTAAGCCTCCATAATACTGTACTTCTCTCAAGGCTTTTATAACTTGTTAAGTCTATATGTGTATATACATTCCTCATTGCTATTACTGGAACACATTAGCTACTTGATGGCAGGATCTAAATACCTGCTTCATCTTTAAATGCCTCCAACGATGCCCAGCAGTTTTGTAAGCACTCAATATATAACTTTTGAATGAATAAAGAAGTGAAAATGAAGCTTCTTTAGGATTTATTATATCTATTATTGGAACTAAGTTGCCAATAAGAAATTATCTAGTAGCTAAACTATGAAATAAATAAATGATGAATAATAGGCAATGATCTGAGTAATTTTACACAACCTACCTACATTAAATTTCATTAATAACACTAAACACTTACTTCCTTCTCCATCATCTGTCACTCCCAAAACCAAGCGAAGAAGGCACTGGGCATGTTTTCTTTCTTTTAGTAGCACTTCAGCATAGCCCGGAAGACGAAGAAATAATCCAAAAGCAGCCAAAGAATGGGCAGGTATGGGAGACATGGTCTGTACTGCTGACTTGATAGGTGGAGGTTCAGCAGCAATGGTTTCTGGCGCTTCATAAACTAATTCCCCTGATTGTTCAATAGTCACCCATTCAAACTGATCACTATCCTTTGGTTTCTCCTGAGTGGTAGATGTTACAACTGGAGCGCTCACCTAAAGAAAAAACAATTTTGTTTGGCTATTTGTATGTTTCAACATCAGATTCAAATTAAAGACCTGAATTCAAATGATCTCCTTAAAATATAAGAATATAAAAATCAATAAAGGATGTATAACTGATCACTTTGGTGTATACCTGAAAGTAAAAACACTGTTAATCAACTATACCCCAATATAAAATAAAAATTTTTTAAAAAATCAATAAAAGGACATTTTTTTAAAATACTTATTTTATTTAATTAATTAATTAATTTATGGCTGTGTTGGGTCTTCGTCTCTGTGAGGGCTTTCTCTCTAGTTGCGGCAAGTGGGGCCACTCTTCATCGTGGTGCGCGGGCCTCTCATTATCGCGGCCTCTCCCGCTGCGGAGCACAGGCTCCAGACGCGCAGGCTCAGCAATTGTGGCTCACGGGCCTAGTTTCTCCGCGGCATGTGGGATCTTCCCGGACCAGGGATCGAACCCATGTTCCCTGCATTGGCAGGCGGATTCTCAACCACTGAGCCACCAGGGAAGCCCGGACATGTTTTTTAAAATGAGTTACATGATACCATGAGTATGGTGGTGTCCGCCAAGTATCTCTACTCTAAAAATTACTATTTTCTCCTTTGTAATTAGTTAAGTATCTGTAGACAGGTTCTTTGAGACTATATAAACATCTTGTCTTGCACTAAACTTTGATCATTAGAGTTAGCATTTTTATGCTTGCGTGAAATAATAATTATTACAGTGGTTGCCAAATGGTGATTTTCTAATTCTATCATTCCTTCCACATTAGTTGGCACTGAACTGTACACAAAAACGTTTCCTTCTTCTCCATCTATTTATTCATTCATTTATTAGTTTATATCTGTATGGATTCTAATTTTACTCTATAAGTTATAATCTGTTACTATCATTTTATCTGATGCCCAAGTAGAATCAGATTTGGTCAGTGGAACCCCCTTAAAGCAGGCTTCTGTATCTAGGCTCATCTTGTACATTCTCTGCCCCAATCCTAGAATTTTTCCAAGGGGCACTGATTTTAGTGGAAACGGTATTTTAAAAAGAAGATATGGTATATAGGTATGTACACACTGCTGGGGGTAGTCTGATTCCATGCCCTATAAGCAAACAAATCTAGGAAAAAATATATAGAAACATGTATATCTGTGACTACATATATAGACAGAACTTCTAGCCTGTACTCTTCTGTATGCCACGGTCATGAAAAACAAAGGTAACAGAATTGTTACAGATTAAAGGAGACTAAAGAGACAACTGAATGCAATATATGATCCTGAACTGAATCTCTGACCATTACCTCCCTCAAATCATGCAAAAGAAATTGAATTTTTTTCCTTTTGTCTTTGAGAACATTAGTGGAACAACTGGCAAAATGTGAATAAGATCTGTTCACTGACTTATTTTACTGTTAACCGCAGGTAACATTTTCTTATTTCTTTGCATGTCTGGTAATTTTTCTATTATACACTGTACACTGTTGATGAGATGTTGTAATAACTCTTAATTCTATAATCACACTCTGCAATGTGTTCAGTTTTATTTTAGAAAATAGTTAAATTACTGATAGGTCACCTTGAGGCCTTCTGTAAATTTATTGGGAGAGTCTATTTTGGTTTTGCTCTTATTTCTCAAGTGAATCCCTGAATACCGGGATGCCATCTATACTCTTAATGTGTGACTCATCTGCAATTCCAATAGAAAAGCCAAGATTTTTACCTCTAACTTGGAAGGAACAGAACTGCAAATTGTCTCCTCCATGCTGGATAGACGCTGAAATCTCTGGACAGCTCTTTCACCCTTCTAGTTTTCCCTCAAGAATCCCATGTATCCATAATTTAGGAGCCAGCTACGGTTGTGCAGAAATTCATGTGCAGAAATTCACGTGCAGAATTTCTGGAGCTCCCCCATCTGTGGCTCCCTCCTTTCTGAATTCCTCCCCTTTTAATTTCCAGCCAGGATGGAAGAACCAAACTCCTCTGTAGCTTTTGCATGAGTTCTACCATCTTACCCCACAGAGACTGAGGAGTATTCTCAGGAGAAAAGTCACATAGACACTAATCTCGCCCAATGTGGTTTCATTCTTCTTGTGTTTAAATCCTCTTCAATATGTGCCTACTTTTAGTCGCTCTCCAGAGCCTTTAAACAATTTTTTTTTTTAAATAGTCTGTCCAGAGTTTATATATACAGGAGAGTTATTAATCCTATACCTGTTATTCTGTTTTACCAATTCACCTTTTATGGAAAGAGTAGTAATGGTTGAGGGAAATGTACAAAATTTTCTTCACTGGGTATAAAATTCTAGGATGGCAGATTTTTTTTCTTTTTACATTTCAAAGATGTAATTCCCTGGCTCCCAAGGTTTCTGATGAAAGGTTAGTTGTCAGTGTTATTGTTACTGTTTTGAAAAGAAATGAGTTGACTGCTTTTTTGGCTGGTTTTAAGCTCTTCTCTTGTTTTTGTTTTAAGCAGTTTATCATAATGTTCTTAGACATGAATATCCTGCTTGGGGTTTACAGAGCTTCTTGAATTTTGGATTGAGGTTTTATATCAGTTCTGGAAATTTTCTTCCTTTCTGTACTTTTCTGTCCCTGTTTCAATCCACTCTTTTTCTGCAACCATAAATTCACGTCAGAATTTTTCACTTCTAGCTACATGTCCATATAGCTCTTATGTTCTTTTCATTCCTTATACATTCTATGCTTCAGTTTGGATGATTTCTTTTGACGCATCTTCTCTATCACTAATTTTGTAACCTTTAGTGTTTAATCTGTAGAAAAATCCATCTAACAGTTTTCTTAATATGAAGTATTAGAAATTCCCAACCCATTCTATAAGACGGTATTACCCTGATACCAAAACGAGACAAAAACATCCTAAGAAAGTACAGACCAAAATCTGTATTCATTTCCTATATGGTTTGCTGTAACACATCACCACAGACTTACTTAAAACAACACAAATTTATTATACTAAAGATCTAGAGGTCAGAAATCCAAAAAGAGTCTTATGGAGCTAGAATCCAAGCTTTTGATCCTAAATATCAAGTGTTCCTTCTGGAGACTCTCAGGGAGTGTGGGTTCCTTGTGTTTTCCAGCTTGTAGAGGCTATTCACATTCCTTGGCTTTTGGCTGCTTCATCTGAACCTCTGCTTCCACAGTCACATCTCCTCCTTTGACTTTGCTACCACTGTCACACAACTTTCTCTATTCTTGGCTTCTGTTTAGATGGCCGAGGGGATCCATGAATAGTATGACTGACCTCTTCAAATAGCACTCTGTGTGACTGAATGCACTAGCATCTTGATTTTTCTGAGGCACCAGTAAAGGCTGATCAGCCACATCCTTGGCTTTTTCTCCAGAGCATGCTTTTCTGACAGCAAATCTCTAATTTTAGCATCTTTTGCAATCTGGATAGACTGAGAATTTCTCAGATTGTCAAGTGATGGTTGCTTGTTGCTCAACAGTTCTTTCCTCTCACATTTTACTATTAGCACCAAGAAGAAAACAGGTAACTTCACACTCAGGTTGGAAATTCAGCTAAATATCCAAGTTCATCACTTACAAGTACTGCCTTCCACATTCAGGACATAAATATGCTAGGATTTCTACCAATAAAAGACAGGGATCCCCCTTCCTCCTGTTTCCAATAACATGTTCCTCATTTCTTTCTAAGCTGCACCATTAGTACTTTTAACATCCATATTTCTACCAACAGTCTGCTTAAGCCAATTTAGGTATTCTCTATGATACATAGGTTCTCTCTGCTGTGATCCTCACTTTCATCTGGGCCCTCACTGGCAAAGGCTTTCCATCCATAGTTCTACTAGTCATCTGTTCAAGGCAATCTAGACCTCTTTTTATCATGCTCCTCAAAATTCTTCCACACTCTGACAACTACCCAATTCTAAAGTCACTTCCACTCTTTTAAGTATTTATTACAGCAGCACCCAATTTCCACTCAATATAATAAAGCATACTGAATACTGAATTAGGGAAGTCATTTTCATTGAACAACAATAATCTTGAGAATGTTGGAGTTTTTTCCATTTCAAACTTTTGGCTGTATCATTACATTTTCTAGGAAGAAATAAAATTTTACTCATATTTTTCTGTGACAGTCATCTTATATCATGGTTATATTATCTTAAAATAAAAATATCATAAGCTCTTTGAAGAGCAGGTTAAGTAATAACCATTTACTGGATAGGTATTATTGTGGATTGAACTGTATCCTCCCAAAGATATGCTCAAGTCTTAACCCCTAATAACTGTGAATGTGACCTTATTTGGAAATAGGGTCTTTGCAGATGTAATCAATTAAGAGATGAGGTCATAATGGCTTAGAGTGGACCCTAAATCCAATGACGGTGTTGTTATAAGGAGAGGGAGATACAGAGACACACAGATACACAAAAGGAAGATGGCCATGTGAAAAGGCAGGCAGAGACTGGAGTGATGCAGCTATAGACCAATGAATGCCATTAATTGCCAGCAATAACCAGAAGCTAAGAAGAGGCAAGGAAGGATAATCCCCTAGAGCCTTCACAGTGAGCATGGCTCTGATGACACCTTGATTTCAGACTTATAGCCTCCTGAGCTGTAAGAAAATTAAATTTCTGTTGTTTTAAGCCACGCGGTTTGTGGTACTTTGTCACAGCAGCCCTAGGAAACTAACGCAGGCATACACACACACACACACACACACACACACCCAAGTAGATAAAATTAGAGAGAATAATTCCCCTACCTCAATCAACAGAAATAAAGAGCTTGGTATTTACGACTCTCCATGCATCACACTCCCCCCTCATAAACAACAGAACATCGAAAGTACACACCTCAGTGACAGTAACATTAATGAACAGGGGAAGAAGTTAAATTAATGTTTTAAAAACTACTTAAATGGAAATGGCACTTAAAAAGGAATAAAAGTTAAGCCAAAAGACATAGTGTATTTGGGTAGAAGTATACACTACTATTTCACTCTCCCATTTCCAGTAATATCCGTAATTAATATCACACCTTAAGAAGCACAGAAACAAAAATGTTACAGTGTGATGACCATGAAATCAAAGTAAATGCTACAGTGTGATGCCCCTGGCAAATCTGCTTGGTCTTCAACGTTTCTTTACCAAATTAATTCTTACAAAGCTCCATATAGGCTGAGCTTTGAAAGGTTTATACGTTACTCCAAGACTTTAAGGGAAAGGGTACTTCCAAACGTTAAGTTAAACACAAACCAGAAAACAGAAGGTCTTTCCCATGTAATGATATAGTTAATTAGAAATCTTATCTTACCTGCTGAATTACTTCTGGATATAGCATGGGTAGTCTTTCTGCAATAAGAGCCAGTCCACCCATTCCTGCAAAAACTTGTAACGGTGACTGAATGGGACAGGTTTCAAGTAAAGATTCATCCAGTACCCCATCCATACATTCATCACTTGGAGTGAGAGCCTCATCATCAGGACAACTACCAAGTAAATCTCCATGATCTAGAAGAATAATCGCAAATAACAGCTAAGAGAGGATCTATTTTTATAATACTTTTTCATTTACAAAGCAAATATTGTTGTCATCTCTCTACTCAACAAAAGAGCATAATTATCTTAAGTCATTCAGATACAGCTATCTAGGCTAGATGCTACAAACATGCTTAAATAACGTCTGATGTTGCTCCCTATAGTCTTACTACTTGAAGTATATGGTCCATGGACTAGTAAGCATCAGCATCAGCCTGAGAGCCTTTGAAATGTAGACTCTCAGGTCCCATCCTAGACTGTGTAGGAATCTGCATTTTTATAATGTTCCAGGTGATTTACAAACATACTGAAGTTTGAGAAGTATTGTCCTTTAGGGCAAATAAGTAAAACATCAGAGACTCCAGAAAATATTAATGTATGTGCATGTTATGCTCTAAAGTATCCCATCAGGAAAAACTGAATAATGACAAAGACTTTTCTTACTGAAAACTGAAAATTATACCATATTGGTTAACTTCGAATCACTCACAGAGGAAAACCAGAAGTTTATGTTCACACATAACCAGACCCTACGAACATTAAAACAGACAAATGATCCTGCTGAAAATTTGGGCAAAGGAAATGTACTAAAATTTATTAAAGAGTACAAAAGGCTAATAATTGAATCTTTCATCATGAGAAAGATTGACAATAAATAAGATGACACCATATCCACACTACGAAAATCATTGCTTAAATACCATTTATAGTAGTGAAAAATCAGAAACAGATTCCTTCAACAATTGTGAAACAGATAAATTGTTATATCCATATTAAAAATAGGCAATAAAATGCACATTTATAAATATTTAATTGAATATATAAAAATAAAAAGGTACGAAAATGTATGATTCCACTTTTGTTTAAGGTAAAAAATGTTTATGAGCACAAAATATCACTCAATATAAATTATCAGTAAATTGGAAATTCGAAATTGGGGTTCTCACTTTGATTATAAAATTATGAACAATTCACATGGCTCATGCAGAAATAATATTTTTAAAAATTAGGGAATTCCTTGGTGGCCCAGTGGTTAGGACTCCATGCTTTCACTGCTGAGGGCCCGGGTTCAATCCCTGGTCGGGGAACTAAGACCCCACAAGCTACACAGCATGGCCAAAGGAAAAAAAAAAATTAAAGCAGAAATTAAAGCATATGGGCCCATAAAAATAAGTGATGCTACACAAGGAATTAACATTAATTTCCAATGGAAATAATGGCAATTTTCTATATTTACAAATAACTCAGTCATAAAGAAAGAAAAGTATCTCAAGTTGATGTAACAAAAATGTACATTAAGTCATCAGCTATAGAAATCCCTGCCTGCTCAGATTACAGACTGCAATTTTAAAGAAATATCATACACATACCTTTTTCAGGGTGCAGTCTTTTAAAAGAATCTGTTTTTGACAGACTTGGGTCTGTGATAACTCTAGAACCCAATTTAACTGTCAGATCTATTGAACGGTAACCTTGAGGAAGTTTTCGGTCATATAGCAGAGTTAAAAGTTGGGCAAGCGTCATTTCAGCTGGCAATGGCTGGCCTAAAAATGACATAACTAAGTTAAACCTGGAATCCAAGAGGGAGACATTTACTTGATTCAATTTACTCAATTACTTAATGCTTTTACTAAATTAAATTACAGGTAAGAGTTTGATTCTGACACCAATTTCAAAGCAATTTAAAAACTGCCCACAGGAAGTTTACAAAACTCAAATCTACTTCCGACATATGTGAACAAAAATATCTATACAAAGTGTTAATCAGTTGCTAACCAAACCCCACCAAGATCTTCTGAGCCATGGTGAATAGAAAAAAAAGAAACATTCCCATAAATCTGGGATTGGTAAATCTTTTCCATAAAAGGCCAGATAAAAAATATTTTAAGCTATGGAGGCCATATGGTCTCTGCTGCAACCTACTAACTCTACTGTAGCATGAAAACAGCTATGGACAATGCATAAATGAATGGGCATAGCTGTATTCCTATAAAAATGTTTTTACAAAAAGAAGCATTCGGTCCACCTGCGATAGTTTACTGACCTCTGCTTTAAATCAACAATGTAAAGCTAAGAAGTAAAATCCAGTCAAAGTTAGTTGGCAATTTGATTATAATGATACAGCAGAAAAATGGAGATAAAATGGTTATCACCTTGACCAACGGAAAGTATACTGGTCAAAGAATATGTTTAGGTAGAGAAGAAGCTTAACTATCAGGGCTACATCTTAAGAATTCCACAGCTAGAACTAATTCTTTAAAATTAGCCTCACATTGCATCCTATATAACTTGTTATGAACACATGAAAACATTAATTTTACTGATCATTTTATGGCACATTCATAACAAAATTTAGGAAGCAAGTAAAGTGTAAAAACGCAACATTATAGTGTTAAAAAGGGTATGAAATAGGTTACTCCCTTTTTGTTCTCACTTCTTTTGGAGGGAACTATATGGACAAAGTCTCAATAAATTATTTCTCTCATCAATAGCACCTGATTACATATCTGATTTGTACACTTGTAAGATTACTAAAATTTCTTATATGTTTTATCACTGTGAACACTACCAGCTAAGAGTTTGTGGAACAGGTGAAACACAGGGACGGTAATTATTTTGTTGGCAGCCTCTGCTCCTGAGGAAGCACTTCCTATTTTATCGGGCATTGTCCTCCCTCTCCTGGATGGTGGGCGAGGTGGTGTAGATGACACAGCACGTTTAGATTGGGATTTCAGCCCTAAAAGAAAAAAAATCACCAAGATTTTATATAGCCAGCACATTCATGAAGTATAAGTGTATTTCTACAATATATTACTAAAGCGCCACATTCCTAACGCCAAAAGATAGAAATATTTCTTCTCATTAAATATCTACTCTCTTGATTCTATCTGTCATTTATTATACTCCATGAATAACTGGCTGCATGTGTAACTATTTTCCAAGAAAGTATAAATTAACTCCTATACTCTCCGAGATACATATAGATGACCATCCATTTACTAGAATGTAATTTTGTGCAAATATGTACAGAAAATCTTGTGTTCTTAATTTTTCTCTGAGATAGGATGGATTAAACCAATACATAGGTCTGCTATTTGAGGAGTAAGGTAATCTAGGCTGAGCTTTCTCTTCTGAACTAAGAATTTTGTTAAGGAAAATATCCTCCAAAATTATCACTTATCATGGCCATTTTTTCTTCTTCCTGCATCTAACAGTAAAAACTCATTTTTCAACCAATTTTCTTTTGATGACTTTTATTTTCTAATTTTATGTAATGAGCACAATGTCATAAGTGAAAACTAGTGAATACTTTTTCTTTTTTTTTTTAAAAAGGAGGTTACAGGGACTTCCCTGGTGGTCCAGTGGTTGAGAATCCTCTTTCCAATGCAGGGGATGCAGGTTCAATCCCTGGTTGGGGAAGTAAGATCCCACATGCCACAGGGCAACTAAGTCCGCGTGCCACAACTAGAGAGAAGCCCGCGCACTGCAACTAAGACCCGATGCAGCAATCAATCAATCAATAAATAGGAGGTTACAGAAAAATTCCTTAACACTTAGTGAACTTTTAAGAGTATAATTCCCAGTACACTGTCAAGCTGAAACGAAATATCTATTTACACATGCTGAGTATCTGATTAAAATATACTAAGCTCAAAATAAGTTTAATAATTCCAGTGCCGAAAAGTAATGGATTTCTGGTGCAATAATTGTGTATTTAATATTAAGACATCATTACGCCAGCTTTTTGCATTAATACTTTTTATTACATGAAGTTCCTGTAAATATAAATTGTTACATTTTACAGAAACCCAAACAAAATCAAGATCATTAAAAAAAAAAAAAGCAAGCAAGCATACCTGAAGCAACAACAACACTGTAATTGTCCTGAAATCCATTTTCTGCCTTAACTTTTTCTTTCTCTTCATGGTTTTTCTTTTCTTTGTCATCTTTTTGTTCACTAATTAGTTTAGCAGTGATACTTGGTGTATCTGTAAGAAATTTTTATGTAAAATACATTGCTTTTCAAAATTGTTAAGAAGGGAAGCAATAAATATCTTGGGGACGTTTACACAAGATTATATTATCACTAATACAAAGGCAATGTAAATGGTCTGGAAGGAATGTTGTTAAGGAAAATCTGACATTCAATTCTCGTTGATTTTATCAATGAAAGGGACTCATCACTCTCCTTAGGCCAGGATACTTAAATTCCAATCTCTAGAAAATATTATGTATTGCAATAGTACTACCTCTAGAGGCAGTTTTGAAAACCAAAGCATTTGCTTTATTGTAGGCATAGTTCAATCTGTTTGCCACGTAACATCGATTTCAGTCCTCACAACATGCAAACCAAGGAAGAATATTATTTTCAAAATAGGGAAACAGCCTTATTAGCAAGGTTACTCATACAACCTGTAAAGGGCAATATGGAATTCAAGCTCAGGACTCCTCCTAATGCATTACATTAGACTTCTATTTTTTCTACAAATGGGAGTATAAAGGAACAAATTTAAGTAACAGAGGTTTCTGGTTTTGTTGTTTTATTTGGTTAGGAATCTTAGATAAAGTGATATATCTTACAAGTACTTTAAGAATGAATACTAAAGGGCTTCCCTGGTGGCGCAGTGGTTGAGAATCTGCCTGCCAATGCAGGGGACACGGGTTCGAGCCCTGGTCTGGGAAGATCCCACATGCCGCGGAGCAGCTGGGCCCGTGAGCCACAATTACTGAGCCTGTGCGTCTGGAGCCTGTGCTCCGCAACAAGAGATGCCACGATAGTGAGAGGCCCACACACCGCGATGAAGAGTGGCCCCCGCTTGCCACAACGAGAGAAAGCCCTCGCACAGAAACGAAGACCCAACACAGCCATAAATAAATAAATAAACAAATACTTTAATAAAAAAAAAAAAAGTTAGCCCTGTAACTCACTAGCTATCTGACCTTGGGCAGTCCTTTAAAAAAAAAAAAAAGAATGAATACTAAAGACTTTCATAGATAGTTATTACTCTGAAATCATATTTTCTTTCATGTTTTTGAATATGGCATGCTATTACAAATCATGAAATAAATGATGACCATACAGTGATCTTATTTAACCATTAAGAAGCTCAAAAAGCTGGATGAACTGTTCTAATATTAAGAATGTTTTTCACTAAGTGGATATGACTGATACAGGCTCTCTTTTTACTTTTCTAACTTAACACAATTATGATCCAGTGCTTTATTATAATGTTAAGGTGAAATGATCAAGTGATAAAACAGCCTCTTTTGTATTATTTCCTATTTTGTAGCTTTCTTTGAATATCTGAAAATATCCCTGTGATCTCAATTTCTAGAACCTCTTCCAAACTACAGATTGCCTTTAGACCATTTCTATTTTTGTGAAATTAAAAAAAAAAACAAATTTAAACACTGTAAATACAGCTGCTCCCCCTTAATCCATGGTTTCATTTTCTGTGGTTTCAGTTACTTGCGGTCTGAGGATATTAAATGAAAAATTCCGGAAATAAACAACTCATAACTTTGAAATTGCTTGCTGTTCTGACTATAATGACGAAATCTCACTGGATCCATCCCACTTGGAATTCCCACCCATGTCACTGTCTGCTCTAACATTCAGTCATGGATGCCAGTCGTCATGGCTGGATAACCCAGGATCACCCAGAGCAGATGATCCCTCTTCTGTTCCTCCTTTGGATGTATTGTTAGAAGGTCAAAAGTAACCTAAGCCTATGTTCCCAATGCCTATGTCATTCACCTCACTGCATCTCATCACGTAGGCATTTTATCATCTCTCATCATCACAAGAAGGAGGGTGAGACAGTACAGTAAGATTATTTTGAAAGAGAGAGACCACATTCACCTAACTTTTATTACAGTATATTAGGTAATTGTTCTATTTTATTATTAGTTATTGTTGTTGATCTCTTACTGTGGGCACAGTAAGAGATTAACATACATTATCATATTTATCATAGATATGCATGGATAAGAAAAAACATATATACAGGGTTCGCTACTGTCTGTGGTTTCAAGCATCAGCTGGGGGTCTCGGAATGTATCCCCTGAAGATAAAGGGGGACTACTGTAATAAATACATAATGCAACAATACATTTTACTTTCTCAGAATAACAAGCAAGTAACCCCAAATGGCAAAAAGAGTTACACAAGTCAGAGGGAAATATTTAAGTAATAAAAAATTCACACAATCATAGTTCATTAGGTGATAAGAATTTATATTCTTTATTTTTATATTACTTTGTTATCTAAGACTCCTAACTAAATAAAAATAACAAAACAAGAATATATATAGTGTTATCTCAATAAACGCCATTCAAACACTAAAAGGTATCACTGAGAAAGACTTTGCTCAATTTACTGCTTAAAATTGTTCTGGTTTGGATTTCCACCTGTGGCCAAAATGAAATAACAAAGACCAGATTACTGTCCTACCTGAAATAACTAAAAATTAGGAAACTATATGAAATAAAGTTTTCAGATACTGGGCATCAGGAAGGCAGGACAGTGATTCCTGGGTGAGTGGAAACAAGTGAAGTAAGCGCTAGGATTGCACCAGCTTATTTCCTGCAATTTCCCAGACCACAGCTCAGCACAACCCAGGCATCACTCAAGGTGAGGATACAGAAATGGGAGTCCAGGAAGACAAAGGCAGGTTTGGCTGCGGTTCACAGGGCACAATGCCAACGAGGAGAGACCTACACAGAGAGAGAGCCCCAGTGATCTATAGAGGGTCTCCTCTAATCTGTAGTGCATACTGACAAGCATTACATACAAGGAAACCACCTAAAGGGCAAGGAAAATACTTTTAAAAAGTAGCAAGGGGGGACTCCCCTGGTGGTCCAGTGGTAAAGAATCCACCTTGCAATGCAGGGAATGCCGGTTCAATCCCTGGTTGGGGAACTAAGATCCCACATGCCGCAGGGCAACTAAGCCCATGCGCCACAACTACTGAGCTCGCGTGCCACAGAGTCCACGCGACCTGGAGCTCGCAAGCCACAACTAGAGAGAAAACCCGCACAGCACAACTAGAAAGGAGCCCGCACACCGCAACGAGGAGCCCGCGTGCCGCAAAGAAAGATCCTGCATGCCGCAACTAAGACCCAACACAGCCAAAAAAAATTAAAAATAAATAAATAAAATAAATAAATATTAAAAAAAAAAAAAAGTAGCAAGGGGATGAACCCCAGGTTCTAAAATGAGGGCTGGAATACTTAGTATTCCCAATGCCTAGTGAATTTCTAACAGAGTTCTCAGAAGAGTATAACCTCAGCAGTGGGGCCAAATTAACCCCAGACCTCTGTTTTCAAATGTGGTACCGTGCTTCTATTCCACTACAGTACCTCCTTAAAAGTAAGTCCATTAAAATTAAAACACTAGTTCCTTTGTCTCACCAGACACATTCTATATGCTTAAAAGCTACTGCACTAGATAGTATAGGGTTATAAAATATTTCCATCATCGCAGTAAGTTCTGCTCTAAATTAACAGCTGCTCTGGTCCCACCTAACAAAGCTGAAAAGCTGGTCCTAAAAGTAATGTTCTGTTTTTAAGTAATATAAGTACATCTCAGAAAGAAATAAAAAATATTTATTAGAATACAAAAATATCCACCACCCAGAAAAGTAAAAATCACATTGTCTGGCATCCAACGAAATTTTCTAGGCAAATTAAAAAAGCAGTAACACACAATCCACAATGAAAAAAAAAAAAATCAACGTAAACAGATCAATATATTCAAGACACTAGGGACTTCCCTGGTAGTCCAGTGGTTAAGGCTCTGCGCTTCCCCTCCACAGGACGCGGGTTCAATCCCTGGTCAGGGAACTAAGATCCCACGTGCCGAGCGGTGCGGCCAAAACAAACAAACAAACAAAAAACAAAAATTCAAGACACTAGAAGAAAGCTTGTACACTTTATATAAAGACAAGGACATATATAAAAAAGAACCAGATATAACTTCTAGCAGATTAGACACTGAAGTCAGTTTGAAGATAGAGCAATATAAGTTATCAAAAATTTTAAATACAGGGGGAAAACGGAACAGAGCTTCAGTGAGCTGTGAAACAACTTCAAGAGGCCTAGTAAACGTGTAATTGGAATCACCAAAAGAGAGGAAAGTGACGGGGAGACAGAATATATTTGAGAAACTAATAGCCAAAAAATTTCCAAATGTGATGAAATTTATACACCCACACAGATTCAAGTCCAAAAACTCAAATCATAAGAAACATGAAGAAAACTACAAGGTATATTATTTGATGATAATCAAATTGCTTAAAAACAATACAGAATTTGAAAAAAAAAAGACACATAACCTTTATTATTTGAAAGCAGTATAGTCGAAAGCTATAGGCAGTGGGTAAAAGTATGGCTTAAATAATTTTGGATTACTTGTTTTCATACATGTTAATAAAATACATATACACATGTTAATATATCCTAAGATATGGCTAAGATATGACTAAGAATCACAAATACACCTTAAAGTACCAAAGCATTGCTAAACAAAGGTTAAACTCAGCACTTAGAAGTTTCTGATATTTGCTCAGGATAACTTTGTTGGACTTTTTACTAGGATGTACTATTTTTCCACAGCAATAAGTTTTATTTGTTAATTTTTAGGTAATAAAGGGAGCTATTTTGTTAAATATCCTAAATGACAGACCATGACATTTTAGAAAATAGTATTCATTTAAAGATAAATAAAAGTGTTAAATTTCCAATTATTTTGTACTATGTCTATACTTTTCCATTATTAAGTTAAATGTATGAAATCTCAAAAATTGAATTTTAGTACTCGTCCCCACTTCCTTCCTTCAATTAATTAATTTTAAATTTTTTCTTCATCATGTAGAAGGCACAATTTCAGAAAATTGAAATTTAGAAAAAAGTTTGTAAAGACAAATTTTCACAAAAGTTTAGCTGTAACAGGTAAGGTGGACATTTTCAAATAAGAAAAAAATGTTACACATTTATAATATATTCTAACATTTTACTGTGTAACGTGTAAAAATGAAGGAAAGTATAATTTTATGCACACATTTCTGTTAGATGCAATGTCTAAAACTGGTAAAGAATCTTTTCTACATTATTTTCTCAAAGTGATCATATCTGTTCACGTGGTTTAACTTACCATCTATGTATGTATGTATGGTAACAACTCCCAAATCTCTTCAACTCAGTCTTTTATTCTAAGTTTAGATTCATATTTCCAGCTAACAAATAGCGCCAGTTTTTTTTCTGGATACTCCTAACTTCTTTCAGTTATCAGTGTTGCTTAAATACTTAGGTACCCCCTCTAATGTGTACAGATAGAAACACACTGACTTATATTTAAATTAAAATGCAAACATTTAAACTTTTCAGTTTATTTTTTATTCTGAAAACATACAAAAGATCATAAATACTTTGAGAGGCAGAATGTATGTCCTGCTCACTTTTACATCCCTAGAAGAAATTACTGTGTTTACACATAGCAGATGCTCAATGAATTCATCACTGATTAGGATTTCTGAGAGGCAATAAACCCAAACTAACCACAGTCAATTTGTATGCTACCTCAAAAAAATGCTTTTACTTTAATAACTTATATCCTGTTTAAAGGCATCATCGGAGAGCTCTTGAAAAACCTAGGGGAAACGTTCTCTCTGCTTTCTTCACTGTTATAAACAATAAGGTCACCAGTTGATTCTACCGACTGACCACTCATTTCTCCCCTAGATTTAGTAAATGTTTATCACTTAGAATTGTCATGCAACCTAATATACTGTAATTCATCTACTATAAAACAGCCCGATGGTTTATCCTGAGAAAATTCCATCAATGGCTTCCCACAGCTTGTCTACATTTCCAACTGCCCATTCTGTCATTACTACACATAACACACATCACAGCAAAAGAATTACAGGTGCTGGAATGTATTGTACATTTTGTCCACTGCATCATGCTTCTAAATGTGAAGCTACCTTGACCTTTTCTAGTCATTAAATGGTTGGTGAGTGAGTGAATGCAATAAAGTTATAAAAATAATAAAATTCCTACATACATCTAACATAAAGTTAAAGAAACACAAATATTTAAATGTGACTTGCCTGACACTCTGTCAAGAACTTCTGACAATGTTGTTGAGACCGGCAAATGAAGTGTACGGAACTTGTGGCCGGCTCCATACGCTGGATGCTGGATGACGTGGCTAGTAGCGTTAATTCTGCCCTTGTACAGCTGGAAATAAATTTAAAAGAAATCAAGAAGGGTTTTTTGAAATGTATATCATTATATAACAATTTCAAAAGCATAAAAAAATAAACAATTCAGTAATGCATACAAAAATGTAAAGAGTTTATTTTATACATTTCTTCAAATGTGGCATGTCTGCCATGCGATTTGTTCGTCATACTTTTTTGCATTAGCACTACTGTACCTACTAATAATCTGTCAATTTCCCCCCCAAATCAAATTATACTATTCATGGCAAGTTACAACTAGGTTATTCTGGACAGAGAGGGTTAGCTAAGATATTTAAGTCCTATCCTTAAGTATAAAGGTTGTGCTAGTTTCACTTTGCTAGCACAACCTCTAATTTCTAATTTCATTTCATTTCATTAGAAATTAGAACAGAGATAACTGAAAGCTCTGACATGAAAACATAAAATACTTTTACACACAGCTCATCATAAAGATTTAATTTAATTGTTAAATACTCACTGGGCAGGGAGACTGAAGAAACATTGTCACTTTCTCATCCTCTAACATCAGTTGCAAAAATAATCTACGTACAAACCCTGAAATGTTCCCTGATGTTGGAAGGTTCCCTCTTTGAGGAGATGTCTGAAATAGTTCACAGAGAACCTGGCAAAGTGAGAGATTTAAAAAGTTAAATGAGGTATTTACTTGCAGCTTTATATTTTAAAGAACAAAGAGGAAATTTAAAATGTGGATTAATGAGTGTATTTGAATTCATCAAATCAGCAATTAAAGAATATACGGAAGCAGACAAAAAGTTTATTTTTGGTTATTAGGCCAGAAGACAATGGAACACAAAGTTTCATACTACCCACAGGCACAAACCAAATTGTCAAATGTCCATATTCAAGGACTTGGTTAAAAGTGGTAATTTAAGCATTTCTTTCAAATTACACACATTAAGTAGATACAGTTTCCCAATAATTAATTACTTTAGGCAACAAAGTATCTTCCTCTTCTTAAAGTTAAATCATTCAGAATTTTTTGAAAATTATGATAGCTCATCCTTCATTAATAGTTTAACCTGAATAAGCACTATCAAATAAGAGGGTAAAAAAAGAAGCTGGTTCCTATTTATTGGTGTCTACCATGTCTCAGACAGGCTCTATGCTAGACACTTCATATACATTATCATATTTAATCCTCAAAAAAAAAACCTTTTGAGAGGCAGGTATTACTATCTCCATTTTACAGTTTAAACAACTTGCTGAAGATCACAACAGATAGAAAGCAGCAGAAACTGGCAAAAAGCAACTAGAATTATGTTCGAGATAACTCCAGCATTCAAGATTTTTGGCCCTGTGGACTTAATACAATAAAATCATCTTTCATACCTTTAATGTGATTTGTCAGGAGTCTCCTATCTGAAACTTATTCTAATGTCTGCTTCATTAGAAGCAAATCAACAGCTGTAACAATCCGGTTACTATAAAATGCAATGCCTCAATGCTGATGAGGCACTTGATGGCCACCTTCGAGTGGTCAATCCTGTTCCAATAGCTGAAGCGTTGTTCGCTTTTTTTTTTTTTTTAATATTTTTATTTATGTATTTATTTGGCTGTGCCGGCTCTTAGCTGCAGCATGCGAACTCTTAGTTGCAGCATGTGGGATCTAGTTCCCTGACCAGGGATCGAACCCAGGCCCCTTGCATTGGGAGCACAGAGTCTTAGCCACTGGACCACCAGGGAAGTCCCTGAAGCGTTGTTCTTTTGATTAGGGGTGGTTTTTTAAAAGGAGGAATGTATGATCTTTAGCTAGAATCTCCATGAATTTGCCCATCATTCATCAGAAAGAATAACTGATTTATGTAACAGTTGAGGAGAGGAGGGAGGAGATATCAGTACTTAATTTTAATTATGGTTTAAATTCAAATCCTTAAATGCACCCAAACCCAAACTTCACCATCACCTGGCCTTAATACATGACCCTTTCTGAACTAATTTCAAGAGTGCCATGTGACAGCACATTAAAATAATAAGACACTGGAACATAAGCCAGTTTTTCTACTCTTACCTGGGCCATCAGCTTTTGATTATTAGGGTGACATGAAATGCACTGCAGAAAGAATGCAACAGTTGCATTTTCTATTGCTGTCCTCTGTTGAGTAGTCAATCCTGTTGTAGCAGCTGAAGAAAGAGAAGCTGATCTTGCACTGGTCTGTTGTGCACCTAAATTATGTCCTCCAGAAGTGGACCCAGAGTGACACAATAAAAACAGAAGTGCTGTCCATAGTGGATTGACTTCAGACCCACCAAGCCAGTCTTTCATAATATGGCTATTGCCAACTTCTGTCAAAAACCTAAGAATAGGAGCAACCAGGTCTGCTGTGATAGGCATCTTATTACATTGTTGTGGAACGTGATGCCGCCTGAGTTTGTCCTGGGAAATATCTATTGATTGAGCAATGCTTTCAGAATAAGAAATGTGGCTAAAACAGAAACTAGCCAGACTCCTCACAAGAAGAGAAGGCAAACCTGAGTCCAGTAATTGTTTGATAGCTTCTGGAGATTGAGAAGAGGAAGCAAGGGTTGCCAAATGTGATTCAGTTAGTGCAAGAGGTGCTTGTGCGTTTTTAGAGTCGTCTGTTAAAGATGAACTAAGATCTTGCTTTTTGCTATCATCTGTCATGGACAGTCCATGGTGACACTGCATTGGAGGAGGGGTAATTCCCATCCAGCCCATAAGCAAAGAAAAATAACTTGGGTGTATGTGACACATCGAGCAAAGTAGACTGTCAACAGCTTTCTTCAAAACCATATTGCAGGGAAGAGACATGGACCAATTAAAAAGTAACCTAGGGAATAAAAGATACCATGTTAACAATATATACATATATTTAGAAAGACCTCTTCATCAATTATTTCTACTAGAAATCACTTTCATGAAAATTATATAGTTTGACATTCAATATAATGACACTATAATGTTTCAGGAAGACTAATTGTGGTAAACATCATTAAGTACTTCAGTAGATTGGAAGTTAGATTAGATTTGTAAAATGAGTACAGAAAACCAAGAGATCTATATCAAAATGGTTCTACCATTCTCTGTGTGACCTCAAAAAAATGACATAAAGAAACAATACAAAAAATTATACCTAAGAAATGTCTAGACTGAATTCGACATTATTAATGGCTTTAATTCATATCTGCAAAATGAAAACTGTTAGTGAGTTTCACTAATAGGTCATGGATTATGCCAACTGATAGGACCAAATATGAAAATGACAAACTAGAGGACAAAAAGCCAACCTTTTATGAGTCATGGAACTCTTCAGAGATAAATATTATATTTTGCTATAGACTTAGCAGTTATTAGGCAGTCAGCTCAACAAAGCCTTAACTGAGTATGGTGAAGAAATGTGGGTTAAGTGGAAACTACTTGTCAAAAGAACAATCATAACAGCCATCTAGAAAGAAGTAAAAACAACCAATTGTAAAAACTGTCTAAAGTAGTCTCTCAAAATTTCTAGTTACACTTTCCCTCCAAAGTTGCACATTAAAGATAAAAGAATCTGGCAGGTAAATTTGCAGGTGAGAATAAACATTATGACCTGCAGGAGAATACATGAAACATTCCAATTTTAGGTGGGAAAAGCAGCAATGACACTAATGTAGCTTCTTAAAACCTGAAGGTAAATTAATTAAATTTGTGTAGCATCTCATTTCAAAATTACACTGATTATACTTAACTAGTACTATTTGAAGTATTATTTTTATATAAATAAAATGTAAAATGCTGTTTCATCAAGTAAAAACCTAAAGTGATCTAGTACTGGGGGAAAAGAGAATTTCACAAATCATACTTACTCAAAGAGCTCTCGGTCTAGCAGTGCTGGTAAGTCATACTCTACCAGCAGCTCATAACTGTGCCACAGAATTGCTGCTACACAGTGCAAGTGAGAAGGAGATGGCATCAAAAGACCATACTCTATTGTTGAAGAGTTAGGGCACATGTAGCTCATCCTGCCACTTCTTTTCACAGCAGCCACTCTTGCAGAATCACTGACCCATTTTAACAAGGCCTGAATTCTTAAAAGAAGAAGATGAATTCAAATAACCAATTATACTCCAGCTGACATTTAATACAGATAAATACCACCACTGCATGTAAGCAATGTATTTATCAGAATAATATACTGATTTTTCTCAATAATTTTAATATATCAATAAATTAGGAGGGAAAAGGAATTATATAATCAATAAGGTCATAGTAACTCTAATTTTCCAATAACCCTACCAATCTTAAGCAACGAAAATGTTTGAGATAACTCAAGTCTAATTCAGCAAATAAACATTGATTCTTACCTCATTTATGACAGAACATACAAATATCTAGAATTACAGGATACACAGCTTAAAAAAACTCACTCTCTCCTTTAAATTTTCACTCACCTTGTAACAAATCCACATACCACAGAGCAGTGATCTGGGGCCAGTTCTTCATTGTGCAGAATTTCATGCAACACAGCATGAAATGTTTCACAACTCTGGCCCCCAAGCATTAAATACTAGTAGCAGCCACCCACCCTCTTTCACTCTGACAACAGAATAGCCCCAACATATGTTCTTTTTCAAGTGCCACTCTACACTCAGTCCCCTAGAGCTGGAGACCACAAAATGAAAGCAAAAGGCTTTTTAAAGCAATAATGCTTTGGAGTTTGTATTTTGGGGGGGTGGGAGGTGAGATTTATTGTCAAGTTCTTAAAACCCTGTATTTATCTTTGTTTTTGTTTACTTTTAAATGTCTAGTTTAGAGCACAAGATTCTCTGCTTCAGGGTAAAAGAAATGGGAATTGGAAGGTATAAAATACTACTTAATCCCTCTCTCTACCCTGAAGGACTGAAGGGTAAGATGTATTAAATTTCATATGACAGGACATAAGGACAAGTCATAGAAAAAGAAGGGAGATGAGGCAATTACAGAAGAGTAACATCTTCTAGAAAAATAGCAGCCAACAATCTTGTCATTAATGTTAGTTCTGAAACATTCTGAAATATTTACATTTGCATTTATGCTAAGAAAATAATTTTAAGTGCAATTTTCTTCTTATGATAAAAAAATTTAAAAACTAATCACAAGAGATTTAAAGAAACCTAGAAAAATATTTAGCACATATTTTTAATGTTATTTTTAAATCCTATTAACCATTATGATTTGACATAAATTCGTATTTACTTTGTCAAAAATACTCCAGTATATTTTTAAATATAATACAGGTATCACATAGTTTACATAAAGCAAAAAGTTTAATGGAAAGGAAGTCAGCCTATTTAATATTTTAAAGTTATCCTGCTGAAGCTAATTATACTTTGTTAAATATGTCCTTTAAATATTTTTAATCCAGAGAACATGAAAGCAATGACCCTAAACTAAATGAAAGCTATTACATTATCAGAGATTAAGTAACAATTTTTCCGAGATGCCTTCACTGTCTGGCACTCTAATTCATACCCTTAGGTCTGAACTACGTAAATCTTCCCTTATGAGTGACACTGCTCTGTCTTCCCAATCCTGAGGGCACAAGCTGGACTCAATAAACTTTACCTCTCCAGTATTAGCACAATGCCAAGCATATAGCAACTACTCAGTAAATAGCTATAAAATGAGTAAGCACCCACAAAAAATAATCTGTTAATAATTTATGAAGTAAGACATTTAATAACATACCAAATGATTTCACTTTAAACACAAACTAATAACAATATTAAAGAATATTAATTGGATATAAAATATTCAATATACTTCAAAGGATATTAACTCAGGAAACAATCTCTAGCATGAAGATAATTTATATTACTTATAGAATCACACACTCTATAAATATGTTCTCCAGATACAGATGATATACATAAAACCAGAGAATGCCAAAGTATCATTCAAAAATTTATCAACAAAAACATGTTTCAAAATTACTTGGAGTCCCTATCAATTTGGAGGTAAAAGACATCAAGGAAGATCTACACTAGTAAAACTCATCTAAAATTACCTATACCGAAAGATCACTAAACATTTAGGTGAAACATTCAGATATTATTTACTTGGTATGATAGTGTTTCACTTTGTGGTAGGAAGCAGGAGAAAGAGGGTGAGGAGTCTAATGAAAAGTTGTCCGTGAATAATATAATCAATAACAATAAGTAATCAATAAAAACAAAGATTATTACTATTAACAAAATAGTCCAAGTACCTAATATGGACACTATACTTCTATATGTTTAGTAATACCTAAGCTTAACTTTTATGAAAAGATCTAAAAAGAAAGCATTCCAGGACTTGCCTGGTGGTGCACTAGTTAAGACTCCACCTGCCAATGCAAGGGACACGGGCTCGAGCCCTAGTCTGGGAAGATCCCACATGCTGCGGAGCAGCTAAGCCCAGGCACCACAACTACTGAGCCTGTGCTCTAGAGCCCGCGAGCCACAACTACTGAGCCTGCGTGCCACAACTACTGAAGCCTGTGCTCTGCAACGAGAAGCAACCACAATGAGAAGCCCGCGCACCACAATGAAGAGCAGCCCCCACTCGCTGCAACTAGAGAAAGCCCACGAGCAGCAACGAAGACCCAACGCAGCCAAAAATAAATAAACTAATTAATTTAAAAAAAGAAAAAAAAAGCATTCCAAGTAACATTCACTACACGTGATTGTGTATATGTGTGTCCTCATATGAAAACTGAGATCACCACATACCTACCTGTCTTTTGTTCCAGGATCCTGAGTTGTTCCAAGCTGGTAAAGAATATCTATCGTAGAGTCAGAAGAGAGTCCATTCAGTCTTCCAAAAAGTAAAGGGCTATTCAAATCTTGCAACAAAGAATCAAAGGGAAAAATTTGCTACATAAGCAAATGGGATGAGAAGATTTGCTCAATTTAATCTTAAATTATTCATTAAAAATAACTTCTGTAAATTTCAACAACAAAAACAAAAAAACAAAACTCCAAAAATAATGACGCCATAATGGAAGTTAATTTCAGAAACAGAATTAATCACAAATATCACATAGTTCAACTGTCATTATTTTGCAGATATGTAAAAATTAAAATATCAAAATTGTCACCTGTAGGATCACTGCCTGATGCTGCACAATTTCTCAGAAGAATGTCTATAAGCTTCAGGCCAATTCTAGTGGACTGCAGTCCTATCTTTACAAGCACAACCTCAATGTTGGGTGAATGCATTCCACAGTACGGAGACATCAGTAAGGCAGCACAAGTCTGTAGCAGATTAGCAGTAGGTGCAGCTGCACTTGCCATCATTCCTTCCAGATCACTTATGTGAGTAAGGCAATGATGTAATAACCGTAACCATCCAATACTGAAATACACAACACAAAATGGCCTATATGGGTAAATTTAAGTAGCTTAAATTACTTCAGGGGTAAAACAAAACTTCTCAAAGATCAGCATGTTGTGGATGGACCTAGAGATTGTCATACTGAGTGAAGTAAGTCAGACACAGAAAGACAAATATATAATATAGCTTATATGTGGAGTCTAAAAAAAAGGGGTACAAATGAACTTATTCACAAAACAGAAGTAGAGTCATGGATGTAGAAAACAAAGTTATGGTTACCAGGGGGTAAGCGGGGGGAGGGATAAATTGGGAGATTGGGACTGACATATATACACTACTATATATAAAATAGATAACTAATAAGAACCTGCTGTATAGCAAGGGAACTCTGCTCAATACTCTGTAATGACCTACATGGGAAAAGAATCTAAATAAAAAACAAGGAGAGGATATATATTAAAAAAAAAAATTCCTTGTGACTTATAAAGCAGAAAAAAAAGAAAGAAAAAAACGAAAAGATCAGCATGTTGTATTTCATAAGTAGCACCAATCTACGTTAAAAAAGAATACTTTTAGAATACTGTAACATCAATAAAGAATTAAACACACAGTAAGTTTCCCCTATAACATAACAAAAATACTTAAGTGCTAGTAGCATTTAGGAATTATGAACTTCCTTTTTATTTAATTAGTCAGGAAATGTTTTTATACATACATATATTTATATGCATAAATATAAACTGCAAAGGATCATAGAATTGCAAAACTGTAAAGTCTTGGCAGCTCGAGAATAAAAAAGAAAGCCTAAATTTTTTTGTCAGGTAAAACTTACATTAAGACCATCTATAAAATTTTCAACCATCAAACGTTACCAGAAGAATGTAAATTAAAGGTCCTTCTTTGTCTGCTCAGTTTGTATGGTTCAAACCTAACCCTCTGCAGACTGGCAACTTAGGAATTACCATATAGGGCTAGATGCCTATCTATATGATCAATTTGTATGCTTCAGATGTTTTCTTGGGGATAGGCATTTGGAAATGCTTACATAAGACTACAATCCAAAGAACTGGAACCCACAGCCACATATACCACATAGTGGATCATCCCAAGGATTAAACACACATAAATCTCAATTTTAACCAGCCTCAGGGTTTTGCGTCTATAGAATTATTCTTTATTACACTTAATAAAATTATGATATTATTTGCATACCTATGGAACAAAGAATTTCCTAAACTCTAAAAAAAAAAAAAAAACCCCACAGAATAAACAATTTCACGAAAAGCACAGAAAGGTTTTTCTTAAGAATGAGAAACCACATACCTTGTTTTGGATACCTGATCTTCAGATGGAAGAAAAGGATTATTAACTGTTGCTGAAGAAGTGGTACCAAAAGCGGTGAGGCCCAGTAATTTAATTTGTGAAAGGCCTAATGTGCTGGCATCTCGTGGACGATGAAGTCTAAGGCAGACAGCAGAAGCTACTTCAGCTTTTACAAGCTGAATTTTTATGTAGGTGAGACCACTTGTGACAACAGGAGTTGATAATGGTAGCATATTTACCCCATCTGCACTTACTTCAACAGACACTGAGGATGGGCAGGCTACAGGAAGAGAAAATTGAACAATTACTAAAGGAAAAGTAAACTAGAGTTCATATTTTAGTGGCAATCCCAGTAAAACAGCAGCTTTCAGTTATATTCATTATGAACTCATAAAAAGAAAATGTATACACCAAGTCATACTTTGTCACTGACTTTCACCGTAATTGATTTTACAGCTATTATATGAAATTCACAGTATAATAAAAATTGTATTTAAAAAATTCTAACATTAACCTAAAAAAAAGAGTAACTGAAGATATGCAATCCACATGTACTTAATTCGCTCCAAGAAAACAAAAATAGGCAATTACTCTATTATTTCTACTTTACTTAGAATTATCACCAACAATATGGTGATTAATATGCTATGGTTTACTGTTGTAAATAATTTGGGAAGAATGTAACTTAAAAAGTACTTTTTCACAAATTCATTATTTCACTACTACCATATTGCTATGATTTTAAACACAGTTGAGTTTAGAAATTGCTTTTGCCTCTAATCTGTTTTTGCCTTTCAAAATTTAAACAAACATCCAGAATATTTAAAAATAAAACCATTTCCTGCTAAAATTTAAGGAGGCCCAATGAAGTAATAACTGGCAGCTGTTATGGGAAAATTTCTTTCTCACAAACATGGAAGCCCATATAATAAATTTATCTATCAACTAAAACAACCTTTGAACTTTGACTTTCATTTCAACAGTAAAATTAGGAAGTAACTTTTATTATATGCCAATTACATCCCTGGTTTACACAGAGAACTAGACAAGTCACATCAATTTTAAAATTTAACCTTACCTTTTGAGATAAGTATTACCCACATTATTTAATCTCTTTGAATCTGTCAATACAAACTGACAAAGAGATTAAATAATCCAAACTCCCAAATGAACAAAGGGCACATTTTATATTCAAGCCCATGTTTGATTCTAAAGGCTATGTTATTTCCACTGCAACACACTATATCTTCAGTTTCTGCTCCAATCCAAAACCAAAATTATTAAGCACACTTGTACTGGAGAACACCTAACCTACTGATTTTTCATAATGTACAGAGTTCTCCATTGTAACATCCTTCCTGTCCCAATTCCTATGTGCAAATTCTAGCTACACTCCAAAGCCACCATTCACACGAATCATTTCTCCTTCCGAATAAAAGGAGCTTCCTCCTCATCTTAGATTATCCCCTAAGTCTTACACTGACTTGTATTTTGCCATGTAATATAGTTATTTGTGACCTGCTAAAACACTGTGCATTAGTCTATTTTTCTTCTGCCATTTTATTCATTGTATCTATTTTTATCTAATGTGTGGATTCCACAACTGTATTAGAGTATAATAATCTAATCTTGCAAATAAGTGGAAAAATTGATTCTTCCAAATATGCCAGGGGTCTACAAAACTCCCTATAGTTCTTCATTAAATTACTGAGTGACATATGATAGCAATGAGAATTAATCAATGAAGATAAATGATTGTGACAACTTCAACAATTCTGTACAAGTTATTATATTTATATTGAAAGAATTTGGGGACCATCATAAATGTAAAATAGTACTTCATATTCCTTCATGAATACTTGAAGGAGTTCCTGCTCCTTTTAATGTACAACTTGTTTTCTAAAACTTCTTTTCAATTATTTAATGTTGCAAAGTTACAACAAAATGTATTCAATGAAAATGCATAAAATGAATGATACTCAAAATATTAAAAATCTAAAGATCATAAATATTCAAAATATCAAAAAGTATTTCGATAAAAAATTCTTTGCAGATGTAATTACCTTACAATGGGAAGGGGAATCTATGCTAATTTCACATGACAGAGCTAGGACTGAGGACTAGCCTAGAAAAACTAAGACTGCTGTCTACAGTTGTATAAACTAACTCATTTTATCTTAATGCTATATAGATAGCTTCATAAATTTGAGGGAAGAAGAAAGGCAAAATAATATATAACTAGAATATATTTGTTTAAATTTCATCACACACTCTATTTGTTTCAGGGGAATAGCCATGTCCATTCATTTGATGGGAAATGATTTGGTGGTAGTGTTAAATATTATATTAAAACTGTTCAAAATTAAGCGATCTGGAAATTGTATCTAAGTTAATCACTGTTTGCTAAGTATTTTTCTCATTCTTAAAATGCTTCTAAATTATAGTTTATTTTCATGATGGATCTTTACAAAAAATATTACTCACTTGCAAGAGATGCAAGGTGAGGTTGGATATGTATCTCTTTAAGAAGCACTGCTGCAGGAAGGTGAATGGTAAGGTCGCACCAAGCCTCCTCTGGCAGAAAGATGTAGGACCAAGCAGCAGAGCGAGCTCTTCTATGGGGTGGCGTGGCCTGCAAAAGCACCTCAGCTGGTTGGGCAGTAGGACTGCTAGATGTGATTGTACCTACAGAAGTATTTTAAATAAAATAAAAACTTGCAAAAGAAACCCAATAAGGCATCAAGAACTATTCAAACCATAATAAATACACTAGAAAAATTAGCTAAAAACATGAACACTTAATACTATGAATGTACTTAATACGTTTAGCATAATTTGTTACAGTATTCACAAAACCTCAGGACATCCAGTCAACTGGCAAGGCGACAAATTCACTGTTAACTGCTGCCAAATTTCTATGTACTAACATGTCAAATGAAAACTAAACTAGTAACAACAAATCTAGCACAGTAATTCTCAAATGATTTAAGTAAAAAACAATGTCCAATACAGGCTTCAACTTGAAAATGATCACCTTTATTCTACATTGTCAATATTCATGAGTTAGAAATATGAAAAGAAAAATATAAAAAGAAACTATGTAGAATGGAAAAAAAGAATAACTATATAAATCTGAAACTTCTTATAAAAAAAAAGTACCACTCAAAATAAGATGGAACAAGTCCTTTAAAACTAACATTTACAATGAAAACTGACATAAGAATCTACTCTTTAGTTTCATAAATTGTGTTCTATTTAAACTCAGAAATAAAAACAAATTTTACTACTAAAGAACAATTAAAAACTTCCTTCTAATCAGTAGAATGTTTGGAAAACCACTACCTTTAAAATCAATGGCTCGTAATTAAAATGGTGATACTGTAACACAATCAACTTACTTTGACAACTATTTTTGCTTCATACCAGCCAATTAACTACTACTTAAATTCATACCCATAAGATGAAATAACTCTTTTCTTACCCAGGGGTGCAAAGTTATGGATCCCTTCTGCATTGTCAGGCTCAGAAGCTAGTATTCGTGTTTTCAAAGTGCTGTCAACAGCTTTATTCGGACCAGAGTCAAGAAATTTCATAATAGTTGATACCATACTTCTTGCAGTGTTTACAATAGCCCTTGTACTAGTAACCATATTGTTGCAAATGAGCTGAACACCACCTAAATTTAAAGAGAATACTAAATGAAAATTATCTTAACATAGATGATTTGACATTGAGTCAATTTTCACAGAAGACAACAAAAATAAGAACATAACGTACTATCGAATGATTACACTAAAATGACAGTTTTGGAACTTTGTCTTACCCATATCGTGGAATGCTTTCAAGGCATCACTAGTATCCAGTACTCTCAAAATGAACCACAATAATGGTTCAGATAACTGGCAAGTAGCGAGAGAGCCCTAAAAAAAACCATACATGTTATACTGTGATTTTTAAAAGGTGATTATTAATTTCCTGTGAATTAGGACAACTAAATTTCTTATTGAATGTAATATTCTTTTACAGTTAATTATTATAAAATGGCAACCTTAACCTAAATCACTAAATACAAAACGTCTGCCAAAATACTGAGGAAATCTTACCTGAATCAAAAAGGAAGTGAACAGTCTCCTCTCTGAACTCAGCATTTTTTGCGTGTTTACCTACTATTATCATTTTCTACCTTAAATTAATGTACATTGATTTTGTTTTCCAGTAGACAGTACTTTCATTTAAAAATGTATCCTTCTCAAATATCTTTGTATCTTCCAATGGGGAAATATATATACACATGCAATGTATATTTATGAAAATGATAATTATACGCTGACATATAGAAGATTCCTTAAGAAATTGTTTTAAAATCTGCTTTTGAAAAAAATGGTAAATGGACTAGAAATTAAAATAATCACACTGGCTCCTAAAATCTCATTTTTTAAAAAGGAAATTTAAAAAGTAGTAACATTCTAACCTACTTCTCTTTTAAAATTACCCTAACCCCTTTTAACTGAAAGGAAACTAAATATGTAACTTAAGCTTGAAAATAAATACTCATATTAAATTTTCACATGTAACATCTATGAAGAACATGTTGGTTTTCAACTATGCTATGGTTAGGGAAGAGGAAAGAGCTACTTCTTAAGACAATGGAAGGAAAATCTAAAATTTAAAAATATGTTAAACATTTTATTCTTACATCACTATAGTCATCTTTGACAGTTTCAAGGAAACTTTCCTCTCCAACTTCTACTAGTAATCTATAGTTCTCACCTGCTGACTCCGTTCATTTTCCAACATATAACTAGAATACTCTGTCTCTGTCTTACAAATAATTCCCTGCTCCCATTGCTAGTAACTACTTAAATTACTGCAATTGTTGCTGGATTGAACTTACCTGTCTGCCCATATATCCACAGGCCATGTAGGTTAAAATTGGCTGCAGCATCATGTGAACTGTAGAAGCTTTTTTACTAAGTGTTGTCAGTATGGTAAATAATCCATCCCCAACTGATATGGCATCTAACCCACCATGAAAGTTTTCGTGTTTGGTGAGATGTAATCCACTTGCCCCTAGTTTAAATAAAAAGATTACATATTTTTAAGAAGCATACCCTTAAAAACCAATAATAATTAAAATAGAGAATCTTAAAAGCCATTTTCCCCCCAAACCACTGAAGGATGGGTACATAAAAGCTGTGTGTGTGTGTATACATATACACATATCTAGAAATCAAAATATCTATCATAACATTCAGTAGAGGATGTTTTTTGGTATCTTTTATAGGAGATACCTCTGTTGTTGGTAACAATAAAGTTGCTCTATTACATGACTGAGGAACATCATTATACACACCAAAAAGAAAAGGAGAGAAAAATAAGTGATACTATTATGTAACTAAACTTCAAAACTTTTAATCAAAAAGATATGGTTGTTTCCCTTACATGAAAAAAGAAATACTAATAAGCAAAAATATATCAGGAATGGATTTTGTCACAATTTACAGAAGTTTAATTAGTTAAAAAAGTTAACATAGTATATTAGCTTTCAAATAGGTAGAAAAGTAAAGCAACAATATATAAATTTTACATTGATATATGTGTCATAGAAACTGTTAAACTTGAACAAAATTTTATACTTCACTTTTTAAAAAACTGTGAATAAATAAATCTTACTCATTCCCTAATATGAAATTTGATGTGAAATTCTTCATCTTTAAAAGGTTAGAGATACATGACTATAAATTATGGTACCTAACTTACAAGACGGATTTTTTTTTCTTAATTCACTACAAGTTATTTTGTTAGTGTTTTCCAATTTTTAAAAAATTCACACTTAAAAATTTTCAACTGATTGAAGCCACTCTATAAAAGTTTTCACTAATAAAAATCAGTCATGCTAAGAAGTTTACAAAAAAAGCAACTGCGTTATAAAGTAAAAAGAAAATGAATTCGTACATTGCTAAAGGAAAGAGATATAGTACTAGAAACAAGTATAAGATTAATATTCTTAATATTAATACGTACCAATTATCATCGCCATGGCACTGCTATTACACAGGCCCAGAGCTGACAAAATCTGGCTCATTATCTGTTGGTTGGCTAACACTAAGTCAGCAACATATGCAGGTGATCCTTGAATACTACTACTGCTTCCATTACCATCTTTGCCTCCTGAAACTTTTTCTTCATCTGAAACACTGTCTGTCGTATTGGTGGTCACAGACACTCTTGCACTGTATTCCCTATTGCCCGAAAGAGGCAGCTGTACTAAAATGTTAACCAGTTTTAACAAATCAAACATGAGTTGATCTCTTGTCATTTCACCACAAACTGCTTTTGCATCACCTGGACGAATGAGGTTGGCAAAGAGTCCCCCAAAGCATGCTCGAGCACCCACTGAGCTATCTGATCCACTTCGAGACATTACTTTGTCTGAGCAAGTGATATAGTGGTGCACTAAAAAAGTGACAGACTCTATCACAGCAGAAATAGTACTAACTGAAACGACTTCAAAATTCTGCTCCAAAGTGAATTCTAAGAGCTTTACTTGGGCATCAAGAGGTCCTTGGCCTGTCTGGAAGGCACCCCTGCAGAAAAAGAGAGAGGATTAAAAATTAATCCATTTTAAATTGTTTTGAAAGAAGTAACCACCAGAACACAAGAAAGCTAAACAATAATTAAACTCCTGGTATTCACTATTTCATTTTGTAGCAAAGAGTTTCCATCTCTTCCTGAGTCCTTCTTGTTCTTGCCTCCATTTTATCTTACAAAATAAAAAATGAATTCCCTTCCAAATAGAAAACTGAAGGACAAGTAAATCAAAGAGTTGATTTTGAAGCTACAGACTAAAATAATTATATATCACAAGGCACTCCTCATAATGAATGAGCTCTGGTTTGTTACAACCTCAAATGCTGTTAGTTTATACATTTCTTACTGATTTTGATTTTCAAAAATTAAGAATCAATCAAGTAATTCTTATGCATCAAAATTTAATGCTCTCAAGTTCTACTTACGCCTAAGAAATAGAAAGCTGGAAAGATCACCGGCCCCAACTTAACAATAAAAAAAGCCAAATTAACTCTAAAGTCGTAACTTTTCTTGAACCCATCAGAGAGCTAAGGTCAAAAGAGTACCAAAAAGGCTGAAATCCATGAAAAGATAGGAACCTCCTCCAAGAAGACAGAATATGAGCATTGGCTTTCCTGTCACAGAATCTGGGAAGTCGAGATGCTGGCAATATACATATGGATAAGAAGAATTCAGCTAAAATATTTAACAAGTTGTTCAACCCCAGGTATGTAAGGGTGGTAACACTGAACCTTTGGAGTTCATACCCATTCACAGGCACCTTCCCTTACCATCCCCCACACATATCTTGCCCTGTGCATCTATTCCATCTGGCTGTTCCTGAGCTATCCTTTATAATAAACTGGTAAAATAAGTAGTGTTTTTCCTGAGTTCTGTGAGTACTTCTAGCAAATTACTGAACCTGAGGGGGGGATTGTGAGAACCCGTGAATTTGTAGTCAAATGATACAAAAATGTGGGTAACCTGGGGACCTTGGACTTGCAAGTGCCCTCTGAAGTAAGGGCAGTCTTGTGGGACTGAGCAGTTAAAACTGTAAATCTGAGGCTAACTTTGGATAGTGGCAGAATAGAAGTGAACTGTAGGACACAGGTTGATGTCAGATAATCAGGGAAATGGTGTTAAAAAAGACACCATGTATTTGGTGCCAGTGAAAAAAACCCTCAAATACCAATAGCTGCTTCCTACCACTGGAGAGAAGGAAATGCTCTCCTCAGAAATGGCCAAAGATATGAGCCAGAGTTTGGCTGACAAAAAGAAGGAAAAATTTATTGAGAAAGCTCCTTCCCCTGAGGTTCAGTCACAGAGGGCCTGCCAAAGACTGACGCTGGACACAATATCGGAAAACACCTGCCATCACTAGGAGTCTAGTGAACATTAAGAAACAAGCAAAAGCAGCTGACTGCTAGAGATGGAGCCATGCAGAGAGAGTCCCTCTGTGGTACAAATGTATAAGGAACAACAAAAGCTAAGGATGGAACAATAAAACTGGAAACAACCCCCTTTACCCTGACTCACATCGAAACAGAAGCTAACTAGATCATTTTGAAGCTGACAAAACACAAAAGGTAACCATAGCAAAAACAAAACCAAAGCCAGGTCAAATCTTGAAAAGTGATTCAAATCCTCACACTAATCACCCAGTAGAAGAGGCTTGTCCATTTCCAGGCATAAATACTATTTTACTTCAGTGTCTAAAAGATATGAGTATCTAAAGCAAAAATTGTAGGGATGTATTATGTTTACAGCATATGTAAAAGTAAACATATGATACCTACATCACAAAAGATGAGAGAAAGAAACTGTAAATTTACTGCTGTAAAGTTCTTATATTACATGTGTGCTAAGGTATAATAATATATGAAAGCAGAATGTGATGAAATAAAGACGTATATTGCAAAGCTAGGGAAAACACTATAATCAAAATTTCTTTGTTATAAATAATAATACTAGAAACAAAATGAAATCATTATAAAAAATTACTTAATCCAAAAGTAGCCAAGAAAAAAAATTTTAAGCGAAGAATAGATTAAATAAACAAAACTGGCAAAGTGATAAATCTTAGTCCACTAAATCAATAACTACATTAAATGTAAAGTGGTCTAACAGATCAATTAAGAGACACATATTATCAAACACTTATACAAGAAAAACTGAAAGAAGGAAATAATAACTATTAGAGCAAAATTTAATGAAATTGGAAATGAAAAAATAAAGAATATCAACAAAGCTTTAAGTTGGTTCTTTGAAAATATCAATGTTATAAACCTCTAGCAAGAATGACCAAGATAAATTAAGATTAAAATTATCAATATCAGAAATGACAGAATGAATCAAACTACATACTATAAACATTAAAAGCATAATTTAAAAAATTACAAATAATGAATTCAACAACACAGATGAAATGAACAAATTCCTTCAAGACACAAACTGCCAAAGTTCACTCAAGAAGAAAGAAAACCTGAATAATCTTTTACCTATAAAATAAATAGAAACTTTTTTCTATTAATACAAAGAAAACTCCAGACCCTGGTTGCCTCAATGGCAATTACTATCAAATATTTAAATAAGTAATAATCCAATTTACACAACCTCTTCCAGAAAACAGAAAAGGAAACACTCATTTTAGGAGTCCAGGATTACCTTGACATAAAAACCAAAGGCATTATTTTTAAAAGTGCAAATATCTCTCATAAGCATAGATTTTAAAATCTGCAACAAAGCATTAACTACTTAAACCAGCAAGATATAAAAAGGATAATACATCATGACCGAGTGAGTATATATCCTGGGAATGCATACTGATCAACACTTAAAAAAAAAAAAAATCAATGTAATTTATCATACCTACAGATTTTAGAAGAAACAATATATGATCATTACAGTAGGTGCAGAAAAAGCAAAAAGACATACATATTATTCACTAACCACTTGACTGTTCAAAGAAAAATCCCAAATATATATATAACTCTATGTATAACTATATTTTTGTGTCTATGTCTACATGTATAACTATATCTGTATCTATAAATATATCTACAACTCCTCCCAAATTGATCTACAGATGGACGCTTATTCAGTCACAATCAAGCAGAAGTGCTTTTTTGGTTTGATTTGTTTTTGTTTTTGTGGGGGTGGTGGGGGATCAATAAGCTGATCCTAAAACTTACACGGAAAAGCAAAGAGCAGAATAGCCAAAACAACTCTAAAACAACAAGAACAAAGTTGGAAAATCCACACTACCAGACCTCGAGAAATAATATAAAAATACCAAACCAGTGTGGTATCGGAAAAGAGTAGACAAAAACATCAATTCTATAGAGTCCAGAAATTGAGCAAAACAAATATGGTCAATTGATTTTTGGAAAAGGCAGAAAGAGAATTCAATTTAAAAAGGATTTTTTTTCAACAAATGGTATAGTAACAATTTGACATCATGCATAGGCAAAAAAAAAAAAGAAAAAAAAGAACTTAGACCCAAATGCAAAATTTAACTCAATATAACCTACATGTAAGACCTGAAACAATAAAATTTCTAGAAGAAAGCATAGAGGATCATCTCTATGACCTTGGGTTAAGCAAGGATATTGTTATGAAACAAAAATAATAATAAATAAAAGAAAAAGCTGACAAAATTTCATCAAAATTAAAAGCTGCTTTTTCAAAGATATTGTTAAGAAAATGAAAATATAATCCACAGACCAAGAGAATATATCTGCAAAACACTTATGTGATAAAAATGAAGGCCCTCTTCATATGAAGTCTGGGTACTTCTTTTCAACCTATATTATTAATTGAACTAAAAAGCTGCAGGCTAATTTATACGGATACCAGACACTTTCTTAAAAACATACAAAGCAAAGAAAACAAAAGCTAAGAATATATTTGGGCCAATGTTATGGACCCAATTAAAGAAAATGTGCTAGAAAATGTATGAGGTGTGTACAGGGTGGAAGGGTGTGGAAGAGTAGCTGGAAAAAAAAATTCTGATTAGTTTTTGAGGCACATAAACCTATAAATACCTTTACTTATAAAAAAAGATATAAAATAGATTTTTTTTAAAGACAGCACGTTATAAACTAAAACAAGATTGATATTTCTGTAGGAAATGTTAGAGTAAATATACTGAATTTTCATATGAAACCTTTTACTGCTAGACCCTACATAGACAGAACTATACTAAAGTCTACATCTAATGAGTGTATTTAGAGGTCTCACATACAGTTTAAAAAAAAGCCTAGTTAAAAGAAAAATGAACTCCATGAAAACTGGTTTTTGCTTCTTAGTTGGTTTTATTTATACCACACAAAAACCTCAAGTTCATGTTTTCCAAATACACAGATGCATATCATAACAGCATGTTTTTGCTTTTGTGAATCTACTCCTTCCCACACCTGTGCTTCACTGTGTATACACTATAAACAAGTTGAACTACAACCACATTAGTGTTTTAAAATAGTTATAAAGGAGGAAGGAAACAAATGAGGATAGTACTATAAAATTTTCTGTAGCTATGAAAACATATCGCCATATAAATTTTTTGTGTTAATTTTTATATTAGGTTTCAGGCATTTTGCTACTGATCTATGAAAAATAACTATTATTATGAATAAATTATTAATTTTATGGTAACTATTATAAATCATACCTTTTTCTGATTTCTAATATTTTCGAACTAATTTTTAAAGAGTGATATAATCTACAAGTGATTTTAATCATTTTCTAACATACATCAATTTTTTAAAAATTCACTGGCACTTCCACAATGAAATTAAATAATAAAGATAGCAAACAGCAGCTTTAATTTCTTCCTGATATTAATGGGAATTTTTAAAATAATCAAACATACTGGAGTTTGGTTTGTTCATAATGTTGTTTTTTTGTAACTTTAAGATGATACTGTTTATATTTCATTAAAAGTTTTATCAGAAAGTAATGTTGGATTTTATGAAATGTCTTAAACTATGACAAAAATGATTCATTAATATGATACATGATATCGAAGCATTCACGCATTTTAAGAATCAACCCATCATGGTCACAGTTTATTCTTTTAACCTACTGCCTGACTTTGGTAATCAATTTATTTAGGATTTCTGTATGAGATTAGTATTTAATTTTCTTTTTTAAGATATCTTTTTTGGGTTTTATCAAATATAGGTTTCAAATAAAATTACTGGTAGCTTTAATTCTCTACCTGTATTCTAGAATAATTTAAACAGCTTCAAGTAAATTTCACCTAGAAGGTTTATAATTCCTAATCTATGAACCCGTTATTCCTTTCACAATAGAAGGAGTTCAGGATCTGTGACAGCCATAATGAAAAGAAATGAAAACAACCAGGAAACATACCAATAAACCTTTCCCTCTTAATTCCTAATATCGTCCTGCTTAATCTGTTCCCAGATAAACTCCCAACAAATGCTAAGGGAAAATTAATTTGGAGGATTAGCTATTGCTTCTATATCAGGAATATATGTAACACCTTGAAATTTACCTTTCTGTTGAAAGTATATGAATTAGCTTGAGCAAAAATTCACTGAATATCTGAGGACATGTTGAAGAAAGATGCACTTGTAATCGGGTAAGAAATTCTTGCATAGCTTGCGTAGCTGTTGGACCAACCTGAAGAGAAATGAAATTCTGTTGACAACTACTTACTGATCCCATTTACAGAATTATTCATTTAAAAAGTATCATCTGTATGTCTTCTTTGAAGAAATGTCTACTTAGGTCTTCTGCCCATTTTTGGATTGGGTTGTCTGTTTTTGTGATATTGAGTTGCATGAGCTGCTTGTATATTTTGGAGATTAATCCTTTGTCAACCTAAATGTCCATCAACAGATGAATGGATAAAGAAGATGGGGCACATATATACAATGGAATATTACTCAGCCATAAAAAGGAACGAAACTGAGTTATTTGTAGTGAGGTGGATGGACCTAGAATCTCTCATATAGAGTGAAGTAAGTCAGAAAGAAAAAAACAAATACCGTATGCTAATGCACAAATAAGGAATTTTAAAAAGCGGTTCTGATGAACCTAGTGGCAGGGCAGGAATAACGACACAGACGTAGAGAACAGAGTTGAGGGCACGGCGGGGGAAGGGGAAGCTGGGATGAAGTGAGAGAGTAGCACTGACGTATATACACTACCAAACGTAAAAAGGATGGCTAGTGGGAAGCTGCTGCATAGCACAAGGAGATCAACTCAATGCTTTGTGGTGACCTAGAGGGATGGGATAGGGAGGGAGGATAGGCTCAAGAGGGAGGGGATATGGGGATATATGTATACATATAGCTGATTCACTTTGCTGTATAGCAGAAACTAACACAACATTGTATAAAGATGTGAAAAAAAAAAAGCTCTTTCCCTGTAAAAAAGAAAAAAGCATCAAACGTTAAGTCAAGAGCCATACGGGTGAAACTTTTCATTTGAAGAACAAAAATATTAACAGTGATAGCAGGAAACCAATTAAGCTTTTAGGTCTTGATATATTTATTTTCAATCGAAAATTATAGATTCTATTGTCAATATTTTTTTTCATTATGGTTTAGAATAACTTATGTTACTTTTATTTAATTCAATACAGAAAAAGACTCACCTGAATTACACAAGAATATCTTTATAATGCTTTCAAAAGCACAAAGAACTTATGTACTGATTTTCACAATCTTCTTAATTATCCCATTTCAAAACAAAAGAACTCAGACTCAGACAGGTTAAGTGATCCACAAAAGGTCATGCTTCTAATGACTAGCAGAGCAAATACTTAAGTGAATTGGGGAAAAAACCCTACAAAAAACCCCTTAAAGCTAAAAACAAACCTGTATCAATTCGTAAAAAAATGCTTTCCCAAACTTCTATCTCTTCAATGAAAAAAAAATGATAGTGAGAACCACACCAAGTATCCTGCAGTATGTTTTGGAATGTTATGATCATAAAACCCTAGAGGAGTTTTGGGAAAAACAAAATGCAATCTAATTCTCCAAACCATTTTAGAGTTAACAATTTCTAACACTGAGTATAAAAATCATAACATTCATAACCAAACTACAAAACCAAAATATCTGAGGAAAGCTTGACCTTCAGTAACTTTTACTTTGCCTTTAAAAAAGAAAAGGAGAGGAAAAAACACTACTTTATACAGCGGCATGTTCCCTGACACCTAGGCTCTACCACTAACTAGTTGTATAATTGTGGGCAATGCAGATAATGCATGTTTTCTCATATGTAAAATAAAGAAGCTGGAATCAATGATTTCAGGAATCTTCACATTCCAAATTCATGCAATCTTTATGTGTAATAATCACTTGATAACATGCCTCTGCCCCCATCAAAACTCTGGTCCCATCTAATTACAAGTAGTTTGTTCCTTCTCATTTTTTTCCTTGTCTGGTTTATTTTACGATGATCTACAAAATTCAAGTCTATTCAGTATCAGAGTACTGACTAAATGTATCCAACAGAACTTAAGCTCCAAGAAAGGCAGAGACTCGGACAGGGTAACTACTTAAATCCCTAGCACCTAGAACAGCACCTAGACCTAGCACATAGATAAGCACATAGCTAAGAAATAAAAGATGATAACTTTGCAAGATAATCTTGAAAAACGTCCATTGGAAAGATGCTATGAACACTAAATATATTTTAGGTGAAAAGAAATATAATGAAGGAAAGATATTTTTTAAAGCAGTACAATATAACAAAAGCTAAACTGATATAAAAGAAATCTGTGGTTAGACTAAAAATGTTTATAAGCTCTGATATATCTTTTTTTTCTGAATTAACAAAAGCAATATTTTTTTTCATTTCTGTTTTGAGATATAATTGACACACAGGACTGCATAAGTTTAAAGTGCGCAGCATAATGATTTGACTTAAGACATCATGAAACGATGACCACAGTAAGTTTAGAGAACATCCATCGTCTCATATAGATACAAAATAAAAGAAAAAAATTTTTTTCTTTATGATGAGAAGTCTCAAGATTTACTCTCTCAACAACTTTCACATATAACATACAGAAGTGTTAATTATATTTATCATGTTGTACATTACACCCCTAGTACTTACTTGTCTTATAACTGGAAGTTTTTGCCCTCTGGCTACCTTCATCCAATTCCCCCAACCCTTGCCTCTGGTAATCACGAATCTGATCTCTTTTTCTATGAGTTTGTTTGTTTTTGAAGTAAAATTAACCTACAACGCTATGTTAGTTCCTGGTGTACAACACAGTGATTTGATATTTCTATACATTTCAAAATGCTCACCACAATAAGACTAGTTACCATCTGTCATCATAAAGATATTGCATTATTATTGACTATACGCCCCACACAGTACATTTTATACTGGTGATTTATTTTGTACCTGGAAATGTGTACCTCTCAATTTCCCTCACCCTCCTTCCCCCACCCCCATCCCCCATTCTGGCAACCAGCTGTTTGTTCCCTGTATCTAGGACTGAATTTCAGTTTTGTTATGTTTCTTCATTTGCTTTGTTTTCTAGATTCCACATATAAGAGAACTCATATGGTATCTGTCTTTCTCTGTTTTATTTCACATATCGTAATACCCTTTAGGTCCATTGATGTCATCTTTTTGTTTTTTGTTAAATAAAATACTTAATAGTATAAAAGAATTAAGTTAGGTGACCTGTCAATCTTGATAATAGAGGTCATTTAACATAACACATTATTTTAAAAAAATTTTAAATTCCCCAATTTTTTAAATGCTTCCCTAACATTAAGGTAAATATTTGTTTAGAATGTTTCTCAAATTATATAAAATTAACACCAAAAATATATCTCTACATAAAAATCCAGTAAAATTCCAAGAGAAAACTTACTACCTGCTATAATTCAGTTTCAGCATAGCTATTATTATATGTAATTCAAAACATTTTATTACATTGATACATAAAAGGCCATCATTTAATGCTTTAGCAATGAAAATTTTACGTATTTAGGTGTGCTTAAAATTTCCTTTACAAATAAGTTTACTGTATAATCTGGGCCTATCACTGGTTTTCAGAAGTCACATTACCTGTGGACTGTGTTGATTTGTTCCATGTGGACTGGTGCCAGAAAGAAATTTCACTAAAACATGAATCAGGTTTGGATCTGAAACCAGCAGATGGGCAGTACTCTCCTGAGTTCCAATGGCAGTACTGGAACCAGCTATAAAACATTAAAAAAAAAAAAAAAAAATGTCCTCAACAAAAGGACCCCGAAACAATGGAAATGCAGTATTTAAAACATCTTTTAGTTTCAAAGAAAATTCACATATTCCTGGGAGTTACTAAAAGGATCTGAATCTCTACTGCACTGACTGACTGAGCCTCATTCTATATTTTCATCTGCCGTAGATCTCCTGCCTCTCTCCTAATTTGGCTGTGAAAAATACCTAATTTAATGTGCATCTTATTCAGTATACAGTCAAGTGGAAAAGAAATAACTAAATGCTTACTGCCCTTTTGGTGAGCCTATTCTTAGTAATTATTTCCCCCTTCCAGAAATAAAGATCTATTTTTCAAGTAAATTTTAACACAGCCTTCAAAGATAAACTGAAGCGAAACCTATTCATTTTTGCATGTCAGCTACATAAAGGTTGTATACTGTTAACTGATACACAGACAATGAACAAGTTTTCTGAAGTGAATAAAATATCCTTGAGTCAAATCTATCTTCAGTATCACATAGAGATGTTTTCAATCCCATATTTGGAAAATATTATATTCCAAATGAAAAAATGAAGTAGCATTTTGATTCTCAGCAACGATTTTAATTAATACCTTTATCAATGTGACGCTGCTTTCTAGTCAATGAAATTAAGCCCAAAGAGAATGGGGATGAAATCCACCCACCTGCTGTCATAACCTACAGATGGAATGAAGATTTCAACTCACAAATGGCTACTCCTTGCTCTCTAATATGAACTTTGATACCTACTTCCCAACAACCTCAAGAATGTCAGATAAAATCTAGACCTAAATGTAAAAAGTAAAACCAGTAAGCATTACAGAAGATAACGTATGAGAGTATCTTTGTGACTGTGAGATACAGAAAGCCACAGAAAGCACTAAAAGTTCCTTTCTTAAAAGGTTCAGAAATTAATTTTACTATCTTAAATGGGAAATAAAGGAGTGGGGTGAAGAAAGTAGGAAACTAATAGGACTTTAGAATCTGAGAAGAAGCGATTAGGTTCAGTGAATATAGGTTTTAGATGTGAAAAGCATAAACCGAGGAACCTAGTCATATATGTTCATGAACATTATAATGAATAAATCATTTTTAACTGCTAAGTTACTTTAAAAAGAATAAATAACCAACACAAGACATAGACTAACATTTAATATTTGACTTTGTACTCTAAAAGTAATCAATTTTTAAAAACTAGTAAAAGTTTTTAGAAGGTAAAAATATAATTTGATCTTGTAACTGTAGATAGATGAGAGTATATAATCAAAGTAAAGAAGCACAAAGGGCAGGATACATTAAGAACAACAACAACAAAAAGAACAAATTCAGAAAAGACATATTCAAATAAAGAATTTAATCATTTGCACAACTATATCACTTCTTGAAAAAATCTTTTTTAAGAATCTGATAGCAAGAATAATAAAGTATATGTCAGAGATTTAAAGGAATAAATATTTGGACTTACGATTAAGCTGCATGTTTGTCATGAGTGTTAGACTATGAAGCACAAGGCACCATGTCCGGAGCAAAGTATTGGGATACCACGCTAACACTGTGAGAAAGCTAGTTATTGATGCTATGTGGAAAAGAGAAAGGGGAAATTTTAACTCAGAAAAAGCAAATGTTTACTACGAATTAAAACAAAAAGAATAAATTTTAAAACATGATATTATTTTTTTAAATCAATTCACTACCTAGTGTCCTCTAAACATATAAATAAGAGTTCCCCATTAAACATAACTAAGCATTAGAGTCAATAACATTTTATGTCTAAGGTTAAAGCTCATCCCACGACAAATAAAATAACATGTCATCACTATACATTTGTTGTCCTTTCCAAACTACAGGCATTTCTACTGTAACACAATTTGTGTTTTACTAAAAATCCTCACATTCTGCAAAATGAAAAATTGAAAATAATAGGGCATACTGGAAAGACAGGGATGGGGTTGACCATTCAAAACCAATGTAACTTCACAAAAAAAGCACAAACTAAAACAATAACTAAGTCACCTGCAAGGCCTAAATAAGAAGCACATGTGGCAGGTGGAGAAGCCAAAAAAGTTATTAAAAATAAACAAACATAATACAGTGCCCAGTTTTTGCCCTTAAAACTCTGTGTATAATGGCTGATTCCAGATCTCAGGCAGGAAATATAGTTTGGAACACCTATGATATTAAAATCTAACAAAGATATAGTTGTGTATTTCACAAAAAACAAAACCAAAAGAATCTAATGAAGCATCATCTTACTGACCACAAACAGCATAATTTCAGCATCAATAAACATAATGATTGCAACAGAAATGTAAGAAATATTTTAAAATCATGAACTTATACAGATATTTACTAAGGAAACTAAGTGGTCATGATTATAGACTACTTGTGAACCAATTAATTTTTAAATTTAATTTTAAAATACAGAAAATTTCCAGCATTCTTCCTGGCTCTATATAAAAACTGTACCTCCAAAGAGTGACATGATAGCACATGAAAGGAAGTTTCTCTTTATGGAAGTATTTCAGTTAATAAATTAAAAAGGAATAACAAAATTAGACTATCTTCATTTCAAAACTTCCTGTGAATTGCTAATAATTCTAGGCATTAATCATTAGTGTCTATTAACAACATAAAAAAAGACAACCTATGAAACTGCCTTAAAAAAAAAAAAATTCGAATCAGATTAAGCTCCATGTCTGATTACCAATTTATAGAAAGTAGAGAGGACATCACAGAGATACAATCACTAAAAATCGGGACCTAGGGAATCTTGAAAGACAAACAACCAAACTTTACAAGGGGATTAAAAAAAAAAGACAGATTAGAGGAATTAAGAAACATAATTAATTAAAATGTGTAGACTCTATATGGAATCTATTTCAAATATACAAAAAAAATTCTGTAATAGTCTAGACAATTGGAAATTTGAATACTGACAAAATACCTGATGATAGTAAGAAATAATTACTTTTTTTACTCTTCTATTCACTCTTGTTTATGCTTAATGTTTCTCACAATAACAAAGTTTTAAAAAGTGATGGGGGCTTCCCTGGTGGCGCAGTGGTTGAGAATCTGCCTGCCAATGCAGGGGACACGGGTTCGAGCCCTGGTCTGGGAAGATCCCACATGCCGCGGAGCAACTAGGCCCGTGAGCCACAACTGCTGAGCCTGCGCGTCTGGAGCCTGTGCTCCACAACAAGAGAGGCCGCGATAGTGATAGGCCCGCGCACCGCGATGAAGAGTGGCCCCCGCTTGCCGCAACTAGAGAAAGCCCTCGCACTGAAACGAAGACCCAACGCAGCCATAAATAAATAAATAATTTTTTTAAAAAAAGTGATGGGAGCAAAATGTATAATAATAATCATTAATACAGTGAAACAGAAGGAAACCTAATAACTAAAGTAGGGCTGGCTCTTGCTGAGAGAACGCAGATGTTAAGTAGGACCATAAGCCAGTGTGGCTGTCACTAAGGCTGACAGACAGGCCATGTGAAGGCCATGCATGATGCACATCTCTAGAGAGAAAGCATCAGGAATAAACGATTTTTACTTTTCTTTAAACAGATTCCTATAGCCCGAGCTGAAAGCTAGTTCTATTCCTGTTGAAGGATATTATTCAACGCCCACTATTCCCACATTCCTGCATTTGCCAAGAAAAAAAATGAAAGAACACAATTTCTACAAAAAATTGACATCCTTCTCCAATTTACCAATTCCCCTAGAGGTATTTCACATTTTTAAAAAAGGCCAGTTGCAAAACAACAGCCTATGAACAAGACAATACTTTACGGAACTACAATGTAAAGATTAACAGAACATTGTAGATTTTATGTCTGTGTTATACACAGACATAATACAGACCAGAGGATAACAGTTTTATGTTCTCTTTCCTGCAAATTATTAAGTCAGTATTTTAAATATGTTTTTTTCACTAAAACATTACAACCCTAATGACAAAGATGAGGTGTTAACCTAATCAATACCTTTTTAGATTGTTTATGCTATGTTAATAACTTTCCTTCTAATAAATCTTACCTTGATTTAATGAAATGACAGGTATTCGATTAGCATTATATAAAAAAATGTCTGCTCCATTTTCTTTGTTTCCAGACGAACTAGAATTCAGACTCAATGTGAGCCACAACTGGAGAAGCGATTCCAACTGAAAAAGAATGTAAATTGACAGAAAATGTACCTATTATGAAATACCATTTAAGCAAAAATCTCATGTATGAATCCTTATGATTATGAGTAAATAATTTTTCTATTAAATAGTTCTTCTGGGGGCTTCCCTGGTGGTCCAGTGGTGAAGAATCCACCTTACAATGCAGGGGACGCATGTTCGATCCCTGGTCAGGGAACTAAGATCCCACATGCCATGGGGCAACTAAGCCCACACGCCACAACTACTGAGCTTGTGTGCCTCAACTAGAGAGCCTGTGTGCCGCAAACTACAGAGCCCACATGTTCTGGAACCCGCTCGCCACAACTACAGAGCCCATGCGCCCTGGAGCCTGCGTGCCATAACTAGAGAGAGAAAACCCATATGCCACAACTAGAGAGAAGCCCGTGCGCTGCAATGAAGAGCCCACACGCCACAACGAAACACCCTGCATGCCTCAACGAACATCCTGCGTGCCACAACTAAGACCCAACACAGCCAAAAATAAATTAAATAAATAAATAAATAATAAAAATAAATGTTAAAAAAAAATACTTCTTCTGGTTACTTCAATTCAGTTCACAAGCAAACACATCTTAAAATTCTAGATCAAATGAAATTTAACTGAATTAAAATTTATAATTTACCTAATATAAATGTTTTACTAAATTAAAAGACGTGATTCAAGTCTTTAAATACAGGTGTGTGTATAATATGTAGTTGGAACAAAAGCAGTAAAGCTTAAAATCATAAAAGTTATAAATAACCTGTCACTGAGGAGCTGGGGTAATCAAAGTATCTCCAACATTTTTTCATCTGAGTATGACAAAGAAATCATCCCTGTCTGGTTGAGACTGATCTGCCCGTTTATTTTCATCTTTCCTAGGCTGGCAGTAATGTCTAAAAATACACCATTTCTCCTGAAGCCATACCTGAACATGATGGACTTGAAGCATGGAAAAAAGTTTGTTGAAACAAACATTTAACATTGGGACAGATGATAACTGTATAATGAGCTGGCTGGATTGGTTCGCTGCTTGTAAGCCCCCTAGAAGTGAATCATCTGTTCCAGTGGGAGACTGTGATACTGAAAATTAAACACAATTATGATTTTATACACAAAGTATCAGGAGAAATGTTAACTAGCTATTAATATGTACAGGTAAGTGAAGATATATTTTTTTAAAAATTAAAATTGCATTATTTAAAATGGTTCAGCATTATATTATTTGAAAACTTGTTTTTACAACGTTACTTGAAAGTTCAAAAGATAATCCCCACAAAGAGAAGCTCCCAAATTCACAGGACTTGTCCATCAAGGGAAAAGAACCTTACTCTCTAGCAATTTTTATTTTCAATTTTTTCCTAATTAATAAGAGGGAGGAGAAAAGGGAAAGAAAAAAGAACCCTGCCTATTTCTTGAGAAGGTAGTTTTAGAATAACCTAGACTCTAATCCATTGATTCTCAACCTTGATAGCACATTAAAATTGCCTGGGAAATGTTCAAAAATTCTGATGCCAGGATACACACACCAAACTAACTAACTGAGTATATATTCACGGGGAGCAGAGAAATAAAGGGATGTTAAGAGAGTTTTTCATATATTTAGAAAGTTTTATATTAAAAGGAGAACACAGTTCTGCACAGGAAAATAATCAAAAGATAGAATATATCGAGAAGCAGAACTAGACGAATCTTCTCTTTTTCTCCTTTTTTCTATACTTCCTAAGGCAAGAAATATAGAATGCAAACCAAAAGAATTCAATTTAACACAGGAAGATCTAAAAATCCAAATTTCTCTATTGAAATGGGTTGTGAACTTTACTTCATAGGAGAAGGACATGAAGTGCTTCCTAAGTTCTAACTAGTGTCTCTACACCTTTACTCACCACCATTACCCACCATGTTTTTATTTTTCTTGGCCTAAGAAAAATAAAAATATCACCATTGCCTCAGCACAACTCCTATCTTAAGATAGACAGGCTGCTAACTACACTCACCTGACAAAAGGGGATCTACCCAAGCCTAGAACAACAGCAACAGTCAGCAAACCATGTCCTAACGGCCAAATATGACAGGCCACCAGATTCTGTAACACAGTTTCTTTAATAGCCGTGCCTATTCATTTAGGTATATATTGTCTACAGCTGCTTTCCTGCTACAAAGTCAGAGTAGAGCTGCAACACACACTGTACAGACCCAGAAAGCCTAAAATATTTACTATCCAGTCATTTATTATAAAAAGTTTTTCTTCTTTTGCTGTAGATAATTAGGTAGTAAATCCTCTCAATTCTGTAGTTCAATCAGGCCCATTTGGCTGTCTTCATTATCTAAGTCTTCCATCTTGGTCTTCAAGGAAGATAAAGATGTTACGATTAAGAAACCCACTTTATCAGAAATTTGGATATAATGCAAGGAGCTCCCAGGCAGCTAGCTATGCAGGCTCCCCCAGGAATTTCATTAACTGTACTCCACCACAATAACAAAAACATGACTCAGGTTTTTGGACTGAACTTATGAACACTACATGGAGGTATTTTGTTCCCCCTCTGCTCTCCTGATTCATTAATCCTTTGTCTTATTTCTCAACTTCCTACTAACTTAGCAAGGGAGAATTTAAAAATCCATCCTTACTGAGTGCACCTGAAAATAATCAGGAGATGAACTGTTCACGGTAATACTCTAAGAATGGTGACTTTTACTCACAGGTAGGAGATGTATTTGTTAATGCCTGTAAAATGGAATCTGCTTCCAGGGTTGACATCATTTTCAACATAAGTTCTGCTTGTTGTTCAAGTCCAACTTCTAGGCGAGCATCTAGGGCTACAGAAAGCAATTAAAAGAAAAAACAAAACCTATTTGATAATTATTATTCACGTCCAACTTCCTACAATAAAATGTTGACATCTGAACCCGAAACAGGGTGAGGAGTGTATCTTCATGTCAGAACAACCTGGCATGGGGTATCAGAGTTACAGCAGGTAACAACATCTGTGCAAAGGAGCCTAGAGATGGGAGAGTAGATATATAAAGAGAGGTAGATCAAGTAAGTGAAGTAATGATAATGGAAGCAAATAAATTAAGAATAATGAGAATCAGGTACCTCACTATCAGAGAAAAGAGAAATATGGAAAAGGAAAAAACTAATATGAAGTTTATGGAGTAGATTACTGTTAGATTAACTGATATATCAATGTGGACTCATGGCATTCTAGACGGATAGACAGACAGACAAATATAGAAATAAATATAAACACAAATGTGTGTACACACTCCCTAGATCTGTCCATCAATAGAGAGTGTGGAATAGCCAAAAATTAACAGTTAAGTGTATCTAGTACTCAAATCTTGAATTCTTAATCACATTTCTCCACTAAAAGGTTTTGGAATACCATTTTCGTTCATGAAGTGGCTAATCCCCAGTCTGGGGAAGGGAAAGTAAATGATGAGCCTGGGGCATTTTGTTATGTCAGAAAACAGGGAAGTGTTCAAAGAAAGATGAAGACATTTCAAAAAGACAGAGACCAGATGAAAGGAGATACCATGGTCAAATCAGGGACATTTTGAACATCAAAATAAATAATGACAACACTGCGAATGTACTTAATGCCACAGAATTGTACACCTAAAAATGGCTAAAATGGAAAATTTTCTGATCTCTTGAATTTACCTCAATAAAAACAAAAAAATAATGATAACAAATTATAACCCACTGAATAAAATAGGAAACCACTGGTCTACTCAAAACTAAGTGAATAAACTAATAAATTTTTAAAAAAGAATAGATTCCAAGTATTATTCTGCCACTCCAACCCATCAAAATTTTTTTACAAAAGGGAAAAGAATAACTTTTCATTGGAAAATATTGGCAGACATCTCCTTTATCAAGTAATTAAACGTAAAACCACCAGCAGTGGTCCAAATTAAAATCATGAGACACCTAATAGGATGCAGTAAGAAAATCTGAGCAGTACACTTTCTTGATATTTCTGCCAAAAACCCATGACCACAATCGAATTGTGAGGAAATAGCATACAAACCCAAATTGAGGGACATTCTACTGAACAACTGGCCTATAATCATCAAAAGCACCAAGGTCATGAAAGTTACCTCTGACAGACAAAGTGTGGCAGACTGAATAAGACTGAAGAGATATGATAATTACGGTTGATGCTTGAACAACACAGTGCGAGCCGCATGAGTCCACTTATACATGGACCTCTTTCAATAAATATGTACTGCACCATCCATAGTTGGTTGAAGGCATGGATGCAAAACCCTGGAGACGGAGGGCCAACTGCAAAGTTATACACAGACTTTCAACTGTGTGGGAGTGGTCCCCCCGCCCCCACCTTATTCAAGGGTCAACTATAAAAGCAACGCACAATTTTGTACTGGATCATTTTGCATAAAGGGCATTATTTAGACACAACTGCTGAAACCTGAATGGGGTCTTAAAGTTACTATTGTTAATTTCCTGATTTTGATGGAATGTGCTTCCTGATGTGTTTACGTAGAAGAAATGTTCTGCTTTGTAAAACAAACAAAATAAAACAAAAAAACATCAGATTACCAACTTACTCCCAAATGGGTCAGGATAACAAATGTTCTCTGTACTACACTTGCAACTTTTCAGTAAATGTATGATTGTTTCAAAATTTAAGAAAAGATTTTATTTTTTTAAAAAGTTATATACTCTATGTGACTAGAAGAGTGCAAAAATAATACTCAACGTGATTTCATTCTGTTTACAAATAAAGTATAAATTTATTATTAACAATAACAATAAAAGGAAGCACAATTAATTAAAACCACCAGCAAACCCACACAACTCACAAATATATTTTGCAAAGTGTTATTCTGAGAAACAAAAAATGGACCATAAATAGAAGCTCTTCTAAACTGACTGACACACAGCTCTGAGTGACAGTCACTCTCACGGCACCCCTGCAGTAATAAACCCTCTCAGAAAACACTCAGGATCAAATTCTCAGGAGACAAAGAATACATAAATTGAGGACTTGTTTTAAGAATAGCTTATGCCTTAAAATATGAACACACACTTACCCTGAGACACTGAAACACTAACTGTCTGTGATCCATTCTTCTCTGTATTTGCTGGTGGCTTTGCTACAGGAATTCCAAGACCTCCTATGTATGGGTTGTAATTGTAGGTGCCATAATCAGCACCCCAATAGTCATACCATGTACTGCTTATTGGCTTAAAAGAATAGGAAAAAACTGTGGTTTATTTTTGCCTCTTCACGAAGAGTGACATATTATTTACATTACCTAAAGTCAAACAGGGCTACAAAATAAACATTCTCCTTACCCTTTAAATTTCTAAAACATAATCTCAATGATTAAAGGAATGGTTCATAATATTCTCTCCATTTTTATCCCAAAATCTAAAAAGACCTTATTTGTTAGACTCTGAGAGGTAATTAGCATTTTTAATAAAATCTCTTACACACAAAATGAACCAAAATAAAGTATTAGGGAGGTATCTCCTTTAGAAAAAGTAGCAGCTAACAAAGAAGTAGATTCTGCGATGAACTCAACTTGGATAAGCTTAAATGCTGCTTGAAATGTCAATAGTCCATAACCATACCTCCCATGCTTATTAGTGGTTCTTATTATCATATAAGATAATGTCAGTGGCTATATTAATAAAATGATGTAAGTTCTCCGTATACTATTCCACTAGTTCTATAAAAAATCTACTGTAGTACCTAGAGGAATTTAATTTTGAGTAAGCTAAATAATGGGTTACATTAGGTGTATCCTTTCCTCTTTTAAGTAATTAATAAACCAGAAGTATAAGATGAAAGATTTTAATTGCAAAGAATACTCTACTATATCGTACCTTAAAAACTTTGGCTGCAAGAGGATCCTTTTCCAAATCAATATCTAAAGGATCAATGTCAACTTCCATTAGATCCTGAAGTAGCTCAAGATCAATTTCTTTATCTTTTTCCAAAGAGGAAAGAGGAGGTGCACCTTCAAATAATTGAAAGTGATTTTTTTTGGTGGAGTATATAACATAAAATTTAACCAATATATTGCTTTTAATTACAGAAAAAGTTAATTTACTTATACATAATATATATGTTTCTACTGATACAAAAATCTCTAAATTTTTATACCTGACAATTAAGTGTAAGTATGCAAATATATCACCCTATAACACACAATTAAAAACACCAGTGCAATAATATGTGACTTCCTAGGGGAAAAGACCGTATGATTACTCCTTGTTGAATCAAGTTACATAAACTTTGTTGTTAAAAATAATCATTAACCATTTCTAGAATGAAAAATGTTATTCATTTTATTGCCTCCAATATGTAATTCATTATATTACATCCAGTAGTTAAGGAAATAATACTAGGTATTAAAGTGAAAAGCAAAGATTTCAGTTTTAAGACTGCTATTCACCTTATTTTTCTATCATGAATTGGAAATGATTTTGCTCTCAGATGACTCCAAATTTTTAACTAGCCTTTTATGCCTTACAACTCTTATCTTCCTTCCCTTCCCACCCTCTATTATTCAACATATATTTATAGAATGCCAAGAAAATACTAGCCTGTATTAGGGTCTGAGTATATAAAGATTAATAAAACAAATGTCCACCCTCCAACAAATTAACAGAGGTTCAGAGGTGAGGGTACACTACAGAAATTAAACCAACTACCACATGGTAGGTGCTATCAGAGACAATCTAGAATGTAGGCAGCGCTGCAGGCAGCACCGACGGCAGTCTCCAGCATTGCTGGTGGTAATGGAAAAAGCTTCTTGGAGGAGGGCATGCTTTATGGGAATCTTAGATAAGAAGTTCATCATGCAAACTAGAGAAGAAAGTCTACTCCAGATTAAGGGACTATCAGACAGAAAGGATAAAATCATGAGAGAATCTAAGATTAAGCAATGAAACAGATGAAATGACCACAGCATTGCAAAACAGTCTTCAAAACTAGGGAGTACACCACAAAGGATTGGACATGCTAAGATACACATTATAGTTTTTGAAAAGGCAGAAAACAAAGAAAGAAAAAAGAAAAAGAGAACAAGAGCCTTGCTATCTTTACCACTGTGTATCTTTAACTGTTTTCTAGGTTGTAATTCTTTCAACATAGCCAAATAAGACTGTATCAAGATAACATGGACCCTGTGAAAGGATACCATTTTATTTTAATATGCATTCAGAGAATCAAAGCAAAACATACTTATCAGGAAAATAACTGATATGGTTACTAAGGCCAAACACCTAATATAAAACTTAATTTTATACTTCATTAATATTCTTAACTTTGAAACATGTTTCATTTTTTAAAAAAAGAGCTACGGATATTTCAAGTAAAAAATTTAAAGAATGTACCTGTTATATCATGTGTCAAAGGTTCATCTATAGTTTCCAGCAACTGAGCTGAAGACTGCTGCAGGGAGTCATCAGAGTCACCAGCTGTTGCACCTACATCATCACTCACTGTTCCTTCCTCCATGGCTTCTGCAGCTACTGGAGCCAGCAATTCTCCTGTGGGTAAGAAGAGCATCCTAACTGCTTTAGTAATTAGTAAACAGACATCCAAAACATAGTTTTATGTCCAGTATTGAGAATAGCATGTGTACTCTACCAACCACAAAAGATTCTGAGGCAAATGAGTCCATACCTACCCAAGGAAATGCTAGGGCTCACTGCATTACCTTCAAATGCTAACTAATAGCAAACACAAAATGTGCAATATGAACAAGGAGTTATTATAATCACTTTACACACATTAACTCACTTATTCTTCAAAATAACTTCATAAGAAAGATACTTTTATTATCCTTATTTTACAGATGAAAAAACTGAGGAGCAGGGAGTACCTTCCTCAAGTGCACATAAAGAATTAGGAAGCAGCCCACTGCTGGTATTAATAAGGAAGCGGACTAGCTCCAATATCCCTGTACTCTGTAACCTAACTCTGCCATAAAAACTTGCATTTATCACAAGTGTCAACATAATTAAACAGAAAAGTAATTCTAAATGGTTGCTACTGCTATAACATGAAAGAGACACTTTATACTTTTCAGGAGCTCACAGTTTCCTTTAAAGATTAGTCAAGCAGCGACAAGATAATTTTGACATACCTTATTAAAAATAAATCCTAACAAACCTGCTAAAATATCCTGTAGCATACAAGTTAAGGAATATTGAGCCCAAGCACCACCCCAAGATATATCTCCTCTATTGAAGTCAGTTCCAACCAAAAGTAATAGCAGTCTTTCCAGTTGGGGTTCATTCACAATCTCACACAGATGTATAGTTGGCCTCGTGGCATTCGCAATGCGTGCAAGAACCTGTAATACATTTTATAAAATCATACACTTAAATAGAATGAAATATGTTTTCTCCAAAAACAAAGTGTTGAAGTAACTGCTTTCAATGAGATATGCTTTTGATGTCAAAATAATTATTTGACATAAATGCAAAAGAAATGTAATTTCATGGATCAAATATTAAAATCCAGGTTAAAAACCTGAGTTGAATAGTTTAAAATAATTTCTATAAGCAATGAGTATGCTACAGAAAAGCTTTCAGGGCATTAATACACCCTTCATTGCTATAATCTGACAGTCGTTTGTAGATTTCCTATCCTAATAAATAGACAAAAGGTAGGCTGTAGATAGACATACCCACATTACTTACATTTCAAATCTACAATAATCTAGTTTTAACTAGATTAAAAATATACATTAGGTCTCCTAAGAAATAAGTGCCAAAATATTTTTAAAACCTTTCAAGGCACATTAAAAAAAAAACTAAACTGCATAAAAGGAAAACCAGTGAAAGCACTTTTATTTCTCTTAAAAATCAATTAAAAACTGCATTTTTTTCTTATTTCTTTTTCTTACTAAGTCTCTAATTATAAATTATGCCTATTCGTTTACTTACCTTACAAACAAATAATAAGAGATCTGCATGGCATGTAAAATCCATGGAGAGGAGAAAAAGGACAAGTTTCTGGACTACTGAAATACAACGTTCATGGGCCAGGGTAAATGGAAGTGGTTCTATCTCTGGGCTTTCCTTTGTTGTTGTAACTTCTGTGTCTAAATTAGAACGAGACCACTCTGCTGTCCGACGTAATCGAATTAAATCCTTGAAGTGCTGTACACAGAAATTTATAATATTTAAACCACTGTTTACTGAATGAAAATTCTTTGAACGAAAATTCTTTCAGTACAAGTTTATTTGTGAAATGAAAATATTCACTCAGAAAACTTACAACTTCTAAAGAACAAAATTTTTAGGCAAACAATAAGCTTCAAAAAGTAAGATTATTAAAAACTATACTGACCAATATACCTTGTGTCCTATTTTAAAGTAAGGTATCAGATACATAACAGAATTTCAGAAAGGTGAAATTCTATAGAAAGGCTACATCAGGTCAAATCTAACATCTTAAATAAATATTACCAAAACATCCTAAATATAATCATAAAAGGTGAATGGTAAAGAAACCTATATATACTAAGTATACAGTATTAATTCATTTCAAACTCTGATGGAGTAACTGTAATTTCATATTTATAGAAACACAGTATGTAAACTTGGTTGCTACATATAAATGTTACCACCCAAATTTTAAAAAATATGTCATTATTTTTAAAAATTTTATTTATAAATCGTTGAACTTAATTTTCACTTAGAAAGGACACATTAGGAAAATCATACATTTCCTAAGTCCTTTTATCTTCAATTTACTGGAACACAATCCACTTTAAAGGAAATACACTAGAAAAATACTTTAAGCCCACATTAATCATATATTTACTTGAGTTAAAAGCTACCTTTCCCAAAAAAGGTACATAGAATAGATTTTTCTGTTGCTAAGCAGAATAACATAAAGTTTCCCGATCATTACTAAAAATACTTAACTATTCAAATAACTTAAAATACTAAAAGGGAGAGTGACTTTTCTAAGATAATTATATTAAAAAGTAAAGATCATACCTTTGAGGTAGCCTGCTTTAATTTTGCTTGCTCTACCAGAAGTTTATATGATGATCCTTTGTTACTTTGTATTTTTTCTTTTTCCATCTGTTCCACCAAAGCCTTCTGTTTTGCTTTCAGTAAGTTAAGTTGCTTTAAAAAAAAAAAAAGTTAATCTTATAGCTAACAATGTTAAAAACAACAAAGTAAATTATTGTACTCCTCAGAATCCATACATCAAACTAATGGAATAAGTAATTCTCTGAAAAATCTAGTTTAAACTATGTTGCTGATTTTTTAAAAATCACTTCCAAATAAAAGATCTCCCCATGTTGTAATTAAGAAGTAATCAATTTCTTACCCATGGGAGAAGGGAAATAACTGGAATACTTTTTTATGTAAGCCACTAATGAGACTAACTGATGAAGTATTTTTTAAACAGAGGAAAGGAATTATTTTTAAATACATGGGGAAAATACTTTTATTGTACAATATTCTTAGCTTGGCTTTTATGGGAATCTCCTTCAAAAGTAGAACATCTTGGGCTTCCCTGGTGGTGCAGTGGTTAAGAATCCGCCTGCCAATGCAGGGCACACGGATTCGAGCCCTGGTCCTGGAAGATCCCACATGCCGTGGAGCAACTAAGCCCGTGCGCCACAACTACTGAGCCTGCGCTCTAGAGCACGCGAGCCACGACTACTGAGCTCGCGTGCCACAACTACTGAAGCCCACGTGCCTAGAGCCCGAGCTCTGCAACAAGAGAAGCCACCACAATGAGAAGTCCGCGCACCGCAACAAAGAGTAGCCCCTGCTCGCCTCAACTAGAGAAAGCTGCACGCAGCAACGAAGACCCAGTGCAGCCAAAAATAAATAAATAAATTTATAAAAATAAATAAAAAGTAGAACATTTTTTGGTATGTCTATGTTTTTTATTAATTAAAAAGTTTATTGCAGTAACTGTAAATTCACATGCAGTTGTAAAAAAATAATGCAGAGATCTCTTGTACACTTTACCCAATTTGTTGGTTCAGGTATCCACCACTACAGTTAATACTGTACACCATCACCATCACCACAACATTTCCTCATGTTGTCCTTTTATGCTGCCCACCCTCCTCCCTCCTATCTTATCTGCCCCATCCCTACCCCTGACAACCACTAGTAGGTTGAAATGAACAAATAGACCAACAAGGAGAAAATTTCTGCCTAGAAAGACCCTGAAAATCTGCTGAATGACAAAACCACGTTACAATATATCCATTATGCAGAACATTACTCTAAACAGAAAGTCACTAGAACATTATAGCCATAATAATAAATGCACAGTTTAGTTAAGAACTTAATCTACCTTTTCAAGGAATATTTCCTAAATTTCTACTGTTGCTACATATTTTTATTATCAGCAAGAAAAAGAACTAACATTATATTATAAAGAAATATCCATTTGGCTGTCATCTCCATATATGAAGAAAAATGTATCATAAATTAAAAGCAGCATGCACATGTATTAAATAATCAATACATGGTATGTGAATGTGAGAAGAACAAATCAGTATTTTCAGAAAATTGTTCCAAAAGTTCTACAATTAACATATACAACTGAAATCAAGAAAAAATATAATCTTTATTTTGAAACAACCATAATCTTAATCAATAATTTATATTGCTGTACAAAGATATTTTTTCCCTAACTATCTGAGAATAATTTGGCAACCTGATGACCAGTCACCCCTGAATACTTTAATGTGTATTTCCTAGGAACAAGACCCTTCTCCCACAACCATAATACAACCACTAAAATCAAAGAAGTAACATCCATGCACTACTAACAACCAACTATTCCTCAGACCCCACTTTTAAGTTTTGCTAACTGTCCCCAAAATGTCCTTTATAATAAAGCATAAAATAGTAAAATACTGCTAAGAAAAATCCACTGGATCATTCTCTAGGTTTGTTTTCCATCTTCATATCCTAAAATACAGCAAACATAATCATTAAGTGCTCGATAAATTTTAGCTGAATTTGAAATTTTAGCTGATTATTAGTACCACCTAAAATTAGTTAGGAGTCTCAAATGGAAAAAGGAGCTGAGGGAAAAGCTTCACATCATTTTTCTTGCAAAAGGCCAATAGTTGCTCATAGTTGAAAAACTCAGTAGTAAAAATAAATAATTTATTGCTGAGTTCATTTTTTTTTCTTTTTTTTTTTAATTTATTTTATTTTTGGCTGCGTTGGGTCTTCGTTGCTGCATGCAGGCTTTCTCTAGTTGTGGCGAGCGGTGGCTACTCTTCATTGCGGTGCACGGGCTTCTCATTGTGGTAGCTTCTCTTGTTGCGGAGCACCGGCTCTAGGTGCACGAGCTTCAGTAGTTGTGGCGCGTGGGCTCAGTAGTTGTGGCTCGCGTGCTCTAGAGCACAGGCTCAGTAGTTGTGGCGCACGGGCTTAGTTGCTCCGTGGCATGTGGGATCTTCCCGGACCAGGGCTTGAACCCGTGTGCCCTGCATTGGCAGGCGGATTCTTAACCACTGTGCCACCAGGGAAGTCCTGAGTTCATGTTTTTTAAAAAGCCCAAAAGCTTTCACACACTTTCAGATCTTAAAGGCTTTCTTATAAAATCTCATTTCATCTTAAATCAATTATACAAATATTTTTAGATGACACACTAGGCTCTATACTGGGTAGCAAAGATATAGTACATATTCCTGTATATACTGTAAGACAAGGAGGAAGACATGTTTTAAAATATAATTAAAATAAAGAACTGGCTCATAAGAATCTGACATCAGCTATAAACTCAGGTTAATAAAGTAAAAGAATCCCAACAAAAAAGTACGATAAATATAATGAAAGGAAAAATACAGGGTACATGGGAAACATATTTTAAGGGATACTAACTGAGAAACCAGGGAAAACGTCTTTGAGGAAGTGAAAGTGAACTAACGTCTGAAAAATAAGTTAGATTATCCAAGCAAAACAGTAAATTCAGTAGTTGGTGGGAAGGAGGGGAGGGATGGGGGATAAGCACATACTAAAATCCTGGATGAAAAAACTGGTGTAGGTGGTCCAGGAACCCACATTCAATATGGCTAGACCAAAATTCAAACCTGAAAGTTAGATGGGCAGATGATAGATATACTAAAGCCATGTTAAGGAGTTTGACCGTCATCCAAAGGTCAACTGGAAGCCACTAATAATTTAAAGAAGGAGTGATATGATTAGGTTTGTATCTAAAAGAACTCTGTAGGGGCAGCATGAAAAATGGATTGGATTTTAAAAGAACAAAGGCAGATAGGCCTTCTGACTAGGCAAATGATGGCTGCACTTAGAATGGTAGTAACAGATATGAGAAGAGGTAGACATTTTTTTTTGTTTTTTGATGTGTACCATTTTTAAAGCCTTTATTGAATTTGTTACAATATTGCTTCTATTTTTTTATGTTTTGGTTTTTTGGCCGTGAGGCATGTGGGATCTTAGCTCCCAAGGATTAAACCCACACCCCCTGCATTGGAAGGCGAAGTCTTAACCACTGGACCGCCAGAGAAGTCCCTACAGTTTAAAGGACATTACCAAAAATCTGTAAACTACATATTGTTGCCATCTTACAAATAAGGAAACTCAGACTCAGAAGTGTCAAATAATTTCCCTAAATTAAGTAGTTCATTAAATATCATACCTAAGGTCTGATGGCAAGTCTATCTCATGCAATGCCTCAAACATTAAAACAAACCAACCAAACAAACAAATACTGAAAATTACCTGTTTATGATGAACTAGCTGCTTTCTTATTTTTCTGGAATATAATCTATCAAGGCTACTGCTGCCTTTGGAAGACCTATTTATGTGCTGGGTGTGCAGATTATTATTAATAAAACTCCACTGGTTACCTACAGGGCAAGGAAAAGTTGCATTAATAATTCTGTTAAATGTGATTTTAAAGTACTATTCACACCCAGAAAACATAAAATGATAAATGTGTCAAAACGACAAAGCAATTTTTTTAAAAATTAAGGAAACCATCGTAAAGAAATTGCTAAGAACATTTGACCTTAGAAAAGTTAACCTAGATCCTAAATGACTTTAAGACCACAGTTCTCTCTGCCTCCAATTCTTTCATTAACAGTCAACTTTCTCCACAACTGTTTAAAATTGATCTCTGTACAACACAACTTTGATAATGTTGCTCAACTGTAACAACAACAAAATGCTCACTGTTGCCTATTTCGAACTCATATGCTTTTTGTGCAGGGACCCAGAAAAAGGGATACTCAATAATCTGATTTAATGACTGCAAAAATAAAGTTGGATAGTTCAAACACTGTGCTGTGTAGCTCTACTTATTCTCATGTTTGAATGTGTCCAAATGACTCCTTGTCACTCTGCTCAGTTCAGGCTTAATCCCACACGTTAACCATCCTCAATGATTTTTTCATGTCTGCTTAACCTAATGACATCTTTTTCTGTTCTCTATTATCCTTTTGTCAAGTCAATTCAAATTCTTCAAGCCCTAAAAAAATGTCTTCCAATGTATTTCCATAATACATGAATACTGTAAATAAAAACTAAGTCCTCCCATACCATCTGTTACATTCCAACTTTACAGGTAGTTGTATTTAATTGTCTCTTAATTCTACATCCTATAACTGAGACATATAGCATTTGTTAAAAAAATTCCCTGTACATGAAAAGAATTCCCCACCCTATTTTCAAACATAATGTGTACCATAAACAACTGATTTATTGGGCTGGCCAAAAAGTTCATTCAGGTTTTTCTGTAACATCTTATACCTATAAAACACCTCAAGTGATCTTTTTTTAATATTATAATCCTAATAATGTATAAAATTCTAAGTTTTACGGCACTTACTATCTGTATTTACATATTAGATGTAGCTATTTCATAAAGTCTTGTTAGCTTGGAAGAGGAGAAGAAAACAATTTGTCTTGCAGTTTGATTGTCTTTCATTTAAAAAATTTTCTGTGCTTTAAGCTTATGGAGAAAGATTACAACTCGCAAAAATCTGAGAATTTCTATATCTAAGCATAAAAGTCATTTGTAGTTAATTAGTAGAAACATTTTATAATAGTAAATGGAATGATATACTAAACTAAATACAGTAACTCTTCACAGATTTTCTTTTTATAAACTTCACCTATATGTATGTTATTCCTGGTAAAGTTAATTAATATTTTACATAAATTACATACAGCTGGAATCTCCAGGCCAATGCCAGTTCTGGAAAAACTGGGTAGTCACTCAAAATCCCCACCAACAGATTATTATAAACTTCTGATACCTGTCATAAACCTCTCCCTGTCTTTACCATTCAAAGGTTTCTTTGCAGCTGCTGCTTCGTCTTCTACAGTTGCCACATAATCCAACAACCTGGACACTAGCATAACAACCCAACTGATCATGGGAATATCTAGTACTCCTGTATAGAAATGTGAGGAGAAAAAAATAATCAGGTGACTCTAAGAATCCTAATGAAGTCTGATAAAATAATTATAAAATTAACACATTTTATAAATCCAAAACACACCATATAATTATGAACACTAATATTTATTTATAGCAAGCCTCAAAACTGAAACTTATGGCCAAAAATGAATTAACACATCAAATCAAATGGAAGACTTGACAAATGCTTCTTGGTACAAAAACAGATTCATAAGTGTAGCTTGAATCTAACAGGTAATAACTTATAAACTAGAAAACAAGGTATAAGAAGCTATTCTTAGACTTACAGGTGACTGAAATTTAAAAAGTCTCTCAAGTTATAATTCATAAAGTTTTAAACTATGTTCTAAAGTTTTTATTCCAATAACAATTTTCTTGCTCAAATGAAGCTCATTATCCATGATCAGAACAGCAATGCTGCCTTAAAGCTTAAACTTAAACACAAGAGTTTGATTTTAACTATGATAGTATAAAAACAACATACCCACAACAATTCCCAAGTTCAAAATTCACATAAAGAAAAGGTAACATATTTTAAAAAAGCAGTAACCATATGGCAGTCAATCACACGAAGGCTGGTCATTCTAAAAAGTCTACATCATAAAAATATTAAAGTGTGCAGCAAAATGAATAGTAAAATAAATATTTCAGACTAGTCATTTTATAAAAGCAGTATTTACAGGAATCTTATGTTTTTACTAAAGATCACTAATTTAAATAATACCTTCGGTCCTCCTATGCATGGGTAACTGCTGCTGAAGAGGTGAGAGTAAATTATCCAACAGATTAAGTAAGCTTTCTAATACTCCACTATTACTAAGTGATCTCTGACCAATGCAGGAAAGTAACATGAAGACCCTAAAAAAAAAAAAGATACAAATAAAATAGCTAATATGAATCAATTTAAGTGTTCATCTTAAAAATAATTCACTTTGTAATCTAAGAGAGTAATGACAGAATATCTGGTTATTAGTAAGATTTATATCTGGAAGTATAATGTTAAAATTAGCTCTTTTTCAGCTACTGCTTATATTTTCTAATTTTATCTGCAAGGAATCAAGTAGAGAGAACTGTATCACAGACTCAAAAATATACATTTGACACATAAAGTAACATGATCTGATAGGAAATATTTGTAAACAGAGATCTATAAACTCCACAGATTCAGTTAGGAAACTAAAGAATATAGTCCAGTTACATCATATAGAATCTTCTTCAATATGCCCTTCACTGGGCATTCCTCAAACTGTGAGAAGACATGATTCATTTCATTTCTCCACACTCAATATCCATATACACAAGACTTCCAAATCTGAACATTGCGGGAAGCATAAATCACTAATAACAAATTACTCCAATATTTTCTGACCTACCTATCCTGTGGAAAGATGAGAAGCTGCTCTGAATTGTACAGTTCCTGAAGAACATTAGAAAGAAACTGGCCCCACCATCTTTCACCACCACAGAGTTGAACGAGTAGAAGACCAGTATGTAACCGTATCTTTGGGGTTCCACTGATGCACAGGTGTTTAAAAAGCTCTTCACAGGCCTGGGCATGGAATGTACTCTGCAAAACTGCAGGAACAGAGTGTCCTATTACAAGAAAGAAAACAGTAAAATTTCCTATTTAAGAGTACGCTGTAGTATCAAAATCAGCATCCCTAGATAGGCTTTCTTCATTACCAGCAAATTTTTGGCCTATTTATTTTCCTATTCATTTATTTACTCCTTATATGTAGAATTTTAACTGTCAAATACTTGGAGAAAAGAAGAATTAGCAATTATATCAATTATATTTCTTTTTTGTGGAGTTCGGTGTATCAGATGGCTGTGTGTGTGTGCGCACACATTACATCATATATAATGATCAAAAACAGCTCCTGGTTAGAAAATGACACTTCTGTATTAGACTAGCAATTTATTAACAGTTTTCACTGTTGCGCTTTCAAACATTATTTATTATTTTGCCAGTAACACAATGATGTGACACATCAATAGCAGAAACTCAAGAAAAAAATAATCAAAAATCTATTTAAGAGATAGCCTCATCCACCAGAGGGCAGACAGCAGAAGCAAGAAGAACTACAATCTTGCAGCGTGTGGAACAAAAACCACATTCACAGAAACAGAGACAACATGAAAAGGCAGAGGGCTACGTCCCAGATGAAGGAACAAGATAACACCCCAGAAAAACAACTAAATGAAGTGGACATAGGCAACCTTCCAGAAAAAGAATTCAGAATAATGATAGTGAAGATGATCCAGGACCTCGGAAAAAGAACGGAGGCAAAGATCGAGAAGATGCAAGAAATGTTTAACAAAGACCTAGAAGAATTAAAGAACAAACAAAGATGAACAATACAATAAGTGAAATGAAAACTACACGAGAAGGAATCAACAGCAGAATAACTGAGGCAGAAGAACAGATAAGTGACCTGGAAGACAGAATGGTGGAATTCACTGCTGCAGAACAGACTAAAGAAAAAAGAATGAAAAGAAATGAAGACAGCCTAAGAGACCTCTGGGACAACATTAAACGCAACAACATTCGCATTATAGGCGTCCCAGAAGGAGAAGAGAGAGAGAAAGGACCTAAGAAAATATTTGAAGAGATTATAGTTGAAAACTTGCCTAACATGGGAAATGAAATAGCCACCCAAGTCCAGGAAGCGCAGCGAGTCCCATACAGGATAAACCCAAGGAGAAACACGCCGAGACACACAGTAACCAAATTGGCAAAAATTAAAAACAAAGAAAAATTATTAAAAGCAGCAAGGGAAAAACGACAAATAACACACAATGGAATTCCCATAAGGTTAACAGCTGATTTCTCAGCAGAAACTCTACAAGCCAAAGGGAGTGGCATGATATATGTAAAGTGATGAAAGGGAAGAACCTACAACCAAGATTACTCTACCTGGCAAGGATCTCATTCAGATTCCATGGAGAAATCTAAAGCTTTACAGACAAGCAAAAGCTAAGAGAATTCAGCACCATCAAACCAGCTCTATAACAAATACTAAAGGAACTTCTCTACGTGGGAAACACAAGAGTAGAAAAGGACCTACAAAAACAAACACAAAACAATTAAGAAAATGGTCACAGGAACATACATATCGATAATTACCTTAAACGTGAATGGATTAAATGTTCCAACCAAAAGACACAGGCTTGCTGAATGGATACTAAAACAAGACCCATACATATGCTGTCTACAAGAGACCCACTTCAGACCTACGGACACATTCAGACTGAAAGTGAGGGGATGGAAAAAGATATTCCACGCAAATGGAAATCAAAAGAAAGCTGGAGTAGCAATACTCATTATCAGATAAAATAGACTTTAAAATAAAGAATGTAACAAGAGACAAGGAAGGACACTACATAATGATCAAGGAATCACTCCAAGAAGAAGATATAACAATTATAAATACATATGAACTCAACATAGGAGCACCTCAATACATAAGGCAACTGCTAACAGCTATAAAAGAGGAAATCGACAGTAACACAATAATAGTGGGGGACTTTAACACCTCACTTACACCAATGGACAGATCATCCAAACAGAAAATTAATAAGGAAACAGAAGCTTTAAATGACACAACAGACCAGATAGATTTAATTGATATTTATAGGACATTCCATCCAAAAACAGCAGATTACACTTTCTTGTCAAGTGTGCACATTCTCCAGGATAGATCACATCTTGGGTCACAAATCAAGCCTCAGTAAATTTAAGAAAATTGAAATCATATCAAGCATCTTTTCTGACCACAACACTATGAGATTACAAATGAATTACAAGGAGAAAAACTCAAAAACACAAACACATGGACGCTAAACAATACATTACTAAATAACCAAGAGATCACTGAAGAAATCAAAGAGGAAATCAAAAAATACCTAGAGACAAATGACAAAGAAAACACGATGATCCAAAACCTATGGGATGCAGCAAAAGCAGTTCTAAGAGGGAAGCTTACAGCTGTACAAGCCTACCTGAAGAAACAAGAAAAATCTCAAATAAACAATCTAACCTTACACCTAAATGAACTAGAGAAAGAAGAACAAACAAAACCCAAAGTTAGCAGAAAGAAAGAAATCATAAAGATCAGAGCACAAATAAATGAAATAGAAACAAAGAAAGTAATAGTAAAGATCAATAAAACTAAAAGCTGGTTCTTTGAGGAGATAAACAAAATTGATAAACCATTAGCCAGACTCATCAAGAAAAAGAGGGAGAGGACTCAAGTCAATAAAATCAGAAATGAAAAAGGAGAAGTTACAACGGACACCACAGAAATACAAAGCATCCTAAGAGACTACTACAAACAACTCTATGCCAATAAAATGGACAACCTGGAAGAAATGGACAAATTCTTAGAAAGGTATAACCTTCCAAGACTGAACCAGGAAGAAACAGAAAATATGAACAGACCAATCACAAGGAATGAAATTGAAACTGTGATTAAAAATCTTCCAACAGGGCTTCCCTGGCGGCGCAGTGGTTGAGAGTCGGCCTGCCAATGCAGGGGACACGGGTTCGGGCCCTGGTCTGGGAAGATCCCACATGCCGCGGAGCGGCTGGGCCCGTGAGCCACAGCTGCTGAGCCTGCGCGTCTGGAGCCTGTGCTCCACAACAAGAGAGGCCGCAACAGTATGAGGCCCGCGCACCGCGATGAAGAGTGGCCCCCACTCGCCACAACTGGAGAAAGCCCACGCACAGAAACGAAGACCCAGCACAGCCAAAAAAATAAAAATAAATAAATAAATAAATAAAATTAAAAATTAAAAAAAAAAAAAAAATCTTCCAACAAACAAAAGTCCAGGACCAGATGGCTTCACAGGTGAATTCTATCAAACATTTAGAGAAGACCTAACACCCATCCTTCTCAAACTTTCCCAAAAAATTGTGGAGGAAGGAATACTCCCAAACTCATTCTATGAGGCCACCATCACCCTGATACCAAAACCAGACAAAGATACTACAAAAAAAGAAAATTACAGACCAATATCACTGATGAATATAGATGCAAAAATCCTCAACAAAATACTAGCAAACAGAATCCAACAACACATTAAAAGGATCATACACCATGATCAAGAGGGATTTATCCCAGGGATCCAAGGATTCTTCAATATACGCAAACCAATCAATGTGACACACCATATTAACAAACTGAAGAATAAAAACCATATGATCATCTCAATAGATGCAGAAAAAGCTGTTGACAAAATTCAACACCCATTTATGATAAAAACTCTCCAGAAAGTGGGCATAGAGGGAACCTACCTCAACATAATAAAGGCCATATACGACAAACCCACAGCCAACATCATTCTCAATGGTGAAAACCTGAAAGCATTTCCTCTAAGATCAGGAACAAGACAAGGATGTCCACTCTCGCCACTATTATTCAACATAGTTTTGGAAGTCCTAGCCACGGCAGTCAGAGAAGAAAAACAAATAAAAGGAATACAAATTGGAAAAGAAGAAGTTAAACTGTCACTGTTTGCAAATGACATGATACTATACATAGAGAATCCTAAAGATGCCACCAGAAAACTACTAGAGCTAATCAATGAATTTGGTAAAGTTGCAGGATACAAAATTAATGCACAGAAATCTCTTGCATTCCCATACACTAATGATGAAAAATCTGAAAGAGAAATTAAGGAAACACTCCCATTTACCACTGCAACAAAGAGAATAAAATACCTAGGAATGAACCTACCTAGGGAGACAAAAGACCTGTATGCAGAAAACTATAAGACACTGATGAAAGAAATTAAAGATGATACCAACAGATGGAGAGATATACCATGTTCTTGGATTGGAAGAATCAATATTGTGAAAATGACAATACTACCCAAAGCAATCTACAGATTCAATGCAATCCCTATCAAATTACCAATGGCATTTTTTACGGAACTAGAACAAAAAATCTTAAAATCTGTATGGAGACACAAAAGACCCCGAATAGCCAAAGCAGTCTTGAGGGAAAAAACCAGAGCTGGACGACTCAGACTCCCTGACTTCAGACTATACTATAAAGCTACAGTAATCAAGACAATATAGTATTGGCACAAAAACAGAAACATAGATCAATGGAACACGATAGAAAGCCCAGAGATAAACCCATGCGCCTATGGTCAACTAATCTATGACAAAGGAGGCAAGAATATACAATGAGAAAAGACAATCTCTTCAATAAGTGGTGCTGGGAAAACTGGACAGCTACATGTAAAAGAATGAAATGAGAACACTCCCTAACACCATACACAAAAATAAACTCAAAATGGATTCGAGACCTAAATGTAAGACCGGACACTATAAAACTCTTAGTGGGAAACATAGGAAGAACACTCTTTGACATCAATCACAGCAAGATCTTTTTTGATCCACCTCCTAGAGTAATGGAAATAAAAACAAAAATAAACAAATGGGACCTAATGAAACTTCAAAGCTTTTGCACAGCAAAGGAAACCATAAACAAGACGAAAAGACAACCCTCAGAATGGGAGAAAATATTTGCAAACGAATCAACGGACAAAGGATTAATCTCCAAAATATATAAACAGCTCATGCAGCTCAATATTAAAGAAACAAACAACCCAATCCAAAAATGGGCAGAAGACAATCTTCTAAATAGACATTTCTCCAAAGAAGCCATACAGATGGCCAAGAAGCACATGAAAAGCTGCTCAACATCACTAATTATTAGAGAAATGCAAATCAACACTACAATGAGGTGTCACCTCACACCAGTTTGAATGGGCATCATCAGAAAATCTACAAACAACAAATGCTGGAGAGGGTGTGGAGAAAAGGGAACCCTCTTGCACTGTTGGTGGGAATGTAAATTGATACAGCCACTATGGAGAACAATATGGAGGTTCCTTAAAAAACTAAAAATAGAATTACCATATGATCCAGCAATCCCACTACTGGGCATATACCCAGAGAAAACCATAATTCAAAAAGACACATGCACCCCAATGTTCACTGCAGCACTATTTACAATAGCCAGGTCATGGAAGCAACCTAAATGCCCATCAACAGAAGAATGGGTAAAGAAGATGTGGTACATATATACAATGGAATATTCCTCAGTCATAAAAAGGAACAAAATTGGGTCATTTGTAGAGACGTGGATGGATCTAGAGACTGTCATACAGAGTGAAGTAAGTAAGAAAGAGAACAACAAATATCGTATATTATCGCATATATGTGGAACCTAGAGAAATCGTACAGATGAACCAGTTTGCAGGGGAGAAATAGAGACACAGATGTAGAGAACAAACGTACGGACACCAAGGGGGGAAAGCGGCGGGGGGATGGGGGGGTGTGATGAATTGGGTGATTGGGATTGACATGTATACACTGATGTGTATAAAATGGATAACTAATAAGAACCTGCTGTATAAAAAAATAAAGTAAAATTCAAAAATTAAAAAAAAAAATCTATTTAAGAAAAACAAAGATAAGGGGAAAAAATGAATTAACCTAAAAACACATTACATAAATACATCAGAAAGGATACAAAAATAAACAGAACCCAGGAAATATTAATACAACAAAACATGCAAGAAAATCACATCAAATATATTTCCGGCCTTTTAAAGTACTTAAGTCAAATACAAACCATTGGAAGAGTGAAGAAGGCTGAGCAAAGTGTCCAATAAATATCTGATGATAGTACGTAACTGCTCTGTGGAAGATGTCTGAATTAAATCTTTTGGGTCTGAAGTTTCATTCAACATCTTCCTACTTGCTCCAAGAGCTACTCTGAGCCTCTGCACTGCATTATGAGCCAAATTTAGCTGAAGCTGTAGCTGAATACAGTCCTGATAGGCAGAAAAGACTCTGCTGTCCTCCTCGACGGCCTTGTCTGGCTTTCGCAAAAAGTACTGTGCATTGTTAGCACTGTTGAGAGGAGGAAGATCAATACTTTGCAAAAGAGTTTCTAATCGATGACAAGCCAAGTTATACCTGTAAGTAAAAAATAAACAAACAAAATAATTCCTGCAATGTTCTCTGTGATATACATGTATGAATATACACTAAAATTAAATCTCTAAAACAAGTTAACACACAACCATTAAAAAGAATTAATCAATTGGTCAATTAATCAATTGGTAAGTACTAAAAAAAATAGAATGAATTATTTAATCACAATATATTAATGCATTAAACATTATTATAACATGCTAGTGTCCTACCGCCTTTTGCTCTTTTCTATACACTTATGAAAAGTCATTTCTTGACACGTATGTGGGAGACATTATAGAAAATATAGGGTTTCAGTAAGACTAAAATATATTGCAATTTTCTACTAACCTGCACTGTATATCCTCCTGTAGAGCAACCATCATTGTTAAATGCTGGTCAATTTCTGGTTGGTTTGCAGATTCTCCCTCTCCCCTCAGAGGATCATGCATTAATTTCAGTTCACTCTCCCAAGGCAAGATATAGGTATGACCATAGTAAAATCCTAATGGGATTTTAGCTCTGGCATTTGTACTTCCATAACGTCCAATGACAGTGATCTGAAATGAAAACTTATAAATATACATAACCACCCATCTACCACAAGAAAAATCTGAGTCATGTATTTTAAAAGATAATTATATTATAAATTATAAAAAGATACTTTTGTTTTTATTTTTTAATCGCAGTGTAGTTGAATTACAATGTTGTGTTAATTTCTGCTGTACAGCAAAGTGATTCAGTTATACATAATTTTTCCATTATGGTTTACCACAGGATATTGAATATGGTTCCCTGTGCTATAAGGATACTTTTAAATTATATGTCTGAATATTTTTCATAACTTATCAGAAACATGGAAAGCATATCAATTCATTTTCTTGAAGTTCTTTACCTTCATGAATCTACACACTGGAGGTGGTATCAAATCATGAAGAATTAGTGAATGGGTGCTTATATCTGTTGCCACTACCAATCGCCTCCCATCAACCTCTTCTCCTAATGTCCAAATGTCAATTGACAAGGAGGCCAAGTCTCCACAAGTGGGAATCAATACGTCTGTCAACAGTATTGGTCTACCAAAATCCAAGGTCACAAATCTCCTTGCTCCTATGAGAGATAGAGAGCAACAGCTGACACAAAATACCATGTATCAATTAACCAAAAGACACACTCTGAAACAATCTGGAACATTCATCTTAAAATATGAAATCAACTTACTAAACTACAAACAAGTAAGAAGAAACGTTAATAATTCTCATTCAAAAACTGTCTAAAACCTCAATTTATATTAGTTTGAACCCCAAGATTTAAGTAAAAAATATACAAGAATAAGTTTGTTACTATGAAGGCAATCAACTGTACATATAAGCTTATTTTAAAACTTTAGAACAAAAAAAGGTAAATCAGCAAAAATACAGATTAATTCAATGAAGTACCTATCGGTTCTTCTTTCAGTCATTTGGTCTTGTTTTCTTTTAATTTTACAACTAAATGTATTTATTACTGATACCAAATTTTATTATTTGATTTTGGTTTTCTTAAGTTTTATTTAACATCTTTTGGAGTTGCATCTTACATTGGGGTTACGATGTAAAGGACAAGCGTAAGGCTGAAATCACATGCAGTCATTATTACCACACTAAAAAATCTCTGAGGAAGGTCCTCCAATGGAGACAGATAAAACTTATCTCAAACAATGCTTCCCTCCCATATTGACACATCACTGTCTCCTCAGCTAGTACCAAATGAAGTAGAAGGCTTACTCTTAATTAAGGGCCACACTAAAGAGACAGTATGTCTTTTATGTGTAAGCTCATATATTAACAAAAGAATGATCTGAGAGAAACAGAGGAGCAGATTTGCACCTCTCAACTCACACACATTTCAGGAATAAGCTCAATTAGTGAAACAGTAGGCATGAATAAAATCCTAATTTCTTCTTTATTGCATTAGGGGCAGATAGTAACCCTACCAGTTACATTTTACAGTGAAGGAACCCAACTAAATTTAACTTGTAGGACTAGAGCCATCTCCATAGAGCCATTTTAAGGAAAACAAGGCAGTTACCAGTATTTTCCTAAACAGAAAGACTACTGAACAAAAAAACATAATTCTCCCCTTTAGGGGGCTTACGTGCCACAGTCGAGTCCACAGATAGAAAACCAAATCATAGTGTAAACAATTGCTCACATTTCATAAAGACTGGACAACAACGAATTTCACTCTATATGCCATGAACACTAATTATTGTTACCAATGAATGATTAGTTGGGCAGAAAACAGCATGTAACACTTTATTTTTTTAAAACTCTCTCTTCCAAAGAGGAAACAACCCACTGCAATAAAGCAAATACGGTTCAACTCTTCATATGATGAAAAGTGATACAGTATGCACTATATTCATGTTAATTCCTCCTATAAAACACACCTAAGGACTGTTAAATTCTGCTGCTGCTCAAGCCCAGAAATAACATTTGGTAGGATAATAAGGCAAATATTGCCTACAGTGTATTAGTAAACATGCTCTAATTAAAAGCACCTATCCTGATCATAGGTCTCTAGCATATAAGCATGGTACAAGCCTAAGTAAAATTTGAACTATCCAGAGACCATGAAATGCTAGTAATCCTACTCAGTTATTTTAATTAGCAGTAATTCTGTCAGCTATTCTCAAAAAATGGTTCCAACATTAGAATGCTAGTCTTAATACTTCTTTAAGCATAATTTTTAGTGTAATGGTAATTGAGCAGCTACAATAAAGACAGATATTTATGCCAACCACAGCTCAACAGATGAGTTTTTTTTTTAAATTAATTAATTTATTTTTGACTGCGTTAGGTCTTCGTTGCTGCGTGTGGGCTTTTCTCTAGCTGCGGTGAGTGGGGGCTACTCTTCGTTGCGGTGCGCGGGCTTCTCATTGCAGTGGCTTCTCTTGTTGCGGAGCACGGGCTCTAGGCACGCGGGCTTCAACAGTTGTGGCTCGCGGGCTCTAGAGCGCAGGCTCAGTAGTTGTGGTGCACGGGCTTAGCTGCTCCACAGCATGTGGGATCTTCCCAGACCAGGGCTTGAACCTGTGTCCCCTGCATTGGCAGGCGGATTCTCAACCACTGCACCAGCAGGGAAGTCCCAGGTGAGATTCTTATACAGATGAAATCCACTGTTTGGACAGATTTAATGAAACCACTCAGCAGCACTCTTCCATTCAACTTGGTAAGCACACAGCTTGAGCCTTATGTAATGCTTATTCTTGGTAAAAAGCACTTTCCCAAGAGCAGATGTGATTTATTCGCACAGGAAAATCAAACTACAAAATATTAAGTCTTCAAAGGGCCAGCAGACAAGGCAAAAAAAATATTTTAAGAAAATCAAAGATTACCTGAATGCATTCGTTCTATAATAATGGACTGGTGAGGTGGAGGCTGAAGAAAATGTGAAGCATGAGAAATTGCAAGGGCTAGACCAGAGCCAAGTGGATTCTAGAAAAGAAAAAAGTATAACTCTATATTGATATCACTCTTGCTCTATAAAAACTAATAACCATAATATAAAGTTAACAAGTCCCATTTCCTGACGTATATTCTGTAACATTAAATAAAATAATCTAATTTGATATAACAAGTTAACATAATAAAACTTTGCTTTCTAAAGTTAGCGTATACATCAAAATATTTTTAAATGTCTAAGCGAACACCTGTTTAAAATATAGTAATTTACCATTCTGGACTTGTTGGAATTTTTGTTATGTGCAGCAAGATTGACTGTTGGGGGATCAATAACTGAGCCTGGGAAAAGCTGTGCAAGTTCGGCATTAATCACAACGGAAACTGCTTCATTGGGTGGGGTGAGTGGTGGAGTCATAAAAAGTGGTGTTGTTTTTGGAGTGGGTGGAATAACATCAGATGGATGAATGAAGAATCCAGGGGCTGCCACTGGGTTGGAAGGCACAGAGTTGTGAACAGGACCTACTGCTGATGCTGCTGATGCTGCTGCAGCTGCTGCAGCTGTTGTCTGATGTAACTTGGCTTCCAGCTTTGCTTTCTGTAAAAGAAGTAAAAGCAACAAATATAGACTAATCCTGCCTACCTAAATTGTGGGGAATACTACGTGGGTATATATTGTGAAAATACACATGATTAACTGGATCCTAGTTCAATAAAAATGAAATTAAGTAAAAAATGGACTCAACATGAATGGAGTACTTCTATGTTATATATATGTGTGTGTGTATGTGTGTGTGTATAATATACACACACACATACACACACACTTCCTTAAATATCTGATATAAACTTTCCTGAGTATTTGGGAAATAGGAATTTGTCAAAGCAAAGGCGGAAAGGAACCAGAACAATTAAATGTAAATAAGGAAACAAAGTTCCCCTCAAAACAAAATATAAACAGGAAATGGATTCTCATGTTGCCTAACCTGATACAATTTGTCACCTGGAATTGTATAGGTTGCATTTAGACCACAATGAAGTTTCCAAAACGTCTGCTATTATTACTAAATTTTATTTCACATTAATTTAATTGGTCTTGAAAATGTTGTTTTAGGTTTTTCAATCCATTAAAATAGTAACTTTTTAACTCTTACGTTTGACCAAGAATGTTTATAAACAGAGTAAAGAATGGAATTTACTTAAAGACTGCAAAGAAAATATCAATTATATTCCCCCAGATATGTATCAAAGAAAATGAATTTATATAAGTTTTAAAAATTTAAGTATATCACAAAGATGTTACCTCAATTTTTGTAGAAAACGATTAGCTCAGATTGGTCAACCTAATTTCCTTTACAAAAATAATGGTCATTTTTACAGTATTTTTTCAGCTTTTGAAGTTTAGAGACAGCATGAACAAAGAGCCAAATAGTCTCCAACCTGTTGCTGAAGCTTCAAAAGCTGCTGCTGTTTCTCTTGCAGCACCTGTAGCTGTTGCTCGGCTGAAGCCATTGCATGAGAGAGAGACTGCAAAGCTACCTGGGCTGCTGAACTCAGGGCTGTCGAAGCTTCCCCAACTGTCCCAGATGATAGTCCACCTACTGCAGGAGTAACCCCGAAGGAACTCACTGGCATAAGACAAGGGGGGGAAAAAAACAGGATGAAGAAAAGGTTCACAGAGAAACATATACAAAGTATATACTACTTTCACACTAAAACTACAGTTAATTTTCCTTTAAAAAATAAGACTCTTTAGAGGAAATCTTAATGGTAAAAGTATATCGATAATAATAGTATTCAAGTATAAGGGATCCAGGAATGACTTTTGATCAAAGAAAAATTAGTATGCTTTTCAGTTTAAAAATACTGTCAGCATGGAAGAAATTTCATTTAATATGGCTAAACTCTTACACAATTTGAGCGTAAGAAATAGGCTGAGTTTCCTTTACTAAGTTTCTTACAGCAACACCACCTTCTTCTCCCTCCCATAAAAAGCTCAAACAACTTTCAACTACAAGAACATCATTTAACAAGACTGACGACACCTATTTCCTCATTTAAACCATAGCCTGGAAAGAGAATCTTGCCCACAAAGAACATGCAAAGCAATGTTTCCTACCATATGCTCCTCAGAACACTAAGAAGAAGAGAAGCATGTCAGATGCACAGTCAAATAAGTCTGGCACATACTGCTTACCCATGAACATTACCATCATTACAGGACTATGAAATAGCACGAAGTTAAAATTTTTTTACTCCCCTTTCCAATGTTATTCAAATATACAGTATAAAAGAACTTTTTTCCCATTATATATTTACCAGTATCTGTGTAAAACATTTTGGAAAAAGCTGAAATAAAAACTTAATTTCATAAACTAACATGATTAATCTTTGACAAAGGAGGCAAGAACATACAATGGAGAAAAGACAGTCTCTTCAGCAAGTGGTGTTGGGAAAGCTGGACAGCCCCATGTAAATCAATGAAGTTAGAACACACCCTCACACCATACACAAAAATAAACTCAAAATGGCTGAAAGACTTAAATGTAAGACATGACACCATAAAACTCCCAGAAGAGATCACAGGCAAAACATTCTCTGACATAAATCGTACCAATGTCTCCCATGGCAATAGAAATAAAAGCAAAAATAAACAAATGGGACCTAAACAAACTTATAGGCTTTTGCACAGCAAAGGAAACCATACACAAAACAAAAAGACAACCTATGAGAAAATATTTGCAAACGATGTGATAAACAAGGGCTTAATTTCCAAAATATACAAACAGCTCATACAATTCAATAACAAAAAAACAAACAACCCAATCAAAAAATGGGCAGAAGACCTAAATAGACATTTCTCCAAAGAAGACATACAGATGGCCAATAGGCACAAGAAAAGATGTTCAACATCACTAATAATTAGAGAAATGCAAAACAAAACTACAATGAGGTACCACCTCACACTGGTCAGAATGGCCATCATCAAAAAGTCTACAAATAACAAATGCTGGAGAGGGTGTGGAGAAAAGGGAACCCTCCTACTCCTACACTGTTGGTGGGAATATAAATTGGTGCAGCCACTATGGAAAACAGTATGTAGATTCCTTAAAAAACTAAAAATAGAATTGCCATATGATTCAGCAATCCCACTCCTGGACATATACCCAGAGAAAACTCTAATTTGAAAACATACGTGCACCCCAATGTTCATGGCTGCGCTATTTACAATAGCCAAGACATGGAAGCAAACTAAATGTCCATCAACAGATGAATGGATAAAGAAGATGTGGTACATATATACAATGGAATACTACTCATCCATGAAAAAGAATGAAATAATGCCATTTGCAGCAACATGAATGGACCTGGAGATTATTATACTAAGTGAAGTAAGAGAAAGACTTACTTATATTAAGGAAAGATAACTGCTACAATAATAACAAATGTTTAGTGTGTATTACCTACTACCTTACACTGTTTTAGTTAATTACTACATTCAACAAATGAACCCTGAAGGGCAGGTACTATGATTCTGGTCTTTAGTTGATTAAGTAAAGAATGGCTCAGAGAAGTTACCCTGTAGAGCTACCTAATGGTAGAACTAGGGTTAGAACCAAGGGCTGTGTGAAATCAAACCTAACGTGAGGCATAGTGCTAAGCATGGAACTTACATCAACTCACTTAAACTTTGCAATGGCACATGAGTAAGTAATATGTTACCCCATTTTACAGATAATGTATCTAAAATTGAGGGAAGGGCTTCCCTGGTGGCGCAGTGGTTGAGAATCTGCCTGCCAATGCAGGGGACACAGGTTCGAGCCCTGGTCTGGGAGGATCCCACATGCCGCGGAGCAACTAGGCCCGTGAGCCACAACTACTGAGCCTGCATGACTGGAGCCTGTGCTCTGCAACAAGAGAGGCCGCGATAGTGAGAGGCCCACGCACTGCGATGAAGAGTGGCCCCCGCTTGCCACAACTAGAGATAGCCCTCGCACAGAAACGAAGACCCAACACAGCCAAAAATAAATAAATAAATAAATAAATAAATTTAAAATTGGGGGAAGTATATGGCAGAAACTAACACAACATTTTAAATCAACTATACTCCAATAAAAATAAAAATAAATAAAATAAAATTGAGGGAAGTAATTTGCTCATAAATACCTGAAAAGGGGAGAAAAAAGGTAATCTGACAGCCTATCTTAACATCTAACAATGACTGTATTATGCCAGAATTCAAATAAACTATTTTTAAAAACTAAGCTATAATCACAAGATTGAAATAACAACAAAACTGTGCACAGCCTCTTACAATTAAAAATTTCCTCAACTTAAAAAAAAACCTTGATCATTACAGTGTAGCCATCATACATCTCATTTAACCTGCACAAATTCAACTATATAAGCTTGGTCAAAGAAAGAGCAATCATAACTCATATAAGTTGTGTGCTGCAAAATGAAATCCATTTGCTCCATCAAGTGGTCCACCAAAGCAACAGCAGTTCATTCCAACTCTAGAGGGTAAATTATTAGACTTACTAAGGCATTTATGTTGTACTTGTACTTTGGGGTAATTTAAGTGATTTTTCAATATTAACCATGTGTATTTTAAAAATCTAATGCCCAAATAATATTTAAAGGAAAATGAGCTAAGTCACAAGAAACACATAAGAGACATAAACAACCCAAGAAAAATAAGTCATCCTGCTACTACAAAACTAATTTTTAAATCTTTTGCAGAGTCTGAGTTTTCAATATCATTTTCTGTTTTTATACTAAGAGCCTTAAAACTAAATATATAAAAAAAAAGAGGTGAGAACAAGACAAAGATGACTACTATCACCATTTCTATTCAGTATAAATGCAGGTAGTCCTAGGAAGCATGATAGAGCAAGAAAAAGAAATAAAAGATATAACAACTAGAAAAACAACAAAGTAAAAATCTCTTTATTAACAGATGATGTAATTGTGTATATTTAAAATCCCTAAGAATGTACAATCTACAAGAATTAATAAGTTAATATAGCAGTGTCACCAGGTATGAGATTAATATACACAGATCAATTATACTTCTATAGACCAGCAAGAAAAACCTGGAAATAAAATTAAGAAGAATAGCACTTATAACAGCATAAAAAATCAAACAGCTAGGTACAAATCTAAAAAGGATGTGCAAAACTTCTAGTGCACCAAGAACTATAAGACATCACCAAGATAAATGGAATACCTAACTTAGCATAAATATATACTAAAGAACATTACCATGTTAATGGACTGAAAGTCTTAATGTTAAGATGTCAATCCTCCCAAACTGACTTATATTCAAACCTCATATTAAAATACAATAAGTTTTTTGAGTATAAATTATCAATCCAATTCTAAAATTTAAATGGAATTACTGAGATCTAATGTACAGCACATTGATTAGAGATCATAATACTGCATTATATACTTGAAAGTTACAAAGAGAGTAAATCTTAAATGTTCTCACCACAAAAAAGAAATAGTAATTCTGTGACGTGATGAAGGTATTAGCTAATGCTATGGAGGTAATCATTTTACAATATATAAATTTTTCAAAACAACACACTGTACACCTTAAACTTGCTCATTGTTATATGTCATTTATATTTCAATAAAGCTGGAAAAAATGGAAATACAAAAGACCCAGAATCTTTATGAAAGAGCATCTTTAAGAAAAAGAATGTTGGTGGATTACACTCCTAGGTATACACTCAAGAAAAGTGAAAATATACATCACAATGAACACTTAACACAAAAATGTTCACAGCAGTATTTTTCTTAATAGCCAAAAAGAGGAAACAACCCAAATGTCCATTAACTGCTGAGCAGATAAACGAAATGTGGTATATCCAAAAAAATTTTTAAGTGGTAAATCATAAAATGGAATATTATTCAGCTACAAAAATGATGTACTTAGACATGCTAAATGGACAAACCTTGAAAATATTAAACCAAGTGAAAGAACCCAGACAAAAAGGTCATATACTATATGATTCCACATTTATGTGAAATGTCCAGGGTAGGCAAATCCATAGAGACTCAAAACAGATTAGTGATTGCTAGGAGATGGGGGAGAGGGGAATTGGGAGTGACTGTTAATGGCTACAGGGTTTCTTTCTGGAGTGATTAAAACACTCTGGAATTAGTGGTAATGACTGCACAACACTGTGAAAACTTCATATATAAATTTTCTAAATCTACCAAAAAAAGAAAAAAAGTTGGTAGATTTGTACTAGCAGATTTTAAGACTTAACATAAAGTTACAGTAATTAAGACAATGAGGTATTGGCATAAGGCTAGATAAACTGACCAAAGGAACAGAAATGACCCACACAGATAGCAAACACATAATTCTGAAGAGAGGTGACACTGCAGTAGAGTGAAGGAAAGATAGCTTCTCCCCCACAAATGATTACACATCAGAAGAGAGAAACAGTAAACGTAAGATGAATTAGAAGAAAATACCCATAGTAAAAGAAGAGATTTAAAAGTTGAAATTATGTCAGTTATAGTGATGAAGTGTAACATACATGAAATTGGAGACACAAAAAGAGAGAAGATAAAAAACAGGGCAGAAGCAGCGTTTCAACAGTTAATGGCTGAGATCTTTCTAAAGCTGATGGAAGATACGAAGTAAGCATTCAAGAAGCCCTGTGAATCCCAACCAGGATAAATACAACTGAAACCACATGTAGGAAATCATAGAAAAATGCTGAAAACAGAGAGAAAGGGGGTGAAGGGGAGAAATGAAGGAGGGAGGGGGGAAGGGAGAGAGTATGAATCTCAAAAACACCTTGAAAACTGACAATGACATTAAAAAAGGAATAATAAGATTGACAAGTGATGTCTAACAAAAACAGAGTAAAGTAAAATGAAAGATTACCTTTAAATAACTAGAAGAAATAATAGCTGGCTTACAATTCTATAACATGTGAAATACTCTTCAAGAATGAAGATGGGGGCTTCCCTGGTGGCGCAGTGGTTAAGAATCCACCTGCCAATGCAGGGGACATGGGTTCAAGCCCTGATCCAGAAAGATCCCACATGCCGCGGAGCAACTAAGCCCATGCACCCCAACTACTGAGCCTGTGCTCTAAAGCCCACGAGCCACAACTACTGAGCCCGCGTGCCACAACTACTGAAGCCCACGTGCCTAGAGCCCATGCTCCGCAACAAGAGAAGCCACTGCAATAAGAAACCCGCACACCACAACAAAGAGTAGCCCCCACTCGCCACAACTAGAGAAGGCCCGCGCACAGCAATGAAGACCCAACACAGCCAAAAATAAAATAAATAAAATAAATAAATTTATATTAAAAAAAAGAATGAAGATGACATATCTTGATCCAAACAAGCCAAATGTAGAAAGTTATTATTATGATATTCAGAAAAATTTAATTAAGTATTGAAAATTAGATGATACTATGAAATTGATTATGCTAATTTATTAGATTATGATAAAGTGCATCATAATAAACCATAGTTAATTTAGATAATTATAATAAAAATGGAATCAGTTATTAAAGAGGACATCTACATTGTTTAAGATACTATGTATGGATAATGACTGTGGTTTATCTAATTTTTCAAAAAATATTTGAAATTTTCCCACAAAAAACTAAGTTAATTCATCATCAGTAGACAAGAACAGAAAAAGTGATCTTACAGAGTTTTCAGACATAAAGAAAAATCAAACCACAGAAAAGCTCAAAAGCAAAGAAAGAAATAGAGAAATGAAAATGGAATTATGAAATCAATCCAAATGAATACTGAAAAACTAATAATAACCATGGAATTAAAATACATATAAAATTAAGGTATAAAGCCACATTGCCATATAAATTAGAAAGGTGATAAATAATGTTCAATATATTTGCACTGTATGGTAAAAAAAAAAAAGCAACTGGATTTCTGGATGTCAAGGATATGTATATATTATGCTCTCTGGGATAATTGCTAAAAATATTACAATAAAAAGTAGAAAAATAGCTCAATAAAAATACAATCACCGGGCTTCCCTGGTGGCGCAGTGGTTGAGAGTCTGCCTGCCAATGCAGGGGACACGGGTTCGATCCCTGGTCTGGGAGGATCCCACATGCCGCGGAGCAGCCGGGCCCGTGAGCCACAACTACTGAGCCTGCGCGTCTGGAGCCTGTGCTCCGCAACAAGAGAGGCCGCGATAGTGAGAGGCCCGCGCAACGCGATGAAGAGTGGCCCCCACTCACCGCAACTAGAGAAAGCCCTCACACAGAAACGAAGACCCAACACAGCCATAAATAAATAAATAAATAAATAAATTTAAAAAAATATATATACAATCACCAATAAAATGGAAACAAAGGAGAAAAAGAAACATCTAACAGGCAAGATGAGAAATCTAATAGAATATATGAAAAACATGGTAGATTTGAATCCAAATATATTACTAAGTACATTAAATGTAAATAAACTAAATACTCCAATTGAAAGAAAGGAGGGAAAAAAGCAACTACATTCTGCTTACAAAAGTCATGACTAAAATAAAAGGAGACACTGAAAAGTTGAAAGTAAAAAGAAGGAAAAATATATACCATACAAATAGTAACCAAAAGAAAGCTGATAACTGGTAGAGAAATATCAAAGTAATTTTAGGAAAATCAATCTTAGAGAGAGAGAGAGAGATAACACCTAACGATAAAAGATTCAACTCACAAGAAAGATACAACCATTCTAAATTTATATGGTAGCTTCAGAATGTATAAAATAAAAATTGTTGAAACTAAAATAGACAAATCCACAGGTATAATGACAAGAATTTAACATGCTGATCTTATTAACTAAAAACAAAAACAAACAAGAAAAACAGATAAAACAAAGGCAGAGAATTTGAAGACCACAATTAGCAAACTGTATATCCAAGTGGATATACAGAGCACACTTCACCAAGTGCAGAGTAAACATTATTGTCAAGCATTATTGCTGATCCTCTGCAATTCCCAATAAATTTTGCAAACTGACAATCAAAGTATTTCTTTTGACCCCACAGCATTTTAAATAGAAATGAGTAATAAGATGATAACTAGAAAATCTTAATATACTTGTAAATCAAGGAGTGCATTTCTTTAACGTTACTAACTAAAGTTGAATATATGAAAACCCTATAAAGCAGCAAATCAACTTCTACATTCATACCTAAGAGAATAGTGTATCCACTAGTACTAATAGCACTACAATATAACAACCCAAATGTCGCTCAGTAGTGCACAAATCAATAGTGGGTACATAAACTTTGTTTTATTCAGAGAGTAGAATCTTAAACAGCAATGAAAATGAACCAACTATCTATATATGCAATGATATAGGTGAATTTAACAACCATAACATGGAACAGAAGGCTGACCAAAAAATACAGAAATGCAATTCTATAATATACAGACCCTACTCAATCAGTGTTTAGGAACATGTAGCTAAGAGGTTATACAAAGAAACAAATAAAAACCAAGAAATGATTACTCTAAAAGTTAGGACAATGTTTACCTTTTGGAGAGAGTGAGGGAAAAATAAATGGAAGGGGAGCATGAAGAAATCTTTTTTTTAGAGTACTGGAAATGTTATTTCTTGACTTGGTGGTCACATGGGCAGTTTGTGTTGTGATAAACTGCTTCACTATACAATTGTTTTCTGCACCTCTCTGTATGCACATTATATTTCACAATTAACATGTTTCAAAAGAAAAGGGGACAGGAAGCTGAGAAACTACAGTCATCTTCTAGCACCTTATGATCACTAGCCAGGACTTTGCCCTACCATTTAATAAGTATCTCTCTGCTGGTGGTGGTTTCAATCTGGGTGGAATACAGAGGTGAATGCTTATAAAAGCATAGACTACCTTTGGAAAGACAAGAAACTAGTCCTATTGTATGTTTTACAGGAGTAGAAATGGGTAGGGAATGTGAGGGAATACTTTTCTTTTTCAAACCAGATCTTTTATGTTTTAAATTTTATAACTTCTGAATGTATTACTTATTCAAACACATTAATTTTCTTAAAATAAAAAATTAATTTCATGACAGTTCCAAAAAAAAAGTCTGATTTAAAACCAAAGAGTTTTCTGGAAGTTTAATTTCTTGTTATCGCATGTTTCCATACCACTGTAAATATATAAGTTTCTACAAAATGACTGCAATAGTCCAAGAAAACAAACACAAATGAATTTTGACCCTTTTGGCATCTCCATATGAAAGAAATATAAATTTTTATTTTTAAATTAAAACTCTCAGCTACATAAGCCATGAATTTCATTTAGTGGTTACTTCTACAATTGGAAGATATAAGATGATTCTGAATAAAAAGGCACTCAAAGGACTGTTAAGTTCCCTTTAAAACACTTGGCCATTCTGGACCCAAGTGTAAGATTAAATTTTTCATGACTTCTCAAGCAAACTATTTCTACTTTCTGTTAAACAGTTGAAGAAACACAAAGACACCTACTTACAAAAAACCATCAACAGCAGAATTCATTCAAGACAATATTCAAAAACACTTCTGGGACTGTAATATAAATGTAAAACCATATACCAATATTTTTAATTATAAAAACTTCAATTATTTGTGCCCAGATAGAACTAACTGTAAATAAACACTGATCCTACAATGTGAAGAAAAAACACAGAAAGTAAGATATACAAAATAAACACAAGTTCTCACTGATCATTCATTTAAAACATCAACAACACCATATATTCAACACACACAAATACTGGTTCATATATCCAAAGTTGTTTTAAACTAGCTGAAAAAACAGTATTCCCTCTTCACTCACCTCAACCTTCACAAAGACATTACCAAATATACCTTTAACTTTAAATGCAAGAAATAACATCATGATGCCAAATTGACCATCAAGACTGATTGCTGAAGGTGGATAATGAAAGTATAGTCTATTGTACTCGTCCCTCTACTTTCGTTATGTTTGATATTTTCCAAATTAAAATGTTTCTAAAAATGCACATACATAAAACAAAAAGATTTAACATAGGGTTCTAGAGGGTAGGAAAAAACCCATGAATAGACTTAGAAAAGAATATGAAACCACTTATGATTTCTCCCCAAAATGTGCCTCCTATCAATAAGTTTCTACTAAACATAACAGCAAAGGAATTTACATATACTATAAACTGATATGTAAATACTGATATATCACTTTATTACAACATAAAATATGTAATAAAAGAATGTATATAATAAGAGAAGGTATATACCAGTAAACGTACTTGCATCATCCCTTTCTATTCTGGTTCCATCACTAGTTGACACACAAGTAAAGTGCAGAGGTTCAACTTCTAGAAGTCCAGTGAGAGATGTGAAACTACCTTCAGCAGCTGTGCAACTACTGACCTTTCCATTTCCTAATACAAAAAAGAGACAAGTTTTATAAAACGTGAATTAATCTTAAAAAGGCAATAGTCATATTGAGAATTATAGCTACTACTTCGATTTTAATTAGAAAGATGTATAAATGCATAAACACAGGGTTTTACACAGGGCTTCAACAATGGACACGGTATTAAGAAAACTCACAAATAGATACTAGTCTCCTTGCTACAAAAGCAGAGTTGCAGAGAAGCAACTTAGTGGCCATTCACATTAACAAGAAACTATAACAAGTGATTTAGATTTTAAATGAGGAATAGAAGACAAAAGAAAAACAATAAATAAATAAATAAAATAGATTTTAAATGAGGGGAAAAAATAACCAGCTACTTAGATTGGCTATTACTCAATCTGTTTAAGTAGGCAAAATATCAGAATATATTCTATGATGTCAACGGTACAAATGACACTTATTAAAAACTAAAGAAATATTCTAAAATATTAGCAAGGTTTATCTATAAATTTTATATTTTGAATATAATATCAATATTCTAGAATGAGATATGCTACCTTATAATCATAACAAGTTTAAGTTAGCACATGTAGTAGTAAGAAAGAAAAATCAAATGGTCACAACTATGCAAATCATAAAACCACAGTAAGAAGACTGGACAGAAGAACACAAAAGAATTAAGAGTGTATATCGTACGAGGGGAGGAAGAGGGAAGGGTTATTTTCAGTACTTTTCAAATGTTCTAATCAGAGCACTACTTTTAAACAGAATTCTTTAACAGACAAAGTAAACCAGAAAGAGAAGATGGAAAGAATGGAGAGATATAAAAAAAAGTCATCAAACATCTGAAGGAATAAATTAAACACAAGACTAAACCGTCAAAACCTTGTTCTCCAATGTCCCATTGGCACCCAGCATAGGACCTGATAAGTGTGTTAAAAAAATATTTATTGAGCACTTATTTAATAGAAGACGTGGGAGATACAAGAATAAAAGGACAGGCCCTAGTTGTCATGAAACTCATATTCTGTTCAAGGTTACCAGGTATTAAACAAATAATTATACAACTGAACCTAAAAAAAAGTGCTATGCTTTACTTAAGAGAAGTTCAAAGGATAAATAAGTCAAGGGGAAATCAGTCTACGCCAAGGGTAATAAAATACTTCCATGATGAGGTGATGAGATATATGGGAAGAATAAAAGATTTTAATGTATTTATTCCACTGGGACGGGAATCCAGGCAGAAGAAATGACATGAGTGAAATCCCTTCAGTAGGAAGGAACATGACACATTAGATAAACTGAAAGAAAAATGTGCCTAGAGGAACATTTCTCAACCTAAAACCCCTCTACACATCTTTAAAATAATTAAAAGAACTCGAAAATTGAGCTTTCATTTATGTTGGCTCTGTGTGTGTGTGTGTCTATACAGAAATATTTATCAAGGTAGAAATTTTAAGATGAGAATATTTTAAACATTAATTCATATAACAGTAATAAACTCATTAGGTATAAAAATAAATAGCATATTTTGGTGAAAAATGACTGTTATGACCAAGAAAACAAGGAATAATGGTCGTGCCAAGAAGGGCCGCAGCCACATGCAGCCTATCCGCTGCACCAACTGTGCCCGACGCGTGCCCGAGGATAAGGCCATTAAGAAGCTCGTCATTCGGAACATCGTAGAGGCCGCAGCCATCCGGGACATTTCCAAAGCGAGTGTTTTCGGTGCCTATGTGCTTCCCAAGCTGTATGTGAAACTGCATTACTGCGTGAGTTGTGCCATTCACAGCAAGGCAGTCAGGAATCGTTCTCGGGAAGCCGGGAAGGACCGAACACCTCCACCCAGATTTAGACCTGCTGGTGCTGCCCCAGGACCTCCACCAAAGCCCATGTAAGAAGTTAAGTCCTTAAAGACTAAAGAAATACTATCCCCTGGAAAGACAATAAGATGGAAATTATACTTTAAAAAAAAAAACCAAAAATAACTTAATGAGAAGAGTGGTGATGTTTTACATTCTTGCAAATCTCTTTAAAATCTGGCTTATCAGAAGGTAGCTGGATTTGCCTATCTGCCTCCGCATTCAATGTATTACAATAGGATGCTCTGGCAGAAATACATGAAAAAACGCCGACCCAATACAAATATGTGATTGGAAAAGAACGGAATATTTTAATAAAGTATTAAATATTCAAAAACTTGAAAAGTGGTAGTTTAGGATTAGTTGCAATATGGTATCTGAAATCTTAAAAAAAGAATTTCTCAAACTCTATTACATTAAGATTAATTGGCCTATCTTATGCTTTTAGGGAATCTTCTGCCCATGCTTGATGTTGAATCACCATGCATCAATCATCGGGAAAATACTGGTCCACTGCTATATACAGATCTTCCAAATGTTAACACATTTCATCATATAATATCAGAAAATGACACTCACTAATATCATCGCAGTCCATCAGAAAAGTCATTATTTATTGAGAAGCTGTCAAAGCTCACTTCGGAGGAAACAAGTTTTCCAAAATTCTAATTTCTGCTTAAAAGTTTACTTCTAAAATTGGCAACAAATACTATCAATTGGATGGATACTGACAGGCATTTTTTATTCATTTTTGAGAAAATACCTGCCAAATAATCAAATCTGAATAAACATATTTTATCAGTCATTCTTGCAAATAAAAATGGTATACCATGAAATAAGCAACTAGTTCAGCTTATAAATCTAACAACTACACAAGTGCACTTCCTTGAAACAACCATGCTTCTTAAGCATGCAGCAGAAGTGTTTCACGCACACTTCCCATTTCATCACAGGATAGTTAAAAGATGCATACTTGTGGGTTCAAAATTTAATAAAATTAACAATATTTACTGTTTCATCAAAGGTATTTCTAAGTGAAACTGCCATGCTTTTTACTCTAAGTGCATGGGGAAGAACATCATGCTTTTGCACAATCAGTACGAATGTCAATGCAATGAAAAAAGGCAAGTAACATTGTTTTATCATGAAAACATTTAACCTGCGGACTCCCTGAAAGGATCTCAGGAACCCTGAGGGGACCTGTGGACCACACTTTTGAGAATTACTGGGCCACAGAAAGAAAACTAACAGGGCAGATCACACAAGATGTTCTATGCTACATTAGAGACTCTGGACTGCACAATTATGGAACGACATGAAAAGTATTTTAAGAAGAGAGATAGAATGATCAGATCAGGTTTGCATTCAAAAATGATTGCATTCATTGCACTGTGGAGAATGTACAGAAGTGAGCCAAGAACAGATGCAGAATGACCAGTTAGAAAGCTATTACTGCAGCCCAGGTTCAAAACGACTGTGGCTTAGACCGTAATCTTGTGATCGTGGGAAGTAAGAGAATGGGCAGATTTGAAATATATGTTGGTGGAAAAATAGACAGAATCTGATGACAGCCTCATTGTGGAGGATGAGAAAGAGAGGATAACATTCAGATTTCTGTTGTGTGCCATGGATGCCATTAACTGAAAAAAGGAATGCTGGATGGTGAGAAATAAAATGAAGAGACGTTCATATGGAGACGTACATCACGACTTCTAAGTCCCTTCTTCTGGGACGATAATACTCTATAATGAGTATGGCTGCTCTTGCATATTTAACCCCCAGGCTTGGCCTGAGCTTTATGGTCCTCTCCTTACATTCTCTCTATAAGGAATTTCATTCTATCCTAAGGAGTTCAGAAGGCATCTATAGGTCTAGTTCTAACCCCTCCCCTGAGTTCTACTCATAATTTGACAAGTCACTTAGATAGAGACACACTGGCAATAAGGTAGTCAGGAGCCTAAGTCATCAAACAGAGGAGATAACACCAATACCTAAGGCAGAATAAATCATTAAAAAGCAAGTAACAGACCAGAAGTATAGTATGACCTCTTTCATTAAAAATGCTCATAAACACGTGTAGCAAATAAGTCTAAATAGCTAAGCATCCTGTTAACAATGGTAATCTAAAAGGATGAAGAGGTTAGAGTTGAGACATTTTATATTTTATTTATATTTCTATATTTGATTTTTCTCTTTTGCTTTTTTCACAACTCATAATTTACAAACCTGAGACTAACTCCCAAAATTTACTTATAATTAATGTGGTAATTATCATAATGTTTATAAATAAATTTTTTAACATTTTGGTTTACTAGCAACACTTGCAGTAAGTTCGGTAAGATGGAAGAAAACAAAAAATAAAGCGGTCATTGCTCTATCTGACAAAACTAGAAAAACGCCAAATTCTAGCACCTGAAAAGATTATACAAGTAGTGTTATACATTCAATCCTAAAAACATATTCTTTAGAAATGCATACAAGAATACATGTAACACGGTATACCAAGTTCACCTCAGGAGAGTGTGATAGAAGATGCAGAAAATAATTTTTTCTTTCTGCATCTTTGCTTATTAAAATAAGTATAAATTAATTTTATTTTCATATTTTGTAATATGAAATAACATGTTCTTTGATTTTATGAACAACAAAGACACACCACATAAAACTGAAAGGACTACAACAAATAACCAAATTTTAATCTCTTAATAGCATTAAAGTCATACTGACATGCAATGAAACACATACACACACAAAAAAACAAATTTGCAACCCTTTCAAAAATAACTTCAATATTTTTTAGGGGGGAGTTAAGAAACAAAGGCAAATAGTTTAATGACTCACAGATACTAAAATTAAGTTCTAAAAACCTTTAGTTCTCAAAGATAGAATGTAGTAACTACAATCTATTAAAAAATCAACGGTAACTTAAACCCAAGATATAAAATTCAGAAATTCCTTTAATAAAAGACTTTACTACCTGAAAGGACATCTGATAAATCAATTTCATCTGACTGGACACCAATGCTGCTGTTGTATACATTTTTACAAGAAGAGCCACTCATCTCCAAATCAAAGAGGACTGGATCGAATGGTGAACTATATAATCCATATCTGAAAAATAAAATAATGTCCTAACAATTTTCCTGTCAGCCATCTAATTAACAAATTATCTATTTACTTAGTTTTCAAAGCAGTTTTTACACAGGGCAGAAGGAGACACTATTAACTCCTTAAATTCACTGAATCTCAACTGTGTTCCCTGCAAACCTATACTCCAAAAGACATAGTCCAGAGACTCAATAAATGTGATTTCAATTAAGCTGATAACTAATGAACCAAGACAACCTTCATCTGCAGTCTGAATCAAGAAAGAGCTATCAAGCACCCCTCCCTTGCCTCAATCATTACGTTGACTCAGCAGAAGGTACAAAGGCTTTGAGTAACATCTCATCGAAATCAAGATTTCTAATCTATAAAGATTACAAAAATGCTTGCTTTAAATAAAATATTTCAAATAATGAAGATTGGGCAAGAACTCAAATCTAACCTTTAGCTATTTCTTATTTCATTATGTTTAAGTTTTAGAAACTCAAACAGCAGATAAAGAATACTAGTTAAGGGCAATAAGTGATGTACATAATTTTGCTTACAAAGTTTTAACAACAAAGAAACAAATTACTTTAAGTGCTTCTACCATTAGCAAGATACACCACTTTTAAGTATTTTAATATAATTAGCCCTCTGAATAACCATCTCCAGGACTTCCAAAGTTGTTAAAGGGAATTATTTTCAGAGAAAATAAAGGGAAGAAAAACTTAAGCAAACATATATAATAACAGTTATGTGCAAAGGTGGTATCATATCCAGAAAGGCCCGTGATTAGTCATTTCATAGATTAAAATACCTTGTCTGAAGCAAAGCCTCCATTGGTGTGAGCCTGTCCTGTAACTGTCTGGACACAGCAGTAAGCAGAGATGCACACGCGGTACTGCACCCAGCCAAATCTTCATCTTTAACATAATTCAGTAAGACAAAATACCAGTAGACAGAACCTGAAAACAACAACAACAAATCAGCTGTTTAAATCACTGTTTCTTTTCCTCATTTCTTCTCTAACAAAGAGAACTTCAGATTTCATATTTATCATATTCTTTTCCTAGAAGGATTTTCTGGAAATAAAATCTGTAAGGGCAAATTACAAAGAAGGACTAACTCCTTGGAGGACTCTAAGAGGACACTGACAAAGAATTGCAATCATATTTTTGAGAAGTGTACAGGATCAACCTAGTCATTTAGGTTTTCAGTAACGTGAGATGACTCTGAGGGACATTTTATAATAGCTAGAAAAGCGGAGATGTCAGGTCCTTCAAGCCATCTTTCCTAAAATACTATTTCTCTGTACTAAAAATTTCAAAACCAATTGATGGCAGTGAGCTACAAATAATATACTTTAGCAAGTGAATGAAGTATAGTTATTCCATACTGCCAGTTAGATACAGACCAAAGGTGATATTAAAAGGTGACCACGATGATGTATTTTAAGACTCTAACTTGAGATATCTAACTAAATACACCCCATAATTTAAGCACCCTACCTCTAACACTATCCTCAAGAAACTGTTTTAAACACCAGAGACTATTAAAGTGAGCAACCAAGTCCAAAACATTCTACTCTATATAACAAACAGTTCACAGTTTTAGTCAATATATGTTCAAGGTAAATATAAACAGACTCTTTGTCTAAATTAAGGTATTGATAAAATAACCATTTATCAACTAACTTTGAGCAAGCTTTTTTTCTGGTATACCACCAAGATCAAATCCTTGTGGAATATGTTTATCTCACTGAGATAACTTGTTGAATGGTTATTTATAAAATAAAAGACTGTGAGAAATGTCTACAAAAAACTAACACTAGGTAAAGGACAAATCAGTAGCCCTTCATAGTAAATTCCTACCTGATAACTACATTCATTCTTGAATGGCATTTCCACAGTCTTTAGGTGCTGTAAAAAAAAACACAACCCACTGGCTCCTTTTAGGGAATCAGAGTTTGCCACAGACCCTACCATTCTCACACAATATGTGTATGAACCATTCTTCTTATTTATGTCATCTCTCTGGCACTTACTGACATTTTAGTTTGTGAACAACCAAGCAACTCAATTATTTTAATGAAGTACAGAAAATGTATGAATTGAGATGACCTGGTTATTTACTTAAATCTCCCATTAACTTTTTCCTAAAAATATTATCGAACAGAGAGTATCTGCCTACCCAATCACAATTTAAAACCCCTTAAAAAACAGATAAGCTACAGAAAAAAAGAAAACTAATTGAGAAGAAAAAGAAAGTTACTACACAACCCCAAGCGTACTGTGAGATATTTCCTAAGGCTACAGCTATTGGTGATTGAACTAATTTCACATACCACCAGTTGCTGCTGCGGGTAAGACCGACATATTATCAAGTAAGGCCTTCAACAGAACAGATCCAAATCCTGGTTGACACGGGTCACATTTGCCATTACTGAAAAAAATTTTAAAAGAAAAAATTTAAATACATTACTCAAGGTCTAAATCCAACTCTAAACATGGTGTAGTACTTTTAAAATCTTTAAAATGTGTTCATACATATTGAAAGAAAATCTGCCTTAAAGCCCTATAGACATGCAGAAAGATAGTAGGGATTGATTATACTAAGGGTCTTTGTAACTGTTTTCTTACGCATTAAACCACTCTTTTTTTTTTTTTACCAAAAAGGGCTAACAAGCAGGTACAGTCAATATAGACTATTAGCTTTTAAACACTTCCTAGATAGTTTCAGGGTTTAGAGAAAATGATCCGCATAACACTACAAATAAGTCTGGTAAAATTATTATATAACTGGGAACAAGGCCTCAGATGAACAAGCCAAAGACAATCAGGGACAGCAGGAGTGAAAGTGCGGGAACAGATCCCCTTACCAAACTCCCCAAAGTCTTCCTAATAGGCAGAGAAGCCTAGTAGAATTCTTTTATTACTAGATTTATTTAACATGACATTTTGCCCAAAAAACCCCAAATTTTTTCTTAGAATCTCAATAATCCTCATCAACTTTTGAAAATCCTCTTAAGTTATACATATATTCAACAGGGACCAAATAACACTATAGACAAGGTATCACCTGCCAAACTGCAGGTGCACCTACAAAGTATATTTTCAACTTAAAAAAAGACCAACCTGATACACAAGGCTAGAAATCGTGCACACTTATGGGCTATGCTGCGTCCTGCCTCAAAGAAGCAAACACGTACAATGTCTAAAAGACATTTTCGTGTTTTTGAAAGCAGGCTCTCATTTCCTTCCTTTGAGCTGCAAAACAATAGCAGATGTTCAGGCTCATCTTGAACTTCCAATCATAACATCCAAAGGGCAATCTGTGGTAAATAAAATCTTACTAACCTTCCAGGTCCATTTGAATGTACTCCAGCTAACCAACAAAGAATATCTAACACAAGGCTCTGGGCATGTTCTGTGATTTGGCCATCATCTGCTTTTCTACACAAAGTGTTAAGAAGTTTCTCATGAAATTCTGAAAACTGTAACATGGCACATCGTTGCACTCTACAAAAAAGAAAATATAAACACATTAACAACCAAAATAGAAAAGTTAAAACTAAAGCTATTTCAAACTGGTTGGACATATAATGTTTCATTTGAAATCATTACTATCACAATTTAAAAAAAGAACTTTTGAAAATTCCCAAGCACTATAAGGACACCAGGGATGAACCAGTGAAGTGGAAAGACAGTATATACCATCACTGAGATAAGTCCTTAAGAGAAATGAAAAGCAAATAAAAATTTTCAAGTAAAAGTTAGGATTTAAAACTTTTCTGTATTTTCGTATATTTATTGGAATTCTTCCTTTGTACTCCTATTTCTTTAAGAACAGTAGAAGAAAATGAGATTACCTTTCCTTAGAAATTGAAGTTTTCTTAAATCTTCGGATGGTGACTGAGACTTCTTGAAGTAAGTCACAGCCCCGGAGGTTTTCGGATTTACGGGTGCCACTTGCATTTTCATTCTTAACATTAGAGGATTTTTCCTAAACATACAAAAATAAGTAACTGCATGAACAAACAAATGAAACAAAAAAATTATTTACTATTAAAGTCTGTAAATAAAAGAATATAACTGAATTATGGCTATCAAAACAAAAATCTCAAATTAAAATGACAGCTTTCACCCTCATATTCAGTAAATGACTAATTTAGCCCAGAATTATAACAGGGAAAGAAAGAAAGACATAGTCACTGTTTAAAGGTAATAACCCAATGAGTTAAGATTATAAAGCCAAAGTCTTGAGTCTAAGTCCCAGCTATAGCTCTACAAGATATGCCAGCTCCCCAATCTCTAAGGTTCACTCACTTTCAACATGAAAAAATGGAGGTAATAACACCTGCTCTGCCTATCTCAGAGTTATTTTGAAGATTAAATCAGATAAAGTACACAGAAGTCCTTGAAAAACTGGAAGACCTATACAAATATAAGATGATTGGTGTTACTGATACTGCTATTGTTGCTTATGAATAATGATGATAGAGAAACAAAATCTCCAGAGTTCAGGAAAGTCCAAGATCAAACAAGTATGAAGAAACTGCATGATATATAGCTAGTTGTAGAAAATGAACCATGAAAATTAAGATACATCTCTAAAATCACTTCTCAACTTCTGTTCCTGCAGTCTCCCAAATGTTTACAGAAAAAAAAAAAAAAAGTGGTGCATTATCAGTAGAGGGCAGAGAAACAAACTCTCACACCCAAGGCACTAAGAATAATTATAAAGGGAAGTACGTGCTAACAATTATTCCCTACTGAATGTACTTTATATAAGCTAGGTAGTTGGCTTAAAGTTAATTCAAATATTTTCTCCTTGATTATATTTTTTTAATTTGCTGGAGAAAAAATACAAAGTGTCTACTGATAAATCAATTATGGGCCATACTACTTCTAACAGTGTGTCAAATCTCAACCACCATGTTTAAAACAGCACGTTACAGTTCAAAATGATACTGTTTCATACCTTGCCTGCTGCAACTTTTGCCAAGAGTGAAGCAAGTGAATAGCCCTTGTTACTCTGGTGTTTTAGGGATGGAAGTCTTACTACAGGACGTATACCACCATTACAGATCTCATCTGTTCCTCTTTCATTCACTGCCTTGACATGGATTAAAAATGAACGATATTTTCCTCCTGCCATACCTAGAGGAGTGGTACAGAAGGGGATAAATTATTCAATCACCAAAAAATCAAATTGTTTTTTGTCTTCCCAGAGCAAGTTAAATTAACTCCACAGAAAGAAAAATACACTTGGCCAGAATTTTCGAATTACACTGTTTGCATACAATATGGCTAAATAACCTTTGGTAGCAAAAGAACAAAAAGCACAGGAGTTATATGAACAGCGTAAGAAAGTTTTGACACCTGGCATGTTTTATCCCAATCAAAGAAGTTATTCATTTTAATAACAGAAATTTTGTGAACTACAGAAAAACACAAAGAAAAAACTGTCATTAAAGCACCGCCCAAAGATAATGATGTATCATATGGGTATCCATCCAGTCCTTTAACGCACACATGCACACACATACATATGTGAATGCATACATACACATAAGCATTACAGTATTACAGTTGAAAAAGCACAGGCTTTGGAGCCACTACCTGGCTTTGATAATGGTTCTGCCATTTTATTAGGCATGTGACAAATTAACCTCTCCATGGTTCAGTTTCTTCAAAAGTAAATGAGAATAATAATAGTACCTACCTCAAAGGTAACTGAAGCACTTATAACTGCATGGCACAAAGGAAGCACTAGATAAATATTGGTTGTTGTTATCACTAGCTTCAATTTTATATGGTTTTAACTAAGTTGAGATCATACTATACAATCTATATGTAAAATTTATTGCAAAAATACCCTCAAACTAATATACCCATGAGCAAACCATAAGCTGATTGTTGCCTAAGCAGGTATGAAATCCTTCTGTAATTACAAAAGCTACTTTTGTTGTTTTCCACTGATCTGTCTGCCTACTGTGCTAGCGCCACGCTGTTACATTCTTCTTACTGCTGCATTATTCTAGGTTCCAGAATCTAATAAGACCCTCCTTCTCAATCTTCTTTTTCTAAATGTCTCTGGCCAATATCATCCTTTTATTCATCCGCAAAAATTTAGCAATCATTTTCTCTAGTTCAAAGTTTTAGGAATTTGATGGGAAGAATAGTCATTTCTACTAAATTCTGGGAAAATTAACACTTTTACATTATTGAGTCTTTTGAAATACATGTTATATAATTTTATCCCCAATTTTGTCAAAGCCAACATTTTAATTTTCATATAAAATTTTCAGTTTCACACTCTCATTCAACAAAATTAACTTATACTCTCAGCAATATGAGAGAAGAGATGTTATTAGTTTTGCTCACCACTGTAACCCAGTATGTGGCCTAACACATCATAGGGTCTCATAAAGTTAATGAATGAATGAATAAGATGTAGTCAAGGGAGTATATTCAAACTTGTGTATATACTATGTCTGCAACTAAAGGTAGGTGTGTGAATGGGGACAAACATTATGAAGGGAATGTACACAAATTAAAATAGTTGTTACTTAGGTGGTCAGATATTTTCTTGGTTTAGGGAAGGATCTCCACACCTTATCCACCTCCAATTTTACTTTAACAATCAAGGTAAGTGTCTCATTTGTTGGCTTTTTTTATTCACCCCTGAGATACAAAGATGAAATAAATGTCCTACTACTGCAATATCTAATATCTTACAGATATAAGATATAAAATATACATTAATTAAAATTTGTGCTTAAGACACTCAGATCATTACATCTGATACTTTCAAAACTCCTCTATAAAAATCCCATAAGAGAAGATATTATAACAATATACAACACTCTGAAGACACAGGACTTTAAACTGATGGAAAAGGCAAACATGCCAGACCATGATGTCTGGTTATTTGAAGAATTCTGTATGTCATGCTAAGTCATCCTACATTCATCTTCTTTGTGCTTTTTTAAAAAGCAGTGAGACCTTCAAGACACAGAAGGTAGGATCTGAAGTTTCACATAACAATAATCACTTATGAGAGGAAATTACCTCAGCTACCAGGAAACTGATGGAATCACTAATGAAAAGTCCCCCAAAAAACAATACCTTACTTTTCTGAAATCAGTTTTTTCTAATCAACTTTTACAATTGTGAGATTATTTATTCTGCTTTTGTAAAATATGTTACTTCACCTTTAACAAGTTTGGGGCTTGTTAACGTCAACATCCCAGCATGCCCTGATAGATCAAGGCCACTAGCAAGCCATACTGGCCCACACAGAATGTCTTCTTTGTGATCTTCTAAAAACGGACATAATCTAAGACCTAAAAAGAAAAATACACATTTTTCTTTTAAATTAGCTTATAATTTAAAATGTAATATTTAATAAGCAAATATCCATCCCATTTACATGTAACAGCACCACACAAAATTCCATATTTGAATGTGTTCAAAAAAGAATTCACTATCATGCTAAGAAACTATAATCAATTATCTGATATATTATGTTGCTTTTCCACTCCCATATTATTTACATTCACCTTGATTAAAAAAAAAATTATAGAACCATGACATGATTTCAAATCTCAAGATATTTAAAAACAAGAATGCAAGTATTAGTGCAGCTGTGTTCACAAAGATGAGCTGAAAGTTAAAGCATACTGCCAAAGCAGAATTATAGGTTATTTTTAACTGTGTTCTTAAAACCATGTTTTTGCAAGCCATAAGGAAATCTTTGCCCAACATGATGCATTTGGATCACTACTCCTTTTACTGTCATGGACAACAGCTCTATAATTTAACTCACACTGTGATTCCTCTACATCCATGTGCTGCATTTCTTCATTCAAATCAACCAGGGACGGTTTCCCATTTTGTTCCACTTCAATGTTAAGAGCTGGAGACAAAGGAAAGGTGATCTGCCTATCTACTGCTGTTTCTAGAGGATAAAAATATTAGTAAACTTAATTTTGCTTAATATCAATGATTTATGTGCCTAAAATTCTAAAATTCTCTGTTAACCTGGGAACTGCAGTGATTTTTATCACAGATGCTAAAATGGTTGTTAGGAGAAGAAGAAAATTAGATTCAATTGTTTCATACACTCTTCTCTCTTTTAATGGTGGATATTCACCTGAAGAAATAATCTGCTGGCAACTAAACTAAGAATTCTTACCCTAGGCTACACAATACCGCACATGTAGACTTTTGAAAATACCAACACCTAAGTCCTATCCCAATTACATCAGAGTCTGTCATGATTCAAAATAATACACTCACACACAAAAACACACATATGTATACAAACACACATATATATACAAACACATACATACATATTTGTAAAATAGGAAATTTTTCAGGTTTCAATATTTTTACCCCTGGTGTGAAGTAGCCATTTTACTCTTAAATTATCCCCAGTTTTTTAAATTATCCTATTAAGAAGAAAACACTGAGAAATAACATCTAGTTTCCAATATGCCAAGTATGTACAATCTATTTTAATAACTCAATATATCAAATTCAGAACTTGTAAGAAAGATAAAGATGAATATATATCTGGCATTACATTCTGGGTTTTACTAATAACCTTAAAAGAATATGTGACTCCATAACAAAGCTCTTTTCCCAATGAAGTCTCCTCTTAGGAAGAGAAATGCGTAAGTCTAGTAATGCTAAAAGTGAAACTAACTCACAAAGGAACTAACTGCATTTCCCAAGAACCATAATTAAACTACTCAAGTTTATGCAAGTCTGAACAACAGTGAGTTACTGAAAAGCTCTTAAATGTTCTCTGGATTAACTTTTCTAAATAGAGCCACAGAAAGTAAAGAAGGAAAATAGCACAGGGGTCGGGGGGGCAAGGAGGGACGTCAAACCTAGACAGCCAAGTTGAAAATTCGTTTTTTTAAGAAACCAACTACAAGATAAAATCTTCAAATGTAAAATTTAATCCATTCTTACCATTGACTTTCCCTAAGCCTGGAGCTTTATTTTTCAGTAGTGTCACTTGTATCTGTGGAATATTCGTGATGTTTGAGTTCAAAACAAATTTGAAGTCCACATGTCCAACCATACAAGCTTTAGGCAGAACCAATTCAAAAACGTGTTCATCCCAGCTGTTGCTGTCAAGTAAGGGAGAAAATAATAAATAATGCGAAAATCTTTCTTCAGCCCTAACCATCTTACCACTAATATCACCTTTCATACTCTGATTTGCTGCCTCCAACAAAACTTAGTGCTTCTCAATCGGATCAGGAGAGAAGATAAGCAGTTCTATTGAGAAAGATTAAACTTAGGGCAATGAATAATCTTACCTTAGGAGTCTCTACCTGTCTTGGGAACTGTACATTCCAAAAAGCCCTTGTTCCTCTAAGTGTGAGCTACTGTGTATCAGAATTGTGTGCAGATTCATGGGCCCCACCCTGAATCTAAGAGTGGGGTCACAGGAATTTGTATTTTAAAATAAGAACTTTTTGTATATCTTATACATGTCCGTTCTCTGATTTTAAATTCTACATATATGCTGAAAAATGAAACTCCACTAAATTCCAGATTCATATCCAAATGCCTACCAGGTATATCAAACTTATCATAAATAAACCCAAATTACTTGATAACCAACTTCAATATCAGTAAAAAGAAATTCCATTTTTCAGTTAGATCAATCCAAAACATTAGAGTCATCCTTAACTATTCTCACTCACACCAGATGCTCAGTACATTAGCATACACTATTCCTTCTACCTCCAAACTACATGTGACCACTCTTCTCACTTCCTCCATCAACTATCATCATGGTCCAAGTTACCATCAACACCACCATAATTACCTGAATTACCACAATAGCAATCAAGTTAGAATCCTTGCTTCTATCACTTCCCCCCAATACACACACCACAACCACTCTAATCTACTATCAGCACAGTAGTCTTAATGTATCCTTCTAATATATAAATTATATCGCATCATTTCTATATTCAAAACCATCTAACATCTTCCCATCTCACTCAACATAAAAGTCTCACTATGGACTATAAAGATGGTCATGATCTGGCTACCAACTATTTCCTTTGATCTCACCTCCTGCCACTCTCCTCCATGTTCACTGCACTCCAATAGTAGTGTCCTTGCTCTTCCTAAAATTCATAAAACATACTTCTCAGGGTCTCTGTACTTGCTATTGTCTCCAAATTAATGTCTTCATGGAGGCCTTTCTGAGGGCCCTTATATAAAAAATATTACACATATTTTCTCTCCTTCTCTCACTCTCACACACATGTACACACCTAACAACTATTCTATCACCATACTGTTTTAACATGTTTCAGAGCTTTTATGACTATATGACATAGTAGATATCTGCTACTGTCTGTCTATCCCCACCAGAATGTAAATTCCATGAAAGCCATATTATTAGTGCCTTCAAAAGTACCTGCACAATTGGGAGATTGGGATTGACAAATACACACTACTATATATAAAATAGATAACTAATAAGAACCCACTGCATAGCACAGGGAACTCTACTTAGTACTCTGTAATGGTCTGAATGGAAAAGAATCTAAAAAAAGAGTGGATATATGTATATGTATAACTGATTTACTTTGCTGTATACCTGAAACTAACACAACATTGTAAATCAACTATACGCCAATAAAAATATTTAAAAAAACAGAAAAAAGGAAAACTCATATTAAAAAAAAAAGTACCTACACAAACATTTAAATATTTAGTCACACAATCCACAAATTTATTTAACAAACTAACCGCAATGATGGATTACTCTTAGCGTTTTATCCTACAACTAAGAATATAGGAATTTCTAAAATTAAGGTGACAAATGAAAGAAACAAAGCTGTTAATATGCAAAAGTTAAGAGAAAGAGTATCATATATAATAATTCTATGTTGTCTCTAACAAATATAGAAGATGAACTTGGAAGAACGTTTTACCTGTCAGTCTGTAGTTTCCAAGTTCTAGTATGCTGAGCAGCATCTCCATGATGCTGCTGATGCAAGTGCTGAGGATGCCTCCTTTGCTGCTGTTCTTGCTGAACTTCTACCCAGCACGGAGGAACAGTAGCTGAAAACCGTGGAGTCAAAGTCTCAAAGCGAGTTAGCTCCACTAGAGACGTCAAGATGTCAAGGGTAAATGGCTGGTCCACCAATAAATCAACTCCTTAACAATAGTGAATGTAGAATTTGAAATAGATTTTAAAAAAAGAAGTTTTAATCCATGTTTTTTGTCTAGTCAATTACAACATTCACCAAATAGCCTCAAAGTTATTAATAACATAGGCTCAGATACCTATATACAACTAAAGTAACTAGCCCTGACTACATAACTAGCATTAAGAAAAATCCATCTTGAATATTTTAAATTATAGAAAGGGTACTTATTGGAGAAACCTAAACTCAACCTGTTAGAAGAGCCCTGACTGAGCTTTAATGAGCACCAGGTTAACAAGGGCAACAGAAGTAGTGGTGCTGAAATGCAAGCCTGACTTACATCAGATCAATAATTAACTTTTACACTTTGTTATTTACAAAACAAAATGCTAAACATCTGCAAGCACATAATATCTGCCCCTTTTTACTCTATTAAAAAGTAATTTTTAAGGAGTCAAAGCTATACTGACGGCAAACAAATACTTACAAACCAAAAGCTTAAACAGCATTTTTTCCACTTCTGGGGTAGTTAAGAATACCTTGTATACATACCAGTATTATAAGAGTAACAACCTGCTTCAGAGAGATTAGTTTGCTTTTACAAATATATGTATTCACATCTGTGAAATGCCTAACATAGGACAAAGCTGAAAAACTGTTGTTCTTATTCCAATTAACAAAAATAACTTTAAAAAAAGACTAAAATATGAAATCTGGTAAGTTTAGAATAGTTTCACAAAGAAAGTCTACACTGCATTCTATAAAATTATTACAAGTGTACTTCAAATTACATTTTTCCTCAAAGCTTAGAGCTTTTAAAAATCTGACTGAAACTGTATTAAATGTTGTTTGTAAACATTAACAGCATATCAATGCTCCTTCTTTATTTATTTCTTTATAATCTAATCCATCTTTACTAAATAGTATTTTTATGGAATTTATATGAAAACTCTTATTACACCAATACCCTATAAAATATGAAAACATTCAATATGTTAGCTTTTTAAACCAACTTGTGTAGTTAATCAAGACAATCAAGTCTAATTATACATAGCAAGAGACATGAGTCACTTTATCTCAACCAGAGGATAATCTTGCCTCCCCAAGGCCATTTGGTTGAGAATAATTGTGTGTGCTACAGGAATCAAGTAGGTAGAAGCCAGAGATACTGCTAATACAGCACAGGACAGCCCTCCCACAACGAAGAATTAGTCCGAAACGTCAATAGTGCTGAGAATGAGAAACCCTGTCTTATGGTAGTAAAGACTGCTATATATTATACAAGTAATCACTAAAATTAAGATATATTATACTAGTAATCACTAGAAGTTTCCCTTTGGTGCAGAGAAGAATGATCAAATGCACAAATGTAAGTATTCATGAAGAACAAATACCAACTTCATGTATTATTTGTTTGGAATACATTTGAGTTTAAACATATTTTTTCTTTAAAGATTCATTAAATTTCTTTTAAATGCTAGGTTTGGGGAATAAAATGTGGTAAGTGCTAAGAATAAAACATAACAGCACAATGGAAGTACAAAAGAACTGTGGTATAGGGAAAGGATAAGGAAAGAGAGCTTAGTGTAACATATGAAGAGCTTGAAACTGAATACACTTAAGAAATCATGAAAAGTTTCCTATAACTGGAGGTTGAGAAAACGACTAGAGTTATTAGCCCACAGAGCAAGTAAAGATTTTTAAGCAGGAGTAACAATGCTAACATTACTTCTTTTGAAAAACAAGTTCTGGAGGGCAGTAGAGAAGATGGATAGGAGAAAAGGGAAAAACAACAAACAAAACCAAACCTATCTAAAGGTTCACAATGGGGCAATGAGAGTCTGAATATATCTCCCTTGGGAAAGAATATTTTTTCAGCATTTTTATTCCAGTAGTAATATTAGTAATATTAGCCATTTCACTCACTTTACACTTACTTAATGAACTCTTCTCTTTTTCATATGCTTTGTTGCTCCCTAACCAGACCGAAAGCTCCTTAACGACCAAAATAATGTTTTTACCTCTTAGGTGACTTCACCAAAACTGGTCAACCTACCACAGGTTGAGAACCATTTCTTATTTTAATGTTTACAACATTTTCCAACTACTGAAAAAATAATGATAAACAATATACAAAAACAAGCCTGGCAAGAGAATGTCAACAAGGAAATGAACTCTCTCAAAGAAACCAAAAATTGACTATAAAAAATGAAATAATGTTTAAGATTATATATGAAAGATTCAGAAAACTTTGAACATCACAAGAATTTGCATTTTTAAGAATCATTTTAAAAAGTTAATACCATACCTGAAATGCCAGGACTTGAAGGATTTGATAAAGGTTTGGAACCTTCTGGAGACGGTTCTATTCCTTTAGAAAGAGATCCATCCACTAGTATGTCAGCTTCATCAATATCATCACAGGTTCCTCCAATTTGGAGAAAATGAAGCTCACCACCTACAGGGTAGTAAAATTCCATCAACGTAGGTACATGAAAAATAGGTAAACAGACAAGTGCATACTACTTAGTTAAGAAACTTAATTTATTTTAATATCACTCAAAAGGCAAAAAAAGAGGGCTACCAAAGTGACATATCTCTAAGAATTCAGAAACCAAACTGTCAAGGAAAATTAAATTTAATGATGAAAATGGCAAATACATAAACATATGTAAAAACAGTTATTTATCTAGTACTTACATGTGTAAGACACTATTTTAAATGCTTAATTCATTTAGTCTTCACAAATAACCTTAAAGTAGGGAGTATAATTGTGGCCACTTTACAGATGAGGAAACTGATGCACTAGCTATACTGGAATCCACAGCCCAACCTCTTAATCACAGCAGTAACAAAACTGAACAAAGATTCTTAATTTTTTGAAGCATTCACAATAAAATGAAATCAAATCAAATTTCTATTTTTCATATTTCTATCACAGAAAAGAAAATGGAAAACGGGCTTAGCAAATATTTAAGACCAAAAAAAAAAAAAAAAAAACCAAGAATATTTGGAGATTCGCTTCCAGCGTGACAGAATAATAAGGAAGACAAAAATCTTATTCCTGAAAAGCATCTATAAAGTTGGACAAAACTGTAATTTAAACAGAGCGGGTCAAACGTTGAAAACCAGCAGATATGCTACTACTGCCACAGGGGATTCACTGATTTGGAAAGCTTGTCTGCTTAAAGTGGCTCAGTGGCGAAAAGAAGGCCCATCTACTCTACTGTCTGAAGTCAGAATCCTGTGTAGGGCAAGCAAAACACTAGAAATAATGGGAGATTAACAAAGAATTACAGGAAGTGAGAGAAACATAGGGGGCTTGGTAAACATTCCACATATCCCACATTGATCAGAGGTTGCAAATATGTGCAGCAAAGACCAGATGGGGTCCAAGCCATCAACACATTCTCAGTCAACCAAGTCCCCATGCCTATGCAGAAAAGACCTGAAAGGGCACAAGAGAAAATAAAAATAAAGAAAATAACAGCCAGGGCACACATGAACACAACCTTACCAGTAAAGGTGTTTCGTCACAACCAATTATCAAAATCATTGGCTGAATACTAAACTATGTGGACAGAGAGGCAACAAATAAGAAACAAGTCTTAAAAATAAAAACCAGAGGGTTTCCCTGGTGGCACAGTGGTGAAGAATCCGCCTGCCAATGCAGGGGACACGGATTCGAGCCCTGGTGCGGGAAGATCCCACATGCCACGGAGCAACTAAGCCCATGCACCACAACTACTGAGCCTGCGCTCTAGAGCCTGTGAGCCACAACTACTGAGCCCGCATGCTACAACTACTGAAGCCCGTGCACGCAGAGCCCGTGCTCCGCAACAAGAGAAGCCACCGCAATGAGAAGCCCACGCACAGCAACTAAGAGTAGCCCCCGTTCACCACAACTAGAGAAAGCCCGCACGCAGCAAGAAAGACCCAACACAGCCAAAAATAAATACGTAAAATAAATAAATTTTTAAAAATAAATAAATAAATAAAAACCAGAGGGGGAAAAAAATGAAAGAAACATCAGTGGCTGCTCACTGCAGAAGAAACAGATTTCACAGATTTAGTCCAGGTGGGTTACCAAATAACCAATGCAACAACCACCTCCAGAGAGGGGTAAATCATAGTCCAGAGTTTCTACAACATTATTTAAAATGTCTAGTATTAAATTAAAAATTATAAAACACGTGAAGAGTGACGCATGCTCAAGAAAAACAAAATGAGAAATATCTCTGAGCGCCCATATTTAGATTTAGCAGACAAATACTTCAAAGAAGCTATTGTAAATATTTTATAGAATAAAAGGAAACCAGGTATAGAGAATGAGAAGAACGAACAGTGAAAATAACTCAACAAATAAATAATCTCAACAAAGAAACAAATTATTTTAAAAGAACAAAAGGGAAATCCTAGAGTTGAAAAGTATCTAAAATGAAAAAGTTCACTAGAGACTCGATGCAGATTTGAGATGACAGTAGAAGGAATCAGTGAAATAAAAACAGATCAATAGTTGTATGTTATATATGGAAGTTGTTATGAGTAAATCCTAAGAGTTCTCATCAAAAAATAATAATAATAGGGAATTCCCTGGTGGTCCAGTGGTTAGGGCTCCGCGCTTCCACTGCATGGGGCACAGGTTCGATCCCTGGTCGGGGAAGTAAGATCCCACATGCCGTGTGGTGTGGCAAAAAAAATAATAAATTTAACTTATAACATTAATTGTAGATTTTTATCAAAAGACTCAATGTTTCTCCATGAGAAAGACTCTTATGCTATTTGAATATACTCATAAGACACAGTCAAATCCATTTGATTTACAGTCTACAGTGCTTTTCAAAAATCTACTTTATGGACTGTCATACACACATTTTAAAACATCAACTTTTCTGTCCTCTTTATTGTTATTAATCTCATCTTTTCAAATGCATCTTGATCAGTCAACCCTTAAAGAACTGGGGGATAATTTTTGTTTGTTTGTTTTTTGTTTTTTTAATTTTATTTATTTATTTATTTATTTATGGCTGTGTTGGGTCTTCATTTCTGTGCGAGGGCTTTCTCCAGTTGTGGCAAGCGGGGGCCACTCTTCATCGCGGTGCGTGGGCCTCTCACTATCGCGGCCTCTCTTGTTGCGGAGCACAGGCTCCAGACGCGCAGGCTCAGTAATTGTGGCTCACGGGCCTAGTTGCTCCGCGGCATGTGGGATCTTCCCAGACCAGGGCTCGAACCCGTGTCCCCTGCATTGGCAGGCAGATTCTCAACCACTGTGCCACCAGAGAAGCCCCGGGGATAATTTTTAAAGTGGTTAACTTCTCAGGCTTTCTCTTGTCCTTCAATTCATCTAAATAAATTCTATCACATGAGATCACTTCCTAGAAATTTTCATTGTCCAAACTCCATGAAAACATTAATCTATTTCATAGCTTAAATACTATTTCTCCTCTGAATTGCCAAAAGCTATCTCATCAAATAAATCAAATAATTAAACTCTGATTGCATTTGTGGAAACTACTAGTATCTTATGAATATGTGCCCTGGGACCAGGTAACTCAGGTTCCAAACCCAGCTCCACTTCTGGATGGCCTACAGCAAATTATATTGTTTTCATTTTTTAAATCTTTCAGATTAAAATATTCCAAAAAATTCAATGTATGGGTGTTCTGCTTTTATTACATTCTGGCAGTTTAATGTAGTTTAAGCACTCTGATGACAGACTGCCCAGGTCTGAACGCTGACTCTGTCATTTATTAGCTCTGTGACTTAGGCAAGTTACTTAACCTCTTTCCCTCGGTTTCCTTATCTGTAAAATGGAGACAGTAACAGTACGTAACTCATAAAGTTGGTGTGATGACTAAACAAATTAACAGAGTTGTAAAACTCTCACAGAAATGAACTGGCATATACATGATTAATAAGCTCAAATTATCCTTGACACCCCATAGTATTTTAATGGTTTTTCTGAAAGTTCTATTATTCTAAAGTTATTCTACACTGCTCATTTTTTAAAATAATCTAGTTGGATTTTGATGTTATTTGAAGATTTTTTTTTCCCCCTTGTTATTTCACTAGATGTGTTTCAAAGAAGGCAATCCACACCACTACGTCCACCATTATCCTTCTTAGCCAAACTCTTAAAATCTTTTTAAAGAGAGGAAAAATTCAGGTTAATTCCTACCAGAACCACAAATGAGATGCATAACTCTTCCCAAACCCAATTCCTCTGCCAAGCGTTGGTAATAGTTACTCAGGCTTCAAATATTTCCTGGCCCTAAATTCCTACTAAACAATCAATAGGACTATTCATTTTGCCTGATAGTGTCAGTAACTCCTTAGTAACACTATCTGTTACTCTGTATGCAGCCTCAAATGTGGCAAAACTGATGCACTATCAGCAAAAGGTTAGCAGTAAATAAGACAAGAAAAACTTATTTGGCAAAACTAATAATTATTTACTAAATACTTTTATTTCAGAAGGAAATAAGGACATGTATTTGTGCCAGAAACTTTACATACATTATTTCATTTAATTCTATCAAGCCTGCAAATAGGCTGCCTTGTCCTAGTTTATATATAAAGAAACAAAGGTTTACTGAGTTTAAAGTAACTTGTCCAAAGCCACAAATTTGAGCAGATGCAGAGTCGGGACTCACAGAAACAACAGCAGGTTATTTTCTTGAGGTTAAAGCAGAGAAGATACTTTCTGAGAGACTTATTAACTTATTTAAATTAGAATCCTTACCTAGGGCAGTAGAAAAAAGTTTTAAAAACAGTTAAAACAGTAGAAAGATTTACCACTTCATTACAAAAGAAATAAATTTCTCTCCATCTATATGGATCTAAAATTCATGCTAAGTATGCACATAAATGAATGCCATATACATTGATTTTATAAGATTTGTAGAAGAACCAAACCAATCAATAGCTTACCTTTGGTGCATGCACACAGCCTGTCTGTGCCCGAGCAGTAAATGACAGAAACAAATGTGTCTTGTTCCTCAGTGCCCTCCTTTTTAGGAGGTTCCACTTTGGCCAAAATTTCAAAGTTTGAAAGATCTAATATTTTTACATATCCTCCCTGAGTGGTTATTACCAGGTGTCCAAGAGTAGAAATATCAGACTTTTTCTCTCTCTCAATGCCATTCTTTGAGGTTAACTGCATTTCCTCAGCAGGTTCCTCATAGTCATCCTCTCGATTATCCAATATATCTGGTGGAAGCAAAATGAGCGAGGTAATTGTGTCCTGGGGATCTTTGATATGTTGGATTTTTATTGGCTCCTCTTCTAAAGTCACTATCCGAGTGGCATAATTCATTTTATAAAGTATTAAATATCCACCACTAACATTCCTCTGCTCGGGTTGAATTATCAAAGGAGTCTGTACATCTGCTGGTGATTCGTGTTGGATTATACTAATATTTGCACCATTCACTACAGCAAGATTTGATTCCAGCTCACCTTTCCGTCTATTACATAGTGCAGAGTTTAACTTATTTAAATTATTCAAGGCCTCTACTTGATTTATTGCACTCAAGGATTCAACAGGGCATGTCCGCAGTCCTACTAATAAATGAATTCCATCAGCACAAGGAGTTATTGAGTCTATACAAAGATTCTCCTCCTCCGCAAACTTTGGCAGCCTCAAACACTGAACCAAAGTCCCAGGCTTGGGAAACACAGAGTTCCACTTCTCAGAATCTGGAGAGGTAAGGCTGGCTGCTGCATCTGCGAATTGCTGAATGTAAGTCACAGGAGGATCCTGCAACAACAACTGCTCCTGACTATCCAGCTCCATTTCAATAATCTGGGGAACTGTAAAGCCATCATCATGCAAACTTTTACTCATTATATTGTTCATCTGTGAAAAGATTTTTCCTGCTTTCTCATCAGATTCCTTGATGCTATAAAGAAGCAAAATGGGTAAAGTCCTTCTTACCAGAGGAAAATTTAATTCTGAATTAGTGCAGGATTCATTGTCAGTTGACCCTTGTTCTGATATACTTTCACCCTGAGTTCTGCTTAAACCATCCAGTGACCTGTGAGAATTACTACTAATGGGTGAGGTAGCAGGAGATTTATATGTTAATAAACCTCCAGCTAATAAACATGGAAAGGGAATGTTGTGTTGTTCCTGGTGCTTTTCCTTTGTCTTTTCACTCTTAGAGTTGGTTAAGCAAGGATTTGCCCCAAGTTCTTCAAGATCCTTAACAGTATCTTCAAGCACATTTGCAACAATCTCCCACTGAAGTTTTTCTGGCTGCTGGAGGATGCTGAGTGCTGTTATATCAAGGCTCACATCCATGGCTTCCTTCTGTGATGCATGCCCTTTGAAAAGGAACAATATTCGTTACAAATGGCCTTGTGAAGATAAATCAAAATCTGTAGTATACCATTTTCATTAATTTTCTTTTTTTTTTTAACTCATCCAGTTGGTGCATTTTAATTACACTAGTGGAAGAATTTAAGACCTTTTAAAGGAAATTTAATCAAACCTGAGATGAATCTACTCAGAAAAACCACAGAGGTATTAAAGAGTTCCAAAAATCATTTTAAATTCAGAATATATTCTCCTGGCAATCTGTGAGCAAAATCCTTTTTTTTTTTTAAAAAAAAAAAAAAAGGAGAAAAAAAGGGTTAAAGAACGAAGACATTATTAGTATCAAAATAAAAGATTTCTGTCCTTCAACTCTAAACCAAAAATACACTCAATACTATGCATCTGTCATTTATGCACTTTGAAGAATATCTATGAAACATTACTGTAATCTCAGTTCATCACCTCTCTCCCACCCCACCATGCTAATTATCAGTTGACTGTCATAGTATGCAATTTAATTCTAACCTCAGCTCAGAAAAAAATAACTAGAAAAAAAAGTTCCCAAAATTTGTCATTTTAAGTGAAATAAGTGTCTTCTGTATTATCCTCTCATTTTTAGTTCATTTCAAGTCAACTACATTACATTACCCTTACTGACCTTTTGTCTACCATGTGATCTTCAAGCTGTCCCCTTACAAATAGTATAAAGGTCATTCCTCAGTCTCAATGCTCCAAAAATACCATCTCTCTCAACACAAAACCCTTAAGTAGATGTCAGTCAACCTCTAAACCAGGTATAATCTCTTGATACTGAATGCAAAGTTTCAACCAATCTGTTTTTTTCCTCAATAGCACAAACTATCAGGCAACAACATTATTAGCAATAATAATGTAAAGGTCACTCTATGTAACTTGTGGAAATACCAAAAAAACTGGAATTGGTTTTACAATTTTAGATTAAGAAGAACATAGAAGAGTAAGGAAATAAGTATAAAATAACTCAAGGTGATTGCATGGAGGTTTGAAAGTTACCCAAGTACAGGAATGAGCAACAGAGATTCATGGAACACCCAACACTTGAGATACACTGAAAGCTCTGTTTACACCATTTTTGTTAACGATTTCATAAGCAATATCTTCAAAATGCTCACGGACAGCTTCATCTAGACTTCCCATTTTCTGAGCATAAACTTCTCATTTCACACAATGTCACTATTATCATCTAAAACTAAATCCATTTCTAGCAAAGCAGAAAAAACTTTAGTTATAAACTTAATTTAATTGTACTAATGAAGCTTTTAACCACTCATTTGACTATATTCACATGCAGCCTTTATATTGCCATGCAATATTTATATATATTTACTTTACGAATTTACTCATTTAGATATGAGGTTGAAATTTGAAACATCATTTTGAGTGAGATTTTTGTAACATGCAATACACTGTAGTAAATCTTGAGGATGCTAACTATCTATTGGACTAAATTGAAACTTACTTAACTGATTTTTTTTTCAGTTATGGCAGGAAATTGCCAAGAAAAAGCTATTTTAGTCTATGTACATATTAAAACAAAGTAAATTAACCATAAGTTACATATATTAACACACATTTAAGACAATATTCAAAAGACATGTGAGATGAGATTATCCGTTAAAAAAGAAAATATAACAAGTGGCATTACTACTCTGTTTCTTCCCAACTATTTAATCGATGTCTAGGAAACAGCGTATGCAGTACATTCTCCTCAGAAGACTGACAAAGCACGACCACTGTCAAATACTGCAGTAAGGAAAACTGTTATCTTTACTTGTCTCAGAACTTCTTAAAACTGTTGGACCACAGAATAAATTTTTACAGAACATACCTACAAATATCCTGCAGTATAATATTCTTCAGATAATCATATTGGGAAACCCTTCTCTATTCTGCTTACTTACGTAGTGTCAACCCACAGTTCTGCCAGCCAAACTTCCAGAGGTTTACATTAGGCATTTTCCTAAAACCATCAAATTTCAATTTGAACTGTTCTTCAATCTCTTGCCAAACATTCTTCTCCTTCTACACAAGAAGGTATGTACCCTTAATTCTGATATATGAACCAAAGAGCAAACTTTTCTCTCTGACATCATCTACTTACAGAAGTCATAACCTTCAACTAAAAAACAGATAAAAGTCTCTTAGTCTCCACTCACATTTTTGAAATTAAGAAATATATTCTACAATTTTTCAGACCATATCATTCAATTTGACGGGAAGAACTTGGAGTTAGTAAATTTAAGTTTTGAAATAGCATCTATGACTTATTTTAGATACTTCAGGAAGAATACATCTCCCATTAATATCACAAGCCTCCAAAATTCACCAATAGTCTCTCAATATAAAAGAATTAGCTTAGAAGATACATATTTTACTATAAATGAATGAACTACTTACATAACCTCAAATGAGGCAATTAAAAATTCTGAAGTGGAAGGATTTTTTTCTCTTACCATGGTTACCTTTTTTTTTTTTTTTTTAACTTTTGGGTTTATTTATTTATTTATTTATTTATTTATTTATGGCTGTGTTGGGTCTTCATTTCTGTGCGAGGGCTTCCTCTAGTTGCGGCAAGTGGGGGCCACTCTTCATCGCGGTGCACGGGCCTCTAATTATAGCGGCCTCTCTTGTTGCGGAGCACAGGCTCCAGACACGCAGGCTCAGTAATTGTGGCTCACGGGCCTAGTTGCTCTGTGGCATGTGGGATCTTCCCAGACCAGGGCTCGAACCCGTGTCCCCTGCATTGGCAGGCAGACTCTCAACCACTGCGCCACCAGGGAAGCCCATGGTTACCTTTTAATACTACATAAGGACACCACTCCCAACCCTGAATGAGGTATCATAAAAAGAGTCAACAAAAATATATGGTAAGTGGGAAGTGAAGTAAACAGGACTACAGAATCTAAAGGAAGTGTGAAAGATCAAACAGGCATAGATGAAAAAGATAAAGGTAGAAAAGGGATAAGGAAATAGATCAATATATAAGTACTATAATTACAAAAATACCTACTGAGATCCTTAGACCCAGAGGAAAGAGCTAGGCCACAGCATACAAAGGAAAGGATAATAGCTAGAATCAAAAAAATTAAGAGCAGAAAAAGGAAAATTTAGTTCAAATACTTCACTTGACAAAGGAAAAACTGAAGCCCAGAGTTTAAGTGACTTGACAAGACCAAAGACTTATTTTGCAAAAGAGTTCAAGCTCTAACCAGATCTCCAGATAACCAGTGACCAATGTATTATTCTTCATCAGATTTTTCAAAATGTAATAGTAGCCCTTTCTTTTGCAAAGGGATAACAAAGTGGAAAAAGAGCACTCTTCATTAGACTAAATTTTTTTAATGTAATCAATTATTTTTCCTAGCGCTAATTACACATTTGTGTATTATTCGGGGCAGTTTCCTACATTTTTCTTGATTTTTTTCATTGCTAAGAACTGCCTTAAAAGACAAATGAGGGTTAACCCAAAAATCAGTGCAGTATTCTGTCTGGTGGCTTTAAAAAGATTTTACAGCAAATTAGAATTGAGAGCACCTGCTACTCTATACTAACTTTAGACACAAAACTTTTAACAACTGAACTATACAAAACCAAGTCTCCCCTAAAGAGATGTAATAAGTCATATATGTCCTTATTTCATGACGTTTGACATTAGAAAATAGCCAGAATTTAATAATGGTCACTTCTTTAAAATAGTGGCTACTTCCCAGGTAATCTGTTTACGTATTTTTATCTTAATCAATTCCCAAAATTTTTAAAAACAGATGTTAATATCACTATTTTATATATTAGGAAGGGCAATCAGACTATAATAAGTGACAGGGTTGGGCTTCCCTGGTGGCACAGTGGTTAAGAATCCGTCTGCCGAGGCAGGGGACACAGGTTCATGCCCTGGTCCAGGAAGATCCCACATGGCGCAGAGCAACTAAGCCTGTGCGCCACAACTACTGAGCCTGTGCTCTAGAACCCGCAAGCCACAACTACTGAAGCCCATGCGCCTAGAGCCCATGCTTCACAAGAGAAGCCACCTCAATGAGAAGCCCACGCACCGCAACTAGAGAAAGCCCACGCACAGCAACGAAGACCCAACGCAGCCAAAAAAAAAGTGACAGGGTTAGGATTCGAATTCTGAGATGCCTTGCCTATAATATAACTACATTAAAATATGAAGCATACTCTTTTGCCTTAATATTTCATAAGTTAATGAACAAGGCAGCATTTACTTGATGCCTTAATGTCTATGATTTTATACTTTAAAATTTATTCTCTGTTCACCTATGTTTTTGGGAGAATAAGAAATCATTAATTAATAATTATTAATTTAAATGTTACTTTTATTTAACAATACAATACACTATACAAATAAGCTGAACACATTTGGAAGAGTTTAATGTCCCTGAAATATGTGACAAAGATTTAATAAGATCCATTTTAATTCCTTTGGCTCAAATAGGTACTATTTAAATTTTAAGTATGAAACTCTATGAACACACTACTAATTCAAGATCTCTGATACATAATATTTGAGATTTCTTTGTGTATTAATGAAAATTTAGAGTTCGCACTAAGAAATACAGAATTAAGTGGTATTTAGCTTTACCTAAAAACTATATAAATGCAAGGATATAAAAAATAGATTATCTAATATTTTTTACATACCTGTCACAGAATCTGATCTGGAGTGCTCTTCACTGTCTGAATCCTCCAGTAAATCATCACTTAAAAGATAAATTAAAAATTAATTTCCATTTCAAAAAAAGTATACATAACATGAGACAGCAAAGAAAAAAGGACAATGTTACAACCATTGTTTTGCATCTCAAACAAGCATCACACAACTAGCTTAAATGATATATAAGTAGTTTGAGACCCTAACTGATTAACAATGCTAATAATGAATCATCTTAAATCATTAAATAAATGTTTGCCTGAAATAGAGTGTGGTAATCTCTAAAAATTTACAATAGAATCTATGGGAATTCGACAAATGAGTAGGTACAACTAGGGATAGTCTGGGTAAATAAAATGAAAAAAGAGAAAAACAGCTAATAAAATCAAGCACAAGCTTCCAGTAGTAAAATTTTAGTAACTATTGTATTACTGAATTCAGAAAAGTTACCCTAAAACCAAATAGAACAGCTGTATAAATATGTGTGTATGTAAGTGTTTTCACACAGATATGCATTTCATTTGTGTTTTGCTTTTGGTTTTTTTGCTTGTTTGGAAGGGGCTGTTAAGACCGCCTTGATAAGCAGGAAAACTACTAAAACTCATAACTCAGGAGTCAAGACAACAAGACTGTTTTTCCTCTTCACTCAGGTGGCCAAGAAACTGCCAGCCTCTCTCTTTGCATCTAACGTTATCCTCAGTCTCCATTGTTAGCAAACAGGAAAAAAGATATAATTACAGACCACTCTAGCACAACATTAGGCAGTGTATGAACTAACAATCAGCACATTTACAGCAGTTCTAAAATTTTGATAACCTAAACTACAAAAATTAAAAGATGCATTTCACAAGAAGGAAAAGTAATTCTCCCTTTTGGAAACAGTATATTGCACTTCCATCTTAAATACCTAGGCATTTATAATGTTATTTTATTATGAAATGTAACCTGGTAATGTCCCTTAGAAATGCTTAATGCTTAATGCATTAAAGTAATGTCTGAAATTGGGGTGGGAAGATACTTGCTTACATATTTTTGACATAATTTCTGTGTTTCAGTTTTTCAGCTGGTAATAATTAACCATAAACAAATTTTGCGCTATAATTTAAAAATAACAAAAAGAATGTGAAAAAGATGAGCTGCTAATCAGCCTCAAGCTATTCAAACACTAATTGGCTAGTTTCAGAAAAATAATAAAGATATTTGGAAAAATAAATCCTAAGAGGAAAAATTAATGATTGGGAATTATCCAGAATGAAGAAGTCCAAACCAAGAAGAAACAATAGGTTTTGAGGGCTTTTGCATTAAGAAAAATAGCCAAATATTACCCAGCTACACTGAGATAAAAGATAAAATCTAGTAGTAGTATATTTTAAAGAAGGAATTCAGCTGTCTTGAAGTTACAGAGAATGTTACAAAAGGTTGCCAGATAATTGCCTTAATTAGCCCACAAAAAAAAAACCTTTATTGTGAAATTCTTCAAAATAAAATAATATTTAAAAAAAATTATTTCTTGACAGAAAAATGCTCATACTACTAAGTGATAAAATCATAGGAGTAAAACCACTAAACTGTACACTTAAAGGGTGAATCTTCTGATGGGTAATTATGCATCAACACATTTTTTTTTTAAATCACATGGGTTTAAAAAAAACTATACACACCTAAACGTTAATATGACTAGATGGTATGATAATGGGGACTCTACTTTTCTTCAATTTACTTCCATATATTTTCTAATATTTCTACAATAAACACGCATTACAGTTGACCACTGAACAACACAGGGGTTAGGTGCACCAACCCTCCACTAAGTGGAAAATCTGTGTATAACTTATACTAATTGCCCTTCTGTATCCGTGGTTCTGCATCTGCAGATTGAACCAACCGCAGATCGTGCAGTATTCACTATTAAAAAAAATACACACATAATTGGACTCACACAGTTAACCCATGTTGTTCAAGGGTCAAATGTACTTATATAATAGACACTAGATTTACTAAAGTCTTTTACATGATACAAAACCTTTTCCAAAGTAATAAACATGCAAAAAAATATATATGGTAAGTTTAAAATGCTTAGTTAAGATTATATATACTAATACTACAGGTGTACCTTAGTTTTGATATATAACTAAGATATACAATACTATAAGCAACTTCAAAGTTAAACTCAGAAAATTTTTGCAAATTCGAAAGACATAACATACAAACGAGGCATCCAGACAAAAATGTTAATTCATTAAAATTAAATGTGTCCCAAATAAATATTCTTCCTTAAATAAATTCAGAACAAAGACAAATGTTGCCTTCTAAGTAGAAATAGACAAAAAACAATTGCCAAGCAAGCTATACTGCTAATTACTTTAAACTTCTTGGTTAAGCTTTAATTTCTTCAATTAATGTATTATTCTTCAAGCTAATGAAGCACAGCATATTTTAAAACAAAATATACTATATCTCGTGCCACAGAGGCAGAGGCAGTCTGGCTCATTATATCCACTACCAATTCAGCAGGAATCCTGCTACCTCTGGAGGAAAGGAAGGGGAGAGAAAGGGCTTCAAGCTCCACCTCTTCAGCTTCCTCCTACCACCCCGACACAGAGTAATCTTTGTATATGACTCATTTCACGCTTTCTTGGGAGAAAAGGGTCATTCTACCCTAGAAAGATTTTAAGTCTCTTAAAAAAGCAGGCAGAGCGATTTATATCTCAATCCTAGCACGAGCTCAGATAATACCTGTCCGCAAGAAATACTGGACAAGTGTTTACCTAAAATGTACATTTTACCAAGGTGTGTATATGTGTGTGATCTTAAAACTACATCTTGATTCAATTTTTAATCCTCAAATTACAAAACTGAGTCAAAAGTTCTAGTTAAAGTCAGTGTTCAGGACATACCAGTTTCATTATCTTCTATGAATAATTTTCCACTAATTTCTAAGAAAATCAAAGAGATCACGCATGCTTACTTTTCAGTCTTACTGGCAAATATGGTCAAACTCAAGACAACAATGGGCCAACTGCTTTCCCATCAAGCTCTCACAGGGAATTAAAATAACTGAGAACACCATGAAGCTTTAATTCAGTCTGTTCCAGAACTCAGACCACATTCATTTACCTACTAATAATTTCCACATACTATTAGCAAGAGGGACTAGACAGAGGTAAACTTCCCATTTTATATGTTGTGAATTCTCCATTAATTTAAATAATGAAATCATTTCCATTAATAAAGTTTTATATTACTTCTTAATGAAAGTGCATGCCACCAAATAAATAGACTGTGAAATAAAATGATAAATCACTGTGGTGTAACACCAATCACACATCAGCAACACAAGAAGCCCTGCAAGTGAAATGATAGATCTCAGTATACCAGGACACCTGATCAGTTACAGAGGCTCCATTTCACATGGCTACCATCAGAACCTTAAAAAGTGGTAGCTGCTATTGTTTAAGACAAGCTGAGTGGCTTATGGACCCCTTCATTCCGCCTACATTGGGAGTATCGCAAATGTTGCTCTATAATCCTACCCAGTTCAGGAGTTACAACTGCAGAGCTTCTGTGGAGACAAGTAGGTAAGATGAGATTTTAATTTGACTCTCTTTCCCCCACATAGATCAAATACAGCCAGAGAAATCATGAATCTCCGGAAAAGCTGAATAGAATCCAGTACAACAATTCTACCAGAATCTTTCCTTAGCAATAATTATTGTACCTCAACTCATTGCTGACTACTGATACATTTGTTTTAAATAATTAGATCAGCTTGCCTAGCCATGGGTTATTTCACTATTCATTACCACTTCTATATTTTAGCTGCTAATGAAAAAAGGGGAAATGAACCAAATGATTCAACTGCTCTATGAAAAGATTTAGGAGAAGGCAAAATTACAAATCTAATCCAAGGATTTCATTTCATTATTTAGACTTTACTTTTCAATGGTGTGATTATTCCCAACTGGCATAGACTGAGATAGAAAATAAAGTATATTTTATAGACTATGTTGTTTGTGAATGAAAATTTCTTTCAAGAATCATACAATTCTTTCAGATTTCTAACCAAACATTGAGTCTCTAATCTCTTGAGACTAACAACGCTTTCTGCCTCTTTAATTAGAATTAAGAGAATATACAATTTAGGAAAACACTTAACTTCTATAAATATTATCAAAACAAATTTACATACCTATCTCCTTCCAATTTTGGTATATCTGAGCAACTAGAGGAGTCTTCCAGCCATGCCAAAGTTGGTCTCCTAGAGTCAACTGCTGAGCTTGGTTCTCCCGAGAGAATAAGCTGTTGTACAATTGCTGGATCATATGCATTAATTTCAAACTTTAAGTGCACCTAAACAAATAAATGAAAAGCCTAAATTTACAACGGATTTTTTTCTCAATTACTAATATGTTTCTTCAAAATTAAAACATACCTTCATAAGTTTGGAAACATCCCATATACAGATCTTTCCTCGTTTCGTTGCAGCAGCTAAAAAGTGAGGGCAGCTCCCGGACCCAAAGCAAGATATTCTGTCAGTTCCATCCGTGCAAGGGAACTGCGCAGGACTTGTTGCAAGAGTGACTGACAATGGCACATTCTGTGTGTGCTCACCTTTCACAAACGGGCAGTTTGGGGAATGTCTCTCGTGTTCAGACCTTTACACAAATTAAGGAAGGGAAAGTTTACTGAACAACTGCTGTTAAGTCTGTACACTAAAAGAGAACTCCAAGATATTTTTTCTTTAAAAAAAAAACAAAAACAATTAGTTGAACTTAAAGTATTCTTTAATTAAAGACTTAAATAGCAAATTGTTCCATTTTACTGAGATCACTCTAACATGTTAACTACTCACTTTAACAGCAATTGTTCACTTTAACTGATTACAAATAAAGCCAGTCTGAGATGAAACAGAAATAAATGATACAGTAAAATTTTTATCATATTAGTATACTGATAAAACTGTTTAATCTCCTTGTATTTCTTCACACTGGTTTCCCACAGCTTTAAATAAATAACTACTTTGTTTCAGTCTAAAATTTTCTATGTATTCTACAGCATGGTGACAAAAGATAACATTACCATATTGTATATTTGAAATTTGTGAAGAGGATGTATCTTGAATTAAATATTCTTAACACACAAACACACACAAACTGGTAACTATTAGAGGTGATGGATATGTTAATTAACTTGATTATGGTGATCTTTTCACATTGTGTATATATACTAAAACATCAGATTGTACACCTTAAATGTATGTAATTTTTACATGTCAAAGGTATCTCAATAAAGCTGTTTCTAAAATAAATAAATAATAATCCATACGTAGATACAGACCCACCTATCTATATAACAGTGGCCACAGCTATAAACAGCATACAATAAAACTCTATAAATGCTATTCATACTGCAAAAAACTTTTTTAGTAAAGACCTGAAAGCAGAAAGATCTCTAGAGTATGGATAAAATGACATATATTAAAAACACAGAGATACACCTTTCACATTCACTATCAGACTCCATCAGACAAATAACTTCAAAGAAACTTGGATAATGTCTATAGCTTGTACATTATTTCCTTCACATAAATACTTACTGAGCAAAATGAAATGTTAGTTTACTAGAAAACCCTAATATGTGTAATAAGAATAAAATACTAGGACCTCAGATCAAGACTGGTATACTGACTTAAAAAATTTTCTCAAATATTTAAAGCAGGATCAGCTTAACACTGAAAAATTATCTGCCCAACTTTGTGACTACTTTATTTCTTTTTGGTTATTCTTTTTTTTTTTTTTTTAAACTTTCACTAGCTGTAATTACAAGGCATTATTTGAAATGTGAGAATGCTACCACCAAAACAAAGAGGGTTTTTTTAAAACCCATTTTTATACTTCCATGTCAAAGAAAGGAAAGCTATACTTGTAAAATATTCCATGGGGTATACATATTTCTTTTTACACTGCACCTACAACTTACCTATAACCATATATAAATCCTGGACAATTTACAGTACACAAGGCGTCTTACGTTAATGCTTTTACATGGCATCTGCAGGCACATGATATCTGAACTGGATTCCCTCACAGCCAAACCCTAGGGTATTTTTCCTCTTTCCATCTTTCTCTCTTAACCTGAGTTTTAACTTTTTAATTAAAATTTTATTTACGCAAGTGACATATGACTATCTGAAATACAGCAAAAGACCCACTTCGGTTATAATATCCACCCCCAGTAATCTCCTATCCCACCTCCAGGTAACCACTATTACAAATTTAATACACTTCTAAAATATATTTATAAATTTATACACATACATGTACATTCAGAAAATATGGGTTTTTTTCATTTTAAATAAACAATATTATTATATGAATCATTCTACAACAGCTTTCTTGATACAATAACATATCTAAAAGGTACTGGTGATTAATAGAGAGCTAACTGTTCATTCCTTTAACTGTTGGATCATAGTCAATTACATGAATATATTTTATTTAGCTAGTCCCCTCCTGAGAGGCATGTAAGATTTTCCAGTTTTTCACTACCATGACCATTTTGTGCTTCCTTGCATACAAGAGCAATTAATTCTCTAGTGTAAATTAGAAGTGGAACTGCTAGATAATAAGGGGTCCATTTTATTTTATTTTTTTAAAGTTCTATCTCCCTCCAAAGTGGCTCTATCAACTCCCACCATCAAAATATGAGTCCCATCTTCCCCTAAAAATGAAAAATCTTCATTCTTTTCCTCCTTTCAGTTTCAGAAGGTACACAGGCTCAGTTCCCCAGCCCCCATCAATCCCATTCCCTCTATCTATTTGGAGCACTGGCCCTAGGCCCTCAGAGACTCTACCAACTGTTTAAGAGTTTGAGGAATCCTGAATCCCAGGGCAAAGAAAAGGTAGAACCCTTGATTTCCTGACCATATCAAGAAAAGATGGGTTTTAAACAGCCCAAGTTGGAAATCTGAATCAACTTTCCCACAGAAAAATATTTATGAATAAAGATACATTCTATAATGTAATGGTATAATTTTTCAGGTGTGGGTTAAATAACTTTTTGAGGATCAGCCTAAGAAACTAAAATATACATGTTAAAATGGTTGCTATATATATAAAGATGGTTTCTAGGGGAAAAGACTAAATTCCAAACAGAACCTTAACCTAAATTGGAAATTGCTCATAGTCAACTCTCAGTCAGCAGATGAAATTTCAATTTTTCATATTTTCAGTATTTCCCACTGCAACCTGGAATCCACATGCACACTCTAATAGGCTTTAGCAAGTTTACATCAGCTGATTAACATTCAGAGATCTCGAACTAATTACAGTACAAAATAAGTGGTATATCTTAAAACCAAATCCTGGCTCCATGACTTACTAGCCAAATGCTCTTCACCAAATTTTATTTTTTTTATTTTAAAATGGTATAATAATTCTTATCTCATAGAGTGACTGTAAGGATTAAACTGGAGAATATTCTCAATTCCCTCCTATAAAATGGAGATGATAATAATACCTACCTCATAAAGCTAATGTGAGAATTAAATGAGTTAAAATATATAAAATGCATAGGATGGTACCTAGTAAACCATATTATACAAATATTTGCTATTATTACTATTTTATTTATTTATTTATTTATTTATTTTTGGCTGCATTGGGTCTTCATTGCCGCGTGCGGGCTTTCTCTAGTTGCGGCGAGCAGGGGCTACTCTTCGTTGCAGTGCGCAGGCTTCTCACTGTGGTGGCTTCTCTTGTTGCAGAGCATGGGCTCTAGGCATGCAGGTTTCAGTAGTTGTGGCATGTGGGCTCAGTAGTTGTGGCTCACGGGCTCTAGAGCACAGGCTCAGTAGTTGTGACGCACGGGCTTAGTTGCCCCACAGCATGTGGGATCTTCCCGGACCAGGGCTCGAACCCACGTCCCCTGCATTGGCAGGTGGATTCTTAACCACTGCGCCACCAGGGAAGTCCCACTATTTCTATTAATAGGGCCTCAGAGTAGTTATTTCTAAAAATGAGGTTCCAATACATGATCTCTATTGTTTAACCAAGTTCTAAACTTTCATGCACTAGAATTCAAAACCACCACAGACCCCCTAGAATTACTTCAAAATTAGAAATGTAAATCATAAAGGCCCTCCTCCGTGGATTCCCTATTGATGACCTGCCCTCAAAAGAACAAGGCTAAACTGCTGAATTTAATCATGCTTTTTAAACTTATTTTATCATAGCCTTCTAGTTTTCAGTCAGAGTCTAGTTCCATTCTTTGGCACTTCTCCCATGTACACATCTTGGAAAGTCACACATTAGAGATCCTGTATGCCAAGTGATGTGACAGAGCATAGACAGCATTACCTCATTCTCTTAGGACAGAGGCAAAACTAAAGATGACAAAAGGCAAGAATATTAATATACAGATATCAGAAAAATAAAATTTAGAAGCACATTTATAGAACTTAGCTTATTACATTCAGAAATATCAAGACTCACCAAGGTTCATCAGTAGGTTCCCAACAGACGAGACATACACTACAAGTAAAACACATGGCTCTATCATCTCCAGATGAGGCAGGCTGCAAATTTATAAAGAAGACAGAAAAGGTTTATCAATATTAAAATTGCTTAATAAAAACTCTTCTAAATAAGTTCATAATTTTAGGTAAAATTCCATATTGAGGAAAAGAAAATTAGCCTATACTATTAGGCCTCAACAATACACTTTTAATCCCCAAATGTTTATAAATTTGCTGCCTTACTTGAAAAATTATGTTTCATCAGCAAATGACCACTAAATCAAATATGGAGACACACACATCCTCAATCTCTGATCTAGCATCTTCTAATTGTATTACTAAAGTATTTTAAATATAGTTAAGTATATGAAAGGAAATAGTCTAACAGGTTTATTATTAAAAACTGAATTCTATACTAGTACATAAGAAAGGGCAAGAAAAATGGAAAAGCAAACTAGTGAACGTAATTAAGGTAACATTCTTTAAGTAAGACACATATGACAAAATGACATTTATATATATATAAAATCTAAATCTGAACTGAAATATACCTCTAAAAACTAATATTAATATTTTTGAACACTTACTCTACTTAGCACTTACTATGTCTACAGGTGTAAATATATTATATTTTTTAGAAGACTGAGAATAATCAGCACCTAATACAGGTAGAAGATTCTAGAAAACCTATGATTTGATCTTTGCAAAAATGGAATACAGGGACTTCCCTGGTAGTCCAGTGGTTAAGACTCCGTGCTTCCAATGCAGGGGGCATAGGTTCAATCCCTGGTCAGGGAACTAAGATCCCACAAGCCGCATGGCGCGGCCAAAAGGAAAAAAAAAAAGGAATACAATGAACAAGAGCTCAACAGAAAAAATATCAAGGTATCACCTAACAGACTGTTTTAGGAAATGACACCAAATAAGAAGGAAGAAGATAAATTATTAGGAAAAATAGTCCTTATTCAATCCTTAACTTAGGAAAACATATTCAGTGATTTTAATATTAGCCAGTCTCCAAATAAATCTACCTTTAACTGGAAATTTGACAAACTCTGAATAAAATCTTCAAATATATATGGTTTTCTGATTTAATCTTAGTTTAAGATACTTCAAGAACACTTCAGGATAACAAAGGAATAATCACTCTTAAGATTCTTTATGACAGTAACTTCAATGTATTCAAAGTTTAATTTAGTTCTAAAATTAAATATGCATGATTTATGTAAATTGACATGTAATTATTAGATTTCTCAGCTTCTTTAGCAATGGCAAAGCAGTGGTAAGCCAGTCTACATTATTCAGCTGAAGTTTCCTTTAACTGGTTTATTATGCCCATCTAAACTCATTTTTCTTAACTTCCTCTACTTTAGCTCCACGAAGCTTTCTATAATGTCCCATTCCCATGTCTTTTTGTCACACTCATCCTTACCTGTACACCCTCCTCTTTTCCTACATAAAACCATGACTATTTTCCCTAATTCTTTCTCTTTCTACATAATTTCTTAATCAATTCTTCAATACATATGTATTCAAGTCACACTGTACTACCCACAATGCTGCTTCCATAGTTATCTAATATATGGGTAATTTTTTAATCCCAATAAAATTAAAATTTCAAGAGTAACTGCAATGCATTATTGCTTTTATTGCATTACCCTAACACATACTACTCTGTTATGAATGCATTAAGTCAAAACTGAAAATAAACACACACCCAGAGAGAACACTTCTCAAGACACAAATCTGGAGAATACTGCCTGTTTGTTGATTAATTGTATACATAAACATATTATATATCATAGTTATCATATATATAATCTGAAAGAAAATAGTTATAAAGCATTAACTCAGTTATTGGTTACTTTTTTTTAATGTTTTCCCCCTTTCATACACAGTATGTGACATAGGAAACAGCCAGTCAGTATTAAGATCAAAGGTATAAGAACAAAACTCACATTACATACATACGCACAAGCACAGAACCTGGGTGCATAAACTAGTATAATGACTGAAAAAGTATTAAAATGTTGACAATTTTACTAAAGGCTACAAAGTCATATTGAAAAGAAATTTTTGACAGCCTTATTTACCTGATGATAAAATCCAGCTTGAGCCATGGGATCTGGCTGTGCCCATCTATAGCCTACATGAGGCCATGAGGTAAATGTCTCCCGTCTGTTAGCTTCACTATACATCAATGATCTAAAAGTAAACAAACTTTATGTAACCGAAGTTAGGCATCAAATTACAGTGACACTACTATCTACCACTGAAGAAAAAAGTTTACTGGATTATCAACACAAACTGGGAATGTCTAATTACAATTCAAATTTGTATTTTAAATTAAAAATGATCAGTTTTAGGAACTTCCCTTGAACAGAGTAGGGAAAAAAGAAACGTGATAAGATAGCTACAACTGATAAACAATTCCCGGGGAGATTAAATTAACCAATGTTGCACAATTAGCAATCAGAGAGCAGAAAATCTGCAAATGCAGAGGCAGAGAACCCTACACTTTCATCGTGTGACAAGTTTTGCAAAAATGGATAAAACCACAACCAAAGGAATGGTAGTTTTATCTCAACCATATTGAGAAAGTATATTCTAGTTTAATTTTTTTTTTTTTTAAGTAGAAAGCAATTTATATGTTCTTTCTCCAGAGAAATCCTTTTCCAGGAAACTTGTACTCTCCAGGGAATTATCAAAAAAAAGAAATCTTCACATATGTTTTCATTAAAATACATTAGCTCACTAAGAGTAAACCTTTAACAATACTAGAGTATCTTTTTAAAGGAGACTACCAAAATTAGAAAAAGTCCAAACAGCTTCAAATAAGAAAGGACTGATAAGCAGAGCTTCCTCTTCCTAACACAGAAGGGCAACTGATTTTTAAAAAGAGAGAGAAAGTGGTAAAGGTCATCACAAAGAGACCAGAAAAATACTTTTCTTTAAATTCTTCCCTTAAATTAGTGCATGGTTTCCTATAATATTGCTAGAGAGCTTTAGGTTTAACTCATAGTTGTGTTCTGATTTGAAAAAAAAGAAAAACAGGCACTTCGCTGGTGGTGCAGTGGTTAAGAATCTACCTGCCAAAGCAGAGGACACAGATTTAATCCCTGGTCCGGGAAGACCCCACATGTCGTGGAGAAACTAAGCCCATGCGCCACAACTACTGAGCCTGCACTCTAGAGCTCGCAAGCCACAACTACTGAGCCTGTGCACCCCAACTACTGAAGCCCATGCACCCTAGAGCCCGTGCACAGCAACTACTGAGCCCACGCGCCGCAACTACTGAAGCCCGCGCACTCTAGGGCCTGTGTGCCACAACTACTGAGCCCGTGTGCTACAACTACTGAAGCCCACGCACCTAGAGCCTGTGCACTGCAAAAAGAGAAGCCACCACAATGAGAAGCCCGTGCAACGAAGAGTAGTCCCCACTCACTGCAACTAGAGAAAGCCCTCACGCAGCAACAAAGATCCAACACAGCCAAAAATAAATAAATGAAATTTTAAAAAAAAATTGTTGCGTTAGAAAAGTTTTATCATCTACAGGCTATAGATGTCTTGAAAGATCTGTGTCAGTCTCAAAACAGAAAACCTGTCCATTTAGTTATATTACCAAACAAAACAGCAATAGCATCTAGTAGACCCTTACTCAAACCTCCAACAGAGCTCATCAAGGTTTTCATAAGGTTCCTAGATTCATATTTAATGAAATAAACACCACAGGCTATATCAAAATTAATACTTTGAGACATTTTAACACCTCCAGAAACACTGAAAATCCCATCTAATGAATGCATTTTCTAAAATAAACCATTTACGACAGCTTGCACTGAGTTCTTTAGATACTCTCCTACTGATTGCAAAGAAAATAGCTCTGAAATTATAATCTCAAAATAGGCATGTCTCTCAGATAAGAAACATTTATTCTAAATACATACTTTTCCTTTTTCTCCCCCTCTCCGGACATATTCCAAAGAACATTTTAATGATAGCCACAGCACATATCATCTGACAGTTAATAAGATTAAAAATGAAAGTCTCCACATTTTGCCCAAAAGTTAGACATAGCAATATTACTATGGAATACAAAAATTCTTCCCAAATGTTAACAACCAAGAGAAGTTATTTACATAATAATAAAATCACTTAACAAAAAAAGGGCAATTGATTAAGCAGTTTCAGTTTACAAAAGGATAAACTAATAAATATCGCAAACTAATATAAGAGCTATACAGGAATTCCCTGGCTGCCCAGTGGTTGAGACTCCGTGCTTTTGCTGCCAGGGACCCGGATTCAATCCCTGGTCAGAGAACCGGGATCCCACAAGCCGCACAGTGCAGCAGGCGGGGCGGGACTGGGGGGAGCAATACTTAAGATAACAGAAGTTAAAGGTTAACTCATTCAGTAATATTTTTGCTACATCAGCATGTACTCTTTATAAATGTACTTCAGAAAACAGCAAAGGCAGTTACAATTCACATTCAATGAAAAAGTGAAAATGTAAAGTGCTACATGGAAAGGGAAATGTGAATTTATCAAAACTGCTAAATTTAATATCTCAGTAAAGCATTTCTAAACTTCAGTACTGATAAATTTTATTTCAAATAACAAATCATTTAAGTTTTTCAATGAATGCATTACTGACTTTTTAGTTAGTTCTATACAAAGCAGAACTCCAATAAATCTCTAGTGAAGAAAATAATGACTGAGGTATGGTTTTTTATAATACTCTGTTTAAATCCAGGGCAGGCAGCATAAAAATCTTAATTCAAAATTGCCCTAGAAAAAAAAAAAAAAAAAAACCCCACAAAATTGCCCTAATTGCTTTTTTAACTCTGTTCATTTTTTAAGTAGGAAATAATATATGGCTCTTATATTCAGATTCTGGCAGAGTCTTTTAATTTACCAAAATTTATGCCAAAGGTCACAAAATTTCATCAAGGCAAAATAATTCATATATATTTAATAATTATAATATTTTTAAGTTGACTCAAATATTTACTAAGCAAATACAAAGATGGAATTTTAAAAATATAGTTTCATAATCCCTTTAAATACTTTCCAGGCACCAAAAGAAATTGTTTAACAACAAGTCAAGGAGTAGTTTACTTTACTTCAGTATTTTAAGAGAAATAAAAATCTGAGTGGTTTTCAAAAATATTCTGAAATTTTTAAAATCACAATCAAATTTTACAGTTATTCTTTGTTAATCAAAAAACTTATCAATTCAATCTCACTGTCACATCTTTTTATAAGCAAGGTCATACCTGTCCACAGAACGACCTGGCCCCACCCCAAGTTCTGGACGTGCACTAGGTAAGAGGTAAGACAATCTGTCCATCACTGAGGACGCCACAGGTAAGGCAGCAATATTTTGATTTATTTTCTTAAGTTCATTCACAATGGCACTGGCAATGGACTTCAACACATGATGAGGAAGATGAAATGTAACTGTGGCCCACTGAAACAGAACAGGAGTGTAAGCAAAGGAAAACATACTCAATAGTTTTCACCAAAACCATGACTTATACATTATAAGATAAAGAACTATTTACAGTCTCAAGTGAGTTTACTCCATTAATTTATCATTTAAAGTAAGAACCTGCAATTACATAAAAAATGAAACTAACCATCCTGAAAAAGAAAGTTTAGAACCAAATGGTAGCACATCTTCTTACATATCTCATCCACAATTAAGGATAACTAAAATCATCTGTAGTGAGAAGCTGCTGCATAGCACAAGGAGATCAGCTCAACGTTTTTTGACGATCTAGAAGGGTGGGATAGGGAGGATGGAAGGGAAGCTCAAGAGGGAGGGGATATGGGGATATGTGTATACATACAGCTGATTCACTTTGTTGTACAGCAGAAACTAAGACAACATTGTAAAGCAATTATACTCCAATAAAGATGTAAAAATAAATAAATAAAAATTAAAATTTTAAATAAATAAAATCATCTGTCATTTTTCACATTCCTCCAGCACATACACAATGTTAAGCATAAACTAGGCACTTAAATATCTCCACTCATAAATATATAGTTGTACAATTCATCACTACTGGGTTATATGAAGATTTACTTCAGATGTTGTATTTTTTGTTGTCACCATAATCCAGCAAAGTATCTAAAGCATAGACCTTATTGTCACACAGACTTGGATTCTAAGCCCAGCTTCTCCATCAACCATGAGACCCTTGTCAAATTAACTTCAATTTCCTGCTTCTGTGAAATGGGAAAAAACAAATACCTATTCACATAATGTTTTCACAAGAATTCAAGTGAGGATTGGTACAGTGTCTAACAGAGTAAGCCTTCAATAAATGTTAACTACAATTATTTAATATTAAAATAATTACTCAAGAAGTTAGACTGCAAAAAATGCTAAGTCTTAATCTCCAAGAGAAATAAGTCTATAAAGTAATTTCATCTTTATATCCTGTTCCTGCTTGCCTATGAATGGTTTCCATCCTGTCTAATACACTCTAGGCAGCCTACTAAATTACTACTCATCTATATTACTGGAAAAACTTGTGGCCAGAAACATGACTTCAATTACCTAAGAGACAGAGAGAGAGAAGCTCTTACTTTGTTTCTAGACCTAATCTGCTCATAGACCCAGAGCCTCTTGGTTGAAAGGGAGGCCAAATCCCCTTGAGAAAGGACCCTACAACAATGCCCCAACTCTACACTGCAAATCATACTCCAAGCCTTCCCCAAAGGCACCTGTGGGCATTCACTGTAGTCACTGTGCACTAGGGAAGAGAAAATATTGTGATCTTTCAGGCATCACAAGATAGTAACACTGAACTGACCTAAAACATCACTGTGGTCCACTAGTGAAAGTGGGGACATGATGGTGAAGTGATTGGTGGAATTTTGGCCCGAAGCTGTCTCAATGAGCTCTGTGGATCCCCAGACCTATCTCGTAGCTATTTCTCTACTTCCCAAATGTACAACTGAAAGAGAAATAGAATAGGCAACTAGAAAAATTCCTACACTGTTTCTCTGATCCTCTTGGAGGACTACTAAAGTAAGAAAGGCCAAGTGGAAGCCCCTAGAACTTTCATTTTTTCTACAAAGCTACTAAACAAAAGCAATGCCACATCCTGAGGAAATTTCTGAGATTAATGTCACTATACTAGACCTGAAAGATACAGGGGTAATCAAATTATCTCACCTCCATTTAACTGACCTATTTGGCCCATGCAAACGTAAATGGATCTTGAAGAATGACTGTGGACTGTAAAATCAGGTGATGACTTCAACTGTAGCTGCTGTTCCAGATGAGGTATTTTTACTGAAGCAAATCAACAAATCCCTTGATATTTTGTAGGCAGCTACAATTCTGTCAAATACTTTTTTGTCTATACTAATTTTTAGGGCCATCCAAAAGTAGACTGCTTCTATCTGGCAAAAACAATAAATCTGCACAGTCTTACCCTAGGACTCACGCTCTTTACCATAATCTAGTCTGTAGAGATCCTGATCAACCTAACATTCTGCAGGTCACCACCTCGGTCTACTACATTAGTAACATCACACTAACTGGTCCAGATGAGGGGGAAGTAGCAAGGAACTTAAGTGCCTTAGTAAGACACATGCAAGCCAGAGAGAATCAATAATCCCCAGAAAAACTCAGGGTCCTACAATCTCTTTGAAGTTTCTAAAGGTCCAGTAGTCTGGGCATGTCAGGATATTTCCTCCAAGGTGAAAGATAAGTTACTATAACTTGTAAAGGCAAACAATGAAAAGAGGCACAATGCTCGGTGGGCCTAAGTGGATTTTGGACCCCAGTGTTCAGCATATTTGAGTATGCTGCTCTAACTCAATTATCACATAATACATAAGGCACAAGAAGCTCTGTAGCATGTCCAGGCTGAATTGCAAGATGCTCTACCACTTGTACCTTGTGAGCATATTCAATGACACTAGAAGTGTCTGTCGCAAGTAAAGATCCTATCAGGAGTCTCTGGGACAATCACGTAGCAGAACGCTAGGGCAAAGCCATGCCCGTTCCTGTAAATAACTCTTCTCCTTTTGAGAAACAGCTCCTGGCTTCTTAGTAGTCCCTGATAGAAATACCTACCCATGAGACAAATGTCTATGCAATCAGAGTTGTTCACCACAAACTAGGTGTTATCTGACACACCAAACCATAATACTGGGTATGAGGGCTAGCCTTCATTAAGTGGTTTATAAGAAATCAGTCTTGAGAAATCCAAAAGGCAATTCAATTTTGAACCAGCTGAATAATCAAGTAGCTCAGATTTCCACAATACCTACTCTTTATGACTCCTTTCTCATTCCACGTTGATGGCTTCAGAGGGAACTCCTTATGATGAGATAATTGAGGAAGAAAACCTTTAGCTGTGACATACAGATGGTTCTGCACATTATGTTGGTACCATCCCAAAGTGGATGGCTGCAGCATCACAGTCCCAATCAGGACAGTGGTGAAGGTGAAATCTTCTCAGTGGTCAGAACTTCAACCAGTTCATTTGGCTGTTCTCTTTGTCTGGACTGAGAGTTGGCCAGAAGTAAAGGTCCTCAATGATTAATGGACAGTAGCTAATGTTTTGGCTAGATGTTCAGGAATTTGGAAGGATCAGGATTGGAAGATTGTTAACAAGGAAGTCAAGGGTTAAGGTCTTTGGACAGACCTCTCAAAATAAACACAGTGTGAAAATATTTGTGAAATACGTGAATGCTCATCAAAAGGCATCCATTCTAGGGTTTCCCTGGTGGCGCAGTGGTTGAGAATCTGCCTGCTAATGCAGGGGACATGGGTTCGAGTCCTGGTCTGGGAAGATCCCACATGCCGCGGAGAAACTAGGCTCGTGAGCCACAACTACTGAGCCTGTGTGTCTGGAGCCTGTGCTCCGCAACAAAAGAGGCCACGATACTGAGAGACCCGCACACCGTGATGAAGAGTGGCCCCCGCTTGCCGCAACTAGAGAAAGCCCTTGCACAGAAACGAAAACCCAACACAGCCAAAAATAAATAAATAAATAATTTTTTTAAAAAAAGGCATCCATTCTAGAGGAGATGGGCAAATTATACACACTATATGAATGTCACTCACCCTCTGGCCATAGCCACTCCAGTGCTTGCTCAATGGACCTGTATGCAAAATGCCATGGCAACAGAGACAGAAGGTACGTACAGGCCCAACATTAACTTCCTCTCACCAGGACTGAGCAGGCTAATGGCAGGTTAACCTGCCAATGGCAAATACCAAAGCTGAGCCACCAATATGACACCATTATCCAGAAGAAAGAGCCAACTATCTGATTGCAGGTTGATTATATTGGATTCCTTCAGTCACAGACTGGGTAGCAATTTGTCTTCACTGTAATAGACACGTATTCTGGATGTGCATTTATATGTTCTGCCCACAATGCTCTGCCATAATATTAAACCACTACTGTGGACTAACAGAATGGCTTATGTACCAACAAAGTATTCCATACAACTTTGCTTTTTGCTTCTGACCAAGAAAGCACTTCAAAGGAAAAAAAAAAAAAAGGCAGCAATGGGCTCTTGCCCATGAAATTGACTGGTCTTACCAGGGTATCATACAGAAGGAGCTGACCTGACAAAAAGGTGTGATGCCTTACCAAAGACTCATCTTCAGTACTAATTGAGAGAGACATCTGAAAGTCTGGAGTTCTGCCTTACAGGATTATGTATATGCTCTCAATCAGCAAAAAACACATGACACAGTTTCTCCTAGCAGGGTTGCTATTATACGTAATAATCCGTTCAAAGACTTTTTTTTTAAGCTCTAGGCTCTAGAGGTCTTGTGTCGAGGAAGGAATGTTCCACCAAGGGTACAATGGTTCCATTGAATTAGGTGTTGATACTGCTACCCAGCAATTTTGGGTTCCTCTTGTCACTGAATCATCAGGCAAAGAAGGTGCTTATTCTACTGGTTGGTATGATGAAAACTGACAGACACAGGGAAATTGGATTGATGCTAAATAACAGGAGCAAGGAGAACTTAATTACAATCCAGGAGATTCTCTAGGGTGCTTCTAAGCTCTTCCACATCCAATAGTAACAGTGAAAGGACAAGTACAACTTAACACAGTACCACAGAAGATTTGGATCCTGCAAGAGTGAAGCCTTGAGTCACTTGACCATGTAAAGACACCTGACCAGTTGAGGTGCTGGCTGAGGACAAAGGGAATACGGAATAGGCAGAAGAAAGAGGCTGTAAATATCAAATATATCCTCTTGATATTACAGACCATTATAGAACTGAGGGATACAGCAACTAAATATATTTTCTTCCCTTATTACATAAATGATAGATGAATATATATTTAGATAGATACAGAGAGATAGACATTATTTTACGTAAGAATTTTTGGTTGTAATTAATTTAGTCTTTAGGTAGCACGGTTCTGTTACCTAAACACTTGAAACTATAAATTTTAGGAGTAGTTAATATCACCTAGGGATGGATAAAATATCTGTTGGAACTTTGTGTCTGTTCTGGGGACGGGGAGAGAATATCTTCATTTGTAAAAAGGAACAGTACGTCTTGTTAAGTAAAAGCATAATATTTTTGTTGTATGAAAGTTCAAACACATATAGATGGTATGTATGGAGATGCTGAGTAGCCAAAGGAGTGGCATGTGCCAGTTATTAAACTACTGTCTCTCGGGTCCAAACCTACCCTTTTCTCTCTTCTCCATCATGTTTGGGCTGGGATTCTGTAAACTATTATTTCTTCTTTGCCAACCAGTTTCCTGGCTGTTAAGTTCTGACAAAAGGAACACAGGATGGAAACTGGAAAGCATGATGAGGGGAGAAAAACTTGCTCCTTGCTATTACTTGTCATTGCTATCAATATTGTTTTAGCAAAGGACCTGGTGATTCTTCTGGTCTCTAGAGGTTTTTTGTTTTGTTTTCTTAGCATTCCCAGGACCAGTTTCACAGAGCTCCCTCAGAGGCACTAACATTAGCCTAGTAGCATCTCTCTTCAGAAATATGAGGCTCAGTTCATCAAGTTCCAACCTCCAAGCTCCTGAGGTACCTACTGGATAACAACTCCTCCTCAGAAGTCTGAGTCCCAGACCCATGGGGCCTATTCTCTAAGTTTTTAAGTATCTAGGTTCTAAAAATCCTAACCTCTTGTTCCTTCAGACTGAGGTGAGTGCTGATTCCCATAGGTACCATCTGTGTATTACTTCAGGGTTTCCTTTGCACTTTTTCAGTTCTCATACACATATTAAGTCAATTCCTTACAGTAAATTCTCTCTGTTGAAATACACAGTATGATTTCTGTTTTACTAAATAAAAATGCCCCATCAATGAAATAAGGGTTCATAAAATCATGGTAAATCTATAAAAATAAACTTCAATGTAAATATTAGGAAGAATACAGATGATCTATGAGGACTGATATGAAAAGATACTCAAGATACATCCTTCAATGAAAAAAAGCATGGTATATGCTATAATCTGAATGTTTGTGTCCCCCCAAAATTCATCTGTTGAAATTCTAACCCCCAAAGGGGAGGGTTATTAGTAAGTAGGGCCTTTGGGAGGTACTAGGGCATGAGGGTGGAGTCCTCTTTATAAAAGAGGTTCCAGAGAGATCCCTTGCCTTTTCCACCATGTAAGGACACAGTGAGAAGGTACCAGCTATGACCCAGGAAGAAGGACTTCAGCAGAAGAAATATCACTCAGTCGGTGGTATTCCGTTATAGCAGCCCAAACAGGCTAAGACAGTACATCACAATATTTTAGTATAATTTCAACTGTACTCGAGAAAAAAAGATATTTATAGATGCAAAAGTTATTTTTAGAAAGATAGCTTTTACCTTCTACCTTTTATACCTTCAATATAAAAATTGTATATGTACTACATTTACAGCTTAGAAAAGATGTTAAAAGAAAAACACAGAAAAATTAATGAAATATATCCAAGGATTTAATTCAAAGCACCATCTCCCACAGACATCCTTAGTCATCAGTGTGGGGAGGACGGAGAAAGGCAAAAGTATAGAGGTGTTCTATTATAACCCCAAACAAGGTAATTTTTTTTTAACTTCTTACCTTAGCAACTTTGTGGTTTGCTGCAGTCTCATGAGATGTATTTTTCAAACCATCTTTGAGCTGTGTGATGAACAAATCATAACCCTCCGTACTAGAAATATCTACCTTTTCTAAACATGCAGATAAGAGCTGTTGTGCCTAAATAAAAAAGATGATCACAAAAAATTAACCACAACTAAAAATGTTAAATTCAGATTCTTATACAAATATTTTAATTCTGATAGGTACTATACTAAAGCTTCCTACTTTTACGTTTTTTAAACAAACTTAGTTAAATCAAATAATGACTTGAAGGGCTGTTACAAAATTAAATGAGATAAAGCAATGTATTCAGTGTAGTACCACATAGTAAAGTTTTAGTACATAGAAGCTTTTATAAGCCAAAGCAAGATAGAAAAAACTGGCTAAGCTGAAACCATGAACAAAAGTAAAAGAGATAAAAATGTAAAGACATAAATGTAAAGTCCTCCAATGAGCTTTAAATACTCAAACTATGCAAAATCGTAAGAGGGGTCACTCGCTAAGTCAGCAGGTAATAAAAAAAAAAAGCCCTTTGCATTGTTACCCACATATTCAATATGAACTACGTTAACAGAAATATTTGGGCAATATATGGAAAAGAACACATCCACACTAATCCAACCAAACCCAGGACCCCATTCTTTAGGCAAGACAGTAACAAACTAGTGTGATGCAAGAAAGGATGCCTGGGATGGTGGAAGGACTACAAACAATACTACATGAACAAGAGAGCTGTAATTATTTATGTAGAAAGAAAGAAGACCAGCAACAGATATTATGAGCTGGCAAGGTGGAGGAGGTGGCAGAAGCTGGCTAAATATCTAGCATTTAGGTCAGAGTAGTAGGAAAAATATTGACTTGACGGTCCATTTCATATAAATGTTCAACTATTTTATTGTAATTCTGTAGTTCCTTTTAAAACCCAACAGTTTAATACCTTCTTTCATTGTAGGCTACGATGTATATACCCTTTATTAAGATATCACCTGGTCTAAGTTCCTTAAAGTAGGAGAGGAAAAAATGTTCAGTACAAGTAGAACTAATTAATTCTCTGTCCGAAGATTTTAGACATGCCCCCGATCCAGATATTCTGATGACAAAAAGATGGCTACTCTGTTATCAGAACTCAAACCTTTAGCAACATGCTTTCAATATTAACATATACTAGATGACTGTGATATGACACTAAATATGAAATCTAAGTAGATATACATTGGTACTTTTTTTTTACAAAAAGCCTTCCAAAGAGGGAATAAAACATTTAAACTGCACTTAAAATTCACACATTAACACTTTTCATGTCCTAAAAATGGGAAATATGCTATATTGATTTTTATCAATTAATCATATCAATCTGCCAAATGCAAAACAATTAATAATCAACAACTTGGGATGAACACAGAAATAATATCTCACTTTATTAGGAAGTACAGCATTATAATCTTTTATATTCTGAGATGATTTAAAATCTGATAAATCTGAAAAAATGTACTTTCAAATTACATGATATGAACATCAACTCACACAAAAGGATTTAAGTCAGGATAGACTTACAAATTAAGTAATGAATATGTAACACAGAAAAATACATATAGCTGAAATTTTAAACTGGAATTGTTAAGAAACATGATACATAGCAAAGATTACTGGTTGTCCATTACTATTTATTCCTTCTTTTTTAATATTAAAGAAAAAAGAACCACCTCAGCTTAATGTGGCCATGTGACTAAATTCTGGCCAATGGAGTAAATATGAAAAGGGCATATGTGAAAGAGTTTGTAAAAGAGAACAAGAAAAATGAAGGAGGGGAAGAGAGGGAAGGAGAGGATGAGGGAGGTAGGTGAAAGGAAAAGGAGAGAAGGAGGGTGGGTAATACCAGTGTGCTCCCCTGGCCTTTTGCCCACCTTTTCCTTAAGACTGGGAAGTAATGAGACTTGAAGCAGCTGTCTTGGACTCAGGAAATGGAAGCTAAGTGTTGAGGTAAACAAAGCTGTCCCTATACCTCAGCCCAGTACTGTTACTGGAAAGAAACTATCTTGTTTAAGCCATTGTATTTTGGGGCCTCTGTTACAGTGGTATAACCTGTACAGTTCATACTTCTTTGTTATTATAGGGATACATATATAATATCCTCAAAGGACAACCTAATTTCATTTAACAGCTAGTAAGTCTGAAACTACATTAAGTAGAAAAGCATATTGATACTCATTTCAACTTACCTCTGTGACAGGTAATTCAAGCTGAACCACATCATCCTGCTTTGAAACTGGAGTTTGCAGAGCAGTGTCTAACAACAAGATTCCATTAAGGTCCTTTCTACACCCTACTGCATAATCATCCACAAAAATAACTTTATCCACAGCAGAAATATACTGACATTTCACCTGTCCACCTGGTTTAGCTGTTAAAAGAACAAAAATTCAACACTTAAGATTTTAAGACCAATAGTTCATTTTAAATAAATGTTTACATGGCAACTAAATATAATAATCTTTGACTGAAAAAAAATGCTCTAAAGGACATTAAAACTGATAAATTGGAATATGTACTGTAGCTTAAAGTAATAATATGAAATTATCAGAACTTGAAAACTATATTGCTGTTATAAGAGAATATCATTATTCTTAGAAATACACATGGAAATAGTAAAGGGTAAAGGAACATGATATACGCAACCTATTCACAAGAGAGCAAAAGTAATATGTGTGTATGTGTGAGGGAATGATAAGCAAATGTGGTAAAATATTTAAAATTAAAATTAGTGGAACTGGGGGTTTCCCTGGTGTCACAGTGGTTAAGAATCCGCCTGCCAATGCAGGGGACACGGGTTCGAGCCCTGGTCGGGGAAGATCCCACATGCCACGGAGCAACTAAGCCCGTGCGCCACAACTACTGAGCCTGCGCTGTAGAGCCCGCGAGCCACAACTACTGAAGCCCGTGTGCCTATAGCCTGTTCTCCACAACAAGAGAAGCCACCGCAATGAGAAACCCGTGCACCGCAATGAAGAGTAGCCCCCACTCGCCGCAACTAGAGAAAGCTGGCACGCAGCAACAAAGACCCAACGTGGCCAAAAATAAATTTAAAAAAATAAAATATATAAATTAAAAAAATTAGTGGAACTGGGTAAAGGTTGTAGAGAAGTTCTTTGTACTACACTACTTCAAACTAAAGTGGAAAAAAATTTTAAATATTCAATACTGTACAACATTGTAAATCAACTATACTTCAATTAAAATAAATAAATACTCAATATTTTCTTCACATCTTTTTTTCTTTTTTCCAAAAGTCATTAAGCATAAAGTCAATGTGGACAGTTTCTAGGTAACTACCTCAAAAGTTCTTTAGGGCTTTTATATCTGAGATAAAATTATGGAAAATTGTTATAACCTAAGCTAAGAAAACTAGTAAAGTCTCTAGTTCAACTACCACTGAAAAAACAGTCAACTATCACTGATGATCAATGTCCCCTGAAGTTTCTGCTGAATCAATATCAGAAGAGTATTTTAACAGAAATAAAATCTCAGAATAAATTAGAGTAGAATTTCAAGAAGTATTACGAAAGACAGTAAAACACAGAAGCTTTAAATACCAAAAAATACTGGAAAAGATAACATCAATTTCTACATTTTAATTTATAAGAGATTTATAAGGAGACTAATGTTAAGTATTCTGCCATGAATACAGAGTCTCTGTAAAAAGACTTGAAAGAATGATCAACTGTGAACTTTTATTGCACTAATGAAGAAACTTCTCTGGGAGCAAGCAATCCTGCCGCCAGTATACCTTATTCTAAACCCCCACCACAACGCTACAGAACATTCCTGATAGTAGTATGATTATTGCCTAGTGATACAAAAGCGGAAAAGAGGAGATAAATCAGGGTCCTACTCATCAATCTACAGGACAACTATAAAACATGTTATGATCAATGAATATTAGGGTTGGCTTTCTTAATCCCAGATTATTACAGTTCTCTCAAGCTTCCGGAGACATTACATAACTGATTAGGAACTAATTCATCATCTACATAAAAGCAAGAAAAATTCACGGAATTTCTATAGTTCATTCCCAGATCTTCTGATTTGAAATATATGTTAGCATATAGGAAAATAATCTCTGTAATACAATAAAACAGGAATATTTACCTAGCACTTTTGACCTCTAGGTAAAAATCACAAGAAATCATACACATTATAGGAACTGAGAGTAAAATTATGTAAGAACTTGTAAAGATAGTTTCAAAACTCATTAACTATAATTTTTTAAAATAGCCTATTCTTTTTTTACAGCAGTTTTAGGTTCACAGCAAAACTGAGCAGAAGGTAGAGATTTCCCATATGTGCCATGCCCCCCCCCACATAACTATAAAATTTTTAGAAACAAAACTACAAATTCTATTTTATTGTTTTAGGGATAGGTAATTAGGTAAGGAACTGTAAAAACCATTATTTTGTTAAAACTTACCCAGAGAGGTATAAAATATGAGAATCTACACAAAGGTTTTCAACTGGGTTTCCATGCAACCCTAGAATTCCATATAATGTCACTAGAAATTCCTCGATAGATCATGACCAAAAAAAGTCAACACTTTTTTGGAACTTCTTATACTATACAATATTAGCACTCAAAGTAATGCACAGTGACCAAGTAGCCTTATTGGCAATTTCTTCAGAGGTCTTTCATGCCCACAGAGCAGCATGTAATATAGGACCATGTTTATTCAGATGAGTCCATTCCCGATTTTTTGATCTGAGTTACAGAAGGCCATTTGTAAGCGGTGACTTGCTGTACTACACGCCGGAAAGATAGTAAACTTATTATCAGCCATACTACCCCAAAGGCTCTTTTGAGTTCATGTGACCTCATCTTAACTAATTACATTAGCAAAGATCCTATTTCTAAATAAGGTCACAATCTGAGGTCCCATGTGCACATGAATTATACAACCCACCACAAACTCTTTCTCTGAATCTTTTACTCAGCCTGAGAACTTTATTTCGAGAAAAAGAGCTTTGCTAATGTAGTCTGATAGTATGCTCAACATTTGATTTACAGCTGCCCCTAAACAAGTTCTAGATTTCTGTGAAGAAAAAATATCCTGCAATGAACAAAGAATGTTTTATGGAACTTTTCACCTTCTAACACGTTTGGGCATGTCTTTTCTTACTTAACAAGAAATAAGACCAAAGACACAAATTCTCTAACTTGGGATAAAAATGAAATCCATGTGTGCTTAAGTCTGACCCAGAACTGAGTATTTGTACAGCAAAAAAACAAGCACAGGTTTCACAATGAGAGGTAACAATCGACATTTATTTTTAGTTATAAGAATAACAATTTTAAGTGCATAAAGTTTCCTAAAAGAGATGAAACCAAGAAACCTATGTTCGAGCCAGGATGTCACTCAGTAAGAAAACATCTTTTCAAAGGCTTGTATGTAATTGTCTCTTAAGTTATACGTTTATTCATATTGCTTTGTTTCATGGTTTTAGTAGTATTACTATGCAACACTGTCGATAAATTTTAATGCTGCAAATAACATTAACAAAAAACTTACAGGGCTTCCCTGGTGGTGCAGTGGTTAAGAATCCACCTGCCAATGCAGGGGACATGGGTTCAAGCCCTGGTCTGGGAAGATCCCACATGCCGTGGAGGAACTAAGCCTGTGCGCCACAACTACTGAGCCCACGTGCCACAACTACTGAAGCCCACGCGCCTAGAGCCCGTGCTCCGCAACAAGAGAAGCCACCACAATGAGAAGCCCGCGCACCACAACAAAGAGTAGCCCCTACTCACCCAACTAGAGAAAGCCTGCACGCAGCAACAAAGACCAAATGCAGCCAAAAATAAATAAATACATTTATAAAAAATAAAAAACTTATAACCTGTACTTAAATTAAACCTCCCAAGTTTACCTTTAAAAAACTTAAGTCCCATTTTGGCATAAGTCAGTTATTTAATATAAATTTATTTTGTTTGCCTTATGAGTTTAAAATGTCTGAAAATAAATTTCTCAAAGAAAGATAAGTCATGCTTAACTAATGTTTAAATTTTCAAGAAAAGTCAGCTAAAAAGTCATTTTTGGTTTTTAAATACAGGGGAAAAACTCTTACACCTACCCTCTACCACATGTTACACCTTGTTAGAATTTTCTATAGAAGATACTTGTAAAATGACTTTGAACCCTACATGGATAAAGTTTAAAAAGAAATTCAAGCAGAAAATTTTAATAGAAGAAACACTCAAATTTCCTCCAACTATACCAGAGATCAGCAAGCTTCTTATAAAAAGGTCAGACAGTAACTATTTAAGGCCTCACAAGACATATGGTCTTTCTCACAATTACTCAACTCTGTCACTGTAGTGCAAAAGCAACATGTAAATAAACGGGTATGTATGTGTTCCAGTAGCATTTTATTTGTAAAATCAGGAAACAGGCTGAGAGCTACCGAGGTGGCAGGCCATAGTTTGCAGACTCCTGACTGACACTAATGACTTGCATTAGCACAGATTTTCTTTTGGGGCAGGGGAAATTTCACAAAAATAGTAGGTGAAAAATTCACAGCCAGACACAATAAGCTGCTGAAAACTAACACAGAAAAATCTTGAAAGCAACCAGAGGATATGTTACGTACAAGCAAGTAATAATTACAATAAAAGCATATTTATCATTAAAAACCATGGGGTTCATTAGGAATTGAACCATTTTTAAAATACTGAAAAAAGAAATTCTATATTCAACAAAAATATCCATCAGGAATGAAGGTGAAATAAAGACATTCTCAGATGAGGGAACACTAAAGAGAAATTTTGCCAGCAAACCTGCTCAAATAGAATAACAAAAGGAAGTTCATCAAAGAGAAGGGAAATTATTCAGAAATAAACTTAGGGTATCAAGAATGAGGGAAGAGCAACAGAAATGATAAATATCTGGGTAAATATAAGTGATGATTCTTCACCTCAGTTCTTTAAAATATATTTGACAACTGAAAGCAAAAATTACTACAATGTCTGGTGGTCTTCAATGTCACATATATGTAATAAATAAGTCAACCATAACTTAAAAGAGAGAAGGGTACAATAGGGCGGCATGGTTTCTATATTCCACTTAAAGTGGTAAAATAGAGCTTCCCTGGTGGCACAGTGGTTAAGAATCCGCCTGCCAATGCAGGGGACATAGGTTCGAGCCCTGGTCCGTGAAGATCCCACATGCCGCGGAGCAACTAAGCCTGTGCGCCACAATTACTGAGCCTGTGCTCTAGAGCCCAAGAGCCACAACTACTGAGCCCTCGTGCCACAACTACTGAAGCCCGTGTGCCTACAGGCCGTGCTCCGCAACAAGGGAATCCACCACAATGAGAAACCCATGCACTGCAATGAAGAGTAGTCCCCGCTCGCTGCAACTAAAGAAAGCCCGTGCAACAACGAAGATCCAACGCAACCATAAACAAATAAATAAACAAATAAAGTTCCCTTTATAAATAAATAAATAAATAAATAAAGTGGTAAAATACTGACTCTAAATAGACTAAGAAAAGTATGCATATTGCAATCCTTCAAGTAACTACAAAAGCACATACAAATAATTAGGCAAAAGCAATAGATAAGTTTTAAAAAAAATCAAGCCAAAAAAAGCAGAAAGAGAATAGAGGAAACAAATAAATAATCAACTGGAGTATCTAAATCAAAATATCAACAATTACATTAAACATAAATGGCCTAAGTATGTCAATGAAAAGATAAACTGAATTTAAACACACACACACAAAGTCAATTCTAGGATGTCTACAAGAAACTTTTACCATTCTAAAAGGGTAAAAGGATGGAAAAAAAATATATCATGCAAATATTAAACAAAGAAAGATGGAATAGTTATATTTAGATCAGCCAATGATCATAACAAAGAAAATCACCAGGAATAAATGAGGACATTACATGATAAAAGGGTGAATTCATGAAGAACAAAAAGCAATCCTAAGTATATATACACGTAGGAGAACTTCAAAATACATTCAGCAAAAATTAACAGAACTGAAGGGAGAAATAGGTATCTATAATTACAGCTGAAGACTTCAAGTTTCAGTAGTTGACAGAGCTAGTAGATAGAAAACAGCACCATCAACCAATGACATTTTAAAAATATTCCACCTATCAACAGCAGAAGGCACATTCATTTCAGGTGCACACTGAACATTAATCAAGACATATCATATCCTGAATCATAAAACAGACCTTAATATACAAGAAGTGAAGTTAAAAGTATGTTCTCTGAGAGCCCAGAAATAAACCCACACACCTCCGGGTCAATTAATCTTCAACAAAGGATGTAAGAATATACAATGGGAAAAAGACAGTCTCTTCAGCAAGTGGTATTGGGACAGTTGGATGGCCACATGTAAATCAATGAAGTTAGAACACACCCTCACACCATACACAAAAATAAACTCAAAATGGCTTAAAGACTTAAATATAAGACATGATACCATAAAACTCCTAGAAGAGATCATAGGGAAAACATTATGTGAAATAAATCGTGCCAATGTTTTCTTAGGTCAGTCTCCCAAGGCAACAGAAATAAAAGTGAAAGTAAACAAAAGGGACCTAATCAAACTTATAGCCTTTTGCACAGCAAAGGAAACCATAAACAAAACAAAAAGACAACCTATGAACTAGGAGAAAATATTAGCAAATGATGTGACAGACAAGGGCTTAATCTCCAAAATATACAAGTAGCTCATACAACCCAATCGAAAAATGGGCAGAAGACCTTAATAGACATTTCTCCAAAAAAGAAATACAGATGGCCAATAAGCACATAAAAAGATATTCAACATCACTAATTATTAGAGAAATGCAAATCAAAACTACAATGAGGCACCACCTCACACTGGTCAGAATGGCCATAATTAAAAAGTCTACAAATAACAAATGCTGGAGAGGGTGTGGAGAAAAGGGAACCCTCCTACACTGTTGGTGGGAATGTAAGTTGGTGCAGCCACTAGGGAAAACAGTATGGAGGTTCCTCAAAAGACTAAAAACAGAATTACCATATGATTCAGCAATCCCACTCCTGTACATATATCCAGACAAAAATTATTCAAAAAGATACATGCACCCCTATGTTCACAGCAGCACTATTCACAATAGCCAAAACATGGAAACAACCTAAATGTCCAGCAAAAGATGAATGGATAAAGAAGATGTGGTACATATATACAATCAAATACTACTCAGCAATTGAAAAGAACAAAATAATGTCATTTGCAACAACAGGGATGCAACTAGAGATTATCATACTAAGTGAAGTAAGTCAGAAAGAGAAAGACAAAACACCATATGATATCACTTATATGTGGAATCTAAAATATGACACAAATGAACCTATGTACAAAACAGAAACAGACTCACGGACACAGAAAACAGACTTGTGGTTGCCAAGGGGGAGGGGATTGGGGGAGGGATGGGGTTAGCAGATGTTAGCTATTGTATACAGAATGGATAAATAACAAGGTCCTACTGTACAGCACGGGAAACTATATTCAATATCCTATGATAAACAATAATGGAAAAGAATATTAAAAAAAAGAATGTATATATGTATAACTGAATCGCTTCAGTGTATAGCAGAAATTAACACAATGTTGTAAAACAGCTACACTTCAATAAAACAAACAAATAAACAAATAAAAAGTATGTTCTCTGACCATAATGGATTTAAGCAGAAATCAGTAAGAGAAATATAATGGGAAACCTCTAAATACTTGTAAATTAAACAACATACTTCTAAAGAATCTTTAGGGCAATGAAGAAGTCTAAACATTTTTAAAAGAATGAAAATGAGGGAGTTCCCCATGGTCTAGTGGTTGGGATTCGGCGCTTTCACTGCCGTGGTCTGGGTTCAATCCCTGTTGGGGAACTGATATCCCACAAGCTGCAGCGCAGCCAAAAAAAAAAAAAGAATGAAAATGAAAATATAATATCAAAACATGTCATATGAAGCTAAAACAGGGACTTCCCTGGTGGTCCAGTGGTTAAGAATCCGTCTTCCAATGCAGGGGACGCAGGTTCAATCCCTGGTCAGGGAACTAAGATCCCACATGCCACAGGGCAACTAAGCCCTCATGCCACAACTACTGAGCACACGGGCCACAACTAGAGAGAAGTCCATGCACCACAACGAGGAGCCCACATGCTGCAACTGAGACCCGATGCAGCCAAAAATTAAATAAATAAATAAATAAATAATTTTAAAAAACAAAAAGAAGCTAAAACAGTGGTTAGATTAAAATTTATAAGAATTGAATGCTTATACTGGGGTGGGGAAGAAGGCCTTAAATCAATAACCTAAGCTTCCTATTTAAGAAAACCAGAAAAAGAGCAAAACAAGCAAAAGAAAAGAAACAATAAAGATAATAGCGGAAATCAGTGGAAGTGAAAATAGAAAAACAACACAGAAAATCAATATAAGCAAAAACGAGTTCTTTGAAAAGATCAATGAAATTTATAAAGCTGTAGCAAGACTGGCAAAGAAAAAAAAAAGAAGACATAAATTACCAATAATATCAGGACTGAAAGAGGAGCTAGACGACAGATCCTGCAGACATCAAAAGATAAATAATACTATGAACATCTCTATGCACATAAACTTGACAACTTAGGTCGCCAAAATAAATAAATTTGACACTACAAATGATAAAAAGATAACTGAGGAATAATACGGATAGATCTATACACATAAATTTTGAAACAGAAGTGAGATTCCTTAAAAACCACAAACTACCAAATTATCCAAAATGAAACAGATAATCTAAATTAAGGAAAGTGAATTCATAGTTTAAAACTTTTCAAAGAAATCTCCACGCTTACCTGATTTCTCTGGAGAACTTAAAAAGTAACACCAATTCTACACAATCTCTTTCGGGAAACAGAAGAAAAGGGAACACTTCCAAACTCATTTTATGAGGTCAGATTTAACCTGATATCAAAACTAGAAAAAGACAGTACAAAAAGAGAAACTGCATACCATTACTCCTCATGCAGACTGATGCAAAAATCCTCAACAAAATAAAAGCAAATGGAGTTTAGTAATATATAAAAATAACAATACACCAGGACCAAGTAGGGTTATCCCAGGGATGCAAAACTGGTTCAATATTCAAAAATCAATGTAAGCTACCATGATAATTGCTTAAAGAAGAAAAACCACATAATCAACCCAGCAGATGCATTTGGCAAAATACATCTTTTCATGATTTAAAAAAAAAAAAAAAAGCCCTCAGCAAATTAAAAGGTAATTTCCCCAATCTGATAAAGGACGGCTACAGGAAGTCTACCACTATCAAACACTTAATGGTAAAAGACTGAACACTTTCCCCCTAAGATCACGAACAGGACAAGGATATTACACTCTCATCACTCCTATCCAATATCATAATGGAAGATCTAGCCACTGCAATAAGAAATGGGGAGCTGGACAGATTAGAAAGGAAGAAATCAAACTGTCCCTATTCACAGATAACATGATTACCTATGTAGAATATCCCAAAGAATCTAAAAAACAAAAACTCCTAGAGCTAACGAGTTGAGCAAGGTTTCACTGAACAAAGTCAATACACAAAAATCAAACAACTGTATTTCTATATACTAGCAATGATCAATCTGAAACCAAAATTCACCCCAAAAATTAAGTCTACAAGAGCTCTAAAAACATAAAATACTTAGATATGTATCTAACAAAAGGTATACAGAATATGTATGCTGAAAAGTACAAATGACCAGTGAAAGAAATCAAAGAAGAGCTAAATAAAACCATGGTCACGGAATGGAAGTATCAACATAGCAAAGATGTCCTCTATAAATTTAATGCAATTTCAATCAAAATCCCAGCAGGAGTTTTGAGATATAGATAAACTGAGTCCAAAATAATTTGAAAAGGCAAAGGAACTGGAATACCCAAAACAATTTTGATAAAGAACAAAGCTGTATAGTAAGGATGATCCAAAATCTTGGAAATAGAATAGACAAAATGCAAGAAACATTTAACAAGGACGTAGAAGAACTAAAGAGGAACCAAGCAATGATGAAAAACACAATAAATGAAATTAAAAATACTCTAGATGGGATCAATAGCAGAATAACTGAGGCAGAAGAGAGGATAAGTGACCTGGAAGATAAAATGGTGGAAATAACTACTGCAGAGCAGGATAAAGAAAAAAGAATGAAAAGAACTGAGGACAGTCTCAGAGACCTCTGGGACAACATTAAACGCACCAACATTCGAATTATAGGGGTCCCAGAAGAAGAAGAGAAAAAGAAAGGGACTGAGAAAATATTTGAAGAGATTATAGTTGAAAACTTCCCTAATATGGGAAAGGAAATAGTTAATCAAGTCCTGGAAGCACAGAGAGTCCCATACAGGATAAACCCAAGGAGAAACACGCCAAGACACATATTAATCAAACTGTCAAAAATTAAATATAAGGAAAACATATTAAAGGCAGCAAGAGAAAAACAACAAATAACACACAAGGGGATCCCCATAAGGTTAACATCTGATCTTTCAGCAGAAACTCTGCAAGCCAGAAGGGAGTGGCAGGATATACTTAAAGTGATGAAGGAGGAAAAACCTACAACCAAGATCACTCTACCCAGCAAGGATCTCATTCAGATTCGATGGAGAAATTAAAACCTTTACAGACAAGCAAAAGCTGAGAGAGTTCAGCACCACCAAACCAGCTTTACAACAAATGCTAAAGGAACTTCTCTAGGCAAGAAACACAAGAGAAGGAAAACACCTACAATAACAAACCCAAAACATTTAAGAAAATGGGAATAGGAACATACATTATCGATAATTACCTTGAATGTAAATGGATTAAATGCTCCCACCAAAAGACACAGGCTGGCTGAATGGATACAAAAACAAGACCCATATATATGCTGTCTACAAGAGACCCACTTCAGACCTAGAGACACATACAGACTGAAAGTGAGGGGATGGAAAAAGATATTCCATGCAAATGGAAATCAAAAGAAAGCTGGAGTAGCAATTCTCATATCAGACAAAATAGACTTTAAAATAAAGACTATTACAAGAGACAAAGAAGGACACTATATAATGATCAAGGGATCGATCCAAGAGGAAGGTATAACAATTGTAAATATTTATGCACCCAACATAGGAGCACCTCAATACATAAGGCAAATACTAACAGCCATAAAAGGGGAAATCGACAGCAACACAATCATAGTAGGGGACTTTAACACCCCACTTTCACCAATGGACAGATCATCCAAAATGAAAATAAATAAGGAAACACAAGCTTTAAATGATACATTAAACAAGATGGACTTAATTGATATTTATAGGACATTCCACCCAAAAACAACAGAATACACATTTTTCTCAAGTGCTCATGGAACATTCTCCAGGATAGATCATATCTTGGGTCACAAATCAAGCCTTGGTAAATTTAAGAAAATTGAAATCATATCAAGTATCTTTTCCGACCACAACGCTATGAGACTAGATATCAATTACAGGAAAAGATCTGTAAAAAATACAAACACATGGAGGCTACACAATACATTACTTAATAATGAAGTGATTACTGAAGAAATCAAAGGGGAAATCAAAAAATACCTAGAAACAAATGACAATGGAGATACGACGACCCAAAACCTATGGGATGCAGCAAAAGCAGTGCTAAGAGGGAAGTTTATAGCAATACAAGCCTACCTCAAGAAACAGGAAACATCTCGAATAAACAACCTAACCTTGCACCTAAAGCAATTAGAGAAAGAAGAACAAGAAAACCCCAAAGCCAGCAGAAGGAAAGAAATTATAAAGATCAGGTCAGAAATAAATGAAAAAGAAATGAAGGAAACAATAGTAAAAATCAATGAAACTAAAAGCTGGTTCTTTGAGAAGATAAACAAAATTGATAAACCATTAGCCAGACTCATCAAGAGAAAAAGGGAGAAGACTCAGATCAATAGAATTAGAAATGAAAAAGGAGAAGTAACCACTGACACTGCAGAAATACAAAAGATCATGAGAGATTACTACAAGCAACTCTATGCCAATAAAATGGACAACCTGGAAGAAATGGACAGATTCTTAGAAATGCACAAACTGCCGAGACTGAACCAGGAAGAAACAGAAAATATGAACAGACCAATCACAAGCACTGAAATTGAAACTGTGATTAAAAACCTTCCAACAAACAAAAGTCCAGGACCAGATGGCTTCACAGGTGAATTCTATCAAACATTTAGAGAAGAGCTAACACCTATCCTTCTCAAACTCTTCCAAAATATTGCAGAGGGAGGAACACTCCCAAACTCATTCTACAAGGCCACCATCACCCTGATACCAAAACCAGACAAAGATGTCACAAAGAAAGAAAACTACAGGCCAATATCACTGATGAACATAGATGCAAAAATCCTCAACAAAATACTAGCAAACAGAATCCAACAGCACATTAAAAGGATCATACACCATGATCAAGTGGGGTTTATCCCAGGAATGCAAGGATTCTTCAATATACGCAAATCAATCAATGTGATACACCATATTAACAAATTGAAGGAGAAAAACCATATGATCATCTCAATAGATGCAGAGAAAGCTTTCGACAAAATTCAACACCCATTTATGATAAAAGCCCTGCAGAAAGTAGGCATAGAGGGAACTTTCCTCAACATAATAAAGGCCATATATGACAAACCCACAGCCAACACTGTCCTCAATGGTGAAAAACTGAAACCATTTCCACTAAGATCAGGAACAAGGCAAGGTTGCCCACTCTCACCACTATTATTCAACATAGTTTTGGAAGTGTTAGCCACAGCAATCAGAGAAGACAAAGAAATAAAAGGAATCCAAATCGGAAAAGAAGAAGTAAAGCTGTCACTATTTGCAGATGACATGATACTATACATAGAGAATCCTAAAGATGCTACCAGAAAACTCCTAGAGCTAATCAATGAATTTGGTAAAGTAGCAAGATACAAAATTAATGCACAGAAATCTCTTGCATTTCTATACACTAATGACGAAAAATCTGAAAGTGAAATTAAGAAAACACTCCCGTTTACCATTGCAACAAAAAGAATAAAATATCTAGGAATAAACCTACCTAAGGAGACAAAAGACCTGTATGCAGAAAATTATAAGACACTGATGAAAGAAATTAAAGATGATACAAAGAGATGGAGAGATATACCATATTCCTGGATTGGAAGAATCAACATTGTGAAAATGACTCTACTACCCAAAGCAATCTACAGATTCAATGCAATCCCTATCAAACTACCACTGGCATTTTTCACAGAACTAGAACAAAAAATTTCACAATTTGTATGGAAACACAAAAGACCCCGAATAGCCAAAGCAATCTTGAGAACGAAAAATGGAGCTGGGGGAATCAGGCTCCCTGACTTCAGACTGTATTACAAAGCTTCAGTAATCAAGACAGTTTGGTACTGGCACAAAAACAGAAATATAGATCAATGGAACAGGACAGAAAGCCCAGAGATAAACCCACACACATATGGTCACCTTATCTTTGATAAAGGAGGCAAGCATATACAGTGGAGAAAAGACAGCCTCTTCAATAAGTGGTGCTGGGAAAATTGGACAGGTACATGTAAAAGTATGAAATTAGAACACTCCCTGACACCATGCACAAAAATAAGCTCAAAATGGATTAAAGACCTAAGTGTAAGGGCAGACTAGACACTATCGAACTCTTAGAGGAAAACATAGGCAGAACACTCTATGACATACATGACAGCAAGATTCTTTTTGACCCAGCTCCCAGAGAAATGGAAATAAGAACACAAATAAACAAATGGGACCTAATGAAACTTAAAACCTTTTGCACAGCAAAGGAAACCATAAACAAGACCAAAAGACAACCATCAGAATGGGAGAAAATATTTGCAAATGAAGCAACTGACAAAGGATTAATCTCCAAGATTTACAAGCAGCTCATGCAGCTCAATAACAAAAAAACGAACAACCCAATCCAAAAATGGGCAGAAGACCTAAATAGACATTTCTCCAAAGAAGATATACAGATGGCCTACAGACACATTAAAGAATGCTCAACATCATTAATCATTAGAGAAATGCAAATCAAAACTACAATGAGATATCATCTCACACAGGTCAGAATGGCCATCATCAAAAAATCTAGAAACAATAAATGCTGGAGAGGGTGTGGAGGAAAGGGAACACTCTTGCACTGTTGGTGGGAATGTAAATTGATACAGCCACTATGGAGAACAGTATGGAGGTTCCTTAAAAAACTACAAATAGAACTACCATACGACCCAGCAATCCCACTACTGGGCATATATCCTGAGAAAACCATAGGTCAAAAAGAGGCATGTACCAAAATGTTCATTGCAGCTCTATTTACAAGAGCCAGGACATGGAAGCAACCTAAATGTCCATCGACAGATGAATGGATAAAGAAGATGTGGCACATATATACAATGGAATATTACTCAGCCATAAAAAGAAATGAAATGGAGGTATTTGTAATGAGGTGGATGGAGTTAGAGTCTGTCATACAGAGTGAAGTAAGTCAGAAAGAGAAAAACAAATACAGTATGCTAACACATATATACGGAATCTAAGGGAAAAAAAAAAAAAAAAAAAAGGCCATGAAGAACCTAGTGGCAAGACGGGAATAAAGACACAGACCTACTAGAGAATGGACTTGAGGATATGGGGAGGGGGTGGGGTGAGATGTGACAGGGTAAGAGAGTGTCATGGACATATATACACTACCAAATGTAAAATAGATAACTAGTGGGAAGCAGCCGCATAGCACAGGGAGATCAGCTCAGTGCTTTGTAACCACCTAGAGGGGTGGGATGGGGAGGGTGGGAGGGAGGGAGATGCAAGAGGGAAGAGAAATGGGAACATATTGTATATGTATAACTGATTCACTTTGTTATAAAGCAGAAGCTAACACACCATTGTAAGGCAATTATACTTCAATAAAGATGTTAAAAAAAATAAAATAAAAAAAAAATAAAAAAAAAAAGAACAAAGCTGGACAAATCACATTATATGACTTTAAGACCTACTATAAAACTTATATTACCACAAGAATGTGTGCTACTGACAAATGGATAGACACATTAGATCTAAGGAACAGAACAGAATCCAGATACAGAACTGCATAAACATGACCATCTGATTTTTTTAAATGATTTTTTTAAATTGTGGTGAATTATACATTACATAAAACTTACCATTTTAACCATTTCTAAGTGTACAGTTCAGCGGCATTAAGTACATTCATGTTTTGCAACCATCACCACCATCCATCCACAGAACTCTTTCCATCTTGCAATACTGAAACTCTATAACCATTGACACTAACTCCCCACCTCCATCCCTACAGAACCTGGCAACCACTATTCTACTTTCTTCTGTCTCTATGAAATTGACTAAGTACCTCATGTAAGTGGCATCAGACAGTATTTGTTCTTTTGTGACTGGCTTATTTCACTGAGCATAACGTCTTCAAGGTTCATCCATGATGTAGCATGTGTCAGAATTTCCTCCCTTTTTAAGGTTAATATTTCATTGTATACATACACCATATTTTGTTTATCCATTTATCCACTTACAGACGCTTGGGTGGCATCTACTTCTTGTCTAGCTGGGAATAATGCCACTGTGAACATGGCGTACAAATGTTTCTTCAAGATCCTACTTTCAATTCTTTACACCCAATACTCAAATGCAGAATTTCAAGTTCATACAGTAATTTTTAATTATTTGAGGAACTGCATTACTCAAATGTGGAATTGCAGGTTCATATGGTAATTTTTAATTATTTGAGAAACCGCATACTGTTATCCACAATGGCTGCACCATTTTATATTCCCACCAGTATGGCAAAAAGGTTCCAATCTCTATATATCCTTGCCAACACTTACTCTTCCTTTTTTCTTTTTTGATAATAGCCATCCTAATGGGTGTGAAGTGATACCTCATTGTGGGTTTCATTTGCATTTCCCTAATGATTAACGATGTTGAGCATCCTTTCATGTGCTTGTTGGTCATCTGTTTATCTTCTTTGGAGAAATGTCTATTTAAGTCATTTGCTCATTCTTTAACCAGGCTATTTGTTTTTTGCTGTTGTTGAGTTGTTTCTCTGTAATTGTCTAAATATATCTGGCTATATCTCTGGATATCTGATAGGCAAATATTTTCTCCCCTTCCGTGTTTGCCTTTTTACTCTCTTGATAGTGTCCTTCAATGTACGAAAGTTTTTCATTTTGATGAAGTCCAATTTGTCTATTTATTCTCTGGGTGTCTGTGCCTTTTGTATCATATCCAAGAAATCACTGTCATATCCAACATCTTGAAGCTTTTCTGCTTTGTTTTCTTCTAAGAGCTTAAGAGTTATAGCTCTTACATTTAAGTCTTTGATCCACTTTGAGTTAATTTTTGTATATGGTGTTTTGTGTATGTTTGACTATGGTGTATATGATTGTATAAGGGTCGAACTTCATTCTTTTGCATGTGGATATCCAGTTTTCTCAGCACTATTTCTTAAAGAGATCGTCCTTTCCCCCTTTGGATGGTCTTGGCCTCCTTGTCAAAAATCATTTGACCACATATGTAAGGGGTTACTTCTGTGCTCATTAGTCCATCAGTCTTTATGTCTGTCTGTGCCAGAACCACATTATTTTGATTACTGTAGCACTGTAGTAATAAATTTTGAAATCAGCAAGTGTGAGTCCTCCAACATTTTTCTTTTTTTTTTTCCAAGAATGCTTTGGCTATTTGGGGTCCCTTGAGATTCCATACAAATTTTAGGATGGATTTTTCTATTTCTACAAAAAAAAGTCATTGGGATTTTGATAAGGATTGCAATCTGTAAACAGCTTTGGGTAGTACTGACTTCTTAACAATATAGAGACAATACCAAATGCTGGCAAGGATGCAGAGCAAGTGGAACTCATAAACTTCTAATGGAAATGCATAACGGTACAGCCGCACTAGTCTGACAGCTTCTTATAAAGTTAAACATACACTTACCAAATGGCCTTGCAATCCCACTTCTATGTATTTACCCTAGAGACATAAAACCTTTATTCGCACAAAAACTTGTACTCAGGTGTTTATAACAGCTCTATTCATAATTATCAAAAGCATGTCCTCCCAAGAGTGACTGACATAAATGGTGATACATTCATATGATGGAATACTATTCAGCAAAAAAAGGAATGAACTATGGATACATGCAACAACTTGATGACTCTCGCAGGCATTATGCTACGTGCAACAAGTCAGTATCAAAAAGTTACATACTGGGTTTCCCTGGTGGTGCAGTGGTTAAGAATCCGCCTGCCAATGCAGGGGTCACGGGTACGAGCCCTGGTCCGGGAAGATCCCACATGCCGCGGAGCAACTAAGCCCGTGCGCCACAACTTCTGAGCCTGCGCTCTAGAGCCCGCGAGCCACAACTACTGAGCCCGCGTGCCACAACTACTGAAGCCTGTGCTCCACAAGAGAAGCCACTGCAGTGAGAAGCCCGCACACCGCAACAAAGAGTAGCCCCCGCTCGCTGCAACTAGAGAAAGCCCGAGCGCAGCAACAAAGACCCAACGCAGCCATGAATGGATGAATGAATGAATAAATAAATAAATAAATAAAGTTGCATACTGTAGGGTTCCATTTCCATGACATTCTAGAAAAGACAAAACGAACAGATCAGTGATTACCAAAGGTTGGGGTTGGGCGGGGAGGCTAACTACAAATGGACACCAAAGTGGACACCACAGGGAACTTTTCAGGTGTTGAAACTGCCCTGTATCCTGACTGTGGTGATGGTTACACGAATCTATGCATGTATTACTAGCATACACATATAAAAGGCCATTTACTATAATCATTAATCAAAATTTATTTTTAAATTATATAAAAGAATAAAGACATAGGAAAATATTTACAATACAGCTTTAACAAAGTAAAGGGGGGAAATAGTTCATAACATATCTTACCATCCAAATTCTATAAAAATATATTAAATAATAGAAAAAGGCAAAAAGAACCTGTTACACACCAAAATGCTAAGACTGGCCATCTCTAGGTAATGAAACCATAGGTAACTGCACTTTCCCTTAGTCTATCTGATGTCCTATAATAAGGTAAATCACTTTTAAAATGGAAATTTTCAAAGGAAGAAAATTGCAGGGTTTTTAAAATTAGTTATCAATTTTAATACCCACATTAATAAATCATCAACTCTTTAAAAATACACCATCCATGTGCATCCCTATAAAACCTGGAAAAATACTATCAGAAATACATTATCTTTGCAAACTGACACAACACACTGTAAAAGTCCATGTCCACTGAGATATCATCAGACTTCAATGCTTAAAATTGTCTACCATAACATACAAACATACAAACATCATTCAAAGTCAATAAAGAGGGTGCAAAATTAATGTTAGGTTCTTATAAAGCCCTTAAAATATAATTAAAGTTACCAAAATAAAATCATTTAACAAAAGTTGTTAGTATACTGTATTATTCAAAGCCAAAATGAGTATTCCTATAAAAGAGAACTTGGTGCAAAGAAAGCAAAGAAAGTTTGGGAAAGTTCAGTGGCTAGGCCATGAAGAAAAAGTAACAAATGGATAAAATACAAAGCAGTGGTAGTATTATTCCAGGCAGGAAAACCAACATCTACCTAAACATGGAAGAGGTTCTCCGAAATTTACAGAATTATTGGAATTAAGAGTTCCAAGTTCTAATTCTCTCTATTCACTTTATCCAAAACTACCACCAGACCACTTATTTTTACAATAATCTTAAATATCTGACATCAATTGAGAAAGTTTTGAGAACATAATCACCACTGAAAAATTTCCATGGATGGGACTCAATCTTTAAGGACCTACTCCTTGTAAGAAATTGTGGGGCCCTTTTCATATACATTACTCAATTTGTCACAGTTAAATCTCTTAACCAGTCTGGGATATATAGGTTACATTCTTCCTTCAGGATTTTGACCTGGCTATAATTAAGTAAAATTTGGGGACTAATTTCCCTATCTGATACTGCACAAGAGAAGCCCTAACCATCTGTAAATAAATTCCTGTTGCTACACAGGAAGTTGCCCATGTGAGAAGCAACTCAGCTACAAATCAATATAATTCTACAATCTGGAACATGTGACCTTGTGAATTTCTATTTGGAGCTCATATCTGAAACTACTCTTTTCTGTTTAACATAGATGGCACATATCATCATTCCTCACATAGCCTACATTTTAAGTCAGTTCAAGTAAAATTCCATCCAAATATGATGAAAATCCATCCAGCTGTTTTTGCATACTACAGTAACAGGCCAACAGAAACTTCCCCTGGATATGTGCCTTGCTGCTCTCTCACATCACTGGGATCTTTGCTCAAGTGCCATCACAGAGAGACACCCCACCCCCCAGATCACCACACAGCACAAATTTATCCACCATCATCTCACATCAGTTTTGATATCTTATGGCATTTATCACCACCTGATACAGTGTATGTGTGTGTGTGTGTGTGTGGTGTGTAATACACCTCTTTCCACTAAACCATGAGCTCTAGGAAAGCAAGGACTTTGTTAACCGCTATATCACCAGTGCTTGACACACAGTAAATGTTTTTGAATAAATGAATCATTTTCTATAGTTTTGAAGAACTTTTTAATGGATTAAAACTAAACTATATTGGGACTTCCCTGGTGGTTCAGTGTGTAAGACTCTGCGCTCCCAATGCAGGGGGCCCGGGTTCGATCCCTGGTGGGGGAACTAGATCCCGCATGTATGCCGCAACTAAGAGTTCACGTGCCGCAACCAAGAGCCCACATGCCACAACAAAGATCCCATGTGCCACAACTAAGACCTGGCACAGCCTAAATAAATAAATCATTAATTAATTAAAATATTTTTTTAAAACTAAGCTATAATGTGATAAAATGAAACATTCTAACAGTTAGCTTTTTTCTTAATACAACATGAAACAAAGACATTTGAGGCATGGAACAGCTGATCTGGTAGAAAATCCCAGCCATTTCTGCCCTCTGTAGCCACTTTTTCCCCTGCCCTCCTTCTGCCCTCAGTATGAGGTCACTGTCCTTGCTATAGCGGCATTTTGGTGAAAAAGAATCAGAGCACTTAACTGGTTCCAAAAAATCAAACAAAACTGAATTACATGAGAAAAGGACAAAATAGAAAGCAACAGGAATTTGGCCCTTGGTATATTCCTGCTGCTTACAAGCAGATTTCATTATATATACACTAAATACAATTTAAGATACAGTGGGGTAGGTTTTATTAGCAGACTAACTTGGGAGGCTTTCTTACCAAAAAAAAAAAAAATTATGGCTAAATACAATACTATTCAATTCAAATAAAATTTGTCTTTCATTCATCTCAGTCATATGAAATAAACTTGCTCATTTAAGATTCTAGGTGAAGTTTGAAACTCTAAACCTCGCTGCCCATTAGAATCATCAGGCATGCTCTAAAAATTTAAAAAAAAAAAAATTTTTTTTAAAGTATGCTTGGGCTCCACTCCAGGCCACTTAAGTGAGAATACTGGGACCCAAGCAGAATATTTTTTTTTTAAAAGCTCTCCTGGGGCTTCCCTGGTGGCGCAGTGGTTGAGAGTCTGCCTGCTGATGCAGGGGACGCGGATTCGAGCTCTGGTCTGGGAGAAGCCCACATGCCGCGGAGCAACTAGGCCCGTGAGCCACAACTGCTGAGCCTGCGCGTCTGGAGCCTGTGCTCCGCAACAAGAGAGGCCGCGATAGTGAGAGGCCCGCGCAACGCGATGAAGAGTGGCCCCCGCTTGCCACAACTAGAGAAAGCCCTCACACAGAAACGAAGACCCAACACAGCCAAAAATAAATGAATAAATAAATAAATAATAAAAATAAAGGAATTCCTTTAAAAAAATAAAAATAAAAATAAAAAAATAAAAATAAAAAATAAAATATCAATAGAATTCATCTGGCAAAAACTTGTATAGAAGTTGTAACATTAAAAAAAAAAAAAAAAAAAAAAAAAAATCTCTCCTGATGATTCTAATGAGCAAGTGGGGCTGAGAACCACTGCCCTGTGCTATCTCCCCAGTCTTACTTGTCTCTCTCTAACTTCATAAATCAAAGTAAATGCACAGAAACAAATCATAAAGATTTAAATTCCTGGTGCCCACGATAAATCTCAAAGAAGACATTTCTACCTGCCCTACTCTAACATTTCAATCGTTTCCTCTAAAAAGTAAGCATAATATTTATTTCCTCTAAAATACATCCTTGATTTAACATACTCAAGTAGAGCACAATTACTTCTTTTTAGGAGCACTGCCCTTGTCACAAACTGTTTTATATAGCAAATAACTTATTCTTTTTGTCATTTGTACCTCCATTTTCTCCTCTCTATACCAAAGGAGTTTGGCTTAACTTTTTTGTATCCCTCACATTTGAAGTACAATTTACAAAGAATTTCTACATTCATTATCATATCACATAATGAAGTAGTCTGGGCAAGAATTACTAGCCCATTTTAGAGATGGTAACCCAGAGAAGTGTCTTGCCAAATGCACCTTTGCATGAGGCTATGATCAGTACAATGCACATATCAGAGAGGTACCTCCCACAACCTCCCCACTATTTTTACATACTCCATTACAGAAATCTATTATTGTTTATATTCTATCTATAGTCATAGAGAACATTCCTAAGGATAGATTTCCAAATGTTCAACAACTTAAGTACAGTTACAACTACAGATTTCCAGTTAAACAAGGATATAATGCACACACATTTACCGCTGCTCCCTCCCATGCTCCCACGGAAAGACAGGAAAGACATACTAAAGAGGACATTAAACAAGCCCACAAAGACCAAGTGAGAAGATGATAACAACAAAATTTTTGAAGTCGGAGGGCAGGTAGAAGAGTATTAACTGACTTGTTCCCCCCCATAAAAATTTCAAGGTTAAGCCAGCAAGGAAGAAAGCTCAAATTATGTGTTGTAGTATTTTTCAAATTACACAGACAATAATAAGTCTAAAATAAAAATTACTTAAAAGTAGCAGCTTTTTGCAATATTTTCCCAATTAACTAATACTAAAAACATACCTATCATAATAGGGCCCTACATTTTTTACCTTAAATTGGGAGTTCTTCTACTGAAAAATATGGGAGCCATAGCCCAGGAGGGCCAAGTCCAAGATCCTCAGGCTATCCCATCACTCCCTTCCTCATGCTTTGCACTCTAATATGAAACTGCTTATAACAAATATTACCTGCTTCATGCCTCTGCTCTTGTTTATGCTGTTCCCTCTACCTGGCTAACTCCATTTCTTTCAAGTCTCAGCTGAGGTGTCACTTCTTTTAGAAAGCTTTCCAAATTTGGGGGGAGAGTGGACTTACAATTCATCTTATTATCCCCATGTGGCAGACAAACACTTGTTGAAATGAACTATATAATTTAAAACACCAATACAAAAAGTAACATTTACTGAGTGCTTATGGTGGGTCAAGCAATGTCTACATGCATTAGTTTACTTAATATCTTTCCAAAAACCAAATGAGTTAGGTACTAATTATGAAGTGCAGAGAGAGGTTAATCATCTTGCCTAAGACACAGCTAGTAAGTGATGAATCATAGACTGGAACTCAGTCTGGCTCCGGAGCCAATATCTTTAACAACTAGACTAGGCTTTGTCTATAAATGCCAATGCCTTCCAAGTCTGTATTCCCAAACCTTCAAGCTTCAACCCTGGATTTCCAAATGTCTTCTGGACATCTCTACATGGATGTCCTTCAAGAACCTCAAAAGTAACACAACTGAAATCACTATGTCCCTCTTGCTCCTCAGCATTCGCCAACAAAAGCTACTTACCACACCTTCTTGTACTGCTATTCAGGTTAATTCATTCAGCCAGTTACCCAAAGTAGAAAGCTAAGTATGAGTAATTTTCACCTTGTCAATCCCTCTCATCCCCACGTTCACCAAATTATGTTGTTCCTACCTCTCAAACTAACTTACATGCAGCTCTCATCACTTCTCACACCTGGGCATTAGCTTGGAATCTTTCTTTCTGAAAAACAAATACCATATGCTAACACATATATATGGAATCTAAGAAAAATAAGAAAAAAATAAGAAAAAAAAAAAAGGTCATGAAGAACCTAGGGGCAGGACGGGAATAAAGACACAGACCTACTAGAGAATGGACTTGAGGATATGGGAAAGGGGAAGAGTAAGCTAGGACGAAGTGAAAGAGTGGCATGGACATATATACAGTACCAAACGTAAAACAGATAGCTAGTGGGAAGCAGCCGCATAGCACAGGGAGATCAGCTCCGTACTTTGTGACCACCTAGAGGGGTGGGACAGGGAGAATGGGAGGGAGGGAGACACAAGACGGAAGAGATATGGGGACATATGTATATGTATAACTGATTCACTTTGTTATAAAGCAGAAACTAACACACCATTGTAAAGCAATTATACTCCAATAAAGATGTTAAAAATAAATAAATGAATGAATAAATAAATAAATAAATAAATAAATAAATAAATAAAAAACAAATGTGATTCTGTCATAACCTACAATGGCTCCCTACCATTGATATCAAGTCCAAACTTCTTAGCAAAACATATTACGATCTTGTCTTTGCCAATCTCAGCTTCAACTCTAACCATCCAACCCCAACTCGTCTTCCCCCCAAAACTTCCCTGAATTTACCATGCTTTTATTTATTTATTTATTTATTATTTATTTATTTATTTAATTTCTTTGGCTGTGTTGGGTCTTTGTTGTTGTGCACGGGCTTTCTCTAGTTGTGGCAAGAGGGGCTACTCTTCACTGCAGTGTGTGGGCTTCTCACTGCGGTGGCTTCTCTTGTTGTGGAGCACGGGCTCTAGGCACGCAGGCTTCAGTAGTTGTGGCATGTGGGCTCACTAGTTGTGGCTCACAGCCTCTAGAGCACAGGCTCAGTAGTTGTGGCGCATGAGCTGAGTTGCTCCACGGCATGTGGGATCTTCCCAGACCAGGGCTCAAACCTGTGTCCCCTTCATTGGCAGGCTGATTCTTAACCACTGCACCACCAGGCAAGTCCCTACCATACTTTTAAAGACCAATATGTCTCTGCATAAGCAAGTACCTTGGCCTAAGATGATCATCCCTCCCACTATGTCATCTTCCCAACCCGATCATAAAGGCAACATCCTTTGAGAAGCCTTCTCTATTCTGCTCAGGTTGAAGAAACTCCCTCCTCTATGCATTCAAAGGTCAAAATGTTGCCTTAATTATTTTGTGCCATGACTAGCACATGTTCAATAAATGTGTAAATGAATACCAATCAACCAGCTCTTCACATCACTGTGCTCTTTTAACAATTTCAAGTCCAAAATCAATTAACTTACATAATTTTGTTTTACTCTCCTGTAATACAAAATTACTGCTCTTATACTTATGTCTATTCGATTTCAGTGGTCACATTTCCACATATGTGGAAAACTGGAAGAAAAAAATACTGCTATTTCAACAGCGTATCTATAGTAAAAACATCTACTACACTCAGCAAACTTTCAAATAGCCACTGCTACCACAAGAACAACTTGCAGAGCACATACTATATACCAGGCACTATTCTATATGTTTAACATATGTTGACTCATTTTAATTCTCACAACCACTTTATGAGGTAGATAGTATTATTATGCTCATCTTACTGATGAACTTCAAGATCAAATAGATCCAAGACTAAAGCTCAAGCTATTTGGTTCCAGAGGCTGATCTCTTATACTGCCTCTCATTAATAAGTCTAACACTACTAAAACAAAGACTAGGATAAATTCTTTCCTAGAGCCAAGCCATCTTTGAGCATTGAACAGTTAGGAAAAGGTGGGAGGTAAATGTAAAAATTTGGGTAGATCTAGAGGATCTTGAAAACATAGCAAAATATTTTTTAAGAATATTAATTCACTCTAATTAATTACAGAAAAATGTTTTGCTAATAAAACACCAAATCTTTGACATAAGATAGGTCATCCTGTAGCATTACTAAAGTCAGTCAACTGAAACAGAGCCAAAGTACGTAGTCATAGCCCACAAAGATACTTGCCGAATTAAGTTTTTATAAGGAACTCAGATGCATCCAGAAGACAACTATCTTGAAGAGCTACTGAAATCCCAACTCTATACCATGTTTATAACTGAGACTAGGAAGGCTTCATGCACCAAAATTAGTCAGGAAATAGCAAGTGATCTGTATCATTTACAGTTTCCAAAACTGAGATCTACAGGAAGATGTTGCATTTTACCCAAATTAATGCATGCCCAATTCAGAAGTAGTAAGAAAAATATTTTCCACCTCTAAAGAGGTGATAAATATGAGTGTCATCCATAAAATTCATTTCGTGAGGACTATGCAAGCTAACCTAATTAGTTTTCTATATTCCAAGACATCTTGGAACAGGTATCTCTGAGTTCTAAGTCTGAACAAGAAGCCGTCATACCAGACAAACAATCAATCAATTAAAATTCACCCAATCTGAACTTCACTGCAACTGGAGTAGAGTACAATGATCTTTTTTCTCATTTATGACCACTGTACAAACTTCTCAACTCAAATCAAAGTCATTGTCTTAGGGACTTCCCTGGTGGTCCAGTGGTAAAGATTCCGCCTTACCATGCAGGGGATGCGGGTTCAATCCCTAGTCAGGGAACTAAGATCCCACATGCTACAGGGCAACTAAGCCCACGCGCCACAACTACGGAGTTCACGCGCCTCAACTAGAGCCCGACTGGCGCAAACTACAGAGCCCACGCACTCTGTACCCCGCGCGCCACAACTACAGAGCCCATGTGCCCTGGAGCCTGCGCGCCACAACAAGAGAAAACCCGCACGCCACAACTAGAGAGAAGCCTGCGCACCACAACAAAGAGCCCAAGCGCCGCCATGAAAGGTCCCGTATGCCACAACTAAGACCCGACACAGCCAAAAACTAAATGTCTCAGGAAAGGAAAAGGAGAGATATTCATTAAAAATTATATAAAACTAGAATGATTGTCTAAAAACAGTGAGCAACTCTGGAGTTTCCTCTTCTTCACTATGACAGAGATCTGTAACCTACTTCAGAAACTGAAAAAATGTGACTTACTCTTACACATATACTACAATACTCATTGATTAATACCCAAATATATCTTCATTTACTTATGTACATATATTGCATGAACAATCTATTGGGTTGGCCAAAAAGTTCATTTGGGTTTTTTCTGTGGAAGAAACCCAAATGAACTTTTTGGCCAAATACATGTGTGTGTGTGTGTATACACACACACATAGAACTAGTAATACAACAGTCTTGACTTCATGCTGACATTTAGCCACACCAACACACGGAAAGATATTTATCCAAATATAGATAATATTTGTTACCAACATTTTTATTTCCATCTACATTTTAATGATATCTATCCTCTGTAATATAAACACTAAGTCAGTGAACATTTTTTAAAGTAACAGTGAGGGGCACGGCAATACTAAGCACCCTGTGGCTTAAGAGAATTAGTATTCACTGTGTATCTACTTATACATATGTATAGCAGTGTTAGGCACTTTAAAAATGTTTACCTCTTAAATCTTCACAACCATCCTATTAAATATTAATCATAACTTACAAATGAGGAGGAAGCTGGAGTTCAGGAAGATTAGGTAGTGAGCTAAAATTCAAAATTCAGGACTACCTAAAACATAAAGCCCATTCTCTCTCCACATGTCCTCAAAAAAGCTTGTTTAAAAATATGTATATATACACAAAAAGAAAAAGAAAAAAAAATGTATAAATTATATATATATTATACATATATAATGCACTACACATTTAGTGGAGAAGGGGCTCTATTTCAGGAAGCAAGAGAAAACACCACCACCAGTAATTAAACAAATAAGAAAATACTAAACAAATTAACAATACCTTACTCTTACACTGAAGCAAAAACTAGATGGATTCTGCAAGATGGTGAAAAGTGGTAAATCACAAAGAATTCCTAAGAAGTTCAAATGTGGTGTTAAGTTCAAAAAACTTAACAGAATATCAAAATGGTTTATGTAAAAAAAAACCCATTTTGCAAATGGGGAAACTGGAAAAGAAATGCTAAGTAATTCAAAGTTACCCAGTTCAGGCAGGAAAAAAAAAACAAAACAGAAACTAGGATCTTAACTCAAAACTCTGCTCCTTCCTATTATGCTAAATGGCATTAACAAACAATAGTTAAAGAGAGGGACATATCTAGTAATATAAACAATATGGTCAAGTGGTGTACGCAAAGCTATTTTGATTTTTAAAACCCAAAGTCCACAAATAAGCATATGAAAACATGTTCAACATCATATGTCATTAGGGAATTACAAATTAAAACAATGAGATACTACACACATATTAGAATGGCAACAATCCAAAACACTAACAACGTCAAATGCTGATGAGGGATGTAAAGCAACAGGAACTCTCATTCATTGCTGCTGGGAAACCAAAATGGTACAGCTACTTTAGAAGACAATTCGGCAGTTTCTTACAAAACTAAACATATTCCTGGGACTTCCCTGTTGGCCCAGTAGTGGTTATGACTCCGCACTTCCAATACAGAGGGCGCGGGTTCGATCCCCAGTCAGGCAACTAAGATCTCACATGCCGCACGGTACGGCCAAAAAATTTAAAAAAAAAAAAGAAAGAAAACAAATTAAACATACTCCTGTCATAAGATCCAGCAATCATGCTCCTTGGTATTTACCCAAATGAACTGAAAACTTAAGTCCACACAAAAACCTAGACACAGATATTTATAGCAGCTTTATTCATAACTGTTACAACCTGGAAGCAACCAAGATGTCCTTCAGTAGGTGAACGGATAAATAAACTGTGGCACATCCAGACAATGGAATATATTATTCAATGCTAAAAAGAAATAAGCTATCAAGCCACAGAAAGACATGAAAGAAACTTAAATGCATATTATTAAGGGAACGAGGCCATACTGAAAAGGTTACATACTGTATGCTTCCAACTATATGACATTCTAGAAAAGGCAAAACTATGGAGACAGTGAAATGATCAGTAGTTGCCAGGGAGCAGAAGGGAGAGAGGGTGAATAGGCAGAGTAAGAGGATTTCAATGAAACTGTATTCTACAATACGTCATATACAGTCAGAACCCACAGAATGTACAGCACCAAGGGTGAACCCTAACATAAACTATGGACTTTGGGTGATAATGATGTGTTAATGCAGGTTCATTGATTGTAACAAACATACCAACGTGTGTCAGATATTCATGGGGGGGTGGTAAATAGAGGAACTCTGTACTTTCTGCTCAATTTTACTGTGAACCTAAAACAGCTCCAAAAAAAAACAGTCTATTTAAGAAAGAAAGAAAAAACAAAAATCACCAAAGCCAAAGAAAGTGTGTTTACTTAGCAGTTAATATGTAAAGAAGCATCCATTTAACATACTCATTAGTATACATATACCAAATCAAAAATATTTATTAATATATTGTACTAGGCACCCTGGGGAGGGGATATAAACAAGTAGACAAGGCTCCTTACGACAAGGGGTTTGAAATATAGCTAAACAGACATCATATATTCACAAAAAAACTAAATAAAATGGAATTTAAATAGTTCAAGACAGAAAACATGCCACAAAGAGTTAAGTTGCCAAATTACTAAAATAGGAATTAATAGAACAATATGTGCTTAGGGGTTCAGTGGATCACTTCAGGCTAAAAGAATCAGGAAGTCAAAGATATGCTCCAGGTCTCAAAAAATGGGTAAGATTTGTCTAATTTTCTGGAGGGAATTGGTGAATTCCAAGAAAGAGTAAAACTACTGGAGTTGGGAAAGAAAATTAAATGAACCAGTTTCACAAAACAAAATAGGGAGACAAGACTAGAAAGACTGCTAGAGGCCAGATCATGGAGGTCACTGAATGCCAGGCCAAAGAATGAGCACAGAGACTCAGAAATCTTAACTCTAAAACACTAACAGGGGGCAAATACTTGTCTAACCTAAGTATATACTGATGACTCTTAATCTAAAGAAAATGCATTTATAAACATTTTTTGTGAGATACAGATAATTTAAACATATACAGTAGTCAACAACGGTGGTTTAAAATTCACCATCTTTGCCATCCAAGTGAATACAAGTCCTGCTCCCATTTTTCGATTTCCAATCAACACCAACAGGCTACCCATAACCCCATAAACTGAACCTCTCCATAAGACTACTCTATCACCCAATAAAACTCTCTATCCCCTTAAACTACTTACATCACCACTCTTTATCCCCTTAAACAAAGATGTCTTTCCTCTGGGGTAGAAAAGAAGGTGGCTCACTGCCCATGAACTGGAAAGAGGGGTCATGTTAGGGCCATCATCACTACCGGCTCCTTCTGCCCATTCTATTTATAGGACTGTCACCCTCTATTCATCATTAAAACCAAACCTACTAAGTACCTACATATTCCAGGCAAAACATAAAATGCAGCATTCCTTCCCCAATCATCTGAAGAAATGACACACACAGGACCCTATACGACCTCTGGTAATTATTATTAATAAACTGCACTTCTCATATATGAAAACACTTCAGAATTTGTCCATTGTTACTTTCAAACTCTTTTTGTAATCCTTTTGTTTTATTTGCCATAAACTCTTCTACATAATTTTAATCACATACTACTCAATTCTCAATGCATGGCCATCCACCATTGTATCCAATCCCATACTTTCTAATTAAATGTTCCAACATACCTCAATTAAGGTATCCCAGATCAGTGCTATAGTTTATATATCTACCTTTACACTTACATTATGTATCTAAAGCCCTCCCCTTAAGTAATCTACCATTAGAGTGACTGTTTTCTTCCCTTTCATGGGCACATTCATATTTGTCCAATTTCCCCAATCATTTATAACTAACTCTGGCACATATAATCTTTCTGAAACATGGCCTCCAGATATAAAATCACCCTGTGAGAGTTCTCTTTCTACTGAAAACATTTTAAGACTTTTGTTAATATGGCTTTTTATAGAAATTCAAGTACATATACTATGTTACCACTTATTCAAAGTTTAAAGTCATGAAAGACAGTAATACATACCGTTTAAAGATAAAGGTATATACTAAAAAACATACAGATACGTATAAGAATGGTAAGACCAAATTAAGGATAATGCTCATGGGAGAGGGAGAGGTGAAGGAATGCAATCCAGGAGGGACACACAAGACTTCAACTCTATTTGTGATGTTTTATTTTTTTTAACCGAGTCGAGAATACATGGTTGTCTGCCACAATTGTTCTTTATACCTTTTCATATGTGAAATATATTTAAGTGAGTTTAAGAAGAAAGAAATCCAACTATTAATGAGAAGCACCCTCTCATACAGAGTGACAAGCTGTTATGTCCAAGTTGCAGTAAATGCTCATTGCTACATCTGGGACACCACTCCTGTGCTTTACCTAAGCCAAGAAAAGAAAAATTACAAGACTACAATACAAACTTTCCCTTAGACATATTTTAGATGTGTTCCAGGTTTATTTTCTATAGCTATACACAACCCATTTCTTTCACAACGCTCACAAAAACAAAAATTAAATCCTTTAACTTTGTATACCTAGATTCCCATTTACTATTAAGTGCCTCAGACAGTAAATCAGAATAACGACCTTTCCTTATTTGTCTCTGTTAAAATACAAGTGAATGGGTAAGACCACGTAACTACTTCCACTTGGCTAAATATGGACAGTCATACACATTACATCTCTGTGCGTGAGTCTAACTCACTTGTATACTAACTTTTCAATATCAATTTGTAACATCTAAATTAAGCCACTCATCATTCAACCGCGAATGAAATGTCGTCTCAGCCAAACGTAACCTAGCCAGGGCAATTCCAAAACACTCCACCCCAGCCCACCGAGCGTTCACCTCATGCATACTCAAGGTCCCATCCCTGGACCAACGTTTACACCAGCCAGAACTGCTCTCCTCCACTGGTAAGCCTCACACGCGCCTCCGTATCCCAACTTTCAGCTCGCAGTGGTAAAACCAGCAGAGAGGGCCGGAAGTTTCACCTGGTTCGGAACCCAAAGGAATCTATAACTCATACACCGCAGGTGCTGAGTTTCTCGTCCCTGGTGAGTGGAAGGTGGAAGCCCCGAGCTAGGGGACAAGGGCTAGTCTTCCATGGCGTCCTCCGGAGTCCTAAAGTCGTCGACGGAACAGTTCAGGCACCTGGCCCGCCTACTTCCCTCCCCGCCCCCACTCCAGACCCACCCCACCCCCATCCCGGGCGCGAAGCCTGCTGTACATCCCAGCACCTGCGGGTCCCAGGAACAGACACGGATCCACTTCTCTCCACAAGAGGGTAGGGCTTGGATGCCGCCTCGGACGCTCGCCTCTGGCCACCGGCCTCTCACGTCGGGACCAACCCTGCGACCCTGTCGCTTTCTGATCTAACAGAAGGCAGTACCGACACCCTCTCCAGGACCTAGCAGGGGACCTGGGCTTCTCCGGTGCTGAGCTCCTAGGCCTCCTCACCTCTCCCAGAGGACCAACCCACACCGGACGCTCAAAGCCCGAAAGGCAACTCCCACCACTCCCCGCCTCGCCCGTCTTTTCTTCCCAGCTGCCGCCGCTGAAAAAGCCAAGTCCTAAGGTCCTCCTCAATCAGCTTCCGGGCCTCCCTTCACAGCCAGGCCTGAGCCCCCAGCCCTGCCCTCCGCCACCCGCTCCAGTCACGCCGCTTCCCTCCTCCGGAGGCCGAGCCCGGGGCTGGGCGGCTTCCTTCCCCGGCATCCCGGGGCCCGGCTCCTCCCGCGGCCGGCCCGGCCCCCGCCCGGCGTGCGGCACACTCACCGCTGAGCGCCGAGGCCTGCAGGGTGGCCCCCGAGGTGCCGTCGATGACTTTGATGGTCCCGCGACTGGTGACGGCCAGGATGGCGTTGAGCGCCGGGTGATAGGAGAGGCTGTGCAGCCCTTCGGCGTCGCAGCGCATGCAGCCGTCCCGCAGCACCAGCCACTCGGAGACCCCGGCCGCTCCCGCCCCCGCCGCCGAGGAGCAGCCCGGGCCCGAGGCCGCCGCAGCCGCAGCCGCCATCTTCCGGCCTGCGCTCAGCACAATCACACTGGAAGCGGCTCAGTGACAGTCCCGGGAGATGCAGTACCACCGCCAGTCACCATCCGGGGCCAGGGGGCAAGCCGAGCGCGTTAGCCGGAAGTGAGGTCAGGCGCCGGCACACACGCGGGACGTCGGTCGCCCGCCCGGAGGGGCCAAGCTCAGAGGGAGGCTGGCGAGGGAGGCTGGCGAAGGAGGGGGAGAGGGAGAGGGAGAGGGAGAGAGAGAGGCGGGACCCGGGGCGGGATAGGGAGGCGGGCGGGCGGAGCATGCGCGGGAGGGCGAGCGCGTGCCACGCGCCTCTGGTCCCGCCAGCTACGCGTCCGCAACGTCCCAGTTTTTTTTCGAGCCCGGGGAGTGGCCGCAGCCTGCGCCCCGCCCAGCTCCGCTGCTCCGGGCCGTGGCGGGGTTGGTGGGTGGGTGCGTGAAGAGTGGGGGGTTGGGACGTGTATTTCCGCTAGGCGAGGACGCCGGCCGGTGCGACCTGGCCGAGACGCCTTGAGGCCTGTTGCTGCGGTTCCAGCTGCGCCCGGACCGTTCCCAGCAGCGCGGTGCAGCGGTTTGGCTATGGCCCAAAGGAGACCTCAGGTCTGGGCCTCGGCTCAGCAGTTTGAAAAACGTCTAGTCTGGATTTGGAGAAACCGAGCGACTTCCCCAAGCCCACGCATATTACGTTGCCCACCGTCCCATCCCCAAATCTTTCTGTTGAACAGAAGTGCCGGATACGAGGTGCTGGAAGCATATAGTTAAGCTTAGTTTCTTTATCCACATTCTAAACGCAAGACTTGTTAATCGGTGTGTATGGGTGTTGTGGGACTGCAGTTAAGTAAATTTACAAATCCCCCTCTGGAGCATAACAATGCTTTTTTAACTTTTTATTTCAAAATAATTATTATTCAGTTAGTTGCAAATATAGTACAGACTTCTGTGGTCTGTCACCCCAAAACCCGTAAACTCTAACTGTGAGAAAAACATTGGACAAAGCCAAACTGAAGGTCATTCTATAAAATACCTGACCAATACTCCTCAAAGATAGAGAGGTCCTACTTACCCAGAGTCCCCTAACAGTTACATAATTGTAGTACAATATCAAAAGCAGTGATTTGACATACGATGTGTGTATAATTCTATGTCATTTTATCATGTGTAGATTCATGCAGCACAATCAAGGACTATTCTGTGTATTTGGGGAACATTTATCTCGGAAAGCCTAATTTCCTCTTCCTTAAAACCTAATCAAAGTGCTACTGGGAGGCTTGAGAATTATTTGTTAAATGTGTAGAATAGGATCTGACATATAGTAGGTTCTCAATAAAAGTTATGAATGTTAATTACCTTCTCACATTCCTGCAGACGTCCTTCAGGAAATCTTCATGAATTATCCCAAGTACATCTTAAACCTGTTTATTCATATGCAAAGTTGTATTTATATAATCTATATATTCATTCCATTTTAGAATGGCGAATATGCCATTTTTAATCTGATGTTGGGAGGTAACATATAATAAACTGGGAAAAATACCCAAGTATTAAAGTCTAAATGAATATCTGATATTGAGTCACTGTGGCTTCATTTATCTGTGAACTTGGGCAAGTCGCTTATACATTCTGAAAATGTTCCATCAAGAGTCAAATGGAGATGATCAAATTATTTCCCCTACTTTGGCTTGTTATGAGTCTTTGTGAAAGTACTTGTAAACTGTAAAAAATGGAAACACTGGGAGGTTAAATGGCTTGTCCAAGGTCTCACAGCTTGTGAGGAGGGGTATAATAGCAAGCTAGAGTTTGAACTCAGGCAATTTGACTCTAAAACCCATACTCCAAACTTAAGCCTCCTGCTCAAAACTTCAGTGTCTTGAGGTAAATAAAGGAGTGCAAATGATCAAATCTAAATGTAACTGGAGGTATCCTTCCAAAACAGTTTTTTAAGTCAGAGGACTCAAGCTGAAACTATAAAAACTGCCATTTCAAAGATTTTCTCTCTCAAGACCCATTTGGGCCAAACTTTTCCATTAATCTGAAAGGTTGCCCTGAATAGGCCTTTAATACAAATCAAGCCCCCCATCTTGTTGGTAGGGAAAACAAACTAGTAACCTGAACACTAAATTTAAACTTAGTGTACTTTAATGTGCTATATTGAAAAGAATAAAAGGCATAGTTTTTTCTGTTAGACTGTGTTACATTTTTTCATTGGAACAAAAAAATATATATAATTCTTTCTGTGAATTTAGATTTCTTTCACCTGTAAATTAGCTTTCTCCAAAGCTCATTACCCAGAAGATGTCCTGAAATACAACACTTTCATAATCAAAAAATTTTGAGAAAGAAGTCCCTCTATATAGCTCCTCTTGGGAGATTTATCATACATATTAGCATATCAATACTGTTTAACCTCCTTTTATCAACATTTCACAAACTCATATAACCATAGAACCCTGAAAAACCAGTGTTGCAAAGAGCAATCTTTAGTGTAACTTGCTGCTTGTTTTTGTGAGTGTGTATTTTTGTTTGAGCACTGGCTGAGACCTCCAGACTGCAGTGAAGTATTTCAGGACCCAGGGTAAGATTCTTGGAACTGATCATGAAAATGAAATTAGGCAAGACTGGGTGAAGTTTAGCATCAGCTGTGTTGTTAATGTCTTTCTGCTCGAGGAGTTGAGAGCAAATACTCCTGACATTGAAAATGTACTGATTTTCATGGCTATTCTATTTTGAAGCAGTGGCCTTTTGAGGGCCTTCAGCCCAACCATTTTGGGCATAGGAGGTGATCACCTAAAGGAAGTAGAAATTCCCACAGACAATCATTCTGGAAAGAGAAACTTGCTGGAATCAGACATGTGGACTCAAAAAACAGGCCTTATTGATACAGAAAAAGCATTTTGATAAAAATCCAACATCCTATTTGTAGTGAGGTGGATGAACCTAGAGACTGTCATACAGAGTGAAGTAAGTCAGAAAGAGAAAAACAAATACCGTATGCTAACACATATGTAGGGAATCTAAAAAAAAAAAAAATGGTTCTGAAGAACCTAGGGGCAGGACAGGAATAAAGAGGCAAACAGAGAGAATGGACTTGAGGACACGGGGAGGGGGAAGGGTAAGCTGGCATGAAGTGAGAGAGTGGCATGGACATATATACACTACCAAATGTAAAATCGATAGCTAGTGGGAAGCAGCCACATAGCACAGGGAGATCAGCTTAGTGCTTTGTGTCCACCTAGAGGGGTGGGATAGGGAGGGTGGGAGGAAGAAGGAAGAGGGAGGGGATATGGGGATATATGTATATGTATAGCTGATTCACTTTGTTATACAGCAGAAACTAACACCATTGTAAAGCAATTATACTCCAATAAATACGTTAAAAAAAATCAAACATCCATTACAAGGGAAAAAAAAGCCTTTCAGCAAACTAGAGGGAAATTTCCCCAACTTGAAAAAAAAAAGCATCCACAAAAAACCTACAGCTAACACCATACTTAACAGTAAAAGACTGACTGCTTTCCCTCTAAAATCACGGACAAGTCAAGAACATCCACTCTCATCAGTCCTTTTAACACAGTACTGGAAGTTCTGGAACTTAATGGAAGTCACTGCAACAAGGCAAAAAAAAAGAAATAAAAGGCATAGAAAGAGAGCAGAGTTTCTCACCCCCTCCTGCCCCTCTCTTTCCCTTGTGCAGTCACTGGTGATGGGGAACCAGCCTGTAGTAGGAGGAATAGAGGCGAGGTCTAAAAGAGACAAGCTTCCCCGGAACTGCAAGATGATGATTGGCAGAGGAGTAAGCAGGGGCTCTAGCTGAGTGGAGGCCTGTCCGGAGCCACATAGGAACAGAGAGAGAGGTAAAACTGATGCTTGAGCTTACAGAGCAAACACTATACCTGAAGATTCCCCGGTAAGTACTAGGGGGAGTCTGAATGGTTGCCTGAGGTCATGCCATAGGAGCTACAATTGGGGCACATTTATAACATACTCCAGTAAAACCCACAATACACACACGCACACACACACACACACACACACTTAAGCTATATACAAAATTGCATAAAACAAATGCTTGATATAGTAAGGGAATCTGAATTTAGGGAAGGAAAAAAAACTTTGATGACAATAAAGAAATCTTTAAACTTAAAAAAGAAAAAAAAATTAGAAATCAACAGCCTAATACCCAATTAATTAACTTCTCTGCTGAAGTTTACAGGGAGATTTGCTTTGTCCCAAAGCAGAATACAATGAAGTTCTAATGATTTCTAATGGAAAGGCTGATCTCCTAGAAATCCTTTCTATCTGGCCTGATATTGACAGTCAGTATATGTATCACTAAAATTCATTCTAAGGACAAAAAGCACAATGAGATACCACTTCACATTCATTAGGATGGCTACTATAAAAAACAAAACAAAAGAGAACAAAAAACAAAAAAACACAGAAAATAAGTGTTGGCAAGGATGTGTAGAAATTGAAACTCTTATGCACTATTGGTGGGAATGTAAAATGGTACAGCTGCTGTGGAAAATAGTATGGGTGTTCATCCAAGAATTACAATATGATTCAGCAATTCCGCTTTTGGGTACATACTGAAAAGAACTGAAAGCAGGATCTCAAAGACATTTGTACATCCATGTTCATAGCAGTATTATTCCCAATAGCTAAAGTGCAGCAGGAACCCAAAGTTTCCATCAATGACAGATGACTGATGACTGTATAAGAAAAATGAGATATATATCTATATCTATATATGGATATTATTCAGACTTAGAAAGCAAGGAAATTCTGAGTCATGCCACTACACAGATGAAACTTGAGGCCATGATGCTCAGTGAAATAAGGCAATCACATAAAGACAAATACTGTATGATTCCACTTACATGAGGTACTTAGAGTAGTTAAATTCTTAGAGACAGATAGTGGAATGGTGGTTGCAGAGGCTAAAGGCAGGAGGGAATGGGGAGCTGTTTAATGGGTACAGAGTTTTAGTCATGCTAGATGAAGAGCTCTGTGGATTAATGGTGGTGATGGTAGCACAATAATATGAATGTACTTAATGCTTCTGAACTGTGAACTTAAAAATGATTAAGATGGTACCACTACGCACCTATTAGAATGGCTAAAAAATTTTAAACTGACAATAACAAGTGCTGATAAGGATGTGGAGCAACAGGAACTCTCATTCATTGCTAGTAAGAATACAAAATGGTAAAACCACTTTGAAAGACAGTTTGGTAGTTTTCTATAAAGCTAAACATAGTTTAACCATATGAACCAGAAATCACACTCCTAGGTATTTACCCAACTGAGTTGAAAACTTATGTCCACACAAAACCTGTACACAAATATTTATAGTAGCTTTATTCATAATCACCAAAACTTGGAAGCAACTAAGATGCCCTTCAATAGATGCATGGATAAGCAATCTGTGGTACATCTGTACAGTGGATTGTCATTCAGTGATAAAAAGGAATATACGATCAAGCTATGAAAGACATGGAGGAACCATAAGTGCATAAGGCTAAGTGAAAGAAGGCAAACTGAAAAGGCTACCTACTGTATGATTCCAACCATACAACATTATTGAAAAGGAAGAAGTGTGGAGACAGTAAAAAGATCAGTGGTTGCCAGTGGTTAGTAGGAAGGGAGGAGCAATGAATAGGTGGAGGATGGGATTTTTAGGGCAGTGAAACAATTTTGTGTGATTCTATAATGACAGATACATGACATTATGCATTTGTCAAACCCCACAGAATTGTACAACACAAAGAGGGAACTTTAATGTAAACTATGGGCTATGGTTAATAATTATGTAGCAGTATTTGTTTATTTACTATAACAAATATGCCATATTGATGCAAGATGTTAATAATAGGAGAACTGAGTACAGGAGAGCAGTTATATGGGAATTCTCTGTACTGTCTGCTCAGTTTTTCTGATAATCTAAAACTGTTCTAGAAAACTAAAGTTTATTAATTTTTAAAAATGGTCAGAATGGTAAGTTTTATGTTATATGTATTGTACCACAATTTTTTTAATAAAAAATTTACTGTCAGGAGGAAACAGAAGCACAGTCCACATTTGTTTCTCATCGCTGGGAAGGGATAAGAGTCTCCCCAGTTATTCCAGATTCAGTTTCGTTTCACATCAGTGGTATCCTAGTGTCCTGGAAAGAGGCCAGAGCTAGGGCTGTTACAGGATGTGTATATTTGGGATGTGAATATCATGATTTCTAGGAGGGAAATGCAGTCACAGGGAACAATAGCACACTAGCTCCAAATATTGGGTTAGTGCCAAAGATCAGTCTTCATGATGTTAATACATATCTAGAGGGTACTGTTTTTTTAAAAATTACTCGCTGTAGTAATTTGCATAAGCTTACTAGATTGGTGTGAGGTTTTCTGTACTTCAAAAATTGGAGGTAATCATCTTTAAATGTGCCAGTGTTTCTTGCTGTCCTTCTTCTACATGTTTTTACTGTTTTTCTCACTTCTATCTTCATAGTTTTCTTGCCCTTCCTATGAAAAATGTGATACAGTGTAAAGATGAGAAATCAAACAAATTATCTCACATACATGATGCAGTGTTTGGGAGATGTACTGATATGTGCAATTTACTTTGAAATGCATTAACAAAGATAGATTGGGGATGGATGAATAGAGGAATGGATTGAAGTGGATAGATATGGGATAAAGCAAGGATAGTAAAATGTTAATGGTGGAATCTTTTTCACTATGTTTACTATGAAAATTCTATCAACTCTCCTGTATGTTTGAAACTTTTCATAATAAAATATTTTTTAAACTACTTACCAGAATGAAAAAATAAAATTAATCACTTGTAATCCCCCTCCAAAAGAATTCTTTTCCAGTGGAGTTTTGTCACTAGTGACTAAGAGCAAGCTGCTAAAGCTTCCTAACTCAGTCACCTCCTGTGTGAAATTATAAAGCTGGACAAAATCAGCAGTTCCCAAAAGTCATTTTATGTGTTGGCGGCACCAGAGTCATTCTGGAGCCCCACCCTAAACCTATAAAATTAGACTCTCACGGAATCCATATTTTTTAGACAAGTGTCTCATGGGGTACCAACCTGGTTGGTTAGTACCAACCAGGTTTAGAAACCTTTGGACTACAGAGTCTTTTCCCATTCTGAAGTGGGTACCTGTTTATACTAAACCCTTACTAGGAACACATGTTCTTAAATTTTTTAAGGTCCAGGGATCTTATTAAAATATAGATTCTGCGGGTGGGGATCTTAGATTCTGCATTTAACAAGTTCCGGTTCTGAGGCCAATGCCGGTGATGCCTCGACCATATTTTGAGAATCAAAGAGCTAGAAGATCAGAAACAAGAGACAGGGGAACCCCCTATTTTTTCATAGGTTCAATTCTTTTTGGCCAAACCACACTCACAGGAAGTGAAGCATGTTGAACACCTTCCATTTTCTGAATTTGATATAGAATAATCATATGGATAAGCCTAGTGCCTTTTTGGTGTGAGCAGTCATTATTTCTGGAGAAAAGCTCAATGTGGTATTTAACTGAAAGTTTTGGATACCTGATCCACTTACCTTAGACACTTTCAGGCAACGATACAAAAGTTCACCAGGCTGTTCTGGATTAAGGATAGACATCTTCAGGAGCCACAGATATAATAAGGGTAAGCATAGGATTGCAGCCTGAGATTAAAGGAAAAGTCATGGACTGAAAAAACAAACCAAAAAATAGTGGGAACTCACTGGAAGTTGACTAAAGTACCTGGAAAGTTCATTTGCTTTCCTCCTTGCTTTCATATGCTACCTGACTTACCTTTCTAATAATATTTTGTGAACAATTATTGAGAATTTATTATGGTCCAGTCACTGTGTTAGGTATTTATTAAGCACTTACTACAACCTCGCCACTAGTGATAAAGATGAACGAAACAATAGAACAAAGACACAGGTGTCGGAATTCCCTGGCGGTCCAGTGGTTAGGACTCGGTGCTTTCACTGCTGGGGCCCAGGTTCAGTCTCTGGTCAGGGAGCTAAGATCCTGCAAGCCACAGAGCATGGCCAAAAAAAAAAAAAAAACAGATATCATTGCTGCTCCTTGGGGATTACAATTAAGTGAGCTAAAAGACATTGTTATCATCAAAAAAATATGTGATTACAAATGTGATAAGTGTATGAAGGAAAAACTTATAGTGCTATGAAAAAGTGACTAGAGCGTGAAATCAGGCTTTTCAACAAACATGGAAGTCAAGCTGGCATCTAAATCCTGAAGAGGAAATACCAGTTGAAGAGGAAAGTATTCAGGAGTATTTTGGAAAAGAGAATCTTCTGGGCTGTATGAAGGCCCTGGGGCATTTGGCTTTTTCCCACCAGTGTAGCTGGAGCTGAATAGGCCGTGGGAAGAATGGCACAGATGAAGTTCAAGAGGAAGGCAGGGGCCAGCTTATGTCAGAGCTGGTAGGTGTGGGCCACAATAAGAATTTGGGGCTATATATTAAGCGCAAAGGAAAGCCATTTAACAGTGGAGTGACAGGATCTGATTTACCTTTAAAGAGACCACTCTGACTGCTATGTAAAGAGTAAATTTAAAGGTAACAAGCAGGGGGTATTCCCTGGTGGTCCAGTGGTTAGGACTCCACACTTGCACTTTCTCTGCCAAGGGCCTGGGGTTCAATCCCTGGTCCAGGAACTAAGATCCCACAAGCCAGGCTCAACCAGGAAGCAGCACTCACCTTGGGTAAGGCAAAAGGGTAAAGCACTCACCTTGGATGCGAAATTTAAAGAGCTGCCAAAACACTCAGTGATCCAGATTAGTCATACTTTAAAAGCAATATTTTAAAAAATAAAATCTACCAACTATGGCCTACAGTCCAGCTCCCTGTTTTTGTAAATAAATTTCTCTTGGAACCAGGGCTGAGATCAGCTTAAGAAAATACAACAGGATTGTGCAAGTGCAGATCCTGTCTTTACTAAAAATTTTGATGATTTTCCACCATTTTTTTTGCATTTATTTTGATTTTTAAAAATACTTCATTAAAATATGATTTATCACTGAGGTTTTTGACACCCCCATAAGTTTTGCACCTCAGGCGAGTGCCTCACTTGCCTCACCCTACAAGAGTAGAAATAGGAAGACCAATGAGGAGATCATTCACCTATTCATTCAGATTTCACATAAAAAGTCCAAATTGATGGTTTTGCTTAAAAGAATCAGATCTGTCTACCCTGAACCTGCTCTCCCATATGGCAATGGTTCCAACTCAGTAGGTCTATTGTGGGACAAGGAAGTTCCCCTAGAGGCCTGAGGGGCTCCTTGATTGAGAATTACTACTCAGAGGGACAGAGTGAGGGACACCTGGGAAAGCCAGAACTAGCACAAGATCCTCTGACCCAATCTGTCCTCTCATTACACTGTTTCCTTTGAGCATTAATATCAAATTAATAAAATTGTACCTTTCAAGATAAACAACAAGGATTTACTGCATAGCACAAGGAATTATATTCAGTATCTTGTAGTAACCTACAATGGAAAAGAATTGGAAAAAAAAAATATATATATATATATATATCTGAACCCCATGATGTGACATACTACTGGGAAGGACATCACTTTGAAGTTTCTTGCTAAAAATGCATACCTTCAATCTAATCATGAGAAAAATATCAGGCAGATCCAAACTAAGGGACGTTCTACAAAAGAACTGTACTCTTCACAATTTTAGTACTCTCCAAAAGTTTCAAGGTCATGAGGACAAGGAAAGACTGAGGAACTGTCACAGGCTGGAGGAGATTTAAGGAGACACGAGGACAAGATGCAATGTGGGATCCTGGATTGGGTCCTGGAACAGAAAATAGATACTGATGGAAAAGCTGATGGAATCCAAATAAAGTCTGTCATTTAGTTAATAGTATTGTACTGATGTTAATTTCCTGGTTTTGATAAATGTACTATGGTTATGCAAGATGTTAACATTAGGGAAAACTGGGTGATAGGTACTCAGGAACTCTCTGTATTATTTTTGCAACTTTAGCGTGTCTAAATTACTTCAAAATAAAAAGTTAACACACACACACACACACACCCCTTAAAGGCTGCTTTAGATTGATTGAGGCCCTCTGGAATGGACTGAGAGGCAAAGAGAGAGCCAAACTGCTTTGCTCAAGAAATTCACAGGACTTTGGGGAGTGACACTAGAGGACAGGGGAGAATGTCAAAAAGGAGACAAGTCCCCAACTACAAGGCTCTTTGTGGAGAGGCAGTCATGAGGAGGGAGTGGCTGAGGGACTTTTAAGAACAGCATCCAAGCTGAGGCTCTTTGTTGGGCCATAATGGGCTACCACGTCCCCCTTGAGTAAAAGTGTGCTCCGTGAAGGCTTGTGGTTGTACTTTGGGAACTGAATGAGTCGGGAGGATGCACAGCAGTAACACAGGACAACAAAGGGACAACACTGTGTGGGAGGTAAAATGGCAGAGAAAAAAAAGTCAGCAGAAGCAAGAACCCAAAGACAGAGTCAAATAGGAAATATGTGGGTACCATAAGAATTTCCAGAGGTTTTGAAGGAATACTGGGTTTCCCAGGATATTGTGCTTCTGGACTATTTTACTTAAAGCTTATTTTATTTTACACTTTGTCTTTAAAAATTCATTCCCTCTCCCTCTCCCTCTTCCTTAACCATCCCACCTTCCCCACCTCCTTCTGTCTTCTGTTTGCCTGGCTTTTCCTCCTCTTCCACTAACAGTTAACCACCATTGTTAGTTTTGTAAGTACCATTCTAGAAATTTTAAATATTTATTATTGAATATGAGTATATGTTGTCTTTCTTTTTACTCTTATACAATTAGAAGCATACTATACATAATTATCTGCACCTTGCTTCTTTTCTTCAGGATATTTCTAGAAAATCTTTCCATATCAGTTCATAAACAGCTTCCTCATTCTTCTATACAACTAACAGTAAGCCATTGATTCTATGCATCATAATGTTTTTAACCAGACCCTCTTGCTAGATATTATGGTGATTCTAGTGAAATTGCTAGGTGAAATGTACATGTATTATTTATCTCGATAGATACTGCTAAACTGTCCCACAAAAGGGAATTTTACTTAACTAATTTTACTTAATTTTAAAGGACCAGTTGATCATAGTAAATTGGAGTCTTAAGGGACAAAGATGCAAGTAAAACCTGGTTTTCACAAGGTCCTAATGAAAGTCCTAGAGGATCTACCATAGGGTGACCCAAACCTAAGCACATTAGGGCTACCCTCCTCTGCAGAACTGTCTCAGTGCTTCCGGGTCTTCCTCATCATTTCTAGTCCATGTTCTTCATTAAATAATGAAAATACCAGCAATTCCACATCTAGGAATGTCTTATGGATATGCCTGCAGACTTGTGAAGTGGCATGTGTACAAGATTACTTCTCAAAGCATTATTTGTAATAGCAAAAGAAGCAAGCAATCAATGCATCCATCAGTAGGGGACTGGTTAAATAAATAATGGTTAAAAATCATACAATGGAACACTAGGTATCTGTAAATAAGAATGGAGAGGCTCTTTTTGTGGTGATATAGCATAATCTCCAAGATCTATTGGGAAGTGAAAAAAATACAGTGCAGACCAAGGCGTATAAAGGCCACCACTGTGGGAGGGACGAATACGATACACATATATGCTTGTATTTGCATTAAATATCTCTGGAAGCATACATACGATTGTTTACTTCTAAGGAGAATAACTGAGTAGCTGAGGGACAGCCTTGTGAACCTTTCAAATGTTGAACCATATGGATGCAATACCTATTCACAAAATAAAATTAAACTGTCAAATAATCTTTTTAAATTTATTTTATTAAATAAATAAATATTAAATAAAATTTTATTTATTTATTTATTTATTTATTTTTGGCTGCGTTGGGTCTTTGTTGCTGTGTGCGGGCTTTCTCTAGTTGCGGCAAGCGGGGCCTACTCTTTGTTGCAGTGCGCAGGCTTCTCATTGCGGTGGCTTCTCTTGTTGCGGAGCATGGGCTCTAGGTGCACGGGCTTCAGGAGTTGTGGCATGCGGGCTCAGTAGTTGTGGCTCGCGGGCTCTAGAGCACAGGCTCAGTACTTGTGGCACACGGGCTTAGTTGCTCTGCGACATGTGGGATCTTCCCGGACCACGGCTCGAACCTGTGTCCCCTGCATTGGCAGGCGGATTCTTAACTACTGTGCCACTAGGGAAGTCCCACAAATAATTTTTTGGAAAGGAGAAAAGATTGACCAATAAGGCCATAGTGATTGTAAACACCATAGAGAAATGTTTGAGCTTACATTCAGCACCCCTGCACAGCACCTGGCCTCTAGCTGACACCCTGAGTGGTCCTTCCTGTTTCTGCTCAGTGTACTTCCTTGCACCTTAAAGTTGATGTGTCATTTTAGTGGATAATGTGGATTGGTTCACTCAGCCTGCATTGTACCCTCACTCCAGCCTGCATTGTACCTCCCCGGACTGGAGAGGCTAGAATACTAAAATCTACGGTCTGGCTCCTTTGCAGGTACAGCTCTGGATGTGAATTAGCTTCCACCAATTCAACACATTCGAGTGAGATTTGGAAGGCAAAAGTGAGGTAGACGCTATTTTCCTGTTCCTCTTGTGTATTTTCTTGCTTCAGGTGAGGTCACGGGAAAGTGGGGTTTTCTTTTTTTTACAGTAGCACCTTCGGTGTTCCTTCTATAGCTTCCTGGGGTTTAGGGTGCAGTTACTGTGGCAATAGGAGTCATGTTGGATTCCTGAACCCTGGAATGTATACGTGATGTTGGGGTCTTGTATTCGATAATTCAAAGTAGTGGCCTCAGAAGGCAGTTCCCTGGTGAGTCAGTTTGGTATTGTTTTAGGACTCATTACTGAAGTCCCAGCCTAGAACCTGCTCCTTCAGCCCTTTCAAAGATTTTCTAAGCACATAAATCTGCATAATAAATCCCTTCATGCTTAAAATGCTTCCAATGGTTTCTGTTTCCTGCGCTGAACCCTAGCTGGTACAATCAATAAGATTTCAGAGAATAATAATATACTGAAATGTTCTGCCCAGACCTTCACGTTCCAATCCAGGTTTTCTAATTACCCCCACTCCAGGGTCCTTCACTGTGATTCCAACCTTGACCCCATGCTGATAAGATATACAGAGCTCAAAATCAGTAGCCATCTGACTTTGCTACTTATCCTGATCCGACATTTGTTCCAAGTTTCTCACCATTTGGCATAATCTCCCCTCTGGAGCTGAGATTCTACACTTGTGACTCAGTTTCTGATTTTTGCCTAACACCCTGGAAGCTGAGTTCCTAAATAGATGGTTAGAACACTGTCTGGATCCCTGATCCCTGCAAGCACTTCAGGCTGGAGACCAACTCGAAGAGACAGGACTCAACCAGCATGGCTGTACAGGTGGTTAAAATACTGAAACAACCACTCTCCTGGATACCCCAGTGCTTCCTCACACTTCCCCTCCCACCTGGGGGCCACATGGACCCTCCCTACAATGCATCCACTAAAGATTAATGCTCTATCCAGCAGAGTCCTCAAGGCACGGGTTCCAGAGCCATGGTCAGGCTCAATTCTGATTAGTCCTTGACTGTTCCCTATTGGTGGTCAAATACTTGAGGAGCATTTCTGTATGCAGGTCTGTAGTGTCTTTGCTGATTGGGTGACCTCTTTACCTCTATTATTTATTTGCAGCTAGGAAACTTGCCTCCTATTTATTCCATGAATCTTTACTGTTCCATCTCTTGGTTTTAGATTCTAGTTTCCACTGATGTCCAAGACTTTTATATTATCCATTATATCTTCTGACAGATCTCTTAACTAGCTCATGTCTTACTGTAGAAAAGACTCCTGGGATTATGGATCCCTTTTAAAAGCCTCAATCTTTACCTGCCTTTAGTCCCAGCTTCCTGAATCCATCCTGTTCTAAACTATATTTACAAGAAAACATTAACATTCTAAGAAACAGTATTTTAAAAACACTTTAAACATTAAAATATGCTTAAATTCTTTAGGCTAAACAAAATTTTATCTCATGACCATTATTAAAAAATAAAATCTGTGGTTATTATTTAGGTCTTCTCTTTATATAGTGACAATAATTGTGTCCACACACTTAAATTGAGTTAATCTATGTTATTGGAAAATACTGTTAAAATCAAGACAGTCTGACAAAATTAGTCAAACTCACACTCGATTTGGCAAATTTTATGTTGCAAAATACATATTAGGTTTTTCCATATTATTTAGATTATTTCACCAAACAGAGAACCAATGATTGCACCATACAGAGAACCAATGATTGCTCCAAGTTATAGAATTCATAATACACCTACCTTTTAAAGAAGGATATTTGTGCTTCTCTTGTAAGGAATCTAAGAAAGAAGTTGGAAGGTAAGTTCAAAAGAAAGAACATTTAAAGTAGAAGAAATTCAAATGGGTGCATATCACTTATTTTTTTCAGAAAAGAGAACCAAGAAAATGTCCTAAATTAGAAAACAAGAAATCCTTGTGAAAATCTATTGACGTATGCCAGCAAAACAAGGGCAAAAATCAAGAACAATGAAGACATGGGATACAAGAAGACAGCAACCAATCAAAAGTCCAGTGAAGAACAATGCCAAGATGTGGCAGAGCTGGAAACAACCTGTCTCCATAGGACGTAAGTCAGTGGGCCCCAAGGAGCATGTATTCAAGAATGAGAACAGAATGCCTTTCATGCTGTAGATGGATAAAGGAGGTACATAGTTCCTCTTTCAGTAGGGAAAAAGAAAGGCAATTAAAATTTGTAGGAAAAACAAAAATTCACAAGAAAGCCACAGTGCAGATATGAAGCAAACTAAAATGTGGCTTGATTTGAACAGTTGATGGTATTTAAGGAAAGGGACATTCTCTTAGGTGGCAGAGGGGTCAAAAAGTGGACTCATGAAGGAGGAAATGTCCTGGCATAGCACCTGCCGCTGCACTGAGTAATATTTACATAGTGATAATAAAGCAAATGTTGCTTACTGCCGTTCAAAGTTTAGAATCAGTTATAGACAAAACACTGCATATTTATTTATAGCTACAGAACAGAGTGTAGTTGTCATTAACCCTGATGTCATAAAATTAAAAGACAGAAAGCAAAAGTGAAGCTGACAGAGGTTGGGTGAAAGAACAGGAGGAGAAAAGGAAAGGAGGGTGTGATAATGGCTTCATCTTACAGGGGAGACAAAGCTATTATTAAAAAAAAAGCTGATGAGGGACTTCCCTGGTGGTCCAGTGGCTAAGACTCCATGCTCCCAATGCATGGGGCCCAGGTTCGATCCCTGGCCGGGGAACTAGATCCCACATGCCGCAACTAAGAAGTTCGCATGCCGCAACTAAAGATCCAGCGTGCCACAACTAAGAGATCCTGCCTGCCGCAACTAAGACCTGACACAGCTAAATAAATAAATAAATAAATATATATATATATATATATATATATATATATATATATATATATATTTTTTTTTTTTTTTTTTTTTAAAGCTGATGGGGACTTCCCTGGTGGTGCTGTGGTTAAGAATCCACCTGCCAATGCAGGGAACACGGGTTCGAGCCCTGGTCTGGGAAGATCCCACATGCTGCAGAGCAACTAAGCCCGTGTGCCACAGCTACCAAGCCCGGGCTCTAGAGCCCATAAGCCACAACTACTGAGCCCACACGCTGCAACTACTGAAGCCTGCACGCTCTAGGGCCCACATGCTGCAACTACTGATCCCACGTGCTGCAGTTACTGAAGCCTGCGTGCCTACAGCCTGTGCTCTGCAACAAAAGAAGCCACCGCAATGAGAAGCCCGCGCACCGCAACGAAGAGTAGCCCCCACTCACCACAACTAGCGAAAGCCTGCGCAGCAACGAAGACCTAACACAGACAAAAAAAAAAAAAAAAAAAAGCTGATGAACAGGAAATAGGAGTTTATCTTAAGTTATAAAGACTTCCAATAGAATAAAGTTATATTAGAGATAATATAACTACTAAAAATGGAGAGAAGGGAGAGTAGCTTAAGTAAAGTCCCTACCTTTCAAAGGTAGGAATAAATGTCTACAATTGATACATCAAGAAGTATTAACATAGGAATATTATTCAGAGTTATAAAGATGACTACCTGGAAAACAAAACGAGTTGCCCCAGAGAAGCAGAACTGGGATGAATGGAGAAGGAATGGCAGGGGGGCTGTGGCATTTCAAGTCCCCTGGACTGGCTAATTTTTCTTTACTAAATAGCGTTAGAGATTTGCACAGCGTGTGAACCCTTGCAGGGCTGAATTCTTATCCATGTTTTTAATATCATTTGAACTTTTTTTGTTTTTAATGAGATTTCCTAATCAATATCTTCATTACATTTAAAATTCTTTCATAATACTAGAAGCTACACAAATTGGTTCTCTTTCAATCTCTAACGAATATTGGCTTTTCTACAATTTCCTATAACCTAGTTTATGTATAATCGTGTATAGAAATCTCTCCTTTGCTATTTTATGAGACAAGGGTGGGATATTTATGAAGCAGGTGTAATGAAGTTCTGATCTAGTTTTAGTGCCTACAAAAATGAAGGGAAAATCATAAAAATACTCATAGAATAGATTGAGTAAACAAATATATATCAAGTACATATTACCTACCAGGCACAAGGCTAGCTCATAATATCCTATATCAAGACAGGACTGGAAGCATTATTCCATCCCTAGTAGCACTTTACCTGAAATTTTAGAAAATGTGTTCATTTAGTGCAGGATTTCTCAACCTTGGCACAATTGACACGTTGGACCACGTAATTCTTTGTTGTTGAAGGTCTGTCCTGTGCCTTATAGGATATTTAGCGGCATCCCTGGTTTCTACCACTAGATGCCAGTAATATGCCCTCCCCTCTCCCCTGCTCCCAGCAGTGACAACCAAAACTGTCCCCAGACTTTGTACCTGGTTGAGAATCATTGGGTGTGATCATATTTTCAAAGATCTAAAATTTATTTAATTTTAGAGATACTATTACTGTGCCAACATTGCTTATTTCTTTTGTGATGAATTTGTCTTGCATACCGATGAACGTTCGATTTGAGAAATATAAGCCACAGTGGCCTCCGATTCTTAGATGAGATAAATGGAATCTTTTAGCACTGCAGTTGAGCGGCATTTTCAACTAACTTATGAATAGCAGAACAAATATGATTCGCTATTTTTAGCTTAGGGAGTCTATCTTAAACCATACATGGCTGGTAAAAATGTGAAATCTAAGCTTTTAGGATTTCTCTTGAGTTAACCAGATGGCATGCTTATGATCTGCCTACAAAATCTTTCCATTCTTTTCAAATAAAAAGCTATTTTTCACTTTCCACTTTAAGATCATATGCTTTTAGATTCTTTCCAAGTGAGAAAAAAAAGTCCAGGCTACATTAGACACTAAAGTAAACCATCACAAGTCCTGAGATTCCTGGGACTTCTTAATTTAGGAAAATGTCACCTACCTTCATGTTCTTTACCCTTACCTTCTTATATCTTCATGTAACCTAAGCTTCTAATCTATCCTTACAGTAACAGCAAACACATGTACATTCCTTATTTGCCAGGCCTCATTCTAAGCTCCTTCACATTTAAATTGTTTTCCACTTTATTGAGGTATAACTGATATACAAAAAACTGCACATATTTAAAGTATACAATTTGATAAGTTTGCACATATGCATACAACTGTGAAACCATCAGCACAATCAAGGCAATAAACATATCTATCAAAATAAAATGTTTTATTTTGACTTAATTTCAGACAGAAAAATTACAAGAACAGTACAAAGAGCTCCTGAACATATTTCACTCAGATTCACCAGTTGTTAGCCCTTTACTACATTTGCTTCTCCCTCCCCCCGCCGCCCCGTGTGTGTGTCTATAGTATGTAACTTTTTTCTGAACCATTTAAGTAAGTTACATTATGCCATTTTTACCTCTAAATACCTCTGTGTAGTGTTTTTCCTAAAATCAAAGAAATTGACATAATTATGATACTATCATCTAATCTACATTCAGATTTCACCATTTGTCCTAAAAATGTCCTTTAAATCAGAGAAAAATCCAAGATGAATTTGCGCATTCAATTGTCATGGCTCTTTATCATCCTTTAGTCTGGCACAGTTTCTCAGTCTTTCTTTGCAGTAAATGACATTGACATTTTTGACGAGTACAGGCCACTCATGTTGTAGACTGTTCCTCAGTTTGGATTTGTGTGATAGTTCATGATTAGATTCAGGCTATGCCATGTGGCAGGCACACCACAGAAGTGATGGTGAGTTCTTTTCAGTGCTTCAAAAGACATATGATATTGGTTTTTCCAAATATTAGTGATACTGTCTTTGACATTGGTTAAGGTGTTATCAGCCAGGTTTCTCCGTCAAATTATTAGTTTACCCTTTGTAGTTAATAGGTATCTTGTAGAGAGATACTTTAAGACTATGTAAATATTCTGTTATCCTCAAACTTTCACCCACTAGTTTTAGCACCCGTAATTTTACTATTATGGTTGCCAAATAATGATTTCTAATTTTTCATTTCTTCTACATGGCTTTCCTTTTTACTTTAAAAATGAACTTTTTTTCCCTATCTGTCTACCTATGTATCTACCTGTCTGTCTGTCTAGTTCCATCATTGTGGTCCTGCTCTTTACTCAATAGGTTATATTCCTTTGCTTTCATTTTTTATCTTGATGTTCAAATTGTTACAGATTTGCTCAATAGAGCTCCTTCGAACAGGCTTCTGTAATTGACATAGCTCAAAAAGATGTTCCAGGTTCATCTTGTATTTTCTCTGTCCCAGTCCTGGAATCAAGCGTTTCTTCAAGGAGTCTTGGTTCTTTTTAATGGAGAATGGGATTTCAAAGCCAGCATCTGGATGCTGTGTGCTTGCTGCTACTAGGCTCAATGAACAGACAAATGGGAAATAGATGTATTTATAGGCATTTATACCTACATATTTGTGTGTATATACATACATGCATACATATACATATAAAGGAATACCTCATCTTACTGCGCTTCACAGATACTGCATTTTTTACAAATTCAAAGTCTGTGGCAACCCTGCATCAAGCAAGTCTATCACCGCAGCATTTTTCCAACAGCATCTGTTCATGTCTCTGTGTCACATTTTGGTAATTCTTGCAATATTTCAAACTTTTTCATTATTATTATATTTGTTATGGTGATCTTTGATGTTACTATTGCAAAAAGACTACGATTCGCTGAAGACTCAAATGATGGTTAGCATTTTTTAGCAATAAATTTTTTTTTTGTTTGGCCGTGTTGTGTGGCATGCGGGATCCCCGACCAGGGATTGAACCCATGCCCGCTGCAGTGGAAGCATGGAGTCTTAACCACTGGACCGCCAGGGAAGTCCCAGCAATAAACTATGTATATTGTTTTTTAGACATAATGCTATTGCACACTTAATACACTACAGTATAGTGTAAACATAACTTTTACATGCACTGGAAAACCAAAAAACTAGCGTGACTCTCGTTATTGCAATACTTCCTTTATTGTGGTGGTCTGGAACCGAACCCGCATATCTCCAAGGTATTTCTGTATTAACATTTACTCATCATTACTATCCTATGAAATATCTACCACTTTTACTATTATTTTCATCTTACAATTGAAGAAACTGAGGCACAGAAGACGTTAAATAACTTGCTAAAGGTCTCCCAGTCAAATGATAAGCCTGAGATCGGAACCTGGGCAGTCTGGCTGCAGGCTTACCCTCTTAGCATGACTTTTTTTTTTTTTTAACAACTTTATTGGAATATAATTGCTTTACAATGGTGTGTTAGTTTCTGCTTTATAACAAAGTGAATCAGCTTTATAACAAAGTGAATCAGCTATACATATACATATATCCCCATATCTCCTCCCTCTTGCATCTCCCTCCCACCCTCCCTATCCCACCCCTCTAGGTGGTCACAAAGCACTGAGCTGATCTCCCTGTGCTATGCGGCTGCTTCCCACTAGCTAGCTATTTTACATTTGGTAGTGTATATATGTCCATGCCACTCTCTCACTTCATCCCAGCTTACCCTTCCCCTTCCCCATGTCCTCAAGTCCATCATCTATGTCTACGTCTTTATTCCTGTCCTTAGCGTGACTATTTAAAGATAAAATTATTTCCAGGGTTGAGAAGGAAGTTTATCCAATATGATCTAAAATTTTTTATTGAGTTCTTTGACTTTAATGTCATATCCCGTTTTCTACTTGGGGAAGAGGTAGGGAATGTACTGCTACCTGGGAATCAAATCCAAGCGAGACGACACACAATTCCTTCTTCACTCAGAAAACTAAAGGTTTGCAACTGCACCAAACTTGCTATGCCTGGTTCTCTCTTTCTTAAGGCTGAGTCTAACCCTCTGAGGATTTTCAGGCTGTGGTGGAAACAGGCTTCTGGTGAGCCTGCCCATCTATCCAGGGTATGTGATCAGACTTCACCTCAGGCTAAGCTGAGGCTCCATTTCCTGCTGCTTATTCACACTTCAAAGTACTCAGGCAAAGCAAGAAATTTAGTGTGTTTTTTTAAGTGGAGGATGAATAGGATTGTGGATTTTTTGATAAGGTCAAAGGATATTTATTACTTTAAAAGTAATCAAGAAATACCTCATGGTGGGATATTGGAAAGTTTTTAATACCTATCCAGAGAGTTCTTGCCTAGCTCATGACTCTGTTGCTCTGAAGGAAGCAAAAATTTTAACAATGACTTGTAAGACAAATTTAATTCTGACCAGGAGGGTAGACTTTGCCATGACACCAGTGTGAATTTATCCCTGGAAGATTTTGTAAGAGCAAAAAGAAGAAGGTTGAATATAAATTAGACATATACCTTATGTCTAATTTTGTGAGTGATATCATGAAAATTTAAAAAATTCATCATGTGACACCAAGGCCAGTGATTCTTGAAGGAAATACAAAGGGATAGGGAAGCTAAATGATATTCTAACAATATAAGCACCAGTGATTCCACTGAGTAAGAAGGAGGGTGTTTAAAGCAACCAAAGTGCCATGAATGGAGCTCTCAGATGAACTCAGACAAACCCAAAAGATCACGGATGAATAAAAAACATAAGAACTCTAAGGATAGTGTGGTAGGGTAGCCACACCACAAATTATCTCTGTATAGACTTATACATACGTGGAAACTTGATACACTGCAGATTAGTGGGATATGTTGAATTATTTACTAACTGTTGCTTGGACAATTGATTATCTATATGGAAAATAATACAATCCGTTCCTATTTCACACCATAAACAAAAATAACATAAACAATAATACAACCCATTCCTATTTCACACCATAAATAAAAATAATTAACAGGAAGATTAAAGTCCTAAATATGAAAAACAAAAATTTTAAACAAGGGAATGCTGAGGATAGGGAGAATATCCTTATGACTGTAGGATAGAAAAGAGTTGTTTGTTGTTGTTTTTTAAACAAAATTAAAGCATACATGCAAGAAAATGACATTTGATTATGTTAAAGTTTAAAAATTCTGTACATCCAAAACTTCCATAAACAAAGTGAAAAAACAAGCTGCAGATTGGAACACTATATTTGCAAATGCAAATGAATGACAAGGAATTAGTTTCTTGAGTAAAGAACTCCTACAAATCAATACAAGAAAGACAACCCAATATTGTAAAATACTACTACTACTACTACTAATGATGATGATGACATAGGGTATTAACATACACAAGAGTCCTTTACAGAAAAGGAAAGTTGAAGAGCCAACAAATGTATGAAAAGATGCTCCACTTCATTGGTAATCAGTGATGAAAACCATAATGGGGTACAATTAGATTGGCAAGTTAAGAATTCTGAGAATGTTAAACACTGGGCAAGATGTGAAGCAAAAGGGAAGTTCTGGTAAAAGAATATGTTGCTGTATCCACTTAGGAGAGCAGTTTGGAAGTTTATATTGAGGTAGAAGATGCACATGCCCTAGGACCTCCTAATTCTGCTCCTAGGTAAAATTTCCTTTAGAGAAATGTTACTTGTGTGCACAAGGCACTAAGAGAAAGAATGTTCATAGCTACCTTGTATGTAATACCAAATATCTGGCAACAACCTAAATCCCCCATCCACTGGAGAGTGGGTAAATAACATGTGGTATATTCAGTCAAGTAAATTCTCTACAGCGGTGGAAATGAATAAATTTACAGCTATCTGTATCCCCACAGATGAAGCAGAATGCAAAAGAATACATAAAGATTCCACTGACATAAAATTTTTAAAGAAATCCTATATATATTGCTTAAGGACACACATGTGTGCATGCATGAGCGTGCACACACACACAAATGTAAATTATAATAAAATGCATGGAAACGAAAATCACCAAATTTAGGAGTTGGCATTTTTGTTGGGGTTGGGGAGATGCAAAGTAAGGAAAAAGTGATTATGGAGTACAAACTATTAGTAATGCTTTATTTCTTAAGCTCTTTATTTTTTTTAACACAGGTGCTGGTTACATTAATGTGCATACTTTTTATGAGTCTGAAATGTTTCATAGTATATTTAAAAGATAAATCACCTTGGTCTTATTTTCCTGACTGTAGGCTCATCATGATACGAACATAGTTCCTCATCATGATAGAGAGGTATTACCCCTTTTCCAATCAAGCCTTTATGTTCTAGAATTTGGGCTCTTCTCCATTGGTGTGTGTGTGTAGGAAGAGGGGAGGGTCTGTTGTGGCTCCTTCGTATTTCAGTGGCTCAGGGAAAATAATTTCTTCTAGGCCTTTGTTGGAAAGGAATTAATCTGGTGCTGAGAATGGAATAGGGATGTGGGAGATACTGGTACTGGGATGGAAAAAGTAGTCTGATCAGAGAAAAAGGAGGGGTCCTGGGGACTGGGAAGGTGATTGGGTTTGCGGGATCTTCTTAAGATGTTTAGACAAGTCTCTCTTATGTGGCCATGTCCAGGGTGGTCAAGGCTGGTATAACTGCAGGGGCCTTGAGAGCAAAGCAGAAGTCTCTGTGCTGTGCCAGCCTGGTCAGTGGGGAGATGGCAGTGAGGGCATCCTGGTGATCCTCAAAGAGCAACGGTCTACTAGATAGAGGAGTGCCATCCCCAGCAACAGCATTCTCTAGAAAGAGCAATGCAATGTAAACAATGAACCACACCCCATCCTTGGCATCAGGTAAGGCCAAGGGTTCTTTTAGGAGCCAATGAAGGGGTTAGGAAATCCCATTTCCCACCCATATTGGAAGTTCTTTAGCCAGCCCTGAGGAAGCTCAGGTTAGATTTAATTTACTTTAGAAAAACAGAGAAATGTGATGTTTCTTGTACCTGAATGATTACACATTAATGTCAGAAAGCAGAATAAGCAAAGGCTAGAGACTATTAGGAATAGGTCCAAATCCAAAGAAAAGAGTACATTGTGAGCAGATAATTGGGAGCAAACAGAGCTAGGAGTCTCTTTTTCCCATCTTCTCAAGGGAAAAAAATAACCTCCAAACCAATGGGCCAGACCAAAGGTAAAACAAGGAAACTTAGGTTCCCAAATAAGTGTATAACAGAAGCATTAGCTGAACCTATAAGCTGGGTTATCAGTGTGACGCAGCTTCCAAGAAAATAAACCCCACAGCGGACTGCACTGACAGACTTAAATGGTCGGACCACCGGAGGGAGAAAAATCCCACTGGATGCCAGTTAGGCCACAGCCAGATTTGAGGAACAGCCAAAAGTACTCAGAAGTGAGTGAAATTGAGCTTTCAGATAACCATATTCTATGTCAAGCTGTTTACATGTATGCCAACTCACCTACAGAAAACCTTGCATTCCCTATGCTGTAAAAACGTAAGTATAACTCTATTTTATCTTATATAGGTTTCTGAAAATCAATGAGCACTAAAGTATACTTAGAAAAGATTACACAAAAGTTACTTATATAGAATGTCCATGTTTTAAGAGTATGTATAAGGAACAAAAGAAAGTGTATTAGGGTTCTCCAGAGAAACAGAACCAATAAGAAGTGTGTGTGTGTGTGTGTGTGTGTGTGTGTGTGTGTGTGTGTGTGTATAATATTTTGCTCTTATAAAAAAGATCCCAGAGAGGTTCCTAGTCCTGTCTGCCATGTGAGGATACAATGTGAAGTCTGAACATAAAGAAACAATAGCTGCCAGAGACAAACACTTTAAAAAGCATATCTATGATCCTAAGAAGCCCGTAAGTCTAGGGATGTTTACTATAACAGCAAAAAGCTGAATACATCTCAGTGACCTCGGAGAAAGGGTGAAATTATATTTTAAGTTCTACTTAACAATAGCAATAATAAAATCCCTCTACAAATATTTTTGTTTCTTTTAAAATGTGAGGCCTAAACTCTGACACATACATATATAGATGCAAAGAGATTATTATAAGGAAGTAGCTCACAAGATTATAAAGGCTGACAAGTCCCAAGACATGCAGGGTACGCAGGCAAGCTGAAGACCCAGAAGAGTCAAAGGTGCGGCTCCAGTCCAAAGGCCAGCAGGCTCAACCCAGAAAGAGGTGAGTCTGAGGCCAGGAAAAAACAGATGTCCCAGCTGGAAGGCAGTCAGCCAGGAGGAATTCTCTCTTACTGGGGGCAGGGAGAGGAGAGTAGGCCTTTTTGTCCTATTCAGGCTTTCAACTAATTGACTGAGGTCCACCCACCTTAGGAGGGCAATCTATTTTACTCTGTCTATATTTAAACATTAATCTCATCCAAAAAACATTCTCACAGAACGTTAATATCTGGGCTCCACGTGGCCCAGTCAAGTTTACATATAATATTAACCACCACAAAAGGGAATACATAAAAATGTTATCCATTTATTAGATAATAATAGTTTCACTTGAATTGGCCTTATATTTTGTTATCTCAAATGGCATATTATATTTCCATATTTTATTTTTAAAAATTTTACTGAGTTATAATTAACACACAGTATCACATGTATTTCCATAGCTTCTTTTTCACGTTTTTAGTTTCAATCACTTTTAGTTCCTGTCAAATTAATTTATAAATCTTAATTAATAAAACATTCTATTCTGGAAAACCTAAATAAAGAATTGATACCTTCACTAAATACTTTTAGTAAGGACAAATTTCCAAAAATATTTTCATATTCTAAATGTTTGCTCTGATTTCAAAATCTCTAATGAAGAAAATATACAAGGCTTGATAAGATTTCCAAATTACTTTTGTAGTTCTAGCACTACAGGCTGCCACTGAAACCAAAATATAATTCCAATTATCATTATCACAATTCTAAGCTCTTCATATATTATTTAACTTTCTCAGAAAAATTTTACCTTTATTTGCTATCACAAATTTATGATAATAAATATATAGTTTACTGGGAAAATACTTAAAAGTGATTCATTTATTTACAACTTTATTACATCATTTGGAGATATCTGAATTTAGTGTCTTTGGGCCAAGTTAAAACATCTGGAAATCTTTCTAAAACTTTGGCTAAATTTCCAGATTTTTCCCCAGCATTCCATAGTACTGGCTGTTCAAAACCCAGTAAAATTTCTATATAGTTTTTATTGGAATCATTTCCCTTGAATGCCTGTAATAAATTTTGATATCTTCTCCCAGATGTTACTTTTAGCTCCACAGCATCTAAGTTCATATTTTGCCTTTTAAGTAAATTAAGACACTTGTATGTGTAACAACTGAAGCTGTGCAATTACGACTGAAGTTTTTCTTTCCTGTTTTTGTCAGATATGTTTTACAAGACCATAAATCTAAATTGCAATAAGTCTGTATTAATGTTGTGTTAAACGTTTTACATGCCTAAAGATCTTTGATTGTACCTAACATTAACAACATAGTAGATGGTGTTAACAGTTTGAATGGTATTTAAAAATATTTTTTGTTTGATCAGTTGAAACTCTTAGGTGAAATTCTTAGAAGTCATTATTTCAAATTCTTTATTGTTGAAAATGATTTATGATTATCCTTTTCTTTTCTCACTGATGATTGCAAATCTTTGTTTGAACCATGAGCTTTAAGTGAACATGATGGCTTTTTGGATGAAATATTAGTTTAGCACTTTCAACACTACCATTCTGAACAGTGTTTGCATTCAACATTCATGTCACTTGCAATGTCATGTTTTCATTTCAGAAATGAAAATCATTTGTTTTATTTTATATTAATTCTTACAGAATATCAAAAGACATTTCAGGACGTTTTAAGAAATGTTCCAAGCTATAGCTCATTATCATGTTCTTCCAGCGTTTTAGAATATAAATATCTAAAGCATTTAAAAGGAATGTTAAGAAGCTTAACAACACTTTGCTAACACTCAACCTGGGTGTTTTTTTCTCTCTCCAATTTACGACTTTTAACTCAAACACAATACCTTTACAGAAAGGTGTACATGTTACAATTGTATAGCTTGATACATTTTCATAAACTGAACACGCCCATATGATTAGCACCCAGATAAACAAATAGAACATACCAACATCCCAGAAGCCCCAATCCCCATACCTTCTCTCAGTTATTTCCTTCCCACTCAAGAGTAACCAACAGCCTGTTTTTGTACATTACATAAATAGAATCATAAAGTACGTATTTTTTTGTGTCTGGTTTCTTTTGCTCAACATTAGGTTTTTGAGATCATCCGTAATCTTACACGTAGTTATACATCTTTCAATCTTATTGTAGTCTATTGTGTGACTACACCATAATTTGTCCATTTGGGTTGTTTCCAGGTTTGGATATTACTAATGGCACTGCTATGAACACTCACTGCTCTGACCAATACGGTAGCTACTAGCCAAATGTAGCTCTTTTAAGTTTGAATAAAATTAAATTGAAAATCAGTTCCTCAGTTGCACTAACCACATTTCAAGTGCTCAGTAGTTACGTGGCTAGTAGCTACTGTATGGACAGCACAGAATAGAGCATTCGCATCACTGCAGCAAGTCCCGTTGCACAGTGAATTCACGCGTTGGTGAACATATGAAATTGCTGGGTCAAAAGCTATGCATATGTTCAACACTGACAGATAGCAGATAGTGCCAAATAATTTTGGGCTGTTCATTATTGTTATAAATTCTTCTATTTTAAAATATTAAACCACTATTTACTTTTCACCTAAGAATTACAATGCACTAAAACAGTAAAACCAAATAAAAAATTAAACTATTTAGGAGCAGTAGCAACTGTTAGAACATGGAATGATTCATAGGTAATACACAAGGCAGTGACATTATTTACTATTATTTACCATAATTTACACAGGCCAAGCTAACAGATGTTGCAAATGTTTCTCAGATGTCATTACAACAAAAGGTCCGTTATCAATGGCTGTCACAGAAGAACTAATGAACTTATATTAGAATTTAAACAATCTATTTATTTTAGTGCTATGACAGTTACAGTAATACTATTTACCACTGGTACAAACTTCAGTATTTTAACTGAGACAGCCATGCTTGTGTCTATCAGCTAAATATCAGATCTGCTCATAATCCCAATTAACACTGGATATTATCAATCTTTTAAAGTTTTGGCAAACTGAGAGGCCAATGTTGTTGTTGTCTAAACTGTATTTAACCATGAATGAATTTGTGCACCTGTACATACATATGTTGGTCTTTATCATTTCTCCCCTCTTGAGTTGCTCATTTATATTCCTTGTCCATTTTAAATTATCAATTTATACTTCTACTATTATATATTATATACTATACGATTGCCCATGTATATCCTTTGCCCATTTAAAATTACTAATTTGTAAATGTTCTTTTTATATTAAGGAAATTAGCCTTTTGTCTACATGTCTTACAAATATTTCCCTCCAATTTGTAGTTTATCTTTTTCCTATAGAATTGTTTTAAATGATATGTAGTCAAGTTTCTTAATCTCTTCTTTTTTGGCTTTTGTATTTTATGTCATGCTTTGAAAGCCTTACCTTCTCAAAGAGTATATGAAAAACTAATTCCTGTTTTTTTCTTTGTTTTTAAAATACTTGATATATCTGTAATTTACTTTGGCATAAGAAGTACAGATCTAGCCTTGTATTTTTCTAAGTGGCCTATAATGTTTTTGTTATACACTGCTAGTTACCTACCTGGCATCCATTCTTCCTTACTAACAGAATGTGACTTTGTTTAGGGCAGTAACTGTGCCCAGCTTAAAATACTTTCCCAGACTCTCTTGCAGCAAGGGGTGGCCAAGTGATTCAGCTCTGTCCTGAGATATAAGGGGAAGTCACTGAATGTGGCTTCCAGACAGATTTTTAAATAAAGGCAATTTTGACTGACATGCTCCATTTGACCTTCACCTTTCTTCCTGCTTGGAATCTAGATGTAATACCTAGAGGTGAAGCAGCTATCTTGAGACAAGGATGAAAGCCACTCACCAAAAATGGCAGAGTGAAAAGATAAAAGGAGCCTGAGTCCTTGATGACATTAAGCTGCCATATTAGTTCTGTATTATACACCCTTGGATTACTTATGAGAAAAATAAACTATTTACTGAAGCCATTGATCATAAGGTTGTTTCTTGCAAACAAATACATTCCTATTGATGCAATATCTCACTTATTTAATAATCCATCTTTTTATACCAATTTGGCATGCTACCTCTATCACATACTAACTTCCTATATACAATTGAGTATGTTTCTGGAAACCCTCGTTTCATTGATGTAAATGACTTCAGTTTAATAGCTACTATTTACTGAATACTAGGATGATTCTATATGCTTTATATTAACTAGATCGCTTAAACCTCACAACAGCCCTTTGAACCTTAATTATTCAATATTAATGTGTAGCACTTGTAAGCCTAGAGCTAATAGTGGATTTTTAAAAGTGGAATGGAAAAGATCAAAAAGGAAAGAGAAAGAAAGGGTGTTTCAATTATCTATATGATGGATTACAGTAGAAGGCAACTATCTATGTTGCTCTCTTAACTGGCAACACTGTTGTTCCACGTTGTAATGGAAAGAGCACTAGACTTAAGGTTTGAAGACATAAGCTCTTATTCCAACTTTGCTGGTCAACAGTGTTACTTTAGACAAGCCTTCCTTAGGCTTTAGTTTCCTCATCTGTATAATGACGTATGATTACACTCATTAGTGATCTCTAGAGTTTTGCCTAACTTTAACAATCTATGAAAGACTATAATTAAGCTATTGGTTTTGAAATTCACTGGATCCGAATTTGATTTCGGGATTCAATGACCAGGTTCATGTATTCATTCAACAAAAGTACTGAGGATACACTGATGAACGTGTCAGAAAATGTCCCTGCCCCAAGAAAGCTTACACTATAGTGGAGGAATTAAAAAACAAAAACAACACCTAGACACCAAGAGTAGTAGTACTACAAATGAAATAAGCCATGATGTAATAGAGATTAACTGGGGCACATGGTTGGACAGTTACAAGATTAAGGGAAGATTTCTCTGAAGAAATGGTTATGAAGTTTGTATAACATGAAGATGGCTATGGCATAATAATACATGAAAAAGTAAAATGCAAAGTGGCAATTTACGTTAAAACAATTATAACAATGTAAGGACGCACTGTAACACACATACAGAAAAGTACATGAAACATGCAGCTTAATAAATCATTAAAAACCACCCATTAGGGCTTCCCTGGTGGCGCAGTGGTTGAGAATCTGCCTGCCAATGCAGGGGACACGGGTTCGAGCCCTGGTCTGGGAAGATCCCACATGCCGCGGAGCAACTAGGCCCGTGAGCCACAACTACTGAGCCTGTGCGTCTGGAGCCTGTGCTCCGCGACAAGAGAGGCCGCAATAGTGAGAGGCCCGCGCACCACGATGAAGAGTGGCCCCCACTTGCCGCAACTAGAGAAAGCCCTCGCACAGAAACGAAGACCCAACACAGCCATAAATAAATAAATAAATTAATTAATTAAAAAAAAATTCTTAAAAAACAAAAAACCACCCATTAAAGTCCCTCAAGAGTCTTTCCAAATACAACCCTCCTCCCTCCCCTTTAGGGGTAAGCATTAAGACTTTTTGGTGGTGACTTTCTTGCACATGACTCTATTCATTTTCATTGCATAAGATTCCACTATGTAATTGTACCATTTTAAGTTGATGGATATGCTATGTCCAATTTTTCATGTTACTCTGCACATGTCTTTTGTGGCATATGTACATGCATTTCTGTTGGGGATATATCAAGAGTAGAATTGTAGACCTTGGCCTTAGTTTTAAAAGCACATGTTTCAGATACCGTATTTCTAATCAAAAGCTCTGACAAAGAAAACATGGCTTAGAATGTCAGGTATGGTGTGATACCAATATACCTGCTCGATTTCACAAACGACTAAACTTCAGCCAAACGAGTTTTCATTTCCTTCTACTCACCTATTACCTCTGTCTGTAACAGTCTTCCCTCCCTTCTCTGCTTAGTTAACTTCTACTTATCCCTAAGGATTTCAGCTTAAGCATCATTGCCTCAGGAAGGCTATTCTTGTCTAATTCCTCTGTTACACACTCTCTTGCCACCACAGGCCTTTCTCCATTTGTTGCAATTGTTTTACACTTTGTTAAACTAATTGTCTATCTTTCAAAAAATACTGGCTCATTAGGGTGCATGTGTGGTCTTTGTTGCACATCATTGTATTCCTGCACCTAATGTAGCACCTGGCACATAGAAAGGGGTCAATTAATAGCTGATGAATATCTACTATCTCTTCACATTCAAGTTACCCAACTCGAATGCTGTTTCTTCTGAACGTTTCATTCTTGGGGCCACCACCAGTACCATCCTTGGAAAATAAATTTGTATTAGGCTAAAGAGTTTCCTAAGTCCCATTTAGCAAAGGAGTATGAGGGACTTAGCGCCTAGGCCCATCATCATCAACAAGAATATTTTCACTGTTTTCTATGGAGACACTAAATTATCATGGAGTGTAATTCAGCATAAGGATTACAAAACACATGGGTTGTTTCATTATCAAATGGTGCACACAATATAAGTGATATTTACATAGCAACTGATTAATTCCACAAAAGAAAAATCACTATAAAACCAAGAAAAATGTAGAATTTCAATCATTTATCTTCATCAGTGAGCACTTATTTGTGAATAGCATCAATCTACTTTTATACTAGCTTTTTCTCTTTATTACCAGATGACAAATTTCTCCCATAACCAGTCATTCTGTGTAATTTCATTTGATCCTGTGTAAGTACTTTGGTAAGCTTTTTTTGCTTGTTTGATTTTTAATAAAAATGGCTCAGTGGCAACTACTATAGAAAAACTAAGGTTTCTATTCTTGATAAATCTAATTTACTTATATTCCAAGTGTTAATTTAACAAAATTATTACAGGTAGGAAAGCGTACTTTCCCCACCCCATAGGTATTAATAACCTTCATATACTCTAATTACAAGTAAATTCAAAATATTTCATTAAAATTTTTTTCATATTAATATCTAACTTAAATCTCAGTGACAGCTTTAGTATATCATTGAACTGTTCAGAAGGGCTGTTTCAGGAATTTTTTCCAAGCACTTGTAAATTGCAAATTAAATATCTTCAAAGTAAAAACTTGTGGATATCTTGCTGAAAATCAGAAAAGTTGAAACCAGGGTTACTACTAATACAAAATGTAAAATAGGAAATTATTTTACTAATGCCATCTTAATCATCCTGATATTCTTTCCTTAAATTAACCTCCAAACTGCAACCTCAGCATATCAAAAGAATTTCAAATGAGCAACCTAACCCTAAGCTTCAATAATATATGCTTTGCACAGGGAATAAATATTCTCTTAACCATTTCTCTTCAGACCACTATACCCCATAAGACACAGTAGGGTCTAAAATTGTTATAAAGAAACTGTACAGGAAGAAAGTTTGTTATAAAGAAAATGTATTCACAAGCAGACTTTCTTCAGAAAATATAATGATATCTAGTGCAAAGATATAAGAATGTTTAGTCTTTACTAATGTCAAAAATCATATTTTGGAATTTATTTGAAAAGTGACGACAGATTCTCAAACACACAAAGTACTGTCAGGAGATTAAACAAATGAGGAATAGAGTACTTGTAATTCAGTTTCTAAAAGGAAATCAAAATGTAGTACTAGGTACAAGGGTTCAGTTAAAGAAACCTTTTATGAAAGAGGATAATAAAACACTTATATTGTTTATGTGACTAAAATTTCAGAGAAGAGAATACCTGAGAGTGATTTTTGGCTCTATTAAGACTTATTTCAGACTGCCATGAATTGTATTAACACAAGCCTAAATCCTGTAATAGGGCCTTTTAAACACTCTGAGACACCCTATGGTTCCCCATGATGTGTGTTGTTCTCCTCTGCTGCAAAGAACAAAACAAGAAAACCAATTTGTTCAATTACCAAAAAAAAATGTATGGAAGTAAGACATTTTAACAAAACTTAACAAACGTGTCACAATTTCCTGAAGCCTAACACTAGCTAAAATATGCACTGCTGAAAATGTAAAAGATAAATAAATAACAATCATTTTAAAATACTGTTCTGTTGAATATGAAAAATATTGTTTTTATTTGTTTGTAGAAGCATTATTTTATTCAATGTTTTATTACATCAGAATTTTTTAAATGAACTAAATTTTAAACAATATTTAAACAAAAATATCTACCTCACATTTTAAGTCAATGCAAATTTTCACTAATTTAGAATATTAATATATTAATATTTGGGGAATTTTTGGAAAGAGATATATATAAAACTGTCTTATAGACCTTAGAAATTAGCAGGTTTAGTAATGATTCATAAAACTTTACAAATCTCCCTAAACTGTATTTTAATACAAAGAAAATTATATATAGACTTTGATTTATATTCAAAATTTCAGTTATTTTGTAATCAATTTAAAACAGAAGTAAATGTCTCATAATTCTTTTCTTTTTTTTTTTGAGGATTAACATTCATCAGGATTACTACAACTGAAAACACTTAAAACATGTATACGCACACACAGACACCTAGAAGAGGCTATCTGGGTAATTCTGTTTTAAAAATACTAATGAACTAATAATTAGGTTGGAAATCATGATTTAAAATCAATATGACATAAAATATTATTATATATAAATTCAAGGAGAGGACATTGTAGTCAGCTTACCATTATTAGCTGTAGCAGTACTGTATCTTGCACACATTTACAAGTCATGTTTTCAAACTAACAATCTGTTTTAACTGCTTTGCTCATTAGCACATGAAGACATTGGCTGAGCTTGAAACATTATAAATTGTATTTATATATATCCTAAATTGGACAGGTCCCAAGATTAAATGCTGTTACTTTTAAATACTTTTTTAGAACACAAATATCTCATTTTATCTTACATCATCAGGAATAAACGTGATTCATATAAGTGAACTTTTTATTCACATCTTAAAGAAATGATAGCTTAAAAAATTTTTAAACCATCTTTTTGATGGAGTTGGTCCTAAAATGCCTTGACTTATTGCTTAGTAAAATTCTACTGCCTGGTATGGACCCCTAAGCTTTCTGAGGAAGATTTCAGGGTCAACACTATGACCATCAAATATAATAATCGACTGTAACAAAGTAATGATCTCAGAAACTCCTGAAGTATGACAAATGTTCATTTTACAGTTGCTGCTTCTGTAGCTGTAGATCCTTCCTCACTATTCCATATTATTTTAGGTTCTAGAGGTTCTATCCTTCTGTTGCTTCTAATCTGTTTTCCTAAACTTGTTTAAATAATCAGCATTATGTAATTTTTCCACATTATTCTGGCCCAAAGGTAGCTCCATACTTTTCCTGCAGCTTAAAATAAGTTTTTTTTTTTTCTTTTTTAGGTGGGGGAGGGGAGAGGGGAAAAGGAAGAGAGATGGGCTTGATATTTTGCTAATTTGTAGGCTTACTTCAGAGTTGCTGGATATTTCCTGACACATCAGGTTGCTAAAGGAATACATACCAAGAGGTGGCCATGTTATCATATTGAAGACAGCAGTTAACTCTTCCAGCTGAGACCAGAAAGGATAATATGATAATATGCTAATGGTTATCAGGCATTTGCTATTTTATCGATATAAATTATTTTATCTACTGTACAAACTAAGATTAATTAAACGTACATCTACAGTCTATGAAATTATTTGCCAAAAAAATTTCTTTAGTTAAAATTTCTTAATACTTCCCTTTGCAAATATTATTGTATTCTTGTTAAAGAGTACCCGATACTTGTTAAAATATCAAGTAATACAGGACAAGGTGTTATAAAAACAAAACACACAGCTGGGAAGCATTTTATTTTCTTCTACTTCATATAACATTGTTCAGGACCACAAGACTCTAATGGTCTCTTTCCAGCAACTTTTATGACTTCGGAGTACCACTTAAAAATATTTACTGGTGCTATAAATATTACTGTTTTTCTACATATTGACAATTTTAATGAATGCCATACCCATCATACCTCTTGCTTTTTTGGTCAGAAAGATAAACAGAAACTTTAAATCAAATGTTTAGACATTCAAAAGTGGTTTTTAAAAGCACACCCAAATAAACCAAATCTACATCAGCAACTGTTATAATTAGTTTCAACTGTTATTATTATTAAGAATTCTTAACAAGGACACACTGACTGAAGCATGTATGAGATTTTTAAAATTATATACAATTTAAAAGCAAAATTAAATTTATAAATAAAAAGATTAATGGCCAAATTAAATAAAGTTTAAGCATCAGATTTAAAGTATCTTAATTTTTTGGTTATTCAGAAATACATTTTGTGAATAATAAGAATTACTTCATAAATATATATATAAATATAAATATATATCTACAGGATCTGCAATGCAGGAGAAAACCCTTTAAAGAAAAACATTGCACTTTTGGATTATCAGGATGCTGTCATATTTACCCTTCAAGTGAAATATAATTACCATTCCAGGTGCTTTTGGCACAAGTTTTTAGGTGAATATTGACACAATCTTAAAAACACAATGCTTTTATATTTTATTCACTGGAATATGATGAATCAAACAGAATTCAGAATTCTGACCAAAAATATTCAGGTAACTGCAATTGCTTAATTAAATACAAAAAAAAATATTGTTTTAAAAAGACCTTAGACTGCCTTTACATCTGGAACACGTAAAATTTTACCAGCAATACGTTTTTTTCAATCCCCTCAAGCAAGAATTCCCAGCCTACACAGAAAGGTAACATTGTCTTTTTCTACTCATATATGACTTAGATCACACCCCAGTATATAAGGACAAAAAATAAATGTATAATAAAAAGATTGGATAAATCAGGAGAGGCTTTTTGGTCTTGAATTCTTCACCCACTAACAATGAAGCAGCACTGTAGGCAGCCCAAAACACACCAAAGAGCTTTAAAAAAACAAACAAAAAAGACAAAAGGCAGCATATTAGCAAGTTAATTAACATTTTGGGTATCATAAAAATAACATTTACAGTATTTTCTTAAAACAACCCTAACAACCAATTGTAGAAGCAGTAAAACTTATTGAGAATGTTTAAAACTTGTTAGGAATATTCATCCTTGCTCTGCTCCCTGACTTCTGCAAATGAAGTCTTTTGTTATCAAACTTGTCTAATCATAAGAATCACCTTGGGTGCCTATTAAAAAACAGAATCCTGGGATTCATTCTAGTTCTACTGAATCAGAATCTCTAAGGGAAGAAGGGTCTAATTATCAGACTTTTTAACAAGTGTCCCTGGTGACTTAAGATAAGGCAACTTTCGGAAAAACTATTATAGGGATAAGCAGCTGAAAGATATTTGTTTCCTGAAAGAAAACTAATTGATCTTTACAAAGTAGAAATTTTTCCTTTTTTTTTCTCCAAGAAGTAGAAAAACATATTAAGTGAAAATTTTACACAACATTTATTAAGTATCAAATCATTTTCCCAGGACTAGGTAGAAGTATAGTGTTAAATGGAAAGGAGGAAAACCATAACATTTTGGTTGAGTTTTCTTTTTTTTTTAATGTTTGAAAATTTTTCATAATAAAAAATTTTTGTTTGCTTTTTTTTTTTTAATTGAAGTATAGTTGATGTCCTAATGTATAGCACAGGAAACTATATTCAATATCCCATGGTAAACCATAATGGAAGAGAGTTTTCTGATTATGCACGTGCTTAATTTTAAATTATTTCAACTAGAAATTTATATAATACTTACCAATATAGTCACTGAAGGCACTTTACAGAATGAAATGAAAGGAAGAACTATAACGGTAGAAATCAGGGAAACTATGACAGAAACAGACCTGGCACAGACCAGGGTTTCTCAACCATGCACTAATCAAATTTTTGAGCTGGATAATTGTTGTGGGAAGTTGTCCTGTGCACTGTAGGATGTTTAGCAGTATCCCTGGCTTCTAGTCACTATATACTAGTGCCATCCCAGCCCTCCCCATTTGTGATACCCAAAAATGTCTCCAGACATTGCCAAATGTCCTTGGGGGGCAAAATCGCCATCAGTTGAGAACCACTGGTACAGAGGTAAAAAATAAATGCTGGCAGACTGACTGAAAATGTATTTGAGATGGTCCAATTTTATACTGTGCTTTTTAAACTAAAAACATACAAAAAAACCTGCAAGATATTTTAAACCTACAAAAAAGTATAGGGAAATAAATGAAGTAAAATTATAATCAAATTGCATTTGTATGGCATGATTAAATTTTTTTGTAAATAAATGGTTAAAGATTGGTAAGAGTTACAGAGACTTAATGTTAAAAAAATTAGTGCTTGTAGATTAAACTGTATTCTAATGCTAGAGTTAAGTGATGAGAGTTTTGCAACATTATTTCTCAGCAAACTTTGGACTAAAACAAGAAACATGTAAAACAGATCGCTACACACAGAAGATTAAGTGATTAGGGAAAGAAATGTGGGGAAGAAAATCTAAAGTTTAAAAAGAATTGTATCCTAAACTTTTAATGATATAAAAAAGATTCTTCCATTTTATAATAATACATACACATGTTGCATAAAGAACATTAAGACCAATTTTCAGTTGAACTCAATGACTGAAAATAACCAGAGGACAGTTTTAGCAATTTGGGAAGTAGTCTCAGAAGCATTCAAACAGGCTTTAACCCAAGTAAAACAACACACAAGCAGTGATCCTGAATGATTCAGTAAAGTGGTATGTTCACTAAGGCTAGATAATTAAATGCCAGCATGGGGTTAGCTCTTGCACTGCAAGACTTTTAAACTAAGTGCTAATAATGACAATTAAAAAAAAATTTAGGGTTAGAGGAAAGAAAGCTCTTCTCCTTGGTCTCTTAAGTGCTCAAACAGTTCAAACATACAGAGATGTTCTCAAAATATGTGTTTAACATTTATAATAATAACAGCTACCACTCTGCCTATTCTGTCAAGCACTATACTAGACATTATTTATACTTTAAAATCTTCATAACAAACCCTAAAAATTAGTTAAGACTCCCATTTTGCATAGGAGGGTACGAAAAGATATCTCCCCAAGGCAAACAGCAAGTAAGTGGCAGAACCAGGATCTGAATCCAGAACTGATTGGTTCCAAAATCCAACTCTTCTCAATACCCAAGGCTTATATAATGTCAGTATTAGTCTGTAGTTACTCAATTCTAAAAGGAATAATTTCTTTTATATTGGAATTAGTAATAAACTTTAAGTAAAACCAAAACCCATAAAAGTTACTCTACTTAAAAACTTAAGTATTTAAGTCCAAGTTCTATTTTCCATAAAGAAAAAAAATTACATTCACTGTGTAATATACATACATGTGTTAGAGCAGTCATTTATTTCCAAAAGTTGTTCAAAATTAATAAATCCCAAAATTTAAGTTCAATCACTACTCATTATTAATATTTAATATTATCAGTAAATGTTTAAAGTGGGTACATATGTTAATATAAGCTTAACACAGCACAAAGAAGTCCTGATCTCTGCAACATAGAAAAGCCAATTTATTAGAACCATATATATTTGATAAAGAACTTACTATTCAAATATGAGTGACAATTATTAAATAAATGTCCAGTCCCAGTGGAATTTTATTTATTTTTAGCGAGGTTTTTTTTTTATTGGAGTATAATTGCTTTACAATGTTGTGTTAGTTTCTGCTGTACAATGAAGTGAATCAGTTATATGTATACCTATATCCCCTCCCTCTTGGACCTCCCTCCCACCCCCCTTCCCAATCCCACCCATCTAGATCATCACAGAGCATCAAGCTGAGCTTCCTGTGCTTTATAGAATGTTCCCGCTATCTATTTTACACATGGTAGTGTACATATATCAATCTTAATCTCCCAATTCGTCCAACCCTCCCCTTCCCTACCTGTGTCCACATGTCCATTTTCTACATCTACACCTCTATTCCTGCCCTGCAAATAGGTTCATCTGTACCATTTTTCTAGATTCCACATATATGCGTTAATATATGATATTTTTTTTCTCTTTCTGGCTTACTCCACTCTGTATGACAGACTCTACGTCCATCCACATCTCTACAAATGACCCAATTTCATTCCTTTTTTATGGCTGAGTAATATTCCATTGTATATATGTACCACATCTTCTTTATCCATTCATCTGTCGTTGGACATTTAGGTTGTTTCCATGTTCTGGCTATTGTAAATAGTGCTGCAATGAACATTGGGGTACACGTGTCCTTTTGAGCCAGTGGAATTTTAAATAAATACCTCCCACAAAATCTAAGTCAGATGAACTAGAAGAAAATTTTAACATTAAATAAAAAAATTCTCTGAGTGTAATACCCCAAGGTCCGATTTGCTCTTTGTTCTTTATTCCGCCCTAGACATACATTATAATTTATGGCAATTAAAAGGGGAAAATAAAAGAAATACAACTGGTATAATTAGTGAGTAAGGTCACTGTTCCAAAATACTACCAAATGTTTGATAAACAGTTATAGATTACAAGATTCTTAGCCAGAGAACTAGTACAGTCAGCTCTTATTACCTGTGGGTTCTGCATCCATGGATTCAACCAACTGTGGATCGAAAATATTTGGGGGGAAGAAAAAATTCCAGAAAGTTCCAAAAAGCCAAACTTGAATTTGCTGCACTACAGACAACTATTTACACAGCATTTACATTGTATTAGGTATTGTAAGTAATCTAGAGATGATTTAAAGTAGATGGAAGGATGTGCACAGATTACATGTAAATACTACACCATTTTGTATAGGGAACTTGAGCATCTGCAGATTTTCATGTCTGCGGGGGGTCCTGGAACGAATCTCCCGTAGATATGGAGGGACAACTGCATACTTTTTTTTTTTACTGGGAAACAGTAAACTACTTTTTATAACACACTACTTACTTTTATAAGTGTAGACACCACTTCAAATGATCCAACCACCAAAAGTATAGGGGCTATTACAATGAGAGGAAGTAATGAATATCCTATAACTCCAAGAACTTGGCCATATGCAACCTGTGAATTTCCAAAATGTTAAATAAATATCACAGAAATCAAGATACTTATTTTAACCACTATTAAACATCATATATACTTTGTTGTACTTACATAAATGTGAGAATTAAGAAAAAAGTATCATACCCATTATATTTCAAATTATCATATAGTCTCTTATATTCGTGGACAATGTCAACAACCCACCATGATTTCAATTATCAATTATGATGATACCCAAACCTACATTTCCTGCCCTCTCTCTTTTGAGCTTCAGACTTATATATCCAATTACCTTGAGTATATCTCTTAGTCACTATTTCCCTTGTTGTAGGAGGATTATTTAAAGGAACCACAACCATCTTATTTTGATGAAAAATTCAAGTCTAGAGAAGCTAGATGTGACAAATACAGACTAGAAGGGAAGGGAGAGAGGTAGGAGGACTGAAGAGAAAAATATTTCCTAGTGGCTACTGTGTGCCACACTCCGTGATAGAGCTTCACATATTGTGAAGATCAAAGGCACTAACAACCCTATGTGGTATTACTGTCCCCATTATGAAGAAAGTGATTCCAGAGAGACAAACAGCTTTGTTCAGGAAAGCAAAGCTAGTTGGTAAGAGTTCAAATTAAGATCTAGGTATTTTAACTTCTCTATCAACACTCCTAAATTACCAAAACATTTAGTGATACCTTTTTTCACATAAAAATTATATGAGGTTTTATCTAGAATGTAAGAAATAATATGCAAACAAATGTCCCTGTTAGAATTATTTTAAATTTTCATAAGCAGAGTGAAAAAGTTACATAGATAAATGTTACTCTCATTTATTCAAGAGTTTTAAGTTAAGATGATGGATTGAGTGCATATATCTAATATCATTCCTTCCTGAAACTCCATTAAAAGGGAAGGAAAAAAGGAAACTCCCTTTTATAAGAGGCATAAACAGGAGATTAGAAGACAGGACAAGAGCAACTTAATTTTGGAAACTGGAAAGCAGAAGAACAAGAGCTTGGTGGAGACCTTTCCACCAAGTATGAGGAAAAGGCTCAAGAGTTCTGCATTTAACATTCAGTGTTCATAGAGTAAGCCTGATATGAGTCAGCACCCACATGATGTAGTAACTCCGCCTGGCATCCCTTGTGCTTTACTCTCTCCACAGAGAGCTGAATTCCAGAGTGCTGGAATTCCTAGGTTTATAGTAATCCATAAAGTCTAATTTAATGGAGCAGTGATTCTCAAGGTGTGGCCCATGGACCTCTGGGGGTCCCAGAGACTCTTCTAAAAGACTGGAACGTCAAAACTATTTTTTGTAATAGGGGACTTCCCTGGCGGTCCAGTGGTTAAGACTCCACGCTTCCACTGCAGGGGGCACAGGTTCACTCCCTGGTTGGGGAATTAAGATCCCGCATGCCGCAAGGCACGGAAAAATAATAAAATAAATAAAACTTTTAAAAAAACCCACAAAACTATTTTTTATAATAGTAATAAAACATTATTTGCCTTTTTAATTGGGTTGATATTGGTACTAATAGAACAAAAGCAATGGGTAAAACATGCTGCTTTAGCACAAATCAAGGTGGCATGAAACATACTAGTAGTTACTGTGTTCTTTACTACCCCACACTCACAGGAAAAGAAGAAAAAAAGCCAGTTTCACTTAAGAATGTCCTTAATGAAGCAGTTAAAATGATTAATTTTATTAAGCCTCAACCTTTGAATATGTCTTTTTAATATTCTGTGTAACAAAATGAGAAGTACACAGAAAGCATTTCTTCTGTATCTTGATTCAATGGTTATCCCAAGGAAGAGCATTTGTACAACTGTGTGAGTGAAGAGCTGAATTAGATGCTTTATCCATAGAATACCATTTTTACTTGAAAGAACAACTGAAAGACAAACTATGATTACTCAGAGTTAGGTACTGACAGGCAACATGAATGAAAATGAATGAAGTGAGCCTATTATTTCAAGGAAAACAACTGACAGTATTTCTTCCAAATTACAAAGTTCTCTCTCTCAAGCAAAAAGTAGAATTTTGGAAAACTTGTATCCAACACTGTTATCTTGATAGTTTTCCAATACAGATTTTTCTGATGAAATATGTGGTGATATTAATGAATGTGATTTTCTGATATTGTATAATAAAATGAGTCAACATTGGGAAGATCTGCAAAGCTCAGGAAACTAATGTTTTCTTAGTTGATCGTGCATGGGTAAAAAGATCCATCCAAAGTGAATTTCAATGATACAGCGTATAAAAAGTTCACTGATATGGTTTGAGATTCCTCACTACAACAAACCTTTAAGAAAATATTACTTGTTGAGTGTTGATGCAGTATCAGAGTAGAATAATCACAATCATCCAAAAAATGTATTAAAATACTCTTCCTTTTAAAATTATATACCTGTGTGAGGCCTTATTTTTTACTTTAACCAAAATATATCATAACAATTGAATGCAGAAAGCAGATATTAGATTAGAATACAATTTCCACTAACCCAGACACTAAAGCTACTTGCAAAAATGTAAAACAATGCCTTTTTCTCACTTTGTTTTGAAAAATAGTTTTCATTAAAATGTATTTTTTATGTTAAAATGTATTTGGTTTACTTTTAGTTTTAAATGAATAAATATATATTTTAAATTTTTATTTTAATTTCTAACATGGTAAATATCGATAAATACAACCTACAGAAAGAAATCTCTTTGGGGACCTGAGATCAAAAAGTTTGAGAACTACTGTAACAGAGAATAAACTGCATGCTTCCCTAAAAAGCTATAAATTATTTATGAGTGAAATTGGATTTTTTTCTTTCCTCTTTATTTCTCATAACATTTATACTAATATTTACATCACCTTAAAAGAAGTAGCATAACTTAAAAGCAATTCTGGGACAAAAAGCAGTTACAATGAACATAGCTACTGATACTACCTGCAGTATCAAAAATAAAGCTTACCATAAAAAACAAAGGCTATTTTCAAAATTAACCACTTACTTCTCCACCAAGAACTCTGGCCAGTAAGAAAATTGTTAATGAACCAAATATCCAAATGGTTATAATCCATGAGACCACCTTAAGAGAAAAAAAATTCATGCAATTAATATCTGTGTACCAAATAAGCTGATAATTTCCCACGAACTCAATCCTCTACCATATAAGATACTTTGGTATACCCAACTTCAGGTCATAGAGAGTTTGGGTTCCCAGGTAAAACTTAGTAAGAATATAAATGTGTAATATAATTTTACATCCAAATTGAAAATTTAGCAATGATCAATTGCCTAAGGAAATCTTAGTATTTTATGATCTATAATAAAAGAATACTGCAAAGAAAGACCAAATTGTTGACTCCCAACCCCTGCTTTATAGCATTTTGGAAGGTAAATTCATCTGTGAAACAAGTTACCAGTCTTCTCAAGAGGTCTCTAAAATTTACATTAATTACACATTTATCCAAGTAATAGAATGTGGATGATACTTCAGACAATTTTAACTCCTGAGACTTGACATAGTAATGATACATGCATATATTTCCAAGTTCTGTCTGCTTGGGGGGGGGTCCAGAAATAATGACACCCAGTAGCAACATAAGCACACTTATTGCCCAGATACTGGTTTCTAAATATTCCCCAATAAAAGGCACTAGGACTCCCTAGAAAAATGACTGATTCCAGGGCTGGGACAGGGACAATAAAAGGTGAGCCCAGAACACTCTGTGGAGTCAGAAAGAAAGGAAGTACTCAAAAAAAGATGGGGATATGTCAAAAGGATACAGAAGGTAACCTGAAGGAGCTCCCAATGGCTAAAACTGCAACAATCTGAGCAATAAATGATAGTACTGGATTACAGCCCAGAAAATAAAATAAATATCCATGAGTCCATACTGACAAAAATAAATGAATGATTAAGTAATGACAAAGAAGGACTAGCTGTTCCAAAGAGAATACCAATTAATACATGTGGAAGAAAAAAAAAAAAAAACATGTGGAAGGGGGCTTCCCTGGTGGCGCAGTGGTTGAGAATCTGCCTGCCAATGCAGGGGACACGGGTTCGAGCTCTGGTCTGGGAAGATCCCACATGCCGCGGAGCAACTGGGCCCATGAGCCACAACTACTGAGCCTGCGCGTCTGGAGCCTGTGCTCCACAACAAGAGAGGCCGCAACAGTGAGAGGTCCGCGAACCGCGATGAAGAGTGGCCCCCGCTCGCTCCAACTAGAGAAAGCCCTCGCACAGAAACAAAGACCCAACACAGCCAAAAATAAATAAATAAATAAATAATTAACAACAACAACAAAACTTTGAAAAAAACCAAAAAAAAAACATTATAAAAAAAAGTACATGTGGAAGGAATGAGGAAAATCATCATTCAGTAAACAATATAGTAATAATTGTTGCATGCAAGATCCATCAGTAGATGCTAAAATTAGCGGGCTAAAGTCTGATGAGAAACAGGGTATTTGCATAGTCACAAAGTATTTCCACAAGATATTTATTAAAAGGGAAAAATAGCAACTTTACAGTGGAAGATACCACCCCATCACCTAACCAAGTGATCAATGTTAATAGTACCAGTAATATGACATATTAGTACCATGTAATGCCTGATAGTATGTAGAGAAGGGCACAATGTCACTTCTGTGGTATTTTTGCCAAAAATGTATGATCCCAATCCAGTCATGAGAAAATATTAAACAAACTCAAATTAAGAAACATTCTATGGAGATACGAATCTTCTGTTTTTAGCCTTAGAACACTTTGTTCAAATGAAAGATTATATAAAATAGATAAAATTCATACACAGATGTTCTACATGAAGGGTTGGTGGTGGGTAGGAGACCAGAACCCCCATTCAACTTCTTCAATGGTCCTTATACTGGCAACAGAATACTTGATATGAACTACTGATCCAAGGTAAATATTAATAAGACCAGTGTTATATAATGTTAAGGGCCTTGCTATGGAGAGAACACTCTGGATTATCCGTTGAGCACTAAATGTAATCACAACTGTCCTTTAAAAAAGGAGGCAGAGGGAAATTTGACTACAGTAGAGAAGGCAATGTGACAAGTGGAAACAGATTGCAGTGATGCAGCCAGAAGCCAAGCAATGTTGGCAGCCTCTAGACATGGGAAGAGGCAAGCAACAGACTGTCCTGGAGCCTCCAGAATAACCAGCCCTGCTGACATTTTGATTTTAGCCCTTTAAGACTCAATTTGGGTTTCTGACTTTCAGAACTGTCAAAGAATAAATCTGCATTCTTTTAAGCCACTGAACTTGTGGAAATCTGTTATAGTACAAAAGGAAACTAATTCATTTCCAAATCACTCTGTGGTAAAGAGTTATTTTTTACTCCCCTAAAGCCTTAAACTAGGGATGAGGGAATGATATGCATGTGCCTTATTTTGATGATAGAGATAAAGCCTCTGAGAATAGGACAAAGTATTATACAAAAACAAATACTGATGGAATTCTTGTCGTCATTTATTAAAAAGCTTACTTTAAAAAACAGAACTGGGCTTCCCTGGTAGCGCAGTGGTTGAGAATCTGCCTGCCAATGCAGGGGACACGGGTTCGATCCCTGGTCCGGGAGGATCCCACATGCCGCGAAGCGGCTGGGCCCGTGAGCCACAATTACTGAGCCTGCGCATCTGGAGCCTGAACTCCGCGGCGGGAGAGGCCGCGATGGTGAGAGGCCCGCGCACCGCGGTGAAGAGTGGACCCCGCTTGCCACGACTGGAAAAAGCCCTCGCACAGAAACGAAGACCCAACACAACCATAAATAAAAAAATAAATAAATAAATAATTATAAAAAAAAAAAGTGATTCAAAAAAAACAAAAAACAAAACAAAAAAAAAACAGAACTAAAAATGAATAAAAGATAAGAACATGAGTATTGTGTTTCAAACTCTTTATCCTTTGGAGAAATCAGAAAGAGTATGGGCAGGTGGAAGCAGTCCCAACCATTTTACCCACTTGCCATACAAATACTAATACTTTTTATGAAAATGATGATGTAGAAGAGTTTGGAAATCATTAATCCAAGGCACTCCCCTCTTATTTAATTAAGAACAGCTTGTTGGGATAAACAAGTGAGAAATAATGGGTAAAGCTAAAGCATTTCTCAAACATGAAGTACTACAGTTAATATTTGGCTATTTTCAATTTTAAAACTCTTAAACTATTTAGAATTTGTGAAAAGTAAGATATACTTACCCTAAACTGTCCATATAATGATATCATGGAAAAGAAAAGAACAACAGCCAGAGGACCCCAAAAGTCAGGATTGTCTCTCACCACTTGCCTATTAAAACCAAGTGATGGCATTGGCATCAAAACACATCGAATTTTGTAGTAAATATCCTTTAGGTCGATATCCAATTCTTCCCTGTAATTTTAAAATAAGAATTCTTAAAAAGCACACACTTTTGAATACTGAGACAGTTGCAGCAGAATTTAAGAAAAGTTTAAATATAACATTATAGTCACCACAGATCAACAAAACATTTGCATTTGAAGTACCGCATTTCACTGGTTCCAAGATGAACATTTTCATCATTTCAACATCTCTAAAGTTGGGATGCATCTCACAATAGCTGGTGTCTTATAACTGTTGTCAGTCTGGAGTGAAGCCAAGTGCTTCCAAGATCTGCCTTTCCTTTTGCCAGTCTCCTGGAGGCACTATCAATTTGGGACTTTAAATAAAATCCTCTGCTTGAGACTTTTTGGGACCATACTGATAAATCAGACTGCAATCCTATATTCTCACAGACACTTTTTCTTCCAACACCCCACCCAGTGCCAAACAGACAAGCAAACTTCCTTGCTGTCTCTTTTTGTATGGTAGGTTATTTCTCATTTACCCTAACACTAAGGAGATAAGACAGCCCTTTGATGTCCTAGCTTTATGCTGTCTTAGGTATTTTTTCTGTTTTATCAATAAACGTGAAATAACTGCATCTTAAAATCCATACCATCTTAGATTTGATGAAATTCGGTATATTAACATTAAGAAACAGGATGTTTTAGCACTTGATCTACCAATAATTACTATAGAGAATAACTTGGTAATACCTTGATTTTACAAAGCTATAGGTTCTTCTTTCCAAAATTGTTAAATTCTTCACCTTTTTTCCCCAAGTGATACATAATCACTTAAAAATTTTCAAGTACTATGAAGAAAGTGAAAGTATCCCTATAGTCCTCCCAGTGGTAGCTCTAGAATTTCTCTATGGGAGAGAGTTTGGAGGGGTAATCTTTTTGGAAATCTTAAACTGAACTTCCACAGCAAGCACCCAAGCACCTTGCTTTTTTACTTACATCGTATGTTCACTTCAGATAGCTATAGACCCAGGTAAGTCCTAACAGTTTGGAGTATATTTGTGTGGGATATAGGATTATGATTCTTTTAACTTTTGCCATTCAGTAGGTTAAAAATATTCTCTCATTATTTCAGTTTTACTAGTTACAGTTGACCTTGAACAACGTGGGGGTTATGGGTGCCACCCTCAGTCAAAGATCCACATATAATTTTGACTCCCCCAAAACTTAACTACTAATAGCCTACTGTTGACCAGAAGCCTTACCAATCACATAAAGAGTTAACATATATTTTATATGTTACCTGTACATCTACATATACTTTATGCATTCATGATATACCTTTTTCTTAATTTTTTCGATACTTCTAGGCTACATGGTTCGTCTGCGAGTTTTTTCACATTGTTGCAAACTCAAAAAAATTTTCCAGTGTATGTATTAAAAATAATCTATGTACAAGTAGACCTACACAGTTCAAACCTGTGTTGTTCAAGGGTCAACTATAACAGTAAAACTGAAAACAGCTAAAACTTTTGACCAAAAAGGTTAAGATTTTCTATACCTGTCTTAAATAATATGAAAAAATACCTCCCACAGACTAGCTCTAAAAACCAAAAAATACATATTATTTTTACATACAAGAGTGGCTTGTTATCTTCAGGGTCATCATCTTCAACTTCCAAAAGCCAGCCATATCCTCTTTGTCTCAGAAATGTAGTAGCTGTAGACTCTTTGATAAAATCTCCACCAAGGTTTAACTTGACATCTGGGGATGCTATTGAACCACTGAGATCTTAGGAGAAAAGAGGACAAAACTATAAACCAAGGTAAAATGTGTGAATCCTAACCAACATGAGCATATATCCAACTAAATAATTATCACTTGAAGATCTCTACATATGAACATCTGCTACTGCATACAATCTTTGTATTTTATAGTTGATAGTGCTAAAAACAAGACAGCAGGCCCAAAATGGAGTCACTTATGCTAAGTCTCATGTCACCAAACCAAGACTTAATTACAGTTTTGGCCTCTCCCAGAAACAGAATCTTAAACTAGTGAATCAGGAATCACCTGGTCAGCACTAGTGAGGTAATCTGCCTGACAGACCCCTGCAATCTCCTAAAGCAAAGTGACCTTACCATAACTAATCCACTTGTAGCTAGTATAACTTCCTTGTCCCACTTCCTTCTGCCTAAAGTCTTTCATTTTGTACAGCTCCTCAGAGCTCCTTTCTATCTGCAAAATGGGATGCTGCCCATTTCATGAATCACTGAATAAGCCAATAAAATCTTTAAAAGTTACTCAGTTGAATTTTTTTTCAGTAATGATATCTAAAAACCACTTTTTATTTTTACAACAAGAAAATGAAAACGAGAGAGGTAAATTCACATGAAAGGTTTCACATCTAACTAGCTAGCCTTGTACCAGAATCTAGACTTATAACTGTAACTTTAAAATTTAAATGGAAGATATATACAAAATATATTATAGGATATCGCTTTGGTTTTTTTGTTTGTTTGGTTTGGTTTGGTTTTGGCCACACTGCGAGGCCTGCGGGATCTTAGTTCCCCGACCAGGGACTGAATCCAGGCCTGGCAGCAAAAGCACGGCGTCCTAACCACTGGACCCCCAGGAACTCCCAACAGGATATCATCTTGGATTCCCTTCATTATTATGTACATTATGTGCTTCAGAACAAAGTGATGTATAAATTCTTTTTAAAGGCATTACATATTAATATATACAAACCATTAGACATAATTATTTGCTAAAAGAAAACCATAGATAACTTCCCCTATTTTTTCATATATTTATTCATACATTATTTTTTTAAAACCAAATATCTATGCTAAGTGCCTCATATATTAATGCTTAGTTCTGGATAAATCTGACTAGTAAGAGTTTCCTGCTATTTCAGCTAACTTTTTTCTTTATATAATTACATCATTTATCTTTAGTTTTGCCAAAATAAAGGTTGTTGTTGTTTTTTAGGTCAATTCTAAAAAGCAGTGAAGGGCTTCCCTGGTGGTGCAGTGGTTAAGAATCCGCCTGCCAATGCAGGGGACACAGGTTCGAGCCCTGGTCCAGGAAGATCCCACATGCTGCGGAGCAACTAAGCCCGTGCGCCACAACTACTGAGCCTGCGCTCTAGAGCCCGTGCACCACAACTACTGAGCCCACATGCCACAACTACTGAAGCCCGCATGCCTAGAGCCCATGCTCTGCAACAAGAGAAGGCACCGCAATAAGAAGCCTGCGCACCACAACGAAGAGTAGCCCCCGCTCACTGCCAACTAGAGAAAGCCCGTGTGCAGCAATGAAGACCCAACGCAGCCAAAAATAAATAAATAAATAAATAAATTTATATAGATTAAAAAAAGCAGTGAAGAGACTCTGTTATCCACATTACAAAATAAATTCCACTCGCAGTCTGTACCAGTGCCTTAGAGGTTACAGATAATCACAGTAGTACATATGTCAAAATTTCTGGTTGAAAATAAATTGGGAATAATAAAGGACTTGCTTGAGGTCATACAGGAATTAATTAAAAAAAACACATTTGTAGGACCAGGCAACATGCACTAGTAAACAACCATCAATGTTGTTAGCTAGAAGTCACAAGATTGGAGTGATACTTTAGAAAACAATTTCGGCAACAGCAAACCAGAACACTCAACACAGACTCTCCTCTCCTGGAGATCCTATACAGTAGAAGGAAGAGCTTAATTTGCACATTACCCAAAATTCTAGGTTAGCTTTTGAGAACTGCCATTAAAAAATTTTGGCTTAAACTTCAATCAATGAGTGGATCAATTATGAGTCACATAATGATCTGGTTCTGACAACTCCTGCAATTAATTATAATAAAGTTTGCATTCTGAAGCTAAGTCCTAGCTAAGCTACTAATTAATACAGCAAATCATTAATGTCTTCTGGTCTCCAGTTTCCTATTCAAAGTTCTTTCCAGGCTTAACATTACATGATTCTAAAAAGCTTTTATAGTTTAGTTTATTCAGCTAGAGATAAAATGCAAGTACTTTTGAATTCACTGTCCTTCCCTACTTAAAGCTTAAAAATAGTCCCTATAGATGCTAATTACCATAGAATCTTGTGATTAAAATATTCTCTCAAAATTACTTTCTGCTTCTTTGTCTTACTCTACGTTGAAAATGAAAGAGTTGAAACTTAACTAAAATTCTACTTCCAATAGGTACAAAGAGTGCCTTTCTTGATTTAACAAGAGGAAAACTTAGATCAGGAAGTCATTAGTATAGCAGTGACTTTAAAGGTTTTGGAATTATAAGGCAGGAAAGGCCCTTAACAACTGTTTCCTGGCCTCTAGAAAAGAATGAACTTAAAGTCCTTAATCTAAACCAAAAAAGGATATATAAATTATAGTGCTAAGGAGTGCTGTGAGAAAGAATTGTATATGTTTAGCAGTTTTTCATAGCAGGGATGCAGAACCTCAAAAAGACACCCTCAGCTTATAATTTTGCAGTGTTTTCCATTCTATGCAAAGAAGGAAAATATCATGGACATATGTAGGAGAATGCTAGAAACAGCAGTCTGACAAATCACCCAGTTCCCCCAAGACACAATTACATGTGAGTTAAAAAAAAAGCAACAGAAAAGTAAAAAAACTCAGTAGTTTTCTAACACGTGATCAAGTTAACACGTAAAGAATAATGTCGGAAGACAATGAGAAATATTCAAAAAAAAAAAAAAAATCACTCCAGGAGCACAGCTGTCTTACATTAAACCACAGTAAGAACCAGCTAGCTTGATCGTCAACTCTAGGACAGTTGTCCAGAATTATAAAACACTAATCTGAAATTAATCCTTTCTTACTACATTATAATATTCTTGCCATTTTCTAAGTAAAAAACAACATAAAGATAATAATAAATATAAGTGGTTTTAAGAGGAAATAATCTTTGAAAGAAATCTTAAAAATGTTTCCACTACTGTTTGGGTTCAGAGTGAGGAAAGAATATCAGTAAGTTTCAAGTTTTATTAAAAGCCACCTGGAAAAACTGCAGAACAAAACTTAAAAGTAATTTTCCCTCCCTTTCAACTCAAGTGTATTACTGGGTGAGGGATCTTTTCTCTGAATCTTCTCCTCAGCCTGAGAACTTCACTTTGAAGAATTCAGTCAGTGTAGTATGATAGTATACTCAGGGTGAGATTTACTGATCTACCCCTACAAAAGTTCTATATTTCTATGAAAGAAGAGTAATCTGCAATGAACATGAACATTTTGTTGGTACTTGCCAACTTCTTTTTTTTTTTTTTTTTTTTTTTTAATTTTACTTATTTATTTATGGCTGTGTTAGGTCTTCGTTTCTGTGCGAGGGCTTTCTCTAGTTGTGGCAAGCGGGGGCCACTCTTCATCGCGGTGCGCGGGCCTCTCACCATCGCGGCCTCTTCTGTTGCGGAGCACAGGCTCCAGACGCGCAGGCTCAGTAATTGTGGCTCACGGGCCCAGTTGCTCCGCAGCATGTGGGATCTTCCCAGACCAGGGCTCGAACCCGTGTCCCCTGCACTGGCAGGCGGATTCTCAACCACTGCGCCACCAGGGAAGCCCCCGCCAACTTCTTATATACATGAATAAGCGTTTTCTTACTTAACAAGCAACCAAGAGCAAGGACAAAAATAATGCCATTTTATTTGAATGAAAATGAAATGAAATCCATGTGTGCTTAAATCTAAACCAGAATTGACTATTTGTGCAGCAAAATAAAACAAGCACATGTTTCATACTAAAGGGACAAATTCCACTGTTCCATCTTAGTTATAAAAACATTTTAATGCGTGTATAGGCCAATGAAAGAGCTCAAGAAACCAACCAAGTATATAATGATTTTATAATTGCTAGACCTATACTGGAGTTGATTATGTTACTCCATGAGAAAAAATTTTAAAGCCTTGTATAAAATTGTGTCCTAAGTTATATATATATATATATATATATATATATATATATATATATATATATATATATATACTTTTAAAGTTTTTATTTATTTTTGGCTCTGTTGGGTCTTCATTGCTGCACACGGAAGCCCTTTCTCTAGTTGTGGCGCACAGGCTTCTCACTGCGGTGGTTTCTCTTGTTGCAGAGCACAGGCTCTAGGCACACAGGCTCAGTAGTTGTGGCTCATGGGCTTAGTTGCTCCGCGGCATGCGGAATCTTCCCAGATCAGGGCTCGAACCTGTGTCCCAGGCATTGGCAGGCGCATTCTTAACCACTGCGCCACCAGGGAAGCCCCTAGGTTATATTTTTATTCATATCATTTTGGTTTACGATTTCAGTAGCTTTAGTATTCAATATTGCCAGTTAATTTTCATATTGCACATAATATTAATTAAAATCAATTACATCTCCTGAGCCTACCTTTAGAAAAATCAAATCCCATTTTGGCATAAACCAGTTATCTAACAGAAATTTCTTTTATTTGCCTTATGAGTCTTTTAACTTTTATTTTGAAATAATTATAGATTCACAGGAAGTTGCAGAGAGGTTATATGCACCCTTCACCCTGTTTCCCCCAATGGTACCATACCATCATATGTACTATCAAAACCAGGACACTGACATTGATACAGTTGATAGACCTTATTCAGATTTTACCAGTTTTAAGTGCACTTATTTGTGGGTATGTGTGTATAGTTCTATGCAATTTTACCACATTTATAGATTTGTGTAATGCCTTACAAGTTTAAAATTTATGAAAAGAAATAGATTAATTTTCTAAAAGATAAATCTTGCTTAACTACTTTGTTTTCTTCCCAAGAAAGGTTGACTAAAAAGTCATTTTCAATTTTCAAACAGGGAAGAAAAGCTATTCTTGCACCCATTATATATCATATATTGTACTTCTTGAGCACATTGTATAGAAGATACTTGTGATAATATCTATCTGGATATAATTTTTTAAAAATCAAGTAGGAAACTTTTAAAGAGGAAAAACTAAAGATTCCTCTATCAACACTACTAAATTATATTAGAAGTGACATCTTGCCTGGGGAGGGGGAATGTCACACAAAGTAGGCTAAATGGACACCTTAACAGAGTAACAGAAAATTATTGTTTACTCAAAAAAGCCTATTAATACAAAAATTATTGCATTATTATGTCTACAAATTACTGATCACAATAATGTATTATGAGTTGTATATACTATCATTTTTATATAGGAGTGTCTTAGTCTGTTTAGGCTGCTATGTAACAAAATACCATAGACTGGATGGCTTATAAACAATAGAAATTTGTTTCTCATAGTTCTGGAGGTTGGAAGTCTAAAGTCAGGGTGTCAGCATGGTCAGGTAAGGGCTCTCTTCTGGCTAGCTGACTTCTCCTTGTGCCCTCACATGGCAGAAACGGGTAGGGAGATCTGTGAAATCTTTTTTATAAGAGCACTAATCCCATTTATGAGGGCCCCATCCTCATGACCTAAGTACCTCCCAAAGGCTCCACTTCCCCACTGGGCATTAGGATTTCAACATATGCATTTTGGGGGACACAAACATTCAGACCATAAAAAGAGGTAAAAACACTGAGGAAGGCTGAGCTCAAAAAGCAATATACTGAACCCCGTCCTCTTCTGTAAACTTATACAATCAAGTGTCAGCTTAACATTGTAGTTATTTCAAAAGCATCTAAAACTCAATATTCCAAAACTGAATTCTTGATATTTAAGGTCTTCCTCCAGTTTCTTATTTCAGTGAATAGTACCACTAATCCCATCCAGCACTGTAAACCAGAAGTTTAATTATCCTTGACAGTTTCCTTCATTCACATGCTCCCCACACCATTCAATCACCACTAAATTCTATCGCTTTTATCCCTAAATATTTTTTGAACCTGCCCACTTTTCTCCATTTCTACCACCTGCACCATGCTAGTGCAAACTAACATCTCCTGTCTGTATGACTATAATGGTCTACTAACTCCTCTCTCTAGTCATTCTCTTTCCAATCCATTCTCACCCATAGCCAGAAGAATATTTTTTAAATGCAAATCTTTCACTCTCCCGTTTAAAATCCTTCAGTGGCCTCCCACTACTTTTTCAGCTCAAATCTAACAGTCTCTACATGCCCTATCTACTTCTCCAGAACAATTTTCTGCCTCCCTACCCACCGTGTCCCTATGCTCTAGCCATATTAAGTCTCTCAGTTCTTTGAATGAACCAGGATCCCTGGTACCTTAGGGACTTTGTACCAGGCTGTCTCCCCTAACTTCAGATAATTAAATGCCATCCATTCTTCAGTTCCTAGATATACTTTTTTTTAATATATAAATTTATTTATTTTATTTATTATTTTTGGCTGCGCTGGGTCTTCATTGCTGCATGCAGGCTTTCTCTAGTTGTGGCGAGCGGGGGCTACTCTTCCTTGTGGTGCAAGGGCTTCTCACTGCGGTGGCTTCTTTTGTTGCTGAGCACAGGCTCTAGGCAAGCAGGCTTCAGTAGTTGTGGCATGAGGGCTCAGTAGTTGTGGTGCACGGGCTTAGCTGCTCTGCGGCATGTGGGATCTTCCTGGACCAGGGCTCGAACCCGTGCCCCATGCATTGGCAGGCGGACTCTCAACCACTGCACCACCAGGGAAGTCCCCTAGATATACCTATTTAAGGAAATTTTCCATGATCTCCCTAACTAGATTAGGTTCCTTTCATAGTCCCCTGGACTTTTCCTTCATAACATTTATCACTGTTTATAATAATGTATTTGTATGATTATTTGGATAATGTCTGTAAGTTCGCTGATGGGAGGAACTAAGTGTGTTTGTTGTAGTTTTGTTTTGAACACGTATCTCCAGTACCTATAACAGTGCCTGGCCCATAGTAGGCAACCAACAAATGTGTGCTGGTTAGATGAATTAATTAATAGAAGGGCAAACAGCTTCACAGAGCTTATATCAAGAGAGATATTAGAGATTTTTAATAAAGTAAATATACAAAATCAGATTTGCATTGTGTAAACATAATCTTAGCTGCACTGTGGAGGACTGATTTAAGTGGGGAGAGATTTGAGGAGGGAGTATGGTCAGCAAAAAGTATAGATGAGAAATGGAAAGGACTTGAACTAAGGCAATGTCAGTAGAGAGGGAAGAACAGATTAATTATATAGCTATTCTGGAGCTATTCTGAAATAATTTGATGACCAACTGAATATGAGAAAGTGAGAGAGAGACTAGACACAAGCTTCTGGCCTTTGGCAAAAGGAACTATATCACAAACAATAAGTCATTTTCACTTTAGCACCTTTCTCACTTTCAACATTGGTTAATTAATCCACCAATAAATATTTAAGGATTACTTATTTCTATAATGCCCTGAGAGTGATATAAAGAAGTGAGATACTTTAAGGAGTTCAAAATCCAATTCACAGTATATCCAAGCAATGGAATTTTATTCAGTCAGAAAAGGAATGAGTTACTGATTCATGCTGTAACATGAATGAACCTTGAAAGCATTATGCTGAGTGAAAGAAACCAGACACAAAAGGTCACATATTGTATTACGCCATTTACATGAAATACCCAAAATAAGCAAATCGATAGAGACAGCAAGTAGATTAGTGGTTGCCAGGGACTGGAAGGCAGGGAGGGAATAGAGAGTGACTGAAAATGGGTACAGGGTTTCTCTTTGGAGTGCTGAATATGATACAAAACCCTATTAGTATTGTAAAACACACTCTTCTGTAGGTAAATGACAATGCCTATTGCTAACAGATCACAGGTGCCATAGGAGTAAAGAGACCTAAGCTATCAAAGAGGTGGTCAGGAAGACTATGTGGAAGTAGAACTGGAATCTGGCCGTGAGAGATAAGTGGATGAGCAGAGAAGGAATAAGAAATCATTCCAAAGATGGGAGAAAATATCTGCAAATGATGCGACTGACAAGGCTTTAATCTCCAAAATATACAAACAGCTTATGAGGCTCACTATCAAAAAAACAAACAACCCAATTGAAAAATGGGCAGAAGACCTTAACAGACACTTTTCCAAAGAAGACATACAGATGGCCAGTAGGCACATGAAAAGATGCTCAACATCACTAATTATTAGAGAAATGCATATCAAAACTACAATGAGGTACCACCTCACACCAGTCAGAATGGCCATCATTAAAAAGTCTACAAATAGCACATGCTGGAGAGAGTGTGGAGAAAAGGGAACCCTCCTACACTGTTGGTGGGTATGTAAGTTGGTGCAGCCACTATGGAAAACAGTGTGGAGGTTCCTCAGAAAACTAAAAATAGAATTACCATATGATCCAGCAATCCCACTCCTGGGTATATATCTGCACAAAACTATAATTCAAAAAGATACATGCTGGGACTTCCCTGGCAGTCCAGTGGTTAAGACTTCACCTTGCAATGCAGAGGGTGCAGGTTTGATCCCTGGTCAGGGAGCTAAGATCCCACATGCCTCAGGGCCAAAAAAACAAAACATAAAATCTAAGCAATATTGTAACAAATTCAATAAAGACTTTAAAAATAGTCCACATTAAAAAATCTTAAAAAAAAAAAAACCATACATGCACCCCTATGTTCATAGCAGCACTATTCACAACAGCCAAGACATGGAAGCAACCTAAATGTCCATGGACAGATGAATGGATAAAGAAGATGAGGTACATATATACAATGGAATACTACTCAGCCATAAAAAAGAATGAAATCATGCCATTTGCAGCAACATGGATGCAACTAGAGATTATCATACTAAGTGAAGTAAGTCAGAAAGAGAAAGACAAATACCATATGATATCACTTATATGTGGAATCTAAAATATGGCACTGGGGCTTCCCTGGTGGCGCAGTGGTTGAGAGTCTGCCTGCCAATGCAGGGGACGTGGGTTCAAGCCCTGGTCTGGGAAGATCCCACGTGCTGCGGAGCAACTGGGCCCGTGAGCCACAATTGCTGAGCCTGCGCGTCTGGAGCCTGTGCCCCGCAACAAGAGAGGCCGTGACAGTGAAAGGCCCGCGCACCGCAATGAAGAGTGGCCCCCGCTTGCCACAACTAGAGAAAGCCCTCACATAGAAACAAAGACCCAACACAGCCAAAAAAATAAAAAATAAAAAAAATAAAATATGGCACAAATGAACCTATCTACAAAACAGAAACAGACTCACAGACACAGAGAACAGACTGTGGTTGCCAAGGGGGAGAGGGTGAGGGAGAAAAGGACTGGGAGTTTGGGATTAGCAGATGTAAACTATTATATATAGAATGGATAAACAACAATATCCTACAAGCACAGGGAACTGTATTCAATAACCTGTAATAAACCATAATGGAAAAGAATATCAAAAAAAAGAATGTCTACATGTGTATAACTGAGTCACTTGGCTGTACAGCAGAGACTAGCACAATATTATAAATCAACTATTCTTCAATAAAAAAGAAATAAAATTTAAAAAAAAAGAAAGAAATCATTCCAAGGAAAAGAAAGGGCAGAGACAAAGGCATGGAAGCCCAAGGCTTATAAAAGGCACAGAGTTCAAAAGTTGTGGAAGATAGGTTGGGGACAAAGTGTTAAGAGAATAAATATCGGACAAAAAACCCCCAATTTTTTAAAACTTGTCTTTATAGGCAAGTGTTTCTTTATGCATGTTCTGTGGAATCTGGATCCTATGAGATGCCCTCCACAAAAAGCTTTTGATATTCACTAAGTTTGGAAAACCCTGCATACTACACAACCTCCATTTGGAGTTTCAGAACTAATATTGGCATATTAAAGGCTCTGGGAATTCTGCATTAAGGAAACTGGTTTAACTTAGCTTAACACATTATTTACCAAATTTTTGTCATGGAACCTTTCCCCCTTGGGAAACACTGCTGAAGGTCCTTCTGTAGATGATGGGAAGCAAGTCAAGTTCCAAAAGAATGGTAGGGATTGCTGGATGCTGAGGAAATAGGAAATAACAGAGATAGTTTAGCTGTGAAAGTAAGGAAAAAGGGAAGTAGTAGATTTAATTAAAAATTCTGTCAATTAGGAGGGGACCTGTGAGTGATGATAGTGATGGACGAAACAGAGGAGAAATAAAAAATGCTGGAGAGAAAAACAAAGAAAGGTTCCAAAAGAGGCAAGATCATCTTTCTTGGTTAGTTGTCTCTGTTCATGTCCTTTCCAACTACTTGTTGGACTTCTGTTGAATTAGTGTTGGCTTCAGTTCTAGCAGCACAACACCTTTATCTTAATCAAAAAGTATCATGTAGTCATCGAACATTTATTAAGTTGCTGCTATATACCAGGCTCTGTGTTAGGCAGTGGGTATGATACTAGTAGACAGTAAAACACAGCTTCTAACCCCAAGGGGCTCATGGTCTAAATCAGCATTGTTTTAGGTCTGTGAAGATTGAGAAGTATAAAATACAGGGACTGCCTCGACCAATTATTGCATTTGCATAATTTTTAAGTGAATGCTCTTCCCTCTTTTCAACCTGAAGAACTCCTCCTTTTCCTTCAAAATGTACCTCATCTGTCTCTGAAGACTTCCTTGATCCCTTCCTGCAGTTAACCACTTCCACCTTTGAACCTCTTTTTTTTTTAAATTAATGAATTTATTTATTTATTTTTGGCTGCGTTGGGTCTTCGTTGCTGTGTGCGGGCTTTCTCTAGTTGTGGCGAGTGGGGGCTACTCTTCGTTGTGGTGCACGGGCCTCTCACTGCGGTGGCTTCTCTTGTTGCGGAGCACGGGCTCTAGGTGCGTGGGCTTCAGTAGTTGTGGCACGTGGGCTCAGCAGTTGTGGCTCATGGGCTCTAGAGCGCAAGCTCAGTAGTTGTGGCACACGGGCTTCGTTGCTCCACAGCATGTGGGATCTTCCCGGACCAGGGCTCAAACCCATGTCCCCTGCATTGGCAGGCGGATTCTTAACCACTGCGCCACCAGGGAAGTTGCTGAACCTCCTTTTTATAGCATTTATTATGTATGATGAATTTTTTAAAATCCCATTCTTATTAAGCCATTTCTTGGTTAGGGACTTCCTCATATACAGTCCCTTGCATATGGACATACTCCCTCCATCCTACATATACAAAACATTACCTATCTTTCAAAATTTGGCAAAATATGACCAATATTAAACTGTTCCTGATCTTTTATCTATAAAAAATTTCCTCCTCTTTTTGTTGATCTTTCATAATATTCTAAATCAGTACCTCTCAAGCTTTAATGTGTTTATGAATCACTTAAGGATGATCTTGTCAAAATGTAAATTATGATTAAGGCAGATTCTGCATTACTAGAGCCCAGTAATGCCAATGCTGCTGGTCTGTGGAAATAAAGCAGGCAAAGAGTTACTTATTTGTATGATACAAAATAAAGTCAAAGGACTGCCTTAAAGACTTCTATATTATACTTAACGGTATCATTACATTCTTTTTTTTTTTTTTTTTGGCTGCGTTTGGTCTTCATTGCTATGCGCGGGCTTTCTCTAGTTGTGGCGAGTAGGAACTACTCTTCGTTGCGGTGCGCGGGCTTCTCATTGCGGTGGTACATTCTTGCATTTATACACATGCATTTCATTACTGCTTTTGGATGTAGTTTTACACCACAGAACTGAATATTAAGTCTGGATTTCATTATTCATTTATTTATTCATTTACTAGCTTATTCACACATAGTCTACGTTCTTTTAACTTGTACTTATGGACCTTGCTTTTATACACATTACCTTAAGTAATTTTCACAATATTCTTATAAGTGTGATTTTCATTTTATGGATGAAAATGTGAGTTTATAGAAGCTATGTAATTTGGTCAATATGACATAGCTTCTGTAAGAGTTAGAACTTTAACTGAAGTCTTCTGGCTCTAAACCAGTAATTTTTTAGTTATACCATCCAAAATGTGCTAGGTTTTATAGTCCCAAGTATCAATGTCATAGGAGACAAAAGAAAGCAGAAATCATTTATTCCTTCAACAAACAACTACTTTGTTATGTTAATATTCTGGGTTCTGTGCTAAGTGCTGGGATATAGAAAAGATTAGGGACATTTCTGTTTCTGAGGAACAGTTAAGCAAAGTTTCAGCAAGAAAGGAGTATCTGAATTCAGCCTTAAGTCTCATCTTGGGGTGAGAAGGAGAAAAGCATTCTGAGCATGAGGACCTGGATACACATAGGTATGGAGACAAACACCAAGGCACATTTTAGAACAAAGGACATGCACAAATTAGTAACGATAAGTATCACTGAGAAAGAGACTTGGACAGAATCTAGAAGCAAGGTATACAATAAAACCTCTACAAGCTGAAAACATCCACGGTTAGATAAACACCGTAAGAGGGGAAAAGCAAGAATTTACATGACACGCTTAGGAACCAGAGAAGAAACTTGGTGTTGCAGAGTCAAATGTTTATGTTAGAGAACAGTAAAAAATAACCGTGGCACCAATTAATACTGAAACCCAAAGCAGTAGCAACACTGCTAACAAATACTGAGCACTTAACTCTTCCAGGTGTACTAAGCGTTTTGCATTTGCAAAATGTTTGAGCACTTGGGTATTATTATTCTCATTTTATGTATACGAAAACTGAGGTTAAGAGAGATTAAGTAACTTGCCCAACATCACATAGATAGTAATTGGTAAAGACAGGATGCAAATCCAGGACTCTATACTTCAGATACACTATTCAGTTTACAAAAATATATGTAAGAGGCATCATGGTTTAGTATAAAGAAATCTTAGGAGACAGAACACTAGCTCTTAATTCCAGATCCTTCATGTGGAGGTCACTAAACTTCTCTAAACCTCAGGTTCACTATAAAACACAGGAATAATAAAGCTCAGCAGGATTCTTAGGAAGACCAAACAAGCCGTTTGCTTAAAATACTCTGTAAATTTAAACTGCATAATATTATAAACTTTAGGGTATTATTATACAAATATCTATCCTTGTCTGTATATCCCTGGATATACAGGGAGTCTATACATTCTTGGCGGCTATACGGAGAAGTTTGAATAGATCTTATGGATTTTACTTATTCCAGGTTTCTTGGTTTAGTATATGGAGTCAATGGATTAGCTTGTTATATTATTGTCAGATTTCTTAGGCATATTTAAGAAAGGTAATTCCTGGAGGAAGCGGGGATATTAGAACTATAAACATAGATACATAAGTCTGAACAAACATCAGGTTGTGATACTCAATTTTTTGTGTATACAGACAATTTTTTCTTAAAGTCTGGAAAACTACGGTTGGTTATTCTCCCCAAGCACTAGGCTAACAAATGTAGATGAAACAAATTGAAATATTTTGGGTTGCTATATTTCACCAAATTTCCATATTACATTTAAATGTATCAGCTATGTTCTCTATGATAAAAATTGTATTTTGCATTTTAATATAACCAAAACTACAGTACTATTTTTTTTTAAACGCCACTCAAAAACCAAAACGAGGAAAGCAAAACAGAAAAAGGGAAAGCAAGCTATATTAACTGATGCATTACAAAACTCGATTTCTCAGGAAACACACTAGGTCCTTCTCTAGAATAAAATTTCTATAGTTAAGTACAACTTATTTTTCCATATCCAGCAGTTAAGTCTGGTCATTGGAAAATTACTGGTATACAAAGTCTAACAAAAGTAGCAGAAAAAGATTTCAGTTACAAAGAGTCTGGTAAAATACAGAGAAAAGGAGGAAAACAAATTCTCCCGTGCTGTAGAAAAATCTCTCCAGCACAAATGCTTCCTCAAAACAGTACATAAAGAAATCTGGAAAGCAACTGAAACTTCTTGTAATCCAGCTGGCTGTTCCCAAATATATCTGGGTCTACTTCTCTGAATATTGAGGTCAAACACCATAAAATAGGAGGAAAACTGGAACGTTGGCAAGATACCAGGTTCCATAAAAACCACAAACTCCTCGAGGGAAGTTAGTATTTGCAGCGCCTAATTTAATCTCAGCAAAAAGTTATGTGCTGATAAATAACAAAGCAACAAGCTCTCGTTGCTCGTTCTCATTCTTTGACACCTAGCCCGGCCAATCTAACCATCCCTTTCTGAGCAACGCCAAGTCACTTTAGAAATAAAATCTTGGGGTCCCGTGGGTGCCCTCGAGGTGGGTAAGTCCGCCAGAAAAACCTGCCACCAGACGGTGCAGCGAAAGCCAGAAGCTGACCGAGTCACTTAGAAAGTTCCCCACACCCCACCCTCGGCCACTCGGACCTCTCGGAAGGCCCGGCGGGAGCAGAGGGCTCGAGTCCCCCCCATGGGTCAGCTTCCTGCCCGTCCCCACCGGGCCACAACCGCCTCGGCCCCAGAAAGACACTGCCGCGTCCGCCCGGCGTCCCCCAGGGCGACGGACCCTCCCGGGGCTCAGTCTCACCTTCCGCGTCTGCTGAGGAGACAAAGGTGAAGTCCCCGTTAGTGGGGGAATACGCCGGGGGAGGGCCCGGCGGCTGCATCTCGCGGCCCCTCCGAGCCCGCGGCGGAGGAGGAGGCTGTGGCTGGGCTCAGGCCCCGAGGCGACCGCGGCGCCGACCCGCACGCGCGCCCGACGGCGCGACCCACGAGCCGAGATATGTAGGCTGGGAACGAGGCCGGAGACGAGCGCAGCTGGCCGCGGGGCTGCCCCTGAGGGTCCCGCACCAAAGTCCTCTCGGTGGCGGCCGCCCAGAAACCACGACGCCGGCGCCCTGACAGGACCATAACAGTGACAGCGTCCCTGCGATTGGCTCTTTGTAATGTGCTCTCCCATTGGCTCCCGGAGAAAGGTTCTGATTGGCTCTCCCTGTTGTTGATTCCGGAAGTTTACCCAGGACAGGAAGTTCACTTGTAATTCGTGGAAAGCTCGGGCTTCCCACTATCTTTTGTTTCCGTTAAGTCTATTCTCTTCTGGCTTTTCTTTATTTCCTCTGCTTTTGTTAACTGGGCGGGTTAAAGAATTTTAGAACCGGGAATGTTTTTAGAGGTCAGCATTGGCCCGCACCGGTCCAAGATCCCAAGATTCCGTTTAACTTAGTCATTAATTAATTGTATAGTATCTTGACTTAAATTATATATCGTCTCTGAGACTCAGTTTCCTCACTTGTGAAATGAAGGGGGCTGGATTGGATACTAATAAAAAAGAAGATAAACTGTAAATTGCCACCCAAAGACTAGGGCTGTAGTCTAGCCACATTCCTTTATGAGGGAGGTAATTGAGGCCAGAAAAGGTAAAGAAGGAACAGAAGGACCTAAATCTTCTGAATTCTAGTCCAATGCTCTTTTCTTTCTTTTTATTTATTTATTTATTTATTTATTTATTTATTTATTTATTTATTTTTGGCTGTGTTTGGTCTTCGTTGCTGAGTGCGGGCTTTCTCTAGTTGTGGGGAGCCGGGACTGCTCTTCGTTGTGGTGCGGGGACTTCTCATTGCGGTGGCTTCTCTTGTTGCGGAGCACGGGCTCTAGGCACTCAGGCTCAGTAGTTGCGGCACATGGGCTCAGTAGTTGTGGCTCACGGGCTTCGTTTCTCCACGGCATGTGGGATCTTCCTGGACCAGGGCTTGAACCCGTGTCCCCTGCATTGGCAGGAGGATTCTTAACCACTGCGTCACCAGGGAAGTCCCCAATGCTGTTTTCACTACAAGGTCCTGTCTGCTGATAAACTTACAAATCCATCTAATTTTTAAAGTCTTTAAATAGATATACTTAATTTTAATATCCAAGCTACATTAATGTGACTTCCAATTTGGAGAGAGAGAGAGGGAGAGTTTGAGGGTATATTATGGGGACAGCCTTGGGGAAAGAAATGATAGATCAGCGGTAGAGCAATGGGAAGGCATGGCCATTGATGTGTAAAAGGGAATATTGAAAAAATTCTCACAGGAGGTAACAATTAACTTGGTACTTAAAAGATGAGTAAAAATTTTCAACCAAAGAGGTGTGGGGGGCTGGCAGCCTGGGGTCATAACATTCCAAAGATCATTTAATGGACTTGGGAAGCTGGAAGTCATTTAGTTTACTTGGACCTTAGTTTACGTGGGAGAGAATGGCTACATATGAGACTGCATGAATAGGTAAAGAAGAAATCATGAACAATCTTGCATGCTATTCGAAGGATTAAAAAGTATTTTTATGGAAGTGTTGGGGGAACCATTAAAGGAATTAGAGCAAAGGAGTGACATATCAGATATCCTTGTTACAATAATTACTTAAACTATCCACAGTAGTGGATGTTTTGGTTTGGGAAGCAGAGACTGGTTTTTTTTTTTTTTTTTACATAAGTTTATTTATTTATTTTTGGCTGCGTTGGGTCTTCGTTGCTGCGCGCGGGCTTTCTCTAGATGCGGCGAGTGGGGGCTACTCTTTGTTGCTGTGTGCAGTCTTCTCATTGCGGTGGCTTCTTTTGTTGCAGAGCACAGGCTCTAGGCGCGTGGGCTTCAGTAGTTGTGGCTCGCGGGCTCTAGAGTGCAGGCTCAGTAGTTGTGGCGCACGGGCTTAGTTGCTCTGCAACACGTGTGATCTTCCTGGACCAGGGCTCGAACCCGTGTCCCCTGCATTGGCAGGCGGATTCTTAACCACTGCGCCACCAGGGAAGTCCAAAACTGGATACAATTTAAATGTCCATGAGAATGAGTAAATAAATGTTGGGATAGCCATTTAATGAAATGATACACTGAGAATCATCTTTTAGAGTTATTTCATGATATGGGGGAAAAAAATCTCAAAATTCTTTATGAAGTGAAAAAAATCTGTTTTTTCACTTTCACTTTGATCCGCCCATGATCTCAATTTGCATATGCTCCCAATATTATATAGATACAGAAATATAAAAAATATAACTGAAAGGATAACATCTCAAAATGTCACAAGTGATTATTATCATGGGTGGCTTCTGTGCTTTTCTATATTAAGCTTTTCTATGTTCTCCAAATTTTCTGAAATTAATATGTATTACTTTTTTAATTAAAAAATATTTTATAAAGATAAAAGCAGTTTAATTAGTTTCAAATGGTATAGAAATATATCCCATTCAGCGCTTGCTGTATTTTCTTCATTGAGCCAAGAGGTAATTATCTCATTAATTACATACAAAAATGCTTTTGCAGAATCAGCTTTTTAAAAACTAGAAAATGGTATGTTCACTTTTCAAACATAAATAGCTTAATCCAGGACCATCCTCAATAAAATGTGGTGGATGAATTATTTTAGATACTAACCAGCAAGCCCTGATCATTTTTTCTCTCAAGACCTTTCTCAGTCAGTAGTCCTGAGTCCATTGACCCAGATATCTAGAGCATCCGTGGTTGGGAGGGGGATGACCCTACTCCCTAGCTTCCGGAGGCTTTTCTGTAGCATTCAGGAAGCCTGAAATTCCCAATCTTCTGTGAGGAGATGGGAGAAGCAGAGAGAGAGCCAGTGTGTAAGGCAGGGGTGGAAAACATGCATTCAAAGGCTGAGATGTAAACTGCTGACTTGGAGCAAGAGGAGGAAGGAGCCATATCTTAGCAGTCTCCTGGCAGCAGGCAACCACATGGGATCCACATTGGGAAACAGAAATTACACACCACCCGAGCGAAGTGTAACACTCAGGATGAGTATACCAGCGACAAGTTCCATCATAGGAACTGAGCTGAGGAGAGGATTCTGATCCCCCTTATTTCTGTTAGAGACAGAACTTAGACTACATCCCAGGAAGGAGAGAGGGAAAAAAAAAAGTCAACAGGAGTTTTAAGTTGGAATATGACTAAACTATAGATCTGGATAGACTGAGGGCTCACTCAACTGGAGAAACTGACCTCAAAATGAGTAGATTAGAATTCTCCCATCAACTTAAATGGAGGTTGTATCAGACAGCAGCTTGATTTATAGAGAAATAAAGTTTGCATCTTTTCACACCTGAGTTTATAACTGTGAAATTCATACACTAAATCAAACAAAGGCAGTAGAATCATCATAGACTCATTCCAAAATATTTCCATTGTAAAAATGGACTGATTGGTTTGTGCTTTACCTAAAGGAATTATTATATGACTAATGGTGGAATATTAGTTAAACCTTGGCCTAACTGTCTTCTGTATACTCTTGCTTAAATTTTTAAATCACCTGTGGTGGAGAAGTAATCACAACTTTTTTATAGGACACTAATCAAATTTACTTACCCAGATTCCTACTTGCCATCCCCTTACCACTCTTATTCAGAGAATCTTAAATTTGATAGAGATCAGAACTAATTCAACTTCCCACGTAAAGCAAATACTAACCTCCTAAAGAATTCATGCCAATTAGCTGCTAAGACAATACTCAATGTGAAAAGGTACAACAGAACCCATTTCAGTGGGTTTAAGCAGAAAAGAACTTTATCGAGGATGTCAGGTAACTCACAGAATCTTCAGGAGGGTCCAGAGAACCAGGATTGGGAGGTTCTGCAAGCAAGAGCAGGTGATTTCAGGGCTGGATGGCTCACTTGGCAACCCTACTGTCTCTGCCATTGGACACAGGCTCTGCAGGACACCAGAGCTGGAGCAACTGTGCCACTGCTTCCACAAGCTGGATATCTCTTCGCCAGGATGGCTTTCACATTGGCACCACGTTGGCTCCAAGTGCAGTCTCATATTGGCTTCCAGTTGGCAGAACCCTGGGGGTAAGTACGCACTAACTTCAAGGGACGCTGTGAAAAAGGGTTTTTGGCTTCTGCTTTGGGAATGTGGGTTTCATAATTTGGGAAACTCCCCAATTATTGGAAGGGTGTTTTAAAATTCAAGGAGAGCAAAAAGCATGACCAGTTACCCTAAAGCAGTGCATTTTATCTTTGGGAGTCTTTGGCATTTTGAATGAAATACTGATTCCTCGTAAATAACATTTATTTGTCATAAGCATCTGAAACCTGCTCCTTCTTCCCTATGCCACGCCCCTGCAGACATCTGAACACAGCTATTGAAACTCCTTAAAGTTTTTTTTCTTCTTGACAAATATCTCCAGCTATTTCAAATGTTAATTTTAGGACAGGATTTCAGTCACCTTGAAAATCAACAATCTGTCCTCCCACATTTAGTTTCTCTTACTAAAGCCTCTCTTATATTAGTGTATCTGAATTATTAGACAGGCCAATTGTAAGGAGTGAGGATGGGGAATTATAGATTTTTTAAAAATATATATTATATATATATATATAATGCTGAGAATAATAGACATGATATACCCCTACTTCCTAAAGGAGTTAGTTACTCAAGAAGGTTTGACCCTCCTTTATTAAGGCATACTAGGAAGTTGCCAAAAATGAATTGGCCCAATAGCTTCCCCTGCCACTGACTCTTTGGGCAAAAGACTAGCAAAATTCTAGAACAATTATTAGAGTTAGGAGTTACAGGCCCCCAGGGAGAAAAGTATTGTGACTTTTCCCCTCCCTCCCCATTAAATTGAGAGTGAAAAGCATGAGTATCTATAAATGTTTAAAGTCACTGAATAGCACTCAGGTGGTACTTTCAGATACAGTAGCTCAGATGATGTGCAAACAATCCTGGAGCAAGCTGGGGATTGTTTTACTGCCAAGAAGCTTAAGCCACTATTTTACTGCTAAGAAGCTTAAGTGACTTGTTTTAGAAACAAGATGAAACCCACACTTGAAACCCACACTTGAACTCAGGTCTTTTGGCTCCAGAGCCCTAGGCATTTCCACTTTGCCACACTCCCAGGAGAGTAAAGGGTGGGAAGAGACTAGGAGGAAAAGCAAAAGGCAAGGGACATAGCTCTTGGAACTTCTTCAAGATGCCAAAATTTCTAGTACGTTATCCATTCTAACTGCATTGAAAACACCTGACTGCAAATCCATTTGCAAAGGAAAGTGATGGGACCACATGGAGGATGTGCATGAATGAATGTGGATATAATTTTGCTCCTTTTACCATGATATTCTACAGCATTAGTCTCCTGCAGCTGCTGTAACAAAATACCATACACTGGATGGCTTAAAACAACAGAAATTTATTCTCTTACACTCTGGAGGCCAGATGTCCAAAATCAGCATCACTGGGCTGAAATCAAGTTGTAAGCAGGACCATGCTCCCTCTGGAGGCTCAAGAGGAGAATCCATCCTTTGCCTCTTCTAGCTTCAGGTGGCTGCCCCCACTCCTTGACTCACAGCCACTCCAATCTCTGCCTCCATGGTCACATTGTCTTCTCCTTTTCTATCTCTTTCAAATCTCCTTCTGACTCTCTTTTATGTGGACACTTTTGACTGCATTTAGTGCTTACCCAGATAATCCAGGATTATCTCCCCATCTCAAGACCCTTAGTTTAATCACATCTATAAAGATACAACATTTACAGATTCCAGGGATTAAGACTTGATATATTTGGGTGGAGACTACAACCACATTTCTACACTTCCCCTTTCTATCCTATTTTACATCATTTGTTATTACAAAAGTAATAGGTGTTTGTTATAGAAAATCAGAATGTATGGATAAACAAAAGAAGAAAATTTGAAATTATTCCCCAAAGATAAGTAGTATTTATATTGTTGGTGCCTATCTTTACAGTTTTTTCTCTGTGAACACACATTTACATATAGGTTTCACTAAAATTTCAGAAATCCAGCTGATGGCACAGCCCTTGATCTCACTTCAGAGACGCCCACCTCACAAGTTGGGAAACACTGTTGTTACTCCCATAGAAAACCCAGAATGTAGAAATTTATTTAGGGTAAAACTTAGGTATCCCTCTATGTCAGATAAGTTAATGTCGGAATGCTCTTTTTGAAATAAGAAGTTTTGTAACAAAAAGTTCGTGATAGATTGTGCAAAGACGGGGAAAATGTATGCAAGAATGTCATTCTCAAGAGAAGTCCTGGGAGATTTCTCCATTCCGGGAGCCGAGTGTGAACTGGCTTCCTGGAGTTTGTGACCACAAGCTCTGAATGTGTGTGTACATGTGGGAGCCTGTGGCTCTTCATAGCCAGGAGGATGCCCTGAGCACCATCAGTCGGGTGGACTGATAATGGTGGTCCATTTGCTCTGTGCTAACCTTGCCGAGGACCCTGGTGACTAAGAGTATGCATTTGCTAGAAGTCTCCTGGGACCCGAGGTACAGATGATAAGCATGACTTTGGCTGCTTTGCAATAAACTTTAACTAACCAAACCAGCTCATTTCATTTCTTTCTCTTTCTCTCTCAGTTAATGACAAAAATTAACGCACACTAAGTGTTCAAAACACGTTGTTTTCATTTTAAGCTATAGAATAATAAACTAACAGCAGTAGGATTCATATGTTGTGGATAAACAGGGAACAAATGAGTAATTCCTTTCTTGTTGTGAATTTCCAGCTTTTGCATCTTTAAGCTCGTTTCACTTCTTTCCCCGGCTACTTGTACTTACATTCATCTTCCCTTTTTGATCCCTTTTGGACACAGTTCAAACTGTGTCCAAACCATTCTTACTATGCTTTGAAGAAAAAAAAAAAAAAAAAAAGAAGAACTTGTCAGTGTTTGCCGTTTTCTTACAATCCCCTGCCACAGAATGAGACTTCAGATCTACAGGAACACCAGGCTTTGCTGTGAAACAGAAAGCAAATGAAAAAAAACTTTATTTTAAAAGTGTCTTTTGATCTACCAAGAAGAGGGCAACTGGATTGTTCAGCCAGGTACCATGGGGAGAGAGAATGGGGTTTTAAGTGGGTTTTGGAACCTAGTGTTAAAATTTGGATTTACATTCATTTAAAGTTTGTGTCTGGTGGGTATGAAAGCCTTAACACTGAAGAATTCAGTTTTGCATGGCTGGCTGGACTTGCCTGCAGGGAGACTTTTAGGGGTGGTGAGTCTGGACTGCTGGAGTTTCATCGGGTTCTTCAGAATTGATGTTTAAATGCATGTTAAGTCAGAGGGATGCATTTGTGTTTACTGTGAGACAAAGTGAGGGAAAGGACTTTGAAAATACTTTTTGGCTTTACAGAAATGAAACCTACTGTTGTTCGTGAGACTGCTGTTAAGAGTTGCAGGAGGTCAGAGCTGAAAAGCCCTAGGGGCACTGCTCAGTCCACGCACTGCCCTGAATGACAAGAAACCTGATATCTGGACAGAGCAGTGAAGGGAACCGCTGCTTACAGGACCCCTATTATTGATAGGGTCTTTACAGACTTTATCTCAGTTAATCCTTACAACCCTGGAGGAGAGAGGTGGAAAATGTAGAGAGAAGTCAAGTGACTTGCTGTAGGTCACGCAGCTAATTGTCTACAGAATTAGGATAGAACCTCGGCTCCTGTCACTGTTCTCTTAACAGTTCAGCGCCCTTCTATAATACTAACTGTGTGAGTCTGCTCGGGCTGCCATAACAAAATACCACAGACTGGGTGGCTTAAACAACAGAAAGTTATTTTCTCACAGTCTGGAGGCCAGAAGCCCAAGGTCAGAGTGTTGGCAGCTTTGGCTTCTCCTGAGGCCGCTCTCCTTAGCTTGAAGATGGCCGCCTGCTCCCTGTGTCCTCCTATGATCTCTCCTCAGGGCGTGCATCTCTGGGGTCTCTCTCCGTGTGTCCAAATCTACTCTTCTTATAAGGACACCAAGCAGATTGGATTAGGGCCCATCCTAAAGGCCTCATTTAACTTAATTACATCTTTAAAGGCCCCCATCTTTAGGTACAGTCACATTCTGAGCTATTGGGGGTTAGGGCTTCAATATATGGATTTCGGGGGGAACACAATTCAGCCCATAACATTAACAGTAACAATAATATGTGAGCTTGCTGGAGTCTATTGGAGATCTAAGAGCATTCTAGACTAGAGCCTTTTCACTAGAAAGGGAGACAGATAACGCCCACTGACCATCGCTGTCCCAACTGCTCTCCTGTTTAATCTTCGTAACAGTCCTAGGAGGTGGATATTATCCATGTCAGTGTTGCAGATAAAGAAATCAAGACTCAGAAAGGTAAAGGTACCCATCTCATAAGCTGCACAGTGAGGATTTGAATTCAGGACTGCAGTGCCAAAGCTCACACACATTTTCCACTTCTGTGTGCTGCCTCTCTGCTCCCATTATATATAACTTTCCTCTCATTTCATCCATAAGTTGTAGGAATGGCTCCATAGGCATGGGTTTATGGGTCCTGAGGAAATTCAGTTCTCTAAGGAGCTCATGTAACCATTTTGAAGAAAATATCCATTTTTAGAATTAGTTCCAAATATTATTTCCCAAAGCACAAATATAGGAAAAGGACTTCTTCCATGTAATTCAGTTATTCTCTGGACATCTTGCTTAAGGGTGGGACCTGGGAGTGTTCAGAGCAATAGCCAGGGTCCAGGGGAGCAAACTGGTCAGAGCCTTATTCTTTATGCCAGTGGGTAACAGAATAGACGACCCAAGCTTCGGACTACAGGCAGATTTTCTTCTTGAGAGTAACAAATAACTAATTGACTATCTCTGAGTGGGTTTCCTGATCTAGTCACAGACTTCTCTGTGGGTAGGAAGACTATTCAGTAACCAAACTGAATATGAATTTTTAGCATCTTCAGAATCAGCTGAGATTCCTGCCTGATGATCCACGTAAAGTTTTAGTTAATCATTTTAGTGGACGAAGTGACTGGATGGCTAACTCTGGGACTAGTTTATTCTCTTTACATGTGAATATAAAATGAACTTCTTGGCCCCTTCCTCTATCTTCTTCCTCTTTTTTCTGTTCTCACTTAAACTCTAACCTGGTCAGTGGAGGACTGATTTCTCCCAGACCCACCCTTTTTTCTGGGAGGTGTCAGTCTCCCTTGATTGAGGATTCCTAGCCTGTCAGGGCTAGAGCTGGAATTTGAACTCAGTCCTGGCGTGAAAATTGGCCCTTGCTCACACTCATGAGTTGTCTCAATCCTTGTTTTCAGGCTCTTTCCCCCATGGCTCCTTCCCTATGCTGCTTCCTCTGCCCAGAAATAGCCTTTCCCCTTTACTGCCTGGTGAACTTTGGTTTCCTTTAAGAACAATTCAAAAGTCACCTCCTACAGGCAGAATTAAATCCCTCCATGGGATCCCCCCTACAACACTGACCTTCAAACTTTTACTGACTTCAACTCACAATAAGAAGTAAGACATCACTACCCAGTGCCAGGATATATAAATAACTGAAATGAAACTTTCCTGAAAAAATACAGTACATTCTGATAGTTTTAATTCTATTTCATTTTTTAAATTAGTCTAATTGTAACACACTTCAGTTGATATCATGACCTGCTAATGAGTTCACTAGTTTGAAAAACTGCCCTCAAAGAAACTCTTTCTTCCTTTGACAGCTTTTCTTGCTTCTCTCATCTCTGAAAGCCTCAGATCCTCTGGCTCCTCACACAGAGACACTGGGGCCCAGTTCTTTGGTGCCCCATCCATTAGCCATCTAAGTTCCATTTTAATCTCATTTATTTGTCCAGTGATGAAAAGTTTGGCCCTAAGAGCATGACTATTTGTATCTTAGCTGGGTGTACCTAGCATATTTGACATTTAAACAAATCATTTTGTACACCTCCCTCCTTCATATAATTTAATTTTCAATGATAGTCACATAACAAGATTAATGATAGTAATGGCAAAGAAGGAAACTCAGACAGTGACAATTAATTTAATGTGGTAAAGCACATGTAACATGAAATTTACCATCTTAACCATTTTTTAAAAATTAGACATTGGATTTTATTTTACTTATTTGTTTATTTTTTTGGCTCTGCCACACGGCTTGCAGGATCTTAGTTCCCTAAACCCATGCCCTCTGCTGTGGAAGCATGGAGTCTTAACCACTGGACGGCCAGGAAACTCCCTCATCTTAATCATTTTTAAGTGTACAGTTCAGTAGCGGTTATGTATATTCACACTGTTGTACAATCTCCAGAACTGTTGTGTATTGCAAAATTGAAACTGTATCTGTTAAGCAACAATTCCCCATCTTTCCCTCCCCACAGCCCCTGGCAACTACCATTCTACTTTCTATTTCTATGAATTTGGCTACTCTAGATATTTCATATAAGTTAAAGCATACAGTTTTCATCTTTTTATGACTAGTTTATTTCACTTAGCATCATGTCCTCAAGTTTCATCCATACTGCCGCTTGCGACAGGATTGCCTTCCTTTCCTTGCAACAGGATAATCTTCAGGTCCATCCATGTTGCTGCAAATGGCATTATTTCATTCTTTTTTTATGTCTGAGTAATATTCCATTTTATATATGTACCACATCTTCTTTATCCATTCATCTGTCAATGGACGTTTAGTTCACTTCCATGTCTTGGCTATTGTAAATAGTGCTGCTATGAACACTGGGGTGCATGTATCTTTTCAAATTAGCATTTTCTCTGGATATATGCCCAGGAGTGGGATTGCTGGAGGATTTCCTTCCTTTTTAAGGCTCAATAATATTCCATTTTTTGTTTATACCACATTTTGTTTATCTATTCATCCATCAATTAACACATGGGTTGCTTCTATCTCTTGACTATCATAATATAATATGGCTATGAATGTGGTGTACAACTTACAATGAGACCTTGCTTTCATTTTTTTTGGATATATACCCAGTGGAATTGCTAGATCATATAGTGATTCTATTTTTAATTTTCTGAAGAACCACCATACTGTTTTCCATAACAGCTGCACCATTTTACGTTCCTACCAAAGTGCACAAGGGTTCCAATTTCTCCATATCCTTACCAACATTTGTTATTTTCTGTTTTTGTTTTCGTTTTTAATAGTAGCCGTTCTAATAGGTTCAAGTGGTATCTCATTGTGGTTTTGATTTGCATTTCCCTAGTGATTAGTGATGCTGAGCATCTTTTCATGTGCTTTTTGGCCACTTGTATATCTTCTTTGGAGAAATGTCTATTCAAGTTCTTTGCCCATTTTTTAATCCTGTTGTTGTTTTAGTAGTGACAGTTTTCTTTTATTTAATTTTGTGTACGTAATCATGGCAGTAAAAACATACAAACAAACAAACTAGAGTAAATACTGAGGTACAAAAAAAGGAAAAACCTATATCGACATATCAGTCCAGGATAGTAATGAATAATAAAATCCCTTCTCAAGCCTTACCTTCTGTACCTTTGTCAATGACTTTAGCAAATTGATCATTTTGTGTATTTGTGTTCAATGGAGTCTTGCCAGAATTGTTAATATATCTTTGATCATAGTTGAATGAAGAACACTTTTTAAAAATTTTAATTTCAAAAAGTTTTTTTCACATGAAGCAACAGGAAAAAAAACTTATTGAAAGTCTTAAACATGATGGTAGGTTTAGCAGAAATTCATAAATATTCGATTTCCCATTATGTTCCAGAACTTGAAATAGTGTCCATGCTTTTGTTTCTTTGGTATTGATTGTAATGGCTCTTAAATGTCTCTGTAGTAAAATAAATAAATAAAATATTCCTCCTCCTAGAGGAGGCTGGAGCTGGGTATTTCCCTTCCCCCAGGTCAGCTAAGCTCTGTTAATATCTCAGTAGGTGAGGCTCTGGTAAAATAATTGATGTTGAGGGCAGGACTTTTTAGGAAGAACAGAATGCTCTGGGCATAATTCAAAATGGCTACTTTTCCCCTCCCTTTGCTGGAAGCAAGAGATTTTTCTCTGCTCTACACTATGAGAACCTGGTAGGGCTCCTGGAGGTAAAACTCACAAAAGCATGGGGACTTTGCTAAGACTGGATCCTCTTGGAGTTTTTAACTCACAGACTTGTCCACACTGATCCTCTAGAAATTCATCAATTACAGTTTAGGGTTTCCTACCTGGTTATGAGATCCTCTGAGGTTTCTGCTCATGAGTGTCTGCTCCTCATGGGTTTCTGCTCCAGTAAGTTTGCAATTCTGTGTCTGCCTGACTGCGTCTTCAATTTTGCGGTAGCAGTTTGCCCTGTGACCTCAATTCTCTGATAGATCTAAGAAGAGTTGTTCATGTTCAGTTTATTCAGCTTTTAACTTGACATTAGGATGGAGTAATGACTTCCTCACGTGCCCAGCCAGAAACCAGAAGTCTAAAAGTCTTCTTTTAAAAACAGAAATTAATAAACTAATTTTAAAATTTATATGTAAATGTCCATCGACAGAGGAATGGATAAAGAAGATGTGGTACATATATACAATGGAATATTACCCCACCATAAAAAAGAATGAAATAATGCCATTTACAGCAACATGGATGGATCTAGAGATTACCATACTAAATGAAGTCAGACAGAGAAAGACAAACATTGTATGATATCACTCATATGTGGAATCTAATTTTTTTTTTTATTGGAGTATAATTGCTTTACAATGTTGTGTTAGTTTCTGCTGTACAATGAAGTGAATCCGCTATATGTATACCTATATCCCCTCCCTCGTGGACCTCCCTCCCCACCCCCATCCCACCCATCTAGGAAATCACAGAGCACCGAGTTGAGCTTCCTGTGCTTTACAGAATGTTCCCGCTAGCTATCTATTTTACACATGGTAGTGTATATATGTCAATCCTAATCTCCCAATTCGTCCCACCCTCCCCTTTCCCCACCGTGTCCACATGTCCGTTCTCTAATTTTTAAAAAAAGATACAGATGAACTTATTTACAAAACAGAAACTGACTTACAGATATCAGAAACAAACTTATGGTTACCAAAGGGGAAACATTGTAGGGGAAGGATAAACCAGGAGCATGGGATGTACACACACTCACTACTATATATAAGACAGATAACCAATAAGGACCCACTGTATAGCACAGGGAACTCTACTCAGTATTCTGTGATAAGCTATAAGAGAAAAGAATCTAAAAAAGAATGAATATATGTACATGTATAACTAAATCACTTAGCTGTACACCTGAAACTAACACAACATTGTAAATCAACTATACTCCAATAAAATTAAAATATTTAAAAAATAAATAAAATGTGATTCCAGAGGACAGGCAGCAGTCCCAGTGTTCTGTGTCTTGCACAGCCCTACTGCCCTGAGAAACAGAAATTATATAACTTGTTTTCAGTTGTGCAGACTGGGGAGGATTCACGTGTTTGGTTTGGTGAACTTCCAGGAAATAATTTTAAGTGTTTATCTAAAGTTTATTCAAACTTTCTTGATCTAGAAGTTAGACAGGAAACCTAGCAGAGAATTGAAATACACCAGGCTCTGAGGAGAGAGAACTCTAAATGTAGGCAGAAGGGTTGAACTGTGACACTCTGTGGCATTCATACCTTGGAAAGCAGGAGGTTCGATTCTAGGGCTTATGTGATTTAGAAGCTGCAACAATATTAATGTTTGCCACCATTTCCTGTTGCTCATTGTCCCGGTTGCTTTTGCTGTGTAATAAACTGCCCTAATACGTCATGCTAAAAAATAAATTAATTAATTAATTAAATTAAATAAAGGGAATTTCCTGGCGGTCCAGTGGTTAGAACTCTGTGCTTTCACTGCTGAGGGCCTGGGTTCAATCCCTGGTCAGGGAACTAAAATCCCACAAGCCATGTGGTGTGGCCAAAAATAAATAAAATTAAGTTAAATAAAAATAAAATAAAATTTATATGGGAATGCAAACAATTCTCAAAAGGAACAAAACTGAAGGATTTACACTACCCGATTTCAAGGCTTATTATAAGGATACAGTAATCAAGACAGTGTGATATTGGCATAAGGATAGGCATAAATTAGTGGAACAGAATAGAGTCCAGAAATATACTCACAAGTTCAGTGGGTAAAAGATATTCTTTTCAACCAATCATGATGGAAAAACTTTACATCCCTATGGAAAAAAAGTGAACCTCAACTCCTTATCTCACATCATAAACAAAAAATTATCTCAAAATGGATCAATGACCTAAATGTAAAAGCTAAAATTATAAAACCTCTAAAAGAAAACTTAGGTGAAAATCTTTGTGGCTCAGGGTAACAATGATTTTGTCAGTAGGACACAAATAGCATGAATCAAAGAAGAAAAAATTAATAAGTTGAGCTTCATAAAAATAAAAATGTTTTGCTTTTCAAAAGACGCAAAGAACAAAAGGCAAACCATTGTATTAATCATGTTTTTTATTTTCTATATTTTATGATGCTTTGATATCTTGGGGGCTTTGCTGGCCAAAAGAGACAGACCATACCAGGGCTAGCTAATTCCTAGGGATAGCAAAAAACTTGCCTGTGAGTGTGCCTTTCATATGCAAACAAATGAATCCAAAGACCGTATCTTCAACCACCAACTTTATCAAACTCTCACACATCAAGCCAATATTTCCCCTGCCCTAAATCACTCCCAGGCCACCCTTATAGCCCAGAGTCTACTGAAATTATTCAAACTATCCAATCCTAAACTTGCTCAACTTGCCTACCCTGCCTCACCTGTTTCTTCCTGTGAAAACTGTTATAGAGGCTCTGGGCTAAGCTTTCTCCTTTGCTCCTTCTGCCTCCTGATCAACTCTGGTACTTCCCCATGAGGCCTCGTGTGGTCCTGTGTGGCACGGCAAGCCCTCCTTCTCTTGCGAATCATAAGTAATAAAACATTTTTCATTGGCATTGACCTCTTCATTTTGTCACTCAGTTATCTCTATAAATTAAATCCTAGGCACAATCAAAACAACCACAGATGAGTAAAAAATATTTATAATACATGTATTTGCAAAAAACTTGTATTCAGAATCTATGAAGAACTCTTGAAAGTCAATAATAAAAAGACAACCCAATTTGTAAAATGGGCAAAAGATTTGTACAGATACTTTACAAAAGGTTTATGAATGAACAATAAAGTACATGAAAAGATGCTCAACATCATTAGTCATCCAGAAATGAAAATTAATATTACAAAATGAGATAACACTACCCATTCATTAGAATGGCTAAAGTTAAAAAGATGGATAATGCCAAGTGCTGCTGAGGATTTGGAACCACTGGAACTGTTGATTTTATCTGCTGGTAAGCATGTAAAATGGTATGACCACTTTGAAAAACAGTTTGGCACCGTCTATAAAATTAACATACACTCACCATATGACCTAGAAATTCCACTTCTAGATTTTCACCCAATAGAAATGAAAACGTATGTCCACAAAGGAATGTTGATAGAAGCTTCATTCATGATAGCCAAAAACTGGACACAAACCAAATGCCCATCAACAGGAGAATTAATAGGTAAATTGATCTGTTCCTACAATGGAATACTGCTCAGCCATTAAAAACGACTGAACTACCAATTCCTGCAAACAGCAAGGAGAATCTCAACAGCATGATACTAAGTGAAAGGAGCCAGACACAAGAGTACCCCCTACATTTGTCCATTTACATGAATTTCTAGAACAGGCAAAAGTAATTTATAGTTAAAGAAATCCGATCAGTGGTTACTTTGGTGGGGACTAGGAGGAATGAATTATAAAGGGGCACAAGGGAACTTTCTGCATGGGATGAGAATATTCTAAATCTTGACTGGGGTATTACTGACTTGAGTGTGTACGTTTGTCAAAGCTCCTTGTATTTTATTGCATGTAAATTTTACGTCAATGAAATTGATTTTTAAAATGAGGCAGTTTACTACTTAACTGATATAGAAAGGTCTCAAAAATAGAGTAAATGAAAAAAAAAACATGTCAAACATTATGTATAGTGCGTCCTTTTTGGTGTGGGAAAAAAAAGAATAAATACGAAAGTGACAATGGTTGCTGTCTGATAGTTTCTGTTTCTGTTTTGTTAGTTTTACAGAATGAGGAGCCGTTTTACAGAAAGAAGAGGACAGTATTGGAGTCATCTTTGACTTCTCCATTTGGAAGTAATATTGTCTACTGAGATATAGAAAGCTGGAAAGCTTTTATTCAGAACAAGTAAGTATACTAGAAATCAAATCTGCGTGATTGTAGAGTGTGTTTCCAAATACGGGTGATATTGAGCAGAAAATCAATTCATGCCTTCCTCTGATCAGTTATATTGATATATGGAATGCCCATCAAATATTTTTCTGTGGTTCTGAGAATTCAGTTATAAACGTGGTGGCCCGTGTTAAATGGCAGCACCACAGATAAGCTAGGACTTTCACAGAGAGTGATCGTTTTAAAATATTGGTCCCCTGACATCATGGGAGGCTAGATCCTGGGTTTGAAAGATGGCTTCTGGGAATTTCCTGTTTCCTGGTACATTGCCACACACTTTGAAAGGTTTTGTTATTAGTACTCAGTTCTAAATAATTTGGGACTTATGTGAGATAAAACACATGCATTGTCCTAAAACCTCAGGAAAATCTGAAATAATATACAAATTTGGGGGATATTGATTTGCTTGAGGAACATTAAATAAAAGGTACCATGTTCAAGGTCTAGGTTGCGTGTTTAACTCTTGCAAGAATGTGATCCTAGATGACTGAGAATATAAGCCCAAACTATCCAATAAGTTTTTTGTTTGTTTGTTTGTTTTTGTTTTTTACTATTCCAAACACTTTATTTTTTAAAAATTTTTATTGGAGTGTAGTTGATTTGCAATGTTGTGTTGGTTTCTGCTGTACGGCAAGGTGAATCAGTTATACGTATACATATATCATGCAATGTTCATTGCAGCACTATCCAATAGTTCTAGTGGTAAATGCTTTCTCACAACTTTTTCATCCTGGTGAGGTTTTTCATTTTAATCTTTACCAAATTCATTTATTCAACAAACGTTAATTAATTAACCACAGTTCTAGGCCCTGGGGGTATAATATCAAAACAAAGCATGCTTTTTGTTCTCACAGCGCTTACAATATGGTGTATATTTGCGAGTGTAATTCAGGAATGCAGGGTACAGGGAGAAGGTGAAGTAAGGGTAAAATAGACATTAAACAATATTTATGTGAAAAATGATAACACAAATAAAATATAAATAATTGGTAGGTGCAAAATGACATCTCATTATGTTAATTGTGTTTTTATTTCTGTGGGTGTTTCCAGAACACATCTCCTATTTGTAACAGTAATTGAATAAAGACGCTATTCTTTCTGATCTCTTTGTCAGTCCTGAAGATGCACTCAGGAAGAATATTACATGATCTATCTTTTTATCAAGTCAGCAATTCAAATCTGAGTCCCTTCAGAAGAAGTAAAGTTCAGCTCTGTTCCACTAGAAATTATCTCCTCTTGGAATTTTCTTATACGCTGAGAATATTGTAATACATTAAGATTTTATTCAAGAATCAAAAGTACATTTATATTTCCTATATTACCTGAAAGCATTTTTCCCCTTAGTGCAATTTGTTGCCCCTAATTTCTTCAATGATATGTCTAATTTTTTGCCTATTGAACATGAATGTTCTATTATACAAGCTTGCTTTTCATTAAACTCTCTGGTTTTTATGGTTGAAAAGAAAAAAATATTGGTCTCCTGCCATCACCTACTCGGGCTTACCCTCCTGGTCAGACAGCAGAGAGATCTGTCAAGATCATTGTGAAGAAACATGGAGTAGATCTAAGTGGCGACCAAAATGTAACTCTTTCCACTTTGATGACTGGGTGTAGACTATGCTATCCAATGTAGTTACTAGTAAGTAGCTATATGTGTCTATTTAATGTGAATTTAAATAAACAAAAACTAAATAAAATTTAAAATTCAGTCACACAGTCACGCTAGCCACATTTCAAGTGCTCAACAGCCACATGTGACTAATGGCTCCACTACTGGACAGAGCAAATATAGAATATGTTTATCATCTCAGAAAATTCTACTGTACAGCACTAGTCTAAACAGAGATATTCTGCTAAGAATGAATACTGAATGAATGAATAAGCAGCATGGTTTTCACTTAACTACTTGATAAGAGAGGAGTGTGGTAGTCCACACACAGGGAGATACCATGGCTAGTAATAAGAACATCTTACAGTTACATAGCAGCGCACTTTTCAAATTTTAAAATATTTTTATGTCTGTGCCTTATGTGACTTTATTCAGTCTTTTTCTTGAGCCTTTTAAAGAGTTAAAGTATCAATATCTTAATTTTACAACTGAAGAAATGTCACCTCCAAAAGGCTAGTCCTGTGATCTTGCAGTGGTCTCTAGGCCTTTCTAAGTGACTAGAATCAGACTTAGAGGTTGTCTCCATAGGGAGGATGTAGAAGCCAAGAAAACAGATGAGACCCCAGAGGGAGAGAGAGAGACTCGCTGACCGGCCATGTAGACAGGGATGTGGTAACATTCCAGCTGAGGTTAGCAGTAGAGATCTGCATGGGACAGAGAGAAAGGGGACCTGGGGTAGGATCCTGGGGGTCTGAGTGCCTGATGGTGTAATTCAGACCAGAGATGCCTCAGGGTCTTCAGGAGGAGATATCCACTTGGATGAGTCAAGAAAGATTTGAAAACCAGGAGCAGCCTAGCCCAAGAGGAAAAGTGGTGCAGACAGTGTCTGAGAGTACAATACCTGGGAGGCACTTCTCTGAGCTGGCATGGACTGCCTGGGAGAGTTAGATCTTGGCAAGGGAGACACAGAAACAAGACAGCTTCTTCAGGGAACCTCACTGTGAGAGATGAGAGAGCTTAAACTGAATACAGACAACTATTTTGCAGTGATACTCTTCAGAAAATACCAAATTCTATGGGAGATAAAATGTGCTACTCCTTTGAGTGTTGACAGCAGAATAATGGCTAAAAATAGTAGCTAACATTTATTGAGCTATTACTTTGTATGAAATACTATACATGAGTTCTCATTAAGCTTCATAAGTAAAATACTGTTCTCAACTCCATTGTACAGACAAGGAACCAGTGGTGTACTACAGCTGGTTCTTACTGTTTTGTGAGAGCTCACTGTTGAATTTTTATGATTTTTGTTAGCCAGTTGACATACATTGTTAGCTTGAATTTGGCCTCAGTGGGAATATTTATAACATGCAGATTGGTACGTGCTATGAATTCAGGCCTTTACCCCCAGAGAGGCAGTATGTTCAACATTTAGCAGCACAGCATTGAAATAGGCTCAAAGAGGGTTAGCAACTTGCCAAGGTTACACAGATGGTAGCAAATGGCAGACTGTACGCCAGTCTCCCTACTTGAAAGCGCATCGTCTTACCCCTATTACCTTAGTGGGGATGCTTTTATATCAAGAACAGGATTGCTCACTTTACTTTGTTATCAAAGAAAAAACGTCTTGCTCACCAAGGACTCTGGGGTTAGGAATGAGGGTCTTTACAGAGCTTTTCTTGAGGGCCTGGAATTCAAGCATTTGGCCTCTCCATAACTCAAGATAGGTACAAAGGAAAAAAAAATGCATGAACCTAATGCCCTGGCAACATAATGCTGATATGCACATTTTGTATAAATGAATAAATATGTATATTTCTCCCCCATCCCCTCAGTGAATTTCATAAAGGAGAACAGTCAAATTCTCATTCAAAGGATGGGAGTGACTGTTATAAAGCAAATTTTGGATGAGCTATTTGTATGGAATGTTCTGAATTATGAAGAAGTAAACATCATTTGCTGTGAGAAGGTCGAGCAGGATGCTGCAAGAGGAATCATTCACATGATTCTGAAGAAGGGTTCAGAAGCCTGTAACCTCTTTCTTAAATCCCTTGAAAAGTGGAACTATCCTCTGTTTCAGGACTTGCATGGACTTAGTAAGTATTAGTTTGCTTTTAGCTGTTCTACAAATAGAATAAATCATGAAGAAGATCCATAATCCCCATGACAGAGCCTCTGCTCTCCTCCCTCCAATGCTCTCATATCACTGGGCATTGGGCTTTGGTTATGTCGAGGAAAAGCTCAGACACTCTCAGGAAAACAAAACAAAACAAAAAACTCCCACTAGGTCCCTTGATGGTGAAGCCAAATAAGTAACTCCAGGGTAAGGGAATAAATGATTTAGCATAGTCTGACTTCAGAATCAAACTGGACAATGAAGGCACTTAAGAAGTCAGTGCAGTAGTGCAGTAGTAGTTTTCAACATTCCTTAGTCTGATGAGGACCATCTGTGGACAAGTGGCCCCCAGACTGCCTACTCTGTAATCCAAGCACCATGGTAAAGAGAGCCTGACTGACTAAAGAAGCATGATTCTGCTTTTCATGAAATATTAATTTAGTTTTTCTTTCTTTAAATTAGTCAATTATCTCCTGGCAGATTTTAATCAAGGTTAAGACTTGATTTGAAGGTTACCCCTGACCATCATTCTCAACCATATCCCCACTATTCTCATGCACTTTCCTTAACCCAAACACTGGTTCCTCTCCTTTCCAATCAGCTGCTACAAAATTTGGTGGTGGAAAGGAAGAAACAGAAGGCAAAAGGGCAAGTAGGGTAAAGGGTAACAGGGAAAAGGAGGAGTAAATATTTGGAACCCTTTCTGCCAGCTCAGAACTGGGGAAGGAAATTAAAGTCACCAAGGGAAGATTCTCAGCCTCACTCCTCCTCCTCCTCCTGAACTCTAGGTTCTGGGGAGACACAGAATTGGATCCTCTTCAACTTCCTCTTCTCTAACAGGTCTTTTTCATCAGATGTCAGAAGAAGACTTAGATGATTTGGCTCAGAATTTAAAGGACTTATACCATACCCCATCTTTTCTGAACTACTATCCGCTGGGTGAAGATATTGACATTATTTTTAATTTGAAAAGCACCTTCACAGAACCGGTTCTATGGAGGAAGGACCAACACCATCACCGTCTGGAGCAGCTGACCCTGAGTGGCCTGCTGGACACTCTTCAGAGCCCCTGCATCATCGAAGGGGAATCGGGCAAAGGGAAGTCCACTCTGCTGCAGCGAATTGCCATGCTCTGGGCCTCTGGAGAGTGCCAGGCTCTGACCAAGTTCAAATTAGTTTTATTTCTCCGTCTGAGCAGGGCCCAGGGTGGACTCTTCGAAACCCTCTGTGACCAACTCTTGGATATACCTGACACAATCAGGAAGCAGACTTTCATGGCCATACTACTGAAGCTACGGCAGAGGGTTCTTTTTCTCCTAGATGGCTACAATGAATTCAAGGCCCAGAACTGCCCAGAAATCGAAGCCCTAATAAAGGAAAACCACCGCTTCAAGAATATGGTCATCGTCACCACCACCACGGAGTGCCTGAGGTACATCAGGCAGTTTGGTGCGCTGATTGCCGAGGTGGGGGACATGACCGAGGACAGTGCCCAGGCTCTCATCCGGGAAGTGCTGATAAAGGAGCTTGCTGAAGGCTTGTTGCTCCAAATTCAGAAATCCAGGTGCTTGAGGAATCTGATGAAGACCCCTCTCTTTGTGGTCATCACTTGTGCAATCCAGATGGGGAAAAGTGAGTTCCACTCTAACACACAAACCACACTGTTCTGTGCCTTCTACGATCTGCTAATAAATAAAAACAAGCACAAACGTAAAGGGGTGGCTCCAAGTGAGGTCACTCGGAGCCTGGACCACTGTGGGGACCTAGCTCTGGAGGGCGTGTTCTCCCACAGGTTTGATTTTGAACCGGACGACTTGTCCAGTGTGAACGAGGATGTCCTGCTGACAACGGGACTCCTCTGTAAATACACAGCTCAACGGTTCAAGCCAAAGTATAAATTCTTTCATAAATCATTCCAGGAGTACACAGCAGGACGCAGACTCAGCAGTTTATTGACGTCTGAAGAGCCAGCAGAGGTGACCAAGGGGAACGGTCACTTGCAGAAAATGGTTTCCATTTCAGACATTACATCCAAGTACAGCAACCTGCTCCTGTATACGTGTGGGTCATCTGCCGAAGCCACCCGGACTATTCTGAAACACCTGGCATCAGTGTATCAACATGGCAGCCTCGGTGGGCTTTTCGTCACCAAGAGGCCTCTCTGGAGGCAGGAATCTATGCAAAATGTGAAAAGCACCACTGTGCAAGAAATTCTGAAAGCCATAAACATCAACGCCTTTACAGAGTGTGGCATCAATTTATTCTGTGAGAGTATATCCACATCAAACCTGAGAGAAGAATTTGAAGCTTTCTTTCATGGTAAAAGCCTACATATCAACTCAGAGAACATCCCTGATTACTTATTTGACTTCTTTGAAAACTTGCCTAATTGTGCAAGTGCTCTGGACTTTGTTAAACTAGACCTGTACGGGGGAGCTGTGGCTTCGCAGGATGAGACCGCAGAAGACGCAAGCAGGATCCACATGCAGGAGTCATCAGGAACCTACATTCCCAGCAGGGCTGTGTCTTTGTTCTTCAACTGGAAGCAGGAATTCAAGACATTGGAGGTCACACTCCGGGATTTCTGCAAGTTGAATAAGCAAGATATCAAATACCTGGGGAAAATATTCAGCTCTGCTACAAGCCTCAGGTTGTACATTAAGAGATGTGCCGGCGTGGCTGGAAGCCTCAGTTCGGTCCTCAGCACCTGTAAGAACATTCATTCCATCATAGTGGAAGCCAGTCCCCTCGCCTTAGAAGACGAGCGGCATATCACATCTGTGACAAACCTGCACACCTTAAGTATTCACGACCTAGGGACTCAACGGCTACCAGGTATTGTAAACATCAGCAGTTTAAGCTATAATCAAACCTGGCTAGTTACTGTGGAAATATTAGATATTATTTGTTTTGCTTGAAATTTTCTAATAGTTTCTACTAGTGTCAGGAAGTGGAAGGGCTTGGGAGAGACTTCCATGTGGGGGGAAGGCTGTCAGATTGGGAGCCCCTAGGAAGGATTCCCAGAGCTGAAGCTCTGTAGTCTGACTGAATAACTATGTAGTATATATATGGTAAAGTGTGTGTTTGTATGTTTGTCTGTGTATACAGTAGGTTAAGCTTGTCTTCTGTGAACCCTCCCTCTTGTCAGCATCTCTGTCTTAACCCAACGTTCACTGCTTTCCTGCCAAGTAGCACCCTTCCTTCTTTGAAGTCTGGGAGGAAATCCAACCATAAACTAATCACCTGCAGAAGCTGGTGGCTGACTGCGTCACTAGATTCTCATCTAGGAAATTGCAGCACATCCAGCCCCAGCCCCACTCCAAGTATCATTCACTTTGAAGGAAGATTTTGGGAACAGTTTTTGTCGAACATGAAGAAATTCCAGACTTCAGACACATACATGTAGGGTCAATCTTTCTGGGTAAAGGGGAGTTTTCCCCAGAGTCACAATAACACTAAAGGTGAGTGTCTCCCTTACCTGTGTAGTCCAGCCACACCTGTGTAGATCCGTCCTGTTGCCCAGAGCAGGGGCTGCTGAGTTCTGTGAAGCTATGGGCCAGCAGGAGCCTTGCTCTACATGACTGTAATCTGAGATTCATTTTCATCCACAAGTAGTTTCCCATTCGGCTCTGCCTCACTTGTCACCCTGTAGAGGACATTTTCTATCATTTTAAGAATCTAGAATCTTTTGTACAGATAAGCTTTGCAACCTCCTACTCAATGCAGGAAGGCCTTCTATAAGATTCTGGATAGTCACTCAGACTTTATTAGACTACCTTCTGTGTTAGGAGGCTTACCATCTTCTCTTGATGGCCATTCGTTTGTGCTGATATTGCAAACCGGTCACTTACGTGCTGAATTTGACCTACATATAATTAAAATTGTTCTTTTTAATGTTTGCCAATATTTTGTTCTTAATATTTTAAATTTATTTTTTGAGTAATATATTTACATGGTCCAAATTATAAAACAATCTATGATGAAAAGTCTCCTTCCATTCTCTCTCCCCTAGCTATGACTCTTCTCCCTAAAGGAGTTGCCACCATTTTGAAATTGGGAAATATGTGAAAATACAGGTTTCTCATTCCTCTTGAAAATTATAGATTTGACAACTGCACTTGGTAACAACTGGCTAGAGCTTCATGATCTGCTCCTACACTCTTCGGAAAGACACATAATCTCCAGTTGGGCACAAAGCCCACTTGTTCTACTTCTTGTAATAACATCATCTCCCTGGCCCTCTTTGACATTTGAGTTTGCAATCAGCACTTATTTTTTCTTATAGCTAGAATCTAGTCCCTACTGAAAGACATGCTGGTTATTTCCAGTTTGGGCAATTATAGATAGAACTACTAAAAACATTCTTATGAAAGTTTTTTATGTGAAAATAAGTTTTCCATTCACTTGGGTAAATATGTAGGATTAGCGTTGCTGAGCCATATGACAAGTGCTTGTTTAACTTTTTTGGAAACTTCCAAGCTATTTTCCACTTTGTACATTTTACATTTTCAGTAGCAATACATGAGAATTTTAGTTGCTCTGCATTCTCACTAGCATTTAGTATTATTTCTATTTTTCTCTTTTTGTCATTTTACAATAAGAAAAAAAAAAAACAGACAATACCAAGTGCTGATGAGGATGTGGAGCAACTGGAACTCTGTGTATAGTGTTATATCATCAGAGTTGGCTAATAAAAGTTGAAAATTCTTCACGTGCTTGTTTGCAACTTAGTGAAATGTCTCTTCAAGTTTTTACCCATTTTTTAAAAAGTACTTATTTATATTTTTATTTTGGCTGCACCAGGTCTTAGTTGCATCACGTGGGATCTTCACTGTGGCATGTGGGATCGTTAGTTGTGGCATGCGGGCTCTTAGTTGCAGCATGCAGACTTCTTAGTTGTGGCTTGAGGACTCTTAGTTGTGGCATGCATGCAGGATATAGTTCCCTGACCAGGGATCGAACCTGGGCCCCCTGCATTGGGAGCACGGAGTCTTACCCACTGGACCACCAGGAAAGTCCCTACCCATTTTTAATTGGGTCAATTTGTTTTCTTAATGTTGAGTTTTAAGTGTTTTTTTTTAATATATTCACGATACAAGTCCTTTGTGAGATAAGTGATTTGAAAATATTTTCTCCCAATCTGTAGCTAGTCTTTTCATTCTTTAACAGTGTCTTTCACAGAACAAAAGTTTTACATTTTGTTGCCATCCATTTTTTTTCTTTATGAATCATGCTTTTGGTGTCATGTCTAAGAACTCTTTGCATAAAGGTCATGATGATTTTTTCCTATATTTTCTTTTAAAGTTTTATGTTTTACGTTTAGATCTATGATCCATTTCGAGTTAACATTTGTGTAAGGTGTGAAGTTTAGATCAAGGTTCATTTTTCTTCCCTATGGATATCCAGTTGTTCTGTTTATTGAAATTACTATTCTTTCATGTTTGAATAGCCTTTGTATCTTTGCCCAAATTTTTTGGCTATAGTTGTATGGGTGTATTTCTGGATACTATTTTCCATTGATCTTTCATTTGCCAATACCCTTGTCTATCCCTTGCCAATACTACATTGTCTTAGTAACTTTTACTTTATAGTAAGTCATAAAATTGGGTAGTGTTATTTCTCCAACTTTCTTCTTCTTTTTCAAAATAATTTTAAAATATTCTAGTTCCTTTGTCCTTCCATATAAATTTTAGAATCACATTTTTTTTTTTTTTTTGGCTGCATCGCACTGCCTGTGGGATCTTAGTTCCCCAACCAGGGATTGAACCTGAGCCCTTAGCAGTGAAATCACGGAGTCCTAACCATTGGACTGCCAGGAAATTCCCAAGAATCACATTGTTTATATCATCAAACACTCTTCTTGGGATCTTGGTTGGAATTACATTAAATCTATCGAACAATTTAGGGAGAATTGACATTGTTATTATGTTGACTCTATGACCATGGTTTCTCTTTCTATTTGTTTAGATTTTCCTTGATTTCTTTTTTCACCATTTTGTACTTTTCATCATGTTGATTGTGTATATGTTTTTTAGATTTATACCTTTTTCATTCTTTTGGAGCTATTGTAAATGGTAACTTTAAAAAATTTGGTTACCAATTATTTATTGCTACTACAGAAATACAGTTGATTTTTGTGTGTTGATCTTGTACTCTATACCTTTGATAAACTTATTTCATGTCCCTTCCAAAAGGATTATTTTCATTTCTTCCTTTCCAATTTTGTATTCCTTTTATTTATTCATTTTTTAAAAATAAATTTATTTAGTTATCTTTGGCTGCATTGGGTCTTCGTTGCTGCGCGCGGGCTTTCTCTAGTTGCAGCGAGCAGGGGCTACTGTTGGTTGCGGTGTGCGGGCTTCTCATTGTGATGGCTTCTCTTGTTGTGGAGCACAGGCTCTAGGTGCGCAGGTGGGCTCTAGAGCACGGGCTCAGTAGTTGTGGTGCACAGGCTTAGTTGCTCTGCAGCATGTGGGATCTTCCCAGACCAGGGATCGAACACATGTCCCCTGCATTGGCAGGCGAATTCTTAACCACTGCGCCACCAGGGAAGTCCCTGTATTCCTTTTATTTCCTTTTCCTGCCGTACTGCACTGATTATGACTTGCAGTATAGTGTTGAATAGGAGAGGTGAAAGTGAACATCCTCCCTTGTTCCTGATCCTAGAGAGTAAGCATTCAGACTTTCACCATGAAGTGTGATGCTAACTGTAGTTTTTTTGAAGGTGCCTTTTATCAGGTTGGGGAAGTGTCCTTCTATTCCTAGGTTGCTGAGAATTTTTATCATGAATGGTTATTGGATTGTATCAGCTATTTTTGCTGTATCAATTTATATGATCATGTAGTTTTTCTTCATTAGACTGTTAATATAGTGAAGTACATGGATTGATTTCCAAATATCAAAACAGTCCTGCATTCCCTGTATGAAGCTCACTTGGTGGTAGTATAATATTCTTTTTATATATGGCTGGACTCCTTGGTAATATTTTGTTGAGGATTTCATAAGTGATATTGGTTTGAAGTTTTCTTTTGTTTTATTCCCTTAGTCTGGGTTTCAGATTGGTTAATGGTAGTGTCATAAAATGAGTTGGGAAGTGTTGTCTGTATTTCTGTTTCCTGGAAATGATTGTATAGAATTGGTGTTATTTCTTCCTTGAAAGTTTGGTAGAATTTGCAAGTTAAATTATCTGTGCCTGCAGCTTTCTTTTTTGGAAAATTTTAAACTACAAATTCAATTTCCTTGGTTATACTGGACTATTCAGATTACTTATGTAACGTTGGCTAAGTTTTACTAGTTTGTGCCTTTCAAGAAATTGTGCAATTTTGTCTATGTTGTCAAATTTATGCATGTAGATTTGTTCATATTATTCTCTATCCTTTTAACCTCTGTGATTTCTGTAATGATATCTTCCCTTTCATTTCTGATATTGGTAATTTGTTATTCCTCATTTTTTCTTTGTCAGTCTTGCTAGAAATTTATCAATTTTATTGATCTTTTCAAAGATATAGCTTTTAATTTCCATTGATTTTCCCCTATTGTTTCTGTTTGTGATTTGTTATTGATTTCTGCCCTTATCTTTATTATTTTATTGCTTCGTCTTGCATTGGGTTTATTTTGCTCCTCTCTCTCTAGTTTCTGAACTCGTAAGCTTAGGTTGTTGATTTGAAAACTTTCCTTATTTCTAATATAAGCATTCAATGCTCTAAACCTCCCTTTAAGTAACTGTTAACTGGAGATTTTGATATATTTTATTTTTATTTCTGTATTTTTCAAAACATTGTCTAATTTTCCTTGAGACTTCCTGTTTTATCCATGCTTGTTTAGAAGTGCGTTGTTTAATTTCCAACTGTTTGGAGATTTCCCAGTTATCTTTCTGTTATTGTTTTCCATTGTAATTCCATTGTATTTTGAAAACATGCTTTTAGCTAAGGAAGATCCCCATCTCTCACCAAAAAAATATATTTTCGTGTCAATTTCATGAGCATTTCTTGCCCATAGTGACAACTAAAATCTTTTGATTGGTAACAGAAATATAGTAAATGACAGCTGAACACAGTCCAATCCCTTTTCTTTGGCAGGTGGTCTGACTGACAGCTTAGGTAATTTGAAGAACCTTATGAAGCTCATACTGGATAACATTAAGATGAATGAGGAAGATGCTATAAAACTAGGTCAGATTTTTGTTTTCTCTAATATATTTACTAATACAAGTTTGATAATAAGAACAGCTAAGACTCTTTGACACTGGCTGTGTCTATACAAGGCAACGATGCCTTTATGTACTTGGTGTCTTAATGCATTTCCTTTCCTTTTTTTTTTTTTTTTTTGCAGCTGAAGGTCTGACAAATCTGAAAAAGATGTGTTTACTTCGTTTGACCCACTTGTCTGATATAGGGGAGGGAATGGATTACATAGTCAAGTCTCTGTCAGCTGAACCCTGTGACCTTAAAGAAATCCAATTAGTCTCCTGCTGCCTGTCCGGAAATGCTGTGAAAACCCTAGGTAACTGCTGCCTGCATTATGAAAACAGTGTAAGAAAACATGCGATATTTTCATACTAAGGCATGCTAAGTCTCTCAAATGGAAATTTAATTTTAAGGGAAACTGGAAAAGATAATAAAGACTTCTAGGTAATATCTAACTTGTTTTTAATGACCTTCTTCATGACTGGAATGAAAATTTACTATGGATGAATAATAGGAGAGAATTTCAGGATAATTGAAGATGTCATTTTAAGAAAAGGTAAAGAGGAAGAAAATAAGAAATAGGTGCTTGAAGCTTGGCACATATTCTGTTATATAATAACTGCTTAATAAAAATTTGGGTGAATGGATAAACAAGTGATTGAGAAGCAGAGAGAGAAGGATTTCCTTAAATGTTTTCAGGCTTTCCAATGCTTATCTATTGCCCTGTTAAGATGGAGTTAATGTGCATCAATATGAGTTGAGTCTTTTGAGTTCTTAAAGTGTGCATATACCAAGTATGGAGAAACCTTTGCATATTTCTGGATAAACTAGATATGTTCGATTCAGATTTTTTTTAATTTAGATTTTGGTAAAAAAGATGGTCTAGCCCTCTTAAAAACAGAATACACAACTGCTAGGAGTTTGTAAAGTTTCCTAAGGAAACTATTTATATGCCAACATAAACCAAAAGCTAGAGAAACCCAGGATTAGAAAAGGCCAGATAAACAACGGAAAGCATGAGAATGATGAGCATACTCCTTTACTTCTCTACTTGCCCTGCGGAGAGAAAGGTTTAGAACTGAAAATAGCAGCTGTACCCTTTTTAAGAGGAGTTCTGCAGGTTTTTTATTTTAAACCAAATCCCAGAAGATATTTTATTCTAAGAAAAGGGGTCATATGATTGCTTAAAAATAATAATAGCTAATATTATAACAAGAGTATATATTCATTAAAAAATTGACTAATTTTTTAAAGGAGATTTTTCTCATTAGTCTTGATAGGAAAAACTTCAACTAGATTAAACAACCATGATAAATATCTGAAATGAAAAGAATTAAGCAGTGATCAGCTAGAGTGATGGCATTTTATGATTAATGTTTACATGTAATATAGTTTTCCAAATTTTAACCTCAGTATATTTATGTCTTTGTCATTAAAATACATGTCTTGTAGATGGAGTTGGGTCTTGCTTTAAAAAAAAAAAATCTAGTCTTATTAATCTCTTTAACTGGAGTGTTTAATCCATTTACATTTAATGTAATTATTTATAGGACTAGATTTCCGTTAGTCATTTTGCTATTTGTTTTCTATTTTTCTCATCTGTCTTTTTTTAATTTCTAAGTTTTTATTATTAGTATCACCACTATGACATTAACAAAATCATCTAAACTGAGTACACAAAGAACAGCTCATCTCATCTGGTTTTTGTTCCTTTGTTTCTCCTTCATGATAGGGCATTTTAGAATTGTAAGCACCCTCACAGTTTATTTAGTTCATCTTCCTTATTCTAAAGATGAAGACACTGAGGCTTAGAGAAATGGAGTGACTTTACTAAAGTGACATAAAAACTATATTCCCGGATGCTTTAGGCTTTTTGTGAACTCAATTTTTTTAGTCAGAACTTAGAACAAGGAAATATCCGTGCACCAGTCATAGTCGTGGCAATTGGGGGTTAAACCTATCCAGATACTTTTTGAAATAAATAAATAAATTAATCAAGTCAAATAATGGTTTTATACTATCAACAAAGAAAACAAGGACTCAGAATTCTTCTAAGGATATTTTAAAATGCATTTATAGTTCCCTGAAAGTCTTATTGTTTTGGATTAAAAAATTTTTTTTTTGCAGCTCAGAATCTTCACAACTTGGCCAAACTGAGCATTCTTGATTTATCTGAAAATCATCTGGAAAAGGATGGAAATGAAGCTCTTCTTGAACTAAGTAAGAATGACAATTTAGGGACTTCCCTGGTAGTCCAGTGGCTAAGACTCTGCACTTCCACTGCAGGGGGCGGTGCAGGTTCAATCCCTGGTCAGGGAACTAAGATCCCACATGCAGCGCCGTGTGGCCAAAAAAAAAAAAAAAAACGAATTGATAACTTAGCCAAAATCAAATACTCAAATAGTCATCATTATCAGATACTCAAATAGTTTATCCACATATGCCTTACTAGATGGACCTTAAGTAGGTCATTTAGCCCTTCCTTAAACTGCCCTTGAGGAATACAGGCCCATGGCTTTTGAGTTACCAGTTTTCCCATACTCACTGCACCTGAGACTCCCACCTACTTGTCTCCTTCTAGTGAGCTAGTGTCTGAGAGTAAGTGATATTCAAGACAAATCTGCTTAAGTTAGTGATAAGATTTTTAAGGTGTGATAATGCTAATGTGATTATGTTAGAATTAGAAACCTGATACTTAACTGTCTGAGATTTGCTTCAAAATAATATAGAAGGGAAGGAATTTGATGACGATGAAGCAAGGTTGTCCATGGTTCAAGGTTTGTTGAAAGTTGGCTTATTAGTACATATAATTTCATTATACTGTTCTGTATGTTTGTATATTCTTGAACACTTCCCGTAAAAATATTAACAAAAAAACCAAGTAGATCCTTATTGCACATTGAGCAGGCTGCAGAGATAAAAATCATTCCTTCTCCCACATCAATTTTGAGATGGATCCAATTCCTGAACTGCTCTCTGGTTCTTCAAGTTGACAGGCTGCACATCTTGGAACAGCTAAACGTGCTGATGCTGCCCTGGTGCAGTGATGTACGAGTCAGCTTGGCCAGGCTGCTGGAGCAACTGAAGGGGGCCCCACAGCTCATCAAGCTTGGGCTGAGAAACTGGAGACTCACAGATGCAGAGATTAGAATTCTAGGTAGGTACACGCACAGAGCCAAGAGAAAAGAAGTTAGCCCTCACAAAGTTCTTCAGTTGGCTTGCTCTATTTAGTTAGTTAGTTAGCATCTTTATTTATTTATTTGCCTCCTCTTTTTTATATAGATATATTGAAAGAGGGTTCATACATGTTAAGGAGTAAAATGATTGAAAACACTGGCCTGCCTTCAGGTTTTTAAGCATTTCACCTACAGTGTTAAAAGGAAAAATATTCACGTTACCTGACAAGGTGTATCGTGTTAGGAATTGCTCTTCTAGCCTTAACTGTCTGAAATTCAGCAATGCCCTTCCAATCTTGGGAAATATTTTTACGTCACTTGTTGGGTATTCAAAACATGTAAAGGTAAGTGCAACTTTATGTAAATGGGGTCATGGAATATCTTTAAGTAGCTGTGATATAATCCAGGAACAAACAGAGATACATAAATGACTGAAGACAATGATAGTTTCAGGCAGTTGATGAAGGGTCTGCATGCTCTCTGTATTAGTTATCAATGTCTGTGTAAGATTACCCCAAAACGTAGTGGCTTAAAACAACTATAAACATTATCTCACGTTTCGGTGGGTCAGGAATTTGGAAGCAGCTTAGCTGGGTGGTTCTGGCTTAGGCTCTGTCATGACTGGGGCTGCTGGAGACCTGATTCCAAGGTGGCTCCTCACTTGGTTGGCAGGTTAATGCTGGCTGTTGGCTGGAGGCCTTAGTTTCTCATGCCTGGACCTCTCCATAGACTGCTTGCATGTCCTCACAACATGGCCGCTCACTTCCTCCAGAGCAAGAAATCCAAGGGAGAACCAATTAGAAGTTGCAATATCTTTTATGACCTAGCCTTGGAAGACCATTTCTGGTCATCTCTGCTGTGTCCTATGGGTTACCCAGGTCAGCCCAATCCACTGTGGGAGGGGACAACACAGAAGAGTGAATACTAGGAGATGAGAATCATTGGAGCCAACTTGAAGGCTGACTACCATATTACCTGAGGCAAAGGACTAGTGAAAACAGCCTTGACTGCCTTCATTTCCCTCATGGATTGTCTAGAATATATTCATAGTATATATATCATAAAACTTACCATTTTAACCATTTTTAAGTCTACAGTTTTGCGGCATTCACATTCTTATGCAACCACCATCACCATCCATCTCCAGAACTTTTTCATTCTCCCTGGCTGAAACTCTACCCATTAAAGACTAACTCCCCTCTTTTAAAAACCTTCTCTCTTAGAGATGCGTATGTCTTTAAGTCCTTATGCTGCCCAAAGTTTTTTTTTTTTTAAACATCTTTATTGGAGTATAATTGCTTTACAATGGTGTGTTAGTTTCTGCTTTATAACAAAGTGAATCAGCTATACATATACATATATCCCCATATCTCCTCCCTCTTGTGTCTCCCTCCCACCCTCCCTATCCCACCCCTCTAGGTGGTCACAAAGCACGGAGCTGATCTCCCTGTGCTATGCGGCTGCTTCCCACTTGCTATCTGTTTTACATTTGGTAGTGTATATATGTCCATGCCACTCTCTCACTTTGTCCCAGCTTACCCTTCCCCCTCCCCGGGTCCTCAAGTCCATTCTCTACGTCTGTGTCTTTATTCCTCTCCTGCCCCCAGGTTCTTTGAAACCTTTTTTTTTTTTTTTTTTTTAGATTCCATATATATATGTTAGCATACGGTATCTGTTTTTCTCTTTCTGACTTACTTCACTCTGTATGACAGTCTCTAGGTCCATCCACCTCACTACAAATAACTCAATTTTGCTTCTTTTTAATGGCTGAGTAATATTCCATGGTATATATGTGCCACATCTCCTTTATCCATTCATCTATCCATGGACACTTAGGTTGCTTCCATGTCCTGGCTATTGTAAATAGAGCTGCAATGAACATTGTGGTACATGACTCTTTTTGAATTATGGTTTTCTCAGGGGATATGCCCAGTAGTGGGATTGCTGGGTTGTATTCTGGTTCTATTTTTAGTTTTTTAAGGAAACTCCATACTGTTCTCCATAGTGGCTGTATCAATTTACATTCCCACCAACAGTGCAAGAGGGTTCCCTTTTCTCCACACCCTCTCCAGCATTTATTGTTTGTAGATATTTTAATGATGGCCATTCTGACTGGTGTGATGTGATACCTCATTTTAGTTTTGATTTGCATTTCTCTAATGATTAGTGATTTTGAGAATCCTTTCATGTGTTTGTTGGCAATCTGTATATCTTCTTTGGAGAAATGTCTATTTAGGTCCTCTGCCCATATTTGGATTGGGTTGTTTGTTTTTTTAATATTGAGCTGCATGAGCTGGTTGTAAATTTTGGAGATTAATCCTTCATCAATTGCTTCATTTGCAAATATTTTCTCCCATTCTGAGGGTTGTCTCTTCATCTTGTTTATGGTTTCCTTTGCTGTACAAAAGCTTTTAAGTTTCATTAGGTCCCATTTGTTTATTTTTGTTTTTATTTCCATTTCTCTAGGAGGTGGGTCAAAAAGGATCTTGCTGTGATTTATGTCATAGAGTGTTCTGCCTATGTTTTCCTCTAAGAGTTTTATAGTGTCTGGCCTTAAATTTAGGCCTTTAATCCATTTTGAATTTATTTTTGTGTATGGTGTTAGGGAGTGTTCTAATTTCATTCTTTTACACGTAGCTATCCAGTTTTCCCAGCATCACTTATTGAAGAGGCTGTCTTTTCTCCATTGTATATTCTTGCCTCCTTTATCAAATATAAGGTGACTATATGTGCATGGGTTTAACTCTGGGCTTTCTATCCTGTTCCATTGATCTATATTTCTGTTTCAGTGCCAGTACCATACTGACTTGATTACTGTAGCTTTGTAGTATAGTCTGAAGTCAGAGAACCTGATTCCTCCAGCTCCATTTTTCTTTCTCAAGATTGCTTTCGCTATTTGGGGTCTTTTGTGTTTCCATACAAATTATGAATTTTTTTGTTCTAGTTCTGTGAAAAATGCCAGTGGTAGTTTGATAGGGATTGCATTGAATCTGTAGATTGCTTTGGGTAGTATAGTCATTTTCACAATGTTGATTCTTCCAATCCAAGAACATGGTATATCTCTCCATCTGTTTGTATCATCTTTAATTTCTTTCATCAGTGTCTTATAGTTTTCTGCATACAGTTCTTTTGTCTCCTTAGGTAGGTTTATTCCTAGCTATTTTATTCTTTTTGTTGCAATGGTAAATGGGAGTGTTTCCTTAATTTCTCTTTCAGATTTTTCATCATTAGTGTATAGGAATGCAAGAGATTTCTGTGCATTAATTTTGTATCCTGCTACTTTACCAGATTCATTGATTAGCTCTAGTAGTTTTCTGGTAGCATCTTTAGGATTCTCTATGTATAGTATCATGTCATCTGCAAACAGTGACACCTTTACTTCTTCTTTTCTGATTTGGATTCCTTTTATTTCTTCTTCTTCTCTGATTGCTGTGGCTAAAACTTCCGAAACTGTATTGGATAATAGTGGTGAGAGTGCACAACCTTGTCTTCTTCCTGATCTTAGAGGAAATGGTTTCAGTTTTTCACCATTGACAATGATGTTGGCTGTTGTTTGTCAGATATGGCCTTTATAATGTTGAGGTAAGTTCCCTCTATGCCTACTTTCTGCAGGGCTTTTATCATAAATGGGTGTTGAATTTTGTCGAAAGCTTTTTCTGCATCTATTGAGATGATCATATGGTTTTTCTCCTTCAATTTGTTAATATGGTTTATCACATTGATTGGTGTGTATATAGAAGAATCCTTGCATTCCTGGGATAAACCCCACTTGATCATGGTTTATGATCCTTTTAATGTGCTGTTGGATTCTGTTTGCTAGTATTTTGTTGAGGATTTTCACATCTATGTTCATCAGTGATATTGGCCTGTAGTTTTCTTTCTTTGTGACATCTTTGTCCGGTTTTGGTATCAGGGTGATGGTGGCCTCGTAGAATGAGTTGGGGAGTGTTCCTCCCTCTGCTATACTTTGGAAGAGTTTGAGAAGGATAGGTGTTAGCTCTTCTCTAAATGTTTGATAGAATTCGCCTGTGAAGCCATTTGGTCCTGGGCTTTTGTTTGTTGGAAGATTTTTAGTCACAGTCTCAATTTCAGTGCTTGTGATTGGTCTGTTTATATTTTCTATTTCTTCCTGGTTCAGTCTCAGAAGGTTGTGCTTTTCTAAGAATTTGTCCATTTCTTCCAGATTGTCCATTTTATTGGCATATAGTTTCTTGTAGTAATCTCTCATGATCCTTTGTATTTCTGCAGTGTCAGTTGTTACTTCTCCTTTTTCATTTCTAATTCTATTGATTTGAGTCTTCTCCCTTTTTTTCTTGATGAGTCTGGCTAATGGTTTATCAATTTTGTTTATCTTCTCAAAGAACCAGCTTTTAGTTTTATTGATCTTTGCTATCGTTTCCTTCATTTCTTTTTCATTTATTTCTGATCTGATCTTTATGAGTTCTTTCTTTCTGCAAACTTCGGGTTTTTTTTTTGTTGTTGTTCTTCTTTCTCTAATTGCTTTAGCTGTAAGGTTAGGTTATTTGAGATGTTTTTTTGTTTCTTGAGGTAGGATTGAATTGCTATAAACTTTCCTCTTAGAACTGCTTTTGCTGCATCCCATAGGTTTTGGGTTGTCATGTTTTCATTGCCATTTGTCTCTAGGTATTTTTTGATTTCCTCAGTGATCTCTTGGTTATTTAGCAGTGTCTTGTTTAGCCTCCACATCTTTGTATTTTTTACAGATTTTTTTCCAGTAGTTGATATCTACTCTCATAGCATTGTGGTCAGAAAAGATACTTGATACGATCTCAATTTTCTTAAATTTACCAAACCTTGACTTGTAACCCAAGATATGATCTATCCTGGAGAATGTTCCATGAGCACTTGAGAAGAAAGTGTATTCTGTTGTTTGTGGATGGAATGTCCTATAAATATCAATTAAGTCCATCTTATTTAATGTATCATTTAAAGCTTGTGTTTCCTTATTTATTTTTATTTTAGGTGATCTGTCCATTGGTGAAAGTGGGGTGTTAAAGTCCCCTACTATGATTGTGTTACTGTCGATTTCCCCTTTTATGGCTGTTAGCATTTGCCTTATGTATTGAGGTGCTCCTATGTTGGGTGCATAAATATTTACAATCGTTATATCTTCTTCTTGGATTGATCCCTTGATCATTATGTCTTTGTCTCTTGTAATAGTCTTTATTTTAAAGTCTATCTTGTCTGATATGAGAATTGCTACTCCAGCTTTCTTTTGATTTCCCTTTGCATGGAATATCTTTTTCCATCCCCTCACTTTCAGTCTGTATGTGTCCCTAGGTCTGAAGTGGGTGTCTTGTAGACAGCATATATACGGGTCTTGTTTTTGTATCCATTCAGCTAGTCTATGTCTTTTGGTGGGAGCATTTAATCCATTTACATTTAAGGTAATTATCAATATGTATGCTCCCATTACCATTTTCTTAATTGTTTTGGGTTTGTTATTGTAGGTCTTTTCCTTCTCTTGTGTTTCCTGCCTAGAGAAGTTCCTTTAGCATTTGTTGTAAAGCTGGTTTGGTGGTGGTGAATTCTCTTAGCTTTTGCTTGTCTGTAAAGGTTTTAATTTCTCTGTCAAATCTGAATGAGATGCTTGCAGGGTAATCTTGGTTGTAGGTTTTTCTCTTTCGTCACTTTAAATATGTCTTGCCACTCCCTTCTGGCTTGCAGAGTTTCTGCTGAAAGATCAGCTGTTAACCTTATGGGGATTCCCTTGTATGTTATTTGTTGTTTTTCCCTTGCTGCTTTTAATATTTTTTCTTTGTATTTAATTTTTGATAATTTGATTAATATGTGTCTTGGTGTGTTTCTCCTTGGATTTATCCTGTATGGGACTCTCTGCGCTTCCTGGACTTGATTATTTCCTTTCCCATATTAGGGAAGTTTTCAACTATAATCTCTTCAAATATTTTCTCAGTCCCTTTCTTTTTCTCTTCTTCTTCTGGGACCCCTATAATTCGAATGTTGGTGCGTTTAATGTTGTCCCAGTAGTCTCTAAGACTGTCCTCAATTCTTTTCATTCTTTTTCTTTATTCTGCTCTGCAGTAGTTATTTCCACTATTTTATCTTCCAGGTCCCTTATCCGTTCTTCTGCCTCAGTTATTCTGCTATTGATTCCTTCTAGAGAATTTTTAATTTCATTGATTGTGTTGTTCATCATTGTTTATTGCTGTTTAGTTCTTCTAGGTCCTTGTTAAACGTTTCTTGTATTTTCTCCATTCTGTTTCCAAGATTTTGGATCATCTTTAGTATCATTACTCTGAATTCTTTTTCAGGTAGACTGCCTATTTCCTCTTCATTTGTTTGGTCTGGTGGGTTTTTACCTTGCTCCATCTGCTGTGTGTTTCTGTGTCTTCTCATTTTGCTTAACTTACTGTGTTTGGGGTCTCCTTTTCACAGGCTGCAGGTTCCTGTTGTTTTTGGTGTCTGCCCCCAGTAGCTAAGGTTGGTTCAGTGGGTTGTGTAGGCTTCCTGGTGGAGGGGGCTGGTGCCTGTGTTCTGGTGGATGAGGCTGGATCTTGTCTTTCTGGTGGGCAGGACCACGTCTGCAGGTGTGTTTTGGGGTGTCTGTGACCTTATTATGATTTTAGGCAGCCTCTCTGCTAATGGGTGGCGTTGTGTTCCTGTCTTGCTAGTTGTTTGGCATGGGGCGTCCAGCACTGTAGCTTGCTGGTTGTTGAGTGGAGCTGGGTCTTAGCGTTGAGATGGAGATCTCTGGGAGAGCTTTCGCCGTTTGAGATTACACGGAGTTGGGAAGTCTCTGGTGGACGAATGTCCTGAACTCAGATCTCCCACCTCAGAGGCACAGGCCTGACACCTGGCTGGAGCACCAAGACCCTGTCAGCCACATGGCTGCTGGTCTTGCAGAGTCTCCTGGAGAGGCCTTCCCAAAGGTTTTGCCTTTCTTAGTGGTGCTCCAAGTTATGGATCTTTCCTTCCCTTAATTTCTAACTCCACTTCCATCTCCTCTACCCACTCACTTTCCTTAACCCACCAAATCATATCATTTTGGCTGTCATTCTTTCAGGCTTCCCTGCCATTCCAGTTGACACTGGAAGCAGGTGGCTTCTGTGACAGACTAATTAGTTAGCTAATAAATAATCCCTCTCAGGTAACCTCATACCTAAAGCAAGTTGGAAAGGATATGTCTTTTCTTCAAGGAGGCTGTTGGGGAGTGTGTAGAATTAGAATTACAGGTAGGGGAGGCATTTTTAGGTAAAGACCTTTTACCATCTTTCAAATCTTTACGTAGGTAGTTGCTTAATTTGCCCACTTCTGAGGCTGGCCATCGAGACCAGAGAAGGAGATGGTGTGTTTATTAAGAACTAAGCTAGGCAGTAATTTGCCATTTTACTTTAATAGCCTAGTGCCTAATCGCCTCCATATGTAAATGAGAAATTTAAACATAACAGAAGACAGCTGACTCTTGGAAATTTGGCTGTTATGATGTACCCCAAAATGCAAGTGAAAAAAATAACTAAATGAACACTCAATAGTAGTCGCTAATTTGTTCTCAAAATGTTTTTAAAAAGAATTTGTGCAATTATCATTATATGTCTAATAAAACATAACATTATTATCCCTGTTTTATAAAGAAACAGGGACATCAGCAGGTTGCCATACTGAAGCAGGGAGAGGGTTAGAGACAGAAGAGTTGATCAAAGGAGGGAGAGAGTGTAGGTGCTGGCATGGCTCCCCTCCAGCCATTTCCTCCACCTCCCAGAGGTATAAAAAGCAGTCTGCTTGGGCTTGAGGCATAAGCTGAAGAGTGAAAGCCAAGCGTTCTCTGCCTTTGGTCTCTAGCCAGGTGATGAGAGTGCTATCTGTCAGAGGCTCCATCATTATGAAGTGGTGCATTTGTTTTGGAGTCAGGAAGACCTGCCCATCCCTTCTGCTTGATAGATGTATGGTCTGCAGCAACGTGAAGTCTCTGAGCCTCAGTTTGCTCATGTGTCAAATGGGGAAAATTATGATGTCTACCATATGAGAGGTTATTGTGCTAATCCGTAATTGAGCTAATGCATATTAAGAAATTCAACATTGACCCACTGTATATGCTCAATAAATGGTACTATGATCATTATCCTCTGGGGGGCTTCAAGGGGAACCAGATGCTAGGGTCATTGTCCTTTAAAAAAGATCTTCCTTGGCCTGCAAAATAAAATATAACCTGCTCGCTTTTGATGTATAAGACCCTTTATAACAGAGTCTCAATACACCTTCCTCTCCACCTTTATCTTCTGCATGCCTCCCCACCTCTGTGAGGTTCCATCCTCATGGAACTCTTGCTAGTCCCCAGAAATGCCTTTGTATATGCACTCCCTCTAGGAAGTCCTTCACCTCCTCCTATAGTCCTTTAAGACCAAGCTGACATATCTCCTTCTTGGTGAAATAGTCTCCTTATGCTCCCTCTTCTGCACCCCTACACGTAACCTAGATGGTGGTTTTAAGCCTCTTGTCCTGAGTCTTTCGAACTTTTTTTGACTAGGACCCACATTTTAAAAATACATTTTATCTCATGATCCAATACACACGTATATATACATTTTTAAAGTTTCACAGAAAGTAATTATCTTTTGCTATGTGTGATACACTCTGTTATTTTCTATTCTTTCTATCTAACCAATTTCACTTAAAACAAATGCTGATTGCAATCCATTAAATTCATCTCATGTTCCTCTAAAGGAGGGGATACCCTGAAGCTTAAAACAAAACACTTATCCAAAAAAGGAACCCTGTTTCACTGCTGGTAGGAATGTAAGTTGGTGCAGCCACTATGGAAAACGGTATGGAGGTTCCTTTAAAAACTAAAAATAGAGTTACCATATGATCCAGCAATCCTAGTCCTGGGCATATATCCTGAGAAAACTCTAATTCAAAAAGATACATGCACCCCAGTGTTCATAGCACTATTTACAAGAGCTGAGACATGGAAGCAACCTAAATGTCCATTGACAGATGAATGCATAAAGAAGATGTGGTGCATATATACAATGGAATATTACTTAGCCATAAAAAGCATGAAAAAATGCCATTTGCAGCAACATGGATGGATCTAGAGATGATCATATTAAGTGAAGTAAGTCAGAGAAAGACAAATATCATATGATATCACTTATATGTGGAATCTAAAAAAATGATGCAAATACTTATTTACAGAACAGAAACAGACTCACAGACATAGAAAACAATCTTAGGGTTACCAAAGGGGACAGCGGGGGCAGGGAGAGAATTTGGGATTAACATATACACACTACTATACATAAAACGGATGGGCAAGCAGGACCTACTGTACAACACAAGGAACTATATTCAATATCTTGTAATAACGTATAATGGAAAAGAATCTGAAAAAGAAAAAATATACATACATATATATATAGAACAATCACTTTGGTGTACACCTGAAACTAACACAACATTGTAAATTAACTATACTTCAATTTTAAAAATGGTTATTAAAAAAAACCCCACTGCTCTAATCTATATCCTGGATCCAGGGCTTCTCTTTCCATGGTCATTTCTGGCTGTGCATTTCTGCTCTTGTGTGACTCTAGATCTGTGTAATCTTGCCTCCTGTAGTGATTCCTTTTCCTATCCTCCAAGTCAGGGGTCCCCAACCCCCGGGCCTGCAGACCAGTACTGGTCCTCGGCCTGTTAGGAACTGGGCCGCACAGCAGGAGGTGAGGGGTGGGCCAGTGAGCAAAGCTTCATCCGCCGCTCCCCATTGCTCCCATTACCGCCTGAGCCATCTCCGCCCACCAACCCACCCCCGCTCCCCTGTCCGTGGAAAAATTGTCTTCCACGAAACCAGTCCCTGATGCCATAAAGGTTGGGGACCACTGCTCCAAGTGACTCAGATGGGTAGAACAGTCACTTATCCTTAATTTCTACTGGAAGGCCCCAGTATAATTATAGATGTAGCAGATTTACTGAATGCTTGTAAGTAATTGGGAAGGGTGGGATTACATGATAGTTCTGAATAGCAGATTAAATTTAATATTGGCACTTCCCCATTCCCAATGAGATGCAAGAACATTTCTGCCAATTCAGGCTCTAGTTGCCTGTCAACTGCCCTGTCTTCCTCCATCACCATCTCTTACAGACCCCAGCAATTCCAAAACAAACAAACAAAAAATCCCTCCATGTTATTATGAAGAGTAATTCAATTATATCTAGCACCCTAAGCCCAAACTCGGTTCAGGACCTTCCTTCACATAGCCAAAGACATATTAATGTGCTCTGTAAACAACAGGCTTCAGTTCCAGGTCTCTCCTCTACCTCTCCACCACTGGGCTCTATAAACATCAAAGAGAAGAATAGATTTATTTCCTCCATAATATGAATCATGTTAAAAGGCAGATGAAGCCAGAATTAGGGTTCATTTTGTTTTTGTACTTTTTAATTGAAGTATAACATACCCACAGAAAAGTGTACAAATCCTAAGTAGATAGTACAAGGAATTTTCATAAGGTTCACATACCCATGTAACTAGTACCCAAATCAAGAAACAGAAGATTGTCAGCTTTATAGCTCCCTTCTCCCAAGGGTAACTGCTATCCGGACTTCTAACATCATAGATTGGTCTTGACTGTTTTTGAATTTTATATAAATGGAATCATGTAGTATGTATTCTTTTATGTTTTCTTTGGTTGAACATCATGTGTGTGAAATTCATCCATATTTTTATGTGTAGTCATGGTTCATTCATTCTCATTGTTGTAAAATCTTCTATTGTGTTAACATACCCCAACTGATTTTCCCATTCTACTGTTGATAATTTGAGTAATTTTTAGTTTTTGAATATTGTGAATAGTGCTGCTATGAACAACCTTGTATATATCTTTTGCTGAACAAATGGCCACATTTCTGTTGGGTATCTATGGTGGGTTTGGATTACAGGTAAAGATTATAGGCAAGCATATGTTCAGCTTTAGTACACATGTCAGTCTTCCAATGTTCTTATATTCAATTCAGGTTTTAAAAAACAGTGGTTTTTATTATTACACACAGCAATTTATTTTTATTAGAGCACTTACCATTTGAATTTAGAGAATGTATTCATATGTCTGTCTGCCCCACTAAACTGTGAGGTCTTTGAGAACAGGCCCAGGCCATTAGACTTGGCATTGAGTATATATCCCAAACTCAATAAATATTTGTTGTATGAATGAACAAATTAACTTACAGCACTTCCACAATTTGCCATGAAATACAGGCTAGCTTGGGTTCTTAGAAACCCAATTACAGTAAATGCTATTTTCTTATATATAAAATCAACCAAAAATTCTAAAATACACTTGTATGATTTCACAACCTCTTTACTATGTCTGAACCAACCAATTGTTCAAGCCTCTAGCATAAGTTTCCTGGCTCTGGTCCATAACACCTCTCCTGGATCAGACCTGGCTTTGGGATTGCCATCCCCATTTAGTGATGGTATATGTGATGGATGAGATACAATATGCCTTGAGATGGGATAAGAAAATGCAGACTGGTAATAAGAGATGGGGAGTCTAATGAAATAAGGGCTACATAGGAAGAAGTAGGGAGGAAATATGTCATAGGAAGTATTTAATGAGATACAGGGTAGGGGAGATGCGCTGGAGACATAGGGAGTATTTTCAGAAAAGTACCTTTTTACCAAAGGTTTTAGACACCTCCTGGTCCTAACTGAAACCTGGTTCTCCCCTACAGCTCTATTTAGTCACTTTTTATTTTCTTGATTTTTATGCCTCTCAGAGTTGAAAGGCAAGGTCAGGTTCTCCTTGATTCTCATTCTGCCCTTCTAGTCCACTCCTTCTCCAACCTCATTAAGGATTCCTACTCTCATGAAGCTTAGGCCATTTAACTGGACTATGGTTTGTCCTTTGTTATTGCTATGAATTCTGAACTTCTTGTCATCTTTTCTTATTCACTGAAGCCTTTGGCAACTGTCTTACAGAATTCCTCACCCTCTAACTTTGGTCATCCACCTAGAAGACTTCACTCCTTTTGTGAAACTACTCAGGCAACACTCAGGAACCTCCTCTTTGGTCCTTCTCTTCCATTCTCCTTCACCCATCTGTGAGCATGGAATTATCAGATTATGATAATTCCACTTAAAATTGTTCTGCTTCTGAGATATTAAATTCAGATAATCCATTCTCAAACAACAACCTTCTAAATTTCCATCCTGGTTACTCAATGACTCATCACCAGTTCATTTTACTTCATTGGGACTTCCAGTCTGTTGAGTTCACTACTATCTACTTACTGAATAGCCCCTGTCTATCTTGACTTCCCTTCCTACCTAGTTTAAATTCCACCCTTCATCCTGCAAACATTCTTGTCACAATAGCTGAAACTCTCATGGCCCACAGTATTACAAGTCAATCTAGGCAATGACAGTTAGTGATGGATGTGTGTGATAGATGCAATAGTGAAATGAAGAAAGTATAATGAGAGGTGGAGTCTCTAAATAAAGAAAGACTACTTAATGAGATGCAGGGAGAAAATGAGATGTGGCGGAAAGGTATGAAATTAGATACAGTGTATTTGCTGGCAAAACTGAAAACCTGGATTGTCCTTAATTTTCCACTTTTTCTGTACCTACACTCAGGTTACTGGGGAAAATCAGACAATTTGGCAGATAGGTACACTACAAGTTTATAGTGACAAGTTTCAACAAAAATATTTAGAGCAAATGGTAAGAAAGCATTATATAATGAAACTTGTGGTATGCAGCAAAAGCAGGGCCTGAATAAAATTCTCATCATCTTAAATACTTATATTAGAAAAGAAGGCTGGAAAATTAGTAAGTTTCTAATTTAAGAAGCCAGAAAAACAGAGTAAACCCCAATACAATAAACATAAGAGTATAAATCAATGAAATAGAAAACAAAAATACAATTAAAAAAAGATTAGTAAAGCTTAAAGTTGGTTCTTTAAAAAGAGTAACAAAATAGATAAAAATTAAGCAAGACTGATCAAGAAAAAACAGAGCAACATAAATAATTTCATTAATCAAAATGGAGACATAAGCACATGAATGTGTGTAGTGGCTTTACTCATATCACATATCTGATAAGGGACTACTATCTAGACTATATAAAGAACTCTTACAACTCATTGATAAAAAGACAACTCAATGTTTAGAAAAGGCAAAGGATCTGAATAGGCATTTCTCCAAAGAAGATACATAAATGGCTAATAAGCATCAGAAAAGATGCTCAACATCATTAGCCATCAGGGAAATGCAAATCAAAGCCACAGTGAAATGCCTCTTGCCACCCACTAGGATGGTTATAATAAAACAGGTAATAACAAGTGTTGACAAGGACATAGAGAAATTGAACGCTCATATGCTGGTGGCTGGAATGTAATAGGAAATGTTTTCCTGCTTAGGAAAACATTCTGGCACCTCTTCAAAAGGTTAAACATAGAGTTACCAATTCCACCCTGAGGTACCCAAGAGAAAATGAAAATATATGTCCATACAAAAACTTGTACAGCAATGTTCATAGCATGTTTAATAGCCCGAAAGTGGAAACAACCCAAATGTCCATCACTACTGAATGGATAAACAAAATGTGATATATCCATATAATAGAGTATTATTCAGCCATAAAAAGAATGAAGTATTAGAATACACTATAACATGGATGAACCTTGAAAATATCATACTAAGTGAAAGAAACCAGTCACAAAAGACCACATTATGGTATGACTCCATCTAAATGAAATGTCCAAAATAGGCAAATCTATAGTAACAGAAAGAAGATTAATGGTTGCCAACGTTGGGGGTAGGGTGGGAATGACTGCTAGTGACTGTGGAGTTTATTCTTGGGGATGATTAAAATGTCCTGGAATTATATAGTAGTGTATAACTTTGTGAATATACTAAAACCCACTACAGTTACACTTTAAAAGGGTGAATTTTATGGTATGTGTATTATATCTCCCAAAAAAGTCCATAAAAGTATATCCTAAGCAAAGTATTTTTTAGACATAGAGTACTTGTCAAAACCACATTTTTAAAAATACAAAAGAATGATAAACTCTACATCAGAACAGTAGTTTCTTTGGGTCAGAAGGTGGCAGACGTGTACAATAGGGGGATACCACATAGTAGATCCTAGTTTTTACCCATGTTCTTATTCTCAGGCTAAGTGATAGATTCATGAGTGAATAGGTGAAATTAGTGACCTATCCAATTCTGAATACATGAGGTCTATTAAAACAATAAACACAATCTCTCAACATTTCCTGGCAATCTTACTGTGCTTCTGTATACAGCACTCTCTAAATAAACAATTTCAAACTTTATTCTCCTTAATCCACCAGTCTTCCACTATTTCACAGTGGATGTGATTCTTTTTTCCCTCTCCTTCTCCTGTTACATTATAGTAGGTCTCTCCCCTCCTATCTAAGGGCAGTCTCTCTACTCTAGCTGTGCTTCAGATCCCAGCCCTGCCCTCATTCCTGTTCAAGGACACCATTTCACCAATTATGCCCCTCTTTACTCTTTCCTATCAGTTTTTAAAGATGCTCAAATCGCTCTCATTTTAAATAAAACTCTTCCTGACTCCTATCTTCCTCCTATGGCTATCTATCATCCCGTCTTTCCCTTCAAGGCAAAAATTTATGTACCCTCAGTACATCTCCACTTCCTGATCATCCTCTGCTTCCTACTCATTCCAGCTGACTCTCTACACACCTGCATGTGTCTTAATTCAATAGAAATTTTCCAAAGTGTTTCACTTACCTGTGTAAAAGTTGACACTGAGCACTCCCCCTCCTTTTCGAAATGTTCTCTTGACTTCTATGCTACCTTGGTTACTTCTCAGTCTCCTTTGCAATGGCAATTCCTCTACATAGATATTAAATGCTCCCAATTTCTCTTAAAACTTGGTCCTAGGTGCTCTGCTCTTCTTTCCTAGAGATTACATTTAATCTTAAAGCTTTAAGTGCCATCTTAAAATTCTGACTCCCAAAATTTTGTTTCTAGCCCATCAGCAATCTGGGACTATCAGAAAGAAATCATTGCTAGCTCAGGGATCTATTTCACCTGTTCTAACTTAACCCTTTTTTAGATGACATAGTTTGATTTAAATGTTTGAGGCTGAACTCTCTTATCCAGCATGTTCTCAAAAAGACAGCCATCACATCTGAAGTCCATTATCCAGTTTGTCCTCAAAAAAAAAAAAAAAAAAAAAAAACAAACCACCACAGACCGTACTCATGTTCTAGCTCAGTGGTAAATCCTGGGCCAAATCATTCTGCCACATGGATCCTGATAATTTTCCAAGTGCCCTTTCTTGTTTTCTAATTGTATTCTTTAAAAAAAATAGCATCTTATTTTTGTTGTGTTAGACGCAGTAACTTTTTAGGGTCTCTTAAAAAAACTAGGTTTTTGAAGTTTTTTTTCTGCTCCCTATGTTGCCTCATTTTTGTTTGGCTTTTAGTCAAAGGAACAGCCTTCCTTATTGGTGGCTGTTCTCAATTGTCTAGTATCCCTATACTGTTCTCTTCACATTTTAGAGTGAAGCACAAGTTGATAGGAAGCTCTTTGCACCTGAGGGAGGGGGTTAGGTTCACTGTGGGTGATGAGGAAAGAAAAATAGACTCTTCCTTTGTGGGGCCTTTCTTTGGAGGCAATTCAATACTACCTGAGAAGGATCCTTACTCCTGAAGTATGTAAGCCCAATTGCCACTGCTCTGGAAACAAAGTGGGGTTGCAAAGCCTATTGCCTTTGTGTGCTCCCAGGGCACCCTGACCTACCACAGCACCTAACACCCATCTAATTACTTTTTTTTAAAAATTAATTTATTTTTATTGAAGTATAGTTGATTTACAATGTTGTGCCAGTAATTACTTTATAATGTACGTTTTCACACTATAAGCCCAATGAGACAGAGACCATGTATTTCCTTTTACATATCCCCAGCACCTAGCACAATCAGGGGTACATAGTAGGCACTCAAAAATGTTTGCTGAATGAATAAATGGCAAGAGCTCTGGGTCAGGGGAACTACAGGGTGGTCTCTGGCAACACTAGAGTTTTGTTTAGGATGTAGGAACCTTCAAGGATCAGAATCCTTCTACCCAGAGGATTTGAGATTCTGCCTGAAATTTGGATCGAGCCACTTGTGTTCTCCACAGCCCACGTATAGCCTACAGCTCTAAATGTCACAGATTCCTCTTCTCTCAGTAGTCTGCTCCATTAAATGAACAAAATGCATGCCCTTGATTATGGATTATGTTGCTTGTTCTTGGTTCTTGTGCTTGCGCACATTCTAGTAATTATGCAAGAAGCTCTCTTATTGATACCATTCTTTAAGCTTGGCAGACAGCCTGTATAAAGAGCTTACCCTCTGAGGATGGAATGGGCTTGAAATTCTTCTTTGTTAAAGTTCCTTGTAGGTGGTGAAATCTGTTCTACTAGTTGGGAAGGAGAAATGAAGTTGCTCTTTGGGGAAGGAGCCTTATATACAGACATGCTAATTGGCAACCAGTATTTTGACTGACCACATGCCATGCTGGGAAGCACATGGGAAAGAGGGCAGAGGCAGAAAAGACTTGAACATGAGGGATAAGAGAGAGCAGGAAGAAAGTTACCTATAAGGAAGAGAGAAGGGCTCATTATGGGAAGGAGAAACAGAGGAGAAAGTGAGGCCCTATGTATGAGCTAGGCTGGGCACAGGCTAAGCTGGTGTAACAGAAGACCCAACCACACCTTGGCTTACAGAACACAGAGCTTTATTGCCCTCTCCTATAATACTCAGAAGTGGGCAGTCCAGGCAGTTGGGGTGGCTTTGCTCTGTGCAGTCTTTCAGACCCAGAAACCTACTTTTTCTTTACTCCTCCATTCCTTAGGGTGTTATCTTTGATTTCATGGTAATGGCTAGGATGTTTACTTTCCCTTTGTAGGAGGTACTATAGAGTGCCCTATTCTGTAAGGAAAAGAGGAAGTTCCTGAAGAGTCTAGGGAGGGTTAAAAATAAGCCCAAAGCTCCAAATCTTGAGATAACTGAAGGAACTTACTTACTCAGGTTCACAGTTAGGAATATTCCAAACCCAAAGAAACAAGTTAGGTAGTGTTTGCTTCTTCAGAAGAGGAAATGACCTAATATTGTTGAAGTCCGACTCCAGTTTTGAAAACAGGTACTGAATATTTTAATTGCATCTCTCATACCTCAATTTTTATGCAATTTTCCATTTCCTGGAAGAGTCAGGAAAAGATATATAATTCATTTATATTGGTTTGCTATACTAATTACTATTTATCAGATTCCCTTACATTTTAGGAAAAATATAATTTGTAAATATAAAGGACCAGGTTCACAATCACTACTCTAACTACAGAGAATTCTGATTTCTTTCTTAAGCAAAGCACTAGTCCAAACATGGTCTCTTAAAAAAAAAAAAAAAAAAAAGCTGTTTTGCTTCCAGCTAACACACTTATTTCTATTCTTTTACTCAGGTGCATTTTTTGAAAAGAACCTTCTGAAAAACTTCCAGCAGCTGGATTTGGCAGGAAATTGTGTGAGCAGTGATGGATGGCTTGCCTTCATGAGTGTATTTGAGAATCTTAAGCAATTGGTGTTTTTTGACTTCAGTACTAAAAGACTTTTACCTGATGCATCATTAGTCAGAAAACTTAGCCATGTGTTATCCAAATTAACTTTTCTCCAAGAAGCTAGGCTTGTTGGGTGGCAATTTGATGACGATGACGTCAGTGTTATTAAAGGTGCTTTTAAACTAGTAACTGCTTAAATAAAGGGTACTCTAAGCCCATGAATGCTCTGGAGACCCCATTACTTTCAGCCTGGTGATTTAAAAATCTTTGCTCATCTAGTCCAAGAGTCTGAAAGTAAATGGCAATCCACTATACACCTAAAAAATATCCTTCAGTGTCTGCCTAACTCACCCCTTCTAAACTTTTTCTTCTTTTACTGGTATCAGGATGATGTGTGGCACCATCACCTCCTTAGCTGGCCTCTTCCATGGAAATCTACTTTCTTAGTTTCATCATTCAAGTAAAAAGGAAAAGGAAAAGAGGAGGATGCCAAGAAAATGAGCCCAAAGAAGAGGAGGAAATGGGAGGGAGTTTAACTTGACATGTATAAATAGTTCTGGTGTCCCATCACTTCTACTAGGATTATCAGTTACTTGAAGGGGACTCCTGTTTATCCTTGTATTCCCTTTGGTCTCAAGAATAGCAGGTCACCAAAATTTATATATTGTATGCACATTTACTTAGTACAGGGCCTGGCATGTACTATACTCTCGACAAGCATTTGCTGAATATGGGATAAAGTTACCAATAAAGAACAGGCCAAAATTATTTAAAAGCAGAGAGAAAACTCCATGTATGTTCTTTATTCAAACAGTTTAATTCAAACAATTTGGAATGTAAAAAGTATTTTCTTACATAAGAAGCAGATCAGACTCCCCAAAAAGATCAGCAATCTTTAGTTAAGTGAAAAATTGGCAGTTTATGAGTAGCTAAATCAGAGGCTTGAATGAGTAGCTAAACCAGTTGCTGATACATGTATGTAATTCCATCTGTGACTTCAGAGATTAAGGAAGAAAGAAAAAATGGACCCCATTATTTTGTACCCTATGGAAGCTAAGGGTACCCTGCCCTAATCTTTTCCCCACCACCTCCAAAAATAATCCTTCCCCACAAAGAAAGAAGTCTAAGAAAAATCTGTTTAATCTAAACAGATTTAAGTCAAGGCAAATCTGAAATAAACAAAAACCAAAATGGTGTCAGCCTGTAGTTTAACCCTCTGCTCTCATGGCACCTCCAATTAATGGCTCGGGTATTGGAATAGGTAACACTTGGCCTGTATGTTGAGGTAGTCACTGAAAAGAAATACTAGGTACAATATTCCGTTTCACAAGTGGGCATATATTCTGCAGATTTAATCATACAATTTTAGAGCTGATAGTTTACAGATCAACTACTTCATTTCCCACCCTAACTTTACAGATGAGAAACCTCATAGAAGTTAAATGACTTGCCCATGGTTATAAAACTACCTATATAGTGGCAGCATGAGGATCGGAACCCAAATCTCTCGTCTTCTAGTCCAGTGTTTTTTTTCCGTTATAATATAGCAGTTTCTCAAACAGGATTAATCATATTCCATGAAGCTTGCTCTTAATCACAAACCATGGGTCAAGTACTTAATTCAAACTTGCTTCTTTGTCTAGCTTCAAGTAACTCTGTGGCAAGATTTACCAGTAAGGCTACTACATCTAGGCCTGTGCTGGCCAAGCTTCTTATTTTCATATCCAGAACCTGGTCAGATCTTGGCAAATAAGACTTCTTTATATAATAATGCCTGGAACAATGTCACCTGAAGCAGTTGGCATTACTGAATTTCAGCAAGTAGAGCCAATTCTTTCAGAACCCATATGTAACTTCTCAAATAGTGTAGGTGAGTATCAAAGCACCTTTGGAAGGACAATTAATTGCACAGGTGTTACCTCTAAATGGGTGTTGAGGAAATAGGCATTTAACATCTCACAGAACTGTGTTCAGTACCTGGGCACTTTAAAAATCCCCTGGAGATGGAGAAGACATGCATAGCATGGTAGCACATACCTCTTAATCATCACTCAGTACACGGCAGTTCTTCAGATTTCATGCATGACCCGAATTCACGTTTAGATGAGGTCAATGGAGGAAAAATCACCCTGTAATAGTAGACCAATAATAGGTATAGTAATAGTTGGAGAACATAAGACAAATGTCAAGGAACAGGTTGCCTTATCACATTTTACAAAGTTTCACTTTCCCCGGCAGTCAAGGTAGCGTGGGCTCTATTTCTTCAGCAGGTCAAGTGCCTGAACAGGGTTGTAGATGTCAAAGATAATGATCAACTCCTCATCAAGCAAAAGTTATTTGGTACATGGTCACTTATTATCACAGGATGACTACAATTCTGCTTGACAGAGATGGCTTCTTAGATGTTTATGATTCTACTGTGAAGAAACAGGATTTGGGAGTGTTGCTCATATTTAAAAGAGGATGAGTTTATTGAAGAAACTTGCAAATTCTAAAAAAAAAAAAAAATCTTCTCTAGATAGCTGCTGATGGCTGGAAATGTCATAAATCTTCAGGAGTACTGGATTCTAGAAAAGTTGAATCCACTCTCAAAATCCATTTTTAAAACCTAATTATAAAACTCATGATAAAATGAAAAAAAAATCTCACAGGTAATCTGTGACTACTGTTTGTTATACTTTTTATAAGTAATGCTGGCCATGTTAGAAAGTCCTTAACATTTGCATTTGGAAAATAATTTACATGATTCTCACACTTCAATTCACTATTTTCAATAAAGCAAAACAAAATAAGTTAGAAACTGCCTAATGCAGATATAACAATACTGTATTCTATAACCTAAGGTCCACTATGTTTTGGTAAAATTATATAATGTAAACTCAAATTGTTCATGCCACTTTGAAAAAAGATCAAATCGTATTACTACGTATGGAATTCCACCTATTTTGGTAATAATATATGTGATATATTTTGTTAATAAAATGAGAAATTAAAGTCAACCAATGAAAGGTGACAAAAAAGATAAATCTATCATTATGTCAGTATTTGGTTGAATGTAAGACAGAAAACTGGGATTCCTTCACTGCATATCACCTAAGGATTTGGTATTTATTTAACCAAAATAAAACACTTTGAGAATGATGGGCCACTTACAAATGTATTGAAATTTTTTAATGAGAAAAACTATTAAAAAACTGATAAGTAAAAATTTTAAATTGTGCCAGATGGTAAAATATGTTTTAAAATTTCTGATAAAAATGTTTGCTTTTACTTTGCAAGACATAATTCAGGAGGACCTCAAAGGAAAATGTAGCAATTATGTTTGGAAAATCTATAAAAGAGACTTCTACTTTTAAAATGGACTTTTTCTTTTCCTAAAACGTGTACTCAAGAAGCATGTTTATAAATTTCACTGAAGAAAGTATTATATTTTTAATAATGTGACAGATCCACTCCATCAAGTGGCTCTCTTATAAAGGTAGTGTTATATCACACTGCGGTCAACTACGAAACCAAAGATAGCAAAATTCAAATTTAGAGAAACAGCTTTCTAAAGGAAGCCTATTTAAAGCCTATAACATTTAGAAGGTTCTCACTGCCCCAAATACATTTTACAAAAATATAGTTTCATTGGTTTCATGAAATGTGAACAAACCTACTATTCTCTAATTAGAGTAAATGATTGAACAGTCGAGGCAAAGTTGGATTACTAAATAAACTGAAAGTCAAGGAGTCAATGTTCCTCATAAAAATAAATTAAATTACAGTACATCATGGTCTTGGTTGTCCAATTCTATTGTTAGTTCCATATCTACTTGGTATATTTGTAAAACCAGTCCTGAATCCTTGGGTTGCTCCAATTCCTGGAACTCCAAGTCCTTGATTAAGCATGCTGCTATAAGGTGTGTGTCCATGATTAAGACCCAAACCATAAGGTCTTGTTTGAGTATTTAGAAGAATAACTGGGCTCACGTTTTTTCCAGGGGTGTTAAATGAAAATTCTGGAGGTGGACTACTGGGTTTAGCTGGAGTTGATGTAACAGGGTTTGAATCGTCAGTACCCTTTAAAGGAGGCATTGGGATTATGTGATGATCTGAGAAGTTTAGGACATTGGCTGCAACAGGCCCAGACAGTAAGGCAGGCCTGATCCAATCATCCTTGAAAATCTGAACAGTCAGAGTAGATACTAGTGTGTACAGCCTGTTGGTCACATGAGCAAGAACCATTTGTTCGTTTGCATCTCGTCGAATTCTCACATGAACAGATCCAGCCTAAAAGGGACAAAATCATACGAAAGAGACTGCTTAGAATTATACTACTGAAAATTCCATTAGAAATGAACATTTTATTTATGATTTGGTTGTAACATTACTTGGTATTTTCTTTAAAACAAGAGAAAACTTAATGTCTTGAGATTCTTTAAAGACTACTTAGTAGTAATTATCAATGTAAAGAGTTAATAAAATAATTTATGACTCTAAACAAAATGTGACTTTTTAAAATATTAAAAAAAGAAATCCATGTAGGAGGAAGGCAGACATGTTGTAACACAAGGCAGAATACAAATGAAGTATATGGAAAATGCACTGAAAGGGCAGAGAAGGCAGGTATTAATTCAATTGAGGAAGACTTCAAAAGAAGATGGCATTTGATCTGGGTTGGTGGTCAAATGAAATTTCAAAAGGCAGAGACAGGCATTCTAAGCTGAGGGAATAGCAATTAAAACCCACGGCATGTTTGGGCAAGAATAAGCAATATTATTATATAAAAAGAAGTACAATATTTCAGGGAGCAGAAAAAGAATGAAAGAGAGAAAAGACAGGAAGAAAAGGAAGAGGAAAGGAGGAAACAAGGAAAGGAAGAACAGAAAGAAGAAAGAAAGATAGGTTAGGTAATAGAGGTAAAAAGAAAGGCTAGGAGGGGGTTCTAAAAACCATGAATAAGGAGTTTTAGTTGCAGCAATCAAACAGAAGTAAAATAATTAGCATTCAGAAAAATTACAGTTATGGATAATTGCTAATTAGTTAGGAAATGACTGCAACAGTCTAGGTTAGAAATGAAGAAGACTGAGATTGGACAGATATAGTGGGACCAGAGAGGGACAGATGGATTCATGATATTCCATGGGAGATCTTAATTCTCAACTGGATATAATGAATGAGGGAGATGAAGTCATCAAAGACAATCTCAAGGTTTCTAGCCTAGGTTACTAGGATAGAGAGCACCAGGCATTACAATGATGGTTAGAAGTATGCTTATTAACTTGATAAGATGTTCATCATACATTTTGTCTTTAAAAGATAGTAAAATAACAGGTACAACAATGATCATATTTTGATTAAAACACACACAGAAAAATATCAAGAATGATATCACATGATCATCTCAATAGATGAAGAAAAAGCATTTGACAAAATTCAACATCCGTTTACGATAAAAACTCTCGACAAAGTTGGTATATAGGGAACATACATCAAAATAATAAAGGCCATTTATGACAAACACACAGCTAACATCATACTCAATGATGAAAAGCTGAAAGCTTTTCCTCTAAGATCAGGAATAAGACAAGGATGCCCACTCTTGACATTTCTATTTAACATAGTATTAGAAGTCCTAGCCACAACAATCAGAGGAGAATAAGAAGTAAGATGCATCCAAATTGGAAGGGAAGAAGTAAAATTATCACTATTTGCAGAAGACATGATACTATATATAAAAAACCCTAAACTATTAGAACTAATAAATGAATTCAGTAAAGTTTCAGGACATAAAACTAATATATAGAAATCTGTTCCATTTCTATATACTAATAATGAACTATCAAAAAGAAAAATCAAGAAAATCCCACTTACAATTGAATCAAAAAGGATAAAATATCTAGGAATAAATTTAACAAAGGAAGGCTTCCCCAGTGGTGCAGTGGTTAAGAATCCGCCCGCCAATGCAGGGGACACGGGTTCTAGACCTGGTCCATGAAGATTCCACATGCTGCGGAGCAACTAAGCCCGTGAGCCACAACTACTGAGCCTGCGCTCTAGAGCCCGCGAGCCACAGCTACTGAAGCCCGTGTGCCTAGAGCCCATGCTCCACAACAAGAGGAGCCACTGCAATGAGAAGCCCACGCACCACAACAAAGAGCAGCCCCCGCTCGCCGCAACTAGAGAAAGCCCGCATGCAGCAACGAAGACTCAATGCAGCCAAAATAAATAAAATAAAATAAATTAATTAAGAAAAAAAAATTTAACCAAGGAGGTAAAAGACCCATACTCTATAAGGCACCGATGAAAGAAACTAAAGATGATACCAATAAATGGAAATATAGTTTGTGTTCATGGATTGGATGAATTAATATTGTTAAAATGTCCATACTACACAAAGCAATCTACAGATTTAATGCAACCCTATCAAAATACCCATGGCATTTTTCACAGAACTAGAACAAGTAATCCCAAAATTTATGTGGAACCACAAAAGACCCCAAATAGCCAAAGCAATCTTGAGAAGGAAGAACAAAGGTATTACGCTCCCTGACTTCAAATTATACTATAAAAGTTATAGTAATCAAAACAGTATAGTACTGGTACAAAAACAGACACATAGATCAATGGAACAGAACAGAGAGCCCAGAAATAAACTCACACACATATGGTCAATTAATCGACAACAAAGGAGGTAGAAAACACAATGGGGAAAAGACAGTCCCTTCAATAAGTGGTGCTGGGAAAACTGGACAGTTACACGCAAAAGAATGAAACTAGAACATTTTCTCATACCATATACACAAACTTAAAACAGATCAAAGACTTAAATTTAACACCTGAAACCATAAAACTCCTAGAAGAAAACACAGGCAGAAAGGTCTTTAACATCAGTCTTCTCAGTATTTTTTTGATCTGCCTCCTCAGGCAAGGGCCACAGACGCAAAAATAAACAAATGGGACCTAATCAAACTAGAAAACTTTTGCACAGTGAAGGAAACCATCAATAAAATGAAAAGGCAACCTAGTGAATGGGAGAAGATATGTGCAAACGATATGTCTGATAAGGATATAAAGAACTCATACAATTCAACCCAAAAAATAAAAAAACCTAATTAAAAAATGGCCTTGGGGGACTTCCCTGCTGGTCCAATGGTTAAGACTCCGTGCTTCTACTGCAGGGGGCACAGGTTTGGTCCCTGGTGGGGGAACTAAGATCCCGCATGCCACGTGGTGTGGCCAGGAGAAAAAAAAAAAGGGCTTGGGATTAACAAACACACACTACTATATATAAAACAGATAACCAACAAGCACCTACTGTATAGCCCAGGGAACTCTGCTCAATATTCTGTAATAACCTATATGGGTAAAGAATCTGAAAAAGAATGAACGTATGTATATGTATAACAATCACTTTGCTGTACACCTGAAACTAACACAACATTGTAAATGAACTACACTCCAATTAAAAAAAAAGTGGGGGTGCAGGCAGAGGACCTGAACAGGCATTTTTCCAAAGAAGACATAACAAAAGGCCAACAGGAACATGAAAAGATGCTCAACATCACTCATCATCAGGGAAACGCAAATCAAAATCACAATGAGATTTCACCTCATACCTATCAAAATGGCCACTGTCAAAAAGATTAAAAAATAACAAGTGTTGGCAAAGATATGGAGAAAAGGGAACCACAGTACATCACTGGTGAGAATGTAAAGTGGTACAGCTACTACAGAAAACTGTACAGAGGTTCCTAAAAAAATTAAAAACGAAACTACCATACAATCCAGCAATTCCACTCCTGGGTATTTATCTGAAGAAAATGAAAACACTAATTCAAAAAGATAAATGCACCCCAATGTTCATAGCGGTATTATTTACAATAGCCAAGATATGGAAGCAACCTAAGTGCCCATTGACAGATAAATGGATACAGACATGGTATACGTGTAGAGTGGAATATTACTCAGCCACAAAAAGAATGAAATCTTGCCATTTGCGACAACCTGGATGGACCTGAAGGGTATTATGCTTAGCGAAATAAGTCAGATGGAGAAAGACAAATACTGTATGTTTCCACTTACATGTGGAATCTAAAAAACAAAACAAATGAACAACCAGAATAAAACAGAAATAGACTCAGAGATACAGAGAACTAATGGTTACCAGAGGAGAGAGGGGTGAGGGAAGGGGCAAAATAGGTGAAGGGTTATTAAGAAATACAAACTAACAGTTATAAAGTAAATAAGTCACAGGGATGTAATGTACAGCACAGGGAATACAGTCAATATTTTATAATATAGTGTGGTGTATAATCTATAAGAATATCAAATCACTATGTTGGGGGGAAAAAAGAATGACAGCACTTATCTCTAGATGGTAGAATTATTAAGGATTTTTGTTCTTTTTGACTTAATTATAAGTTCTAATTTTTCTAACAATGGGGTATATTTGTATAATAAAAACTTAAAAATACGTACTAAAAAAACAAGCAAAAAACAGAACAAAAATATATAGTAAATAAAATATATAGCAGACATTGTTGAGTTTTAGATAAACTCAAATTTCAAAAAAAGAAAAAATTGTAACAGCACCTAAATTAGCAAAATAGTTGGCTTAGTTACAATGGGTCTAAATCTATGGCTTGAGCACTAGTAAGAGAGTTATTGCTAATCATGAGATAAAGAAAATATCTTACTGCTTGAATTTGACTTCCATTTTACTACTTTTAGGTAAGACAAGCCATGTCCACAAATCGAGTCATCTTTGATTTCCCCCTTTCCTTTGCCACTGTGAGATGGTAATCTCACAGTTTTCACTATACAAAATTATAAAAGATACTGTATCTCCTCTTTCAGTCTGATATGGAAGTCAAAGCAATTAAAATAAGTGAAAACCATTTCCAAGTATGAGCTTGAACAGTGTCCTATGATAATGGTGTTTGCATTAATCTATGGCTTTTGTGACAATTATTCCTGGCAGCTCAAAAGCTTGTTTTATTAATTTCCTTTGTCTTAATTAGGCAACACATCTGTGTAGCTGTTGGATGGCCAAGTTCTGAACAGCAGAGATGATTGTGTTTATAAGCCACCCAGCTAAATAAACACTTGTCTACTAGTTTGTTACTATCAGTACAATTAAAACAATGATTAAAAGTGAACTGTAAGGGGGCTTTCCCTGGTGGCACAGTGGATAGGACTCCACACTCCCAATGCAGGGAGGGCCTGGGTTCGATCCCTGGTCAGGGAACTAGATCCCACATGCGTGCTGCAACTAAGGAGCCCACGAGCCAAACTAAGGAGCTCACTTGCCTCAACTAAGACCTGGCACAACCAAATAAATAAAATAAATAAATAAATATTAAAAAAAAAAAAAAAAGTGAACTGCAAGGGACTTCCCTGGTGGCGCAGTGGTTAAGAATCCACCTGCCAATGCAGGGGACACGGGTTCGATCCCTGGTCTGGAGAGATCCCACATGCTGCAGAGCAACTAAGCCCATATGCCACAACTACTGAGCCTGCACTCTAGAGCCCGCTAGCTGCAACTACTGAGCCCACGTCCTGCAACTACTGAAGCCCACATGCTCTAGGGCCCTCAAACTGCAACTACTGAGCCCATGTGCTGCAACTACTGAAGCCCCCGCGCCTAGAGCCCGTGCTTCACAACAAGAGAAGCCCCCACTCGCCGCAACTAGAGAAAGCCTGCACACAGCAACGAAGACCCAATGCAGCCAAAAAACAAATAAATTATTAAAAATCTTTTAGGCATAGAAGCAAAAAGATCAAGTCACATATAAAGATGAAAAAAAAATCAGACTATGTATCATCAGGCTTTATCACCATAATGCTTTATGCCAGAGGAAAATGGAGTAATATATTTAAGAAACTCAAGGAAATAAAATATGTGCTCAGGATTTTATATCCAGCTAAATGATTTTCAAGTATAATGTTCACAACTGTTTTCAACATTCAAAAATTTAGGGAATATTTTTCCCAAGGGCCTTTCCTGAAGAATTTACTAGAGAATGAGTTTTAGATATCCAAAATGACTAGAGAGGGGAAGAGAAGGAGAAGGAAGAGATGAAGCAGCAGCCATTTTCTGCTGAAAGAGTATAAGCCTGAAACTAAAGACTGCAAAGTAGTGATATCATTGAGCTGTTGGACCAACCATAATCTGCCTACCTCTGAAATCTGTGTTATGTTACAAAAGTCAAATCCAATTTTTTTTTAAAAATGATATTGTAGAAGAGTAGTATTTAATAACATGGAAAACTGTTCATTATATATTAAGTGAAAAGAGATTATAAAACAGCATGACCTCATTTTCTAAAGAGAGTTAAGTATATAAGTATTAATACCAAAACATCCATAGGATTATGGTTGTTTAAATTTTTTTTTTTTCTGGGTACTTTCTTGTATTTTCCTCGTCATTTGTGACACAGGAATAAAATCATGCCATAACAAAATCTCTTTGGTAATGAGGTCTAAATTGGACTAGAAATCACAGAATTTTATGCTGAAGCAGCTGTTATTATAACTCTTTAACATATTCAGCAAAAATCTCCAAAATTAGAACGGTAATAAAAAAGAAAATAATTGCACATTTTACTTCTGCAACATTTTTGTATTTAGGAATGTATGACTATGGATTTTTCTTTTTTGGACAGCCTAGTATTGAGATCATTTAGTTTGAAAGGAAAAAAATGAATGAAGAAAAACATTCCTTAATCTCAATTAGGTTACTAAATCCATCTATATTTTTTACTTTATTTAACAGAAATGGGAATCAAAGGATCTACAAAAACTTTAAAGAAATACTTTTTTCAGTTTTAAAAAGTATAAACTATGTTTATAAACTTTGTTTCATAACTATGGTTTAAGCTATGTTTAAACTAAAGTAATATATAGAAAGCATACCAATGAGCCAAAACCTAGGGTCCAAAAATGCTCATTTCGGACTTCCAAAACTCCATCCAAGGTAGATACCTAATCAAAAACACAGAAACAGGGCTTTTGTATTTGACATATCCAACACAATTCAGTCACATTATGGATTTGCTGTAAGCCTAGAAATGACATGGCCAAACCCTGCCTGAAGACACTCATTAGCCAAGAGAGGTCCCAGACCATTCACTCCAGATACCATTTCTGCTTGTTCAATACTGAGCCAGGGCCTTCTTTTCCAGTGTCTTCTCTGCACCAATCCCTCAAGAATCAGGTCTTTACTTCCCTCATTCACACCTTGTTCAACAGTGTGTAGTTCTTTTCATCTTATTAGTATAGTATATATTTACATCCAGCACTTGTGGTATCAGAATTTTTTTGTCTTCTCAATCATTTCTTTCTCTGGATTCCCTTTTAACAAATTTCTGTACAATATAGGATGTTATTTGGATGTGGGCCAAAAGGAAATTCCAAGGCCAGATATACAGTGTGTGGCCCATTGATACAGTGGCACAGACCCCACTAGCTGAAGCAAGTGGCCAGCTATATTGATCAAAGTGGCCTCTGTGATACTGACAACGAATAGTTTAAAACACTCTCAACATCCAAATAATTTGATTATCTTATTCCTTCATTAACAGTTGGAATTTTATAACAATACAAAATCTAAACCTACAGATCAAGATATTAGGTGCTGAAGCAATCACCATGTAAAGGTGGCCTCTGACTTAATCAAAATCCTAGGTTTGAATACAAAATCATAAAAATCACAGCATTTATATAGCAAATAGTGTGGTCTTTAGACCATTACTGTCTACATTTATTGGGTTGGCCAAAAAGGCCGTTTCGGTTTTTCATAACATCTTATGGAAAAATTCAAATGCACTTTCTGGCCAACCCAATATTTCAAGTGAATGTGGCTTCCAGACTGCACAATTCGTCAAATTGTTCTATTTTTGTCACTATGTTATGCCTCCTACTGTATCATTGTAAAGAACAAAAACTTCCCTAAAATAAAATTCTAGAAAGAGTTGAAATTATTTGTACCCACTCTTTGCATTCTCTAATTATAAAGTAAAATGATTTTACTTATTATTCCATCTTACCTCTCTGATAAGTTTGTCCAACTGACCAATAACATGGGGTGGTGTTGTCTGGGGAAAAAAATAAAATAAAATATGAATCTAGAGAGAGAAAAAACTTTTGCAACAGTAGCCCTGACACACAAAAAATTGGGTTATACACCAGCCTTTGCTTTGTTTCACATGTGCCCTATCATGATTTAGGGAAGAAAGGCTTTAATTGACCCACTAATAAAGCAGCATCAGGAATCAGCCCACGCTTATTTCTTATCTTGCAAAAGAGCTGCTATCTCTAAAACCAAATAAGCCTTAAAGAACCAAATAATCAACAAAAAAATCTTTAAGAAAGTAAAATTTTGTATAAGGCATAGCACTATAAAACTAATATGTTACTGTTATTACTACTTCTGGAGAGGGAGATACAACCCACAGGTTTTAGAAAAGGCATGAGGAAAAGACAGAAGGAAAAGCAGTGCTTACACATTCATCTAGTCCTGGGAAACTACCTTTCTATTCAGGTGCTTGTCTATAGGTGTTCCTATTGTTTCAATAAGTAGTGATTCCTCATTTTAAATTTTAAATTTAAAAGTCTCACTAATTCAAGAATAGAAAATAAGAAAACAATCATAACCGGATTATACAATAGCCAAAGCACATTTATTAGGGGAAAATGAGTATCTAAAAAAGATTTTAAGTAATATTGTTTTCACTTGAAACATTATTAGAGGCAAATTTTTTTCATTTATGCTTTTGTCTTACAGCTACATGAAGATCTGTGCCTATTTTGTGCATCAATAGAACTTCACCTGGTTCTTTTTTTTTATAAATTTATTTATTTATTTTTTTATTTTTGGCTGAGCTGGGTCTTCGTTGCTGCGTGTGGGTTTTCTCTAGTTGCAGCGAGCGGGGGCTACTCTTCATTTTGGTGCGAGGGCTTCTCATTGCGGTGGCTTCCCTTGTTGCAGAGCACAGGCTCTAGAGCGCAGGCTCAACAGTTGTGGCGCACAGGCTTAGCTGCTCCGCGGCATGTGGGATCTTCCCGGACCAGGGCTCGAACCCGTGTCCCCTGCACTGGCAGGCGGATTCTTAACCACTGCGCCACCAGGGAAGTACCATCTGGTTCTTACTATTCAAATTTCAGAGATTATTGTTTGGCTTCATTTCCAACAGTGCCCTCCAGTAGCTAAAAATTTCGTCATCTGGTAGAAGAACCCATATCGTTTTATAATCTGGTAAAAGAACATAGCTAATTTTAAGCATGCATATTGAAAGAAGACCCTTACCTGGAGTAATACTTTCCCACTGTACACACTCATGGGATACATAGTGCCAAATGTCATCAGAGCAATGGCTATGGCTGATGCAGTATCTACAGCAAAATAATTACTGAAAAGAAAAAACAATTCTAAATCTTAAATGTATGCTTCACTGGGCTTCTTACAATTTAATCTACAAACTTTAATTATCTAAAGCAACAGGACTGTTTTACCACAGCTGGCCACTACTGGCAATGAGAGCATCTCAAAGGAAAATAAAAGGTTTTCAGGATCCCTTTCTTGCCGAAGTTTAGGGGGAAATAACTAATAATTATGTTAATTAGTGTGACGAGAGATGATGAAGAAAAATAATGTGAGCATTTCCCCACAATGTATTTTCAATCTACTTGTCAACTATAAATATTTCATATATATTTATTATTTTCAATCTACTTGTCAACTATAAATATTTCATATATATTTATTTTATATTTTATTTATTTTATAAATAGAAACCTTTAACTAGTAATTTCTGATACAGGAAGACCAATAGAATTCATCAGTGATTCTATCAATTTTGCTGTAAACAATAACTCCAATAATTACTATTAAAATTTTTCAAATTCCCCAGGAACTTCACAGGGTGAGATTCTCCAGGAATTTGTTACAGCAACATTGTGACTGAAATGCAACATCTCATCAGTAGTTCACTGTTCTATTAACAAGACAGACCAAAATGCCAATGGTTACAAAGTTGATCATGTACTCTTTTTCACTTTTTCCCATATGTTGGGAATAGAAAATGAGTAAAGACATAGATCCTGCCTTTGAAATGGCAGGAAACATACATGTGAAAAATATAATAAAGGACTTTGGGTACAAAGGAGAAGTCCTACAGGGTATCATGGATGCACAAAGGAGTGAGTGGCAAGCCTCCTGGGGTAGGGATAATGCAGAAAGGCTAAATATAAAAAGAGGTGACAGGGGTTTCCCTGGAGGTCCAGTGGTTAAGACTCCGCGTTTCCACTGTGGGGGGGGCGCAGGATCGATCCCTGGTCGGGGAAGTTCCACATGCTGCGAGGTGCGGCAAAAAAAGAAAAAAAAAAAAAAATGAGGTGACATTTGAGCGGAGCCTTCAAGATGAGCAAGATGATGGGACCAAGATACTGTAGACAGTGAAAGCAGCATGTGCAAGGGCATGAAAACCCTGATGCAGCAATGAAACTATCAACAGCTAAGTATATATAGATAGACGGATGGCTAGTAAGGTTGGTAGAAGCTTCACTGTGTTAACAACTTTTAATTTTTCTAAGTATCCAAAAGAGAATTTTGAAACAGGAAACTATGTTCCAATTTGCAACTTTTAATGATCAGTAGCAAAATAGCAGATAACTAAAGATGTGTGAGAATAAAAATTATAAGATGAGAAGACTATTCTAATTAGGCCAAGGAAATGATCATAAAGGCCTCAATTTAGGAAAAAGAATGGGAAGAAGGGAAAGATAATATTAAAAAGAAAGATTAAACAAGAGTAGGTGACAAGACTATTGTTTACAACAGCCAAGACATGGAAACAACTTACGTTTCTGTTGACAGATAAATGGATAAAGAAAATGTGGCATATACATACATAAATATATACACAATGGAATATTAGTCAGCCATAAGAATGAAATCCTGCCATTTGTGACATGGATGGACCTTGAGGGCATTATGCTAAGTGAAATAAGCCAGACACAAAAGGACAAATATGTATAATTTCATTTATATGAAGTACTTAGAGTAGTCAGATGCATAGAGACAGAAAGTAGGATAGTGGTTGTCAGGGGCTGGGGGGAGGTAGAATGGGTAGTAATTATTTAATGGGTACAGTTTCAGTTAGGGAAGATGAAAAAGTTCTGGAGGTGGATCGTGATGATGACTGCACAACAAAGTGAATGTACTAAATGCCTGTGAAAGTACTGAACTGTATGCTTGGAAATGGTTAAAATGGTAAATTTTATTTTATGTATGTTTTAACACAATTTAAAAGCAGAATGCAAAGGAATAGACAGTAGTAGCATTCACTGAGACACAAAGTACAAGAAAATGCAGTTTTGGGGATGGGGGGAAATAGGTTCAGTTGAGGTGGACATGAAAAGAAGGTATGCTTTTTGGAATTCAGTAGAGATCTGGGCTAGAAATAAAAATGTAGGAATCACATAGAGGTAGTAAATAAAAACATAATTGTATGTGATATGCTAGGAGAGTACGCAAAACGGCAGGGAGTCAACGAATCACGTCATAAAATTAAGCTTAAGGCTGCTAAAGTCTCTTTCCTAACAGACTTGCTTTTTTTAAAGTTGATTCACATCTACTTCCTCTCTTCCCTCGCTCAGCAACAGTCGCTGTGATTTATCTCTCTTTTATCCTCCTCTTCTCAGTTTCACTCATCAGGTCAGCAGTAAGGAATTTAAACAGTTTTCCAGCCTGCATTATAGACTGTGGTGAAAACTTCTTATTGAATCCAACCCCCATAATTTTTCAGATGAAGACACTTGAGGACAAGACTTGACCAAAGTTGCACAGGTCACAAGCAAACATGCTATGAGCTTAATCCCTAGCCATCCTACTGATGCCCCAGGAATCGAAACACACTTGATAGCAATAAAAAATACTTACTTAATTTCAATTAGCATATAAGTAATACAAAGAGCAAATGCTCCAGCAAGATCAATCAAAACAAATGGATTCATTCGGGGAAGGAAGATACTGCTAAGTCCTGGAATAATTCCACACAAGCTATGAAAAAACAAATAAAAAGAGTATTCATTAGTAGAACTTACATAATACTGATGAAAGTCGTATAAAAGATGACTTGTATTTTCGTATCATACATCTTTTAAAGAAAGCAAAGAGAATTTGGGAACAAAACTCTCACTCGTAAAGGTCTCTTTTGTATCATCAATTAAAAAGTAAGAAAAAGTAAAGGGAGAATAAGAATCTGATCTGGGGGCTTCCCTGGTGGCGCAGTGGTTGAGAATCTGCCTGCCAATGCAGGGGACACGGGTTCGAGCCCTGGTCTGGGAAGATCCCACATGCCGCGGAGCAACTAGGCCCGTGAGCCACAACTACTGAGCCTGCGCGTCTGGAGCCTGTGCTCCGCAACAAGAGAGGCCGCAATAGTGAGAGGCCCGCGCACCGCGATGAAGAGTGGCCCCCACTTGCCGCAACTAGAGAAAGCCCTTGCACAGAAACGAAGACCCAACACAGCCAAAAAAAAAAAAAAAATAAGAAGCTGATCTGTGAGATTCATGTAGTAACCTCAGCAATAATAATGCTGAGACAGATGCATTTCTTGGGCATTCCTTTAACGTTATGTATATCATGAAATCCTATAACATCTTACCTTCGACTAAGATCTGCAACATGCTCTTGAAGCCAACTCGTACTAGCAGCTTTAAAAAGAAAATACTTAAATTATGTATGTAGAATAAACCATTATCAGAAATACTTGATTCTTAAATTTAAAAAATAAGTTCGGTCATGACTGTGTAACATTACAAAAGATCACGTTATTCCTCAAATCTAGAACTTTTTTCTCTTTTACGCCTTTAGGATACTAAATGAAAAGCAGTTTCAACTGCAGTATACAGTTGACCTGAAGGAATAAGTGAACTTAACGTATTTCATTGTTACTATTAATTTGAAGTTTTAAAGGCTTATTATAGTGTAAAGCAAAGCTTCCTAACCAGTGTGCTGAGAATGGGTTGCAGGTACACCGATTACTGACTCGCTCAGCTCTCAGAAAGGCCAGGTGGGAATCCGGCTACATGCAGACGCCTGTCACCTACTGTCCCTGGACAAGCAGCCTCCAGGCTCAAGCACCCTCTTACCTTTATCCCAGGGTGCTACAGAAATTCTCATTTTTTTATGTGTACCACGATGTAAAAAAGATCGGCAAGCCATATAAAAAGTAGCCTGGTACAGCAGTTTAAGAGCAGACTCTGATGCCAGAATACCTGGCTTCAACCCCAGCTCTGCCCTTAACTAGATGTGTAGCCTGAGACAAGTGACAATCTCTCAGGGTCTCAGTGTAAAATGGGGATAATATCAATAAAATGATTTACCTATGGTTATAGGAAGAATTAAATGGGTTCTATGTAAAGCGTTTATCACAGTGCCTGGCAGATAGAAAGTGCTCAATATTATTTTCCACTTAAATTTCAACTAATATTGTATAATAAATTTTGATGTTTCTGTGAACTTTCATTTCCAGCTAATAAAAATACAAACTAGATGATCTTTCTAGAAATAAATTTGGCAATATATATCAAAGACTTAAAAAAATAGTGTATTTTTAACCCATTTATAATTTCTTCTTTGGGAAGAAGAAGCGGAAATGCATACAAGAAATCTGGTACAAAAAAGGGTGGTTATAGCATTATCTGTAAAAGGTTATATATTATTCTATATAACAATAGACTGTTTAAAAATATTCATGACAAAATATTATGCAAGCCTTCAAAAATCATTTTTTCAAAGAGTATTTAATGACAGGCAATACTCAAGACATAATGTTAACTGAAAAAAGCTAAACATAAAATTGTTAATTGATACAATTCTAAATATGTAAAAAATATATATACATGTGCATAGAAAAAAAATTAAAGGAACAAAATAGAAATGTTAACAGATGTTATCTCTGGGTCATGAGATTATCAATACTGTTTCCTTCTTGTATCTTTCTGATCTTCATAGAGAGATACAGTTTCTAAACCTCTGTACCCTCTTAGAATTTCTAGAATGAGCATTATATTATTCTAATAAAGTTTTTTCTAAAAAATTCTGGTCATCACAAATATCATTATTTAATTTTCTAGTTCATGCAGTAATTCTTAAACTCTAACTCATACAAATACAACTCATACTTTGCAACACTCAGGAAGTTGCTTAAACCTGAATGGGTGTTTCAGAAAGCTTTCTTCCCTTGGTTATCTTGGTATTCAAGTCAGTGAGACCTAAAAAGACCCTCACCTATTTTTGCTTCAAAGTACAGGTGTGTGGGTCTGTGTACACAGCCCACTTTTGTTTTTACCTCACTTCTCCATCCATCAGTGGTTAACCCTTTGTAGGTTAGTGGGATTCCAAAACACTGAAATTATTGAAAAATGCCAATAATTTAGACCACTGCAGTGAAAAGTCTATCTAAATTTTTAAAGACTTGAAAATAAAAGAATATATCAAAAGGAATAAAGTTTTGCTACTTTCAAATATATGCCTATCCACCATTGCCCAAGAGAAGTTCCTGGGAACTTACTTAATTAACAAAATACAATTATTTGCAATGAGCATAGCAACTAGTCTGTGTACACTGATGCTTCTAAAATGCTTGCAATAAACTTTTCTTAGGTAGGTTATACATGTAAAATCTCATTCATGTTATTTGGTAAATATAATTTTTTATTGCATGTAATTTAATAGATAAGTCAGTTTTGCCTGTTTTTAAGTAATATGTTATTTTAAAGCTTGTAAAAATTAGATTCCGTTTCATAATTGTTTGCTCAGAGAAAGACTTTAGAACCTTTGGGGTAGTCCTCTCTTCTCTTCAGGATATACTTTCTCATTGATCTATGAATTAATTAAACAAGCAAAAGACCTGTTTTTATGAGAGATTAATTGGTTTTTTATTAACGGTAAATAAAAACATACCTTCAGAGACATAAGCAAAAGGTTTATTCCGAATAGAAAGCATTGTGAACAGGTTGAAAGAAAGAGCCACAAAAGTACCAACTAATAATCTTCCCCTGAAAAAAACAACATTCATCATTATTTTTTTCTTGGTAATGTCAATATGTAATTTCAGCATGTAGAGAGACTAAGAGATGGGAAGGCAGTGGTCTGCTTCAATGGTCTAGTATTTGCAGAGCCAGAATCTGAACTTGGTTCTAGCCCCATGACCAATGTCCTGTCTACTGTTGCTCCATCTTACACAGGACAAAAAAAAAAAAAGACTCTTAGCATTAACAGTATCTTCTTACAGGTAACTGCTGTTATAAATTTTTAGAAATGCTAATGGTATTTGGTTTACAGTCCACTGGCCGGGTCAGACTGTCCTGAATTAAACTGATCAGAATAGGTAAAGTCCACATAGTTGGCCACTATGTTGTAAATAATAGCAATTCCATCTTTTCTATAGCTGCTACTAAAAGACTTGGAGGATCCAATCTTAAATTACAGAAGACCAGATGGGGCTGGCTTAGGATATTGACCTGGGCCTAGAAATACTGAGGAACCCAAAATCAGGGTAGAAAGGCCTTCCTGTTCAGTATAAAAATTTAAGGGCTTGGGAACAGTTAAGGGTGAAAAGAGAGAGTCTTGGGATTTGGGGATTTTGCTTGTGAAATATCAATGAAATATATATTACCACACTCTGAACTCTGATATTGGCCAAAGTAACCACTATTTAATAACATACCAATTAATAACTGGGAATCAAACTCAACAGTAAATTATATGTTATGTCAAAAGCAAAATCTCACGTGTGTATCTCAGGCTGCTCCAAAAAGCGTTCTGCACTAAAAGAAGGAAATAATGTATTAAATAAGTCCTACAAATTATAAAACTTTATTAATATATAATTAATCTAATAAATTCACAAAACTTTTTAATATGATAACCAACTGTTGATTATTAGTAGTGATGAGACAAGCAGACCCACAAATTATCCTCAAGGTGTAATTCAATCTTTCTCTACCAAACCTGTTTCAATGGGTTTGTACTAAGCCTTAAAACATGTTTGTGTGAATCCTTTCCTTTCATTCACACCTATGACTAAATTTAGTAGCATCAAAGAAGGTAATAAAAGAAGGGTGAAAAGAAGGGAGAAAAGTCTGAAACATGAAGAAATTGTACTATCAAAACTCCAGCACTGCTCATTTTATTTGTATACCCTTCCAGCCAGACGTGTCTCACTGGATTCTTTCATATTCCCAAAGGTGGCGTAGGTAGAATTTGCAATGACAGTAACATTGTATACAAATGTACCTTTCTTTTAATATAAAGAGAGCTCCCAATTGTGCCAAGACTGTGGACGCAAATACAGCTAGGACTTCTAATCTTTCAAATCTGAAATCAGAAAATTAATTAAATCAGCCTAATTCTTTCAATTCACAAACTAGTATCTCTAGAACACATTCATTCACTCACTGTACATGTGCCTACTATAATCCAAACGCTGTTAAAAAAGACTACAGTTTCTAGAATGACAATAAACAATGAACATCACAGATTTTAAAAAGAGTGCCTATTTGTACAACATATACTCCTTAGGGCTTTTATTTTCTAGAAATAACCATTATTATAATAACAGCTAGCACTTAATTGACCCATCTTGTGTCAGACACTGGTCGAAGTGTTTAACATATTACCTCATCTAAATCCTTATGAGGGTTAGTTTATCCACTTTTTTTTTTTTAAAAAGAGATAAGGAACCTGAAGCCCAAAGAGGAAAAGTAACTGTTTAGAGTCATACGGCTTGCAAGTGAAGGAGTCAGGTTTTCAAACTCAGACACTCTGGCTCTAGAGTTCACGATTTTAACCACTACTACACTGCCTCTCCTATCTACACACAATTGCAGTTAATTGAATATGTCTTATAATCCCTAAGCTATCAGCTGGAGGCCACGGGCTGTTGTCTTATTTATCTTAGTTTCTCCCACTGCACATAGTTTAATGGCATTCAACACCTGTAAGTATATATGCTTAAAATTTCTCAAGGAAATAATTATCTTCAGAAATGATAATAAAATAATTAACGATGTTCATCACATTAGTTGGTTTTTTCCCTCAAATGAGTTGATTTAATTCCAGGTGGTACAGAATTCAGAATATTCAGGAGATAATAAAATAATAAAGGGCGTTCATCACATTGCTGTTTGTAATAGAAAAATGTTGGAATCAACAACAGACCATTACACATTATTACAAATATAAGAGAAATGTATTTACTGACATGGAAGGATGGAAATGAAAAAAAGTGGGTTATAGGAGAGTACGAAAAAAAAGGTATGTAAATGCAGCAACATTATTTGTGGTAATTGATAAGTTGATACTAAAGTGCGTATAGAAATGCAAATGGTGAAGGAAAGCAAAGACAATCTGAAAAAGAACAAAGCTGGAAGATTTACACTACCAGATAACCAAGATTTCGAAACTACAGTAATTGACACAGTATGGAACTAATTCAAGGATAGACAAATATACCAAATAGAAGAGAAAAGAGAATCAGAAACAGACAAACACATACACAGTCACTTGATTAATAAAAAAGTAGTACATAAAAGCAATAAAGAATAAATTTTTTTCAATAAATAATGTTTTACCAAATTGAATAGCTATGTAGAAACAAATGTGCCTTGACCTTTACCTCAACCCACACACAAAAATCAATTCCAGGGCTTCCCTGGTGGTGCAGTGGTTAAGAATCTGCCTGCCAATGACGGAGACACAGGTTTGAGCCCTGGTCCGGGAAGATCCCGCATACCGCGGGACAACCAAGCCCGAACACCACAACTACTGAGCCCTTGCACCACAACTACTGAAGCCTGAGTGCCTGAAGCCTGTGCCCTGCAACGAGAAAAGCCACCACAATGAGAAGCCTGCGCACCACAACGAAGAGTAGCCCCCGCTTGCTGCAACTAGAGAAAGCCCGCGCGCAGCAACGAAGACCCAACGCAGCCAAAAATAAATAAAATAAATGAATAAAAAAAATCCTAAAAAAAAACAAAAATCAATTCTAGTTTGATTGTAAGCCTAAATGTGAAAGGTCAAACTGTAAAACTTCTAACTAATAACAGGGTAGAATATCTTTATTCTGGCCAAGATTTCTTGACAAGTACATAAAAAGTATTAACCATAAAGGA